>NC_071502.1:34150000-35400000 GCF_028408465.1 Anastrepha ludens
CGGGTTGGAAATCATATTTCTAAATCAATCAACTACAAGCAAATAATCAAAGAGACAAACTTTCACATTTATGAATATATAAGATTTTATTGTAGTTTTTGTAAATCAAACAAGTGTATATGTATGTGTGTATAATTGGCACGTACATCCTTTCCCCTCCAATTTTATGTGCGTCTTGATGTTGGCCCACAAAAAAAAAACGAATGGGAAACCAAAAAATGTAAATACCGATGGCATTTATAGTTGAGTATTGTGAATATCTTTAGACGTGCTTTACATTGATTGGATGTTAATAACAGATATAACAGATGCATTTATATATATTTCATAAAAAACACTTTTCCAAAACTAGTTTCGTGGCACTAAGCGCACCCAGAATCCTCCAATAGGGTTCACTTGGAACCCGCGTCCGTCATCCATAATGTTTTCAACCGTATTTGGGGAACGCTCGAACTTGAAGTCCAAAATCATGTAGTACAGCATGGCCTTTGCTTGCATGAGTGCGTATCGATTACCTAATTCGTAGACGCAATTAAAATATTATATGAATTTGTATAGAGAAAAAATCGATAAATCTGCGTTACCCACCTATGCACATACGAGGCCCCACACCGAAAGGCAAATATGTAAACGGTTTTATACTATCTTTGTTTACATCACTGAAACGTTCAGGATTAAATAAGTCGGGGTCTTCAAAGTATCTTTCGTCATTATGCATTCCAACAATGGGAAACCAGATATAATCGCCGGCCTTAAATTTAAATATCAGATTTCCATCGTTGTCCGTGAGATCATAATCCTTCGAACATAAACGATCTAGCATTCCGGCAAGGCTCCATTTGCGTAATGCTTCCGATGTCACCATATCCATATATTTCATTTTCATCACAGCCTCATAGGTTAAAGGGTTTCCATTGAGTTCCGCACGTACTTCCATCGCCTCTTCGTACAAACGCTGCTGCACATCAGGATTTTCCATCAGTTCATGGCATATCACCGACGTGAAGTTCGCATTGTTTTCAAATGCAGCGAAAAAGAAAATGAAGCACTGCGCTACAATGTCATCGTCGGACCAGTTTTGATCAGACTCCTGTTTAGCTTCGATCATTAGTTGGATCATATCCGGCCTGTGAATTTTATGTTCTTGGCGATATTTCATTGTGTCTATAACGAGTCGTTTGAAGTAATCGGTTTTGTCTTTGTCGAATACCTTATAACCTAAAAGCTGAAATGTTTTTAAGTAAAATTTACCAAAAATATTATAGTTTATTTTAGTTCATGTAAATCATACTTTTTGAATTATCGGCATAGTAGTAGAGATAAAGAACTTGATCATTTGCGTGCCGCGGAAATTAGAGACCGATTGGCCAATCGAGTAAAACTCGTTATTCGGATCCACATAGGAATTGACCTTGAGTCCAAATGCAGTTGAAGCGATGATATCATTCGACAGACGTGTGAACCATCCTTTGAGTTCAATATCATGACTTTTGCCACCTTTAGTTTTCTCGTGTAGCCGTTCCAAGCTCTCATTGAAACACTCATTCATCAAAGTAAACATGGCGCGCATCTTGGCGGCGGTGAAAATTGGCGACAGAGTGTTGCGCATATTTTTCCAACGTTGATCTTTCATTACAGTCAACATGCCATTTATGAGAGGGTCATCATCAGCAGTAAAAAAGGGGGTGTGGTTTACGAAGTAGTCAAAATCCTTAACAGTAATTTTTTTAATATACTCTGGATTCTGTACCACGAACGTAGGCGACCGGAAATTATAGAAACCCACGATATCACTAAAATACAAACAACAAACATAAATCAAAATTAGCGAAGATTAATTAAACAATAACTGTAAAATTTAAATATATTTATAAATATATTGGATGTCACCAACAGCTGCACCTGCAGAAAACTAAATTTGTCCTTCAGGACAAGTGCTTCTTGGTCCTAGTGAGAAATGTTCTGCAAATCGTATGACTTGCAAACTCTGTTTAGGTATGTTTTTGTAATGAAAATAATACTTTTTCAAATGGAAACTGTTACCGTATTTTTTTACCTATTCGTTAAGAAATCTCCGCAATAGGTTTCCCAAGTCACACTGAATTCAAATCCTATGATTTGCTGAATATTCCTAAGTATAAAAGATAGCATACTCCCTTATTCTAAACACATAAATACGGGGCGAAGTATGAGTGAAATCGGCAAAGTGTTGTAGTACAATGTGGCGCAAAATGAATCATCCAATTTTGTTTTTCAATAATTGTTTACTAAATAAAATAAAAAGATCTTGAGTGATGGCAAACTTTAATTCACTTTTGCGCGCTCTGTTGCTGGCATCTTCGTATACTGCAGGTGCAGGAAGGATCAACTGTTTATCATATCTATAGTGAGTATCGAACCAGAGAACCACTGAATAATAGTCAGGCACAACCCACTCGATAATGAAACATATTTAAGAGTTATCAATAGATCTATGTATTTTAACCGGTAAACAGAATTACTTGTCTAACGGCTTATACCACAGCATGGGGTGAGTTAACAAATTTGATGATTTTTAGGACATTCACAGAGGAGCTATCGTCAATCTACAACTTTAGAACTACATAATTTTTCTGAAATCTGCCGTTATCTGGGCGATATGGAAAATAATGCATACTTGCTTAATTAAATGGCTAACTTTTCCATGGCGTCGACGTACTATAAATGAAAGATAATAGTAATTATCGGTCGTTGTCCAAATCTAAAAGCATAATTTGATTACCAAAGTTTGTCACACTTATCAGCTTGCTATCTCTCTGCTCATAAAACTGGCCTAACTCACTATTTTTCAAACAAATTTATTCGTTTGCAGCCAAGATAAGGTGCGTTTCATAATCATAAGACACCCCTAATTTTTCAAAATATTTTAATTTAGAAATTTCAGAGGAAAATAAAAATTTTACACATCGATTAAGGTAACAAAAGTTATCTGCTACATTACAGAATTTAGAACTTTTTTTCAATACATAAAGAAAATGTTTAACAAAAACGTGGAAAATTAAAGTGATCGTTTAACAAAAGTTTCCATTTTTTTTTTTGTCGTCTGGAATATTTTAGTATTCTATGGAAGTACCATTTGCTTTAGCGAGACAAAATAACTTTTTTTCAACGATTCTACTAACTTTTTATGTAAATTTACATCTAGAGAAGCCCATTCTGCCTTAATTGCCGCTTTAAGCTCGTTGGTGTTGTCAAATTGGCGATTGTTGGCGTAAACTCTTCTGACTAATATACCTAAATGTTTTCTATTGGGTTTAGATCCGGAGAACACGCCGACCAGTCCATAGTTTCTATGGAACAATCGGTCAAGTACTGCCTTGATTCCTTGCTTATGTGGATTCGGGCGTTGTCTTGCTGAAAAACGAAGGGCCCTTCCCGATTATCCTGAATAAAAGGAAGGATACTATTTTCCAAAATGTGTTTGTAGTCCCCACTATTCATTCGCCATGATGTAAACTGAATATTAAGAGTTGCTTTCGATGTAAATGCATCCCAAACCATAACAGAACCTACAACGAAATTGCGCTTGGAAAATTAGAGGAAGCTCTTGCGAAAATCTCCCCAATAATTTAAAAAATCATCAGATCCATCAAGGTTCCATTTTTTCACCCGAAAAAATAACCTTTTCAAAAAATAATATGAAATTGGACAACATTAAAAATATTCCTTCCAAATATCTCACTGTGTCCCAGTTGGTGTCTAAGTGTCTAGGCAAACTGAAGACGCGCCAGCTTGTGCCGTGGCAAAAGATGGGTCCTTTTTTTATTTTCGATAATTTTAAATGATTGCATCTCTGTAATGTTCGCCAAACTTTTGTTTTTAAAACCTTATTTTGAGCAACAGCGGCCAAGTTGGCGCAAGACTTAGTCAAGTTAGAAGCTTTTCCTATTATTGCTCGCTGTTCTCAACTTGATAGTGATAATTTTCTAACACAACACTTCTGCCTGTTTTTTTTGCAATTAATTTGATAGACAAGGCTGAATTCTTGTAGGCGAAATTTCTACACGCTCCTCTTGTAATAATATTGTACCCCTCCGTTTTAGGTTAAATTGAACAAAATTATAATTAAAGTCATCCAAAACAGGAATCTGCACTTTCTATCTCTTCAGAAGCTTATTTTCGACTAGTGTCTTACCATTATTAAACGTCAAGAAGACTAGCAAAAGTGCAGCTTCTTGGAAAACGACGGTTAAAATGAAACCAAATAAAAGCTACTCCGGAAAGTAAAAGCGAGCTTATGGTAGTTCAAAAATTGTATACCAAAGGTGTCTTATGATTATGAAACGCACCTTACGATTACTTATGCCTGTTGCTTCATCTATTCGCCACTTTTTATCGTTTGGATATCCGAAAAATTATGAATGATAATTTTATAAATACACGTATTGAATTTGCAATACACAAAAAAAATATTATTGAATCTAATATTTTAGATATTTTTAATGAGTTAAAATTGCGGAAATTTTCAAAATCTGTTCATACTGTAGCCAGCGGGTTCCAATTACCACCTGCATTACCATAGAATTTCCACCACGTCTACCGAAAAATGGGCGCAATGCGCGCAACGTTTGCGTTAATGAACACTCATTTTGATAATAAAGTTTTATCATTTGAACCTGCTGTTCAATCGTGTAACTTGCCATGATGATTTGGCATAAACAACTGAATAATAAACAAAAGATTTGACAGATGTCACCAAAACAAAATGGCTGACACAGGGCGCCAAAATCGACCCGCGCCAATTGAAAAACCCTTTAGTAACTCAAGGGTTTCTGATAATTCACTGCAGATATTACTCCATCTAATGGTATTTTGCAGCTCAGAGGCGTTCAGTTAGCTTACGTTACTTGCGCATTGAGGCTGTGAAATGGTTCGTTTTTAAGCATTCCTTCGAAAAATTCTTAGTTCTAACAAAATGGGAAAGCAGAAAGGTTTAATACATCGCAAAAGGAACAAATCGATCTCTTGAACTCAGAGTGACTTTCGAATCGCCAAATGATCAAAAGATTGGTCGAGGTCCAGACGGAGGAGATCTTAATGTGAAGCAAGGTGGCTCCTCTGGTAAGGCAGAATTGTGATGGCTTTGACACCGAAGGAAAGCCGCAAAATGCTTAGGATTGCATCAAATTCCGATCTTCCTACAGCAAAAATAAAGGAAATGGCAAATACTGCAACCAGCAAATCCACCGTTTGAAGGACTATTCTAAAAGCGTCACATCAGAACCATGAAAAATTACAAAAACACACCTTTGAATAAGTTTTGCAAAGAACCCAGATTCAATTTTGCAGGGGTCCACATGGCTTGGAATTCTGTTACGAACAACGGTCCCGGTGAATGGAGAAAATGAGTATTTACTGACGAAAAGAGTTCAATCTTAATGGGCCGTATGGATGCAACTGACTATTTCCATGGCTTAAGAAAAAAAAGAAAGGTACTTGAGACGACATCACAGCCGTGAAGGTAGTTTTATGGTATGGGGAGCAATATTATGGCGCGTTCGAATTGAAAATTAAAGACTACGAAATGACGTGAAACAGCAATAAAGCCCTGTTGAAAGCATCTTTTCCCACGATGCGTCAAATATTTAGACCTATTCATTGGATCTTACAACAAGATGCATCTGTACACACTTTAAGTGTGGTCAAAACTTGGATTGCGTCTCAAAACATTGAAACTTTCGCATGGCTACCCCATATGAACATTATTGAAAATCTATGAGGATGGTTTGCTCATAAGGCTTATGGGAATGGGCAACAATTTTAAGAGAAAGTGCTTTAATTCGATTCATTAAAACGGACTAGTCTAGTGGTTTCATTAGACTATCTGGAGAATTCCTAAACGAATTTACGACGTAATTCATAAATAAGGTGACAGCACAAACTATTAAGCTTTAAATAATAAATATAAAAAGACAAAATTTTTTAAATTCGTTATTATTTTTCCTTATTTGGTTAGTGCCTCTATACAAGTGAACCAATAAATCAAGCACAATATTACAGCTGCTGAATATTTGTTGCTGCGAAATACCGTTAGATGGAATAATATTTTGATGTATGTTTATTTTCAAACAAAGTACAGTCTTCACTTGAATTATCAGCAATCCTGTTGTGTTACTAGATCAAGTACGATTGCGTTATTGAATGGACTAGCCTGTTATTTTTTGTTTGCGGATGACCGGTGACTAAAACACTCCGCCTCGTTTGGAACCCTCGCTCACTCTGGAACCGCTTTCGCAATACTTCTACTACTAGTCTTGTTTAAGTCTGCAGAAAAACCAGTTAATTGCAAGTTATACTTATACATTAATATCCATATACATATGTACAGTGAAGTCGCGATAACTAGCAATTTCGATAAGTACAAAAAGGCGATAATTCGTAACAAAGGTCGGTGCATTGGATAACTCGTACAAAATATAAAAGGCTTTTTCTGTTCTCCATTGCACCGCTCGCTATCTCTATGCTCGATTAACTTAACAAAAATTTTGCATGCGAAAGCAACAACAACGTTATCGAGTAAGATTCGCCGCTAGCGAGTATGGCTATACTTCATTATGCTGAAAACAGTGAACACCGTAAACGCAATCCCGACTCAGCTGTTCCAATCAAACTAATGAGAACCCCATGTAAATGATAAGTTCCTTCCTTCCGTATCGTCGTACCGTAGATTTTATTTCACGATTGTTAAAAAAATTCCGTAATACCAACCCAGCTGATTGCTCTCTCACCACACAGTGTTGTCAAACAGTACATTTCGAAATTATTTACAAAATAAACTTAGAAAAATGATAATTTTTGTTAAAATAGCTCAAAAATACTGTTGAATAATGTCAATTATAGATAAATGAACTATTTGCATTTGTTGGTTTTTGGCTTTGGTTTATTAAACAATGAAAAATTGTAAGCAAAGTGTGTAAGCAAAAATATCAATGGCAACATTGTGTAGATACAACCAAACACATACACACACAAATCGATGTATTGTGTAAATATGTAATTAAAAGAACGCAGTTGTTCTCGGGGGTGAGTTTTTGGGCACGGTAAGGGACTGCGGTAAGGGATTCCGTACGGGCTTCCCTGTTTTCAGCATTAGACTAGGATAACTCACTGTCGTACAAACACATGTAATTTAAGTCAGCTCTATTCTCGCGTTGCCAATATATTTTCATTTTTACCAGTTGCTTCATCTATTCGCTACTTGCCAACGCTTGGCGAAAAGAAGAAGCCCAATGTGAGTCATTCGTGTCTGAGAGAATTGCTCTATAACTCGTATTCCTTATTCATATTGATCTATAAATCACAATTGACGAAATATTATAGCAAAAAATTGGAAATCTCAAATCACTTTTTGCCGTTACTTTTGCTTTTGGTTTTGTTAATGTGGTTTTTAATGCTGGCCACAAACGAAAAACAAATTGCAGCAATCAGTTGAAACTAATTTTGCCACACATGTTTGTTGACGAGTGTAGTTTCACGCTGTTCGTTGCTGAGTGAACATGGAATTCGAAAAACAAAAAAATTATTGCCATGCATCGTATTTATTTATGCTTAAATGAAGGGGGGAGAGGAAGACTTTTTTCACACTTTCTTTAATAGCGTTTTTGTCTACTTCTTTATATTTCTCAGATAAAAGTTTTTCTAAATAAAATTTCTTAATTTTACATCTCTATCTTGTATTCATCGCTCTTATTTTTCCGTAATGAAGGTTAGCTTTTGAGCAAATACGAGTATATGAGTTCCTCAATAAATGCTTTTCTGAAGTGACCCTTTGTTCTTATGTGCACACTTCGAAAGTTCAAAAGAAAAGAGAAAAGTCGTCAACTATGCCGCACACACGCAATCGACTTCAACCGATCATAAAATTTCTACCGATTGTTTCGATTTCTTTTTCGTCTGTGGGCTGCATAAGAAGTCTCATAACATTGTACTTTTTGATTTTCAAAAATAAATAACTCGCTGTACTGTATTATTATTGTCATTGTGGTGCTTTGTATTACAACTTATTGCGATTTCACTGTAAGAGTGTATGTAACTAGGCAAATATTTTTATCTTACGTGCAATTAATACTAATGCAAACAAATCAAGAGCAAATATCCATACAGATACGTACAAATATAAATGTTTATGCGTACTAGTAAGAATGCATACACACATACACACATGCATATGCACTACACATAAGTGCATTAGCTTTATGATTAGATACGTTGCATTATCTGTGCACTATCGTATATGTATGTACGTACGTATGTAGAATATCAAATTAGGCGCTACTCTATATCTTTTCAATTGCATTATGTGACTCTTCAATATGTTTTCATAAAAATAGATTCATGAATCATTGTCCAGGTTCTAAAGATCGACTATAAAACAGTTTAAACCAACTGCGCAAAATTTTACCCTCTCAAAATTATAGATTTTTTTATTGAAAATGTTTTCAATTTGCTTCTTATTATACTTAATTCTACAAATAAATAAATTTTCAGAAAAATTCATTTCAATGTCCAAAATACTTGATTCACTTGACATTGAAGTGACTCAAATAGAAAAAAACATATATATAAGTAGGTAAAAAAAATCCAGAAACATTTACGAAAAAGCAATAAGGCCACAATGTCAAGTTTAAACTTCACATGGAATAAATTTTTTTAAAGAAGGAAATAAAATTAGGTGTGAAATGGAAAAAGTTTCAATCAGTCCGCCGAGATGTCCAAAGTTATGCGACGCAGGTAAGGGAATACTGTACGTATGTTTCAGAATTTTGACAAATTACAACTGCAATTTATAAAGAAAAATTGTAAGCTCCCAAACGTATGCTATTTCTTTAGAAACAGGCATCAAGTGTGGTCACATTTACACACATTTGCATTACACTTAAATTATATCCAAAAATCAGTCTTTGCATATGAAGCCTTGAAGCTCCTACGCCTCTTAACAAAATGTTTTATAAATTAAAATTTTCAGGGCTAAGATTTAAGTCAAATACCTGTAGGTTTGGTTTGCAGTTTAAAATGGGACGAAAAGGTGTTAGAAAAAAGCGAAATATTTCTAAATTGTATTAGCAGTGTTAAGCAAAAAAAGTGGAAAAACAGTACGGACAGAATAAATAAAAAAACTGGACCATAGCGTAGCTCAAAGTTATTTTAAGGATGGCATAGAAGAATTTAAAATGTCATGGATTTTTAAAGCCAAAAATAGTTACGTTATGCTTAATGGCCTTAGAATAAACACTGCAATTATTCATGAATTCTTACCAGGGATGACAACTTTTAACTTCATATCAAAAAATTTCTAAAAAATTTGGTTTTTTGGTAGATTTTTCTTCAACAATTAAATTAAATACATATTACACTTTCTATTATAATAATGAATTAAGATAATAAACAACAATAGACATGCAATAAAACATTTCAAAAGTTCGCGTAATACTGTTTTTTAATTGCTAAATGTAAAGAAGATTAAAGCCTCTGAAAATATTTCATTTGAGACTAAATTAAAATTTTACGTATTGGAAAGCAATGACAGTTAAATCTTCAATAATATTGATCACTGCATATACTGACGAATCTGTAAATTATGCACACTTATCTTATGATTACTTAAATGGTTTTTGAGATCGGATATATTTTTTTAAATTGATGTTTTTTTATATTGAGCTAAGAAATCCAGAAAATCAAATTTTTTAGCAAATTACTTTATAAAACTGCAAACTCTCTGCAGCTACCGCAGTTTGTCAAATGTTTCAGAATTTTTAGCTACTGAATGATACCATTTTTTCTTTTATTTTTCATAAAAAGTGGACGTGATTGACAACTAATTTCGCCCATCTAAATCCAATACACTCTGATATGCGCAACTGCAAACAAAAATAAACAACCAAGAGTACATACATATGTATATAAATCATGAATAATAAAATCAACAATGCCCAAAATTGATTTCCACATTTAACAACTGCGGCAACTCTTACTCATAAATTTTGACATTTCATAAATAAAATCAGTTTTTTCGTGATTTCTTCATTTTTCGACGATTTTTTTTGAGACCGTAAGTTACATATTATTGTCGCATAAAAAACCTCGAATATTAAGTGTATTTGTATGGTGTGGATGCAGTGAAAGTGCTGAAAATTCTATTTAAAAATTTGAAACGGCGAACGTCAAAACAAAGTGCACAGTGTTCAACTGCCGACAAAAACATAAATTTATTTCTAATGTGTAATATATTACTCTGTTTTAACATTTAATTTAAATAAACAAAGTTAAATAAAATATTAAATATAAAACATTTGGTTCAGCATGACCTCAAATAAAAGAACATTGTTAAATTTGAATCCGAAGTGGAGTGTAACTTTTTTATGCAAATATGTAGACGGAGAATCACAATGCCTTGTATGTGAAAAACGTGTGGTGTGTAAGGTTTTTAACATAAAGAGACATTATGAGGTGCAAAAGAGTGAATATAATGAATGTGTAGGAGAAGAAAGGAAAAGTATATAAGTTAAACTACCCGGTCGTGGTGGTTCATAAAAAAAATTGTTACGGACGAGACAGGTCTTTATTGGTTGATAATCTCTTTACAACTGAACTTAAAAATATTTTAATTCTAATAATAAGACTAAAAGCTAAGCCCGTGTGCTTACAACGTGACCAGTACTTTGCTGAGTAGGCGTTTCCCACGGGAACGCCAATCGCTGCTCTGGTATTTCCTCAAAAGCGTTGCGCGTGTGGAGTGTTGGGTTACCATGACTTTTTGGTTGAGGTGTGTGAAGTATTGCGTTAGCTTATACAAATCCTTAAGTCTAAACGAAGAGCCCGATTCGATAGCGGTAAGCCATTTGCCAAATTACAGAAGGTCGGAAAAATTCAAATTATTAAAATTTTTTTTAATTTCTTAGGAAAGCGAAGATTACGTTGTAGATGCAAAGCGTGCAACTTATGAAATCGCGTTAAACCTTGTTCGTGAGAATCGTGCATTTTCGGATGGCGAATTGGTGAAGTCTTGTATATTTAAAGCAGTAGGAATTTTGTCCCGAGTAGATGAAATGGCGGAAATTACAGAATCGCAGTTAAAAGAGCATATAAAATCATTCATTCGATTTCATTGGCAATTGACAAAAGTACAGATATATCCGACATAGCCCAATTAGCGATTTTTATCCGCTCACCTAAATATATGTGAAGAACTTTTGGACATTATTCCAATGAAAGGGACGACTAAAGGTGAAGATTTATTTCAATGTGTTAATGAATGTACTGAACGCATGGGTGTATCATGGCAAAAAGTGGTTTGCGTTGCCACCGATGTTGCGAAATCCATGAGCGGATGCAAACAAATTTCTCTAATAATTTTTGTGTACTTTGTCATACTGTGCGCATTGCCATATGCGTGTGAATCGAATTTCAGAGCAACTAAGTACTCACCAAGAATACCCACTCTGCTAAGATAATTTTCCTAATGCTTTTTGAAAAAATTCTCTATTTTTTTAATGGAAACATGTTTTCCCACCAACGTCAGGTAACTAAATTGTCCTTTTTAACAACATAAAATGTATAACATACATTGTTTAATAAAACATGGCTGGTTGAGATTACTGTTAGCTGTTGTGACCAGAATTCTTAAAAAAAAATGTACTAACATAAAAACATACGATATACGTACATACTTATAAGTAAACGAAGACAATTTTTTCATTCAAAAAAATATACTCCGATTTGTCAGTACAAATTTTTCTCCGCATAGTTTAGCGACTATGAAACTTTGACATGCGAATGTTCAAACTTCTTGATTACAAAAATTATAAAAGTAAATAAAATAGAAATTTGCAAAGATGATGTTAATATTCAAAGAAGCGTTTCCAATAAAAAAAAACCAAAAGCATTTTATTATTTAATATGAACGATCTAGCAAATCCCAACACTTCAAAATCCCCTAACATGGAATGAAGTCCCCTTATCTGGTAACTTTGCTATTGGCAAAGCTTCACTCTCTTTTTTACAAACATATATGCGTTGCTCAGAACTGATTAATATACGTACATGCCTATTGCTTACCCTTCTGATGTAAGTTTGTCGCCCCCTCATCTAGCACTTTGCTAGCACGCTCTGCTGCGAGCGTGCCACTCTGCTGCCCGTCCCTATTCTAAATGGTGTAAATGATTTTCATTGGAAAAAATTAATCAATTTTATTACTGGTGCTTTAAAGTACAGACAATTTATTATACTCGTAGAGGAAAAGTTTTGTAAATAAATATTATATCTACCTCATTTTCCGGCAGACGACTTTTAAAGGCATTGTAAATAGTTTCGTAGGAGATTTTGTGAAATATAAATTAATTTATTTATCTATTTATCTATAGGAATATCTAATGAGCAGACCTATTACTAAATCACTGTCAAAATTTAAAAAAAGTGATTCTCTTAGTAAAACTGTTACCAAACTATTGATTGCTTACACGGCAAAACATAATATATTGAGCAGCAAATAATTCACAGTGAGTGATTCATCTATGAACAGTCAAAATCTTCACTTAAGTTAAAGAATTAGTATTAAACGTTACAAAAACATCAGCTTATCGCTCTGTGAAAGAACATTTGGGTGCATTGTCAAGCTTATCGTATTTGTTGCCGCTGGTACTTTCATGCATCGGGTTTTTGAATCAAAATCGTATTTCAGCTCTCATCCACTCTCTTAACTCGCTTTACTTGCCATTGTGGAATTCTTGCAGTTATCAGATCTTTCACAAATACACAATTGTCGATAAAAGCGGAAGGCATCCAATAAGATTGTACAAAATCTTGTACGACAACCTGTCCGATGAACTAAAGTACTTCTTCGATATGCTTTCAGACCTAGCAAATCGCTCTCTTATTGAAAGGAAATGGGACTATTTTGGTCAGTATAAAGTGGTCAGTCTAGGCAAAAAAAAAATTTTCTTTTAGTTTTAAAATGTTCTGTTTTTTGTAGTTTAAATAAATATATGGATTATTTATGGCTTTGCGCAGTTTTTTTACAAAACGCATGCGTGATTTTTTTGTATGGAGAAAACCTGTAAAAAAAAAGGAAAAACCTGTGAAATTATAAAAAATCAACGAGATTTTTTAGAACTTCAAACTGCACCCTATACTAAATTGAATGGGCTATAAAACTGCGTGCCTAAATTTTTTCTAAAACTTCTGAATAAAAAATTAACATTTCGGTGAAACATCTTTTATAAATTTTATATGTAAATTGTTCTAAAATTTAGATTTTTTTCATTACTATGTTTGTTTTTAGATTTTCATGATCGACAATGCGCTGACTGTTATAAAGAGAAATAATGAACATTCATAAAAAGTAGAAAAATAGTCAAAACTGTTCAAAATGTTGAAGTGCTAACGTTTTTCACTGGTTGTACTTAATTTACGCATCAGTTAATTGCTGATGGTTGCAAATTGAAAACACTCAAGTTTTGTACCACCTCAAGTTGTGTTTGCTATTGTCAAAGGCGGGGCAACTGCTATTAAGCTATTGAAAAGACGGTTTTCATAAATTTTTTTTGCAGTTGACATTTAATTAGAATTTGGAGTGGAATATTTTTCTTATAAGTTCTTCAAAACTGCCCTAAGAAAATCCAAAAATACTAATATGTCACACGTTTTAGAATACCCTAACATAAATTCACATGTTTTAATGCTCGCATTTACACACAAAGTCGACGACCATGACCACTCAAGCCTGATGCAAAAATCTCGATGCGATTTATTGAACAATGCATACCAGTTTGCATGTATCAGTATATTCCCTGCGTTGTAAACTTTATCATGCAGTTAAACTTACTGATCTCTGTTTCGTTTATAAAATTTCAGCAAAGTCTTGTTGAAGCATTCCTTGTTTAATACCACAGCCCCCGAGTTGCCCACTAGTGGATATGGCTTTTCGTATGGAATTCCACGCTCCTTAAATATATTGTATTTTAGTGTGGCCCATCTGTAGAATATATAGCCGAGTAGCAAGGACACCAGTCCTAGTTCGATAAACACCATGATGCTGGTCAAGTATCCTTTATGAGTGGAATAGTTGTTATTTAGCTCAAGTAAATCCTTTATTTCACAACCGTTCACATGGAAAGCTTAAATGCGACTGAATACTTTTTTTGTTAAGTATCACAAAGTATTTCATTAAATATATTGTACACTCTGTCCAACAATGATAGAAAGACACTATGACTGTAGGACTGGGCACTATAGAATAACCCTCTTTAGAAAATAATGTAACCGTCCTCGATATGTCGGTCTTTAACAGGTCGGCGAGCTTAAACACTAAAAATTTTTATGATGAGTAAATTCATGTTTTAGTGCGTATTCAGCAAAAATTGCTTATTATTTATCAAGAATAAAAAGAAAAAGATAAAAATCATAGAATTCGTAATCTCATTTTTTGCAACCGGTTGAAAAGCTCTCTGGTAAACGAGAAAGAGTAAATTAATCAACTGAATTGGACACAAACAAAACATATAATTTCATATCTATGTACTAAGTATGCGCGCATATGTTTAACAAAAGCAGTAGAATCTTAAGTGGTCTCCCGTAAACACCAGGTTAACCCTTTGATGCCTCTCTCTACATTTCAAATTTGACAAATGTTTCGGCTATAAAACTGTAGGTGCCTTCATTTTGTGGAAAAATATCAAAATAAACACCACAAATCGTAGGCCGAGCTCACTCAAATTATAATAATTATTATTATTATTGCCTCGTTTAAAATCGACAGAAGTATTTTTGAGATCGAATAAAAACCACCAAATTGCCCATGTTCGGATTGAAGCAAACTTTACTTATATATGCCCGTATAGACTTTAGTAAAATGTAATTTGGGCCGGCTGTTAATTATTGGAACTAAAAAAACTCATAGATGATCAATGAAAGCATATTTCTATACTCGTATATATTATAATATTTATTACACCCTCGCGCAATTTAAATTTTACTGATATGTGCGCATAAAAAATCCGTTCCGTCCGCTTCATTTCTTTCTTCTAATAGTTTGGAATGAATTGAAGTAAAAGTTGTGTAAAATTGTTAAATAAATATTTATTGATTATATTATATTAAAATAAAACCATAAGATTCTTTGCTAATTAACCACTGGGTACAATTTTCTTGTTTTGGAAAAACAAATATAATTTTTCATGTGATTGTTTATCTATTTTTCAATTCTAAGGGCTGGGGACACGCCTTATTTTTATTCGATAGAACCCAAACTCTACAGCTATTTTTTCAAGTATATTTGCATATGTTTGTAAGCGATAAACGAGTTTAGATCTTCACAATGGCTCGTGCAAGTGGGCGAGAACGAAAGCTTGTTTTTTATCAATGTGAGAGCTTTTCATATATTTGTAAAATGTGCATCACACACTCATAATTAATGAATTGTTTAGGAGCTTTTAGAAGTATTGCGTTTCGCAAAATACGAAACAAAAGAATGTGTCAGAGTGTATGAATGTATGTGAAAGTCTCATAACATAGTATTTGAACGAAAGTAACGAAAATTTCTCCTGGTTTTGCAATCGGAAATATATCATCACCATATTCATAATGGGAATTACAGCTCGGGGTGAGCCAGTGCTTCCTTTACAATATCTCTCCATACGTCTCCGATCACTGGATATCATCAATCCATCTTCTTGAGTGTCTTCCGCATCTTCTACTGCCCATCAAATAAGATTTCACAGCCTTTTGAGTTATCCTGTTGTCGTCCATTCTGTGAAGATGCCCAAACCATCATAGCCACCATATATACACACATATACATGTATATATATAATATTATATGTAAAGGATGATTTTTTAAGAGCTATAGGAAGGAATGGAAGAAGTGCGCGATAAACTTTCTCAACAGAACACGCATTTTTATAATAAAATTCAATGATTTACAAGCGTTGTTCGTTTGTAAGACGATTCACGGTTAAATTATAGCGCCAGCTGTGTAAACCAACTGTTTAAAAAGATAATAGCTAAAAAATCACCCTTTATATGTGTATGCAGGCACAGGTGAAAAATCTAAAGGAGTCGGCGATACAGTCAATGTACAGTGTACAATGCTGCAGGTGCTGGGCATACGATCACGTAGCAACCGCGTGTAAAGAACCCGGTCGCCCAAAACTGCGCAGGCGATGTGGCAAAGAAGACCACCAAGCTTCAAGCTGCAAAAACGATGAAAAATGTGTGCTGTGTACCGGTGCACATGCAGCGGTGCGTCTTAGAAAAACATGAAAGTTCTTCAGCTTCACGCAAACCATTGCCAAGCAGCTCAGGACCTGCTATGGCAGACTGTAGCGGAAAAAAGCACTGACATATAGTAGTTCTACTTTCTGAACCATTTGAAAGTATTGACACCCAGAATGGTAATAGTAACATGGGATCGACGGTTTGGCTGGTGGGTAATACAACTCCTCAGTGTAAAATGGCAACAGTTCGCAACGGATTTACATAGATAAAAACGGACGATGTGTTCAAGGTCTGTTGCTACGCACCACCACGATGGTCTTTACAGGAGTTCGAGCAAATGATGGTAGAGCTACAACTCGAATTAAGGGGAAAGAGGCCGACCCTGCTTGCAGGAGACTTCAACGCATGGTCAAGAACTTGGGGCAATCCACATACCAATCAGAGGGGTCGGCTGGTTGAGAACACCGTGGCAGCGCTGGACCTTGTTCTTCTGAACACTCCTGGCGTATATACGTACGACTGCAAAAAGGGAAACTCCATCATTTATCTTGCCTTTGCAAACCGGCTAACTGCGAATACCACCAACTGGACGGTAGATAAAGGCATTCATTCGCATAGCGACCATCTGGCCATTATGATAAAAACGTCCAGCATAGTACGTAGATACAAAACGGGTGTCCACATATGGAAAAAATCAGCTTTCAACACTGCAACTTTTCAAAATGCTTGGGAAAGCGTGCATATTGGCGGAGCGAATGCAGAAATCCTTGCGGAACATGTTGCCCCTCAAATGAAAGCTTGCTGTGACGCAACCATGCCCAGGTGCGGGGTCGGTAGGCACAAACAACTAGTTTACTGGACCGATGAAATTGCATCAATCCGGAGGAAATGCCTAATGGCAAGGAGAAAGGCACAAAGAGCACGGCGCCGTTCATCGTATGAAGAGCTTTATGCATCCTACAAGGTTCGTAAATGTGATCTGAAGTTAGCAACCCAGCAAAGCAAAATTAGAAGCTTTAGAAAATTGGTAGACGGGGCAAATGTAGATCCATATGGCCAAGCGTATAAAACGGTTATGCTGAAAGTGAAGGGGCCGCAATCACCTCAAGCTATGTGCCCCCTGCTATTACAACAAGTGGTTGTAACGCTCTTCTCGCCCCAGAAAGACAGTGATAACTCAGCGCACAAATACGACTTAGAGCCGAGTATACCTTCGCTAACAACAGATGAAGGGCTAGGTACACTGAACCGTATTAAAGATAGAAAGGCCCCAGGGCCAGATGGTATACCTAACGCTGGCTTTAAGACAGCTGTACATACGAAACCACACCTTTTTGTGAATTTGTACGAAACTTGTCTTAGAGAGGGAACCTTCCCAAATAGATGGAAGATTCAACGACTTTTGCTGCTCCTTAAACCAGGAAAGCATTCTGATGAACCATCAGCAAGCATACCGCTTTGTATGCTCGATACGGTGGGAAAGGTATTCGTATCATATGTGACCGGCTGCAATCTATCTCGAATGCCCATCTGGTCTATCGGACAATCAGTATGGTTTTCGAAAGGCGACGCCAAAGGTAGATACAATCAGGACTGTGACAGACATTGCGCACGAAGCAATCAGTGGTGGGCACTTGCATATGAAGTACTGCGCTATCATTACACTGGACATCAAAAATGCATTCAACTCTGCAAAGTGGGGCAAATTTTTAATGATTCTCAAAGAACTAAGTGTACCGGGTTATCTACTGCGCATAATTCGTAGTTACTTCACCAACAGAATTCTGCAATTCGATACAGACTGTGGCCAAAAAACATACCAAATAACTGGCGGGGTTCCCCAAGGATCTGTCCTTGGTCCAATACTTTGGAATGTCATGTACGACGAGGTCCTCAAACTAAAACTACCAGATTGTGCTACTATTGTAGGCTATGCAGATGATATTGCACTTGTAGTTACAGATAGACACATTGATCGGCTGGAAGCAAAAAGCAGTGACGCAGCAGCAAGGGTGAGGCTATGGTTGGCAAAATCCGGATTGGAATTGGCAGTCCGAAAATCCGAGGAAATAAAACTACGTATCGGCACCCATGAAATACTCTCTAAGGAGTCGATTAAGTATCTTGGCTTGATAATAGACAAGCGACTTAGCTACAAGCAGCACCTATCTGCAGTAAGCGCAAAAGCTGATGCTATCAATGGAGCACTTACACGAATGGCGGCCCGGAAGGTAGCAGAAGACGTGTCTTAGACTCCGTAGTCTCTTACGCTGCCCAACATGGGCCGGAGCTAAAACGTCCAGCATACAATATGCAGCACAGGTACTTCGCCGAAGTGCAATAAGGGTGGCTTGTGGCTGCAGAATGGTCTCGAGAGACGCAATAGGCGTTATTGCGGGCAAACTACCAGTCGCCATTCAGTCAAATGAATTTGGCCGTCTCTATGCCAGGCGACGGGCCAAGCCGTCATTAGAAGAAAAAGCTGAAGAGAGATTGCATTCGATAGAAGAATGGCAAAGCAGATGGGATTCGTCAACTAACGGACGTTGGACTCATAGGCTTATTTCAAATATTAGCCAATGGGTGACCAGGAAGCACGGAGATGTTGACTACTATCTTACTCAAATACTGAGTAGCCACGGTTGTTTTTTGGAGTACCTCCATCGATTTAATCCGGCGAACACCCCGTTCTGCCCAAACTGCAACAACGCGATAGAAAGTGCGGAACACATATTCTTCTACTACGATCGTTTCAGAGAGGAGAGCCTAACGCTTGAAACCCTTCTGGGTGGTCAGCTGTGCCCGGAAAATCTAATCGCCAAGATGATCGCATCAAATACTTACTGGAATGCAGCAACAAGTTTCGCAACAATAATAGAGCTATATCTTCAACGCGCAGAGTGGCAACGCAACAGGAGCAGCTTTTGACTGGAGGTAGACTGCCTACGAACTGACGACTAATCACAGACGCCTGATCTTAGTGCTCAATACGGTATCAGACTACGACACCTTTTCCGATGTTCCATTTACTGCAGAACCACTTATGAAGTGGAAGCAATGAATACTATCGATAACGTATAACCTCCAAACGCCCATGTAAGAGGAACCTGGACGCAGGTTCCTGTTGTGTTAATAGACATAAACGCGGCTCCATCTTGACGAAATGTTACCACGGTCCCACGGTGCAACTCAGCTGGTAAGGAGGCTTGTTATAGTGTTAGTGGGAGCATGCCCCATATATCACTGATGCGATGGCACCTTTGATGATGTTTCTGTCATTTTGATTTTAACTTCTTTTAAAAAAAAATATATATATATACAATATATGTATGTATGGAAAAAAAAATATATACTTATAGGGTGGGCCATATAGCGTTTGCTTTTTGAACCACCTATTTTTTTGAGAATGGTAACACAAATGACATGTCAAATGTGTACATAATTTACTTAAAGGTTTGACATTTACGAAATGAGACGCCTTACGCTTGAACAAAATTCGGAAATATTAAAAACCTATTTCCAAAGTGGTGAGTCTTCTTCTTCTTCCGCGGTTATAGTAAATGGCCAGTGTTACCGTGGCATGCTCAACGAGTTTTTGTTTCCAAAAATTGAAGAGGATGACATGGACGACATTTGGTTTCAACAGGGCGGTGCAACTTGTCACACTGCCAAAGTTACACTCGAACTTTTGGCTTCCGTTTTTGAATTCCGATATCAATTGGCCGCCTCGGAGCTGTGATTTAAGCCCGTTGGACTATTTTTTGTGGGGAGCCGTTAAGGACAAATGCTATGCCAACCATCCAGAGACGATTGATGCTTTAAAACACGAAATCGAAGTTGCCATTCATGAAATTGGAGCCCAAACAATCGAAAATGTGCTTAAAAATTGGGTTGATCGAATGGCCTATTGTGAAGCCAGTCGTGGCAGTCATTTGAACGATATTATTTTTCATTCATAAACGACAATGTTCAATCTTCAAAATAAAAGAAAAAAAGTTTGAAAAAATATTGATTAGTTTTTCGGCTATAAGATTCAAAAAGCAAATTTTACATGGCCCACCCTATATATGTGTATGTGTGTATGTATGCATGTAACACCCCAAAAATTAAAATAGTATCCGATAAACCTTCGAGTTGATTTGAGATTTTTGATCATTTGACTGCTCAGCTCGAAATGTGACCTACTACACTTTGATTGAATTCAGGGCGTATATAATTTCTATTTCCAATTTAATTTAAAAATTTGAAATTGAGCTACTTAAAATATTATAAATAATGCCCGTACGCCAGCCTAGTATTTATGTAAAGTAAAAACTGACTTCAGGGGAAACTGAAACTCATTTTCATACAAGGCAGTAATTTACACAAAAAAAGCCATTATTTTCTAATCAAATTTGTACTATTGGTGTTAATGCTGGTTCGTAAATAAACGAAGTCTCTTCTACGTCAAAACTATCACTGCCCACAGTGACGATACGCGAGGGCGCTGACTTCTTGTTTGATGGTCGGAGATACTTCGTCTTGTCCCTATTCGCTTCGATTCACTATTCAGCTTCGAAAAGGCAGAACTAATGCCAGCATTTATACGAAAGTTTTTGACTCTCGGGAAAAATTTGCCAGGTTTGGAAAGAGCCTGAATTCTTATATGGTCAATAAATGGGGCAACAGCTTTGACCATAAGTTACGGGTTCTAAAGCATATTTCTAAATCAATCAACTACAAGCAAATAATCAAAGAGACAAACTTTCACATTTATGAATATATAAGATTTTAGTTTTTGTAAATCAAACAAGTGTATATGTATGCGTGTATAATTGGCACGTACATCCTTTCCCCCTCCAATTTTATGTGCGTCTTGCTGTTGAAAAAGAAACAAATAGGAAACCAAAAAATATAAGTACTTATGGCATTTATAGCCGAGTGTTGTGAATATTTTTAGACGTGCTTTACATTGTTTGGATGTTAATAACAGATATAACAGATGCATTTACATATATGGTATAAAAAAACACATTTTCAACACTATTTCCGTGGTACAAGACGCACCCAGAATCCTCCAATAGGATTCACTTGAAACCCGCGTAAGTCATCCATTATGTTTTCAACAGTATTTGGGGAACGCTCGAACTTGAAGTCCAAAATCATGTAGTACAGCATGGCCTTGGCTTGCATGAGTGCGTATCGATTACCTAATTCGTAGATGCAATTAAAATATTATATGAATTTGTATAGAGAAAAAATCGATAAATCTGCGTTACCCACCTATGCACATACGAGGCCCCACACCGAAAGGCAAATATGTAAACGGTTTTATACTATCTTTGTTTACATCACTGAAACGTTCAGGATTAAATAAGTCGGGGTCTTCAAAGTATCTTTCATCATTATGCATTCCAACAATGGGAAGCCAGATATAATCGCCGGCCTTAAATTTAAATATCAGATTTCCATCGTTGTCCGTGAGATCATAATCCTTCGAACATAAACGATCTGTCATTCCGGCAAGACTCCATTTGCGCAATGCTTCCGATGTGACCATATCCATATATTTCATTTTCATCACAGTCTCATAGGTTAATGGATTTCCATTGAGTTCCGCACTTACTTCCATCGCCTCTTCGTACAAACGCTGCTGCACATCAGGATTTTCCATCAGTTCATGGCATAACACCGACGTGAAGTTCGCATTGTTTTCAAATGCAGCGAAAAAGAAAACGAAGCACTGAGCTACAATGTCATCATCGGACCAGTTTTGATCAGACTCCTGTTTAGCTTCGATCAATAGTTGGATCATATCCGGCCTGTGGATTTTGTATTCTTGGCGATATTTCATTGTGTCTATAACGAGTCGTTTGAAGTAATCGGTTTTGTCCTTGTCGAATATATTAAATCTTAAAAGCTGAAATGTTTTTAAGCAAAATTTACCAAAAATACTCTAGTTTATTTTAGTTCATGTAAAGCATACTTTTTGAATTATCGGCATATTAATAGAGATTAAGAGCTTAATCATTTGCGTGCCGCGGAAATTAGAGACCGATTGGCCAATCGAGTAAAACTCGTTATTCGGATCCACATAGGAATTGACCTTGAGTCCAAATGCAGTTGAAGCGATGATATCATTCGACAGACATGTGGACCATCCTTTGAGCTCAATATCATGGCTTTTGCCACCTTTAGTTTCCTCGCGTAGCCGGTCCAAGCTCTCATTGAAACACTCATTCATCAAACTAAACATGGCGCGCATCTTGGCGGCGGTGAAAACTGGAGACAGAGTGTGACGCATATTTTTCCAACGTTGATCTTTCATTACAGTCAATATGCCATTTATGAGAGGGTCATCATCAGAAGCAAAAAAGGGGGCGTGGTTTACGAAGAAGTCAAAATCCTTAACAGTAATTTTCTTAATATACTCTGGATTCTGTACCACGAACATCGGCGACCGGAAATTATAGAAACCCACGATATCACTAAAATACAAACAACAAACATAAATCAAAATTAACGAAAATTAATTAAACAATAACTGTAAAATTGAAATACATATATTTATAAATATATTGGATGTCACCAACAGCTGCACCTGCAGAAAACTAAATTTGTCCTTCAGGACAAGTGCTTCTTGGTCCTAATGAGAAATGTTCTGCAAATCGTATGACTTGCAAACTCTGTTTAGGTGTTTGTAAATAAAGTAATACATTGTTCAAATGGAAACTGTTAGAAACATATCATTTGCGTCATATGAAACGATTTAACATAGTTTTCCACCTTTTCATTAAGAAATCTCCGCAATAGGTTTCCCAAGTCACACTGATTTCAAATCCTACTATTTGCTGGATATGCCTAAGTATAAAAGGTAGCATACTCCCTTATTCCAAACACATAAATACGTGGCAAAGCATGAGTGAAATCGGCAAAGTGTTGTAGTACAAGGTGGTGCAAAATTAATCATCCAATTTTGTTTTTGAATAATTTTTTACTAAATAAAAAAAAAGATCTTGAGTGATAGCAATCTTTATTTTGACCTTTGCGCGCTCTGTTGCTGCTCTCTTCGTATACTGCAGGTTCAAAGAAACTATTCACATAATTCACTTAAATTTCAACCACATTTACATATAATATAAGAAGAAAGTTTTCTTCCGCATCCATTGTACTTAAAATTGGCGCAAAAGTGGTTTGATAGTTGATAGGCCGCACTTCAATTCACGTGGAAGGATCAACAATTTATAAATTTTGAGTAGCAGAGAGTAGGAGAGAGAGGGGAAGCTTTTTGTGGCAATAATGAATTTGAAGGTTTGCCAGTGCCTGTCGATAGCGCCACCATTAAAACAAACTTTTCTCATCATTTGATACTTCATATCTACAGTGGGCATCGAATCAGAGAACAACTGAATAATAGTCATGCACAACCTACTCGATAACGAAACATATTTAAGAGTTGCCAAGAGATCTAAACAGAATTACTTGTCTAACGGCGTATAACACACCATGGACTGAGTTAACAAATCCTCCTAACTAATATACTTAAACCATTTAGATATTTTTCAGTGGACCCGGTGGTCTAGAAATTAAAAAAAATCGATTTTTTTAGTTTTTTTCGATATTTCGAAAGTATAGTATCTTAAGAGTATACTGTGAAATTTTCACGCGAAAATTCCAAATATTATAGCTTCTACAGCCCACTAACTAGGGAGAAAGCGGTCCGCGCGCTCCTGAACCTCAAACTTTAAACTCGTTTTTCTCGAAGCTACTTTTTCCGGTCTGGTGCTGTCAAAAAAAAAAAAAATATTCAACCCACTCGTCTGAAATTTTAATATGTTATTCACAACAACAATGGCTATCGCTCATACTAGAATCATATTATTATTTCAATTATTTCGTATTTTTTTATTTATTAAAAACTGAAAAAACCGATTTGTCATTTCTTTTCTTTTATTCTAGTACGGGACTTAGCTACAGTCATACTGATTAATATTTTTTTTGGTTTTTGTGTTCCCGATAAATAGAAAGGCTTAAATGGACAACGCCGCCTAGGTCCAATTTTTCGGGAAGGTGAACTTCAGCGCTTTTTAAAATTATTAAAATTTAAAAAAAATGTCTGCTTGTCATTTTTGTATTATTTTTAAAAGAAGTTAAATAAAAAACATAAAATTTAAATATCGTGTTTCATTCTTTTCATTTAAAAAAAAATCCTGAAAATACCCTACATTTTCGAGCTCTAGACCACCGGGGCCCATTAAGAAGGTAACTAGTCCCTCCAGTGAGACATTTTGCAAATTTTCCAAGTCTTCACAGAAATAATCGCCAAGATATTTGGCACGGCTTCTTTGAAGTGTACCGCATTCACAGAGGAGCTATCGTCAATCTACAACTTTAGAACATTCACATAATTTTTCTGAAATCTGCCGTTATCTGGGCGACTATTATATTTACTACCTTCATTATGGAAAATAATGCATTACTTGCTTAATTAAATGGCTAACTTTTCCATGGCGTCGGCGTCTAGCAGCGACGTAAATGAAAGATAATAGTGATTATCGGTCGTTTTCCAAATCTAAAAGCATAATTTGATTACCAAAATTTGTCACACTTATCAGCTTGCTATCTCTCTGCTTGTCTAACTCGACGAAAAGTTAGCATGCGAAAGCAACAACAAAGTTATCGAGCAGATTCGCCGCCAGCGCGTGTAGTTATACCTCATAAAACTGGCCTAACTCACTATTTTTCAAACTAATTTATTCGTAGGCAGCCAAGATAAGGTGCGTTCCATAATCATAAGACACCCTAATTTTTCAAAGTATTTTAATTTAGAAATTTCAGAGGAAAATAAAAATTTTACACATCGATTAAGGTAACAAAAGTTAACTGCTACATTACAGAATTTAGAACTTTTTTTCAATACATAAAGAAAATGTTTAGCAAAAACGTGAAAAATTAAAGTGATCGTTTAACAAAAGAATATTTTTGGAATGTTTTTCTGTCGTCTAGAATATTTTAGTATTCTATGGAAGTACCATTTGCTTTAGCGAGACAAAATAACCTTTTTTCAACGATTCTACTAACTTTTTATGTAAATTTACATCTAGAGAAGGCCATTCTGCCTTAACTGCCGCTTTAAACTCGTTGGTGTTGTTAAGTTGGCGATTGTTGGCGTAAACTCTTCTGACTAATATACCCAAATGTTGTCTATTGGGTTTAGATCCGGGCCCTTCCCGATTATCCTGAATAAAAGGAGGGAGACTATTTTCCAAAATGTGTTTGTAGTCCCCACTATTCATTCGTCATGATGTAAACTGAATATTAAGAGTGAGTTTCGATGTAAATGCATCCCAAACCATAACAGAACCTACAACGAAATTGCGCTTGGAAAATTAGAGGAAGCTCTTGCGAAAATCTCCCCAATAATTTAGAAAATCATCAGATCCATCAAGGTTCCATTTTTTTCACCCGAAAATATAACCTTTTTAAAAAATAATATGAAATTGGGGAACATTAAAAATATTCCAAATATCTTATTGTGTCCCAGTTGGTGTCTAAGTGTCTAGGCAAATAATGTGTGCCAAACTGTTGTTTTTGAAACCTTGTTTTGAGCAACAGCGGCCAAGTTGGCGCAAGACTTAGTCAAGTTAGAAGCTTTTCTTATGATTGCTCGCTGTTCTCGACTTGATAGTGATAATTTTCTTTCAACGGGCTTAAAAATGTTGTAATTCTCAGGACTCCGTAAAAAATTCCGGATAACACAACATTTCTGCCTGTTTTTTTGCAATTAATTTGATAGACAAGGCTGAATTCTTGTAGGCGAAATTTCTCCACGCTCCTCTTGTAATAATATTGAACCCCTCCGTTTTAGGTTAAATTGAATAAAATTATAACTAAAGTCATCCAAAACAAGAATCTGCGCTTTCTATCTCTTCAGAAGCTTAGTTTCGTCTAGTGTCTTATCATTATGAAATGCCAAAAAGACTAGCAAAAGTGCAGCTTCTTGGAATACGATAACGGTTCTACAAAATACCAGAAACAATTGATGGAAGTCTTAAGGGGGAAGTCTACTGTGAATTTTTCAAAAAATCGATTTTTTTTTTTTATTAGCTTAAAAAATACTTTGAACCCTCTTAAATAAGGTACACTATGTGTTACAGCTGGCTAAATTTTTCTTCGTTGAAATTTCGACCTTTTCCCGAAGCGCTCCAAAGCTTTAAACGCTGAAAACTGAAACTTTAAACGCATTTTTCTCGAAACTAAGTTTTTGTATACGGTGTACACGATATCTCGAGTTCTGATAAATGAATCAGCTTAAAAATTTAATTATATATTCTCTGTAATAGTGTCTCTCGTCTGACATAGGATTTTTTTGATATCGTTATTTGTTAAATTGTTATAAACAATAGTAACATCAATTTTAGGCAAAAAAAAAGAAAAAAATTTCAAGAATTTTTTTTTTCAACGCCAAAATTTTTTATCGACATAATCCTACGTCAGACGAGAGTCAATACTATGTATATGATAACAATATTTTGTTTTTTTGTTTTAGATCACCGAAACGTAAGATTTCATGTACACCGTTTAGGCACCTAAGAAAAGCGGGCCTGCGCTTGCAGAAGTGCCACAGCGGCCATTTTGAATATTTTGACTTACAATTTTTTTTTCAAAAACTTAAATATATAATAAAGATAAGAGTTTAAATAGATTTTATGTACGAGCAATATTTTGTTAGAAATAAAATCCGGAAAATAAGCCTGTTTTTCCCTTGTCACAGTAGACTTCCCCTTTAAGTCTATAACCGTTAAAATGAAGCCAAATAAAAGCTACTCCGGAAAATAAAAGCGAGCTTGTGGTAGTTCAAAAATTGTATACCAAAGGTGTCTTATGATTATGAAACGCACCTTATGATTACTGTTGCTTCATCTATTCGCCACTTTCTATCGTTCGGCAAAAAGAAGAGGTCTATCATTCCGAAAAATCATGAATGATAATTTTATAAATACACGTTTTGTGTATGTATATACATATATAGGTACATACATATGTACCAAGAGAATATTGTGAATGCAAATTCTTTACAGTGTTAAGGATATAATTCACAGTACTGTCCGGTTCACTTGAATAGATGCAATAATTTTTATGGAAGAAAATGGTTATTAAAGCAACCGCATTTGATCTAGTAACACAAGGGTTTCTGATAATTCACTGAAGATATTACTCCAACTAACGGTATATCGCAGCAAAAAAATTTCAGCATTTGTAATATTGTGCTTGATTTATTGGTTCACTTAGAGGCGCCCAGTTAGCCTGCATTATATACGGATGGGCTGCGAAACGGGATCACGGATTTATTGCGTTTGGTCGAAAATTCTTCATTCTAATAAAATGGGAAAGCAGAAAGGTTTAACAGATCGCAAAAGGAACAAATAGATATCTTGACCTCAGAGTAACTATCGAATCGCCCAATGGCCAAAAGATTGGTCGAAGTCCCAACGGAGGAGATCTTAATGTGAAGCAAGGTGGCTCCTTTGGTAAGAACTACAAAGGCAGAATTGTGATGGCTTTGACTCCGAAGGAAAGTCGCAAAATGCTTAGGATTGCATCAAATTCCGATCTTCCTACAGCAAAAATAAAGGAAATGGCAGCCAGCAAATCCACCGTTCGAAGGACTATTCTAAAAGCGTCACATCAGAAGCATTAAAAATTACAAAAGGTACTTGAAACGACATCACAGCCGCGAAGATAGTTTTATGTTGAAATAATCTTTTCCCGCGATGCGTCAAATATTTAGACCTATTCATTGGATCTTACAACAAGATGCATCTGTACACACTTTAAGTGTGGTCAAAACCTGGATTGCGTCTCAAAACATTGAAACTTTCGCATGGCTACCCCGTATGAACATTATTGAAAATCTCTGGGGATGGTTTGCTCATAAGGCTTATGGGAATGGGCAACAATTTTAAGAGAAAGTGCTTTAATTCGATTCATTAAAACGGACTAGTCTAGTGGTTTCATTAGACTATCTGGAGAATTCCTAAACGAATTTACGACGTAATTCATAAACAAGGTGACAACACAAACTATATTATTAAGCTTTAAATAATACATATAAAAAGACAAAATTTTTTAAATTCGTTATTATTTTTCCTTATTTGGTTGAATATTTGTTGCTGCGAAATACCGTTATATGGAATAATAGTTTGATGCATGTTTATTTTCAAGCAAAGTACAGTCTTCATAACCATTTTCTTACATAAAAATTATTGCCTCTAAGCAAGTGAATCGGACCATATGTCTCTACATATTTGATAATAATTTTTAATGGAAAGAATAATGAGATGGCGCCTATCGTGGTCCCGTTACTTTGCGCTCAGCGAATTTGACAACTAGTTACGTGATTTTAGCTCCAGTATGGCCAGATTACCATTTTCGTAACTTGATTTATTTTTTTGTTTTTTGTTATTTAGTCTCGGAGTTTTAGTTCTTTCTTCATGGCATTTTTCTAGCTGTTCTAATTAAAATGTCATGTTTATAATTTTGTAAAATATATATTTCTTAATAATTATTTAAATAATTCACTCAGTTTTATTTAGCTTTACTTTTTTTTAACATCTGGTGGCATTGCCCGCGATTGCAGGTGTTGTTGGTGTTCTTCTGTTTTCGGCAGTCAAATCTCTCTCTCGCTACTGCAGTGTTGCCTAGCTTTGGATATAAAAACGCACTAAAATGTCCATTCAAAGAAAATAGCCCAACAAATTTTTATTGAATCACTTAAAGACCTTTGTATGCGTGACAAATTGTCTTTAAAATGTGCGTTTTTTTAAATAAATGTGTTATGCTTATGTACAATTTAATTTATGAGTTTTTTTTGTTAATCGAAATTCTTTTGTTAAGGGAACGACTTTTTTGCTATATTTGAAGTTATGTAACTAGATAAGGTACTCTTTTTGTAAAAATGTCAGTAGGGTTTCTTTAGTATTTTCTGGTATTTTCTTGTTTATTTTTACAATGAATATAACTCTTAATGTCCTATGTCTCACTAAGGATTGATGACCGGAAGAAACGATTACACCTCTATGGTTTTAATTCGCATTCAATAAATTCAAAGGCTTTTTAAAATGTGTAAAAAGGTTTTCAATCTTAAGAAGAGTTGAGAGAGGGGCATTTAATATTTTTGCATAACCTTAAATGGACCAAAAATTAAATTTGCACTTTCAAATTATCAAATTTTATAAGAGTAAACGGCGGCCGCCGTAGCCGAATGGGTTGGTGCGTGATTCCCATTCGGAATTCACAGAGAGGTCGTTGGTTCGAATCTCGGTGAAAGCAAAATTAATAAAAACATTTTTCTAATAGCGGTCGCCCCTCGGCAGGCAATGGCAAACCTCGGAGTGTATTTCTGCCATGAAAAAAGCTCCTCATAAAAATATAATATATGCCGTTCGGAGTCGGCTTGAAACTGTAGGTCCCTCCATTTTGTGGAACAACATCAAGACGCATACCACAAATACGAGGAGGAGCTTGGCCAAACACCTAACAGAAGTGTACGCGCCAATTATTTATTTATTTTTAACAAATTTTCATTAGCACTAAAATCTTCTCAGAGTGACCTCTTTTAACCTTTTTTTGTTTAATAATATAGTTTGTTTTTTAACTTAAAGTTTCGGTAGCTTTAAATTAAAAAAAAAGAAACAAACACGAAACTTATTGTAACAATTTTTGCATTTTGGGTATAAAAAAGCAATAAATTTATTGCGAAGAGCAAATGGTTGGCAATACTGCACAACTCAGCAAACGTGACGTCACGTACGCTCTGATGGGCGCAATCTTCTTTCTATCATTCTTGTATTCATATTGGTCTCTTACACAGAATTAACGAAATACAGGGTGCGCCATCTTTTTTGTCGGTATGTAAATGCTGGATAACTTTGTCATTCACTAACCGATCGACTTAATGGATCGCTTTACACCGAAACAACGCGCTGAAATAGTGACGCTATACATCGAAAATAGTCATTCTATTGTTCTATCTCAACGCGCATATCGCAAAAAGTATCGCAGCAAACAGGCACCGTCTGACAATACTATTTGTCGTTTGGTGTCGTATTTTTTCGAGCACGGGACAGTAGGAGATCGGCAAAATGTCGTTCCTCAACGACCAAGCAATTGTTGGCTCATTATGTCTGCCCGCAAATGCGTGCGAAAGGATTAGACGGTTACTGGTTTCAACAAGACGGGGCGCCATGCCACACTGCGAATGCAACAATTGAAATTCCGCAACGACAATTCTCGGGACGTCTAGTATCAAAAAGGGCGGCATCGACTGGCCCTACAGATCACCTGACTTAACCCCCCCGGGCTTCTTTTTTTGAGGTTATCTGAAAAGTAAGGTTTACGCCAACAAGCCGCGGAATATTGATCAGCTTAAGGCAAACATTCGGGCCGAAGTCGACGCTATAAAACCCGAAATGCTTGACAAGGTGATGACAAACACGGAAAAAAGATCTCAGTTTGTGATTGCTAATAAAAGTGGTCACTTGATTGATATTATATTGTACTCAAAAAATAGTTTTAATAAATTGTATATAACCAAACCAAATAAAAATACCTCACTTGTACAAATCATTTTTTTTTTCAAAGTTATTCAATGTTTTCATACCGACATAAAAGATGGCGCACCCTGTATTATAGTAAAAAATCACAAATCTCAAATCGCTTTTAGCCGTTACGTTTCCTTTCGGTTTTGTTAAGATGATTTTTAATGCTGGGCACAGACGAAAAACAAATCGAAGCAATCGGTTGAAACTCATTTTGCCGCACATGTTTGTTGACGATTTTAGTTTGCGATTTAGCTGTTCGTTGCTGAGTGAACGTGGAATGCGGAAAAAAGTGGTTGTCATGCATGGTATTTATTTGCGCTTGAAAAGAAGGTGAAGGGAAGATTTTTTTCACACCTTCTTTATTCATGGTTTTGTCTACTTCTTTATATTTTTCTGATAACACTTTTTCTAAATAAAATTTCTTAATTTTACATCTCTGTCTTGTATTCATCGCTCTTATTTTTCCGTAATGATGGCTAGCTTTTGAGCAAATACGAGTATATGAGTTCCTCAAATAATGAATGTGGAAAAATAGTTAACTTCGCCGCACACACGCGACCGATTGCAAGTTGACACAAATTTTTGTCAGTTCTCGATCGGCTTGCCAACTGCGCCTCACACGTAAAATTTCAACCGATTGTTTCGATTTGTTTTTCGTCAATAATCACACCAACCTTTCAAACATCAATAATTTCCCAAAAAGCAAACCCCGTGATATCGCTTTTCCACTGGTTCCCTGCACGTATTTGAATATAACTCGAAGGCTATGGGAGTCCTACCATGAAAATTTCAAGGATTATTGAGCGCGATTACCAATAAAAAAATGAAAATAGAAAATTAAATAAGAAAAAATTAAATATTAAAAATCTGATGAGTGTGTTTTTGAAAAATGGCAGAAAACATATTTATCCCAAGAATTTTGAACACAAGAGTATATATATATATTTTTTAATATATTTTATCTTAAATATTTGAAGATATTTCATTTCAAGAAGTCAGCAATTATAGCAAAAAAAAAAAACAACAATATAAGAAAAACATGTGATGAGTGTGTTTTTGAAAAATGGCAGACAACATTTTTTTCCCAAAAATTAAAAAAAAAATTATTTTGGAAAAAATTTTTTTAAAAAGTATTTTTTATTCTAAATACATGTTGATATTCGACTTGAAGAACTCTATCATACCTATACTAAAATTTTAAACATTGAATAAATTTCAAAATTTTAATTTTTTTTTAATTTTTTTATTGAAAAAATTTAAATAAATCGCAAAATAATATAATTTTTTTCAGTTTTTTTTCAAATTTTAAATTTATTAAAACAATTTAAATACATCTCAAAATTATAGAATTTTTTTATTGAATATGTTTCCAATTTGCTCTAATATACTCAAACCTACACATAAATAAATTTTCAGAAAAATTTACGACAACTTCACAAATATATGGTTCACTTGACATTGGGTGGGCTCAAATAGAAAAAACACATACTTTTATAAAAGAAGGTAAAGAAAATTTTGCAGAAAAATCTACAAAAACGCAATAATGCCGCAATGTCAAGTTTAAACTTCACATGGAATAACTTATTTTTAAAATAAGGAAAAAAATTAGGTGTGAAATGGAAAATATTTCAATCAGTCAGCCGGGCTGTCCAAAGTTATGCAGCCCACGGATGGGGATACTGTATGTTTGAGAATGTTGACAAATTACAACTGCAACGCATAAAGAAAAATTGCAAGCTCCCAAACTGTTCGCCAACTTAAGCTATTTCTTTAGAAACAGGCATCAAGTGTGGTCACATTTACACACATTTGTATTACACTTAAATTATATCCAAAAATCAGTCTTTGCATATGAAGCCTTGAAGCTCCTACGTCTCTTAACAAAAAATTTTATAAATTAAAATTTTCTGGGCTAAGGTTTTAAGCCAAATAGGATTGGTTTGCAATTTAAAATGGGACGTAAAGGTAAAAAGAGAAATATTTCTAAATTGTATTAGCAGTGTTAAGCAAAAAATGTGGAAAAGAGCATTAAACAGTACGAACAGAATATATAAAAAACTGGACCATAGTGTAGGTCAAAGTTATTTTAAGGATGACATAGAAGAATTTAAAATGTCATGGATTTTTAAAGCCGGAAGTAGTTGCATTATGCTTAATGACCTCACAATAAAAACTGCTCTTTAACCAACTTAAACGAGAAGGAAACAATCCAACACTTTCTTGGACGATGCCCGAAGCCCGAAGACCGTCCTTAGTAATACCGAAATAGTTGATATCCTAAATGGTGTAAATGATTTTCATTGGAAAAAATTAATCAATTTTAGTACTGGTGTTTAAAGTACATACAATTTATTATACTCGTAGAGGAAAAGTTTTGTAAATAAATATTATATCTACCTCTTTTTTCCGGCAGACGACTTTTAAAGGCATTGTAAATAGTTTCGTAGGAGTGTTTGTGAAATATAAATTAATTTATTTATCTATCTATCTATAGGAATATCTAATGAGCAGACCTTTTACTAAACCACTGTGAAAATTAAAAAAAAGTTTTTCTCTTAGTAAAACTGTTACCGAACTATTGATTGCTTACGCTATTGGGCAGCAAATAATTCACAGTGAGTGATTCATCTATGAACAGTCAAAATCTTCACTTAAGTTAAGGAATTAGTATTAAACGTTACAAAAACATCAGCTTATCGCACTCTGAAAGAACATTTGGGTGCATTGTCAAGCTTATCGTATTTGTTGCCGCTGGTACTTTCATGCATCGGGTTTTTGAATCAAAATCGTATAGTATTTCAGCTCTCATCCACTCCCTAAATTCGCTTTACTTGCCATTGTGGAATTCTCGCATTTATCGGATTTTTTACAAAGACACAATTGTCGATAAAAGCGGAAGGTATCCAATAAGTTTGTACAAAATCTTGTACAACAACCTGTCCGACGAACTAAAGCACTTCTTTGATATGCTTTTAGAGGTGGTAAACGCTGTCTTATTGAAAACAAAAAAAAAAAAAAAAAAAAAATATTTGCTTTTAGTTTTAAAATGTTCTGTTTCTTTGTAGTGTAAACAAATATATGAATGATTTATGGCTTTGCGCAGTTTCTTTACAAAACGAGTGCGTGATTTGTTTTTTTTATATGGAGAAAATCTGTAACACTGTCAGAGAAAGAAATTATAAAAAATCAACGAGATTTTTTAAGAACTTCAAACTGCACATTATACTAAAGTTTAGTGGGCTATGAAACTGCGTGCCTAAATTGTTCCTAAAACTTCTGAATAAAAAATAAACATTTCGGTGAAACATCTGCTGATGAATGCAAATTGAATGCACTCAAGTTTTGTGCCACCTCAAGTTGTGTTTGCTATTGTCAAAGGCGGGGCAAGTGCTATGAAGCTATTGAAAAGACGGTTTTCATTAATTTTTTTTGCATATCCACAGTTGACATATAATTAGAATTCGGCGTGGAATAGTTTTCTTATAAGTTCTTCAAAACTGCTCTGAGAAAATCCAAAAATACTAATGTGTCACACTTTTTAGAATACCCTAACATAAATTCACATGCTTTTAATGCTCGCATTTGCACTTTAACAATGTAACGTTGTAAATATTATCATGTAATTAATATCGAAAAACTCACTGATCTCTGTTTCGTTTACAAAATTTTAGCAAAGTCTTGTTGAAGCTTTCCTTGTTCAATACCACAGCCCCCGCGTTGCCCACTAGTGGATATGGATTTTCGTATGGAATTCCACGCTCCTTAAATGTATTGTATTTGAGTGTGGCCCATCTGTAGAATATATAGCCGAGTAGCAAGGACACCAGCACTAGTTCGATAAACACCATGATGCTGGTCAAGTATCCTTTATGAGTGGAATAGTTGTTATTTAGCACAAGTAAATCCTTTATTTCACAACCGTTCACATTGAAAGCTTAAATGCGACTGAATACTTTTTTTGATAAGTATCACAAAGTATTTCGGTAATATATTGTACTCATTTTTTGCAGCCGGTTGAAAAGCTCATTTGGTAAAGAGTGAGAGTAAATTAATCAACTGAATTGGAAACAAACAAAACATATTATTTCATATCTATGTACTAAGTATGCGCGCAAGAATGATAGAAAGAAGATTGCGCCCATCAGATCGTACGTGACGTCACGTTTGCAGAGTTGTGCAGTATTGCCAACCATTTGCTCTTCGCAATAAATTTAGTGCTTTTTTATACCGAAAATGCGACAATTTTTAAGTTTGGTGTTTGTGTCTTTTTGTTTTTAATTTAAGGCTACCGAGACTTTAGGTTGAAAAAAAACGGTATTATTATAAAAGGCCACTCTGAGAAGATTTTAGTGCTAATGAAAATTTTTTTACTCTTATAAAATTTGATAATTTGAAAGTGCAGATTTAATTTTTGTCTCCATTTAAGGCTATGCAAAAATATTAAATGCCCCTCTCTCAACTCTTCTTAAGACTGAAAACCTTTTTACACATTTTAAAAAGCCTTTGAATTTATTGAATGCGAATTGAAACCATAGAGGTGTAATCGTTTCTTCCGGTCATCAATCCTTAGTGAGACATAGAGCATCAAGAGGTGTATTCATTGTAAAAATAAGCAACAAAATACCAGAAAATACTAAAGAAACCATACTGACATTTTTACAAAAAGAGTACCTTATCTAGTTACATAACTTCAAATATAGCAAAAAAGTCGTTCCCTTAACAAAAGAATTTCGATTAACAAAAAAAACTCATAAATTAAATTGTACATAAGCATAACACATTTATTTAAAAAAAACGCACATTCTACAGACAATTTGTCACGCATACAAAGTTCTTACTTAACACAATAAAATTTCGTGTTTTATTTTCTTTAAATGGGCATTTAGTGCGTTTTTATATCCAAAGCTAGGCAACTCTGCAGTAGCCAGAGAGAGATTTGACTGCCGAAAACAGAAGAACACCAACAATACCGGCAATCGCGGGCAATGCCACCAGATGTTAAAAAAAAGTAAAGCTAAATAAAACTGAGTGAATTATTTAAATAATTACAATATTAAAAAATGTATATTTTACAAAATTATAAACATGACATTTTAATTAGAACAGCTAGAAAAATGTCATGAAGAAAGAACTAAAACTCCGAGACAAAAAATAATAAAATAACAAAAAAAAAATGCTAAATCAAGTTACGAAAATGGTAATCTGGCCATACTGGAGCTAAAATCACGTAACTAGTTGTCAAATTCGCTGAGCGCAAAGTAACGGGACCACGATGGGCGCCATCTCATTATTCTTTGCATCATGGTATGCGCGCATATGTTTAACAAAAGCAGTAGAATCTTAAGTGGTCTCCCGTAAACACCAGGTTAACCCTTTGATGCCTCTCTCTACATTTCAAATTTGACAAATGTTTCGGCTATAAAACTGTAGATGCCTTCATTTTGTGGAAAAATATCAAAATAAACACCACAAATCGTAGGCCGAGCTCACTCAAATTATAATAATTATTATTATTATTGCCTCATTTAAAATCGACAGAAGTATTTTTGAGATCGAATAAAAACCACCAAATTGCCTATGTTCGGATTGAAGCAAACTTTACTTATATATGCCCGTATAGACTTTAGTAAAATGTAATTTGGGCCGGCTGTTAATTATTTGAACTAAAAAAATCATAGACAATGATGAATGAAAGCATATTTCTATACTCGTATATATTATAATATTTATTACACCCTCGCGCAATTTAAATTTTACTGATTTGTGCGCATAAAAAATCCGTTCCGTCCGCTTCATTTCTTGCTTCTAATAGTTTGGAATGAATTGAAGTAAAAGCCGTGTAAAATTGTTAAATAAATATTTATTGATTATATTAAAATAAAACCATAAGATTCTTTGCTAATTAACCACTGGGTACAATTTTCTTGTTTTGGAAAAACAAATATAATTTTTCATGTGATTGTTTATCTATTTTTCAATTCTAAGGGCTGGGGACACGCCTTATTTTTATTCGATAGAACCCAAACTCTACAGCTATTTTTTCAAGTGTATTTGCATATGTTTGTAAGCGATAAACGAGTTTAGATCTTCACAATGGCTCGTGCAAGTGGGCGAGAACGAAAGCTTGTTTTTTATCAATGTGAGAGCTTTTCATATATTTGTAAAATGTGCATCACACACTCATAATTAATGAATTGTTTAGGAGCTTTTAGAAGTATTGCGTTTCGCAAAATACGAAACAAAAGAATGTGTCAGAGTGTATGAATGTATGAGAAAGTCTCATAACATAGTATTTGAACGAAAGTAACGAAAATTTCTCCTGGTTTTGCAATCGGAAATATATCATCACCATATTCATAATGGAAATTACAGCTCGGGGTGAGCCAGTGCTTCCTTTACAATATCTCTCCATACGTCTCCGTTCACTGGATATCATCAATCCATCTTTTTGCGGGTCTTCCGCGTGTTCTACTGTCCATCAAATAAGATTTGACAGCTTTTTTCGTCATCCTGTTGTCGTCCATTCTGTGTAGATACCCCAATCATCATAGCCACCATATATGTATACCTACATACTATACATATATATATTTATTTATGTAACGTTATATATGTATGTGTATGTATGTTTGTATGTAACACTCCAAAAATTTAAATATTTTCCGATAAACCTTTGAGTAAATTTAAGATTTTTGTTAATAATTTGACTGATCAGTTCGAAATGTAAGTAGCATTACACCTTTATTGAATTCAGGGCGTATATTTCATACAAGGCAGTAATTTACACAAAGTATTGTCTCAAGTCAGTATTTTCTAATCAAATTTGTACTATGGGTGTTAATGCTGGTTCTTTTATGTCAAAACTATCACTGCTCACAGTGCCGATACGCGAGGGCGGTGACATATTGTTTGATGGCCGGAGATATTTCGTCTTGTCCCTATTCGCTTCGCTTCATTACCCAGCTTCGAAAAGGCAGAACTAATGCTAGTATTTATACGACAGTTTTTGACACTCGGGAAAAGTTTGCCAGGCTTGGAAAGATTCTGAATTCGTAAATGATCAATAACTGAGACCACAGCTTTGACCATAAGTTTCGAAATCATATTTATAAATAAATCAACTAATTCATCATATTTTTGTAAATCAACCAAGTGCGTGTGTATGTGTATATTATTGGCACCCACATCCTTCCCTTCGCCATTCTGTACGTGCATCTTTATGTTGGTCCTCAAAAGAAACAAATGGGAAACCAAAAAATTTAGGTACCGATGGCATTTATAGCCGAGTATTGTGAATATCTTTAGACGTGCTTTACATTGATTGGGTGTTAATAACAGATATAACAGATGCGATTACATATATTTCATTAAAAAAAATATTTTTCCAATACTATTTCCGTGGCTCAAGACGCACCCAGAATCCTCCAATAGGGTTCATTTGGAACCCGCGTACGTCATCCATTATGTTTTCAACAGTATTTGGGGAACGCTCGAACTTGAAGTCCAAAATCGTGTAGTACAGCATGGCCTTTGCTTGCATGAGTGCGTATCGATTACCTAATTCGTAGATGCAATTAAAATATTATATGAATTTGTATAGAGAAAAAATCGATAAATCTGCGTTACCCACCTATGCACATACGAGGCCCCACACCGAAAGGCAAATATGTAAACGGTTTTATACTATCTTTGTTTACATCACTGAAACGTTCAGGATTAAATAAGTCGGGGTCCTCAAAGTATCTTTCGTCATTATGCATTCCAACAATGGGAAACCAGATATAATCGCCGGCCTTAAATTTAAATACCAAATTTCCTTCGTTGTCCGTGAGGTCATAATCCTTCGAACATAAACGATCTATCATTCCGGCAAGGCTCCATTTGCGTAATGCTTCCGATGTGACCATATCCATATATTTCATTTTCATCACAGTCTCATAGGTTAATGGGTTTCCATTGAGTTCCGCACGTACTTCCATCGCCTCTTCGTACAAACGCTGCTGCACATCAGGATTTTCCATCAGTTCATGGCATATCACCGACGTGAAGTTCGCATTGTTTTCGAATGCAGCGAAAAAGAAAATGAAGCACTGAGCTACAATGTCATCATCGGACCAGTTTTGATCAGACTCCTGTTTAGCTTCGATCATTAGTTGGATCATATCCGGCCTGTGAACTTTATGTTCTTGGCGATATTTCATTGTGTCTATAACGAGTCGTTTGAAGTAATCGGTTTTGTCCTTGTCGAATATATTATATCCTAAAAGCTGAAATGTTTTAAATAAAATTTTTAAATACTATAGTTTATTTTAGTTTATGTAAAGAATACTTTTTGAATTATTGGCATAGTAGTAGAGATGAAAAACTTGATCATTTGCGTGCCGCGGAAATTAGAGATCGATTGGCCAATCGAGTAAAACTCGTTATTCGGATCCACATACGAATTGACCTTGAGTCCAAATGCAGTTGAAGCGATGATATCATTCGACAGACGTGTGAACCATCCTTTGAGTTCAATATCATGACTTTTGCCACCTTTAGTTTTCTCGTGTAGCCGTTCCAAGCTCTCATTGAAACACTCATTCATCAAAGTAAACATGGCGCGCATCTTGGCGGCGGTGAAAATTGGCGACAGAGTGTTGCGCATATTTTTCCAACGTTGATCTTTCATTACAGTCAACATGCCATTTATGAGAGGGTCATCATCAACACTAAAAAGCGGGGTGTGGTTTACGAAGAAGTCAAAATCCTTAACAGTAATTTTCTTAATATACTCTGGATTCTGTACCACGAACATAGGCGACCGGAAATTATAGAAACCCACGATATCACTAAAACACAAAATAAAAACAAAAACCAAAATTAACAAGTATTAATTAACCCTCTATGGGCTTATAAGTATAAATGGTTCTTAAATATAATAAATCTATAATCTTTGCGCTTAAATTTTATTGCGCTTAATATCTATTGTGAGGGAAAATTAATTAAACTGTTAAAGAGAAGAACATGAAAGACTGGATGCAATGCTATTTTGCACCAACACCTTCGAAATTACATTAATTGTGTTGATATTTCGAAGCAGTTTGAGAAATTGAGCTCTTTTTTAAATAAATAATTATTTCTTACTATTATATAAAGGCACCCGTATTTATTGCCTGTAGTCCATCTTTTACTGACAAAACTATCCAGTAAGCAAATCAGCTGTTCACTAATCTGCGTGACAACCGTTTGTCACACTAGAATTTTAATCAGAATTAACTCCGCCGATAATCACGATTAACGCCGCCATCTGTTAAGTCTAACATATTTTGTTGTGTCATTAGCATCAGCATCGCAGGTGACAGTCATCTTTGTGTCCTCGATGATTTTAATTTATGTCACTTGAGTTGGTACCCACTTAGATACTCGGCGGCTTTTATTATTTAGGAATTATAAAGGCATTTAACCGAAACTAAATCTTGAATTTTGAAAGCAATATTATTTCGAACGCGAAGTCCTTTTGACTATTCATCAAATCAAAAAAGACTTATTCGACGATGTCGTAGGTTCGAATCTCGGTGAAACACCAAAATGAAAAAAAGTGTTTTCTAATAGCGGCAAGCAATGGCAAACCTCCGAGTGTATTTCTGCCTTGAAAAAGCTTCCCATTCGAAGTCCCTCCATTTGTGGGACTACATCAAGACGCACACCACAAGAGAAGGAGGGCCTGGACTAAACACCCAAAAAGGGTATACGCGCCAATTATATATATATATAAATTTTGTAAATTCTGCCATAGATTCTACAAATTTATTTGCTAACATTTTTTTCTCTAATTTTGAATTCGTCTTGGACTTGAATTCTAGTTTTCCCACTAATCGATTTTCCTTTCTTTATTTTAGGTCATTGTGCCTATCTATTACTGATGTGGTTAATGGTATTAGGAAGCTCAAGCCCACATCTAAAACTGACTCGGATGGTCCCTCGGCTAATTTGCTGAAGAACTGTTTGTGTCTTGCTGAGCCTCTTACAATTATATTTAATAAAACTTTGTCCTCTGGTATCTTTGTTGATGACTGGAAATGGACATCCGTTACCCCTATATTTAAGGGTGAAAAAAAAACGATATTCGCAATTACAGGCTGATTTCGAAGCTCACGTCCGTATCAAGACTTTTTGGCAAAACTGTGCAAGATAAGTTATACTTTGCTGTGTAAGTCCTAATATCTACCAAACAGCATGGTTTCGTTGCAAGTCGCTCCACGGTCACTAACTTGACTATTTTCATTGATTACTGCATTTCTGCTTTCCAGAGCAATCTCAAGTTTATACAATTTACACGAAAGCATTTGACAAAGTATCCCACCGATTACTCTTGTGCGTTTTGTGCTTGCGTCAATGGGTACAATAGTACACTCCACGTTTTTGCCGTTCCCCGGGACATACTTGTCGAATAGACACTGCATTGTAGCTGTTGATAAAGCGATATCCCGTACATTTATTGCGTTCTCTGGTATCCCGCAAAGACCCCCCCTTTTTATTCTCTTTACTGATGGTATTGGTTCATGCCTGTACTCGTATGCTGATGGTCTTAAAATATTCGCGGCCCTTAACAGTGCTCATGACTCTGAAAAGTTGCAATCCGACTTACTTATTTAAATCGTTTGTCACTAAGCATAAGCAACTGGTTCACATAAAATTTGATAAAGCTACCAATTCTTTGCATACTTCGTGTTGCCGGCTCACTCTTGCAATACGTTGAAGAAATTAAAAAAATTGGCTTCTGGAGAACCAAGTACGGGCTGAATGCTGCTGATTTTATAGGGCCATATGGCGTCTTAGTCAACCGTCTCAAATCGTTCTTTTCTTAGTAATTATCATACTAAACTATTGTACATTAGCTTAAAATAGTCTGTAAGAATGCATCAATTCAAATAACAAATAAATAAATATTAGACTCACTGATCCCTATTTCGTTTATAGAATTTCAGCAAGTCTTGTTGAAGCTTTCCTTGTTCAAAACTACAGCCCCCGCGTTGCCTAACAGTGGATATGGCTTTTCGTATGAGACTCCACGCTCCTTAAATGTATTGTATTTGAGTGTGGCCCATCTGTAGAATATATAGCCGAGTAGCAAGGACACCAGCCCTAGTTCGATAAGCACCATGATGCTGGTCAATTATCCTTTATGTGGAATACTCGTAGTTGTTTTTTAACCCAGGTAAATCCTTTATTTCGCAACCGTTCACATTGAAATCTTAAATGCGACTGAATAATTTTTTTGTTATGTATCACAAAGTATTGTATTTCAGTAAATATATTGTAGGTACTCTGTGGCTGTATAACTGGATACTATAGAATAACCCTCTTTAGAAAAAAATGTAACCGTCCTTAATATGACGGCCTTTAACAGTTCGGCATGCTTAAACATTAAAAACCTTTATTATGAGTAAATTCTTGTTTTAGTGCGTATTTATCACAAAATGCTTATTAATGATCAAGGCTAAAAAGAAAAAGATAAAAATCATAGAGTTCGTAATCTCATTTTTAGCAGCCGGCTTAAAAGCTCGCTTGGTAAACGAGTGAGAGTAAATTAATCAACTGAATTGGAAACAATCAAATTATATTATTTCATATCTACGTATTTAGTACGTATGCATTTGCTTAACAAAAGCAGTAGAATCTTGAGTGGTTTACCGTAAACACCAGGTTAGCCCTTTAATGCATCTGTCTGAATTTCAAATCTGACAAATGTTTCGACTATTTAATCTGAAAAAATAAAAAAATAAAATAATGCATTTAATTGTGCATTATAATTGTGTTTATACTCGTATAATTGTAACATAATAAAGGAATCGTGACGGATATTGACATATTCATATGTACTCTGTATATACCAAAAGCCTCAGAATGGTGAAAGGAGTCGATTTAGCCATGTTTCACCGTCCAGCCGCAATATAACTCGAGCAAAAATTAATATATCTCATTGAAAGTTGGTTCACATATTACGCTTTGGCCGAGGTAGGTTGGTATTGAAAACTGAAAATCGGTCAATAATCACGTCCACCTACATATATGTATAAGTAATTTTCAAGAAAAGAAAACAACGTGACATCTCAGTTATAAATGAAGTAAAATTACTCAAACTTAGTATAAATGAGGAACTCAGTCAAAATATACGACGCAAGTAAACTTAAAAAAAAAAAACACCTATATTTGGGTATCTCGATAACGCCTTACTAAACCTTGCCCAAATTTAGTACACGTATTGCTCGCCTCCCAAGCGTGGAAAAATTACCTAAGCTCGACCGCAAGCAAACTTTCGGACTGAATATTGGAACCAAAAAGCTCAAAAAACCAAACTTAACACTTTACTTCAATTCAGTCGTGTAAAATTTTTAAATGAATAATTATTAAATATTTATTAATTAAATTAAAAAAAGCGTACGATTATTTGCTAATTAACTTTTGCGTACAAATTTTGTTTGTTTGGAAAGACAAATATAATTTCTTATGTAATTATTCGTCTATTTTCCAGTTTAAGGGCATGCCCCACCTTATTCTCATTCGATTGATCTCGAACTACACAGTTCTTTTTTTAAGTGTATTTGCATATCGTCCCCTTAGTATAACAATAGCCTATGTGCTCATAGGCTGTTATTTTTTTATTGAATTTTTGGATTCTCCATCGTCGATTTTATATGTGGTCAAAATTTGGTCAAATTCTAGTTCCACAAAGTGCGTCAAAACGTCAGTCAAAAATAATAAATATTTACAGACATAACGAGATTTGAGTGAGAGCTACTTTCGACAAAAAGTTTGAAATTCATTTTCCCAAAACATCAAAAAATTTATAGGCTATTTTAATACTAAGGGGACGATATGTTTGTAAGCAATAAATAAATTTCTCTACAATAGCTCGTGCAAGTGAGCGAGAACGAAAGCTTTTTCATCAATGCGAGAGCTTTTAGAAAATGTGAAATATACAAGTAATCCAAGTATCCAAACAATTTGTATTTTGCAAAGCTACTCAGTCAGAATACATAAAACAATCATAATTAATGATTTATTTAAGACTTTTAGAAGCGCGCAAAAGATAATTTTTTTTTGACACACAAGACACGCAAATCATCACGACATTGTATTAGAAAGTAGTAACGAAAAATTTCTCCTGGCTTTTCAATCGGGGATATATACATATATACATATATGTATGCAGTTGCATGAGAGAGATGTGAAAATGCGAACAAGAATGCAAGAAGAAGAAATTACAAAAACAACACACAAATAAATTGCACTCTTGCTACGTCACACACCCAACGATTATGTCAAATTCACTGAGAGCAAAGTAGCGGTACCACGATCGGCGCCACCTTACTATTCTCTCCGTTGTAATATATTATATATACATAGTATATGCTTGTGTGTATGTATGTGGCATTTCAAAAATTAAAATATTATCCGATCAACCTTTGCTTTGTGTTACATATACACGCTTATATAAATATACATACGAGGTGTGTTCAAAAAGTATCGCGTATTTTGTGTTTTTTCGAAAATTATTTATTTATTCATTAATATCTATTTTGTCCCCTTCAAAGTAATGCCCATGAGATATTATGCACTTGTGTCAACTTTTTTTCCAATCTTCGAAGCACTTCAAAAAACCATTTTTTTTTTTTATCTTGTTCAGCTCCTCCTTCGATGCCGTCTTTATCTCGTCAATCGTAGTGTAGCATCGTCCTTTCATGGGCCTCTTCAATTTTGGGAACAAGAAAAAGTCACGGGAGGTCAGATCTGGGGAATACGGTGGCTGTGGCATCATTAGTGGGTTGTTTTTGGCCAAAAAGTCGCGCACAAGCAACGATGTGTGAGGAGGAGCGCAATCGCGATGCAAGAGCCAATTTTTGTTCTTCCACAAATCCGGGCGTTTCTCGCGGATTGCTTCGCGCAAATTGCGCATAACGTGCAGGTAATACTCTTTATGGACCGTTTTACCCTGTGGCAAGAACTCATGACTCACAACGCCCCTGCAATCGAAGAAAACAATAAGCAAAACTTTTACATTCGACCGAACTTGGCGCGCATTGAGATGATTGAGCTTTGGTTTCCATGTCATAACAATAAACCCACGATTCGTCACCAGTTATGACCATCCAACATTTCATTAGCAATGTTCATGAGCAGTTTTGGTACGAATTTTGCGGCAACCCGTCGCATGCCCAAATCATTAAAAAAAATCGAATGGCACGAGCCAATCGATACGTCTAGGTCCTCAGCAACTTCTTTAACGGTGATTCGACGATTGGGTAATACCATTTTCTTCACTTCATCAATTTTTTCGTCTGTGTCTGTTGTTGAAGTGCTCGGGCGTCCGGCACGCTTTTCGTCGTTCACATCCTCTCGGCCTTCTGAGAACATTTTGTACCACCGATAAACGTTGCTTTGGTCCAAAGTAGCTTCTCCATATGACACAGTCAACATTCGGAATGCATCCGCGCACTTAATTTCGTTTTTCACACAAAATTTAATACAGGTTCTTTGATCCATCTTTTTGAATAGGTAAAAATCGAAGACGAGCCAAAACACGTGCAAGCAAAGCAGCTGTCAACAATTAATTGAACATTCAAAATGGCCGAACTCGTCGGCTTGAGTGAGAGACATGAGTACCAACATATCGCCACAAAAAAATCGAAATTCGAATAAACGTAACCTGCGAAAATTTAAATAATTTTTGAACACACCTCGCATGCACATATTTAACGAAGTGAAAACCAGTTCCACCTACCAGCAGCTTATTTAAATCTATTACCCATGAATGAATTATTAAAGATCACAACACTTTGTGACCGCAATTTGCAAACAATGGTTAATTTGTTCTAACTGTATGAATTGTAATACTTGGAGCACGACTGCACACTCAGACTTCCAATATCAGAGAGAAAAATACATTTACATTTTTATGGGTAAATTACCTCAGCAAATGTTGTTTATCACAATCCATTCCAGCAATGATGAGAATCTCCGTCGTATAACCGAAAAAGAAAGTTAAAAAAAACTGTGACATGAAATTAATTGCAATACAAACACTGTATGATTTAACAAGTTTCATTGGCTCTATCGATTTAATAATGATATTTTAAATGAATATTCATATAATTTGTATTGAATGTGTAAATACGATGTATGCATGACATTTTTCACAGAGGCTGCACTCACTTAATTTTAAGCCGGGAAAGGCTTTACTTTATTTAAATGAATGAAACAGTAAATCACATATACTGAGCATATTTTATTCATTTAAAGCACTTACTTGATGAGTTTAAATTTTGCTCCACCTTCAACAGAACACAAATAAAAGCAAAAATATGAAGTACGGATGATGTTGCAGCTATCAGCTGTTTTTCGTTTCTTTTTTGTCACACGAAATTTGTCGTAACCTTATCTCTTTCAACCATGTCTATTACTTCTGTACATATATAATTACGTAGTTTCCAAAGTTACAATTAACACGCTTGCACTTGCCTATAGCATTCAACCCAAAGCGATGAAATTCTGATAAGTTGTAGTACGCTTGATTGAAAAGGATTGCCTAGAACCGCTCAAGGGTTTAAAATAAATCGCATTTAAATCGCCCGGTTTAAAATAGAAAGCCGTTAAAAAAAATTGATTCTTTAGATGAGTCCTTTAGATGGATTTGCGGACCAATCGAAACTCAGTGGAGGAAAACTGTCGACAGTCAAAAGCCACCACATTATTGCGACGCAGTCAGAAACTTATTTCCACACAAAACGATCCTTGCTAAATCCTTATAGTTGTATGTGTTTATGATAAATACAGATGGGCAAACATTAGCTTAGTCTAAGATTTCTTGGGTACTCACTTTAACCTGTACGAGTTTCTCGTTTTTAATTTTCTTTCAGTAAATTTGTTTAAAATCCAATGCCTATTCCAGAAGCTGTCAGGACATAGAAGAGGAGTACGAGGCAGTCGAACACCTTCTATGCGGGTGCATGGATTTGTGTAGAAGGCGGTTGATATTGCTCGGCCTCGTTTTTCTAGACAACATTGCGAATGTAGCGAATCTCAAGCTAGTTAGAACAGCCAGCTTTTTAAAAGCCACACAGTGATTTAGAGAGTAACAAGTTGAGTAGGAGTTATTTTCGACGTAAAGTTCACTTTTACTAGTCATATTAATTATCAAATTTTATATCTTATGCCTTTTTATAATTTTTTTGTTTTTTGGTTTTGGCAGTGAGATTGAATTAAAAATACCTTCGCACGATATAATAACTTCCCTCCTGTTCTCTTGGATTTCTTATGCTATATGTATTATCATTTGTAAGGTGCAACAGTACAGAATTTCCTTATATTCTGAAATTGCTCTGCATATCATTTGTTCGTTCGAAGGTGTAATATGCGTCTTGTATCTGGAGACCCTCGTCATGCCTGTCATATAACTCGCTTGTATTCTAAAGTAAATGTCTGTTTATCAATTTGAAATCTGTGCCGCCTCGACGATCTGTTTTGTTTTTGCCTATCGTCTTTGTTATTATTTCAGATGTTGTGGACTGCCGCTCCCTTTTGGAGCAAATCTATCTTCGTACCTCATCTAGAGCGCTTTGTAATTTAGACTTTTTCCTTATTGGCTCTATAAGAAGTCTGTATGCAAGGAATGCAATCTCGTGAGGGCTCTAATTGAATTCAACAATATCTACAAACTTTTTGAGTTTGACTTTGTTTCGACTAAACTTTCTTTCATTAAACTTCTTAATTATGCTTATAAAGGGTGATCAACATCAGTTGAATGACTCACTGAAGGGCTTCGGTCAGTATCTCGTGAATAATTTTAGTAATGTTTGGCTTCCAATGCCTGTAAACTTTACATACCACCACAAATAAAAGTCCAAAGGTGTGATATCACACGATATTGATGGCAAATCCAGTGATCCGACACAAGAGGTAAATTGCTCATCGAAACGGCTACGCAGTAAATCCGTTGTTTAAAGGCTGTATGGCAAGTAGCTCCGTCTGGTTAGAACCAAATGTTGTGGAAATCACGGGTTTCAATTTCCGGCATCCGGCATCAAAAAGTCATTTATTATGGAGCGACAGCATTCGAGATTCACTGTTACATTGGCGCCAGCCTCGTCTTTGAAGAAATATGGGCCGATGATTCCTCCAGCCCATAGGTAGCACCAAACGGTTGTTTTTAATGGATGTAAGGGCTGTTCTTGAAGGGTCGTACTTCAGTCGGAATACGGCAATTTTTCTTATTGACGTAGTCATTAAGCCAAAAATGGGCCTCATCGCTGCACAAAATGTAGGTACACCATAAGTTGGCCTAAGCGCGCAATGAACACTTTTCACAGAGCGTCGATTTTCATAGTACAATTAATTGTACGGTTTGTAATCGTTGTTGAGGCGTAAGTCTTTCCAAGATGAAATGTCAATGAATACTGAAAAAAATGTTGTATTTAGTTAGACAGTAGTCACGCGTGATCTGTCAAAAAAACCCCTATTATTACTAATTTTGTTTTGCTATACATTATTCTTACTCATTAAGATTATTATTATATTTTTTGTTAAAAAATCTGTATTAGTCTGTAAGACAACTTGTGTTGTTGACTAATTTTTTACTTCAATAAACAAAAAAACTATTCTGTTTTTCGTTCATATGGGGGACATTTCTCCCGATAGGGTCAAATTATACCGGCAATGAATGGTTTGCTTTTGCACTACCTTTTCGGTCCAATATTTTGCAAATTCAAAATCAAAAACGTCGCATGAAAAAATACCGAGATTACTTTTTATTCAAAGAAGCAAATAATTTCTAGTGAATTTTCCAAAAAGTAATAGTAAAGAGATTAATTTATATAAAGAGGAAATTCTGTTCATGAAATATTTATTTTAGATTAATTCACTAAGTTTCTTCATATTTACTTCATCTCAATTCTTTCATTTTTCTTTCTCTATTCAGTTTTAAAATCCTATTGGATTACCAGCTTACGTAGCTAGAAATTGAAAAGGACGAAAATACTGCGCACAACAAACAAAATCTGCACCAGCAATAGTACCGCTACTCGTATAACGAGCATGAACACCTTAACAATTGAAAGCAAAAACAACAATAACTGCCAACAAGTGTGTGCGCTCAAAAGGATTGCGCAAAGGATAAATTTACGCTTCAGCTGAACTAGCAGAGTAATTGGCACGTTGATTTTCGTCAACAAGCAGCAACAATCACCAAGCATCCCACTCCCAACCAGGCTTACAGCAGCAGGCACTAAAGCACTGAAGCAAAAAGCAAAAACCAACGAATATTAAAAAAAAATCTCTTTACAAATTGAACTACGAACGAAAAGAAGTGTTAATAATTGCGGATTTTAGATAATAGTCGCATAGCTCATAAGAGGAGTATCTGCTGGTGAGTTAAGTACAAAATAGTTAGATTACTATAGAATCTGACGCTCCCAGGCGCTAGATGCATATTTTCATGAGTACCTGTATGTAAATTGATTTGCTGCATTGGAAGAATTGTTATTTTAGTACCGTAAGGTCGCTTTTTATGGCGATTATTTTTATGCGATTTTGAAGTTGTGCGGTTTGAATTTCATCCAAAAATTTCTTAGATAAACGTTCATATGGAGACAATCTTCAAAAATCGTTGAATGCTCAAAGCTCACACCATTAGTTCCACTGCTTGCAATTCGGGGACTCCCCCTCTTTACGAAATCATTTCGAAAAGGTTTTCAACTTTGCAGTAAATTAAAGTCACTCTTTGTGGGGGCATTGGTTTTTCGGCAATCATTCCTGGATTATCATTCGCCTAAATGCGGCAATTCTGCTTATTGACGAATCCACTGAGGTGAAAATGTGCCTCATCACTGAAGATGATTTTCTTCGAAAATTGCCATTTCCTGCCACTGTTCTGTCCATTGACGACGCTTGAAATGGTCAAGAGGCTTTAGTTCTTGAGTCAATTGCACCTTGGAAGCGTGTAAATGCAAGTCTTTATGAATAATGTTCATCAACGACGAGCGTGAGAGGTGCAATTGTTGGCCACGACGGCGAGTTAAGGTGGACGGCTCTTCAACCACACTATCGCCAACAGCAGCAATATTTTCTGCAGTACGAGCTGTACGAGCGTGCACTGGTGTTTTCACATCTCTTACAGACCCGGTTTGTTCAAACTTTTGCACAATTTTTCCGATTGTACGCACATTTGGACGATTAAATTGACCGAAAAAACCACGAAGTGCGCGATAAGCATTTTGATTTGAACGCCCGTTTTCATAATAAGCCTGAATAACTTTAACGCGTTGCTCGATTGTGTATCTTTCCATGGTTCAAATTGAGCTAGTCTGAAATTGAAAAATGTCAAATGAAAAAGTTTATTTTTTTTATATTAATGTCTTTCAGACATTCGAAGTCATTTATGAAGCAGCCTATTTCTTTTAATTTCTTCAAACTTTTTATGCGGCTTTAAGTTAATTCTAATTCTTTGTTTTGGTTTTGTGTGATTTTAGAAAATTACGGACCGCATCCCTACTTTTTCATGGCAAATAAAGTGCGAACTTTTTATATGCCTTTTTCTTAGAACGTATGTATCTACCGCATAAAACGGGATCTTACAGTAGTTTGTTGTGACGGGTTGGGTACGAAATTTTCATGGTATTCAAAATTTTAGCTGTAATGCAAAATTCTGTATTGTAAAATTTTATCAAGAATTGTTTATTGTGAAATGATGTATTTGAAGATTCTGTGCGGCAAATTTCTGTATTTAAAATGCTTAGAACCATATGGTCATGCGCGCAACCCAGAGAGGTGAAGGGGGGTTTGGCGTTCCATTTTTATGTTTTTTTTTTAGAGATGACTTAGAGCCACTTTTCACCCTGGATTTTTGCACATCCTCTTTGAAAGAAGTCTTCGAAAATCTTCGTAAATTTACACGATAACGTTTTGCTTGCGGCTTTTCTTGTATATTTTTGACGTTTAAGTGGACAATTTCCTTTGGTCATTCGTTTGTTGAGCGTAAGCCCAAAGTGCTCTTGAAAATGTCAATACGATGAAAGTCAAAGTGTCAAAAAACCGCTCGATTTCGCTGATCGAGCTGCATGACTACCCCATTGACTTCTTTACACTTTTTGTCAACAAGCTCGAAACGCATGACTTTCCACCCAGGGTGAATAGTAATCGTGTAAATTGGCTCTTAAAGGAGATTTTAAGAAAGTTGAGCTTGATTTAATTTTCTTTAGCGGCGTCAGTGCCGTTATTTAATTCTTAATATCTTATAAATGGCGATCTCTGCAGTCGCATGAGTTTTGTGGTGCTGACTACCGATCGATATGAACTGAATAACTCATCGAGTTTTAGATGTGAATCATCAAAAGCTGGAAAGAGATTTTTTCGAAACGCCATCGTCCTTATGCTGGAAATGATACGTATCCAAGTGCATTTTTTCTATTACATTTTTTTGTTCTGTTGGCAGACAACGAAGCTGAAAAGTATTCAGTGAAACTCAAATGTAGGAAATTTATAGTAGCTTCATTAAGCACAATTTTTTACCAGAAAGAAAATAAAATTCAATTTAAAAGTTAAGTATTTACTTGCTAATTATTTATTTACTTTTTAACCACTTTTTGCAGTAACACAGGCATATTATTTTTCTTTATACTATTTTATACTTCAATGGTATTTGAAACTCTCAATTAAAATTATGGTGCTTAAATTTAATTACAATATTTTTACTGGTGGGATTCATATGCCTTTTATAGATTTTATCTGCGATAAATAATCAAGCCATTGAAAATAATCTTTCCTTTTATATTTACAGGCAACAAAATGGACGATATGATTTTCCAAAGCAGTACTCAAAATTCTGTATATGTGCTGAATTCTAATTATAGATCTTATGGGGTAAGATATTCAATATACGTAGGTTCATAAATATGAATACTCGTATAAGTTGCTTTCTCACACATTTCCTACCCTGCTTGGGGTACCTCAATCTTATAGGTTTGGAATACTTTAGCGTTAACAAACCATTGACTAACTAACTAAACTAACGCTAGTCCTCATCACATATGATCTACTGAACAGCCCTGAAGTAGCTTAAGGAATATACTTATACTACTTCATATGTGAGGAGGAATAGCGTTAGTTTCGTGAAGTAAGATTATAGCTAAATTTTTTGTAAAAAGATTTATTGAATTTTATTCAAAAAAGTACAAAAACACTGGTGAGAGTAAAATTGTATAAATTCAGAGCGTATCCACTCCCATACCCTATCATCAAAAAGTACCGGGAAGGTGATGTTGACTGTTTTCATCGATTGCCAAGGCGTAGTTCACCATGAGTACCCTCCATCAGGCCAGACAGTCAATAAAGAATATTATTTTTGCGTTTTGAAGAGTTTGAGAGATGCAACTGTACGTCGCAAACGGCCGGCAAACAATTCTTGGATTTTGCATGATGATAACGCGCCATCGCAACGAGCCCAAGTTTGTGCTGGATTATTTGACCAAACACCAAGTAAATACCATTGTTCAAGCACCGTATTCACCTGATATGGCCCCGTGCGACTTCTTTTTGTTTCCCAAATTGAAGTTACCACTTCGTGGAAGGAGATTTCAGTCGATAGAGGAGATCAAAGAGAATGCGACGAAGGAGCTGAAGGCCATCCCTTCGCCGTCCTACTGGGTTAAACGTTGGCACATGTGTGTTGCTTCAGACGGGTAATATTTTGAAGGAGATAAAATAAATTTGCCTCAAACTTAATTCTGTTTTGTTTTATTTAAACATTCCCGGTACTTTCTGATCATAGAGCATACAAAATTAATTACTCTATCGCAAGATTTAATAGGACTATGAATAAGTTCGTTACGGTTTTACAACAGATGGCGTAACTTGATTATTATTCCATCGATCCACATTTCCAAACATTCATTGGAGAGCTACTGTCGTAAGGCACAAACGTCAGTATAAGTTTTTTATTTGAAGCGTAAACAACAATATTTTTACCACACTTGAAAATGTCGAATTTCGTGCCAAATAATGTGTTTTTGCGGGGAATTCTTCTTCATTATTTTAATATGAAGAAAAAAGCAGCCGAAAGTCATCGTACCTTGGTGGAAGTTTATGGTGAGCATGCTCTATCTGAGCGAACGTGCCAGAAGTGGTTTGCACGCTTTAAAAGTGATGATTTTGGCTTGGAAGACGAAGAACGCGAGGGTGCGCCGCCAAAGTTCATGGATACCGAATTGGAGGAATTGCTCGATCAAGATCCGGCTCAAACGCAAGAAGAGGTTGCAAAAACTTTGGGAGTTGATCAATCAACCATTTCCAAACGTTTAAAAGCCATGGGAATGATCCGAAAGGTAGGCCATTGGGTGCCGTATGAATTGAAGCCAAGAGACGTTGAACGCCGTTTTATGGCATGCGAACAACTGCTTCAACGGCACAAAAGAAAAGGTTTTTTGCATCGAATTGTGACTGGCGATGAAAAGTGGGTCCATTACGACAATCCAAAACGTCGGGCAACGTATGGATACCCTGGCCATGCTTCAACATCGACGTCGGCGCAGAATATTCATGGCCTGAAGGTTATGCTGTGTATCTGGTGGGACCAGCTGGGTGTTGTGTATTATGAGCTACTGAAACCGAATGAAACGATTACGGGGGATGTCTACCGACGACAATTGATGCGTTTGAGCCGAGCACTGCGAGAAAAACGGCCGCAATACGCCGATAGACACGACAAAGTTATTTTGCAACATGACAATGCTCGGCCACATGTTGCACAAGTGGTCAAAACATACTTAGAAACGCTCAAATGGGATGTCCTACCCCACCCGCCGTATAGTCCAGACCTTGCGCCATCCGATTACTATCTCTTCCGATCGATGCAACATGGCCTGGCTGACCAGCACTTCCGTAATTACGATGAAGTCAAAAAATGGATCGATTCGTGGATTGCGGCAAAACCGACCGAATTTTTCACAAAGGGAATCCGTGAATTGCCAGAAAGATGGGAAAAAGTAGTAGTAAGCGATGGACAATATTTTGAATATTAAATTTGTAACCATTTTACGTCAATAAAGTTTCAAATTTCGAAAAAAAACCGCACGAACTTATTCATAGTCCTATTATAATTTGTACAAATGACAAAAACGGAATCTTCTATCAGAATTCGCTTTTCGTACCAGTTTTTATTGCATGCATATTTATTGGCAGACGGCGCTCCTCTCCCGTTAGCGGTTCCACGTGAAATATTATCTCTTTAAATGAGAATAGTGGAGCGATTTTATTCATTCTTTTAATGGAGTAGGACCCATTATTTCAAATTTCATCCAATGTCATTTTTATTCTTCAATTCATTTAATATTTATACCTTCTAAGGACTTTGCTCGCCTCGATTTCATCGATCCTAATGACATGAACAATAAAAATGTGTCAAATTGCCAAAATTCATTGGCTTCGAGATCCGGTAATCGCAGTTGCTGCGCCAGTTCGCGAGCAATGCAAAATAAATTACGCAATTCGGGGAACGGCGTCACGGAAACCATCGGAAATATTGTCACATCACCGCCTGCGCTGTCGGTAGCAGCCTTGTCAACAACAACAACACCCGCAGCGAAATGTTTGCCACCGACAGCTGCATTTCAAAATTTCTTTAACTGCAGCTATGTGGCAAATGCCAGTGGTGGCAACTGCACCAATTCAATGCATGGCGAAGGTCGCTGTGGAGGAGGTGTGGATGCGAGTGCTGGGCAGGGTGTCAATAAAATAAAATCCAACAACAGCAATAAGAAAAAATGCGCCAACGTGAAGCCATCCCTTATGGCGAAAAAAACGAAATTTCGAAAATTCATCGAAGAGGATAAATGGAGGGCAGGAGATGAGGGTGCTGGGGAAAACGTGTATCAGTACAGGTGAGTTTCGGCGTCATATATTAAGACTCATACTCTAACAATACTTTGCTATTTAGTGGTGTCTAGTTAAATCGGGCCTACTTCTGCGTATTATACAATATAAATAATAAACTTGTGAAATTAATATAATTTGGCATTATCGCTTGGTGTGGGCACATCCAACCGAGCTTTTATTATCTTTTACATTTTTAATTCATTTTCGATGCTTTCGTTTAATACCTTCAACTAATTTGTAAAAAACATACAAATTTATTAGTTCAAGTGGATGTTTGGCTTCTAAATATAACGAGCAGTCAAAATAAATATATTATTGTATATAAATTCCTCAATATTCAAAAATCATTCATGTACGAGGGTTGCCTTTTATATTTTGCGCCCAATTCAGAAAACACAGTATAATAATAATGAAAATTGATTTATTGTTTTTCAGAATACTCCCATGGAAGTCAATACACTTCCGCATTCGCTTGAACCAAATTTCAAAGCACTCAAAAGTGGATACCTCCAAAACGAGCTGTTGAAGACTTACAACAGCTTCTTCAGGCGTTGAAAAACGTTGACCTCGCTTTTAATTTCGGGAACAAAAATATATCATTAGGTGCCAAATTAGAGCTGTAAGGTGATTGAGCCATTGATTCGCTAATTCGAGCGCTCAAAAACTCTCTTGTGTGAGCCGATACGTAGGCGCTTGCATTGCCTTGGTGAAGGATAATTCATCTTCAACGATAGGTTTTTCTTAATCCCCCGAAAACTTCTGGCATTCAAATGGTTGCCGTACGATTGCGATATGACCAGATTTTCCAAAAAACAAGGGGTAATTTGCTTTGAAGTGCTTCTCCGTGAACAACTTTTTTTGGATTAAGCTCGTCTTGGAACACGCACACTGTCGATTGTTGTTTTGTTTCCGCCTCAAATACTGAAATGTGTTATGATGTCATAGACGTTCTTTGAACCACCTCGGCGAATTTTTTTCAGTATTTCTTTGCACCAAACGGCTCCAAAATGGAACTGGGAGTCGGAGCAGGGGTTTTCTGTAAATCAGACAATTTATCTATTTCCTTAAACTTGCCGAATGTGTTTTTCAGGCAGAAGACTTTGCGATCCTGCAGGTATGCAAAATGCTTAGGGAATGTGGGAGCGAGGCAGATATTAATATTTTTTTCTATAGTCAAGCCGCGTTCAAGACTCTGGTGCAAATCCAAAGTAGTCATCTCCTGTATGAAGGGTGTGCAGGTAACATTTCCCTGATCTGTGTTCCAGGACATAGGAACTCAGAGGGTTATGAGAGTCCCCAGGAAGGGGACTGAATTGGTATCAGAGACCTCCTACCCGGTCATCGGCATCCCCCTGGCTATTATTAATGGGCAATTGCACATCTTAATACTCAGCAAAGGGCAGAAAAGATGGATCTCCATTTCTTTATGTGCTATTTCGAAAACCCTGTGGCCCGAGTGCAATGGACGGAGGTCCCAGAACGTTTTGGAGACTCCACGCCATTCAATTTCCAAGCGCGTAGCTGTGTTTACCGGTCATTAGACGAGCGGCACACACGAGGAAAAGCTAGGTTTACCATTTAATCCCCATTGCAGAAGCTGTGGGAACCTTTCAGAGAAGGAGACTGTTGAGCACTTTTTTGTAAATGTCCATCTCTGCCAACCGTCGTAATTAGAAATTTTTACAACTCATTATGTCGAATAAAAAAGTTATTGGAGCACCTTCAACGGCATTCCAAAGAAGAGGGCTCTTACTTTAATTTGCTGTGTTCGATTTTTTTGAAGTCGCAAAGCTTCATAACCTCAAATGCAGGCCCATTTCGAATTATTTGAATTTTTATGTTAAAACATTATGATTCCAGATTTGAATTCAGAATGTCTAAAACCTTTGGAACAGCATACTCTGGCTGCTGGTAAAATTTCTTGTCGGTCTGTGTAATTATTGTATGCTTTCGTTTGTTTTACGAGGTCAAAATCTGTATTGCAATGAAACAAAACTAATAATTGCTTTAGTAAAAGAAAAAAAATATTTCATGTTTTTTTCAATTTTTTTATTCATAACAAAAAGGGATAACTTTAATTTGTTCGATTTACTGTTGATTTTAAGTAGGTTAAAATACCTGCCATATAAGGCTACCTTGCCATCTACATTTCAACAAGCCCTCTATCCTAAAAAAGCTTGTTCCCTACTCCAAGGATATGATTTTAACAAAACCCTCCCAATATTCTATTAACTTCACTTCAACTTAATTTTCTTAGTACGTTCTTTACAAAGAAAAATTGCAACATGCCTTGTAATTTCACCTATTTTATGGCCGCGCGAGCAAAAGAATTTATTCCTATCTCATAAAATGGGCACATAGGATATTTCTGAAAATTGAATCCTTCTTTGTAATTGGCGCGATAACCGCTTACGAGAATTTGGCCGAGAAAAATTTAATTACTCGTTGTTAATACCTAGGTTTCATATGACTCCGCCGCGGTTTATAGTGATTCGTTTAACTTTTGCTTAAATGAAAGGAAACTGATTATGAAGTTTTTTATTTATTTTAAACTTACAAATCGGCTAGTGAAAAAGTAGCGGACCACAAATATACATTTACATATATACAGCTCTATCTGTTTGCTTCTAGGTCCTTAAACTCTAAACAAATTTAAAATATGAAACCGCATTCTACTAGTTTCTCTTGCCTACGAAAAATAAAATTTCTGTTATTTGTTAGAATAAATCTACTGCCAGCGACGACTTCGGTTTAAGGCAATTGTTTCACAATTGATACAAAAAGGCTGCTCACTTGTGTATTAACTGTCACGGAGGTTAATATCTATTTCAGCAACCAAACGCCAATCAGGGCCCTGGGCTTGATAATGGTGCACTCAAAACTGGTTAGGGAAGCCTGACTTCACTTTGATATATGGCTGGTTACCTGGGTACCTCGTAGCGAAATTGCAGGAAACTGCGAAAACTACGATGCGAAACGAGAAGATTAGGATCTAGTTAACTACCTGCGGTCTGCTCCTGGAGAGTTGAGTTTCGCGTCAACTCAGCGAACGCTGGGCAAGTACAATAACTTGTAAGGTCACGAAATCTCCTGGCCACGAGTGGATCGGTGGCGCTCAAGGAATCTCCTGAGGCTAACAATATCTCAGCTCTCAAATTTCATGCGTGCTCTTACAAATTTCGTGGGTGCACTTACCCGCGAGGTGAACATGCATGAGAAGGAATCATCTATGCACTTTTCCTTAACTTCTCTGTTTTCCAAGATCTAAATATCTTTGCTCTGATCTCTTTGCTACGCCTGCTGATATAGCAGGCTTTAATATTAAAAACCTGCTGAATTTCATTAGTAGTACGAAGCGACTAACACCACCGTAATCAGTCATCCAATATGTCTTCACCAAATACACATCCCTCCGCTCCTCTTTTCTTTCTTCCCAGCCTTCTTCTCTCATTTACAATGGTATCACAAAGGACGAATCTTTTTTCTTTGTCGTCCAAGTCCCTCTGTATGGGCAACCATTTTAAGCTAACCTAACCTAATACGGCGGCCGCCGTAGCCGAATGGGTTGGTGCGTGATTACGTTGTTTCGAATCTCGGTGAAACACCAATATTAAGAAAAACATTTTTCTAATAGGGGTCGCACCTCGGCAGGCAATGGCAAACCTCCGAGTGTATTTCTACCACGAAAAAGCTGCTCATAAAAATATTTGCCGTTCGGAGTCGGCTTGAAACTGTAGGACTCTCTGATGGTGGAACAATATCAAGACGCACACCACAAATAGGAGGAGGAGCTCGGCGAAAGCTGAGCAAAGATCTTTAGAGAACTATTTTGAGTAACATTAAATACTTTTTTATTTGAATAAGTAATTTCTCATGGGGCGTAACTAATATGAAAAATAAAAAAAACAACTACGTATTTAATAATGAAAAAATATATGACTTTTAAAAGTGACACACATTTTTGAAACATATAAAATAGTCAGTTCATTACATGATTCAATTCATGTGCGTCTTGATGATGCTCCACAATTGCAAGGACCTACAGTTTTAAGCCGATTCCGGTAGATGGTTTTTTATGAGACGCTTTTTCATGTAGGTACTGTGCTTTGCTAAGCCTTCTCTGGACACTTCATCCATCCATTGGAAAGTGGGCTCATTGGAAACAAGTTCTGTCAATCCCAACTTTTTTATAATGAGGTCTGCAATGTTATCGATTGCGTCGGGATCATCCAATTATTCTCCCTGCCGTAACTCTATAGCAAACGCTAGCTCGTTGCAAAACATGAATTCCATCTAAATCACCACAGAAATAAAGCTTTTTAAATTCTCCACTCATCAATCTCAGATTGCGTCAATTACTCTATCTTGCCGTTGTTGCTCCTAAGCAGACCATTTTGAAAATGAAATGGTTTTGTACAAATTTTACTTTTCTTCCACATTTACTCAAAATTCCTAGAGCTAGCAACCCAGTGACTTGCTAAGGGAGCCGATTTGTCAAGAGAGAACGAGAAAGCTGCCTACTGAGCAAATCTTTTATCATTGAATCATGAGCTCATTAAACGCAATTGAAAACACGACTATAAAAAACGACTGGATTTATATATACCACAGAAAGTAATTTTCAGATTAACAAGACATGGTTTTTGTGCTAACTCTTTTTCATTGACATAAAAGCACTTAAAGCTTTGAATGCTGCTCCGAAAACTTCTAACTTCACAAATAAATTTTAAATGCTCCAATAAACTATCAAATAATGTTTGTGCAAATATTGTATCCATTTAGTATCAGCAACAATGACCGTGTCGGGTGCACCGGCTCTGTGACACCCACTGAATTTCATACCAGCTCATATGTGAAGGAATCAAACACTGCTGAATCAACAACGCTAACCGCTTCAATGGCCGCAATAGCAACTTGTGGGCCCTTGAACAACATCGTTAAACATTATTGGAATGGCAAAATGGATGCGAATGCAGTTGACGACAACAAGCGACACCAGCAACAGAACCAGTCGAACAATTGGAGCGGAAGCGGCGATAGTAACAATCAAAAGCGACAACAGTTGGAAGTGCTGAAGTCGTCTCAACAACAAAAAAGCAATTACGAGCTTTACAAAGAAGCCGCCGAACTGCTCGGATTGTCTTGCACACTTTGTGATAACTGCCGATGCCTCGAATGCCAGGTAAGTGAAAGGAAGAGCGCATAAAGAGAAAACTAAAAGTTTGTAGTTAGTTGGTATTCTCGTACTACAATATTTAGTTGTGTGTACAGGGTGGTCCAAATAGAGGTATGCATATATTTAAAAATTGAATGCAATGAAGAAAATTTTATTTATTTTGGTATTCCTGTCAATTTATACTATATTCATGGTGGTATTTCGAAAACGTTAGCCAGTGAAGCCACCACTTGAAATTCAGACCAAATTGTTGTTTTCTATGAACGCATTGGCTTTGCGATAATTACATCTGAGTGTTGGGACTCACAATACGTTAATTTTCATCTTTAAATAAACGAACAGTTGAGCAACACTACATCCACTTTGAAAGAAATTTGCAAAAATTCGAGCACAAAGCGTCTAATTTTGTGTTAAACTAATATAGAACTCAAAAAGTCAAGAAGTTCAGCACACCTACAAACTCGCACCTGTGCACTTCCAGAGTACGGACAATCCCAAACCTATTCCGTACTAATCCCAAATTTAACCGACATTTCCCTATAGAAGTTTTTATGTTTCAAGCAAATTTTCAATTAAAGAAATTTTAGTGCTGAATATTTATCCGAAAAAATTAATACTAATTTTGTTTTACTTACAGAGCAAATACTTCGATTGCGATGACTCGGACAGCTACTCAGAATTCTCAAACTCCGATGAGTACGACGAGGAGACAATGAACGCATTAAACAATTCTGTTGAGCTGGTGATGTATGCCAACTACTACAGAGATGATGTGATTGCCACCTATGGCTCGATGACAACGCAGCACCGACAAAAACAAAAAACTGCCGACCATTCACAATACCAACAACAGATCAATTCAATGTGCGCTGAAGCAAATTGCAATGCAACTGAATTGTTGGGTGATCGTCGAGGTGATAGTAAACCGATTGGCGGTAACAACTATGAAGTTGTAACTGGCATTAGCCAGACAGATGCCACCAAACATGAACTGCATTCGGAGCAAAGTCAGCGAGGCAATGAGTTGGAAAATTTTACAAGTTTCAATGAGCTTCGGTTGACGGATGTCAGCGACACTGAAAACTATAAAAAAGGATAGAAGCAAGTACGGGCACACGCGATGAAAAGGTAAGAAGGTATTCACTCTGTAATTTAATAGAAATCGGTTGGTAAAATAAACGCTAATAGAAAAATAAAAGTGAAGTATACAGACAGACGGGGGCCGTAGCCGAATGGGTTGGTGCGTGACTACCATTCGGATTTCACAGAGAGAACGTTAATTCGAATCTCGGTGAAACACCAAAATTAAGAAAAACATTTTTCTAATAGCGGTCGCCCCTCGGCAGGCAATGACAAACCTCCGAATGTATTTCTGCCATGAAAAAGCTAATCATAAAAATATCTGCCGTTTGGGGTCGGCTTGAAACTGTAGGTCCCTCCATTTATGGAACAACATCAAGACGCACACCACAAATAGGAGGAGCAGGTCGGCCAAACATTCAAAAAGGGTGTATGCGTCAATTATATATATATATATATACGGACAGACGTGCACATTTTCGCACGCGGTTATCACGAAAATACGCCAGCTATGCCGGTGGAATTTTATAAATAGGAACTTCTTATTTAATAAAAAATAGTCTGGCATGCCAAATTCGCGCATCGTTTAAAACGTTTCTCAATGTAAATAAATCAAGTTTTATAGCTCAATGAATTTTCATACAAAAGGGCTGGTAACTAATTTTTAACAATTTTTTCCGTGACGGTGTTGCGCGTTTTCTCCATATAACGAATGCATGATATTTCTTTAATGCATGGACATGTTTTTGTAAAATCTAATTTTGGCTGGCTGTTAATTTTTGGAATTAAACAAACTCATAGGCTATGAAATGAAAAGGAAATTTAATCTCAATATATAAAATGTAGGCTTGGTACTTGGGTTTAAATAAATCCAATATTTTCTACGTAGATAGCTGTAGTGATCGATATCTCGTAAAGTATCGATCAAACAATTTAGAAGTTTATGCACGTTGTCAAGGCGACATTTCACATTAAAAAAATTATTTTGTTTTTCCCATTCAGTTGTGAGTTACAGGGTGTTAACAATGGAAGTCAACAAAGAGAAAATTCGGTGCATTTTTCATTTTACAGATTTGAGTTTTTCTTTGATATAGACGAAAATGCAAGTCAGGCCGCTGAAATTGTGAATGGTGTTTATGATGCCGAAATTGTAACAGTTGATTACATGCAATTTGGTTTCGCCGATTCGATGTCGATAATGCGGAAAATGTCAATAAAATCACAGAACTGATCGAAGTTGGCCGGCATGTTAGTAGTCGTAACATCACCCAGGAGATAAAAATCGACCATAAAACAGTTTTAAACCATTTGCGCAAAAATTTTACGCAAAAATAAGGGATTTTTTCCCTCAAACTACTTATAATATTTATGCCGATCTAATCGCGATTTCGTTTCTCCCAAACAATTTGGTCTTTTTATTGTCCTCTACTTTTTTCGTGTTCTATTAAAAAATAATTGCAATCTGTGGTCGATTGTGGCCATACTAAACGAAGGTAAAGTAGACAAATTTTCTTCCTTATCAGGCAAGTAGGCTGCTATGAAAATCAGCTGACTACTTAAACCGTTAATATTAAGGAAAACTTGTATCAGACAAAGATAGATACAGCGTGTCCTGTGGCAGAACTAAAAGCTGAATTAAAAAATAATTACTAATCATAAAAATTTATTTCAATAACTATTTCAACGAAGACAAGTGCTGATTTCATTTTTAAAAATTATTTTCTTTCAATTTTGGAGAAGTGATGTCGGATTAACCTTGCGAACGATATTTTCTGTAAGTGCTGAGTTGGGCGCTGGATTTGTTTCATACACTTTACTTTTTTACTTCACACTGAGGCACAGAAATTGGTTGCCTTCAACGTTTTTCAAACAATTTGAAGATTGATGATTATCAAAAAAAAAACGATGATCCAATTATTCGACCGCTTGACAATGCACACCAAACCGTCTCTTTGGAAGTGTGCAGTGGCTGTTGAGGTTTTAATAGTGGGTTATATCCACCGTATCCGAATGGGTCGGTGTGTAACTAGCATTCGGAATTGCGTAAGTTCGTATCTCCGTGGTTTAGTGGTTGCAATTCACTGTTTCATTGGCGCCAGCCTCGTCTTTGAAGCAATATGGGCCGCACCCATAAGACGCACCAAACGGTTATTTTCAATGGATGTAAAGGCTATTCTTGAAAGGCTACGGGTTCCTCTTCCGTAGCCATTAAGCCGAAAATGGGCCTCATCGCTGCACAAAATGTACACCATAAGTTGGCCTGAGGGCGCGATGAACACTTTTCACAGAGCGTCGAGTTTCGTAATACAATTAATTGTACAAATTGTAAACATTGTTGAGGCGTAAGTCTTTTTATGTTGAAATGTCAATGAATACTAAAAAACAATGTTGTATTTAGTTAGACAGTAGTCACGCGTAATCTGTCAAAAAACCCCTATTGAAGAAAGAACCTCCAATCGGATCCCCCTTTGTAATGAGAATTCACTTCCAAAGTACGACTTTCCCTTACCGTTTTTCTGCTTTTTCTAAAAGAAATCATTGCCTAATGTATTATATTTGCAAAAAGTTGAAAAAATACGATTTTCGCTCCCGTTTCATTTACGGGTAAGAAGGTTTTTAAGTTAAACGAATTAGAATGGTACTCTTTTTATATTTTTCACGCAAGCTGGACATGACAATAATGTATAGTGGAGAAATACAACAGATAACTCACAAAAAATTTATCCAAATTTAGCAAACTTATGTGCAATCTCGCTTTCATTGAAAACATCATCAGTACATTTGACAATTTAAACAATTTCCCACTGCCATTAACGTCATTTCATTGGGTGAATGAGTGCACAAAACCATTTTCCTCACCGCAAACCAACACGTCGAAATAGCTGGCATTCAGTCAACGCAGTAATTCTCAACGTTTATGGCCTTAAATGAGTTTCTGAGTACTTATTTCATTCGGGGTTAATTTTTGGTGACACAACAAAAAAATACGAGCAGAGGATATAGTGAGTGTCATTTAAGTGGTTGGGGTAGTAGAGAAAGAGAAACGAGGAAAGCAGCGAATAACAATGCGAAATGCTTGTGCCTGATAAAAAAGCAGACCATTTATCCTTTGGCCTTTTCATTCCAATGTATGCTGCTCACCACTAAATCGAAAAAAAGTCGAAGAAGCAAACTCGCATTGGAAATGGAAACAAGAAAGCTAACAATGAATGAAATGAAAGAAGCGGAAGCACAGGGACACAAATTCCCTAATGAGCAGAAACGTAAAATGTTCCCAATTCGTAATTGTAAAATTATGAAAATTCAACAATAGACGTTTTCAATGAATGGCTTGCGTGTGCTTGTGTTTGCAGCCAAATATTTGAGTAACCCGAAGAAGGATAACCAAATACATATACATATACGTTTTCAATTAACAACAATAGCAAAGTGGAATTTGGGTTTTTCGGGCAAGCAAACATTCACACACACACACATACATATACGAGGGTTGCCTTTTATATTTTGCGCCACGTGTAATTCGATATTTTTATCGAAAGGTTTGATATTTTTTAGGACAAATTAAAATTAAACGAGCCCTAATTGTTCTGTTTTCAGGGTGTTTGAAAATTCATCACGCGCAAAAGATGGAATTAACTCGTGAAAATTTATTGATTATTGTTGTTGTCGTTGATTTATTATGATTTCCGACTAGGATTATCGATACAGGAGTGCATTGATCGACTTACTTCGGATTTTTGTGTAAGCGTTACATCTAGCCACTGTGAAGCACTGGTATGATGAGTTCCAACTTGACCGTCGATCCTTGAAGAGTGAAAGCTCTCAAAAAATGGTGTTGTGCCAGAAATAATCGATGCTTTGCATCAATTGATGGCGCAAGTCCGTCATGTGTCATATTACTAGATAGAAGCCTCCATGGCTATTAGTCGGACCAGCAAAGCTCGTTGGATACCGCATAATTGGACAATTGCTCAGAAACTAACTCGTATCGAATAGTGTAAAGGAATTTGAAGAAATTCAGCCGCGGTGTTTCAAAGTACGTCATCGTAACACATGACTAACAAGTGGACCCATGCATATGAGCAGGAAATAAAATAGAAATTAACAGCATTACATCCTTTCGGGGTGTTTGGTCGTGCATCTCCTCCTATTTATGGCGTGGGTTTGGATGTTATTCCACAAATGGAGGGACCTACAATGTTAAGTCGACTCCAAACGACAGCTATTTTTATGAGGAGCTTTTTCATGACAGAAATACCCTTGGAGGTTAGCTATTGTCTGCCGAGGGGCGACCGCTATCTCTCCAAGACGAGCTTAATCCAACAAAAGCTATTCGCGGAGAAGCAGCTTAAGCAAATGGTTGCCTGTTTTTTCCGAAAACCCGATCCTGTCGGACTTGTTCAACTAGAGAAACTTAAAACAGTAAATTCTGAGTGGTGCACAATCATTTGTTTTGGGACAATTGAGGAAACCAACCACCGAAGACGAATCATCTTTCACCAAAAAAACAATGCGAACTCTCACGCATTGACTCGCACAAGAGAGTTTTTGAGCGCACAGAAGGCCGAATAAGTAAGTCATGTGTCTTACAGCCCTAATTTGGCAAGTATAGATTTTTTTTTGTTTCCGAAAATCAGAAATTAAATGCGAGATCAACGTTTTTCAACGCTTAATGAAGCTCATTTTGGAGGTATCCACTTCTGAGTGGCAAAAGTGCTTTGAAATTTGATTCAAGCGAATGCAGAAGTGTATTGACTTCCAAGGAGAATACTTTGAAAAACAATAAAGCCATTTTCGTTATTATTTTACTGTATTTTCATTACTGGGCGCAAAATATAAAAGGCACCCCTGGTATCCACATTTACACAGCCAGTAGCCTTCGACTCGCAGCAACAGCAACTGTATGAAGTACAAAAATAAATATTTATAAGCTCAAGAATTTATTCCCAGGGTGCGGAGATAAGTTACATTACAGTTGGCATTGCGTCACTGCGTGCTCCTTGGGCCGGTATGTGGGCCACATCTGCCAGCACCGTGCGACTTTGCGAATGTAGGCGCAGAGCAGCGGTGAACAAATGGATACGCGACATTAATTAAATCAAGCCCCATTTAACACGGTGGCAAGCTAGAGTTCCCCTGTATCTAATCCGCAAAATCAGCAGATACAATCAAACGGGTACCAAATCTACACAAACAAATGAACGAGTGATTTATAATATTTGAAATAAGTTTTAGAGGGTCATAATACAACCAATTGTTTTCGCTTTATTTAAGTAAAATCAATCGTATTTTCATGCGAAATTGACAAAATTTGTGTTTATATGTTAGGGAATTTTTTAAAGCACTCAATATTAAATCCCAACCTATTTGAAACATTTTTATTTATTTAGCAGGTGTTTGCCAGCGCGGTATATACATAGATATGTATGTATGGCACTAAGCTGCAACAACAGCAAAAGCCTGACTTTATTATTGCAATTTTGCAGACCTTGAACATTTCACCTCCTAATGTGCACCTTTCCTAGTCACGTAAACTTTGTGCTCTGCTGCTCTCCTGATTTGTGCACCTGCTTCCGTCTGTACCTATTTCCACACACAAATACATAAAGCCCAAATATTCCTACCTTGCTACCTTCTCAAGTTATTCTAGTGAATTGGCTGTAATCCAAAAATTTTGTTGCTGCTTAATCCTACAGTAAAATATGACTAAAGTTTTAAAACTTATTGACACTGACATTTGTTTCAATTGGCAATTCACCTTCAGCGAGAGGCTTTGCGGCCCAGAAGCCCATGCAAGCGTGGATATTTTTTGATTGCCACTCACATGGGAACCACCAGAAATGATTATTTGGATTTTTTGCATGTGGAACCTGCAGCTCACGACCTGCGAATTCTTTCATGTATGCTCAGGGTACTAACTCTCTAAAGGGTAGCCAACGTCTGCGGCGTATGTTTACCAGTAGCTGCAGCTACAGATGGATGTCAGTATTATAGCCACCTGACTGTATAAAAGTGTTCTTCAATAAAGCAGCGTACGAATTGTTTGTACGTGGGTCTTCTAACCCAACACATTAAAACAATTATCAATGGAGATGAGATATCCTCCTCTTGATGGCGACGACTGCAAACATGATTTGAGGTTATGTACTTGGAACATCCAGTCACATAATGAAGAAGGTGTCTCTACGCTGCTGTTGCTTGCACTTGTACGAGCAAACGCTGACATCATCGCAACACAAGGGAAGATTAGGAGACTGTCGGTCCTTTTAGCGTCTACTTCACTTGACATGTAAAGCAGCGCAACGCGAATCGTGTGAGGTCGATAGCTGGAGTAAAAAAAAATACCATTAGAAAAAAGAAGAAAGCTCGAAATGTCAAACTCAAATGGCTTGATTGTTGGTTGAGCCAACAAACAACCGAAAATTTTACCAAATTAATAGGTGGATTTCTGAAGATTTCACAACCGATGCTAACAAAAGGGAAATAATATTTAGTGCATACTTAAATTGTACAGGGAAGGCTTTTCCACTTCTCCAAAATGGGGCAAGAAGCGGAAATATAGAGCAATACAATGGCCAGCCCACATACCATTTTCTGTGAAGAGGATTTTTTTAATAATAGACCCAACGACTGTTCTACTCTCGCATAACTGACTCATGGGTAGCATTCAGCATCACGTATGAACTATTTTTTTGGCGATGTGCGAAGCTACAGGAGTCTCAGAGTCAACTCTGACAAAGCGGAGTTGATGCTATTCACCAGGAATTACAAGCCTCCACCTTTTAAGCTTCCAAGACTAAACAACCAGTATCTTACACTCTCATAGGAAGTCAAGTATCTTGATGTAATAGTTGACCTCAAGCTCCACTAGAAGTTGCACATAGAAAATCGAGTTAAGAAGGCCAGTATAGCCTTTTACGCCTGTTAATCTATGTTCGGCAAAAAATGAGGTCTCAAGCCACTTGTCGTACTTTGGATGTACAATTAACTTAGTGGTTCTGCTAATTTTGACATATAGTTGCCAAGTTTGGTGGGTAGCTCTTCAGAAGGGCTATAACTCCACTAAACTAGAGAGAGTGCAGAGAACTGCATGCGTGGGCATCACTGGTGCATGTAGAACATGTCCCACTGCTGCCCTCAACGTCATTCTGCATTTATGTACTTCCCATGGACCTTCCAGTTAAATCCATTGCTGCTCAGAGCGCTATTAAGTTGATGGAGAGTGGCCTATGGAGGCAACTTCCTGTAGGACGTAGTATCATCTTGAAGCAGATCTCCCTTCCTTCTCTGTACTTCGTACTGATCTCCCCATCCACAAACTGTGTTTTGAGGGTTGTGATAGGGTTACCTTTCCGAGCAGGCAAGATTGGAAAGAGGGGAGAGTCGGCACGGATATAGGTACCTCTGTTTTCATTGACGGATCCAAGATGGAAACTGGAGTGGGAGCGAGAGTTTTCTCTAAATCAGCCAATTTTTCAGCCTCCTTTAAACTGCCGGAAACGGGCAGCGTTTTTCAAGCAGAGGTCTTCGCGATCCTGCATGCATGCAAAATGCTTAGGGATCGCTGTTGGGAGACATTAAAGACATTAATATATTTTCCGAGAGTCAAGCTGCGATCAACGCCCTGTCGTTGCCGTATTGCAGCTATCTTCTGGTAAACTCGAACTCAAACGTCTCGAACGTGCAGGAAACATTTCCCTTATCTGGGTTCCTATGCACAGGAATATAGAGGGAAATGTAATTGCTGATGAGCTTATCAAGAAGGGGTATACAGAACCGCCATTCAATTTCCAAACTCATTGCTGTGTTCACTGGTCACTGGACGATCAGTACTCATGAGGAGAAGCTTGGAATTCCGTACAACCCCTATTTCAGAAGGTGTGGGGACTCTGCAGAGAAAGAGACTGTTGAGCACTTTCTCAGCATATCGCACCCTAAATACAAAAGGGTCACAACTCAAAATTTTCCACACTCGAGCTTGACTTGTTTACAGTAGCACAGAAAACAAACTATGTGACATATCACGCCGAAATTTGCCATGTAAGCTTATAACAGTCCTACCAAAAAACAAAAAATTTATTTTTGCCATATGTCATCCGCGGACCGTTTTATTGATAACGTCTCGTTCATATTTGAGCAGAAAGTACATTTTGAGTTGTGACCCTTTTGTATTTAGGGTGCGATATGTCTGGCTTTGGCGGCTAGGCGCTTGAGATGCCTCAACGTTCCCTTTGGGGATGGTTTGAGGAAATTCTCCAGCCTAGATCCCTTTTCCCTCCTCCACTACATCAACAGCACTGGATGGCTGTAGATGGTATTCTCGAGTTAATTTTATCTTTAACTTAGCTAAATAAAATCAGTGCTCCTTTATTTATTATATAATATACATAGATTAATGCTACATTAAAAATAATTTTATTCGTTTTGTGATAAAATCATTTTATGTTTGACTATTACTTTACGTTTCTGAACGGTGAACTGCACTACATATTTAAAATACCGTTTTTTTTCATTCCAGATAAAACTTTTCGTAAAATGGATATTGCGTGGATCTACCCTACCACTCCAATCAAGCTATATTACTAAATTCCGCCTGTGCCACTAACCCTACTACATCTACTCATTTGTGGCCGTTATAAGTGGCATGAACATAGATTTTCGCCTTTTATTAAGTTAGCAGAGTAACGAATCATAAATATATACACAAGAAATGTATAAATATAATGGCTGAAAATTACCAGAATGTATTACTTATTTATACCTTCAATGGATTATCTTAAAATAAGCTTTAATTAATTCCTGCAGCAATCATAATCGCCAGGAATTTTTTTCTAGAGGTAAATATTAAATATGAATAGGGTGTCATATGAGGCCACCTGTTTTGACATGAGAAAATAGCGATTGGCAGGGAAACTCCAAATAGAACTCACTATCCAATAAATGACTTCCTCGGCGCTTTTGATGAAACATTGGATGACATTTTTGCATAGTTCCGGCTTAATTCACTAAATTACTTACCCTTCTATCATTCACCTAACGCTATCAAATCCAATTGGATCGAACGAAAGAAGTGTATTATAATCTTAGAGTGTAAGGGTGCAACTACTTCGCCTCACAAACCCTAATAACGAGTAAACTTTTGAAATACAATAATATGACTTATGGGTCTATTGAATACAAAGTTACTCGGAAAAATAACGCAAAGCTCTCTAATTTCCTTCAAACTTTGCAACAAAGAATGAGGAATGTTGTAAGATGTCGGCAATGTATTTTCAGTTCTCGAATATGTGACTTTAAAGCACTTTCTGAGGTTTAAAGAAAACCGAGAACTAACACGCCATAGTTCCAGGGCGTCAATGATATTTTGAAGCTCAAGTGCATAATCTGGCTTCGAAATTTTGGTAAATCATTTTTAAGTCATCAGCATAGACCGAAAATTTCGCGAAACGAAAGCTGCTACTTATGTCAATCGTAAACAAAACAAATATTAGCGGTCCTAGCAAGGCGAATTGGGTATTCTTGCGGCCCTAGTATACTCTCTTGGGGAACGCCAGTAGAGGCGAAGAAATTTTGCATATGCCTTCAATTGTAGTAATGCAATTTTTTTCCAATTTAGTCCAATTTAACCCAATTTAGAAACTCAGAATGAAGACAAGATAACTTAAAAATGAGTAAAGAATGCGAAACTTTATCAAAAGCTTTAGAGAAATCATTTAGACGCAAACAACCTAACACCCATCGGAATAAGACGAAATGCGGTATTCACTAAACGCAGCAAGATTCTGAACTGTGGAACGATTAGAAAGAAATAATTTTTTTCTTATCTCATCTTGAATGATACACTCAAAGAGTTTCGACACAGTAGATAGCTTAGGCATAGACATCATTCCTACTGTCACCCCTTTGAATTTGGCTAATTGAGGTAAATTTCCAATCATCTATGAAACCTCCAGAAGATAACATATTGGGGAAAAAGGAATCCATTATTTTTGCGTTTTATGGTCGATCTTTAGCTTCTAGGCACAAAGACCATGAGGTCGAAGTGCAAACCTTTAATAAAATCTAGCTCCTTGGGGACGCTCCGACTACTAACATGCCGGTCAACTTCGATTTTTTCTGTGATTTTATCTACATTATCGACATTTTCTTAAATATCAAAAAAGCCTGAACGTAATACGAAACCAAGATTTCACGTAATTAGCCGTTGCAATATCGGCACCATGAACCCCATTTACAATTTCAGCGGCCTGGCTAGCATTCTCGTCTTTATGAAAGAAAAACTCAAAGCTGTAAAATGTAAAATGCACCGAATTTTCTCTTTGTTGACTTCCATTGTTTAAATTGCTTGGACTATACTTTACGAGATATCGATCACTACAGCCATCTACCGAGAAAATAATGGATTTATTTTTCCCCAAGATTTGATGCGAGTGCAGCTTTTTGACATCCAAGTTTCCTTCACTTTGTTACTAGGCAGGCACTCCTTTCTGCATAAAGGCGTCTGCAATGGAATACTGTTACAATACAATAGAAATCGATGTTAGATCCTCTGGTTGAGTATAGAATGTTGGACCTAAGCACATAGCGCGAGCGATTTGATTATATACGTACTACTAAAGGGTTTTCCAATAAGAGGTGTTATTTTGATATTCAAAGAAAAATGCTATTTTTTAATATAAATGATCAGATGTTTATTTCATTATAAAGAGGAAGGGATGCCGTAAATAGTGGAAAATAACATCAGGCAAATGGCCACCACGACAACGCTAACAGGACAATATCCTTTTCAGGAAATGTTCTATAACCGAATTGCAAAGTGACTGCCCTATGTCCTCGATAGTCTCACGAATTCCATCTTTGAGGTCTTGAATCGACCCTGGGCTGTTGGCGTAGACCAGCTCTTTCACATGGCCCCAAAGAAAAAAGTCACAATGTGTTGAATCACAAGATTTCGGTGGTTTCGTTGCTTGTGTGGCACGTAGTGCCAACTTGTTGAAAATAAACGTTGTCCAGATCAATGCCATCCAATTCCAATAGCCTTTTATATATTTAAATAACACCTGCTATTGGAAAACCCTTTATATACACAATGAAATTCTATTGAAATGCTGTTAGGCTACTAATGATACCAACTAACTAACTATCAAACATATTTTTTCCAAATCCGCCAAATGTATCAATACTCCAATTGTCTCCTATGGCTCTTTAGATCGCCTTCGAGCACCACTTTTTCGAGTTTCTAGGAGAAAGTATTGCTTGATCCATTATTTCATAGCGATGTGGAAGCTTGTCGGAATTGTACCGCTAAGATCCGTGCCAGTTTTCAAATCGGACATACGACTGCATTTATTTTTAAGCGGCCCAGTTACACAGAATCAAAAAATTACGAACGGGGAAAGATAACTGTGTTTTTTTCCTTGACTCTCATTAGTTTGCCAGTCGCAAATACAATCACTTTTGCTGTCTTGGGAAGTCGAAAATTTCGAAGAAAAATGCTTAATGTTACATGTAGGTTTAATGAAAAAATAATATATATAAAATCAAAATCAGTATATATGAAACTATGTAATTAGTGAACTCATTTGTGCCAAACAAATTTCTGAAAAATATTATGAATTACGCCTTAAAATTAGAATTGAAAAACATATAAATATTGAACATTTAACAAGTTTGATTATATTAATACTTATGAACAAATATTTACTAGTATATACATACATATGGATACTCACTTATAAATTTTGATGTGCAATAAATCGTAACAAAGATTTCAATTTCATTATTATATAGTTATGGTTTGTGTTCATCGCTTCTGTTTATGTTTACTATTAATGGAATCAAATGTACTCTAAAAGTTGGTATCTAAAACGTTAAAGTAAATATATTTATTTATATCTATTCAGTTCACAACTAATCGTAATATATATCTATGTTTAAGTCATTCATTAGTTGAATAAACTCGAATTAAAAAACAAAAAACAAAAGACTTTTATACAGATGGGGTACTTTATTTTAATAACTGTCACAGAATTTAAATGAGCTTTCAAGCCTTCTTACGAGATTATTCGGAGGTTTTAATTATTTACGAAGGTAGGTAGGTAAAATTGTTGAAGTATCAGTGTGGCACTCCCCAAGTAACACTGAAGCGCCATTTTGATACCATTTTGACACCTTCAACGGGCAGATACATATCTACATCCAACCAGAGCTGCTGATGTAGTGCAGAAGGTTGATGAAATTTAGATTGGAGCACTGCCATAGGCTCTCGAAGGAAGTGGGGGACGAATTGATTACTGATGCTGGCGCCTTCCCAAAAAAGTTATACAATTTTTCGCGATTTTGACAAGCCTGACGTCAGATTCCTTGCTAATACGAATCAAAAAGAGGAGAAATTACATGTTTGTGAAAATTCAGTGAATGACTTGGTAATATTGTGATTTGTGAGATACATATAAACTAATTAAATTAATGAAAACGAAGTGTGGATTTCAAAGCGGCTTTCGACAGGGCACCCAGGAAGCCATTAATTTACAAACTTCGACAGATGGGATTATCCAACAAAATAACAAATCTGATAGATTCGAATACGAGAACAGCAGTTTGGACATGAAGTGAAGTATCAGTTTACTTTGAAACCGGTACAGGGGTGAAACAAGGTTGTCCGTTATCACCTTTGCTCTTCACATTATACCTGAATGATCTACATGACTGTTTGAAAGGTGCTCTACTGATTGATGGATATACGCCTTCTTCTATATGCTGATGATATTGTTCTCTAAAGTGATAATCCTAAAGTCATGTAATCTATGATTAAAAAACTAGAAATATATTGCGCTGAGGGGAACATGGAAGTAAATTTAATGAAATCTGAGATGATGATATTTAGAAAAGGTGGTCAACTAGCCAAGGCAGAAAAATGGTGGTACAAAGGTGAGGAAATAAAAGTGGTAACAGAATATAAATATCTTGGTGTCATTTTCACATTAAAAATGGCGTTTGCTAAACATGTGTAAGCCAAAAATAATTCAGCAAAAGCTAACATTAATACATCTCATACAAAGCTAAATTTAAGCTGTTTCAGGCTGTGTGCAAGCCATAAAAACACACGCCGCTCAAATCTGGGGTTATACGTTGTTCAAAGAAGTAAATAAACTTCAGCGTTATTTTATTAAAAGAATTTTTAAATTACCTGACTTCACCCCGAATTATGGGATAACGCTAGAAACTAACGTAGAAGATAGCTACTTAAGTATATTCGTTAGAACTACATATGAAATACATTTGGAAAACTATCTATAAATACAACAGCAGTAGACTCCCGCACAAACTTTACGTGCATATTACGAAAAAACGTGTTTTGCCTCAAATAACTCAATGACTTAGGTATGGAGTTTGGCCTAAAGCTTGAAGAAAACATAAGTGCTACGGACTGGCAAGATCGCTGTATCCAGCGTTGTTTTATCAAACATTAAACTACAAAATTTAAACATGGCAAAACAAAAAGCACTATCAAGCACCACACGAATATATAAACACTTAGATCACTCAAAAGGAGAATCATACTTCAGAAAAGATATGCGGTTAGCTGACATAACAACAATATTTAAAGAAAGATGTGGTTTGTCAAAACTGAATGCAATAGCTTATGGAAAAGCGGTAAAAATTTGCACACTATGCAACTCAAACGAAGAAGAAGACATGTATCACTTCTTAGGAAGGTGCCCTGTACTGAAGGAAATCAGACAAAGAAAGTAATATACATATATATACATACATATATACTCAGCCTGAGTAGAGTTCAATTATTAATTAATTTAAGAACTGTGACAGACAACATCGTTATTGTCACAAACATTTTTTTTATTTTATATATACTTTTATTTTATTATATACTTTATTATATTAAATGAATTAATGTATGAATCAAATCAATTGTTAACCATAATTTTTAATAAATTAAAAAAAGAATGCCCTACTACTACTATATACTACTACGAAGTGCTGCGTGTTAAATTGTGAGAACTGAAATTAATATAATGCCTCCTAGTGCAGTTTTTTGTGTGTGTGTATGTGGGCGTATAACTACTAGTATTTGGTAGTTTCTATTGCTTTCACCTACTCTTCCTCTTAACAAAGAATTAACTCCCCTCTCCTTTTATTCGTTTTTTCAAGAGCTCTGACGAGACAGCGCGTTCATTTACGGAGAAAGTCTCAATCGTCTCCTTCTCTCAAACGTCCCCAAAGCTTCGGTAATGTGGATTAACTGGTAAACCTAGCTTTTCTATATGCCGATTTGCCGATCGTCCAATAACCGCTGCTCCGAGTTTGGACATGGAATGGCGTAGAGTTCCGAGGACTTTCTGAATCCTACCTCTATAGTACTCAAGCCAAAGAGTTTTCGAAATAGCACATGAAAAAATGGAGCTGCATCTTTTCTGCACTTTTCTGACAAATAACTTGTGCACTTCCTCTTTAACAACAGTCAGGGGAATGCTGATGGCCGGGTAGGAAGCCTTTGACACCAATTCAGTTAGCAGTTCCTGGCAAGGCAATTATTTACGTATAACGTTCATTGCTAGCCAAGCATCTATTAAAGCAATTATGGCTCCTTGGACTAATTCGGAAAGTATTCAGCAATGCAGATCCAAAGTGGATGAACTCTGCGGAAATGGTCACTATCGACTTGATACCAGGAAACAAAGGCGTATAAAGTAATGAGAGAGTCAATGAGCTCGCTAAGACAGATATTCTCTTGCCGAGATTGAGCACGTCAGACACATACCCATCACTCTCCCTTCTAAAAACGTAACTGAATGAGGAACTCAGAAAATGCAGTCGACATTGGAACACTCAACCTCGTACAAAAATGCAAAGATTATGCTAAGGACTTGGAATACTAAAACTATAAACTTTATTTTATCACTCTCTAGAAAAGACTGCAAAATATTGGTTAGAGTACTGACGGGACACTGCCTCACCTCACATCAGGTGTATAACAAATCCAACGATGTGAATACTAGGGGTACTTTGGAACACCTACTTTGCCACTGCCCTGCTCATTGTTGGACTCGACAAATGTGCCTAGGTTCAACATATTTTTCATCCTTGGAAGGTATTGCTTACAAAAGGCTGAACGGCTTGTTAAAAAGAAGACGTGCATTAAGAATTGCAAAAAATAATGCCAATCATAATCCATACCAAAGGTAGCCAAATCTTCTCCACTCAAATAAGGCCTTCCACTTCCTCTGCCACCACCAGCAGGTACTGCATTGAATGCTTCCAAGATGGAGCGTTTGTATAGATATTTACTAAGTTAAAAATAAAAACTTTTTTTTGCAAAAATATGAAAATTTTGTATTTATGTTGTAAGAAATATGTGAGAAAATGATTTTAATGGGAATTGGATTATTTGGTAAAACAAATCATTAATTATTTGCAAACCAGTATTATTATCGCTGTTAAGTCTGGTTCCCTTTTTCATGGCAGAAATACAGTCGGAGATGTTTCATGCCCGTAGATTCGCACCTGTGCACTTCCGAATGGTAGTCACACACCAACCTATTCGGTTACGGCGGCCACCATTTGCGGAACAACATCAATGCATACACAACATATAGTAGGAGGAGCTAAACAATAAAAATGTAAGCACCCATTATATATGTAAGTCCGATTCCTGAATAAACGGAGCTCTGCAAAAACTCGATAACTACCAACAGTTATTCGTCAATGTAATTCTCGCTGAAAACACACTAAGCATAAAATGGATTTGCACAAATAAGCAAAATGTAAATACAATTTTGGTGAACTTATGAGGTCAATAATGAGTAAAAATTATCAGATAGTTTTATTAACAATAATAGCCGGTGTAGATTTTCCCTATGCCGTCAAAGTACCAGCATTTTAGTATGCAATGTAAAAAATAAAATTGAGAGCTGAGTAGATATTCGCATACAAAGACTCGAATAACAGCGCCTAAGCCCTCAGGGATTTTGAAAAAAAAACATTAACCTTCAAACATTTTATTTCAAAAGTATATATAAATGTATACATACATGATTATTGATTTATGTACTGAACTTTAAAGTAAATGTAAACAAAATACCATTCCCTTCACCTCGATATTTGAATTATACTCTCTGCTGCGAACTTGATTGAATTATAGCATTCTACACTTCCTACTCTCGATCTTCGATTTTCATCTTCATTACAGCTCCACCAACATTTTCTTCACCCTTGAAGTATGTTAGAACAGCTTTCAATATTCCGCGTGGAATCTGGTTGGGCCAGGTGTCGGTGTTAAATTCCAAAGTTTTTATATAAAATTCGCCAGCTGGTATTGGGCACACCCCTTCATCGGGTACGTGAGGGAAATCCGTATTTTCACCCTCAACAAGTGAAGGTTGTATAATTTTTGTATACAAATCCTTAAATCCCTCGCAAATTCTGGTCATTGGCACACCCATAGGCAACCGTTTGTATTGGCCATCCCCTTGAGGACTCGAATATAATTCCACTTGAAATTTGTAGTTGTCACTATCCATATCTTCTAATATATTCACAGTGCCATTCACAAAACGTTGCCGTCCGACAGTTTTTAAATTTGACATATCCACCTTAGTTTGCTTAAATCCGTTGAAGGGCTCCAGCGCCTCATTTTGCACTGTATACGGTTGTTCCCCCTGAAATGAAGGTGAAATTTTTAGTTTTATTTCTATTTACCTTCAATATCACCAAATTTACAAGGCAAAACCCGTTCAGCAGGTTAAGCACTACAATCGTTACTGGCAGAAACTTCATACCGACTCTCGATAATAGTTTTCAAATGAAGCAATGCTGTTGCACAGGTCAGGTCTGCCGATATTTATACTTGCACTTACTATGTATGACGGAGAGCGATACAAACACCACTGATAAGAAAAACATGAAAATGTACAAGCTGTTATGCATGTAGTAGTTGTTTTGTAATTAAAGTTAAAACATTTTATTGCACGACAGATTGCAACTAACAGCAGTAATCCATAATCCAAACACATAGACATATGTATAGCAGGTTCATATATATCATATATTTTCCAAATCCCCCTTCCCCCTTAAAAGGTGCGGTATGAATGTAAATAAACTTTTTTGTTTCAAAAAAAGCAGGCAAGAAGTCAAAAGATAGGATTCAGACAGTCAATTGAAAACCTCATTCAGATTTGCCCCTATAAAGTGATAGTTCCATGCACCGAGTGGCATTTTGCTCCACCCTAGCGGACTTAGCCTATTGGTAATGTCATGGGAAACAAAGAAATCGCGAATCATTTGTCTAAAGCAGTCACGTTGGCTCGATCTTCATGTTTAAAAAATTGTGGACCAATGACGTCTGAAGTAAACTCGAAGAAACCTACAAAAATATAGAGACAGAGAAGCTAAAAAAAGAAGAAAAGGAAACTGCATATATGAAAAGAGAACTAGAAATCTATAGGAACAATTTCCACAGCCAATAAACAAGCCCCATATTCCATGCCCTTAAACCTTGCTTTGTGGAATGCAAATGGGCTGTCACAACACTCAAATGAGTTAAACATTTTCTTGCAAAAACACGATATAGACATCTTCTTAGTATCAGAAACCCATTTCACCAAAAAGAGTTTTTTCAATATTCCCTTCTACTGTTTCTATCACACAATGCATCCTGACGGATCTGCTCACGGAGGCTCTGCTATTCTTATAAAGAAATCAATCAAGCACTATGAATCTACACATTATAGAACAGATGAAATTCAAGCAACAAATGTCATAGTACAAGACTCAATCGGTGCATTACTTATTTCTGCAATATACAGTCCACCTAAACACAAAATTAAAAATAAAGAATATGTTAAGTTTTTTAAAACCCTGGGAGCACGCTTTATAGCAGGAGGTGACTATAATGCAAAAAATACACTATGGGGTTCTCGGCTTACGACAACAAAGGGACGCAAATTGCACAACGCAACGACATCAATGAACTTGAAAGTTTTCTCAACCGGAGAGCCAACTTATTGGCCTTCAGACCCAAAAAAGATTCCTGACCTTGTTGATTTTTGTGTCATCAAAGGTCTATCGTACCTGCAGATAACCTGTAAATCCTGCCTGGATCTTTCTTCTGACCATTCGCCAGTGATAATCACAATAAATGATAAACTCGAAAATAGGCCCCAAAACTGCCAACTTACCAACAGCCGTACAAATTGGACTCAATTTAAAACCATTTTGACGTCGACACTTGGCATAAAAGTTGCTCTAAAAAACGAGGAAGATATTATCGAGGCTACCGAATATCTAACAAAATGCATCCAGGATGCAGCGTGGTCATCCACCACTCATGTGAGTCCTCATACTTGTACACAAAGAAATTCAAACATCGGTATCTTCCTAAAAAACAAACTGAAAGAGAAACGCCAGGCAAGAAAAATATGGCAACAAACAAGATTTCCTGAATATAAAAGCCGTTTTAACAATTTATCAAAAGAAATAAAATTATTATTGAAAGAGCAACACGATAAAGAAATGAGGCAGTTTCTATGGAGTTTGGAACCAACACACCTCACCAATTATTCCCTGTGGAAAGTCAGCAAAAAAGTAAGTACCACAAAAGAGCACCGTCCTCCTCTTCGTAAAAAAGATGGTTCATGGGCGAAAACCGCAATCGAGAAATCGGAGCTTTTTTCTAAATATCTAAAAGATATTTTTACACCAAACGATACTGAAGCTGATCTTTGTTTTGACAGCACTGTTGCTGCCTTTCTAAACGAACCCTACCAAATGGAGCTACCGATGAAGAAGTTCACCAAAAGTGAAATAGTTAGCGCTATTAAAAAGCTAAAAGATCACAAGGCACCAGGATATGATCGCATCACGGCCGAAATTCTCAAAAAACTACCTCCTGAACCCTATAATTTCATTACCCATTTGTTTAATGCGTGCTTAACCAGAAACATGTTCCCGGCTCAATAGAAAGTAGCAGAAATTAAAATGGTGCTCAAGACAGGAAAACCAGGCGATGAAGTGAAATCCTATCGCCCTATCAGTCTTCTACCAATACTGTCAAAAGTTTTTGAAAAGATCTTCCTTAAACGTTTAATGGTTTTTATCGAACGCAAACAAATAATTCCGAAACATCAGTTTGGTTTCAGGAATGAGCATTCGACAATTGAGCAAGTCCATAGACTTGTCGAAAAAATACAAACAGCGCTCGACCGAAAACAAATCTGTTCAGCAGTTTTCCTGGACATATCACAAGCCTTCGACCGAGTGTGGCACCAAGGCCTACTCTTTAAAATAAAAAAGAAATTACCACTAAATGCTTATTTGCTCCTTAAATCATATCTAAACCAACGAATGTTCTACGTAAATTACGAAAATGAAATCTCCAATTTCCAACAAATCAAAGCTGGGGTCCCACAAGGCAGTATATTAGGTCCAATCCTGTACTTAATTTTTACACACGATCTGCCAACCACAAAAGGTGTACTAACTGGCACTTTTGCCGATGACACCGCTATTATGGCGACAGCAGTGGATCCCGTAGAAGCCTCTTATATGCTCCAAATAAGCATAAATAAAATCTCCAAATGGCTTCGGAGCTGGCGGTTGAAAGTAAACGAACACAAATCTCAACACGTAACCTTTACCACAAAAAGAACCACCTGCCCACAAATCAACTTAAATCGTATTCCAATTCCGCAATGTGATAGTGCTAAATATCTAGGCATTCATTTGGATAAAAGGCTTACGTGGAAAACGCATATCTTTACAAAAAGGAAAGCTCTAGGTTTAATATTTCGTAATATGTACTGGCTGCTAAACCGCAAATCCACCCTCTCAATGGACAACAAACTTATCCTCTACAAATCCGTGATAAAACCAGTCTGGACTTACGGAATCCAACTGTGGGGTACTGCGTCAAATTCAAACTTGGAAATCCTGCAGCGTTTCCAGTCCAAGACTCTACGCACCCTAGTCAACGCTCCGTGGTACGTTACAAATGCCCAAATTCATCGGGACTTACACATCCCTTCAATAAAAGAGGAAATACGAAATGTAACCAGTAAATACCGAAATCGACTTCAATCGCACCCAAATGAACTGGCCTCTACCCTCATGTCACCATCATGTGTCTTTTTAAGGTTGAAAAGAAAAACACCAATTCAGCTCGTCCAAGAGCCATCTATAAAATATTGAATTTATTTATTAGAAAGGATATTTCACTGGAAATATTCCTTTAATACAAAAATCAAATCACTGGAAATATTCCTTTAATACTAAAATCAAAGCCACTCTTAAATGTAACCAAATATTTGTAAAATGTCTTCTAAGAATTGTAAGTATAGACAGAATACAAAATAAAGTTTAAAAAAAAAAAAAAAAAATAAACAAGATCTATGTACCGCAGAATAAAGAAGCACGCCAGCCAATTCCAATTTTTTTTTATTACCTACATTAATCATACATCTGTCTGTTGTTTATGTTGATCGTTCGATAGGACATTTTCAAAATAATTTCCCAATGCCGCTGCTCTTTCATCATTTGTAAAAGCCCATGTGTTATCATCTTTTCTTAGTGGGGGTTGATGCTTTATCTGGTTTTAAAGCTTTTTTGTACATTTCCACAAGGAATAATTCGGGTCATGTGTAGGAGTTAAACATAAACAAGCCTTCAAAATTTTTGTGGCTAAGTTTAACCTGTGTTTGTCTGCAGGAGATCTGTTTGTTTACCATCTCTTTCTCAATTTTCTTGATTTGGGGTTGGTGTCTCTATAGGGTCAATTTTTGATGTATAGTTAAGTATTATCGGTGAGTGGTCAGAAGATAGTTCATGACTTGGTTTAAGCTTCAGGTGGTTGTGGTTAATATTTTTTGTTACACAGAAGTCGATTAAATCTGGAATTTTTTTAACATCCGTAGGCCCGTAAGTTGATTCACCCGTACTTATAAGCCTGCAATTTTTTTATGGGTTGCGTTAATTAAATATATACTTTTTTTATTTGTCAACCTTGAACCCCAGTCAGTATGATTTGTGTTTAAGTCTCCTCCAGCAATGAGTCTGTTGTATAATGTCTTAAAGTAATCATCATATTGGTCCGTATTTATCAAGTGTCGGGGTGGACAGTATGTAGATAGAAGATATTGATATGTGAGCGAAAGAAATGAAGTGTAAAATATCTGGAAGGAACATTTTAATGAGCTCTTAAATAATAATAAAGATGAAGCGCCTAATGGTACAGTATGCACAGTAGAAAATATGCTATAAGACCCCGATCTTAATGACACGAAAATAGTAATAGAGAGGCTGAAAATCTACAAGTCAAGTGCTGAAGACTGTATAAATGCAGAGCTGACAAAATATGGTGCAGAAGAGTTGATAAGATAGATAACTGAGCTAAAATACTTCAAATTTGCAGAGCAGAAAACATAACTGAAGAATGGCATACAAGTTTAATAGCCCCAATTTATAAAAAAGGGGACAAATTAAATTCTGTATATAGAGAGGTAGCCCTTCTCAACGTCAGCCTGCAAAATTCTACTAAACTTACTGTATGAGAAGCTATATGTGTATGCAGAAGAGATCGTGGCAGATTATCAATGCGGTTTTAGAATCGACCGCTCGCCAACAAATCAATGCTTTATTTTGTCGCAAATAATCAAAAAATATTATGAGTTCAACATTATCTACACTGTCTCTTAATGGACTTTGAACAAGCGTTTGATAAGCTCAGCAGAAAATATATCGATTATCACCTAAAAAGACTGGGTATACCACAAAAATACATAAAATTGATCAAATAAAGCTAGAGGACCTGATCAAATCTCATCTGAAATTCTGAAAGTTATAAACGATCAGAATCTACAACTCCTTGTTAAACTTTTCAGTCATGTACAATATATAATTCAGGCATATACCCTGCGAATTGGCTGAAATCAACGTTTATTAACCTTCCGAAAAAATCCAATGCTAAGTACTGCAGTGAATAAAGACTGATAAGTCTAATGAGTTACGCTCTAAAAGTATTTCTTAAAAGTTTACATAATAGAATTTACAAAAAATACGAAGAAGCAATTGGTGAAATGCAATTTGGTTTCCGTGGAGGAATAGGTACAAGAGAAGCTTTATTTTGTGTCCAGGTGCTTGTTGAAAATTGTAGAGATGTACAAAAAGATGTATTTCTATGTTTCGCATTTGACACTGTACAACATGACAAATTGTTCAATATTTTAAGATCTCTGAATATCGATGAAAAGGAAATCCAAGCAATCGAAAAATTATATTACCACCAAATAGTGCATATTGTAGTTGATGGTGACCGCACTGAAGACATACCGATTTCGAAAGGTGTTATGACAAAGCTGCATACTCTCTCCACTGCTCCATTACTTCTTAAAAAAGGATATTTCAGAAAGCATTAGAAAATATTGAGAATGGTATCAAAGTAAATGGCGTCATTATAAATAACATCAGGTACGCCGACGATACAACTCTACTCTGTGTCAGCTTGGCTGGCCTTCAAGAACTGGTCGACAAAGTTGCAATGCATAATCAACTATACGGCCTCAAGATCAACTCCAGCAAAACTAAATACATGGTTATTTGCAGAAGAAATACATACAACAACACTCATTCAACAATCAACAATGCTCCTGTAGAAAGAGTAAATAAACTTAGATACCTTGGTTGCCTTTTCAACGAAATGGAAAGATCCGCATTTCTTAAATATGGCAAAGCCCTAAAATGTCGCGACTTCAATCTTCAACTAAAAATTCGCTTCATAAAATGCTATGTATGGTCAGTTTTGCTATGTGGCTTCTCCGGAGATTGCTCAAGATACCATGGACCGACCACTTTTCGAATGACGAAGTGCTGCGAAGAGTTCACAGCGACAGACAACTGATCAAGTGCATCAAACGACGAAAAACTTCATATTTGGGGCATATTCTACGAAACCCGAAATATGAGCTGTTGCAACTCATATTGCAGGGCAAGATTGAAGGAAGAAGAGGTATCACCCGTAAGCAGTTTTCTTGGTTGAGGAACATAAGGCAGTGGACTGGTATACAACGTGTGGGTCCCCTCTTGGAAGCAGCTAGAGACCGCGAATTATTTTCAATTATAATTCAAAATTTGAATAAAACCAAATTATTTACTTTTAAATTGTTTATCGCAAATAAAGGTGACTCACTGTCAACGCTTTTGTTTAATTTAACCCTGCATTAAACACAGCAATAAACGAAATAGATCAAGGTGGCACAATATTTTATAAATTGCCACAAATATGCGCATACGCTGACGACATTGTGATTCTTCTGAGAAATAGGGACAATCTCAAAACATACATCGAGAAGAATGAAGGTAGCTATTCAAACACCCATAGACAGTATACTACGTTGTTCAATAAGTTTTGCGGTTCGATAAGAGGGGGCATTGCTACCAGCCTAAACAATTATTTTTATTATATTCGTATGACGGGATGTGAAGTTTCATTTCAATCTGGCAATTCATTCTTTGTTTACAAGTCATTTAGTATTGACGTGTCAGTATTTTCTACAATGGAAAAAATCAAGTATCGTGCGGTGATGGAAATTTTATTTTTGGAAGGTTTAAAAGCAATGTAAATTTATGATCGAATGTTGAAAGTGTATAAGGACTTTTCGCCATCAATTAGCACAATAGAAAGATGAATTGCTGAATTAAAACCAACACAAGCAGTCGTGCAAGCCTTCAATACGATCCACGTCAAGGACGTCTCAAAACAGCAACAACACTAGAAGTCGTGGAAAACCACAGGATATTGTATTGAAAAATCGTCGAGTGACTGATAGAGATTTAGTAGAGACAGTGTAAGCAATATTTTGCCTGAAGTATTGGGTTTCAGAAAGCTGTGTGCACAATGCGTGCCGCATTCGAGAACAATGGAACTAAAACTTTCGAAAGGATAAAATGGATTTGCGCATCGATTCATCACTATGGATGAGTGAGTGGATGAGACTTAGGTTTATCACTTTGATCCCAAATCAAAACAACAGACTAAAGAGTTGTGTGATCCTGGTTCTTCAGCTCCGAAACGAGTTCGTGTCCAGAAGTCGGCCAAGAAGGTGTTAGCATCAGTTTTTTGGAACGCGAAAGGAATTTTGTTTGTGGATTACTTGCAAACTGGTAAAATAATAAATTCAGAATATTATTGCAACCATTTGGACCAGCTGAAGTAAAAAATTGGTAAAAAAACTCAGATTGTAAAAGAAAAAAATTATTTTTCATCAGGACAATGCACCGTGTCACAAGAGCATTTTGACAATGGCTAAAATCCATAAATTAAAGTTCGAATTGTTGAGGCAACCACCATATTCGCCAGATTTGACCACTAGCGACTTCCATATGTTTGCAGACCAGAAAAAAATCATACGTAGAAAACGTTGTATGACAAATGATGAGGTCATGCCACCTGTATTTTGCAGCCCTTCCAGATTCTCACTTCAAGGATGGAATTCATAAATTAGAATCTCGTTGGAACAAGTGTATAGATGTTCAGGGATACTATACTGATTAAGAAATTGTATTTCAAACCACAAAATTGTACTTTTATTATCGAACCGCAAAACTTATTGAACAGCCTAGTATATCACCTGTGCAATAGTGTCTCTCCAGTAGTAACAATTTGGCTTATTCGCATAGTCACTAAGCGAGGTGCGAGTATCTATGACGTTTTCACTGAATACTCACTTTGGAAATAAAATTTCGCTATTTGCAAATAAGTATTAAAATTCGGCTAAAAACACCCTTTACATACAATTTTCGAACGTGTGTATGTATATATACGTAAATATTTATTTGCCCAACATCCAAAAATTCTTCGGTCATTTGTAGAAAATCAATGGCAACACTAGAAAAGCTCCTTTAATGCACCTTATGCAGAAACACATAACAAAACAAAATTCAAAAACCACATAGCAGCAGCACAGGATAATCAATGAAAATAAAATGAAGCTTGAAAAGCTCGCCGACTGATGGAAATAAATGAAATGCATATCACAAAAGCTACAACAGTCCTTAGCAACGCGTTCGAGAGAGTAAACCTTTGAAGAAGAGTGCGAATTGACGGACAGTAATTTTGGTTTCAAGTGGAAGTGGAAAATTTAAGTAATTAAAGCATATGAAAAACATTGCAAAGTAAAAATAAACACAAAAAGTGCTTTAATAAACTAAATTTTAAAATAAAGATACATTTTATTGTCTGCATTATTTTGAGTGAGTCTTGTATGAACAAATTTTAATCGGATATCTTTCCTTGAGTTTCATACCTTGACATAAGGGAGCGGTCAGTCACACCAATAACTGCCTTCAGTTTTAATAAGTACGAAATATAGTTAAAGCCAAATGGAGTTTTGGTGAGTTAATAGCGAAACAATGTTAACACTACTAAAATGCAGTATTTTTTGATTTCAATATAACCATGAATCATCCTGAAGACAATCGAAAAACCTCCATTTCCGTTGTAAAATTATGAACAAAGAAAGAACATGAAAATATGTTTCGTAGGTAAATATGTAAGCATACTAGTACATTCTTTCACACGTTCAAGTGTTTTGAAGACGTTGTGGCTTCGATAACTTGAGATGATACATTGAAAAACTTTCCTCGCTAATTTAAGTTGAACAAAAGAAAACGCTATGTAACACTTATCACACACCTGTCTACTACAAACTAATAACATTTCATGCATGCGCATAAATGTACACACACACTCGTAAACTTCAATACTATTGAACAACTAATCAGAGAACGTTACCAACAACATCCTCTGCACAAATACTATAGTAATAGAGTTTGCGAAGGGGAAAACAAATAAAAAATACTAGCATACGTGCGATACGTATGTATAGGTGCGTATATGGATTTATGCAGACAAGTTTATGTAAACATAGCTGTGTACCGTCTATCAATAAGACTTCGTTACTGACCAAAACCGATTCGTCTTCTTAACTTTATTAGCGCCAATGGGCGAAAAGTTGAATCTCCTCTTATTTCCTTAGTAGTTTGGCGATTCAATGCTTAAGCGTACTACAGAAAGCATTGTTTGATTCCACGTTTTTCAGGAAGCTTCTCATACCTCTCTACATTTTTATCACCCAAGAGGTTAATAAGCCTGTATTAACCCTTTATCGCATATGGGCCCATATTATTTCCAAATTGTTATATTCCAAAAGTATAGGGTTTTTCAATAGGTGCGCTTCAACTTTTTTCCGATAGGCAGGGCGAACGACCCATTATTTTTTATTTTTCGCTTGTAATTTGTAAACTTCATTAGTATACATTTCATCATGGAACGCTACACATTTGAGCAACGATTGAAAATTGTGCAAATTTTTTATGAAAATAATCGTTCTGTTGCTGCTACTCTAAGAGCATTACAGCCATTTTACTGTCCATTTAACAGAGTCATTGGTGGTGTGAAGTCATTGGTCTACAGTAACAAGACGGCGACGATTTGTGAGCTCAGAGCCAATATTGAACGCGAAATTGCTGGAATTTCGGCCGATTTATGCAAAAGAGTGGTCGAAAATTGGGTTCAACGATTGGACTTCGTAAAACGTGCACGCGGTAGTCATGCAAAAGAAATCGAATTGCATACTTAAATGTAATGTTCAAACTCGATAATAAAAAAAAAATTAGTTAAAAAAGTCAAACCGTTTGTGTTTTATTCAAAAAAGTTCAAAAGTTGAAGCGCTCTTACTGAAAAACCCTATATTATTAAATAATTCAAACTACGAGTATTTTAAACCATCAAATAGATGTATACAGGGTGAACGATATGAAGTGTTACCAACTTCACACTGCTTGTATCTGTAAAGCAGCTCATGACATCAACGTCAAAATTGTTCTAACGACAGTTCAATATATTGTTTATAAGCCATCAAAAGCATTTGCGTCTCAGTTTTGTTGATTTTTCATACGTTCAAACGTAATAGTGTGATTGCGTTATATTTGGCTGGAAAATCACAAACAGCCATTGTTCGTGAGCTCAGTTCCAATGATACTGGTAGCATTGCAAAACGCTATGGAGGTGGACCAAAAAAACGGCAACAACGCCAGAAATGGTTCGGAAAGTGAAGGCTCGACTTGAACGAAATCCACGTCCAAGTGGAAGAAAAATTGACAAAGAACTGAAAATATCGCAAGACAGCATTCGACGCATATTGAGAAATGAGCTCAAGGTCAAGGCTTACAAGTTCCAAAAAGCACACGATCTTTCACCCCAGCAAAAAAAAGTTCGGTGCGAAAAAGCAAAGGAGTTGTTGCGCTTGCACAGCGCGGCGAATTTCCTAACATTGTGTTTTCTGATGAAAAAAGTTTCCCAATTGAACAATTCATAAACACTCAAAACGATCGTGTTTACTTGACCGAACGCTCATACGAGAATTCGAGCCTACGTATGCCCAGTCGAAGCAATTTCTCATCGCAAGTAATGGCTTGGGCCGCAGTGACCGCTAATGGACGGTCTCCAATCGTTTTTATCAAGCGAATGCGACTTATTATCGGGAAAATGTTTTAGAAGCTGCTTTAGAGCCGTGGACACGCAAACATTTCGGTCGTAGACCATGGAGGTTCCAACAGGACTCGGTCCCGTCTCATAAAACTCGTGTGAGCCAAGAATGGTTAAAAAATCATGTTCCACACTTCATTTCGTCCACACAATGGCTTTCGAATTCGCCAGACGCAAATCCAATGGACTATTCCATCTGGTCCATTTTGGAGAGCAAGGTGAGGACTAAAAAATATGCCAGTATGGATGCGCTGAAAAAAGCGATTATACGAGAATGGGCCAAAATACCTCAAGATCACATTCGTGCAGCATGCAACTCATTTTTTGACCGTTTGAAGGCTATAGTCAAGGCAAAAGGTGGTCATATCGAGCTATGGTGAATATATTATATGTAGATATGTTAAAATTGTAATCATTTTTGAACAAATTTGTCTTTAAAATCAATAAAAACTAATTTCACACAAAAAAGTTATGGCGTTTTGAATAGGTAACACTTCGTATCGTTCACCCTGTATTTAGCAATAATAAAACGCAAAACGTAATATGATTTTATGGCACTTCGAAATAACCTGACTTTTGTGCAAGTGGGTGAGAAGGCAGAATTGCGGTGCGAGTGATTAATTTTCAAAAAACGCTAACAGAGTAAAACGTAGGTACTTTTTGACAAAAAACAAAATATTTTCATGGAGTCGATGATAATTTTTCCGTTTTTAAACTGTTTTCTATGCTTTACAACTAGTTTTTAAATATGGTGCCGTGAAAAACCCCGAAATATGAAGCTTCTTCATTCTTTTTCTTTGAATATGGGTTATTACTAATGAAATAAAGCTAATTCCGTCGTGAAACAATTTTTTTTTTCACCGCTTTATTAATTCATGCAGTAAAGGATTAAAGCATAATTTCCGAAGCATGAGCAAATTGACAATGGGTCGTTCAGAATCCCTCTAACAACCTCAGTAATTATAATTTTGTCTACTTGTTATACCAGGCAATAACAAAAGCCCACACCTTGTTTCTGAATCATTTCTATCCTGCCAACAGTTAGCTTTTACTTTGGTGTGGTCATTTAATAGCTTTGTGTAAGCAAGTAAACTGTTATTTGACTCTCGCTTCTCTGTCATTGTCAATTAGTATTGCGCATAAAGGTTTAGACTTACCTACGTACATACATATGTATGTGCTTATGTTTGTATATCGTAACATGATAGCAATTAAGCCTGAGCTTCCAGTCCATTTCAAAACTGTCGTAGTATTTCAACAAATTTAACATTCTTTCATGAGCTCGACGGTTAGGCAAGTTATCGAGTTATACATATAATTTCCGTCAAACTCCCGCCACGACTTTGTTGTAGGTGACGTATCCTAGTGCATCACTTTAGGATAACACTGAGCGGAACTTCTTACGTATCTTCGAAGAAATAACGATGATACTGCCGAGGCAAAATCAACGGCAAATACTGACTTTTGGAAGTGTTGAGGCGCCTGTGGAATCTTTTTTGAATATTTGTTGCTCCAAATCTGGAAATTTTGCTTGCTTACGAAGTTACTTAACCAGAAATGAGCCTTGAAAGGCCACCATAAATTTGGTGAAAAGAGCACTGATTTTGACAATTAATTTTAATAATTTCAACGCGTTGTTGATTGAGTAGCATTCCACGGTTACATATTAAGAATAAATAAGTATTCGTTCCAACTGTGACCGCTACAGTGTTGCCTAGATGGTCGCTGTAAACTGTTGAAACGCAGACACACCTACTGGAAAATCCTTTGCAAAGAATCGGAGCAAAAATGTTTACGATTAGATGTAAAGGGTTTTCACTTAAAAATGGATAAATAAAATAAATAATTAGCACGTACACTTCTGTTAGGTATTTGGCCGAGCTGCTCCATCTATTTGTGGTGTGATTCTTAATGTTATTCCACAAATGGGAGCCACTACAGTTTTAAGCCGACTCCGAACGGCAAATGGTTCTTGTGAGAAGCTTTTTCATGGCGAAAGTACACTTGGAGGTTTACCTTGACTGCCGCGAAGGGGGAGACCGCCATTAAAAAAAACTGTTTCTATTATTTGATGCTCATGCACGGAGATACGAACTTACACACTCCCGAATGGTAGTCACGCACCAAGCCATTCGGCTACGACGACTGGTGTTTTCACTTAGCGTAATATGATTTCTTCACAAACCATGCAATCTCCTAATAATCGTCCACTCGTGTTCGCTATTCGTCGAATTGTTGAAATTTTCGTGCGTATGTTTTCTTTTAATAATCTTCTAGTGCCAATAAGACGACTATCCGCTCGAGGTAACGACTGTATGATGTGATTTTTGATGAGATGGAATCATCGGTCCGTATTTATTTCAAAATGAAGCTGGTGATATCGTTTTTGTATATGCAGAGCAATAAAGATCGATGATAACCTACTTTTTATTGCCGAAATTGAAAAAACAATTTTGCGAAAGCATTTGGTTTCAATAAGGCAAAGGTTATGCAGTTTTGTAGTCCATTAAATTTCGGTACAATAAAGTGCAAATTCGAAGTAGCTCAAAAGTCGCGTCGATTTTTGATAATTTTTTTCAGGCAGTCGCGACTAGTTTCCAATTAATAGAAAAAAATCATATTACCGCTCATCCCTCGGGTGACAATGGCGAATCTACCATGAAAAAGCTCCTCATAAAAATCATTTGATCTGCCGTTCGCAGGCGGCATAATACTGTAGTTTCGTTCATTTGAGTAGCAACATCAAGACGCATACCTAAAATTAGAGAAGGCGCTCGACCAAACACCCAACAAAGGAAGTTAGCACCAATAATATATATATAAACGTGTACGTTTGTCGAAGATCGCACGGAATCAAACTTTATAATACGTCTAATTTTAGTAAAATGTGTTTTAATTTCCGCTCGGCAGCATAGGGCCCCGACAAGACTATTCCATTGTACACAGTTCTGGACTGTTGTTTTTGCTCCGTCCCATGTGATGTCGGCATGACAGGGGACATACTTGCCTCACGTCTGCGTTGGTGGTGAATGGGTCGCTGATACTGCCCTTGTGTATTGTATGAAAAATGTTAGCTCATGACAATGCGAAATTAAAGCATATCTCCTAGTATTTGTTATAATTAATGCAAACTGTTTGATCACATTAGGCGTAGCAAGGAAAACAAGGAAGAAAACAAAAAATCGCATGGGAGAAAAAAATATTGTGTGGGTTTGCACAAGGGCAATTTGATTGGAAAGTAAATGTAAATAGGTGCAGTAAACTTTTTGTGGATAGAAAAATGACTTGCAAACAATCAGACGTGGCCTAATACCGATTGGGTTAATTACGTAAAGAATACAATAACGTCTACATAAGAAATATGTAAATTAAAGAGTTTACATCAGCACTTATTTCACCCAAATTTTGCCGCTACACAGAATGATATCGATGAGAAATACCAGGGTTGAAAATAAACTACATGGACCTATTCTAAAGGGTTCCGCAGTTACTATTTACCCCCATAATTTCAAGTTTATGGACAATACCAGCCCATTTGCCGAAGCCTACTTCTATGAATCGTACTACAGAAGCAGGTGTCATAGCAATACTGCGCATCAATTTCCAAGTGAAAACCGGTACTCGATATTTAATTGAAAAATCAATATTGAACGCTTATTACCTACTTATTTTCTACGTATATTAATCGAGAAAGGAAAAAATCCATTGTAGAACCTCATACAATTTTCCCATATAAGCAATCCTGAGTCCTGGCATTTCTACCAGACAGTATTACTAAATATTTGAGCGGCACGTCAATGTACTTCAACAGATTCTTTTTCACGCCCAGTCACCCTAATACTCGTATGTATAAGTGCAAATATATGTGCATACGTATGTAAATAAGCTTGAATGAATGAGTGAGGGAAATAATAGAAAGTAAGTACTCAGAAAAATGAAGGAAAATTATGGAAAACGTAACTATAAAAATACACTTTTCTAAGGATAAGGAAGTGGGCCAAGTGGTGCGGTTGGCCAACATTGTTCATGTAACAACCAAGACAGAAGTGGCAAATGCAACGCCAAAAGGATAATATGGAAATTTTACAAGCAAGGCCGTCACTGTATTAAATTTTAAATTAAATAAAGGGTGTCTCAAAATGCATGCAAAAAGAAATGTTGCTAGAGATCACAGGTTTTTAATTAAATATTGTGATGTTTTATTCAATAAAAACTATTTTGATAAGCAAATAACTCAATCTCGTAATGTCTTGCTTCGCCTTTAAATTTTCTCATAAACATAAAGGTTTCCTTTATGATTGATTTTAAGTTGAATACTAATTTAGTGAAATATGTGCATCTGAGTTTGCTTCAGATCTCCATCACAAATTCTCAACAATATTATGATACCATTGGAGAATCATATGTATAAGATGGAGTCTGACTCCAGTGTAGCGCACACTACTTAAAGGACGAGCAAGTTGGATTTCGCCCTCAGCCAAGCTGTGTTGACCAAGCCAACACTATTCGCAACATAGTAGAACAATCAGTTGAGTGGCGCTTTACCCCGCTTTACATGCTGTTCGTTGACTTTAAGAAAGCATTCGACACAATCGAACGAGACTCAATATGGCTGGCATTGAGTAGAAAGTTAATTCGCCTCATCAGAGCCCTTTACGTGAACTCCGAAGAGGAAGTGATTCACAACGGCAACATCAGCGACCCATTCACTACCAACGCAGATGTAACGCAAGGTCGTCCTTTTCGATCCTTCTCATCGCCATCGTCCTAGACGACGTCATGAGTCAATTGACCCTGCTCAAAAGAAGCATCGTATGGAGCTGACTTCACTGCCGATGACATCCTCTCTCTCTTACAAACTCACTGACATGCAAGCGAAGGCAGCAGACTAGTCCCGCGGGTACGCGCTATCGGATTGGAGGTAACATCGCCAATACGAAGGCTATCTCCAGATGCTCGAAACTGTGAATATTCAGTTCATGTGTAACTCAGTATTGTTATACGGAAGTGAAACATCGCTGGTCTCTAATACGATCACACGGACGCTACAATCTTTCGTCAGCAAATGCTTTGGTATCACTTGTAGAATATTACTCCATCAGCTGTGGAGATCAACGAATGAGAAGACCATCAAACGGCAAATCAAACGCAGAAAGTGGCAATGGCTAGGTCACACTTCAGATAGCTTCACGAGAATGGCATTGGACTGGCATCTTCAAGAGAGCAGAGGTCGCGGTCGGCCAATGAATACTTGGAGAAGGTCGATGTTGTGCGAGCTAGCAGACGCCGACATCACATGAAACGGCGCAAAAACAGCAGCCCAAAACCGTGTACGATGGAAGAGACTTGTCGAGGCCCTATGCTCCCGAGCGGAGTGTATGAGGGAAAAAATTTATAAGGGGGCGCAAAATTAGTCATCCTATTTTGTTTTTGAATAACTTGTTTACCAAATAAAAAAAATGATTTTGAGTGATGGAACTTTTAATTTTGACCTTATGAAATTTCCTGCGAGTATATTTTTTTAAGATTTCAATGCCTCTCGTTTGATATCCGCCAACTGTAGACGAGTGGATTTGTGGGTGGCTATTATTCATTTGGCTTCGGGTTCAATGACCATTCTAACAACGTAAAGGAAAATCTTTTCATAAAAAGCTATTAGCCGTATTTTAGTCATCAAACTCAAGATCAAGAATATGTGCCTTAGATTTGCTATCTCTGGGCTCTGCTCACTTGACAGCAAAATAATGGAGAAGATTCACCGCTAACGAGTTGGGTTACACCTCATAAAACTGATATAACTCATAATTTTCAATGCCGCCAACTGTCTTTCAAGTGAGTTTCATTAGACCGCGCTTATGCTTCAGCTTTGCGAATTCTCTTTTGATGTTGACCGCCGTGTTCACGAAAAGAACGAGAACGAGATGAAGCAACAATGTTTTTCTTTATAAACGCAGTCTTACTAACACTCATTAAGTGCTTCCACTGCATAAAAGTGCTTTCAATATATGTTAATTTTACTTATGTTTACTCTAGAACGTAAAAAGATGGATAGATAAGAATTAACAGTTATCGAAAATATATAGTACAAAATTGTTCGATTTAGGTACTTTCTTAGTGGAGTCATTCCATGTTAAGTGATCCAAGTATTTTGGACATAGTCGCAAATTTTTCTGAAAATAGGTTTATTTGTAGGCTTAAGCATAACAGGCAGTTAACTAAAAAGATAAAAACAAAAATATTTATTATTTGAAATTTATTTAGTGTTTTAAAGTGAAATATCTTTGCTTCTTTCTAAAGTTTTTATAAATTAAATAAAATAAATTTTTAAGATAAAATATATTTGTTTTTGTTTCAAATAATAAAAACACTTCATTCTAAAGTTTCTTTTTTTTCTTTTTAAGTTCTTTCTAAAATTTTTATAAATCAAATTAAAACAATTTTAGGATCAAACATATTTTTTAGAAAAAATTTTTTTGTTTAAAATTTTTGGAAAAAAATTTTGGTTTTGCCATTTTCGAACGATTTTTGAAAGTTTCATAGCGCAAAATTAGGGCAAAATACTAGTGTAGCGAAGCGTTAGTATCACTCGTATATTACGTCCGTTTGCAAATCGATCGAAGCATCGCATCACTGGTACGCTGAATAATCTGATTTGTTTGAAGGCATGAAAACTATTTAAATAAATAATAAAAAAATCCAAAAAAAATCGAATGTTCTGATACAGCCTGGTTCACTTGATTAGATGCAATAATTGTTATGGAGTAAAATCGTTATTAAAGCAACCGTAGTTGATCTAGTAACCCAAGGTTTCCTAATTCAAGTGGAGACTGTACTTTGCTCGAAAATAAACATGCATTGAAATATTGTCCCATCTAACGGTATTTCGCAGGAATAAAACTTCAGCAGACGCAATATTGTGCTTGATTTATTGGTTCACTTGAATAGAGGCGCTCAGTTACAGGTAGCCTACATTATTTGTGCATGGGATGTGAAACGGGTTCGCCTTTTTAATTCATTGCGTTTGGTCGAAAATTCTTAATTTTAATAAAACGGGAAAGCAGAAAGGCTTACAAGATCGCGAAAAGACCACAGAGTGACTTTCGAATCGCCAAATGAAGTCCAGACGTTCGAGAATTGGGACGGCTTTGACACCGAAGGAAACCCGCAGGAAACTCCCTTAGGAGTTCCTCAAATTCCGATTTTCCAACAGCAAAAATAAAGAAAATGGCAAATACTGCAGCCAGCAAATCCACCGTTCGAAGGATTATTCTAAAAACGTAATATCAGAAGCATGAAAAATTACAAAAACACACTTTTGAATAAATTTTGCAAGGGTCCATATGGCTTGGAGTTCTGTTACGAACAACGGTCCCGGTGAATGGAGAAAATTAGTATTTACTGACGAAAACAGTTCAATCTGGATGGACCTGACTATTTCCGTGGATGCAACTGACTATTTCCATGACTTAAGAAAGGAGGAAAGTTACTTGAGACGACATCACAGCCGCGAAGGTAGTTTTATGGTATGGGGAGCAATACTATGGCGCGTTCAAATTAAAAATTGTAGACTACAAACCGAGAAGAAACATCTAAAGTTTATGAGAATGGGCAACAACCTGAAGGAAAAAATTCTAATATTTCATAAAGCTATCTGGAGAATTTGACAAACCTATTAATCAACGAATTTACGCCGTAATTTATAAGCAAGCACAAACTATTGGCTTTAAATAATAAATGAAAAAAACTAATTTTTCCTATATTTATTATTATTTTTTTCTTATTTGGTTAGTGCCTCTATACAAGAAACCAATAAATCAAATACAATACTACAGCTGCTGCAGTTTTATTGCTGCGAAATACCGTTAGATGGAATAATAAAGGGTGATTAGATTGGAGCTACTTTTTCCAATATTTCTTCAAAAACGAGGCCGACGCCAATGTAACAGTAAATGGCTATCGCGCCTTGATAAACGACTTTTTGATGCCGAAAATTGACGCTCGTGCCTCTACAACATTTGCCTTCAACAAGAGGGCGCTACTTGCCATACAGCCCGTGAATCAATGGATTTACTGCGTCGTCATTTCGGTGAGCAATTAATCTCTCCTCTCGAACCAGTGGGGTGGCCACCAAGATCGTTTGATACATTTGGACACCTTTGGATTTTTATTTGTGGGAGTATGTAAAGTTGAAATTCTTTGCGGATAAACTAGCTTCGATTGAGTCATTGGAAGCCAACACTACTAAAGTTATTCACGAGATACCGACCGAAGTCCTCCAGCGAGTCATTCAAAATTTGTGCCGAATTTTGACCGAATTGCGGCCGAGTTGCGGTCAACATTTGAAAGAGATTATCTTTAAAAAATAAATGTCATGAATGGTTCCACACAAAAATAATAATGATTGCCCAATCAATATGATTTTTTGTTGTTTTATTTCAACTTACAATCCGATACCTCTGAATTGATTACCCTTTTCGAGCAAAATACAGTCTTCACTTAAATTATCAGAAAACTTTGCTTCTAATCAAGTAAACCGGACTGTGCGATATGCATTTTTGATTCTAAATGCATCTTCGCCTTTCCTAAGGAATAACTAATTTCTTGGGCCCTTGGACTAGGTCTAATTTCTTGGACGTGTGGTAGCTGGCCGAAACAGCCGAATTATTCAGATCTTACTTCACAAATAATGAGAACGTAAGTGAAAATAAACTTGATTTGGACCACCCCTTTTATATGTTTAATTATTATTGTTATTAATGGGTTGGGCTGGACTTAGTTGATATCGAGAGTGAAAACATTTTTGTTTAGAAGCATTTCCATGATGCTCTATTCTAAATATTTTCCACTAAATAATTTCTCTTCTTCTCTTTCAGATGACAAATATACTCTTATCTCAACTAAGAAACCAATCACTCGTTGGTATTCTACAACTAAGGTAAACACTTGGGGTTTTGTGTAAGACGCACACAAAATATGCAAAATAAGGCCAAAGAACATTTGCATGCTCGTAAATTAATCACAAGTGCATTAAACGTTACATAATGATTCTTAATAAGTCCTTCAAATCTTTGTGTACATGTCTATGTGCTCTAAGTGCAATTTGCACACTCCTTACGAAAGTTTCTCAAATATTGGAACTTGACTTGTGATTCACTCGAAATTTGGCTTGCCGCTCGCTACACAATCACACCTATGCAATACATTTATGTGTATTTCTATAGTTTTTCCTACTTCTTCCACTAATAAATACATTTTTCTTTTGTTTTTTGTAATTTTGTAATATGATTTTTATCTAATCTCCAAATTAAACACATACATACATACTTTGAAAAATCCCAAAATACTCAAAAGAACATTTTATGTGAATAACTTAAGATCGTGCGGAAGTATGTATGTGGCATAAGGGTTCAGATTAATGCAGGCTTTTTAGGGCGGCATTCCGTGTTAGTCCGTAATAACAGCAAGTAAATTTATGTGATGGCCCCATTTAAACTTAAATTCCGAATGGGTGGCTCGCGTAGTACATCACAAGAGCACGATCCAGATCCACAAGTAAGCGAGGCGCTACTCAATCATCATCAACATCACTCGACAGCAATTGGTGCCAGTAGTTCCACCATCGACTCGACGGACTGTACCAGTCTCGGTTCAATGGGTACAAATGAGCGTAGATCCTTGCTGCCAAACAAAAGCAACAATTTACGATTGGGTAAGGATTTTTCTAATTTTCTATTTGCGAATGCTGCTTCTTACCCTTATTTTACTTGGCCATGCCTTCTAAACCACAAACGATTATTGTTTTACGAAATATATGCATATGGAAACAGAGTTAATTCTTTTAGTTGAAGTTGCGATAATTACACCGATAAGCATAAATACAAATCTTTTGATTCGTTATTCAGTTGCAAGAGTTTATTTGCTTTGATATGTAACTACAGACTTAGAAGAGCATTATGCCTAAAACAAGTAGAAAATAGCAAAAAATCGAGAAAGGTCCGGGGTTTGATTTATTATACTCACATTTGTTCAGTGATATATATATTTATTGAGTTTGGAAATATTTAATGGATATTTGTGCTGTCAACGTCTACCAAGTTAATATGTTTGAAAAATTCGAATACCGCCGATTGTGTATTAAAAGAAATACCATTAATATTACCTAAGAGAATGAAATAAGTATTGATATGAAGATTGCTATTTATATTTCTGGCCTAACAATGGAAAAGGGAACATTTTATCCCTTCTTATCAACACTTTTTTCCAGTCTATTACATCAGTCAACTTTCGACACTTAGTAATTTTTATAATGATTAAGGACATATAAGCGTAACATTAAATCATTATTTAAAGTACATTTCTTTTTACAGCATAAGAGGGATAATATATATAAGAACAAGCATAGGACGGATAAATACACACAAGAATTATATGACAACGTAGAACAGGTTGATATTTATTTTAGTGATGAAGTATCTGCTAGAGCTGTCCAAGTTATTCGTTTTAGTCTTCGTTTTTGCAGTTCTGAATGTGGAATTTTCAGCATATCTTCGTTTGTGTCGAAGACGTCGAATGAAATCTTCCATAAATTTAATCCCTGGGTATATCGTCATTGGTTATGTACCAGCCGGGCCGAACCGATGGGCGCTCACTTAAGTATACATATGTAGTATCAGGAATAAAGCGAATTTCGCTTTACAATTTTTACCACATTTTTTTGAGTAGTTATACATACTAACAATTTATGCAAAAAAAAAAATCAATTTTTTTTAATTTTAAAAGTGGCGTTCCCCCTTAACAATTTTAACGATTTATTACCAAGTAAAAGTCGCGAGTCGTTTCATGGGAGCCAGTAGAGTGTCTGAATCTGTTTTTAACTTAATTTCGAAGTATATAATACTTCCAGGTCAGTTTTGCATTAATTAAATATTGTATTATGCCTAAATATTTAGCCTTTGTATAATATTTAATGACTTTAATATTTATAGTCAATATTTGTGGATCACACTTTAGGTTTGTGTATATTAATATACTTGGATAGTTTCATCTGTGATAATTTCGATTGAACCAGGCCAGCGATGTGTTAAGTAGCTGTTGTAGTTTATTTGTGGCAACATTTATGTTTTTGTTAGAGGTCATTAAAACGGTATAAGAGTGGCCCCAAATAGCTTCCTTGTGGAACACCTGCTTCCATAAATAGTACATCATTAGAAATATCTTTCATTAAGGTAACTCCGCAAAAGTAGATAATAGTCAATTGGAAGTTTTTTTTTTATTTGTGCAATAGGCCGGGATGCCATACACTGTCAAAGACCTTAGCAACGTCAAGATAGACTGCGACGCAATAATTTTTTTTTTTGTCAATTTAACACTTAAGGTGTGATCCGGTTTAGTCCATTAAGTTTTCGGGGCTTTTGCGATTTAATCTTCTTCTCCAATTAGTTGGATTGACAAGAATAGAAGCTTCTGTATTGACGTGGTTTTTTGAACTTTCATCGTATGCTTTGCAGCCTTTTTTATTGTGTCTGGTACCCAGTCAATATTTAGGTCACGCTTAATATCGGACCAGATTTAGTAATTTTATTATGAAGCTTTTATATCAGTTGAATGTTACTTTGGCTGGAGCAGCCTCATAACTGTGCTCCGCAGGATTCAAATTTTTGTTTATATGTGAATATTTTACTATTGGTGGATAGTGCCGATTCCTTTTCCATAAAGCAATACATACTTGTATTTCTATACAGTAGGTTCTGTTTTTATGCGGTAGATACGTTCCGCAAGAAACAGCTTAAAAAAACAGCATAAAAAAAGCTACTAGTTCTATAGTAAAACTATAGATACGTTTCAAATGCTAAAACCGCACAAATCTGAAATAATGTAATAAAATCGCATAAAAAAGGGAACTAGTCCCATATTATTACTATAGATACGTTCCATAGACCGCATGAATCTGAAATAATTAAATAAAATCGCATAAACAAAATATTGTATATTATATTTGAAAATTATATCTTTATATATCTTCCATACTTGTAGGGTTAGCATTTCTGATGTAATCTGTGATGAGTTTTTGCTTAGCTGGTTTAGAATCTTGTTTATATGTACAATTCCCGATAGGTCGACATGCATTTTGTAATTTAAAAAAAAACCGCACTATTTCAAAACCGCATAAAAAGAAGCCGCATAAAAACAGAACCTACTGTACTTTAATTTCATTTCTGCTTTCGTTTTCTTTACGTCGGTGTTCCATCTTAACTTGGCGTCTAAAGTCATATCCAGGTATTTTGCAGTACTAGTATTTGAGCAGGGAGATTGTGTACCGTTTATATATATTGGAACATATTTGATGTTGTTCTGGGTTAAGTTGACATGCGCAGTCTTGCTTTCGGTTAATTTAATATGCTATTCATTGGACCAGTCGTATATTTCTTTTATGACTAATTGTAATTGTGATGTCGATGCGTTTTCCGTGTTTCCTATCGAAAAATAGCTGTACCGTCAGCAAAAGTAACTGTTACGCAGTTTGAATTACCTAGCAGATCACATGCAAAGATCAAGTATAATAAAGGGTCAAGTACCCTTATTTGGGGAACCCCTACTTTCATTTTTTCGAGGCATGAATTTTCTTGTTTTACTCGGAAGTAGCGGTCGCATAAATACGAATGTAGGATAAAGAAGAACTGCTTGGGTAGTAGCGCATTTATTTTCTTCAGTAGTCTATAGTGGCATACTTTGCCGACCGCCTTGAAGCCATCAAAGAATACGCAGCGCAAGTTTTTCTTTCTTCCAAAGCGTGTTCAATCATTCGAACTATCCTATGTACTTGATCAATAATCGAATGCTTCATGCGGAGTCCAAATTGGTGCGTCGGTATAATTTTTTCATTTTCTATTATTATATTAATCCTATGGTCAACATTTTCTTCACCATTTTCGATAGTATTGGAAGAAGTAAATAGTTAGTGAGATGTTACGTGGTGAGTGGCTTTGCCTGGCTTATTGGAAATTGGTATATTGGAAAATATTTTAGCTTAAATGTTGTCAATACGAGAGCAATTATTTTGTTCAATACTTCGGTATTTCAGCAGTAATAAGGTCGTAACCTGGCGTTTTTTTAACTTTAGTTTTGTAATTTCTTCTATTATTTCATCCTGTGTTACCGGACGGATCTTAGCACTAAAATCGCCGTCGTGGTCCATATCAGGAGCCACACCGATTCATATGGGGTGAACGCGTCCTTGAGGTAGTTTGCTGCTTTTCGTTTATTTGTTTCTGCCCACTTATTGTCATGTGGGAAAAGTGAACTTTAGGCCTTTTGCATTCGTTTGAATCAATTTTCGAATCCCTTTGCTTAGTCGCATTTTTTCTAGGGCATTTTTTACCACAAGGGGATTATCTAAATTCTTATTGATGTCCGTCATACCAGTGCCCAATGATGTCGCAATCTCACGGCATTTGACATGACGATCTTGTTCAATCATTCCGCACACAGCATCGACATTTCCGCACACAACAACTGATTTGGGACCACATTCCCGGAATTTGTCAGTGAGCGAACAGCGGCCACGAGAAAATCATTGTATCTGTTCTTTACGGTGTTTGCTTACCGTACAATGATTTTTTTTGATGCCTTCCACGTCGAATTTTGTGAAAAACAATCGCACGAAAATGTTCACGTTTAAAACCGTTTTTTTTTTTGCTGATATGAATTTTTAATGCCACAACACCAATATGGCTCATCATGGCACACTTTAAAACGTTCTGCTTGCGGTAAAATATGCGAAACTTTCCAATGGAAACGCCAGATTGCTCCTGACAACACAAGTAGTGTCCAAGGCCTGCCCGAAACAGAATTGCAGCGGGTAACGAGTTGACGGGCGGTGATCAGCTGATGCACTTCCGTCGAAAAATTCGCTCGGTCAAATGCAATTGCGACGGGACGGTTTTTAACTGACATTTGGCTGTTATAATAAAATTAGTTTTGTTCGTTTACTATATTTGTGAAGCAACTCGCTGAAGCTCATTGTTACAAAAAAACAACATATTTCTAATTTATTAATCATTTGCAGGGCTTCTTGTGCAAATCGAATATTATTTGCTTGTTATTTGCCTGTTGTTGGTTGTAAACAAATAAACGGTCATCAAGTAATCAGAAAAGAAGCCCTGAGTCTTCAATCCGTCGGAGAAAAGAGAGAAAATAAATCTAATTATTTTGCCGTCGTAAAAATAAAGAAATGCAAAAAATCCGTCCTTACCGCAATTCTGTAAATTTCATGCTATTAAATGTGTTCTAATTTTGACAGCGTTCACCCCGTCAACCTGTTACCCCATACCACGCAGTCCGCTGCAATTCTGTTCAAGCGGTCAGAAATATAAATAACAACCCTCGTAAATATCTAGTAAAGTGTAAATATCTAGTACAATTGAAATATGTATAAAGTAAAGGGTGATTTTTTAGGTATTCCAACTTATGAACTTATCTTATATATAATACATTATCTAAGTTACAATGTGTGCCTCAGGCGTCACACCATGCTGAAAAATGGCGGTTATTTGAGAGGGTTTTTAATAAATAGGGGAATGAAAAAAATTGTTTATCATTCTGGTGCAAAATGATGTCAGAGCCTATCTTCGTAACCGAACTTCGTATATTTCTACAATAATATTTATGTTAGTGGTCAAACTCGTCGAAGCTGTTGGGCTTAAGGCCCATTACTGATGTGTAACACAACCGCATGTTTATAGATGACACAAAACTACGCAAATTCAATTTTTTTCCTGCAAGATATCTACAAGCAACCTGCAAGATAGTAGCAAGTCTAGAAGGCAGTGTCCATCCTACATTAAAGCACTTTTGCGAAAGCTACCTGCCAATTGTGATGTGCGTGTTAATATAAAAAGTGGACACTTATTTTTGTTGCTTTTCCCTGTAATCCGCAAGGTGGCAAAATGTTTGGAAGTTACTACTATTTGCTTGCTTGCTTTCAAACGTCGTATTGATGAAGCAATATTTATTTTGGACCTCGACCGGCTTGAAGAGGTTATTCCTAGCAAAGATGAAATATTAAAACCTAATTTTCAATGATTAACCTGAAATGCCGCAACACTTAGCACAAATTGGTAAACGTTTTCCCACCGCATACCTACAAGCAAAGCTCAGTGGGGCATCAACTATGGAGATTACTTGGCAGAAAACATATCTTATTATTTAGTCTTTACAAATTACCCTGTACATATAAGCGATTCCAGGTCAAGTGATCTCATACGTAAATTTTTCTGAAAATTGGTTAACTGCAGGCTTGAGTATAATAAGAAGTACACCGAAAATATTTTGAAAATAAAGCAATTTTTTGGAAAAATAAAATATCTTTTGGAAATTTTTTTTTTATTAAGCTTGAGTATAATAAGAAGTACACCTACAGTACAATAATAAAATATTTTTATAAATAATAATAAATAATAAGATTTACTCAATTTTGAAACTTTCGATATAGTTTTTTTTTAAGTAAAATATCTTCGGTTAAACATTTAAAAAAAGTTTGCTTTTGGAAAAACCCTTTTTGGAAAAAAATATGTTTTTGTTTTGGAATACTAGTTTGGAAAAAAAATGTTTGTATTGTTTTAGAAACAAAATGTTTTTTTTTTTAGAAAAACACTTTAGAGATTAAAATTGTTTTTTTAGGAATGTCCAATGCTGGTTTAGAAAAAAAAAATTTTGTATTTGTTTTGGAAACATAATTTATTTTTTGTAAAATATCGTTTGGAAAATTTTAAGCATAAACTCCGCAAACGGATTTATCTGATATAACTCAAAAAGTTGTGAAAATCCCACTATAAAAATTTACCTCAACTATTAATGAAGAAAAAAAGGAAAAAAACTTACGTGAGCATTTTTTTAAATTTATACACAAAAATTGTTAACATAAAGATTCAATATTGTTCCCAAACAAAATGTTAAAGGTATATTCAATTCTATTTAAAAATTTATTAATTAAAATATTTAAAATTAAAATGAAGAATACCTACATAAATGCTGGAAAGAACCGATCTTTAAAAGCCATTGTCCAAAATTTAAACATTCAATAAATCGCACAATTATTAAATTTTTTTAAATTTTTTTCAGTTTTCTTACCAAACCCAAGCCCACAAATAAACCAGTTTTCAGAAAACTTGACGACGTGTCCAAAATACCTGGATCACTTGACACCGAATCGCTCATTAGTTTGTGACAATAATCTTGAAAAGAGGTGTCAGGGAAGGGAACACAATCGATTTTTTCACACACCACTCCAGCTTAATATTACAGATATCTGTGTACGAGCATGATTAATAAGACTTATTGTTTGATAGCACTGGCCGTAAAAAATTTCTTAATTTCGCATGCTAATTTGTTCTTAATGTTTGCACTAACGAGTACAATAAAAATTATTTTTATTAAAATACAAATTAATTTGTGTTTTCCTCGACGTTTGTTGTTGCAGGATTTATCGATCCCAGGGCAACAGCATGTAATGACGAGTCCTCAACGGGTTCCAATACTTTTCCTACAACGCCACCGTCAACTTACGATCATATGCTAGAAGAGGTGAACGACAGTTTACTGTTACTTGTAGTTATTTTTCGTGCAACAAATACTTAAAATTAGTTATTTGAATAAAAATCTCATTTTATTTAATAGTTAAAGGTTATCACCCGTGAAGACGGTTCAATTAATAGACGAAGAGATTCCTTAAACAACTCAAGTAACAACATACTTTTGTTGTCGCTGGATCACCTCTCTCTAAGCGAGAATACAACAATTCAATGTACAGACCCTAATTGCCAGGAGAATTATATATGCAACGAGCAACTCTTGCAACAACGACAGCAAAACGAATCCTTAAATGAGCGCAACAATTTCAATGAATTTGCAGAGCAATCACAAACATTAAATCAAAATCTGCTAAACAACGAGGGCGACAATTCCGAAGACGACACTCGCAAAGAGTCAATTGACTCCACAGAACTTTTGATATCAACGAATATGGCGGCCTCAACAGCAGCAGCATCAACAACTCACAACAACCCGAATCTTATGGGGAATTGTACCGGTGACTGTGAGCAATGTGAATCGGGCCATTACAGCGAGGAATGCACGGATGAGTGCAACACCGGCAACAATGGCCAAGGCAATAGTGGACTAAACAGCAATGACTTCTTCGACCCACTTATCAACCATAGCGGATACTGTGGAGGTAAAACTCTGGTATATACCATCTACTTATAAATCCATGGGGTTCTCGTAAGCGACTCTAACGATTTAAAACGCGTTCTTAATTTGATATTGCATTACTTTCTAGTTTTTTTTTAATGAAAACACCACAGAAAGGGTATCAAATGATAGGTATTTTTATTTATTTATTTCAGTCTACAGAAAATTACTAATTCACTTGAATATGGTAAACAGATCAAGCTTCAATTTTGCAAACATTTCAATGAAGTCAATGTCATTACTGTTACAGAATCGTGCAGAAATTAGTCGTATTCTTAGACAGGCGGCCGTCGTTGCCGAATGGTTGGAATACCGTTCGAAATTCAGAGAGAACGTAGGTTCGAGTCTCGGTGAAACACCAAAATGATGAAACAATTTTTTCTAAAGCGGTCACTCCTCGGCAGACAATAGCAAGCCTTCGAGTGTATTTCTGTCATGAAAAAGATCCTCATAAAAAATATCTGCTGTTCGGAGTCGGCTTGAAACTGTAGGCCCTTCCGTTTATGGTCCAATATCAAGACGCCCACCACAAATAGAAGGGGGAGCTCGGCCAAACACCCAAAAAGGGTGTACGCGCCAATTATATAAAGGGTTTTTTAATAAGAGGTATTATTTTGATATTCAAAGAAAAATGTTTTTTAATACAATTGAGCGGATGTTTATTTCATTATAAAGAGGAAGGTATGCCGTGTGGAAAATAACATCAGGCAAATGACTACCACGACCACGCTTACAGGAAAATATCCTTTTCATGACATTTTCCATAACCAAATTGCTAAGTGGCTGTCCTATGTCCTCGATAGCCTCATGAATTCCATCTTTGAGTTCTTGAATCGACCCTGGGCTGTTGGCGTAGACTTTCTCTTTCATGTGGTCCCAAAGAAACAGGTCACAAGGTGTTAAATCACAAGATCTCGGTGGTCCGAAAACTTTTCCCGTAAAAGATCAATGGTTTCGTGGCTTGTGTGGCACATAGCGCTGTCTTGTTGAAAATAAACGTTGTCCATAAAAAATCGTTAATCATCTCTCGATAGCGCAAACCATTCATCTGTAACACCTGTTATTGGAAAACCCTTTATATATATATTATATATATAATATATGTATATATTTTATAGCCAAAATTTATTGAGAAATATTTTCGCCCATCATATAATGACTCTAAGCCGACTTATATAAAGGTCAGAATAATCTTGCAAGTCCATTTTAAACAACGCTGTTTTTGTGAAAATTTGTTGTACTTTTCGATTTTCCTCGAATGAACCTCGCAGTACGAAGAGTACTCTATGCGATATAGTACTAAGACAACATAGAGAGATTTCAAAGTTTGAGGATCTTTAAAGTCATGGAATTTCTTCTGAGGAAATCAACCATAGCAAATGCTTTGGATATTACGTAATGAAAATGTTTGGAGAATGGAATTTTAGTATCATGAATAACACCAAGTTCTGTCGCTTCCCACTTCCTACTTAGGATGCAGTTCTTGAGTTTGTAGTTAATAGAAATGAAATTTGGTTTCCTGGTAAATGTTAAAATAAAATATTTATTGGCATTCGGAAATAAATGATTTAGGTTAGCGTAGGTTGGCCAGATTGTTTGTCTAAGACAAGACTCTCTGTAGCCCTGAGGCCCATTGTGATACCTGCATTTGATTTCCACACCCTAACTAAGTTGCTTAAACCACTTAGATCTTTTTAAGAAGGTTACCAGCCCTTCCAGTAAATCATTTTGCAAATTTCCTAGGTCTTCTCAGAAGCAATCGCCTAGATATTTAGCACGGCTTCTTTGAAGTGCAAGGCATTCACAGAGGAGGCGATGTACCGACTCAATTTCTTCTACATTTCCACAATTTCTACAGAAATCATTGCGAGGTACACTCATTGTACTGGCTGGGGAGCTAATAGTGCAGTGACCAATTATAACACCTGTGAGGACGCTGGTAGTTGATCTGTTGAATCCAGGCAGACATTTTGGCCTTTTAAGATTCAGTTTTGGTCAGAGCACTTTGGAGACCCTGCAGTTAGTAGTCAGAGACCACCCTCTATTGCTTTCCGCGATTACTCTCAAGTCAATTGCAGTGTAGTGTTAGTTTAGAGGAATGTTTATGTCGTCTACTACTCGCTGAAGGTCAATCTCAGAACCTATCCCTGCACTTTCAACCGCGCTTTCATTTCCCTCCACTCCAGAGTAGCCAGCGACCTCCTGCATTCTTTAACACATCTGGAATTGATGTGTGCTGAAGCCAGTGCCTTTATCGCTGCTTGACTATCAACAAAAAATGGTAAAAGTTGGCGGAGGTAAGACCATTAGTTCTATCGTTTTTGCTGCCTCGTCTACAGCGTAGCGTAGACTTGCCGTGGAAAAACCCATGCTGGCAATGAAATAGAACCTTATTTATGTGATCAAATAACTTCATTAGTATTATGGGCAATAGGCCTACAGTTACAGGCGTCATTTCGATCACCTGATTTATGGACTAGTTCAATCGAGCAAAGTTTCAATGTTTGCCTTGACTATGGCCTTGAGACGGTCCAGAAACGAATCGCAAGCTGCCCGAATGTGACTTGCAAGTATTTTGACCCACTCGCGGACAATGGCTTTTTTCAGCGCCTCTTGACTTGTGAATCTTTTAGTTCGGACCTTGCTCTCCAAAATGGCTAAAAGAGAATAATCCATCGGGTTCACGTCTGGTAAATTTGAGTGCCATTGTGTGGAAGTTATGAAATTCGGAACGTTTTCTTTTAGCTATTCTTGGTTCACTCGAGCTTTATGAGACGGTGCTGAGTCCTGTTGAAACGTCCATGGTCTGCCACCGAAATGTTTGTCTGCCCACGGCATCAAAGCAACCTCCAGAATACTTTCCCGATAATATTTCGCATTTACCTTGTCGCCAGGCTCGATGAAAACGATTGGAGAGCGCCCATCTGTGGTTACAGTGGCCCAAACCATTACCGGTGGCGGGCGCTGTCTCCTGGTGGCCAATTGATGACTCAAATTCTCGTATGAACGGTCGGTCAAATAAACCCTATCGTTTTGAAAGTTTACGAATTGCTCAATTTGAAAAATTTTCTCGTCAGAAAACACAATGTTCGGAAATTGACCGCTTTCGGCCAAGCGAAGCAACTCCTTCGCTCTCTCAAGTCTGACTTGTTGCTGCTCTGGTGTGAGATCATGCGCCTTTTGGATCTTGTAAACCTTGACTTTGAGATCATTTTTAATTATTCATATGTATTTTCAGAAGCGGCACCAAATGTTTTGATGGCATTATGGAGTTCAGAGTAGACTGTTTAAAGTAGCGCCAAAATCATTGTTAGAAAGTCCTATGGATGCCCCACATCGAGATCAATATATTCGAAACTTATAGATCACAGATCAGAAATTAATTAATTGTTATCTTCTCGAACAAAGCACGTCAACTAGTTGCTTAGAACTTGACCCCTTCGAAATGTGGTAGGCGTCTTGACATTGTCCTGCAAGTGCAGGGGCGTTCAACTTTACTTATTCTGACAAAAAATTTTTTTAAGAGGATTTTTTTCATGATGTTTGCAACGCCTGCTGGAAGGCTTTCGGTAGTAGTAAAAACTTCTACCTTTCGGTGTTTCATATCCACAGTGGCTTTTGAACTTGTGCCATTCGAATGGTAATCACTCGCAAACCCCAAAATATAATCATTTGTAATATTTAAATTTTTATAATTCAGATTATTTGACAAATTTTCGGTGCATTCATTCAGGTGCAATATCCACTATTCAAGTCTTGCAAGGGCATTTTTTCCTTATTTTTTACGTGAGAGCTTCAGCAGCAGGCTCTAATAAGTAGCAGCTCGAATCATGGTATGCTTATGAAAGGACACATTTTTTGAACTCTAAGTTTCTTTTTTTTATTAAATTATTAATTGTGGCGTATGCTCAATAGACCAGCTGAGGGGAAGGATATTGTATCAGTTGAAGATACTCCTCCCACTTTTCTGCGCAGTTAAAGATTTTCTGTTTATGGGTTTACTGTAGCGAATTTGATCGCTAACTTTTTGATTTCGAGCATTATTTGTATTTTAATTAAAATTTAAATTTACCAACCGAAACTCATACAAAGACATGTACATAATTCTAAAATCTTTATTCACTCACAGAATCACATTACAATCAAGAAAATGGCGAAAATCAACTGCAAAACGAATGCCAAGGCGGTCGATGCGATAGTGACAGCGATGACGGTTGGAGTACGCATCAGCAAATGTCGAACAGTCATAGCTATAATCATCAGCAACAACAACAAATGCAATCGCAAACTTTCGAATATAGCAACCAACATGCGGCACAGGAACGCTCCGTCACACAGGAAATAATTAGCAACAAATCATCAAAGGAAATATACAAAGATTTAGCCAAACAGTGGGGCATAACGTGCAAGATGTCAGACGCCTGTCGTTGCATGGAGTGTCAGGGTCATTATTTCGATTGTGAATTCGATGACGTAAGTGGAGATTTGCATTTGCTGCATCCTATGTTTACCTTCTCCCTTTTCACTTTTTAATATCAAACAGAATGAGCATCAGAAAACGGATGGCGGACTGGGTGCAGGCACACCAATGTTCATCAGTGAAGTGATGCATGGTTCCGCATGCAATATACTCTAAGCTCGCCGACTTTGAGCACAGTTCTCGCACGAGACTCTGAGGAAGTGTCTAAGAGATTTAGCAAGTGTATGCACTTTGAACGTACACACATACATACACTATACATAGGCAAAATTTTCAGATGTACGTTCTTGAAAGCAACGGACCATATGTCTATACTGAATAACTAAATATGTAGTTAAGTACTGATTATAAAATATTTGGCATGGACGCCGCTGCAACAATTGCCGTACAGGCACCGAAATAAAACACACACAAACACACACACTACACACATATATATTGTATTTTTAATATTAAATGTTGTAGTCAATACATAATCAACGTAACATTATTGCACTACAAGTTTTATTAGAACTGAAAACGAATCGCACTGATTATCAAAGTTTATAAAAGAATCAATACTAAGATATAGTGAATATTAGAGAAGTTAAATATATTGTGTTTGTAATGCCGTTATAAGGAATTAACATTAAGAAGTGTTACATGTTTATCTACAAAGTAATGATTTATGTTAGGGGTATTCATCTGAACGTTTAAATACCACCCGAAAAAAACCCCAAAAAAACCCCCTAAACTAACGAGCTCACAAAACAGTTGCGTAAATTTATATGAGAAGTCGTTTTTACTAATTGTGTAGGTTAAATCTATGATTTCAGTGCGTAAATGTAAGCGAAGGCAGAAAGCAACCCTGTCTAATGGAATTTAAAAAAATATCTCTCGAGGTGGATGCATGTAAACGCTTAAATTTCAGCGTTTCGTAAATTTCAATATTTAGATCAATACTCCTATTATATATATTTTCCGTAAAAACTTGTTACTCGCAACGCAAAAACTACAATAAATATTTCATTAAATACTCAGTACTTGGGCATAAAAAAATGTTGACCTTTATATATGAAACCTGCATCAGTTTCGGGAAAGTACCGCCCATTTCATACTTCGACGTTTGTCTGAGCTGTGCATAGTACGGCCCCATAAGACAAAGGAAAGTACCTATCAATTATAGATAAACATTTATATATGTTTTCCTTTAACTACTTGTGGAGCATAATGCGTCAAATTTGACGATTCGTTAGCAATTATAACTCGAATAAGTAAGTTGCTAGCCCGCCTATCCTAGCTTGATGATAGTTAAGCAAACTACCTACACCTTCCAGTAGGTGCTGCCTGTTTTGGTCCGCGAGTGGTATTTTATTTCCCACCTACCTTGCATATCTGCCGAGCCTTCCCCTATGCGCCACCTGGGGACGCGACTGATGGGAGGCAGGCAAATCCACACACCAAATATAAAGCGAAACTTTAATGAAATTTAAATGCGCAAATTTCCATAAATGCATAAAGCAGCAGTAACCCAAATTAAGTGAAATTAACAGTACATAAATAAATTGTATTCCTCTCACTTCTGTGCAGGAAAAACACTTAACAGCACTTTTGCTGTAAAAACACGCACATATTTTTGTAAAATCAAGGCGACATCTTTTTTCGACATAACATTTCTTGGGCAAACATGCCATTCGTGTGCAAAACTTCTCGGAAAATCAATTATAATTATGTCTCTCGAAAGGCGACTTGTAGAGTCGTGGTGGGGCTTTCTTTCATATTGTACAGCTCTCTTTCCATTTGTACAGCTTTTAAATTGTAGAAATGCACTTGGCGACGATTTTTCGTTGTCTTACTAGGGCAGCCGATTTAAAAGAAAAAAAAACTTTTTCTACTGATATATTATAATTTAATATTTCGTCTCCGCAATGAGCTTTGAATACAAAATCAATCATTGACCATATTGTCACGTGAGGTCTTAACCCTTTAACTGTTTATGGTGAGTATACTCGTCACAACGAAACGAAATTGTTTCGCATAATGTCGAGTATACTCGTGGTGAAAATAAAAAAATCGCATTCGTATTATTATTCAACGAATAAACTGTAATTTTTTCCCCTGAAATGAGGGCGAATAAAGCTCTTTTAAAAAATGTACGTTTCACAATATTTGTTAGTCTGGCAATCTTATTTATTTTATTTTTATTTGTATTAAGGTGAAATTACAAATTCTGGGGATTTTTATGATTGATTTTTTCAAAAAAAAGCTTTTGTATGCATTTCCATTAAACTATTCTGTAAAGTTAATGAACTATTCTGATATTCGGATAAACCTTCAAATACACCTCGACTTGGTCGTCCAGCTTCAACTACACTTTTACGATTACTTGGAAAGCATTTTCCTGACTTATTACCAAGCACAAAAGCAAAATCAAATCCTACACGCAGATGTTTATACTATTCAAAAAGTAAAATTAGACGAGAATCCAGATGTTGCCCTCAATTAAAATTTTTTGTTTTATAACTTAGATTTCTTGAAATTCATTTGGTCTTTTATTGCTTCTGTTTTGATTCCTAGGTTAGGTGAGGTTATTTCTGGTAGACGGTCTGTACGCCCAAGGTCTTACAGGTCCGTTGTGATATCACTGTGCGTCACGTGAACCTCATTTATTTTTCTTCGTGGAACCATTTTGTGGCTCTTATGAGGCGCAGGATTGATCCAGATAGTTTCATAAGAGAATTGAAAAAATTTTTACCTAGAAAACCTGCTCTAACTTTAGCTAAGGCTGGTCGTGCTCAATTGTTCCTTCCTCTTCCTCATCTCTATTACCATCGCATTTCTATAAAGCCTTAATTTTATCTCTATATGATATATTTTTTATCAATGAAATAAAATTTTTTTATTAAAAACGAATACAAATATTTTTTTCTAACAAAAAAAACAAACCGCCACGTTTGATTTTTAGTCGATAATTTTAGAGGCAGAAACATTTCACTCCGTTTATGTCGAGTATCCTCTTCTTCGCTGGAAAATAATTAAGAAGGCAGTAAAAAAATTTTTCGAAACAAAATTAAACAGTTAAAGGGTTAAGCGAATTTGCCTTACATAGGTTTTGATCAACCCATCGATAAAGTACATAATAAAAACACAGTTTAGAGCAACGTTGCAGCAATTCTTTAAGATAATATTGTAATAAAATGCATATAAAGTGTGCATTAACTATAGTCGGTGCAAGTTAGACTCGATATATCGCTATTTGGATTTACCACTGTTTATATACATATATGTATGTATATGTAAGTATATATAATTGGTGCCTACACCCTCTATTGGGTATTTGACCGAACTTCTCCTCCTCGGAGATTTTGTCATTGCCTGACGAAGAGCGACCGCTATAAGAAAAAAAGGTTCAATACAGTTAAATTTCAGAGTAACGAGTGGTTTATACTCGTAATACGAAAGCATATTGACGTGCGTGCACATGCATAGTAAAATACGAGATTCTTTTTTTCATTTTTCATTTGTAAATTCGCCTGTATTATTTCTTCAATGAAAGCAAAATAGTTTTTTTTCCACTTTAGCAACTTTCGTAACTGCAAGCCGTGCAAAAGTGTATACTTGCACTCAATGATGATAGTATTCAATTCGCCTTGACTTGTGCTCGTGTATACATACATATGTACATACGAGTATGTATTAAGATGTGTCTCATGATATATATTTTGTTTCGACAACGTCTCTGTGTGCATATATACGAATTCTCCTTTGTAGCTAACCTGAAGATTGACATACATACTTACATAATTACATACGCCTATGTATTAAATATGTAGAATAAAAGACTTTTACACTAAAATGCCTTTTCTTTAGAATAAAAACGTTTTTACAAAAAAAAAATTAATATAATTCGAGCTCCAAGTTTTACGTTATTTAACTTATTATGCAAAATTACGAATAAGTATGAGTGCTTCAGAAAATGAAAAAGTATATGTTCATAGGAAAGTTGAAAGATAACAGAATACAAGTCACTCAATGTTTTAGTATTTTCTATCATTTTAGTAAGTAATAAAAATACTCATACAATTTATGTACGTAAATGCATGCGTCTCTTCATAATTTAAATGAATGATGATTTCCTTGCATTTATTTGAAATAAAACGTATTAAATAAATATAAAAATGTACTGAGTGCAAACTCCAAAGCAAAATGTTTCATTCAAACCTAAACGACGCTTGATTATCAATTTTTGTTTGAAGATTTTGACATTCAAAACAAAATCTATTGCTCTTGTGCTGTTTCCCGTGAAGTTAATGTCGGTAATACGAAATACCTCGTTAGGTCTTTAAGAGCCACATGCAGTGGCAACCTGGAGATTGCCCGCACATATACATAACATATTTCCACAAAGGGGAAAGTTTTAAATACCTGGGTGTAAACCTTAGCAGCGCTGCAGACACCCTAATCGGTGTGAATGATAGACTACAAGCTGCTTATCGAAGTTATTTTGCTCACCTGAAACTTTTCAGAAATAAATTAATATCGAGGTTGTGTGAGCTACTAGTCGCTAAGAACGCTAATAAGACCAGTAGCCACATATGGCTACTAAGAAGAATTTTTTGACCAGTAAGGGAAACTGATGGATCTTACAGAATCAGATACAATGATGAGATTGAACAGCTGATGACCTGATGTCAAAACAGTGTGCGTTTCGCTAAAGCTCAGTGACTGAGATGGTTGGTCACCTAATCAGGATGGACGACAGTAGAATTACGAAAAATACTTTCAACTCTCTTATCATAAGCAGTAAAAAGCGAGGAAGACCGCCAAGAAGATGGGCAGACGATGTTGATGCAGATTTACGCCTTATAAATGTTACGAGAAGCGACGCAGTGAGCCGAGACGTATGAAGCGTGTTTGTGAAGGAAACACTGGCTCACCTCAAATTGTTATTGCTATGATGAGGTTGTGTCAAAACTATAGAATAATCGGATATCGATTTTTAAGGCCGAATCGAACCGAACGTCCAGTTTTTATTAATAAAAAATACAAATAAGGTACATAAGTTTTAATCGGATGAATTTCAGCACATAACATATACTTAAATTTGCAAAAATAAAAAAAAATAAAAAAATAAAAAAATAAAAAAACTATTTTTTTTTATAAATAACGCAGTCATATTTAATGCTTTACACCATTTACGAGGCCAGGTAGTTAACTGACAATTGGGCAGGCTGACATTTAACGCTGGAATACCCAATCCCCATGATTCAACAATAAAAGGTAAAAAGGTTGCTCAGTAAGCAGTTCTCGTTCCCTCTTGACTAATCGGCTCACTTAGCAAGACACCGGAGAACTTACCAGCTACCACCGCCATATTTAAATAACTTACCGGTACAACTTTCGGGCGGCCAGCATCTGCAGCTCTTCGCACTCACGTATTTCGTCCGGTTGTGTCTTCATTCTGATAATACGTCTCTTTTTTTCTGCTTCTAGTAGTGTCCCACATGGCTCGTGTTATGCCCGTTCGCAACGTGGATCTAAAGGCAGTATCTTTTTTTGCGCAGAATATATTTAGTAATCACTACCCGCAACACCCCAAGTTTTGCTGCTCGTGGTAACATCGAAACTGATGAAACCAAGTGGATCTACCTAAGTTATAGTACACATCAATCGAGAATTTAAAAACTCTTCTTTCTGATAATGAAGTAATTTTAAAGGAATTTACGTTTCAGGCTTCATTATAAGAAAGCTGGGATTGACGCAACAGCATACCTTCGCATGGGTGGAAGAAGTGCCAACGCCGTCGTCAAGAAACTTTTTTCCAAAACGAGATCGTATCAATAACTAATTAAAAATTTACACAAATTAATTCAAAATCAGAAAAAGAATATTAATAAGCTCTGCTAAATATAGAATTAATTAATTTAAATAAGCGCAGGTAGTTTGCCAAGTAGTTAGTAATGTGAGAATAATCTTAAATTGGGAATTCAAACTCTAAACTTCCGTGGGCAAAGTGTAGTAAAGCAGGTATAACTTTCGAAGTTTGTTTTTAGTCAATTAAATTTATTATAAATGATGAATAAGCTTCACCAATTAAACAACTAATTTTTTTTTATAAAAAAAACGCTCTTTTGCTACCATTTTTATCAAAAGGGTTTCATTTTTTCAACTTTCTTCATCCTTCTTAAATACAACCTTTTATAAGGAGTGTCAAAATTCGAATGTCACAAGTTAGCAAACTTTTAATAATTGAATCATGAATTACCCCCGAAAATAATTTTTTTTTTTTTAAATAAAAATAAAAAATAAATAAAAACTAAAAATTTTACAATAAGAAGATAAAGACATTTAAAAAGATAAATTAAAAATGTACTTCCCTTTCACTTTGTGTATTCTTAATAGTTGTGTAGACAAATTTCCCCAAAAGCCTTGCCAAATCCACCAAAAGCCAAATTATGAAACTAAATTTCTCTTACCCTAAATGTGGGCTTATCCAAAGTTACTTACGACGACTTTTTCTCTCTCTTTCTTAGAACAACGAGCAATTTCCCTTAAGCATTAAATAGCGCGCAAGCCAAGAGCCTTCTTGCTAGTCATGTGGAAATGAAAAAGTTTTTTTGAAATTTCCATCAAGCGAAGTTTTCTCACAATGAACGTTCAATTGTATGGCGCAGAAGCTTTGGCTATGGATAACGCTTGGACGACGACAAAGTCTCTTTAGGCAAGCTTTGAAGTCTTCGAGAGAATGATTATACTTATACAGCAGATTTTTGGAACTTTGCGCATTGGCAACGGCGAATATCACAGACGTTGGAACAATGAGTTGTATGAGCTTTACGCTGAATAAAGCACAGCTAATAAAGATCCAATGGCTTCGTTGGTTAGGTCATGTCTTCCGAATAGATATAAACGCTCCAGCTGTGAAAATATTCGATGCGCCTCAATTGAATTAGAAAGATGAAGTAGAGAGGAACTTGGCTTTTCTTCGTGTATCCAACTGGCGACGGTTGGCACGGTTAAGAAACGACTAGCGACTTTTTTAAACCCGGCCAAAATCGCTTAAGTCTAAAACTCGAAAATTTAGGGTATTTTCAGGAATTTGTTTTTACCATAAAAAAAAATTAAAAACGATATTTACATTTTTTAGGCTTTTTATTTAACTTCTTTTACACAAAAAAATGAAAAAAATTCTTTTTTTATTTTTAATAATTTAAAAAATGGCGCTGAAGTTGACCCTCTCGAAGAACTGGACCTGGACGGTGTTGTCCATTTTGGCTCTTCTATTTATCCGAAACACAAAAACCAAACAAAAATTATTAATCAGTATGACTGTCCCGTACCAGAATACGAAAAATAAAAAATTGACAAAATGGCGCGGTTTTGAATATACTTTCGAAATATCAAAAAAAAAATTGATGTTTTGAAAATTCTAGACGCCCGGTACCCCTTAAGCGATTATAGGGCCAATTAAGAGAAGAATGATAAAGTTCAGTTATTATTTTGTTACTGTCACAAGTGACCTCAACCCTTTTTTTAATTACATAACTGTTTTTAGTGAAATTGATATATTTCAGAGAAAATCGGTAGTCACGATTATATAAAAAAGACTTTAAGTACTTAAAAACAACACGAACTTCTCATAATATAACTACTCTAGACTGAAACGTAACTCAACAAACTTAAGAGCAACCTGCGAAATGGGAAAACTGTATAAATGGTTATCCCAGCTTTAAGAAACATAGAAAGCTCCAGATTTTGGTTTCTTAAGTTACGTAAATTAAGTGAATTGAGAGCGGTGAGAGAACCATGCCCCATATGATTAATTTCTTTTTAATTCAATAAGCCTTAAAAATGTGTATCTCATACCAATTTTTGGTATAAATTTGTTTGATGAGGCGTCTTTAAAAACTGCATATGCAGTAGGTTGTAAAGTTATTAGCTCCGCCTAATTATGAACGATAGGTTGACCTTTTAAAGGTATTGTTTAGCTAAGGGGAAGATGGTGACCACATTTGGAGTTAGAAACGAGTTACAGGAGGCAGGGAATACTTTTCGTAATAGTATTTAACGGTGGTCGTCGTCGCCGAATGGGTTGGTGACTACCATTCGGAAGTGCGTAAGTTCGAGTATCCGAGCATGAAACAGCAAAATGATAGAAAAAGTTTTTTTCTAATAGCTTTTTAAAGAAACGCACAATATTTTGGCCTGATATCAGCTGTTCGGTCCTTCATTGTATCTGATTCTGTAAGATCCATCAGCTTTCCTTACTGGCCCAAAAATTCTTCTTAGGATTTTATGCTTTGCAGTCATATGTTGCTAAGACCAGTAGCGTCCTGTAGACTTGTAGCTTACACGACCTCGATATTAATTTATTTTTGAAAAGTTTCAGGTGAGCAAAATAACTTCGTTAAGCGGCTTGTAGTCTATCATTCACACCGATTAGGGGGTCTGCAGCGCTGCTAAGGTTTACACCCAGGAATTGATAACTCTCCACTTTGTGAAAATTACTTATAACTGGGTCGGACTCCAGGTTGTCATTGCATGTGACGCTTAAAGACCTAACGAGATTGTTGTTGTTATAGCATTAACTTTGCCCTATCAGTGTAGTGTAATCACCGGTCGTCTTCGTCTAGCTCATCTAACGGTAGGCCCGGGAAACTAGCTGTTTCGACAGGTTGGGTCCAAAGGGAGAGGGGTGTTAGATGAGTGGGTTTGATGGGGCATGTGAAAAGGTGATTAGTGTCGTGCGGGGTGCCTTCACATGCCGGACATATGTTTAGTATGTTGGGGTCAATTCTGGATAAGTAGGACTACAGTATCCAGAACGTAATGGTGCTAAGGTTACGCGGGACCCTCGGGGAAGTTGGAGCTCTTCGTATGCGATTGGTGGTGATTGGACTCCGATAACGGCATTCGGAGGTCGGGAGCTTCAGAAGGTGGTAATGGGCTCTCGATGAAAGTCGTTTATGGTCTGTCTGTACACTGTTCGATCCAGTAGCTGTCTGTCTGTTTTATCGTGGATCTCGTCCGCGTAATTGAGAAAATGCCTCCTGACGTGCGTGGGGGGTGGCTCAGGTTCAAGCAGGTGTCTGCATGGGTGAGGCCTACGGCAACACCCTAGCAAAACTGCTTACTGAGCAGTTTGTTATGCTCCTTCACAGGCAGCATGTGGGCCTCGTCGTGTAGGTGTTGTAACGAGGTATTTTGTCTTACTGACATTAACTTCAAGGCCGGCTAGCTTTGCTTTAGTTATCAGCAACAGCGTACAGTCAACAAGTGCGCGTTGGTTTCTCGCAACGATAGCAAGATCGTCAGCATAGCCGCAGATCTGGACGCTTTTCATGAAAATTTTGCCTTCAGGCTCGATATCGCTGATTACAAAATGTAACTCTAAAAACCTTGTTTCACACCTGTGACAAGATCAAATGAGACTGAAGTTTTTCCTCGTACCACCACCTTGTATGTTGTTCCTGACAGGGTCATTGATACCAAAGCCGCGAGTCTCTTCGGCACTCCTTGCCTTTCTCTTTATCAACAGCTGAAATTCAAATTAGCCGGTTAACCATTGGTCGTAGAAATTCAGCACCTACGGAGGGTCTGCGACAGTCGGTTCTACGTTACCGGAACGACTCGGATTTATATCCGGCCAAGGACTGGACCACAGCAGCATTCCCCGCACATGTATGGGGAACGTTTATGCTGCTACAACAACAACAACATATGCATGCATGCGGTACAACTCAGTTATAACAAAAAGAGAATATAGCGAAAAAAATAGTTAATTTGTGTCAGGTATATGGAACATAATTTTACTCTTTATTTTTCCTTTTAGTTATAATACATTTGCTATAACGAATTGTTATCAAGTGTTACATACATTTATTGCGTATTATGAATGATTATCCATACAAGACTAAACAAAAATCAACTAGACAAAGTTCATCATAACACAAAAACAAGGGAAATCTAAAACTTAGTGTTTAACAAATGTCTTTCGGGGTCAAAATAAACAATATTAAAATATGCTCCTCAGTTCTGTTGTACTTAAAGTCCATGCAAAAACTTTTGATCAACAAATTTATGACTTTCGTAGTAGTCAACGCACACTCAACCAAACAATACATACATTAAAGCAATAATTTTCCACAGTCGTTATTAATCCGTGAAAAATGTTCTTAATCTATTTGTCCTCTGCGAAGTTTTTCGCGCCTGCCTTATCAAATTTTATTCAACAACCATTCGAAATCTACGATCCTTTGCTCGCTCTTTGTTTTCTTGTCTATATTTTTCTAATATCATAAGGTATATACATGTAGCGGTACATTAGTATATACCTGCTTAAGGTATAAGAAATTTTTTAATTCATAAATACCGTAGATTTTTTTATTACATCAAAAAAAAAATTATTGGTTCTTATTAGTGAGGCATGAATGTTGCATATTTTCGCTGGAGCTTTCTAAAAAATAATCAGGGTAATGTTAAATTTTATTTGTAGGTATATTCGTTGCGACACCGATGCGGTGCGGTAGGGCCAGATAAAAGACATGGACTCCTTTGCAGTGGAAAGGTCAAAACGAAAAAGACTTCACTCACAGGATGTTGCCATCTGGCGTCTGGCGCTCGATGGAAACAAGCATAGAGCCTTTTCGAACTCGCCTAATATCGCTCAAGCAGTTAAAAAGAAAAAAATCGCGTACTACCAATTCTCTTTATGACTTGCGCTCAGCTCTGTAAAATTCGATATATGTAAAAGTCACTTGCAATCGGTTCCCTTTACAAAGACTTAGCAGACTTGTTTGCAAACAGTTTTTGCAATCAAACTATGAAGTTCTCTAATATTTAAATTTGAATAAACTATTCGTATGTTTAATTTTTGTATACTTTTATAATTCTTTTCTTCAGTTACACATTTTTAGGTCCACTAAATAATTATAAAATATAGTTCCATTTGTTTAATTAATATTTACTTTATGTATATATGTATATATATATGTATTTATATATATAAATATATTCGAATTAAGTTTACAAAATATACAGGTTTTCTAATTCGCATTAAGTTTAAATTTCACAATAAAATTCGTATTTGAAAATTTATGGTTAGTTGTTTGTCAAACAATAAAACAGGAGGCACAAATGGAACCAAAGGATAAAACCTTGATTGTTGTTACTTCTTAAGTTAATAATTTATTACAATACATCTAGTAAGTTTCAACAATGAATAAAAAAGAGTTTACATTATAAATAAGAGTAACACTGAAATACGCTTGGCCCAGCAATTCGCTTCAGGACTGTATTCATGAAAGGAGGCACACAAACAAAACAATAACATGGGATCCCTACAAGGAGCAGTTGTAAGAACAAACAAAATGTGTTAAAAGTTTTAAATTTCTGTATAGATTTGACTAATGATTTCCATGCTCACAACGAATATGATTACTTCGCATATGATAAATAACAATTTAAGAATTCTGACTATGCTATGCTCCACAAAATATCAATTTGCCCACTGCACGGCATGCGTAACAAGCTGGGTTGCATCCGATTAAACGCAAGTAGGTGTGTGCGACACGGTCGCTTCAAGATTGAAGTCCTTGCTGCGGCAACACATCTCACATATTCGTTTCGTATTAGGATTGAGAAAAGTGCAGAAATGACAGCTCCATTCACTCTGGCCACTCATGGTTGGCTGTGTGGCGGCCACTTCCTCTGCGGATTGTTTGCGATTCTTCAGCCGCAAGTTTCTCTCGAGTTGCATTTCGTTATTGCCATTATTATTGTCATGCGCTAAGTGTGTGGCTATATTCGAAGTTTGCTTTAGAGCAGACTTTGTTTTCTTCACTGGTTGCTGCTGCTGTTTCAGAATAGATTTTTCTTGTTTACCACCACCAGTTCCCAATTTTTTCTCATCGCGTTTTTCACTTTCTCGCAACGCAGTTGACGCATTCGTTTTTTCCAACGTACGCGCCTTGCCTAAATCGTTGTTAGTTTGCCGTCCTGTTTTTGCCGCATCTATGTGATTTGAGCGCCGCCTTTCAACTGTAGTCTTTCCACCGCTGCCGCTTCCTCCGCCACCATTCGATAAATTCATTGAGTCCAAATCTAAGCCCTGAACAAGCAGATCTCCTCGTTCACCTAAGTCCTTGGAATAACCGGATCGCTCCAGATTCTTAAAAACGTAGTTCCATGACTCGAAGGAACCTACACCATCTTGATTTTTGGATGCTTGCGTCGGTGAACGATGCATAGGATGCTCACTATGGCCCACGGTAATAAAATCATCGAAATTCGACTCGAAACTCATGTCTGGCGCTTCATCGGCATGCATAGATATTTTCCGTCTACTACCTCCGCCAGGCATCCCGTTGTGCGGTGTGGTGTTATCCTTTAATTCCATGGTCTGCAGATGTAGTTGTTTATCGTTATTTTCAAGTGCATCCTGGAGGAAAAAATAATATTCGTAAGTTGTTGGCATATCACAAGAAAAGTTTCAGATCACAAGTATCGTCCGTTATCGTACTTTTGTCGCGCGTTTCATAAACCAAAAAACTTATTTAAAATTAATAGCTGAAAAGCCTTAATTTGGTCCAAACCGAATTACGAATTAATGTTGTTGTTGTAGCAACTTACTATACCCTGTCAGTGCAATGTAGTTACCGGTCGTCTAGCTCATCTGGCGATAGGCCCAGGAAACTTGCTGTTTCGACAGGTTGGGTCCAGAGGGAGAACGGTGTTAGATGAGTTCGTTTGATGGGACTTGTGAAAAGGTGGTTAGCCTTCACATGCTGAACATATGTTTGGTATGTCGTGGTCAATTCTGGATAGGTAGGAATACAGTATCCAGAACGTCATTGTGCCAAAGTCGCGCGGATCTCTCTTGGTAGCTCGAAGTTTTCATCAGCTGTGGATGGTGGTCGGTGGACTCACATTACGGCATTCAGGGGTCGGGAATATAGGAAGGTGGTAAGTGTCTCCCAATGAATGCCATTGAGCGTATTTCTAAACACTGTTCGGTCCAGTAGTTGTAGGTTAGTTTTGTCCAGGATCTCGTCGGAATAGTTGAAGAGATGCCTCCTGACGTGCCTGGGAGGCGACTCAGGTTCTAGCAGGTGTCTACAGGGGTAAAACCTACGGTAGCACGGGAGTATAAACTGCTTACTGAGCATTTTGTTTTTTTCCTTGGCTGGGTGCAACTGTGCCTCATTATGTAGGTGTTGTAGGGGAGGCATTAGGAGGCATCCCGCGGCTATTCTGGTTGCAGTATTTTGACATGTCTGGAGCTTTGTCCACTGCGAACCACTAGTCCCAGGCGACCAGATAATTAAGAACCAGCCGGCCAATTGCTTTAAATGTCGCCAGCAACATTTCCTTGCCTTTGGCCCAAGTACTGCCGGCAAGCGATTGAAGGACCGTTTCCACGACAGTCGGTTCTACGTTACCGAAACGACCCGGATTTATATCCGGCCAAGGACTGTCACTCCAGCAGCATTCCCCGTATGTAAGTATGCGGAATGTTTATGCTGCTACAACAACAACAGGCCCTTGTTATGGTTTTGGACTTTAGTAGTAGTTGCGGTTGTGTACGCAGAGAAGGAGGCAAACTATCAAAGGTAACTCCCAAAATTGTGGGGTTGTTTACTGCCGGGATTGGTGTGTCGTCGACTTTAACCTTGAGCTGTAGTTTGCTATAACAACAACGAATAATCTAAAAACGACATTTGATTCTCTAATACAACTTTAGTGGTTGAAATGCTCTGGGCATTGAGCGTTACAACCCCGCACGATAAAGAACAAAAGCAGAATTCGTAACATCACACATTTTTGTTTTCTTACCAATATATTAGAGTTCCTTTCATACTTGGGTGCCGCATTAGTAGACGATGAGTTAAATTTTGAACGATCAGCTTTAGGTAAAGGACGTGCATACACATAACTGCCATACATGTCATCAGACGAGGGCTGCTGAGAAGCAGATGGTATTCCGGCATGCGACGCATAAGGCAGGCCCATTACAATATCCTTCGGCTGAGCGTACGCTGATGCCACGTTGGTCGCACGACTCAAGCGCCGCTGCTGCTCGAGCATTCGATCCCGTTCACGCTCCCTATCTCGCTCGCGCTCGTAATCAAATGAATTACAATGCGCTATTCCATGTAATTGCGCGTGGAAGTCATGCGACGTTAGCGGCGCTCGATCATCAAATTCAATCAACTGTTGATCAGGTGGAAAGGAACGTTGTCGGTACGCTTGAAAATCTTTACCACCAGCCACTACAGACGATTGACGCATTGGCGGCAGTGGCGGCTGATGGTGATTACAATTATGCGTTTTCGATACGGAAGCATAGCCACTGTTGTCTGCATTATTGTAGGGATCACCTTTAATACCATTGCACGTAACATTAGGAGTTGCATAGTGCGAATTCAACTGATTTGAAATGTTGTACGGGAGTGGATACCGATTACCCGACACATTGTAAGGATGATAGTAAGCGGAATTCATTTCACAGTTGCTAACACCGTTATTTGAAACGCCACCGGACGCCACAACAGCTGCATAAGAAACACTACTACCGCCCATGCTTGAACCATCCAGACAATCATAAGGAGACTCGTACACGTGCTGTGGGGGCAATTGATGTGGTGGTTTGTAATGATGTGCAGTGCAGCCCTTTTGCTGATGATCAAATGAATGTCTATGTGGCAATTGTGGCACCGGTTCACTATAGTGCTCCAAACTTCGTGAGTGCTGCATGCCCGCAGGGGATACGCCAAAACCTGCGTGCTGCGCTTGTTGGTATCCTGATATTGGGTAAGAAGGCATTTTGCTATTTCCATTGTACAAATGGTTCGTCACTTTTGTCGATGCAGGCGTATGAAGGGCACATGTTCGATGGTTGTCACTATGCATAGCGTACTGCGGATGTGCGGGCATCCGATTATAAAGCGCACAATTTGGACACTCTGACGACGTCGGGGTGATATTTAACGTTTGTGGTGAGTGTTGGATGCTAGCATAGCAGTTATCTGCACAAGAAATAAAAAACGTTATTGGCGATGAGAGATAAAGCAAACGGGTCCATACTCACCAAGAGTTATAAGTTTTTCCTTTCGCATTCGCTTTTCGTGAATAGCGTAGGCCAAACCTTTGATTGCTTGTGAGGCTCCGCCTAAAATAGACATTGAACATATTAGCGCCTTGATCTCATAAGATAGAAAGCTTTATTTGTATTTACCAACAAATGTTTCCCGATAGTTAAAAATATCCTGCCAGGAACATGTCAGTCCAATAGCAATGAGGCCCGCATAGATGTGCTCCATTATTTGACACTCGACATAGGCCGCCATTGCGTCACGTGATACGTTTGTCACTTGATCGGGACAAATAGGACCATCTAGTACAAGAATCTCATCCGAAACCTGTCGGTAGCCCATAGCCTCGAAGAGTTTTTCAGCATCAAGCAAATTAGATTTAATTTCATGCTGATAGAAACCGGAATACATCTGAAAGTAAGCAATATTTTAGTTCATTCCTCAACTTTTCTCTATAAAAAATTAAAAACCTTTAACACTCTAAATTCTTTCCGCCATGGTTTTGTAAATAAGTTGTTTGCATAATGGCTGATTGATCGAAAGCCAATGATCGCCTTGTAAGCATTGAACTTGTCCGTTTCTCGTATTGATTTCCTGAGCACGTGAGCAGTCTCGGGAAGAAAAAACTTCCGATCATGAGGCACAATGCACAGAAACTCCTTAAGGCAATCTACAGTGAAATGAAAATTATTCCTCATCGTATACAAATCGAATAAATGTTTACTCTCTAATTTTTTTCCTTCTTCGATCTTTTGTACGCTTCCTTCCGTTTCCAAATATGTCCAATGACGTTTAAGAATCTCCTCCCAAAGATCAGGAAGAATGTCGCGTGGCATAAAGTCAGACATTTTGGCTATATAAATGGTCTTACGCCAAAAGATAGCCTGAAAAATAATTAAAGAGTTCATAAACAAATATTGGGAAAACTGAGTGGGGGTGCATTTTATGTATTCAAAAATAAACAGTAAAGGTTTTCCGACTAAAATGGCTTTCAATTACATATATGAATTCTAATACTGCACAAGAAAATTGTGACCTTTCTGCATAATTTTTCCAAAAAATGACTGAAGACTTTGTACCTTCCCTGGTGTTCATTGCTGACTCTTCCCCGGCTGAGATTATTAGTTCAATTTCCATCCGCAATTTTGAAACCGACAAATATCCTGCAATATTATTCGACGAGCCAATATCATGCTAAAACCTATTAGGTCGTCTCTTCACTACGGCTCTTTAAATTTCATTTTTAAGAATGCTGCAAACTACGCCTTATCGAGTCAATTTTCAAGTGCAGCAAGAAAAGTCGCATTTCCAATTATCGAGCTATTGTCAAACAGAACCCTTTAAACGTTCCCACGATAGTCGGTTCTTCGAAACCGGAGCGACCCAGCTTTATATTCGGCCAAGGACTGTCACTTCAACAGCATTTCCCGTATATGCAATCGACTACATTTCCGTGTAAACATTTTTAAATTAGGTCCGAGCACTTAAACATTATAGGCAAAGATTTATTGGCCTTAATGGAAAACCAACTCTGTTTTTGGGTGCATAATTCATACCAAATTTAGGTAATTTTGTTTCATTTACAAGGGATATATTATATAAATATTTTCTTGAAACTAATTATGTACATATAATTATTTCCATACGTCATAAATGTTTTGATTAATAATTAACAAATAGCTTCATAGTCACTAAAACAATAAAATAAATTCCTTTGAAAATAATTAATGTTTCTGAGCTTTTTCGTACCTTACCCTAACCATCCCAATCGAGATTGGTAAATACTGAATTTCTTATACCCAAGTTACGGAAAGTCTTAGGCAGGAAGGAAGCTAGCGGATAAAGTTCGAAAACTTTAGCAAGCAAACTCAAACAAATTTGTGCATTTCATGCATTTTAGTAGAGCAAATTTAAATACTTTTTGGGCCTCTTTTTGGCAAACTTTCAAAATTTCAACTAAAAGGGCAAACAAAAACAAAACACTACTATATATTGCCGGTATGCTTCAAATACACAATAAAAAAGCAACGACCGAAATGCTCTAAGTTGTATGCACCCTGGCTGCAGGCTGCTCTCAATATTATTTTTGGTCATTTACTTTCTTACAGTTTCGATTATTAACCAGTGGTTTGAGAATGAATGAATAATGTGTTAGTGTTTATACTTTTCTCTTGTTTCACTTACAAATCACTCATATATAGTACTTATGACTCAAATATATCCCACACGCTGCATTCAATTTTATTTTCATTTATGTATTTTTATTTTAGCACTTTCCATGATAGTAAATATCGCCCAAATCAAAGGGCAAAAAGTGGAGATTTGTCACAAAAACGTCGCTGCGCTCACAATTGTTTCTGCGGTATTATGATTGCCGTTTAAGCAGAGCTAAAATTGTGGAGGTGGTTGTGTGTTTATTTTTAACTCTTCATACTGCTGATATTTCGAAACAGTCAGTTTTATATTTTCGAATTAATTTATATATTTTTATCCGACAGAATTGTTTTAAAATTGATTTTGACGCATTTAGGTAGGTATGAATTGAAATTCACGCCCGTGCTGGATTGCATAAATATTTGCGTTTGACGCAGCAGCTAGCACAAAGGAATGCAGCTGCAGAATTTAATATTTCATTTATGTATACGAACGTTCATATATTGCTTTACACCATTTCCATACTAGAACTTTTTTCGGACTAAATAAATCCAATTTTATGAATATTTAATGGCTATATTTGACCAACTTTCTTCCCGAAAAACTTTTGTTGCTTCCGCGACTTGAATTTTTTGCACAATATTTGTCATTCCATTTCCTTACATTTATCAACATATTTCTTTCAGTTCAAACTAAGGTGGCCAGAGTTTCAAAAATTAAATATTGAGGTGAGATCAATACTTGACTTGTAATCCATGAACCAATCGTTCTCTGAACCAATCACAACATATCACCTAAACAGCTAACCGTATAATTGTAATCGAATTTAGAAACAAGTAGCACTTTTGAAGTTTTTCAGTGTTTAAATTTAAATTTTCTTGTTTTACATTTTACAATCACTCCTTGCTGAAAACGAAAACCATATTTTATCACACGTTTATTTAATTTTCAACTAGCTTTAGGTAGTAGTAGTATAAAACTTACTTTTAATAATTACATTCAATCACATATTTCTTTGCGAAATTTTACTTCATTAAACGAAGTGTCAAAAGTTCGATGTCACGTCTTTCAATATGTCAATCTTTCAATACGTGATTTCGTTTAAAGGGCGCATGCTTATTATCAAGTGTTATGCTAATTTTTATAGAATTCCAAAAGAATGATAGAAAAATATATATTTTATAATTCTTGATCGAAGCTGTGAGATAATTGAAATGCTTCCGCTCACGAAGGTTATAATTTCTAAATTGCAATAATATTTCGATAACCATTGAGGTCTCGTGAAAGATTTCGATAAAAGCACATCTCCAATTATTTATAAAATACCGAAAAGTTTTTTCTGCGCAAATTGTATAATGAGTCCGATACGGATAAGAAACAAGTACTTTTCTCTGATACTTTCAGTGGGAATATGGCGGTATCAGAACAACACTGTTTATAAACGGAATGTCTAAAATCGTCTATGAATTGAAGTAGAGAATATATAAAGTGGCGCCAACAGCTACTTTGTTATAAGTAAGTGAGTGATGTCAGTACAGAAAATAAGCAAACCTTAGTGTGCACTATTTACTCTATCATTCTTGGCTTTCCACGTAGTTTCGCTTGACAAGTTGTTCTGCTCGACAAGTTTTTCAACTACAGCACTTAAAGACGCAATATTTCTTTTACATAAACTTGTACGCTTTTTACATAATTTTACATTTCACGAGTGCACCTGCGTACATTAAGAAAAAGTGAAACCTTAATAATGTAAGCAAAAACAGATAGTGTGAAGAAATTATTATGTCGAATAGGTAGCTGTACACTTCAAGAATTGAGGGAGGGGCCAAGTTATATTCTAAGGAACTTTTCCGCCTCCATGAGGAATAATTGTAGGCCAAGGATGACATCGCATAAAAAGCAAAAAACTGCACTAAGAGGCATTATATTAATTTGAGCTTTCACAATTTAATATGCGGCAATTCGTTTTCATTAGTTTGTTTAGTTCAAAACTCACAAATCACAATATTATGAAGCCATTCACTGAATTTTCACACACATGTAATTTCTCCTCCTTTTGATAGTTTTGTTCGGTTGTTGTGTATTGGGAAAGGACCTGATGCCAGACAAAATCGCGAAAATAAAGTAATTGTTTTGGAAGGCGCCACCATCAGTAAAGTGAGGTTAGTTGAATACTTTACCACAATATCAAACAATAACAAACAGCTGCAAAATTCCTTATTAAATCAGCAAATCATCTGATTTGAAGAAAATCGTTCAGAGCCGGCCAAATACTGGATTGGATAGTATCCGGATGAGCGAATTATAAAATAAAGTAAAATCTTAGTTTTACTAATAAAAGCAAAGAACAAGAACAAAAGGCTTGCTGCAAAAATGAATTGTGAGAGCGCCATGGAAAGAAAGTAATTAACGAATTACGAGGTGTGGGAACACAGCATAAGATTAGGTCGATTACTCGGTTTCAAAAAATGTGCATTTCAAAGTATCGGTATCAGATAGCGAAAGTATCGATTTGGAATGTAATCTTATCGATTTCCGTGTTTTTATTTGTATTTCTACGGCATTGCTTGAATTAGTTCTAAGTGTGATATCCAGGTTTATTTACTATATTTTTACCACCTAAAAAGACGATGGCCGACATAGACCTTGGTTTTGCTGAAGAACGTGAAAGTGCATGGCTAACAAATCGTTATTTCCCCAGCAAAATTGGGGGGAAACCTGCATGGTTAGAACTGGAGAAACTTCCATCCAATAAAGAACTGTTGTGCGAAACGTGCCAAGAACCCAAAGCTTTCTTATGCCAGGTTAATAACCAACATTTTGTAATATTACTAAGTGTAATTTAGAAACAATGTGTACTTCGCAGATCTACGCACCATTTGAGGACGAGTACAATTTTCACCGGACTATTTACGTTTTTGTGTGCCGATCAGCAGGTTGCCAGGTTAGCAATTCAGCAAGGTACGACAGTATATTTCTATGATTTTGTCTACTATTCCTTAGTTTGAAAAATGTATGTACTTTAACACAATAGGCATTTAACTGTGTATCGCAGTCAACTTCCCAGGAAAAACGAGTTTTATTCCGAAGAGCCACCGATAGAGGAAGGAAGTCCTTTGGTAATTTTGTGCATGGTATATGAAAACAGGTGACTAATAAACGGAATTTTTTTAATAGCCTGAAATCCAGTCTTCCAAAAAACTTTGTAAAGCATGTGGTTGTACTGGGCCGCTGGCCTGTAGTCGTTGCCGGAAGGTGAATTATTGTTCTGCAAAACACCAGCGATCACACTGGCCACATCACAAAAAAATTTGCATAGCTGAAAATCAAAGCGAAACTGAGAACACCAATATACTTTTACCGAATATTAGTTTTCCAGAATGGGAAATCGTCGTTGAGGCGAATGATGCGGGTGAAGAAACTGCGACAGATAATGACGATGGAAGCGTGGAAGAAAAAAATTTGGCAGAATATCAGAATTTAGTAGAAGCTGGAAAAACTGGCACGCTAAAAGATGTGGCAGAATCCGAACTGGACAAGTATGCAAATGAATCGGTGGCCGCAGATGACAAGATTTTTCGAAAATTCAGAAAAGAAGTGAGCAAAAATCCAGATCAAGTTGTGCGATATGGACGTGGCGGAACCCCGCTTTGGATTGCCGATGTGGAGCAAACGATCGCGCAACAATTGCAAATTCCTAACTGTGAGCTATGTGGGGGAGAGCGTCAATTTGAGTATCAGATAATGCCGCAGATGCTAAACTTGTTGAAAGATGATCAGCTTGACTGGGGCACATTAACTTTATACACCTGTTCCAAAAGCTGTCGTCTACCAAATGATAAAGGTTATGTTCGTGAATATATAGTTAAGCAGGACATTATCTCCAATGAGAATAAAAAGTAAAGCATTTACTGTACATATGCTTCTGTTATACATGCATGGTATTCATTTATTTATCATCTTTTTGGCTTTGAGTTTACGACGTACGCTAAAAGCACAAACGATTTTCCAACTGCTTAAATCCGTTTGCTGATTAGAGAAGATGATGCAATACATCAATAAGTCTTTTAGTACCACTTTAAAGCATTTCCATCAAAAGTTGTTAAGTGCATTTTAATTCAACTTTATAATCGGAAAGTGGCGATGCTTTGAAAAATCGAATTCGGGTTGAGTTTTTGAATCTTTCTGATGACCCTTTGCTAGAACATTCATAACAACATAATTCACTTTGGCCACGTGCAGCATATCCAAAATCTGTAAAAGCAGTAATCAAACCATTAGATATGAATAATTTATTAGAAATTATGCATTTCATTTCACCTCTTGTTCTGCATTTGGAATGGACTCCAACACATTTCGTGCTTGATCAAAATGCTTTGCTGCAATCGCGTAAATTTCTGACGATGGCGGACGCATCATATGCTCCCTTATACTTTTAAATTCAGCGTAAGAAACTGGCGGTGGGCTGGTTAAAGTGGCAAAAGGCGCAAACCTTCGATTGAAGCGAATCTCTTCATTGTCGAACTTTGGCATGGGTTGTCGTATTCGGCCGTCCTTTGTCAATGCTCCCAGTGCCTTATAGAACCCACCACACATACTTAACAAGGCATGATAGTAAACGATCTCTTGTCTGTACGGTTTCTGTTGTTTCTTATTCTTTTTTGGCTTCGGTTTGCGGTTTTTCGTATAGCCACTGCCTTGCAGTTTGCTTTGATGCTCCGCGTATTCTTCTTGCACCAGCAGGTTATTTTCGGTGCGTGTTAAAGCTGACACAATGAAGCTTATCAACAATTCGTAGGGATACCTGAAAATGAAGCTAATAAAATCCGCAAATTTGCTTCTATTTTACATTTTACCAATAAATATACAGGAACTCATGTACCGAATACAGCTCTAATTCGAAACCTGACATTAAATATAACATCATCGCACGAAAACAATTGTACAATACCCAGGTTGCGAATTGAGCGCTATGTTTAAGTGCTGTGGCGTGAGCTTCATTTCCTTCGGCCGCTTTTTCGTTGGCCAAAATAGTCAAGTGAGAGTCCAATCGTGCCGCCTCTACTTGAATATTATCAAAGCTATCAATAAAGCGTGCCAATTTGTCGCGTTGCCGAGCTCGATTAAAACCGCAAATACGGATAAACTGTGTAAATGTATTCAAACTTATACAGTAGCGGAAAAATGTATCCAAATACATTTGTATTTTCTGGTCAGAAGCCAAGGGATGTTTTGGATTTAATACTGGCGGCGAATTAAAAGCACGAACTGAGTCCCAAAGAAAGTCCTTCATTGGAATTGTTCCGAAAACAAGCCGACGATTAGAAATGAATATACCCTGGAGTACGCTGCGTGAAAGCACACATTGACCAGATCTCTTGCTGAACTCAATGAAGAAATTCTAGTAAGGCAAAATTCTTTGTATGACTTTGGTAATTTTTCTAAATATGTGGTTATAAGTAGTTACCAAGGCCGAGTAGTAATCACGCATTCGAATTATTTTACACGAAAACTTCAATCGATGCACTAATTCTTCGAGAAACACTAAACTGGATGGACGATCGCGAATCTTCACGTTTCGGGGGAAAGTTGGTGGTTGACTGCGGTCATGTATTCGAGGCGAAAATCCTATTGGATTTGGCGAATCAGCTGTAATAAAAGTTAAAAAAAAAATTTTAGATTCGTACAAAAAATTAATGAACTAACATAATCAAACACTTACAGTTTGGCGCAGGCTGGATACCCTTGTCGATGGTGCGCTTTATTTGTGGAACTAACTCGAGCGATGCGTTTAAATTTTTATAAATCTCATTCGTATTAGATTCTGTTGGTGAAGTAACCATGACACAATCGAATTGGTAAATAGATTGGTAAAAATGCCGCATAAAACGCAACCGATGTACAACGGCCATAGTGAATTCTGGTTGTTGTTCAGTTTTGCTAAGACGTACCAAGTCATCTTCAGCTTCTTTTAGCTGAGATGTCACAGCTGCAGGCGGACAATCTTCAACAGCTAGTAGAGACGAATTTCCATATAGCTGAAAATCTTCTTCTTCGTTTACGCTGCTTATGATAATGATATTCTTTATGATAACAATGAGATTTCGTAGCGCATGGCAGAAGGCTCGAAGCGCTTTATCTTTGATACTGCTTGGCTGGTGCAAATAAAGGCATGTGAACAATACTTGGTCCATTGAATTTCCTTCTAGCCAAGACACAAGGCATGCGAAAAGTGCATCAAAGGTGCCAATCAGCTCTTCATTGGTTAGATTTTCCAGTTTCAAAACACCCGCCTACATAACACTTAAATAGGTAAAAATAATTTTGTGATATCAAATATACATTACCGCAACCGCAGACTCGAAGGTATGCGGTGGTGCATCGTGCTTATTATAGCCCATCCCCACATCCATTTTGGGATCCATCATTTCAATAGCGGACATGGCTTCGAATAGCCCAAATAGCATATCTTGCGCTAGTTCTCCTAGAGTTAATTCAGAACATGCATCAAAGAACTCCTTTGTGATATCTACCCAGCCGAACCGTGGGTATTCGCCGGTGTCTTCATTGGTTCTAACTGTTCGCTGTATCTCGCCATCTATGAAATTACCATCTTCCATTGACCATTGGGCGGCCTCGGAAATTTCAGACTCTACAAACTCCTCCGAGTTCTCCTTATTTGGGGTACTTTGTGAAGCTGCCGCGGCAGCTGCAGCTGCTGTAGCCGCTTGAAATCCCGGCGCGTTCACGCTAATTTACAGGAATATTTGCATTATTGGATTTTAAAGGAATATTTCTTAAGCATGAGAATTTTTATTCGCTCACATTGGATTCATTTGACGTTCTTCCGCTTCGATGAAATTTATTCGGTTTAAATATTATTGCCTTACGTATTGTTTAAAAATCAATGTGAGCCTATTTCTTTCAAAAAATTTGTAAAACTTTATAATGTGCACAAAGTTCTTAAAAATAAATGACAGTCAATTTGGATATACCTACATATGTTCACTTACAACACATCTACACAGGCAAAAATTTATGTCATGTTACTTATAACTGAAAATATATTGCCAGGGAGACAGTTCATTGCTAACGAAGCGCAATAAATGGCTCTGTTCATGTCCATGATAATTCTTAACAATTGCTTTTTTTGTGCTTTCGTAGGCAAAAATTTGCAAAGAAGAGGAAAATGAGAGAGCAAACTGACAGTTGATTTTAAGGCGAAGTTGCAAGTTTTTAATTCAAAAGTTTTTTTAAGATTCCAACTTGTCATACGAGATACTTGAAAAATCAAAAGAAACTAGAATTGATAAATGAAAACGAATTGCACTAAAAGAAATGTCAAACCAGCGACTTGAAATAAAAATAAATCAAACAATTCAATTTATAAACCTAGAACTAAAACTAAGGAGCTGACGTATTAATAGTACAAACAAGTAAAGTTCCATGTCGAAATAGACTTTCACGTCGGACTATATAAACTCAAATAAGAAGAAGCTGCCGTAATAACGGTACAGACGAGTACAGTTTAACGTCAAAATACAGTTGTTGGTCCTACAGACAGTGGAAAACCTTGACGTTTTGTGGATTTTCACCCCGCCATTTAAATAATAGTTAAAAACAAAACATGTCAGTAAGAAAAACAATTGATCACAAGCATATGCTCATACAATATACAAATAAATAGCTAAATTTTTGGGAAAATTTGCAGTAAAAAATTTAAACAGAAGCAAATAATTAAAAGAAAATTTGCAGATTCGTCTTAAAATGTGCAATTTTGATTTTTTTCACTTGCAAGCTCTTACTAGTTTTGCGTTCTTGTACTTTCCGTATGTTGTACTCTGTGTGAGTGGAAAATTTCAAATTCCTTTAAAATGAGTGGTCTGCAAGTTACTTGATAGTTCTTATGGGAAAAGAAGAACATACCTAATATTAGCATAAATATCTTATTAACCCTATAATTACACCTTTTACTAAATGTCTCAGCTGTCAAATATCTCTCTCTCATTTTTTCTCATGGGGGAACCTAGCTGCCTTAACAATTCATTTTCAAAACAACAAATGAAATAAAATGAAAATTCTGTTGCCAAACTACGGAATGACAGCTAAGGTCATGACAGTAATGGTGACAAATTAAATAAGACAGATATGTTTTAACAAATATATTCGCGGTTCCATTTTCAAATTTTTGTTTTAACAGAGTAAGTATTGTTTGCCGCATTGGTAGTTAGACATGCCTCTGGTTAGACGGCCAATTTTTCTCTTCGCGGAAATGTTCTTCGTCGTAGTCCAAGGCCTACACTATTCAACTTGATTCAATGTGTTAGGCTAAGTTGGTTGAAGTTGTTAAAAATATTTTGTTCTGAGCCCATTGTTGTATGAAAGGTTGCAACGCTTGAGAACGCAAATTGAATTAAATTAATAAACTTGCCGTTTTCATCGCTATTTCAACCGTGAAAGACATCTACCACTAAATTTAAAGAGCATCAAGACGTTTAGATAATCGAATTTGGTGAAATTTTATTAATGAATATAGAAATTTGCCCTAATGGAACAATAAAGTTGACGCGTATGGAAGTAAAAATGTTCAATGTAGAACTTTAAAAATATCAATAAATGCTGATAGATATATGTATTGAGAAAACTTTTTCTAAAAGTAAATAATTGTTGTAGTCCTTGGCCTCAGTTGCTTTTGAAGTTAATAAAAACTTTTCACTAGAAAACATTTGCTTATTCTTGGTTTATTCTTTTTGCAATTCTTATTTTATATTATTGGTTTTAAATTCATTTTCACTAGAAAACATGTGCTCGACCTGTTCTTTTGGCCATTTTTATTTTATACTATTAGTTTTTAATTTTTTCCTAAATTTTTTTCATAAATAATAAATATCGCAACTGCATCGGTATACATTTTTGTTACCGCGATTTTTATCATTTTTCTACAAAAACAATTAACAAAATCAAGTTGCCAAAGAAATTGAATTCAAATTTGTTATCCGTGATTAAACGTAAACTATAATTACGATTGTTTATTGAGAGATTTGCGCTGACTGAAGGATTTTTTGTTATGTCGCTGCCACATTGGTTTATCAGTTTTGCTCAAATTTCTCCTGTTTGCGAGGGTCGCCGCTAGTTTCATCAGTTATCAGTCCACCACCAAAATGTCAGTCAGCGGCCATATTTCTTTTTCGACTAATAGTAAGTGCGTTCGATTACAAAATTATCCCTCACCAGCCATCAATCCAAATATTGTATATAGTAGAGCGTAATCGCAAATTCTCTCCCAAAGAGAAGAAAAACCCAAAAAGTTTACAAACGGAAAATTATCCATCACTTGCGAAAACTGAAGAAGACATCGTCTAAGTTTGTTTAAAAATTATTGTGTTGTGCAGAAAAATGCCTTAAATATATTTTACTTACTCACGTTGTTTATTGATGAGTTTTCAATTTTTTCGTTTCCGAATATAAGTTGCAATTTCAAACCGGCGCAAAAGTGCACGAAATACCAAATTGCATTAAGGGGAGAGAATTTTCAAAAAATCAATTTTTTGTTTTTTCGATATTTCGAAAGTATAGTATCTTAAGAATATACTGTGAAATTTTCATGCGGAAATTTCCAATATTATAGCTTCTCTAGCCCACTAACTAGTGAGAGGGCGGTCCGCGCGCTCCTGTACCTCAAACTTTAAACTCGTTTCTCTCAAAACTACTTTTTCCGGCACGACCTGCATGATAATTCATACAGTTTTAAATATTTTTTGATGCGATTTTTTTTTAAATATTCGAAAGTGTTTTCTCTATAGATTTGATTTTTGATATTTTTAATAAAAAATTTCATAACCATATTTAAAGTGTGACATTTATGACGTAAAACGCATGTTTTTTTCTAAATGCTGCAAATTGCAAAGTTTTTCGAAATTCAAAAATCCGGCTCGACATACTATAACTACAACTTTATTTTACAAGAATTTTTTTACTTTTTACAGATCCATCAACATTTCAAAGAGAAATGATGCAGACCGTGGGGCAACTTTTTTTCATTGCTCTTTGGGTCACGTGATTTTGTATATACTAATTTTTGTAAAGAAAAATTAAAATGAATTTTTTTATAAAGTTTAAGTACTAATAAACAATGTATACATTTTTTTATATTTATTTCTATTGTTATCCCTTCTAAAAACAGTTTTTCTTTTAACGCATTTTTGGCGCTGCTGGACGTATGTAACTCCTTAAAAAAGAAATTTGTTTGCTTACAAAAAGTTCAGTAATACTCTTACGAATCATATGATTTCGTGATGGATAATTTTTCCCGACTAAAATTTCTCCAGCATAAAAAAAGCGTCTTTTTTGCGTCGAACTGTTTCTCAATTTTTTAGTGATGGATAATTTTAGGGCGTTAACGTACGCCTACTTGCAAAAATTAAGAATAACTTTTAAACATTTTTGCGTTATCGAATAAAACTAAACCAAATAGTGTTAGTCAAGCGAAATATTTGTAGCGTTCATATCTAATGCCCTGTTGATATTTACCCATATGGATTTCTTTTTGTTACCAATCAATTCCAAAATTAGTAAAACTTGAATGAAGGTCGCTGATTTACAGAACACAAAACTGCTTTAGTAATCACGTTAGCGATCACTAAGGGGCTGTCCACCAAAGCCCTTGATGTAATGTACTTTTTGACCTTGCACTCCACACACATCTGCATGAAAAATGTCAGACTGATTGGTCTGAAGTTTTTGCCAGCGTATAGTCAATTTGGCCCGGTTTAGAAATGAAGACTACTCTGAACTTCATCCAAAGAGTGGGGTGCTGGTCAAATACCGCATAAGCTCTAAAAATTCTTATAAGAGTTCCCCAAAGCTTGTCTCTTCACACTTAAACCTTTTCAAAAACACATCATCCGGGCCTGGTGGCTTAAAGTCGTTAAAAGAATCGAAAGAAAACCTTACCGACCCCTCAGTCAATACTTGAGATTTTATGCAGCAGTTTAGGTTGGTGGCTTTTCCCGTCGCGCTGTCTACTTCCATTTCTTTGCCTGTGTCAGGAGTCAACTCGCTACTCTTGGGCTTTCAAAAGACCCATAAGGTATTCTGAGAGAATCTAGCTTAACTGATAGGCCGTGTTGGGGAAACTAAGACACGAATACCTGGAATGGACCCTCGAAGTGGCTGACATGAACAGGTCGGAAGTCTTTGAAATGTGAATATGGTAGAGAGTTCACAAACAAAATTTTTTAGAAATTTTAAATTGTAAATTGTAATTGAATTGTAATGAAATTTAAATTGTACGATCGCTTACGTTCGAAAACGAACATGCAAAGAAAGAAGAAGAAGAAACAAGAAATGGTCTAATTTAAAAAAAATATGCTAGCATTTTAATAAAGAATATGAAAAGCTTGCGGCGTGCACGCAAAGTGCCTAATGCGGACGTCAGACACTGAAAAACACCTTTATTTACATTTCATTTCATTTCATTTATTGCCCAAAACCTTTATCTACACAAACGTTTGAAATACAGCCACGTCTCAAGTAAACTTTACTATTTCTAAACTATAAGCACAAAAAAGATAGTTTACGTTGTGAAGTAAATAACAAAGTAGTGTTGAGATCATCAACTAAAACCAAGCAATTTATTTTTATTTTTATTTAAATGACGTTCAATGCTTGTTGGCCGTTATTTGGGCTTGGCCGAGCTGCTCTTAAATTTTTTGGTGCTGCTGGTTTTTATATTATGTTATAAATTGCCGATGAATTGGCTAACTGCGGTTACCGCACAGGGACCAGAGCCAATAATGGGAATCAGTTCTACAGGAATCATGAATTTGATGAGCGATTATGTATGCAATTTGCATAAAGAGCGATGGTCCAGCCTAGAACGCTGCAGAACTGCAAAGTTTTTTATGACAAGCCCGAACAGAAAACTGTCGAACTTTCTTCTAAAACTTGGAAGAAAAGGCATTGAGTTGAAGGTCGGTATTACAGGACACAACCCACGGGGTCAACATAAAGGCCCTGTCTTACTCAAAGGAGGCGTATGGCATCTTCTCTGTGAGTATCCTGCTTTTGCTAGAGCAAGGCTATACATATTGGTTTCCGATGCCATGAGAATGAGAAATATTCCTTCTCTCAAACTGAAAGAATTTTCAGATTTGCCACAGTATCTGGAAAATTCTCACAGAACTTGCTGTCTGTGCCTCCGTCTCTATTCTATCCTATCTACTTTCTCTGTCACTTCTCTCCTTTCCTCCTCGACTATCAACCCTTTTACTTTCTAGAGCTTTGAATACAATATCCTTTATAGCCTGAGTGTTTTAGGAGTTACATTTTATACAGGTGTATATAGGTGGAATTTTGGAAAAGCATGCTATGTGCTAATCGCTCAGAGAATCCATCTTAATAGTTTTCAAATAAGTCAAAAGTCTACAGATATGTATGTACATATCCTGCCATGCGTTAATGAATATTATCCAATGTGAGTTCAATTGCTTTAACACCAGGCATTTCCGTTTCCTCCTCGCAACTGCGCATGTCTCTCCGCACACATACACGCACACAAGTATCGAAGTCAACGAAATTGAGTGGGATTCTTTACCTGTGTTTGTTTTGCTACACTGGGAATTTTTTCGAGTTCAGCTGAAATGTTAGTTTTAATTTAAAAAGTTGTTTAATGTTATTATGGTTTTGATTTTACATTAATTAATTCAATTTTACATTCATATTTTTACTTGACTTTCATTCAGATGGATTCGTAGGGTGTAGCGTAGGCCCATTAGCAGTAGAGCAAAAGCAACAAGAGCAATGTATTTGTTTTTGCTTTTGCTTTTGGAAAATGTCAAATTGTATGAACAAAGACAATTTAGAGACTAGAAAGTAGAGGGTGGGCCAAATCATACCTACTAATCTTAAGCACAAATAACTTTTTTATTTTTTGACATATTTATTTTTCTCTTTTTGAAGGTTATAATTGAATTGTTGGAAATTTATTATGGAACCCTACAATACAACACAACGTGTTAAAATTATCGAGTTTTTCTATTTTTACACAATTAGCCACACAAATTGATTTTTTAAATAATGTTTTGATGTCGGATGAAGCGCATTTCCATTTAAATGGTTATGTCAACAAACAAAACTGTAGATTGTGGGGCTCTGAAAATCCAAGGGCAACACACCAACATCAGTTGCACCCATCTTAATGTATTGTTTTGTGCGGTGTTATGTCCACTAGAGGTATCGGTCCATATTTCTTCGAAAATGAGGATGAAACGCCGGAATCGACTTCAGGAGCTTCTTGCAGAACATTAATTGAAAACTTTTTGCGGCCAATGGCGGAGCAGTATCCTAATTTGTAGTTTCAACAAGATGGAGCAACTGCGCATACTGCTAGGCAGTAGTCTTTGGTCATTAGGAGGTCTTATTTGGCCCACCCTGTAGAAAAAAATGAAATCAACTGCTCTTCTGTTAGTTCCAGTACCCGTTCAATGTGCCTTGGATATAGCTATGAGCCAAGAATGATAGAAACAAGATTGCGCTTATCAGAGAGTGTTGCAGTGTTGCCAGCCCTTTGCTTTTCGCAATAAATTTTGTGCCTTTCTATACCCAAAATGCGAAAATTTTTAAGTTTGGTGATTGTTTATTTTTTTTTTTAATTTAAAGCTACTAAAACTGTAAGTTAAAATTTGTATAATTAACACAAAGGCTAACAAAGACCACTACATTTAAACTGAGGCGATCTCAGTAATAATGAAAATTTATTGATTCCTATAAAATAAAATGTTTTGAAAGTGTAAATCTAATTTTTTGCTCATTTTGAGGGTATGTAAGAATATTGGATCTTCTTCTCTCAGCTCTTTTTAATATTTAAAACCTTTTTATACATTTTAAAAAGCCTTTAAATTTATTGAATAGGAATCAAAGCCATGGGGAAGTATTTATAGTAAAAAACAACAACAAAAAATGCCAGATAATACTAAAGAAATGATTACGACCTTTTTGAAAAAGGAGTATCTTTTAATGTCACGTAACCTCAAATATAGCAAATACGTGTATTTCTGCATTTTTTTAAGAAATTCTCTTAAATACAAGAATAGATTTAAAAAACTCGGTTTTTTTCAATACAGTCGATTGTGCACAAGCATAACGCAATTATTTAACAAATCGCACACAGTAAAGACAATTTGTCATGCACACAAAGTTCTTTAAGTATTTCAATACTTATTTCCTTAGGGGTGCCCAATCAGATTGGCCAGGATGTTCCCTATGTGGGGCTATAATCTTCTTGATTGGCGTGATAGCTGATAGCTAGCGCGCCAGTCGTTTCTTTCTCGTGCCAACCGGCTCCAGTTGTCAGCCAAGTCCTTCTCCTTATTTCTTTGCTTCCTCCAGCTGGTTCCGCATGTATTAATTCGGACGACACAACCTAGCCAAGTAGCCGCTGGATCTAAACAAGTTAAAGTTAGGTTAATTTAATGCAAGAAATTTTATTTGTCTCGCCTGCTTGTAGCGCTTTTGCTTTAATTAGTCGCCTCCGCGTGTTGGATGGTCTCCCTGCGACTTCCTTCATGAGGTTTCCGAAGTGTATGCCCAATTGATTTCCATTTTCGTCGCTATTCGTGTAAGTTTAATGGAATGACATTTTACTGTTATGCTTTTTTACCAAAGAGTCAATAAATAATTGTCTTTTTTCACCGATGTTTTCAGTAAAAGAAAAGTTAAAAATTGCTTCTTATTTATTCGATACAAAAAATAAAAGTTAAAATTTGAATTTTTGTCAGCAAAATAAAAAAGTGGTCGAAAATAAAAAAGTGGATACCTGACGCTTTTTTCAGCCAAATAACTAAGTTAAAAAATTACGGCAAAAAATACAGAATTCCTGACTTTTTGAAAGAAAAATTAAAAAAAAAGCTAAATCATATTCCTTGGCCAACAAGCATCAAATTGCTATATACATACATAAAAATGTTAAATAGACACATTCTTTCCGAATGACAATTTGAATTGAAATTTCGAAGATAATTATTATTTTCGATCCAAGGCGCATTCATTAAAGGTGGTGGCACCAGACCAACAACAAGTCAGCTGATTTACCGAAACCACCTTTAATAGATTTAACCTTGTTTTCGATCCCTGCATTTTAATTTCGAATCGGAGTTGTTATCGGATTTGTTTTACCAGATCAAATTTAACTAACGAATTCATATTTATTTAATTTATAATTTGGCACACATCGGTGCACTGAAATCAATATTGAACCTTTTTTCGGAGCAGTACTGAATTGCAGGGTTTTAAGGAATATTTAAACTAAACTAAGGAATATTCAAAACTCTAGCCACAATAATACTGCTTGCAGAAGTAAAAACAAGTGTATAGATATTCTAAAGTGATCTAAGACCAATGCCGATAGCCCCAGATGTTAGTCGCCTTACTACTGTCATACAAATAAATAAATAATTTAAGACTAAAGTCATTTTATGAATGGGCATTTAAGTGCCCATTTGGGTGCTCATTTTTCGACCACAACTGTTTCTTACAGTTGCTTAATCACTCGATTTGAGTGATATTAATGCCTCACTCATGATTTATGGTCCATGACCATTTGGACATTGAAGGAATACCGTCGTTTACTGCTTACCGTTTTAATAACAAAAATATATGTTTTTGAAAGAAATTCAGCAAAATATGAAGAAAGAAGTGAATCCTTAGTGTGTTTGAAAGTGCGTATCGTGATATAATACTAAGGCTGTAAAAATCAGTTTAGGTTCAGTATCAGCGGTCAGATGGTCTTTCATATCAATGAGCGCCGGAATTTTGTATACTTAAAAAATGCCAAGATCCTGAATTCATGTGGTTTGCATACCTCGTAAACATATAATATGAAGGCAAACTTTTATATCTGCCCTACCAGAGCGTCGGATGAATCAGATTCTAGGCCAATTTTTCCAACATTTGGGACATAACCTCATGAATTAATAAGGCGTTGAAAAAAAAAAAAATTTTCACACTGGAAATAGATTTATTTAATTATCAATAAGACAAATTAAAAGAAAAATAATGACCTTATATGAAAACGAGTTGGCGTGCTAGGCAGTCTAGCGTAAGTACACTAGCCTGTCATCCCAGAGGTTGTGGGTTCGAATTCCACGTAAAGCACGGTCCTCGCACTTTTCCAAATTTACCTACTTTCCCTGTTTCTAAAAAAAAAAACAATTCGTCCAATTCCATTCCTCAACCCCAAAAACTTATCCTTTCCATCTTTATTCCCGCACAATATTCAGCGCATTATTTGTATTGTGGCTGCTAAAACCAGCAAAAAAAAAACAAAGAAAATCACATAGTTACCCATTGCATCAGTGGCGCCAGCTAGAGGAAGCGAGCAACCGTGGGTAATAGCGCAGACGCACCAAATTTAATGACTTTCTATATGTTGACAACTTTTCGAAGATTTAGCACGTTACGAAACGCTGATTTGTCGTCGAGCTCAAAACCCACATTCATACTCGCCCAGAATATACCCTGCCACAGAATTAATTCTTTCGACGGGTATATGAAAACCTCGTGTGCAGATCTTAAAATTGCTATACCTCTGGGCTTGTAGCAGTAGCCTTTGTCTCCTTTCCTATGAATCGGAAATACGAAACTGGATTGCCAGTCTTGTGGAATTGTTTCATCTTCCCAGACTTACTACTACTATAAGCTTTGTTAGTGCAGATACGACAGCTGGTCCGCCGTATTTAAAAATGCGGTTGTGATGCCATTTTCTCCATTCACTTTGCCGTTTTTTTGCTTTCGTATTGCATAATCAACTTATTCTATGGTAGGGGCCACGAGGTTCAATTCCGCTGAGTACTACGACTGCGATAAGTTATCGTCACTATGTTCTAGGCTGCTTATGTTGTTTAGTACTTCGAGAGTAACTAAAGGATGATCAATTTAGAGGTATGGGATTTTAAATTTAAATAAAATAACGAAAATTCAAATTGATTGGCCAATCTTTATTATTTTTATGTATAACCATTTATGCCATTTATTTTTAAAGGAAATACCTTTCAAACGTTGGCCGTAACTGTGCCATAATTAGCCCATTCGGAAACACCAATTTTGAAATTTTGAATGACTCGCTGGAGGACTTCGGTCAGTATCTCGTGAATAACTTTAGCAATGTTGGCTTCCAATGCCTCAATCGAAGCTGGTTTATCCACATTATACAAATAAAAGTCCGAAGGTGTGATATTACATGCCCTTGGTGGCCAATCTACTGGTTCGAGATGAGAGATAAATTGCGCAGTAAATCCAGTGTTGTAGCAGCGTCTTGTGGAAATCAAATGTTGTGGAGATCACGGGCTTTAATTTCTGACATCAAAGGTGGTTTATCATAGCGCGATAGCGTTCGCCATTCACTGTTACATTGGCGCCATCCTCGTCTTTGAAGAAATTTGGGCTGATGATTCCTCCAGCCTATAGGTCGCACCAAACGGTTATTTTCAATGGATGTAATGGCTGTTCTTGAACGGCTTCGCGTTGATATTCAGCCCAAACGCGGCAATTTTGTTTATTAACGTAGCCATTAAGCCAAAAATGTGCCTAATCGCTAAACAAGTCTTTCCATGATGAAATGCCAATGAATACTGAAAAAAATTATGTATTTGGTTTGACAGTGGTCACGCGTGATCTCTTAAAAAAACCCTATTGGGATTCTGATCACCCTTTACCATATTTGCATATAAGAACTTAGACGTTCATATATTTAACTGTTTCCGATAACGTCTACTGATGCCACTTAACGTATGATGAGATTTATTCACTGGCGCGAATTAGGTTTTTATCAGAAAAACAATAAAACAAACCACTTCTCAGTTAAGATAAGTCGATTACGTAAGTTCATATACTATTTATATAAGTATATATATGTGCATACATATGTGTAAAAGATAGTTCCATATAAATACTAACTACTAAATATACTAACTTGAGTTGCTATTTCCCGCTATTCCTTTAATGTATGTAGAAAAGCACTTCTTTTCCGAGCCTCACGCGCTCACCCCCTCATCGTCTCAATATCACATATCTATGAAAGCATTGCCGTAATACGTAGCTTAACTTTTCAAGCGCACATAAATCCTAATAACGCCAAATACTGATAAATACTGTTATTCAATTTGATTTTAGTAAGACTATAAAATATATAAGTAGTATATGCCAATAACTTCCGCAGACTACACCTGCGACTCCAACCACTTAGCCTTTTTCAGCCTTTATTGCTGGGGAATCGCGAGAAATTGTTTGTATTAAATCCATAAACTTTTATTATCTGTGTATTTCGTTCATTTATTAATGCGTCTGTGTGAATTTTAAATCGTAAACTAAATAAATCTCGCTACCTGATTTCAAAATGATATTTCATAAGTATGATTTTTGGGCAGTTGAGCTAATCTTATTTGAAAGTTGGTTATGTTGATAAGCTTGAAACTTTGTATGCATACCTATACATACATATTTACATAATTATGTGTGCAAGTACGCTCAATTCATTGCTCTGACTTTTCTTATCACTTATTCAGACCTACCAAAGCAAAGTTGAGTAAACTTTTCAATTTGGCTATGAGTATTTTTGCAAATCGGGAGAGCATTTCAATCCCGCTCAATACACCAATACATTCCGGTGGTGAAATTAATGTTGTTTTTTTTTATAGGTAACTACACTACTACAATAAATATGTACCACCCTTTCCTGCCTAACAGTGATATCACTGTAGTAATCACACATTCCTCACTCTTATGAAAAATACCAACTGCTGGGCGAAAGCTTATCACTCAGCCCGGCACTGGCGCGTTTTCGTGGGGTTGAATTGGTTTGTTTACTATAACTTAATTTCAGTATCAAACACGGCGCCTTGTTGGTAGAACACTCCAACGGTACATTTGTTGCAATTGAATTGTGCGCGATTAAAAACGATATTACTTATTTCAAATTTACTCGACGCATTTTTACGAAAATCGGTGTACGAGTTGAATTAAAATAAAAAACAAAAAATAAAAAATTTAAAACAACAAATATATATATATATATATATTTATATATTTGTATTTTTGGAAGTCAATTCAAAATGTAAGTTTCGTTGTATTTAATAATATCCGTATTTTCACACAGTGCGTAAGTATGTACATATAATATATATGTATTAAATATTCTTGAAAACTTTATTATCTACTTATTTTTAACCTACTGAAGTTTCGAAATTTTCTCAATATGCCAAATATGCACTTCTAAACATTCCACGTATGTAAAGAGCTATATTCCGGAGCTGCTATTTAAATTTTTTATACAAAGTTAAACAAACAAGCGCCTACTTTGCGCCCTAAAAGACATCTAATACGAGTATATTTGTTTTGACAAAACAAAAAAAAAAAAACAATAAAAAATTAATAAAATGTTTATTTATCATACGCCCACTGTTACTTTTGAAGGCTGTTAAAATATACGACATATGTTTTTACGAATGTATTTGTGGCTACAAAAACAATTGTTAAAATTAGTAGTTTTGAAAAACGTCCATGTAATATATTAGTTAAATTGACGGTTTTAGAACATAAATCATCTTGAGAAATCATTTCTGATTCTACTTAAATCTCCAGCGCAGCGAAATGAGTATGACAGCACCACAGGTGATTAGTATTGAATCACAGCTATGTAACAATGGTTCATTGTGTTATATACAATATTGCTGCTTTGCAATAATAATATAAGTTTTAAAATAAATTAGTATACAAAAATCTAGAAGCTTCTAAATACTAATTTACAATATTTTAAAGGGTGTACAGCCTAACTTATTTATTTCAATAATGTGAGTGGTTAATTATTTGCAAAATGAATATATGTATGGGCGTGTATTATTAAATGTAAGGTACAAAAGTACAAACTACGATGGTGAATCGGTGTGAAGGCATTTTCTAAACACTAGTTTTTTGTCGAACCGTTACTTCACTAAAGTTTGAGCATTCACCATTTTAGTGGAAAATTCTCTCAATTGCACTCTTGATCTCTCCCCATGATCACCATGACGGAACTTCTATTTCCCCTGATGACAAAGTCAAGTATCGGCCATCTTGAGCGATTCTATACGTGGCATTTTATTTCAATAAGAACTGAAATTTGAAGCGACTGATTTTATTTATATCGGAATTTTCTGAAAGCATCTGATAAGTTTTCTGTGTTACAAGAGAATACATATGTATATTCATGTGTCCAAAACATATAGGGTTCCACTTTTATATTACTAAGAATAAATAAAAATATTAGTTTGAAAAAAAAAAAAAATTGCCTTAGATTGTCATATTCAAAAGAAAAAAAGGCGAGAATTCGTTATATGTAGAAAATGCATAAAAGAAACAGAAAAAAAATTGCCAAACATCAACGCGGTCTTTCAGCTACTTGAAACTATTAATTTTTTGTTAACTTTTAATTTTTTTGACACGTTGATCGCCCCTGGGGACCGGCGCTGATCTTTCCCTGTGGCCGGCTCCGGTGACTGGGGACCGTGGTACACTTTTCGTGCGACCGACAGTATTAAAGTTAAAATATAAATGTAACCTGAGTAAATATAGTCAAATATACTTTTAATGAGCTTTATTGAAGCATTCCAAGCAAGAGCGCGGCTGGGACTTACATATTTAACAAAACGTAATAACTTTTTTTGTTAAATTTTTTAGCTTTCTTAGATCCAAATAATCTTGAATTTTCATCATAACAACCAGTACCGTATTTCCGAGTTTTATGGACGTCTCCTTCGTTTTCTGTAATTTATGAAAAATTTTTCCTTCCCGAAGTGGAATTTGTTCATCTACTCGCTGTGCCAGTACAATTTCCTTCTCCGAAATTTTGTAATTGATATTTTTTGGCCGCTTACTTCTTGAAAGAGAAACAGGGAACTGATCACTGATAATATTACATTATCGCATACTTAGAGAGCGTCCGCTTTCTGCCGGCCGAGGGAAAAGGTCTGAAATATCAGCGCCGCGCTCAACGTGTTAAATATGCAGAAAGTTAGAAACTTAGATATACATATGCATGTAAATATATAAAATGTTGTCATAAAAAATTACTAAAGTTAAAAAGAAAGAAATCAATTGTCTCTAAATCGTAGCGATTCTGTCATTTAACGACGAGCATTTGTATATAATTTGCGCGTACATCCTTCGTTAGATGTTTGGCTGAGCTCCTTTTTTTCCACAAATCAAGGGAAAGCCGACACCGAATGGCAGATGGGTTTTTATGAGGAGCTTTTTTCGTGGCAAAAATACACTCGGAAGTTTGTCATTGTCTGCCGAGGAGCGACCGCCATTAAAGAATAACTTTTTTTATCAATTGCTGTTGCGTGTCTGGGGTTTCGAACCTGTGCACTTTCGAATGGTAGACACGCAGTAACCGATGCGGCTACGGTGGCGGTAATAATAATTACTGCCTACATCCCTTCAAACCGTCCTTGTTCTGGAATAGCGGCCGAGATTAGAGGAAAAGAAGGATGCCAAAGCAGGTTTAATCAGTTAATAAAATGGAATATTGAGTTTAAATGAGTTTAAATTTTCATCACAAATTCTTACATCCATATAAGTTGCTTGTTACATTTCTCAAAACTCCTTTCCAAATTTGCTCGCACTTATCATCTGGAGTTTTTACAAGCATTTCCTATTAGATATACCTAGGAAATTAAGTAGATTATTTTACGCAAAAATCTGAGAAATGTTTCATTTCGCATTTCGATGTATTCTTTGATATTTTCAAAGATAATTTTCAATAGAATAAGAAACATACATATGTATGTCGTACAATCCGAGTGAATTTTTTTTTTTTATCTGACAGTGAGAAATTGCCGCCGTTTGGCCAAGCATAAGCTATTTTGGCCGAATTCCAAAAAGCGCCTAGAAGTAATTTCGTTCCTTTCATTAATTTGAAACACTTTCGGATTGAGAAAATGTGTCTGTACAACGTATGTATGTATATACCTGCATATACATATGTACAATACAATATTTAATTAATGTTTGACTGGATTAATAGGCGTCTGCGGGCACGCCAACTTGCTGCTATGGCTGGGTCTCTGTCGACTCAGCCGAAAACACACCACAAAAGTCACGAGCTGCCTTTCTTTTGATTTTCTAAACTGTTATAAATATGAATAGATTTGGGGAAAATATACGTGCGTATATACATATGTGCATAATTACCATATTTTGGAACCAAAATAATGCATGGAAATTCTTTCAACTAGCAAAGCAAATACCCACAATATTTGACTCACACTTAATTCCGTTTACTCCAACTCTAACTCCCCCACTCACCTCTTCGGTAGCAGTATGCCGGTTTGCATGCATTTAATAGCCATTTCATGTTTATTTATTTGGCTACTTTTTTATTCCCTTACTACTAATATTGTCACAGTTTAGAACTTTTCCTACTTATAACCTATGCTTACGCATATTACATATACATATGCACCTATATGTTCACTACAAGTAGTCACTTTTCCTCGTAAGGCGTGTACATTTAAATTATGAACCGATAAGCGATATCCCTTGTAGAAATGATTCCAATTTGCTGGGAGAAGTCGTTTGAAGACAAACAGAGATCTTCGCACCTTTGGAAGAAAAATGACTCTCAAATGCCTTACGCAGAGCTTTAAAACTGGTGAAGATATTATATATAAGTAGTGTGCCAGGGTGGTTCTGAACATAAACCCGCCCAAAACAGTCATCATTCCTTTCTCCACAACAGTGTTACCAGGAATGAGGGAAATCAATATGAATGGGGCTGCTGTTCTATTGGTCGGCGAAGTTAACTTTTTCTTCTTCTTGATTGGCACGATAACCGCTTAAGCGATTTTGGCCGAGTTTAACAAAGCGTACCCGTACCATACCATTTCCTTCTTGAGCTAACACACCAAGTGAGGCGTTAAGGCCAAGTTTAACTGGCAAGGTACGCTAACGCAACCTTGTCCAAAGCAACCAGGACTCTCATAAAAACGTTTAGCTGGAAAATCCTGGGGTTGTAGCCCAAGAATCCTGAGATGGATATACACCATTGTAATTATACTAATTCTAACATATGGAGCTGTTACGTGGATATCAAGAGTCGCCCAGTCGATACTACGGGCAGCACTAACCAAGCTTCAGCACTAAACAAGTGTGCGTATTATGGGAGTGATGCGCACTTGCACTACAGCTGAGATGGAGGTGATACTCGAGCGGACACCGCTTCACATAGTTATTCAGCAAGCAGCGAAGGGCACTCTGCTTAATGTGACTAGGGAAGCTTTTGGGAAAGGAAAAGTGATCTCATTCATAGCATGGAATCATTGAGCCGGGTGCTTCCACGTGTCTAGATAACACGGCATGATATCACTAATTTTATTAAATTTGAGGAGAAGTTCAAGATTGAACTTCACGACAAAGTAAGCTGGAGTTCACCTGCTTTGGAAGGGAAACTCCAAGAGTGTACCGTACACTAGTAAACAGATGGCTCGAGAGCACCTGAAGGCTTAACGCTGAATTATATGACGCCAAAACAAAGCGGTCTGTGCTGATGGGTAGTTTTCCCAACATCTTCCAAACGGAACTGTGTGCCGTTTGCTTATGTGCAGAGATCAACTTAGATAGAAACATCCAGAACGAGCGAATTACCACAGTGAGCGGTACTCAAGGCATCGCCATCGCTTGAGGTTAACACACCTTCTTCCCGAATGTGATACTACAGCAAGAATATTGGTTAGATATCTCGGCCGGTTGCGAGAGATTTAGATTTAGATTTTGAGCCCGCAAAAGGCCGTATGGACGAAGCGCATATATAATTTTCATTCATTCATTCGTTCTTATAAAATTGATTTCAAATTGAGTATTAACTCAAATGACTTAAAAATAGTAGCAATTCCATGTCGTTCCATTTGGCACCTTAATCCCTTGTCGATAGGTCGTTCGCGTCTGGCACTTATTTCTACTAAATAACGCCAACAGAAAATTAGAAAAAATCCATAAGGTATCTTCTAAGCTTTAACTAAACATATATGAAGAGATTTTTTCAAAATTTTTTTATATTAATAATATTTTATCATAAACAATTGGTATGAAATATGCACCGTGCAGTAGTTTCATAAAAAATCATGATTTCTTAACGAATTCGCCGGACACGAGCGACCCATCGACATGGGTTTAATAACAGAAAAATAAAGCATACAGCTAATACTTCCAGAGTTCTGATCTTTTTTTTTCTTATACGCCTGTGTTCACAATTTCATATTGAAATTCCATGGAAAATAATGTATACCAGGGTCAACATAAAAAAAATTATCAAAAATCAAGGCGAATTTCCGGCCAAATTAAGCCGGCATAATAAATTATAAATTGAATGGGCTACAAGCTGAAGACTCAAAATGTTTCTAAAAATTTGAAATTTGTATAATGGTAGAAACTTTAAGTTATATGGTTTTTTTGTGGTGTGAACTATGTTTTTATAAAAAACAAACAAATAAAATAAAAACTAAATAGTCAGAACTTTGCAATATGTGGCGCAGCTATTATTTTGGGTACAGGTGTACGAGTATATGTATGTATGTATGTATGTATGTATATTATAATAATATAAAATTATATCTGTAATATGTACTTCCTATGTCATCCAAACTACAGTAATGTTTCCTTTGCTGAAAATATTACTTTTCTATCAGCATTCGGCATATCTTAACAACTTTGTTATTTGCTTGCCAAGTGCATATTACGTAAAACAGTTCCAAATTAACTCAAATCTATCTTATCAAATATGTTTTGGTATATTTTTATATACATATTTCACAACGTAAATGTGATTATAAAGCGATAACAGTACCGAACAACATTAGGTGCAAGGTGACGTTTAAGAATAATTATTGTATGGTGTATCTACCCCGAAAGAAAATTTACGATAATTCTACAAATGGTCTGGTTCTAAACTACCAATTTTGTGACTATTTACAATCAGGTACATAACGGATGGAAGGTGGGACAGCTGGTACTTGAACGCCGCTGCGTACACTAACCGTGGCAATCTAAAGCGTTTTTCAGTAAGAGCGCTTCAACTTTTTTTTTGAATAAAACACAAACGGTTTGACTTTTTTAACTAATTTTTTTTTTTATTATCGAGTTTGAACATATACATTTAAGTATGAAATTCGATTTCTTTTGCATGACCACCGCGTTCACGTTTTACGAAGTCCAATCGTTTAACCCAATTTTCGACCACTCTTTTGCATAAATCGGCCGAAATTCCAGCAATTTCGCGTTCAATATAGGCTCTGAGCTCACAAATCGTCGCCGGCTTGTTACTGTAGACCAATGACTTCACATAACCCCAAAGAAAATAGTCTAGAGGCGTCAAATCACACGAGCGCGGCGGCCATTCGACCGGTCCATTTCTGGAAATAATGCGCTCATCGAACTTACTCTTCAACAAATCAATTGTAGCGTGTACTGTGTGGCTTGTGGCCCCATCCTGTTGAAACCACATGTCGTCTAAGTCCATACCATTCAATTGCGGCCAAAAATAATCGTTTATCATGTCGCGGTATCGATTTCCATTCACAGTAACTTGGCGATCGTTCTCGTCAACGAAAAAATATGGGCCAATTACGCCGCCGGCATGTAAACCGCACCAAACAGTGATTTTTTCGGGATGCAACGGTGCCTCATGAATCACGTGTGGATTGCTTTCTGCCCAGTAACGCATATTTTGCTTGTTGACAAAGCCATTGAGCCAAAAGTGAGCTTCATCACTGAAGATGATATTTCGACTTTAAACTTTCTTAACAGAACACGCATTTTTATAATAAAATTCAATGATTTGCAAGCGTTGCTCAAGTGTGTAGCGTTCCATGATGAAATGTATACTAATGAAGTTTACAAATGACAAGCGAAAAATAAAAAATATTGCGTCGTTCGCCCTCCCTATCGGAAAAAAGTTGAAGCGCACCTATTGAAAAACGCCTTATAAAATGTAAAGTTGCAAATAAAGTTTTTATAGTGAAAGTCTAAATGCTTATAAAATATGATTCTTGTGAAAATAGAGAACAAGTAGGAAAGTGCTAAATTCAGTCTAGACCGAACTTTATATGGTATACCCGCGTGCTAAACCCTGCAACAGTTCATTCATTTTGGGATCAAATAAAGTCATTGAGAGTTAGAAATATACCTTGGACCTAGACAAACGCAGGTGATTTAACCTTAACATATAAAAAGTGGACTTGGTTTTTGTCCGATTTTAAAAATATATGTGTCGGATCTAGATCGGGTGGAGAGAAATATGTGTACCCAATTTAATTGAAGCATATTAATTTATGCTTTAGATGTCATACACACGGATGGACGGATATGGCTAAATCGACTTCTCTTATTATCCATGCATGTCTCTATCCATCTTCATACTCTCTCAACCGTTAAGCGAGCAAAAGTATTGAACCTAAAAACTACTAAGTGAAATGCTAATTCTCCCCCACTGGAATGGTTTTTCGATACATAGTAAAGTAAAACTTTACATATTGGACTTAGAAAGCTTAAGGTCGTCAAAGAAAATAATTTTCCATAAGTAAATTCGCACTAATTAACAGCATCGTAGGTATGTACTTACATATCTATCTCGAAATGTTCAATTTTTTTCGAAATTTACCACTAACGAAAATCTTTTTAGAATACTAATTTAAATAAATCATTCCGTAAAACAAGCAATGACAACGAGACAAATGCTAAGTTATTTATGTGCTGTGTTGTAGACTTTGCCTCAGCTCATACGAGGATTGCCTTTTATATTTTGTGCCCAATAATGAAAACACAACAAAATAATAATGAAAATGGCTTTATTGTTTTTCAAAATAGTCTTCTTGGAAGATTAAACCAATTTTCGCTTAAACCAATTTTCAAAGCGCTTTTGCAAACTCAAAAGTGGATACCTCCAAAAAGAGCTGTTTAAAAGCATCTACAGCTTCTTCAGGCGTTGAAAAACGTTGCCCTTGCATTGTATTCTTGATGTTAAAAAAAAAAATTATGAGGTGCCAAATCAAGGCTGTAAGGAGGGCCATTAATTTGATATTTTGAGTGCTTAAAAACTCTCTTGTGCGAGCCAATACGTGAGAGCTCACATTGTCTTGGTGAAAGATGGTTCGTCGTTAGCGGTTGATTTTCCTTAATTCACCAAAAACTTCTGGTAAACAAATGGTAGTGTATCGCGTAGAACTGACTGTTTTAAGTTTATCTAGTGGTACAGTCGCGACCGCCGTCGAGCGTGACGACCATTCGGAAGCGCGTAGGTTCGAATTTTCGTGCATCACAAACCAAATGATAGAAACCGTTTTTCTAATAGTGGTCACAATGGGAAGCCCTCGCGAGTATTTCTGCCATGAAAAAGCTCCTCAAGACAAACATTTGCCCTTCGTAGCCGGCTTATATTCCTCATTTGTGGAGGATAAGGGTGTAAGCACCAATTATACTTACATACAGCTGCGACGTGGGTAGATTTTCCGAAAAAAATAGGCGATCAGTTGCCCTAAGGTGCTTCTTCCGCGAACAAATTTCGTTGGATTAAGCTTGTCTTGGAACACTCGTACTGCCGATTGTTGTTTTGTTTCCGGTCATATGCTTAGATCGAAGATATGTCACTTCTTATGACCTCTTTGCCACGTCTATGAAGTTTGAACTACCGCTGCTGAATTTCTGCAGTATTTCTTTAAACCACTCGACACGAGTCCTCTTTTGGGCAACTGTGAAATTATTCGGTATCCATCGTGAACAAATCTGCCTGCAATATTGAATAAATGCATACTGGCCCCACTTATGCTCAAGGATGACTCTATCTCGCGATTTATCACATGACAATCCTGCGTTTTCAATTGGCGAACGGCATCAATTGTTTCTGTTTTTTTTTTTTCAGTTTTTGACCGTCATCACGAAATTCATCCTGTAAGAATCGACGGCCGATTGTTGCACCAGTGTTTTTCAGTGGCTAAGTGTGGTTAATCAGGATAATCCACGTCGAAAATCATAATAAATCATCGCACGAAAATTTTCTCAAGTTAATTCCATCTTTGAGCTAGATGAATTTTGCAAACTCACTGAAAAAAGAACAAATAAAGCTCGAAAGCAAAAGCGTTTATGCTAAAAAATATCAAACTTTTCGATGAAAATATCGAATTACAGCTCAACACAGGTAGTGCGGCAAAGGCGCAAAATATATAACACCAGCCTCGTATGAGCTGATGCAAAGTCGGCAATGTTTAAGAATTAACAAACAAAAAACAGATAATATGTTTGTAAAGTTAAATTATTTGTATAGCCCTTTAAATGAGTTCCTCTCAAAGTTGATGACTACAAAGCAAAACAAGGGATAAAGTAGAAAAGTTGTATTATGTACATACATAGGTACTTAAAAATACATACAGACATATTTGCCTATACAATAGACAAACACACGTCTTCATTATAGTCACTTCATAGAAAATTATTGAGCAGATTATTCAAGGTAAAACACAGTTAAATCAAGTTCAGGAACCATACAATGCAACTCTTTTTCTTAAAAGACTTCTAAACCGCCGATGACTATTTCAGCGGCCATACAAAGGGAGTGCTCCTGTTGTTTATCTCTTTATGTGCATTTTTTGTTGTACAGGGGCGTGTACAGATTTCCGCTGAAACTAGATAACTGAATCTTGATACGTGCATCTAAAACAAATGAAGCAAATTAGGTTGTTCAATAAGTTTTGCAGTTCGATGAGAGAGGGCGGACTAGCCTAACTTTTTTTATGTTGGTACATTCTGCATATGAACGTATATGAAGTTTCATTTCAATCTGTCAATCCATTCTTTGTTTACAAGCCATTCTGCATCGACGTATCATAGTATTTTTCTACAATCGAAAAAATCAAACATCGTGCAGTAGTTGAATTTTTATTTTGTAAGGTTCAAATTCAAGGGAAATTTGCAAACGAATGTTCAAAGTGTTTAAGGACTTTTCACCATCACTTAGTGCAGTAGAAAAATGGGTTGCTGAATTTAAAGGTGGTCTTACAAGCCTTGATAACGATGCACGTCAAGGGCGTCCAAAAACAACATCAACACCATAAATCGTAGAAAATATACAGAATTTTGTATTGGAAAGTCGTCGAGTGACTGAAAGAGATTTAGTGGAAGCCCTAGGCATCTCATTAGGCAGTGTAAGCAATATTTTGACTGAAATGTTGGGTTACAGAAAGCTGTGTGTGCGATGCGTGTCGCATTCGCCAACAATGGAACAAAAGCACATTCGAATGCGACTTTCTCAGAAACATTTACATCGTTTTCGAAAGGATAAAGTGGATTTTGTGCGTCGATTCATCACTAGGGATGGTTATATCACCATGATCCTAAATCAAAACGAGAGACTAAAGAGTGGTGTGAACCTGATTCTTCGGCTCCGAAACGATTTCGTGTCCAAAAATCGGCCAAGCATCAGTTTTTTTGGGATGCGAAAGAAATTTCGTTTGTGGATTACTTGCAAACTGGTAAAACTATAAATTCTGAATATTATAACCTTTTAGACATCTTCATCTTCTTGATTGGCGCGATAACCGCTTACGCAATTATGGCTTACGCGCATACTAGAGGATGGTTCTAAAGGGTGATTTTTTAAGAGCTTTGGAAAGTTTTCAAATAAACACACGTAAAATTCAGATAAATCGATAGCACAATCCATATACTTTAATGTTTGAAGATTATTTCACGCAAATGTTGACCGCGACTGCGCTTCAAATGGTCCATCCCCTTAGTCCAATTTTGGCATACTCTTTCCAATGTTTCGGCCGGTATCTCACATATAAATGCTTTAATGTTGCCTTCCAATGCGTTAATTGAAGCAGGCTTGTATGAATAGACATGAGCTTTAACATAGCCCCACAAAAAATAATCTAAAGGCGTTATATCGCACGATCTGGGTGGCCAATTGACAGATCCCGAACGTGAAATAAAATGTTCACCGAACTCGCCTCTGAACAAGCCCATTATTACGCGTGCTGTGTGGCATGTGACACCGTCTGTGGCCTTTTCTGGATGCATTGGTAGCTCTTGCAATTCTTCTGGCTGATCTTCACTCCAAAATCGACAATTCTGCTTATTTACGTACCCATTGATCCAAAAATGAGCTTCGTCGCTGAACACAATTTTTCGATAAAAAAGTGGATCTTAAACTTTCTTAACAGAACACGCATTTTTATAATAAAACTCAACGATTTGCAAGCGTTGTTCGTTTGTAAGACGATTCATGGTTAAATTATAGACCAAATTGAAGATGTTTGACAGTGAAACAAAACACGAAACGTGCGTCAGCTGTTTAAACCAACTGTTTAAAAAGATAATAGCTAAAAAATCACCCTTTATATGAAGAAGTCTACGTAAGTGGGGAAAGCCACCGATTGCCATTCACTTGGTAGTGGTCAGAACGATTCTTCTACATATGGCCCAAGCAGCTCACAATTTTCGGGTTAGTCCAAGTATCCTCGGATTAGCTTCCGAACAGCCGTTGGAGAGGGAGCTAACGTGATAAATAGAGCAAGATAGCTGGTTCGCACTGCGTTTGGAACCCACCCCTTAAAAAATCGCCTCCAATAAAAATACGAACCTTTTAGATCAGCTGAAGGAAAAAAATTGTGCAAAAGATCCAGTTTGCAAAAGAAAAAAAAATCCATTAATTAAAGTTTGAATTGTTGGAGCATCCAGATTTCACCTCTAGCGACTTCCATCAATTTCCAGACCCAAAAAAGCGTTTTTCATCAAATGATGAGGTCATACCACCTGTATTTGACAGCCCTTCCAGATTTTCACTTCAGGGGTGGAATTCATAAATTGGAATCGCGTTGGAACGAGTGTATAGATGTTCGGGGATACTATACTGAATAATAAAGCGTATTTCAAATCGTGTTAAAATTATGTTTTTCTTATCGAACCGCAAAGCTTACTGAACAACTTAGTATCCTTCACTTCGTTGTAGCATATAAAGGTTTGCTTCCTCGTTTTCGATCAGGTGGCAGTCAGATAGCCTGTTGCATTTTCTATACTGATTCGAGCCTCTGCGAAGGTGTTCAGTTCACTAGCTTGCACTAGCTTCACTAAAATGCAGACCGCCAGCAATGAACTATATTTTCATAAAAAATTATTAAAATGAAATAAGAAGCAAATAAATGGTCAAAACTTGTCCATAAGTCTCAGTGCTATATTTACTCAACGCAGTGTACATGTGAATGTGTAAGTGTGTATGTACAACGCTTACATAGGTCAATCATTTTAACACATCCATTTTCATGTATTAATTTTTCTTCCAATTTCAAAACATACAATCATAGCAAAACTAATATTATAGATTTCTCTACTCCACTGATCCACTCGCTCATTGCAAGCATTTTGAATCCCTCATCCTTATACAGATTCCATCAACGCTCTTTTACTTATTAATTATTTTTCACTCCGACATCCTCATCAATAAGCCACATTTAGATCAGTCACACACTTGATTGCAGACCGCATTACAGTCAAAAGCAACAAATATTTCAACTGCTGGTGTGTGTGTCGAAAATATAGTACACAAATATATATATACAAGTAGTATACTTGTAACGGAACATCTAAGTAGGAAAATCTTTATATTGTATTACATTTTAGTATGTATAGTATGTGACTAACATTCCTCAGCCAGCTTACCAAATGCATCCACCCAATTTCTGGTCAGCACCGTAGCCTCTTTCGTGAAGACACAACATCCCCACGCCTCCCACTTTCGCCAGTGCGAGCACACGAGTGCTTGCACAACCATCTGCCATTTTCCAGCCCCATCGTATGATTAAAGCTTTATTTCAATTATTTCACTTGGATAAATATTGAATTGAATGGACGAGATTGATCCTTTGGAATGTGAAGTGAAATATTACACATACATTCAGCATCTGGTATTTATATGCAACACATACATACATATATACTTGCGTACATACAAACATGCATACGGGTGTAAGAGCTCAGTTAGTGTAGACTTAATTTACGTAACTTAACTTAACCAATATTTGTCCCGACTTGTTATACGTATGCAAACTGTGTTAGCGATTAGTTAAAACTTAAATTTACTTAAGAAGCTGTAAAATTTAAATTCTTCATATTCGGCATTCCCGAAATCAGGAGCGGTGAGAGAATCGGGCTTGCCAAATCTATGATTTCATAATTCATAAAAGTAAGTATATCGCACCCTAAATACAAAAGGGTCACAACTCAAAATTTTCCACACTCGAGCTTGACTTGTTTACAGTAGCACAGAAAACAAACTATGTGACATATCACGCTGAAATTTGCCATGTAAGCTTATAACAGTCCTACCAAAAAACAAAAAATTTATGTTTGCCATATATCATCCGCGGACCGTTTTATTGATAACGTCTCGTTCATATTTGAGTAAAAGGTACATTTTGAGTTGTGACCCTTTCGTATTTAGGGTGCGATATGTAGAAATAATTTTATAAGAAAATTTATTTATTGTGACATTAACGAAGGCGAACTATTAAACAGATATATTACAGGATAAAAAAATAAAACATTGACGTGTGGAGTAATCGTTGCCAATATCTTAAGTTAAGTTAAGTCTGCACTAACTGACCTTTAACTATCTGCTTGTGTTGATTTTGTACACTTCATATGGATGGCTGCAGCTCGCCCAGCCTGCCCATGTACATATTTTCCTAAGGTCATGGGCGTTTGCAGAAATAATTAAGGATAAGGAGATGGTAGGAGCTGCTTGTTTACAGAGGGTTAATGAACATGTGCTTTCGTTTGGATTAGTGATGGACATTTTATAATTCAATAATGAAACAAAGACGATTTCTGAGGTGGCTCTTGGCACCATCAGCAAAAAGGTTTTAGGTCAAATAATTTTGTTTGTTTAAGCGGAAAAAAACAAAAATAGAAATTAGAACCGTATATATTAAAAACAAAACGAAATAACATGAAAAAGTACTCTGAACATTTTGATTTTATTGGGGTTAAAATATCTGTTATATACCTATAAACTATTTTATTGACCTATTACATTTTCTTTAATAGCTATCTTCTTTAATAACTATTAAGTGTGAAACTATTTTACGCATATTTTTTAATTATTTTCATTAATAAATCGCTCATTTACTTCAATAGTGTCATAATCCAAAGAAAAAATATTTAAATAGTAAAGTAAAAATGATTACAAGCTCTTTTGTGTGCTGTGTAGAAAATTCATGCCGATATCAATTAACAATAACTCATTAGATGAAAAAATGTCTTTCCTTTATTTAGGGCGGCATTAAATTTTGAAATTTGAAAAATCCGAGCCAAGAAGCATGGAGTGATTCGTAACTCTTAAAATACTCAGGTTAAAAAGCTCATTGTATTCAAAGCCCTGGATATTAAAAATGTAGATAGTCAGGGAAGAAAGGAGAGAAGTAACAGAGGGAAAGAGATAGAATAGAATAGAGATAGAGACAGACATAGCTAGTCCTGTGAGATTTTTCAAGATTCTTTGGCAAAAATGAAAATATTGTCCAGTTTGACAGAACGAATTTTACTATTCTAATGACATCGGCGGCCGCCGTAGCCAAATGGTTGGTGCATGGCTACCATTCGGAATTCACAGAGAACATAGGTTCGAGTCTCGGTGAAACATCAAAATTAAGAAAAGTTTTTTTCTAATAACGGTCCCCCTCGGCAGGTAATGGCAAATATTTCTGCCATAAAAAAGCTCCCCATAAGAAATATCTGCCGTTCGGAGTCGGCTTGAAACTTTAGGCCCCCCTATTTGGGGAACGACATCAAGACACACGCCACAAATAGGAGGAGGAGCTCGGCCAAACACCCTAAAAAGGCTGTACGCGCCAATTATACATGTATATATGTATATGTAAAAAGTAATATTTATTAAAAAGGATATATATAAATGACATAGGAACACAAACTTTGTAGCCTTGCACTAGCAAAGGCAAGGCACTAACAGAGAAAATGCTCAGTGCTATCCGCCTCCTCTAAGTAAGACAGGTAAGTCGGGTCCTGAATGATTCTAATGGTGATCATATGCTGGCCCCGCGCTGCTGTATCTTGTAATATTACCGACCATCAAGACGGGCTTTCTACCCAGTTTAAGAAGAAAGTTCGATAGTTTTCTGTTCGGTCTTGTCACAAAACACTTTGCGGTTCTAAAGACTACAATATGTTCCCAGCTCCATCCTCTCTCAATTATCGATTCCGTTACTTTCAGAATAGCAAAAATTTCCGTTTCGAAAGCAGTTGCCATTCCTTCCATAGTGCAATGATACTTATTAAGATCGTTGACGTACCATTCGGCTGCAGAACCTATTCCATTCTTGGACCCATCGGTAAAGAAAATATCCGTCAAATTTCTTTGAATGCACTCTGGACTACTCCATTTGTCCTCAAATTTTCTTCCAAATGACACTATGGACATAAGAACGTCAGTAGATGCCAAACACAGTGGATACTGCTTAGATAGCATCTTAAAGACATCTCTGTGTCCCGAAGTTCCGTCTTCGTACCAGAAATCATATTTATGGTGTCAACACATTGCTTTTGCGAGTATTGCTTCCTGCGGTTTCTTAAGATCCAAGGGGAGCAAATCAGGCGTAGCATTTAGGGCATCGCCGGAGGTTGTACTCATGGCACCCGGAATGCGTAAACATACACTTTACTTGCGTTTGTATACTTTGAAGCCGTTTTTCTCGACTTTTTGGTTTTTTGTATGTTTTATGTATGCTTCTATAAGGTTCTATACAATGGATTTCTCCGTGGGGTATGCCTACATTTTATGTGTAAAGTTATTCGTTTACAGCACTGCTTTCACCTTTTCAAAATGAAAGTGTAAAATCCCACGTTTTGTTAATAACGGTTTTTGTAATTTCTTTGTTTTGATCAGCACATACATGTGCGCTTGCTCATGTATATATACTTATATTTATATGAATATATGTTTGTACACATGTGAAAAGACACACACAAACGAAAGACAAACACCAATTGTAATGCATTGCTTCTTGCTGCAAATTTTAGATAAGCAAAGCATTGCTCTAAGGCGTATTTTCGCATGTCGGAAGTAGATTTACATCCATACACACATATGTATGAATATATTGATATGCTAGCAATATAGAATTTGGTGGGTTGATTGGCTGAATGTGGAAGTTGCAACAGCGCCGAAAGCAGTCAAGCTCAACGCAAAAAGTTTGCCATTGTGGTTCCCTTAACTGGTTCATTTACATAATGGAATACCGATATCGCTCTCGCCAAAGCCCCTTATGAAGCGTGATAGATATTTCGGAAAAATTACGATGCCATGAGTCATTTGAAATATTTCAATTGCCATCTGGAATTCCACTACTACTGGGAGCGATACTACTCGTGATTCCAATATATTTTACAAACCCATACTATTTTTAATTGAATGTTTAGAATATTCTTTAGTCTAATACACAAATATACGTTTTGATTTCTGCATGTAATCATTCATTGCGAATATCAATTTTATCGAATTGCTGATCACTGTTTTAAACATTAAATTATAGTATACACCTACGGCAGCCGGTTGGTTTTGTAGAGGGTCCTTTAAAAGTGACGCCTAAATGTCAGAAGTGAATAATTTCTGGACGGTACCCTTTTTATGCCATCTTGACATTTGTCCAGTAGACAGGTGTACAATTTAACACGCTAGAACAATGTGTAAAAATTATTGAAACTTTTTTGGAAATGGTCGATTTTTAAAAACAACAAAGTGCTTAATTCATCTTTAGTGGTGCAACTCATTTCAGAGTTAAGGGATTTGTCAACAATTAGTTTGTTTTGCCGCATCTCGGGAAGAAGAAAACCCTCGAATAATTTTATATTAGAAAAATTATAAAAAAAAAAATTGGCGTTTGCACTTCTCTTAAGTGTTTGGCCGAGCTCCTCTTGCTATTTGTGGTGTTCGTCTTGATGATGCTCCACAAATGGAGGGGCCTACAGTTTAAAGTCGACTTCGAATGGCAAATGGTTTTTATGAATAGTTTTTCCTTGACAAAAATACATTCAGAAGTTTGCCATTGCCTGCCGAGGGGCGTCCCCGATCACACACTAAGCCATTCGGCTGCAGCGGTCGAATTTATTACATCCACTAAAACGTACTGTTCGGTGTGGTTTTTGGACTGGTGAAATAATTTGCTTGTTTTTCTTTTTTTGAAGATGCAAATGAAAGAGTTGTTACTCTCAATGGACATCGCTATCGACAACTGACTGAATATTTTTTATGGCCGAAGCTTGAAGGAATAGACATAGATGATCTTTATTCTCAACAGAATGGAGCCACAAGTCCCACAACACAGGAAAACATTGCATTATGGCGATCTAAGTTCCATGTCGTTCCTTTTGGCACCTGGGTCGTTCGCGTCCGGTGCTTTTTTCTACTATGTAACGCCAACAGAAAATTAGAAAAAATGCATAAGGCATCAAAGCTTTAACTAAACATATCCGAAGAGATTTTTTCAAAAAAAAATTTATTTTAATAATATTTTATCATAAACAAATGGTATGAAACATGCACCGTGCAGTAGTTTTATAAAAAACGGGCCGGGCACGAACGACCATCGACATGGGATTAGAGTGAATTTCAGGTAATGGTGACATAAACTGGACACCTGGATCATGCGATATAACATTACTAGACTACTTTATGTGAGTTTTATTGAAAAGTTAAGTCTATTCGAAGATGTCAAAAACGATTCCACAGCTGAAACACAAGATTCGGATCGAGATTGCTGAACTCCAAGCGATAATGTGCGAGCAAGTCCTTAAATTGCTCATTAAAATGAATGATTTAATTTTTCACATATAATTCTTAATAGCCGTATTTCGTATAGTATAGAAACCGTGGAACCTGAAAGAATCTAATTTTTTCCAAGTTTTGTTTTAAAAGAATATCTAGACGCGTCTTCATAAATACATACTATTTATTTGACTATCACTCGGTTAGTAAGAGTATGAAAAATAAATAATAAGAAAAGGGGTTGGTGTCGAAATTCTGTATGTACAAAACTCTAAAAACAAAATTCTGCTTTTTAAAATTCTGCTTTTTTTAAATTCTGCTTTCTAAAATTCTGCTTTCAAAATTCTGTATTACAAAATTCTGTATTAAAATATAATGTTAACAATGTTAAAGAGGTAATGTAATTATTTAATTTATTATTATTATTCGAGATATTAAATAAAAAAAAAATAATAATAATAATAATAATTTTTTCTTCAGTTTCGATAGAATCCACAGTATTTTTGCGTAGAACTTCTTTTCGCGTGGGTGGCCTTCGGCCGCGCTTCAAAAAAATAACCCTCATCAGTCCAACTCCGGCTACGCAATCCACCGTATTTTTGCGTAGAACTCCTTATGCATATTTATGGAATAAATGTTTATTTTGTTACTTCTTGTATGACGAAAATCACAAAACTTGAATAAAGCAGAATTGTTCGCATTAAACGTGCAGAATTTTGAAAAAGCAGAATTTTAGAAAACAGAATTTTAAAAAGCAGAATTTTAAAAAAGCAGTATTTTAATAAGCAGAATTTTTTGCAACTTACAGAATTTTGTCAGAATTTACCTAAGAAAGCTTTGTAGGAGGTCAACAACACGCGGTGTCTCCAAGCGGTCCCCCATCCAAGTACTAACCGCGCCCGACGCTGCTTAATTTTTCTTTTGGTACAATAAGTAAATATTTGTAATTATTTTACTTCTAAATAAATAAAAAATAAATAAATAAGAAACGTTTTTTTCTAATAACGGCTCTCTTTCGGCAGGCAATGGTAATCCTCCGATGGCATTTCAGCATTGGAAAAGCATTGTGTAAAATTAATAAATGCGTAAAATATATTTTGTTTAATGAGTCGATATTAGAAGATTTCGCGTAAAACGGGTCGACTACTCGAGTACTCGTACTCAAAAACGATTGCACTACGCATGAATCATGTGAAATGCCAACTTTGAAGTTAAAATACAGTAGATTCTGTTTTTATGCGGTTTTCAAATAGTGCGGTTTTTAAAAAAATTAAAAAATGCATGTCGACCTATCGGGAATTGTGTAAACAAGATTCTAAAACAGCTAAGCAAAAACTGATCACAGATTACATCAGACATGCTAACCCTACAAGTATGGAACCGCCTGCATCACCATCTAGATCAGACGTGTACATTTCCTCAAGTGACGAAAGTGATTTTACGCCAAAACCTAAACGAATGCGCAACATGCGGGTATTGTCTGATTCTATTTCTGACGATGTAAATTTATTTCTCGTTTCTGACGTTTCTTAAATAAAGATATAATTTTCAAAAATACAATTTTTTGTTTATGCGATTTTATTTAATTATTTCAGATTCATGCGGTCTATGGAACGTATCTATAGTTATAATAGTACCCTTGTTTTATGCGATTTTATTACATTATTTCAAATGTATGCGGTTCTTAGCACTTTTGAAACGTATCTATAGTTTTACTATAGATCTGGTAGTTTTTTTTATGTTGTATATATACGTACGGAACGTATATACCGCATAAAAACAGAATCTACTGTACACTTCTTTCTTGTTCTTTTGCTCAATTTTCTTCTTTGCTACCCATTTTTGTGAATTCTCGTTGGCAAAACTTTTTTCACGTGTTTGCTATACAACTTTTCTATTAGGATAATGGGAAAGTTTTTTGCAAAGATTGTTAGAAAAGTACGAAGGAGGGGAACTTTTTTCGGTCAGTCAATGTATGCAACGCAGGCGATCTGAAATCTTCCATTTGTGCTTCGTTTGCAATTAGATTAATGAGTTTGTGTTGCCTGCCTTAATACGTCGCGCGGCAGGTGTGTGGAAATGACTGTCACGTTTAGTAAAATGCTTTGGTTTTGAAATATGCAGTGAGTTTGGTTGGTTACGAGTGACTACTCATCATCCTTTATGGACGACTTGAGCTATCCTCCATTCTCTTCGGGATGTAGGACAGAAGTATTTGTTGAATTTTATGTTAGCAAAACTATTATGTTTTAGAATCACTGTAAAAACTGTTACTGTGTTTTTCTGCTCACAGTGATTTTAGTCAGCGATTTGAATTTAGAATTTTGTGATTTTGCATAAATAATACAGTTTGGTGTAGCCATAAAGAAGAAAAAGCCTTACATAGTAAGCATTCGTACTGATTTACAAAGCGATTCTTAAAGCTCGAAATGTACAGAGTCGTGTATAGGTGGCGCAATATTAGTCACCCTCTCGGAAGATTTATAATTTTTGTAAATGGCGTCGTATACCAATCACATTTGACACTTGTGAAGTAGAGAATCGCAGTATACAAACAGACAAGCAATGCAGCGGTCTAAATAAGGATTTTCATCATTCCAAATCATTTGTTTTTTATTTAGTACAAGAGTTTTTCGAAACAAAATTGGATGATTAATTGTGCGTCATTTTATATTATTACATTTTTCAATAAAAAGTGTCAAGGACATTTTTTTGGCTGAAAATGTAAATATACAAAATTTATATAAACATTTATAAACATTTCAGTTGAATTTAAAAGTAGAAGTAACTCTGCTTTTGCTGGACTCAACAGCTTGATCTATCTGTCATGAGCAACCCTGCCTTTGACTGTCCTTTTTGCAAAGGGCAACGAGTTTTTCTTTTGCGACCTTTGCCAAAACTGACACATCCTAATTGGGACTTGATTTTTTGGAAATATTCCTAGTTTCAGATATCTGAGCCCCTCTAATAGGTGTTTTTTCCGACACAAGTTTGCTGCTTCCCATATGAAAAAAAGTGGCGTCAGCAGACGGAGATACAAATCGTGAAAATCCACTTTAGGAAGGTCCTTATTTAAAACAATGCGGCAGCACTTTATTCCAGTTACAGCGATTAATGCACCCGGGGTAGAATGAATAAATCGGAAAACAACGATTTAGTACATATTTTCAACTACAATAAGCGGTGAATTGTCAGTTGCTGTCAAAATGTTGCCCATAGCAATTTTTTGCTCAGCACTAGCAAATAGCCGAATTTGTTATCAATTTTCTATTATTGATTGATTCTTGTTCGAAGGTCTTCGGCTGCAAAAATCTTGGGATAGGTTAAGTTTTATATACTGGCTGACCGAAGCTACGCAGAGATCATTTTGGTCCATAGCGATACCAGATCAGAGTCCTATTTTAGCGAACTGTTCGCGAGTTTTAGGAGTCGCCCAAGCTCTAGTTCAGGGATACATTCTAGTCTTTCAAAACTGAGGACACCCAGGTAGCATGGTCTAGTTTTCGAGAGAGCCGAATAGCAGCATAGGAGATGTACTCGGGGTTTCCTTTGTACCCGGTTCAATACATTTTCTGCCAGTATTGTTAAAACTCAGATTTAGTTTTAACGTATGCGCTGTAAATAGGCAGTGTCCTGTGAGTATACCAATCATCGCATGATCCTAGAAGCTTTGCAATTGGTTAAACTAAGTTATCTGCCTTTCGCCTTTCTCAACATGTGCTCCTCTAGTTCTTTTTGGAATGCGCGCAGGGTTTTAAGTACCTAACTTATTTGATCCTCTGCAAGTTTCGCGCCTTTTCTCATATCCCTCTATGTCCAATATACACAAAGCCTGCGGTTTTGAAAGAGCATTTATGGGCATTTTTGGATGATGGAGAGTACGATTTGAACGCTTTTATAGTCGCGTGGCTATCCATGTAGAAGTTTCAGTTAATTGTTGCTTCTGTACATAAAAGCTCTCCTACTTTCATTACAGCAAAGACCTCAGCTTGAAACACACGATAACCGTACAAAGCCTGCACAAACAATCCTGTAGCTCTCAAGCTCTCCTCTGTCGAGTTTTAGTAAGATGCTGTATATCCCAACTTTCCACAAAAGTGGTGAGAGGGCATTTCCTTAACGAGTTTCGTGGGCAGCCCCGCTTGTTGCCCAACTTATTTTGCTACCTAGAGTACTGCATATCGATCTGTAATCACTGTCATTCTGCTCAGTGCCTGAGGGATGATGTCCGTCTCAATGCTGCTGAAAGCGCCCTCGATGTCTAGACATGTCGAAAAAGTGTAATGCTTGAATTAAAGGGATCGTTCTATTTAGCCCACCAACTCATAAGTTTTATAAGTATATTTGTATGTATGCATGTTGCGCTGATGTGTGTCGCTTCTTCCAATGCAATGAGCTTATTTCTATGCGAACTTATTAAGATTCAGTTAATGAATAAATTTGTTTGTCTTCCGTCCCATATTTGGCAATGTCCTTTGAAAATGTTCTGATCATCAATTGCACATCAACAAAGTCATTACAAACTGGCATAATAAAACAATATAAAGAAAAAACAAAAACAATCATCGTAGTAATGCTAAGTGAAAGTACGTAAATTACTAATATACATCTCCATGCATATGTGTGTCTGTATTGTACATATGTATGTGTGCACATACTCCACACAAGGACTTGCATACTATTATAAAGACGAACAAACAGGAAGGAAGAAAATCATCAGGAATATAATCTGACAGCTCCACTCTCTTTTGGCTCAAATCTTCCATATCCGTCGTCGCCATATACAGCACTACATACCACAGTCCACACATATGCACATACACACATACATATACACATATTTGCCTAGAAACTTGTTGGCAGCTAAAGCACACTTCCACCGATATGAGGGTTCATGCACAGGTGGAATGGGCAGGCTGACTAAAAGAAATCAATTTGATAAGTTGGCAAAATACCTTTTTTTTGAAATTCTAAACTTTGTGATGCTTACATGAGTTGTCGGCTTATTTGATGGTGGCAGTCTATTTACAGTCAGATTTGAACAGCCTCTTAAAAGGATTTGTTTATTTTTAAGATGGTTGCTTAGAGCGAAAATCAAAGACACCTTCTTGAATTGCGGTGAGAAGGCCACTTTCAGTTCGTCCATTGAAAATCATCTTATTATGCTATCTGATTGCTAAGATTAAAATAGATGTAAAAAACTGTTTGTGAGAGTAAATTGCTGAAAACATTTGCTAATGATTGAGCGCATTCTGGTTTAGTTCGACAGTAGGCCAGTTCCTACCTAGTCCTGAAAGCGAACGATTTATAGCTGGGTTTATATGTTTTTGCAAATGTATGTGTGCATGCATGTTTGATTGAGTGTACATTTCGTTGTCAGCAATTTTGTTAGATTTATGTCACAAATACGAAAAAGGCATTAAAAGAAATTTTTCAAATAGGATACATCTGTAGTGGGGGAAGCAAAATAGTTTTGGATATCTTTTTGCATTTTGAGTAGAGTGCAGAGTTTCGCCGGAGTTTTGAACGATGTGAAATGTATATATGTATAACTAATTACATATGTCCATATACATAGCCGTAGTTTCTTTGTTGGTTGATTGACAGAGCTTCCGCTCCAATTTGTGATGTGCGTCTTGATGATTTTCCACAAATGGAGGGACTTACAGTTCTATACTTTTTATGAAGGGCTTTTTCATTTTTCATGACAGAACTACACTCGGAGTTTCGTGAGTGCCTGCCGAAAAGCGACTCGTGTTAGAAAAAATCTTTTCTATCATTTAATGTTTCTTATTTACAAAGGTATCGAATCCGGACTCTACTGAAGCGTTGAAGTGGTGACTAATCCACAATTCAATTAGCGCTTCCGCACCATTTTGTTGCCACATTCTCGCTACCAATTTGTTTAACGGTTATTTACTGGATTACTATATCCAGTCTTTGCGGTTAAGAACCTTATTAGGTTGTGAACGTCTCAGTCAGACAGTTGTTCGAAACTTTCGAACAGTAGTTTTCACAGGGTTCACATTCTCTTCTTCCATAGGTCAAGGCATACCCAGACGAAATAGAAAATTGTTCCGTTTTTCTGTGGTTGTTCAAAACTGTGCCAGTGCGTGTTGTGAGGGATGCCCATTTTGGCTGCTTGTTCCCCGATAGGCCAGAAGTCTGCAGGCCATGAGTTTCATAATTGTCAGTATTGACATTTATTTGAGGTTGTAGGTGGCCATAAGGTTCTGCTAATTTGGCATGTCGTCTAGTCTCTCCATCTACATTCCGCGATTCGAAAGTATTTTAGGGAAGTTGTATTCCCAGTGGTGTGATTTTGCAAGATTGTTATTCAATGCAGATCCCCCTCTCGCTTTTTCGTTACCTTGAATGTTCCGATGACCCGGGACCCAGATTAAGTAAACTTTATGGTTTTCACTCAAGGTGGAAATACTATTCCTACTTTGTTCCACCGGCTTAGAGGTTGTTGTAGCCGAATCCACTGCCTATATTGCAGCTTGGCTATCCGAAAGAATAGCGATATTGCCCTTAAAAGAGAAATCTGCGATTAGTAACCCACAGTACTTCCGCCTGGAAGACACTGCAGGCATTAGAAAGACGTAGACGATAAAATTCTAAGTCTGCTTCTACCCCACAATCTATTTTAGAACCATCTGTATAGACTGATTATTGAATGTTTTATAAAAAGGTAAAAAAAAAAATAGTTAAACTTTCCTGCTACGAAATAAAGTATCCGCAATGGATACTACAAAAAATCTATATTTATATTGGCGAAAAGTAAACGAAAATTTCCGCATTATGCTTCAGAGAAATCTCATGAAACATTTTCCGTATTTAAGTTAGTGAATACTTCATATGCGAACAGCTTTAATTGTTGCTGTTAACTGCATTGTTATTTAATTGAAGCGCTGTGATCTTAAAAGCTTCATTGGCTTATCCTTTTTTCTTTTCAATGAAAATGAATGGTTTACTTTTTCATTTCATTTCAATTCTAGTTTTCATTTCAATGAAAGCAAAATCATTAAGTAACCACCCCCGTCTATTGTGTGTGCAATCATATCCCTAACACAAAGCGCCCACAAGCGAGCTTCAAAGTTACCTCCCGGTAATCTGGTACAATTTTGCCAGCATTTACAAACAAACAATGAACTTAAGTTGGCTAATCTGCGAGTGGAAGAGATGCTAACCTACAGCGACTTAATTCTAGGCACACAAGCCTGCCCAGACACATACGTATGCACATTTTGTACAGTTTTGTGTATAACTTTTTTCCTATAACTAAAGATTTGCTTCGGTGTTTAATCAGGGTTGCCTGGCACTGATTATTTTATTTCATAAGTCAGCACGTTAATGTAGGTACCGAATTTATAAAACTTGTGATATTTTAAATCACAAGTAAATTGTTGTAGTACCTTAAAGTCATTTTTGATAACGAATGTATGATAACCCAGAGTTGCAAAAAAAAAATATTTTATAGACATATTTATGAGTCACTTGGTGCCAACTGTTTTATTTATAATTTTATTGATTGTGATTTTTTTAAAAGAAGAGTTCACGTCTTTTCATCGGTTGTGATTAATTCACAAAGATAATTTGGAGCTTAAAAATAACAAATTTATTTACAATCTATGTACAATTTGCTGTTCCCAATTTACTGATGCCATAAGAAAGTTTTGTGTGAAGGATATGAATTTGATTAAAAAAACTATTGAAGACAAACAAATAACATTTTATATCAACAATTCGACCAAATTTGTAGTGTTATTTCATCACTCTACTACTCTACTTATTAGTTTTATTTTCACTTCCGGCGCAACGAAAGAAATTGTCTATCGAAAGCAAAATTGAAATCTAATTTTGAAGAGTTTAAGGAATTTCATAAAAAGTTCTAAAAAATTCAAGTTGAAGAGCACTCATTAATTTTTACTGCATACACTGCATGAAAAATTTTATAAAATGACTTTCAGTTATTAGTTCTTATAATACCTGCTAAATTGTGATAACTGCGCATGTCACAAAGAATGTGAAGATCCCGATACCCCAATCGTTGACGACGGAATTGTCGTTCCGTTACCCGACCATGACGAGGTGAGAATAGCGATAACGCGGCTAAAGAACAACAGAGTCGCGGTCGCCGACGGACTGCCGGCTGAGCTATTCAAACATGGCGGCGAGGAGCTGGTAAGGTACATGTATCAGCTTCTATGCAAAATATGGTCGGATGAAAGCATGCCTGCCGATTGGAATTTAAGTGTGCTCTGCCCAATCCATAAGAAGGGCGATCCTGCAATCTGTGCCAATTACCGAGGGATTAGTTTTCTCAATATCGCCTATAAGGTTCTAGCGAGCGTATTGTGTGAAAGGCTGAAGCCCACCGTCAACCAACTGATTTTACCTTCTCCAAACTGGATAAAGAGGCAAAGCGAATTGGTCTGGTGATGAACGAGATGTCATCAAACAAACAGTCGGCACACTCGCGCATCGGCACCCATGTCACTGACAGTTATAATTTCGAGGTTGTAAAAGACTTCGTTTATTTAGGAACCAGTATTGACACCTATAACAATGTCAGCCTGGAAACCCGACGCAGAATCTTTCTTGCCAACAAGTGTTACTTTGGACTAAGCAGGCAATACAAGGCTCTCATCATGCCTGTCCTAACATATGGCGCAGAAGCGTGGACGATGACAACATCCGATGAAGCGACGCTTGGAGTGTTTGAGAGAAAGATTCTGCGGAAGATTTTTGGACCTTTGCACGTTGGCAACGCCGAATATTGCAGGCGATGGAACGATGAGCTGTATGAGCTTTACGACGATATAGACATAGCGCAGCGAATAAAGATCCAGCGGCTACGTTGGCTGGGTCATGTCGGCCGAATGGATACAAACGCTCCGGCTTTGAAAGTATTCGATGCGGTACCAGCTGGTGGTAGCAAAGGAAGAGGAAGGCCCCCTTTGCGTTGGAAAGATCAAGTGGAGAAGAACTTGACTTCACTTGGTATGTCCAATTGGCGCCGGTTAGCACGAGAAAGAAACGACTGGCGCGCTTTGTTAAACTCGGTCAAAATCGCGTAAGCAGTTATCGCGCCAATTAAGAAGAAGAATACAAGGTGGCGCCAATTAATCATCCAATTGCGTTTGAATAACCCTTTTACTATATATATAAGTATATACATAAAATAAATTAATACATAATTGGCCCGTACACTTCTGTTGGTGTGTGGCTGAGCTCCTTCTCCTATTTGGTCTTTATGTTGATGGTGTGCGTCTGATGTTGTTCCACACATATAGGTTTTTTATTAACATAAAGTTTATACTACAACAAAAACCATATAACTTAAAGTTTCACAATTTATACACAATTAAAAAAAATTCCAACAAAATGTAAAGCTTTTTAATCAGAATCTTCTGGTTATGCAGTTTTGTAGCTCATTTAATTTCAAGGGACTCAAAATTCGCATCGATTCCATATAATCTTTTTTTGTTAATGCTGTTATGCTTTTTCAGCCACATAACTAATACCCGATTTTTTCTTTTAATGGCGAAAGTGCACAAGACCACCAGCAACAAAAAGTTTTCATAAATCAAAGCGATTTTTGAACTACTTCGAACTTACGTTTTATTATACCAAAATTAAAAGGGGTATAAAATTGTATACTGGAAATTTTTTTAAAAATTCTGATTAAAAACTTCGAAATTTTGATGCAAATTTGTCGAATTTTTGTACAAATTTTAAATTAGGAACTTTGAGCTGCATACACATATGGTTTTTATAAAATAAATATATATATATATAAAGATATTTAAGGATATAAAAAAATTAATTAAGTAAATAAAAAAAATTAAATAAATAAAAAAATTAAATAAACAAAAAAATAAATGAGTAATGAAAACTTTGTAATATATCGCACTGTTTTTATTGTGAATGATGCTGTGTGTATATAAATATCTATTCAGCTCTCATATAGACTTGCCACCTTCGCAAAAGCATATGGCAGTAGGGTAGCAAATGTGACGTCCTTTTCCCAGCTTTCAGAAAATTTTCGAATAATGTTGCTGCATAACTTTTACACTCTCACAAACTTTGGAAAGAATTGGTATCTATATCTCGGCAAAAAGTTGCTTAGGTTTTGCACAATACTGTATGTGAATCTATGCCCACAAACAAAGCAAAAATACATTCCAACAACCTGCTGATAACGCAACATCAGCAAAGCTACTAAGGCTTTCAAACGATGTCTGCAAACGAAAAAGGCTGCAACGTCACATATAAAGGGAAATTGCTGGTGTCGTGAATGTTTCCACCGGCGTGCCATTTCCTTCTTTACCAAACGCTTACAGCTATGGTTTGTAAAGGGGAAGTAACTTCACAAACAAAGTTTATTATTTCTTTTTACATAGATTCATGTGAGGAGCTTCTGATCCAATGTGAATTGTGCGTCTTGCACGGCCGTTTTCACAATTTACCACTAAAGTACATACAACACTGATTCTGCGGAATGGGATTCATTAGTCAATTTCAAATAAATTTGGTCTGCTGAATTGGCGGCATAAAACTGTAGGTCCCTCCATTTATGGAAAATAAAATGTTTTTGATGGCACCATCTTTTTAATGAGTCAGTGCGTTGGAAGTAACATCCCTAACTGACTTCCATTGACAACTGACTTGGTGACATTTGGTTCAGTGGTAGCGAAGTTGTTGCGTCTAAAGTGTCAGAATGTTTGTGCCATCGGTACAAAAATGAGTTTCAAACAAAGAGCTAATATCAAATTTTGCTTTAAAATCGGTAAAACGTTTGCCGAAACATTTGAATTGTTGAAACAAGTTTATGGCGATGATTATCTATCCCGTGCCAGAGTTCATAAAAGATATACACGTTTCAGAAATGGTTGTGAAGACATAAATGACAATGAACATACGAGCCGCCCAAAATCAGTAATCAATCAAAACTCCATGGAAAATTTTCGTAAATGTATGCAAAAATGAACTCATGGAATCTGAGTTGAATATCTCCAAAACATCGATTTATCGCATTTTAACTGATAATTTGGGCTTACGAAAGGTCTGTGCACTTTCACTCCGCACAAGTTAACTGTGGATAAAAAATTGCTCAGAAATAAACATTCGAAAGAACTCATTAAAGAGGCGAGAAAAGACGAGATCTTCCTTTAAAACATTGTAACTGGTGATAAAACGTGGTATTTTCATAATGAACCTGAAACGCTTGTACCGACATCCTGAAGGACATTCCGGTCAAGGAATTGAAACACTCTTTCGAAAAGCTTTTGGATCGCTCAAAATAATGTATCGAGGCCAGAGAGAACTAAATATTTTCAATAAATAAACTCGAAGTTATCAGATGAAAACTCCTGTCGTTTCTATTTCAGCTCAGTCTTGTTTACTTTGGACATCACCTTGTATATGCATACTGCCGTTCCTTTATTAGTGAAACGGTAAAAGTTGCCGTTTACTGTTTACAGCCAAAATCTGTCATTCTCTGAAATCGCTATTTTCCGTATAAAGAAAAGTTAATTTGCAAATGAACATTTGCTAACTAGTCGTTAGAAATTGTTATTACTTTAAAAAGAATTTGAACGTGAACATGTAATAACTTCATTTACAAAACAAATATATATTTCCGATTCAGTCACAAGAACAAACTGAAAACAGAGAGTGAATCTTATAGAGTGAAACATTGGCTAAATATTAAATTTCCCCTAATCGTCAAAGTTGTTTTAGAGAAACATAAATATATATGTACATATGTATGTATATATTGCTATTATTCGAAGTTTCATCTCAGACTTTGTTGATTCATATACTCTAAAGCTGTTATATACATACCTCTCTAGTGCGTTCGCTGCTGGAATACGTCATCTTTATTTGGAGACCAAATTATGGTTGTCATATTTGTAGGCTTGAACGTGTCCAGAAAGCTTTCGTGCCATGCGATTTGCGTTCTTTGAATTTCACAGATCCCATTCCATTCTATAAAAGTCGGTGCGTGCTCATACTTTTAAAAACACTAGATATTAGAAGGATTATTCTCTCTCTCACTTTCGTTTTCGATTTGATGAGTGGAGCGATTGACTCCTTATCGATACTAGAGAAAATTAGTTTCAATATTCTTCAGCGAAGCTTAGTAATTCATGATATTTTCTGGTTAGGGATGGTTAGAACTAATTACGCTCCATGCTCCAATTTCTAGAACTTGGAGATAATTTAATTCGTTTTCAAATCATACAGGACTAGATTTTTCCTCAACAAAGCACCACTTTAAAGTGTTACTTAATGAATTATTGAACTAAATTCCAATTATTATTTGTTGAACTAAATGAATTATTATTAATTTATCTAATATTCTTTCTCTGTAAATTATAAGAAATGTTACATTTTCCTTCATTCACTACAATGAAACTAATGAAATTTATTTTAATTTGCAATAATTATAATTATAAATTAATGGATTAATTAATCAGTCTAATCTGTTTTCATTGCCTGTAAGAAATATGAAGAAATGAATAAATAAAAAAATATATTCAAATACAAGAATATTTAAAGTAATCAGATTTTAGTTGAAAATAAGAATTTTCATTTCATACGTTTGTGGAATTTTTGATGCATTTTAAAGTTTTCCCCTTAAAGTTGAAAATACAAAATTTACGTTTCTACATTGGCGCTCATGGCCACCCATGCAAATGCGTCTGTCAGTAAAGCCGAGAATATCACAATATGCTGCAACCGAGGCGATAACACACATTTTTCACTCCATACACTTTTCACTTCAGTAACTCGAAAGCTCACATGGCACACAACGGTCGCCAGAACGGACGGATGGTACGGAAGAGCGGAAATTCCAATTTAGCCATAGGCGATTGCAATATCAAACACAACAATAACACAAACAGTAACGGAAGCAGAGGCAACAGCAGCTGTTGCATTTTATGTTGATACAATTGCTGTTGTTGTTGTACCTGCATTGTTATTGCTGTTGCAAGTGGTCCACCATCTGTGTAGTTCTCGCTCTTGTTAGGTTGTGACAGTTTTGCTGGAATATTGTAATATATACTGGATGCTGCTGCTACTGGGGGGAAGTAAGCAGATGGGGGCGCGTGGTCGTTAGACCGCACGTTGCGATGGCAACATTTTAATTGGCAGTCGTATTTCACATTTTCATAGCAGTTTGGGAATGCGATTTATTTGTCTGGTATTTATTATTTTGAGTACTTTCTGGTGCTATTATATGTGGACTAAAGGCACATAACTGAACCTACATACATACATATGTACGTATATACATAAATGTTCATAAGCATGAAAAACATACATATGTGTTTTCACATTTTATTAATACCAGAGTGACTCAAGAAGTGGCTTGCTGATTTTGGAATAGGACAACCTGGAACTCAGATAATAGATAAATAAAAATATTTTCATAAATAAAAGTAAAAAACATTTTCGTTAAAATGGTGCTTATTGCATATATTAATTTATATCTTGTATTATAATTTTTGTTTTAAAAAATAAAATAATTAAATTTTTTTTTATTTTCAAAAATTTAAAAACATTCCCTTGCATTATTGAATCAAAATCAGCGCCTTGCGCTCATATTGGTTTAAACGAATGATCTATGGAACCATCGGTTTGGTGCTTAACACTTCTACATACCTACACATGTATATCCCTTGTGAATGCGGTATGGAACTTGAGCTGGCCCTTACGATTTGTATATAGGTAAAAATCTAACCATCGAAATTCCATAGTGCAGTAGAGGTGTAGAGTTGGCTGTAACATCATAACGGAACAGATATAAATATACATATATTCGCTCAAACTTATTCAAAAATATACAGAATGACGCCAGCCTGCCTTCTATGCACGATAGTATAATATTAATACAACTTTGCTTCCGTCGTTTTTCGATAGAGGGCTGAAGCGCTAGACGCTAGTTAAAATCGACATACCTAGATAGTTTGGACATCTGTGAACATAATCACAACACCGTATTAGTGAAAACGTGTTTCTTTATGGACTTATTCTCGGTAAAGGATGTCACTATACTTACTTTTTGTAGACTTCGAGAGAGCATTTGACACTATTTCACTAATTCATCATTTTGGTGTGCCTGGAAAAATCATTGAAAAATCGTAATGCTGAAAGCAGAGCACGTTTCAAAGGCAAATCTAGCGAACGATTTTCTATAGTAAATGGTGTAAGACAAGGATGCGTCCTTTTACCTCTTTTATTTATCGCAGTACTGGTTTCTATATTAGAGAAAACAAACTGCGAAACGCCAAACGGCATTCGGTGGCGGCCGTTCCAAAAGTTTGGATATCTAGATTTTGCTGACGACATACCCTTCCTGAGTCATATGCTGGTATTCGATTCGATATGGGCTGCATAATTGCCAATTATGGAGGTACTGAAAAATATGTATAATCAAACCTAGAGCAAGTTTTTGGGCAAAATTTGGACTTCACGAATTACTAGTAGACGTACCAACCTTGGAATTTTTAATACGAGTGTATGGTTGTCAAACCTGAAAAGTCACTAACAGAATCTGACAGTGTCATGCAAACCTTTGTAAACCAATTTCTTCGACGAATTTGCCGAATTTTTTGGCCCAGAGTTATAACGAATGACAATCTACTAGCACAAACAATGCCAGAACCTGTTAATGTCGAGATTAAACGCCGGAAATGGTGTTGGATTGGACACACTTTGCAAAAGGAAAATAATGACATGAAATAAAATGGCACTCGAGTGGAACCCCCCAGGTTGACGAAGGAGAGGACGACGCAGAAGTACATGGATTAAAATATGAGTTCTTGAGTCAACAAATGGGAGCTGGCCTTAAATTCGTGATAGATGGAATGTGTTAGTTTCCGCCGTATGTTCCGACACTAAATTGTATCCTTACATAAATTTTTTTTTGTATTCAATTTATGCTCAAGGAATATGAAAAAAAATACACCCTAAGGGCAAAAACGACCGCCGTAACCGAATCGATGGTGCGTGACTAACATTCGGAGAACGTAGGTTCGAATCTAATATAAGTGAAACGCCAAAATGAAGAAAAAGTTTGTTCTAATAGTGGTCATGCTCGGCAGGCAATGGCAAACATTCGAGTGTATTTCTGCCATGAAAAAGCTCCTCATAGAAAATATCTGCGGTTCGGAGTCGACTTAAAACTGTAGGTCCCTCCATTTGTGGAACAACATCAAGACGCACGCCACAAACAGGAGGAGAAGCTCGGCTAAACACCCAAAAAAGGTGTAAATGCCTTATATGTATTTATATGTATTGAATTTACATAAACGGGATAAATTGGATACGTGCAGTTTTGAAAAGTACATACCTTGAGTGAATAATCGAAAGTTACCAATTTTTTTCATATGGAAGAAAAAGCCTATCGCATCGCCAAAAAAATAATCGCCAAATATCAATGGTATTTTGTTGGACTGAAATTCAAGGTGCTATAAAACTGAATATCCAGACAAATTCGAAAATTCTTCTTAACAATTTGATGCTTTGATGACATTTTGAACAAATTTTGGAATTTCGCATTATATGGTTTTTATTGTAGACCGAACTATATTTTTAGAAAGAAATAGTGGTGTGCTTACAATTTTGCACATAAATTTGTGTATGGGAGAAGAAATCAATTTCATACTTAACACTCAATACTATAAATTATATTTGGTTTTAAGTGATCCTCCAGAGAAGTTGAGTGGATCGAACCAGTTCGCGCTCGTTATTTTTTCTATACGTGTATGCATATACTATATATATGTACATGTATATCATGATGGAAACAATAATGAGATGGCGCCTATCGTGGTACCGTTACTTTGCTCTCAGCGAATTTTACAATGAGTGACGTCTTATTCACATAATTGGTGACCAATATGGCCAGATAAACATTTTCGTAACTTGATTTAGCTTGTTTTTTGTTATTTAGTCTCGGAGTTTTAGTTCTTTCTTCATGACATTTTTCTAGCCTCTTCTAATTAAACTGTAATGTTTATAATTTTGTAATATATACATTTTTAAAAATTAGTTCAATAATTCACTCAGTTTTTCTTAAGCTTTCCTTTCTTTAACATCTTGACATATTACCCGCAATTGCGGTTATTGTTGGTGTTCTTCTGCTTTCAGCAGTCAAATCTCTCTCTCGCTCTGCAGTGTTACCTAGCTTTGGATATAAAAACGCACTAAAATGCCCGTTTAAAGAAAATAAAATACCAACGTTTTATTGAATTACTTAAACAACTTTGTATGCGTGACAAATTGTCTTTAAAATATCCGTTTTTTTTTAAATAAATGTGTTATGGATATGTACAATTTAATTTATGAGTTTTTTTTTTAAAAGAAACTCTTTTGTTAAGGGAACGACTTATTTGCTATATTTCAGGTTATGTAACAAAATAAGGTACTTTTTTCGTAAAAATGTTGTTATGGTTTTTTCAGTATTTTCTAGTATTTTTTTGCTTATTTTTACTACGAATACACCTCTTGATGCCCTATGCCCCACTAAGGATTGAGGACCGGGCGAAACGATTGCACCTCTATGGTTTTAATTCGCATTCAGTAAATTCAAACGCTTTTTAAAATGTGTAAAAAGGTTTTCAATATTAAGAAGAGTTGAGAAATGAGGATTTAATATGATAACATAACCTTAAAAGGAGGAAAAATTAAACTTGCACTTTCAAAATATCAAATTTTATAAGAATCAACAAATTTTCATTAGCACTAAAACCTTCTCAGAGTGACCCTTTTTAACCTTCTTTTCTTTAATAATACGAGTACAGCTTTGTTACTTACAGTCTCGGCAGCTTTAAATTAAGGAAAAGAAACAAACACCAAAGTTAAACATTTTCGCATTTTGGGTATAAAAAAAGCACTAAATTTATTGCGAAGAGCAAATGGTTGGCAAACTGCACAACTCAGCTATAGTGACGTCACGCACTCTCTGATGGGCGCAATCTTGTTTCTATCATACATGTATGTATACCAATGTATACCAACCGCCATATCCCCTTTTCTGTAGTTGCGGACCAGTGTCAAATTCGATGGACAATTCTATGTGAAACAAAACTATGCTACAGGTATAGCTGGCCTCTGCAATTGTTTAAAAGTAGAGCACGGAACTCTAGGCTCGTTTGTTAAAATATTTTAAACTTAAGCTTTCAATTGCTGCACTTCAATTTGTTAGTTTATACTTACTGCAAACTATGCATGTGATAGAAATGTCCTTGTTTGCATCTTAGAGCAGTATGAGACGGAACTCTCAGCTTGGTGAGAGCATTGTCAAAATGTACCTTTTTATAGCATTTTCCAATAGAGACACTCCGTTATGAAATGCAACACGAGCATTCACTGAGCAAATATTTTTGGGATTTTTGTTATTAAATAAAATGATTAAATACAAAGATTTATTTTAAGTTGAGTTAATTTGTAATTTTACCATTATAATGGTTGTGAAATTCAAATATCGCATTTTATTTAATGAAGAAATTTTTATAATGAAAATTTCTATATGAAGCATACGGGTTTTTAGGATTAGAAGCGGTGCATTTCGTATGTATGTATGTAGTGGTAACGCAGAGTAAATGCATTCTACATTCATGCTTGCAAGCGTATTTGCACATCCAAGAGTTGGTATATGAGTACGAGTGTACTCAACATATGTACATTAATTTCCGCTGTTGTGCACTTAGCAAACGTTTTTGAATTCTGTTTATATAATTTAATGCCATTTAATTCACGCCATGTTGGCGTTTTAATCCGCAGTTTAATTCAATAATTAAGCTGTAGGTTTTCATTATACATTTAAATAGAATTTGTTCATATATTCACTAACACATACATACACACATCTGGCTATATGTTGTGCGCGTAATAATAAATATTTAACACATTGCAGTTATAACTCTTGATCAATTTTCTTGTCTGACACCTGAAGGATTTAAATATAGTTAATATAAATTCATATATCAGTGAGCTGCAATAAGTTGGTATTATGAAAAGTACAAAATTGCCAAACAACTTAAAAAGAACGCATGCAATAAAAAGCATACAAAAGCAAACCACATCGAATGTTCAAGTAATGTGGAAAATAACTGGCTAAAATTCCATAAAATAGGTATTATTCTATTCTTCTTGTTTGGCGTGATAGCCGCTTACGCGATTTAGGCCGAGTTCAACAAAGCGCGCCAGTCCTTTCTTTCTCCTCTCTTTCTTCTGCTAATAGGCGCTTGTTAGACACACTAAGTGACGCCAAGTCCTTCTCCACCTAATCTTTCCAAAGAAGAGAAGGCTTTGCTATTTCTCTGCTACCACCAGCTGGTACCGCATGGAATACTTTCAGACCCGGAGCTTTTGTATCCATGCGGACGACATAACTCAGCCAACGAAGCTGTCGTAAAGCTTCCATCGCCTACGATACTTGCCGTCGCCAACGTGCAAAGGTTCAAAAATCTTCCGCCGAATCTTTCTTTCAAACAGTCGAAGGGACGTCTCATCAGATATTGTCGGGCATGATGAGAGCCTTTTAAAGTGTTAGTTGTGATAGTCGAGAGAGGACTTTACTTCTCAATTGCCTACTTAGTCCAAAGTAGCACTTGTTGGCAAGAAAGATTCTCCATGGGCTTTAAGGCTGACATTATTATCAGAGTTAATGCTGTCTCTCGGGGTTAGAGCTTCAGAGCTTATTTAGATTCGCAAAAGTCGCAGGTTTATTACAAGAAGCCTACTACCTTACGTTTCGGCTCCATCTGGCACAACTAAGGACCAATAGGTTAGGTCAACCTATCCTGATGCTGGTTCCTAAATCATAACTAACAATAGTGACGTGGGTGCCGATGCGCGAGTGCGTCGACTGTATGTTTGATGACAGGAGGTAATTCGTTCTGTCCTCGTTCCCCACCAGACCCATTCGCTTCGCTTTTTTATCCAGTTTGGAAAAAACACAACTAACAGCGGCTGCCGTAGCCGAAAGTGTTACTACCAATCGGGAGTGCGTAGGTTCGAATCTCCGACAGCAATATTATAGAAAAAGTTTTTTCTAATAGCGGTCGTCCTTCGGCCCGCCACAAATAGGAGGAAGAGCTCGGCTAAATACCTAACAGACGTGTACACACTAATTATTTATTTATTTTATTTTTAACAGCGCAGTTGTTAAGACCGATGATGTCAATATAGCGTTTTATTGTCCTCATTACTAGGTCTATGCCCGGGTGCCTGCGTCGAGGTACCTCTTTTTCATCCGGAGAATTCTTTCCGCAAAACCATTGATGATCTCTCACGTTTCCTTGTTGCTAATTATCTTGTCGATTACATTTCCTGCTCTTTATTATACTAAAATTTAATGGGCTGTACAACAGCGTACCCAAATTTCTGTTTATTGGGTATGGGAATAAGTTTCGGTCCTTTCGTAGCCAAAGTTACGAATTATTTAAACAATTAGATAATGCATGATATTATTTGAAGTAGGTATGTGCTATTGGAAGCTACAACTTTACTCCATCTTTCAGGCAGCATATGGATTTCTCTGACGAAAAATTCGAGTTCTTTTGACTTGATCCCTTCATTGAGCCAGTTTGCGATGGTCTCGTATGAAGTCAACCGCTCTCCAATAAGGGCTGACTGCATTGATCAGAACAGATGGTAATCCGAAGGTGCAATGTCTGGGGAATACGGCGGGTGGGGCAAGATTTCCCAATTAAGTCGCTCTAAATATTTCCGGACCGATTTAGCAACGTGTGGCTTGGCGTTGTCATGCAGCAAAGTCAGTTTGTCATGTCTACCGGCCCATTCCGGCCGTCTTTCTTTGAGAGCTCGATTCAAACGCAATAGCTAAAGTCGGTGACGATCACCAGTGACAGTTTCAGATGGTTCAAGGAGTTCATGGTAGATGGCACCCGTCTGATCCCACCAGATGCACAACGTAACCTTTGAAGCATGAATTTTTTTTTTTCGCTGTCGATGGACCTGGTTCAACTGGCAGGCTCCAACATTTTCGACGCTTAGGGTTATCATAATAGATCCATTTTTAACCGGCAGTAACGATGCGATGCAGAAAACCTTTTCTTCTCTATCTCTCGATATCCCACTCCTTCAATTGATGTGGCACTTAGTTACCTGCTACGATTCAGCTGATCTTTTCTTTAAAAGGTAATAATGAAGCATGACTTCCCGCAAATGCTGCTTTTTCGGGACGAACGTAGACATTTTTGACGTCAGATAAAAAATGATCTTTACGATTCAAACGAATGTAAACTACCGCATTCGAGACCTTCAAATAACCAGTATATTACTAGAGCGAACACAAAAATAGTAGCAGCAGCGACACCTCATTTACGAGGACGGAAACTTATTCCCATATCATCAATTTTTAAAAGGATTTTGAAATGAAGATTTTGAATGAAATTTATCAATTTTTTTTATTAATATTGTACAAAGTTTGATTAATATGACCTTTAGCTTAGAATCGAATAAATGTTTATTAAAAAAACAATTTAGGTAATAAACTACGTAAATAAATAGTTAAAATTGTCAAAATGTTAGGTTGCCACATACATTTTTTTGGTTATTGGAATTAAAATAAAAATACATGCATTTGCATTTTCTGGCTTGCCTAGTCATTAGTTGCCGCTTGAAAATTTATGACTCTTGCAATAAAATACGACAATCACACTGAAATGACAAGAAGTAATCTGGCAAACAAGATCAGTTAGATAAGTCATGAAGTTGATTTAGTTCAAATTAGCAGTGCCCGGAGTGCTTGCCAGTTTTAATTATTCTTGATGTGTCACGACCTGCTGCAACTGCAAGGTATCTAATATGTACGTGCATAGCTAACTCTTAACCACCAAAAAGCGGAATTGTTTCTTCCTGCCGCTTGTATGCAGCGCTGACATGAATATATTCACCTCTGTAATAGCATTTATTTACTCGCATACATACATATGTAAATGATCCTTAACTTTTCATTTTGTATTTCCATACCTGTATTTTCTTGTACTATTCAACTTTGAAGTGCACTATAAATTTTTAATGTTTGCCAATCTTTGTATGGGCAATGCGCTCTGTCATTCGAATTGATTGTTGTGGCTCAAACATTTCGAAGCGCCAACACAAAACTTACCTTGCGCATACCCTGCGGAAATTGTAGCCATCATACCACACATCCCCTTTTCGTATACGAAACTACTGCTGAGCTCAGGGGTCGGCAGCCTTTTGAGTCGGAAGAGTCAAAAATTATAATTAATAAAATTTCAAGGTTTTTAAAGAGCCACACAATTTGTAAACAATAAATAGTACTCGCATAAATAAAGTTTTTTGATGAAAAAACAACTAATCGATTTATTTATGCACAAAAAATATTTATTTAGTCATATAAATGTAGTGTTTTTCACAACAATCGATCCGAGGATAGTCAGCACTCCAAATGCCAACTTCTTCACCTCTCTGTAGCCGTCTGGAATACTATTCCATGCGTCAAATATTAGTGCCTCAACTCACGACATTTCTTGTAAAGCTGTCCACTTTTCTTGCTTTACATGCATACATTTTTGGGCCTCCAACTTTTCCAACTTGCTTTTCAACTCTGTAACTTTTCCACTCTATAAAACTTTACTTTTTAAATCTATCAATTGCATTTCTAGATATTCAGTATCAATTCTAAATGGCTAAATGTTGATTTTGTTACTATTTGTGTTGAGATGATTTACCATGAATGCTAACTGTTTTTTTTTGCTTTTGAGTTGCTCAAATCTATCAGCAAATTCATAAGGAATTTTTTTATAACTGTTCTGAAGTTGGTTGGTTTTGAAATAATTCATGTCAACAGTTGCACCGGTTTGCTATAGAAACTGAAAATGAAGAAAATTACGGCCCTGAATATCTTCTGCAAAAATAATATATTTTTCTTTAAAACAACCCAATTCATCTACCAAAACATAGACTTTCACTCTCGATTCAGCTCGTTTTAATTTCGGTGTGATATCCACCATAAAGTCAAATATTTGCAACCATTTGTCGTTTTCTAATTTGGTGATTTATGTCTTTTTCATTTAGCCATGTATTTATTTCATTGAAGCAAAAAGCAAAACGTTTCGACACCTTACCTTTGGGAAGCCATCACACTTTATTGTGAAGAAGGCGACCGGAGTACTTAGTCTCCATTTCGTTAAGGAATTCTTTAAACTGACGATTGTAGAGTGACGATTTTGCTTTTTTTTTTGTTTTTGGTTTTTAATAAATTATATTTGCGTATGGAATTAAAGCGCCGCAGCTTCACATCCAAAGAGCCGCGTTTGGCTCGCGAGCCGCAGGCTGCCGACGCCTGGCTTAGCTCAATAAATTATATCCACTATATTCTGTGGCCATTATTTCGCAGATTGGAGCTGAACAGTGTTAAATTTAGAATTAGATAACTTTTGCAATATCATCTGTGGCCAGTTCCTAAGGAAGAAATTCATGTAATTCAAATGACAAAAAAGAAATTAAATACACTAAGACATTTTTTTAATTATAATTCTTCTATTAATATTGATTTAACGGGTGTTTATCGATTATATGAATTTGACAAAATAAAATATAATATTAGTTGTACTAATACTTCTATGAAAATTGTTAAAAAAGTCAATTGTGTTGCTTGATTTTACCACATTTCAGAAGTTTTTAACCCGTGACGTATTGACATCGCACCAGTTCGCAATTGACAAAATGTTATACAAATGAAGTTTCGCTTTTAAGTTGGAAGTGGCCCATTACTATTTACACACATATATAAAAAACAGAAATGTGGGAGAAAAAGATCATATCCAGATTTCATGTATGTCTCAGAGTTCTGCCCTGGTCCCACTGTGATTTGCCTGGAAGGTAGATTAAAATTTCCGTTTACCAGATTTGATTTTACGGCAGGGCATTTATTATATAGGGCTTTCCAAACAGAGGTGTTATTTTGATATTCAAAGAAAAATGCTAGTTTTTAATATAAATGACCGGATGTTTATTTCATTATAAAGAGGGAGGTATGCCGTTAATAGTGGAAAATGGCATAAGGCAAATAACCACCACAACCACGCTTACGGGACAATATCCTTTTCATGAAATTTTCCTTAACCGAATTGCAAAGTGGCTGCCCTATGTCCTCGATAGCCTCACGAATTCCATCTTTGAGGTCTTGAATCGACCCTGGGCGCTGTTGGCGAAGACCTTCTCTTTCACGTGGCCCCAAAGAAAAAAGTCACATTGTGTTAAATCACAAGATCTCGGTGTCCAATTGTGATCCCCTCTTCGAGAGATAACACGGTCCGGAAACTTAAAAAATCGTTAATCATCTCTCGACAGCTACATATATAAATTTACTCCTATGTACGTTAATATTATATATAAACTCCTCGTGCAAGTGATATTTTATTTTTGTTTTTTTTTTTTGGCTTTGTGTGCGAGTATATCTGGTATGACATTGCATGCAGATTAGTTGCAACTTTCTGTTTCTATTCTTTGAGCTGTTTTATTAAATATTGATTAATAGCAGAGTGACAGCCAAACAATTTCTATTTGAGCCGCCAACTACGTATAAACTCATATCTGTAGATAAACGTAAAGTTGTAGTCAGTGCTGTTGCAACAGCAAGAACAATAAACTCACCTGACTTTCGACAGTGCAAATATTTTACGGTTAAGAGGCAATCGGAACAAGTTTCTCAACTTAAGTTCCGGTTGAACGTGTGTCGGTTGCATTGTCGCTAGGAGACCAAATGTCAGCGACCACCAACACTATATTTCATTCGCCGTCGCAGAGCACAGATATGTAGTCGTCAGCCGGTTAGTGGGATGGTTTGGTTGTGTGCATTGCGCGGAGTCGGATGCAGGAGAACACCCTCTACAAGTCATGCACCTGGTCATTGTTCATTTACTGGTCACGAACTTTTTGTACGCCTCACACACCGGCAGCACTAAGCAAGGCAAACGGCGTTACAAACTTTGATTTTTATATTCAATACCACTTCATGCACGTAGAGCACTCGAAGGCAGGCCGTGGAAGGCCATAAACAATGTCAATCAAACTCTCGCAAGCCAGCCAAAACGAAGCAAAACTAATGTTGTTCACATCAGCCTAATATTTTTATGAAATTTGTATATGCATTACGAGCATATGTTTGTATGTATAGCACATATATCTAGATTTTGATACGGATTTCTACATTGAAGGAACGCGCAAAGCCTCCCACCTAAAATAGAAGATTTTAGATACATTCTTGAATCTTCTGGTATTAATGTTGTTTGTATTTCCGCGACTTAGTTCTCTGCGTGGCATAGTGATATGTTGTTTTGTGTTGATGGGTATGCGCTTTATCGCTCGAATAGTATTGGATTTTGTGGTGGTGTTGCGGTGTTTGAAAAATCAAATTTGTCCTATAGTCGTAAAATTAAGTGTACCTCGAACCATACAAATTCTATTGAGTACGTTTTCGTGGAAATAATGTCTTATTATAACAAAATCCTCGTAAGCTGCGTTTATAGACCAACAACAACAAAATAAACTCCGAGCTCTTTCTCCTATTTGTGGTGTGCGTCTTGATATTGTTCCACAAATGGAAGGACCTACAGTTTTAAACCGACACCGTTGTGATAACACTGGAACTTCTTCCTTACACATGGGATCCCTTTTAAATGAGCTTAACTTCGTTAATTGGAGATGCGCTATATCCGCTACATCTGTTAAAAATGCACCGCCAAGTGTGTAAAGTCTTTTTCTAGCTAACCCTTCACACTCGCAAGGGAGGTGTCTGTTGGTTTTCTCCTTTTCTATATTATATCAGCTTCTATAATAATCGCAGTATAGAACTTCCAGCCTTCTAGCATGGTTATCTAATAGCAATGGCCGGCTGATACATCTATGCAGGTTCTTGTATCCTCTCTGTTAAGTTTTAGTAGGCAATTTGAATGACCATTTTTGAGTTTCAGCCATGTTTGTTGTTAGGTTTTGGCATTTTGAATTTACTATTGCACTTTAATAGTTTGTCTGTCTATCAGTACTTTCCAAGTGGCTATGGGCGTGGGTATCATCGCTTTATCCGGTTGAATAGTTTGGGCTACACCTTTTCTGGCAAGTTCGTCTACTATATAGTTTTCTATGAGAGAGAGAAAGTAAAGTTTTGCTGATTAACATTGGCGTGGATACTCGCAAGTTTACGATCAAAAGAAATATTGTTTTCAGGTGTGTAATTAAATATTTAAAGTTAAACTAGCCTCATATCCCGGAAATCATTTCGCTTCTAATCAGCAACCTACATTATAGAATGCTGAAGTAGCCCTATGAAAAATTGAGTACATGGATTATTTGAAAGCAGCCAATAGAACTTTTTTATCTACGTTCCAACGACAGTCGCTTCTACGTTACCGGAACGACCCGAATTTATATCCGGCCAGGGATTGCCACTCCAGCTGAATTCCTCGTACATGTGTGGGGAATGTTTATGCTGCTTCAACAACAACAACAGTTTTTGTGTTTAGCTTTTTGCATGTGTAACAGCGTTTGAGAACGAATGAAATTCTACCACTTGCAACACCTTTCATTTTATTGCCTTTAATATAACATTTTGTATAAATGGAGCCACACCTTTACATTGCTTAGATGATTTTTTTGTCTTAAAAAATTAATTCTAATCACACATAGAAAAGCAACAAAGAAACTTAAGCAAATGTGTAATAAAATGAAATAATCATATAGAGTTAAGACTTTATTATTACCATAGATTGTCGTCAAACACCTGGCACTAGTTTGTGCACTAGTCGAAAGCAGTGTTGCCAACAAAAATTAGTACTGTTTTATTAAAAAAAGAAGACATGAACATTAAAAATTTTAATATTTCTGCAACCGACAATCAGGTAGACAGAAAAATAAATTCGGGGGCATTACCACCGGTTGATGGTCGGTATTATTACAAGACACAACCCATGGGATCAGCTTATGACCTCCATTACAATCATTGAGGACCCAATTTGCCCGTATTGCTTAGAGGAGGTGGATGTATATATATATGTATATAATGGACGTTAACACCCTTTTTAGGTGTTTGGCCGAGCTCCTTCTCCTATTTGTGGCGTGCGTCTTGATGTTGTTCCACAAATGGAGGACCTAAAGTTTCAAGTCGACTCCGAACGGCATATATTTTTTAGGAGGAGCTTTTTCATAGCAGAAATACACTCGGAGGTTTGCCAGTGCCTGTCTAGGGGCGATCGCTATTAGAAAACACTTTTTCTTTTTCAACCCATTCGGCTACGTCGGCTGCGGAGGAGGCGGATAGCACTGAGCATATTATCTGTGAGTGTCATGCCTTTTTCTGAGCAAGGCTACGAATGTTGGGTTCCGATGCCATGAGAACGAGTAATATTCGTACTCTCAAACTGGAGGATATTTTCAGATGTGCCAAAGAATCTGGAAAATTCTCATAGGACTAATTATATCTGTCTCTGTCTGTATTCTATCATATCTCCTTCTTTTTTTCTTCTCTCCTTGACTATCTACTCTTTTATTATCCAGAATTTTGAATACAATGGATTTTTTAGCCTGAGTGTTTAGGAGTTATCAATAGCTCGGTATTTCTTGGCCAGATGTCAGATAATTTAACTGAGGGGTGGCCTCTCCATTTACCATTTTGTGGGCTAGGAAAAGGTAACTTCTCCTCTGTTATTCAGATAGTAGAGAAAAGACAAAAGATAGCTATAACCCAAACCAGTTTAAAGACTGTATGGAATGAAATAAGAAAAAATTTAGAATCATAACAGGAATTTTAACAGGACAGTCAAGATTGCAGATTGAATCCTCATCCTAATAACCTGGGCATGATCGGGATATGATCCATCGACACTTGTCCTTTCTGCTACCAATCCCAGAAGACTCCAATGCACCTTATAATTGAATATGGCGCTATAGCGCGGAGAAGGTTGAGAAACCTTGGTCAACTGTATCCAGAAGAAAGTCACATACGCTCGATCCAGCCCAGCTCTATCTCTTTTGTGGGTATTCAAAACACGTTTAAAATATTTGGGGCACCACAGTTTGATCGATAGGAAGGTATCTGAGCAGTATGTTGGAAATGTCTCCTTAAATTTGCAATAGAAACAGGCACCATGCCGGTGGACAATTTCTAAACGCATAACTAAGGAACTCCATCTGGTATCGCCTTTGGACCGAACCGGTCTATGCTTAATTGCAAGTAAATCAGTTCAACCTAACCTTACCTAATCATTAAGGGCCCGCAATAGACTTTTCAGGTCGCAGTGCTAAATCCCTTCTTAATAATAATAAAAATTAAAGTTGGTCAATTGGAATCCTTGCTTCACACGCGTGAAGTGCTTGGTCGGTACTTGACATTTTTGTTTCACATGTCGCTTTGGTTTTGGTCAATTGTTCTGGCAGCGCTGTAAAGCTACCATTTGACCATAGAAGCTTCCAAAGAACGCAAAGCAAAGCGAATAAAGCCTGTAGTTGGCCAGCACCTAAGGGCTGTGAAGCGTAAATCAATAATTTAAAATGCCAGCAAAGAATAGCCCTAGAAGCGTTAAATCACAATACCATCGCAAACCGCAAAAGTACGGTTCCTTTTCTTTTGAAAAGGGTGCACGCCCCAATTATATACTTATATATATGCATACAATATATATATATATCTTAAAGAAGTGAACATTTATAGATTTTACTACAAAATTACTCAAACAACAGATGCGGTTACCCTATAGGTGAGTACATGAACAAAAACTCCTATGCCTATGTAAGTGTGCATATGCAAATTCAGTCAATTTAAATATGAATTATATTTTATCATTAATAATAATATTGGAAGGTTATATGTAAATGCTTAACAAATCAACTTCAACACGCTGACAGTATTTTTATGCCCAAGTTATATTATTTAGAATGTGAAAATGAATTGAGAATGTATGTTTTCCATTAAAGAAATGTACAAACATATACATATGTACCCACTTAAATATGCTACCATACAACATTTCTTGGCAAGGCTTGGAATTATACTCCTACCAAGCTGGCTGTAAATATTTCGCAGCGTGGAATAACTCAAATAGTTTTCCGTCTTTGAATTAATTTCTTCCTTTTACGTAGAAATCGTTGGAACTGACGTAATTTGCATTATCCGCCTCTCACGTTTTATATGGAACTCTCTTTTATGGGAAATAAAAATTTGAAATTAATTTAATTTTTCTCGAGAAATGTTGCCAATATTTCGTGGTTGTTGCTGTTGTAGCAGCATAAACATTCCCCATCCATATACGGGGACTGTTGCTGAAGTGAGAGTCCTTGTCCGGATATAAATCCGGGTCATTCCGGTTATGTAGAACCGACTGTCGTGTCGAAACCCTCGCCTTAGCATTAGCATTGGACTGCGACCAGCTGATTTTGAAAATTTGCTTCATACAATAAGTCTTGAATACATATGAGCGAGAAATATCACAAAAAAAATTCCTTTAATAGATGTACATGCTGCGAACAAAACTTCAAAATGGTAAAAACGGTTTTCCGATAACGGCCGCCCTTCTGTAGGCAAAGACAAACCTTTGCCAAGATTAGAGGGCAACGAAGTGTCGTTGGTTGGTTGTTTTCGTATAATATATCACCAACGCTATCTCAGTTTTTTTGTAAACACACCTCAAGTGGCGTCTGTTAAAGAGCTCACCTTTGAAACCTTTTCACCATGGTTTAGATGTTGTGCTTCTTTTTGTAGAGCCATATACTCGCGGTAAGGTAAAAGGTCTCAGAGTTGCAGATTAGGTATGCAGAGCAATTACAGCGCTGCACTTCTGCAGAAAACCAATTCGAAAAAAATGGGGGATGAAACCTAGAGTAATACAATGGCTCTATACAGCGGTGTTTAGGTAATTTCTCTACTGTGGTTGTGAACATTAAACGACTCCCATTTGTTGTCATAACCGGCGCGATCGAAAGCATTATTTGCGCCACTACACTTCCTTCCAGTAGAACGTAAGGCAAGATACAGGGCCCACCAACTATCGTTACGGATTTGAACTAGGTATTATTTGAAGAATGGTAACACTTAGCTGTCATCTGATTTGACAGAAAATTAGTTTCATTCTTCCGCTGAACGAAAATGGTTGTGTATACGCTCAAAGAACGCTGGGAAATATTGCGACATTACTTTGAAAATCATGGTAACGTTGCAGAATGTGTTCGAAAATTACGTACGGCAATGGGAAGAAGAAAAGGACCGAATGAAGCGTATGTGCGTTACTTTGCGAAAAAAGTAAGAGAAACTGGGTTGCTTATTGACAAACCAACGCGCGACCGACCAAAAAGCGTGCGTACACCCGAAAATATTGCTGCTGTGACCGAGAGTGTTCGTGAATCACCGCCGTTCTCAACAATTGGACATTTCGGAGACATCATTGAGACGAATTTTGCGTAAAGACCTTGGTATGATCGTATGGGATGGTGCATGGCTAGCCGATGCAGCCATATGAATGAAGTTGTGTTCCATCATTAACCGGAAGGATTGTACTTCAAAATAAAAAAAACAGTTTGGAAAAATATTGAGTAGTTTCTTTTTTATAGCATTTTTAATTCGGGGCGATGTAAGACAGACATCATGTATACACAGATGAGTCAAACTCGAGAGTAGCGTCGACGAAGTTGTATATTCCGTACATCTGGGGATCTCCTGTAGTTTTTGGCTCCCCGACCACTGCAGTGTTTTTTAGGCTGAACTAATGGCTATAATACATAAAAGCCATGGTATCTACACACATTTTCACGAATATTCCCTAAACCTCTAAGGTAGTCATGAAATGCGGCACATCTTTTAATGAAATTGATGAGTCATCTCACCCAAAGGCAATATGGGTTACGGGCCATTACGACATCGAGTAGAACTGCAGGGCCTATGAACTACCGAGATGGGTGATGAGTACGCAGACAAAAACATACTCTTATGGACATGAACCCGTAAGTTACGTATCTTTAAGAAAATCGTATGAACAGAGAATGAAAGCTCAACAATTGTAACCGACTCTCAATGCTAAATGCACAGAATCTCTGTTAAGGGGACAGATATCTGTAAACGGCCATATTTTCCCTGATTTTCATTAAAATTATTTAAAATGAAGAAGTCAATATATTTTTTTCAAAATTGGCATACAGTTTATTTATACATTAAAATAATATAAATTTTTTTGGTTTTAATCATTTAATATGGCGGATGTACACTCAATTCTTCCAGGAAGGTCGCAGCGGGGCTTCTCAATCGGCGGGCATTGTAGCATCGGCGTCAGTGACCTGAATACAAAAAACCAAAATGTCATATGAATTAAACAAAAATGAAAAAAAAATTCAAAAAATGTTTCAAAAATTTTTCAAAAACTTTAAATTCACATAGAAAGTAATATCATAAAACAATAACTTTTCGAGTTATCGTGTACACCAATTCGAAAAATATAGTTTTGAGAAAAACGCGTCTTAAGTTTGAATACCTTTCGAACGCAAAGAATAGAGTCGTCACGGTTGACGATCTATAATATAAGAAATACTTAAATTTACGTTCTAAAAATTGTTTGACATATTCTTAGAGTATTATATTAACATTTAATGAAAAAAAAAATTTGTTTAGGTATCTGCCCCCTTAAGCCAAAATAAGAATAGGCTCAGCCCACTGATTTTCGTTATAACGGGACACTGCCTAATAGGCAGACCAATCTAGAGAAGGGGCATGTAGACACACTTGACTTCTGTAGAAGATGTATAAATGAGGAAGGAAAACAGATGATTTTGCACCTTGTAAGCCACTGTCCTGCTCCATCCAGACGCAGATTTACCATTTTAGATTTAGATAATTCATCAATAAGCTATATTTCATAAGGAACTCGCGTCTAAATACTCTTAACAAAATTACTGATTTGAGAGTAATCTTTGACTCCACTTTTCAGTTTCTTAGTCTTTTGAATTTTGTCAATTTCAAATTGTATTCTACACTTGCCTTCATTCGGCGTTTTGCTTCCGATTTTACGGATCCTTACTCTTTGAAGTTACTATTTACTTCACTCGTACGATTCAAGCTGGAGTATGCCGTCTTTATTTGGAGGCCAAATCATCAGTGCTACATCAATAGACTTGAACGCATTCAAAAGAAGTTTCTTCGTTTTACACTCAGATCCTTGAGCTTCACTGATCCGATTTCTTCATACATATTAAATATAGGAATACTAAATTTCGTTAAAGCCAAAAGGGTTAGGTTAATTCGAAAAGTGAAACATAAATAAAATATAAAGACCGGAACATTCAGTTTCTGGCCCAGTCCATTCCGCTACCTAGACTTAATATAATAACAGGGGAGTTTTCTTATTTTTGCTCTTTCCAATTCGAACAATTCAAAACTGAATGATTTGCAGTCAAGCGCTATGCGGTGAGTTGGTTAAGTGCTATTTAGAATGTATGTGTAGATATGCTTGTACATACATCCATACGAATTCGTGGTATACATAAATTGTGCAGGTTCAAACTGCATGTGCAATGTGGTCATATTAATGTCTCAATGACGGTCAATGGCAGCCCGAAGTATTTTGTGCTTCTTGGAATACAAAGGATATTTTTGCTTTAATTTTAGTTAATTTCGCAGAGAGTGTCAATAGCCTTGAACTTAGCAGTGTGACTGAAGCCATTAATTAACCGCAGAATGTCGTGTATACTTGTAAGTAAGTCGGAATATGCTTTTTGCATATACACAATATTCCCACAATACACCTATGCATACATACTCCTATGCATATACATACTTACATGCATGACGATCCTTCCTTGTGACCGGTTTCTGAAGTGAGTTCACAGCGGCAATACATAAACTGTTGACACAAGAAATTTAATTATGACTTAACTGCAGATATGCCCCAATAAGCATAAGAAGGGCCATTGGTTACATTTTCGAACTTTCCATTGAGATTATTGCTACGATGGATATTATGAATACAGAAATCTATCTGATGTTTTATTGGTTATATTAATCTATTTTTTGAAAATATATCAGATATCGATAATTTCAAAGTACATGAAGTCCTATCGATGAAAAAAATATACTTCATAAGTCATTCAACTTGCCCCTGTTGTTGCATGGCACAGAGTCGTGGATGAAGACATTCACCTCCTGTGAATTATATTCGGAAGGTTTGAATATCACTCAGGCTCTCTCGGACTGACCTGATAGAAATTCCCATGTCACATCTAACTTTGTAACATTTTGTTGAAGTTACTGCTTAGGGCTCTAAACTAAGTACCTCGCGCTTTGCTATTACGTGAGAGGAAATACACAGTAAGATCAGGTTTTCCTTAATACTACTTCCTAGGAAGATGCTCTTATTAGGAAAATAATATTGCCAAGCTATTTTCCATCGAATATGCGGATAGATGTGTGACAATCGCTTTTTCCTAGCAAATGCCACCTCTTTAAGTTCAAAGGTTTAGAGAGAACCAACGAAACATCGACAGACAATAAACGATATTTGTCGAGACAGAATTAACACATTAACGAGTTCTCATCCCATGAGCGCTACAATTAGAGGCTAACCAGCACCGACCAGTGTAATACTGTCGCAATTACGTTCTAGATATTGCAGTTGTTGCCACATCCTCGTTACCAACAGATTTTATGGGTTTTTACATCATGACTATATCCAGTCTGTGCAGTTTGAGAACCTTATTAGGTTTTCGACGTCTAAGACCGATAGTTGTTCGAGACTCTTGAACATTCGTTGGCCAAGGGTTGACATTCTTTCCGGTCATAAAGCAGGGCATTCACAGAGGAAATAGGAAATCGTTTCGTTTTTCTCTGGTTGTTTACAACTGTGACAGTGTGTGTAGGGAGGGATGCTCATTTTGGCTGCTTGTACCCCGATAGGGCAGAAGTCTGCAGGCATCCCTTCGTTTCATATTTGTCAATATTGACGTTTCTTTCAGTTTGTAGGTGGACCATAACGTTCTACTAACTTTGCATGTATATCCCCCTCTTGCCGAACGCTTACTTATACAGAAATCCCGCACGATACTAACCACCTCTTCATATGCTTACATAACCTGACCCTTCTAACATCCTACCGAAGGCAACTGATGAAATCTGACCCCGCCAAAACAGCTCGTTTTCTGAACGTGCGGATTTCCTCAATGTCACCATTAGTAGAGCTCCTGTATGGAGCATTTCAACCCTAGAGTAATGGTGTTTGTTTCATGCGCAATATGATTCTCAGGTGCGTTAACAATCCTAATACGAAAGGAACCGTTGTAAAGATGAAGCAACCTGTTCCCAAGAAAACACTCACTTATTCAAGGATAAATCTTGAGTTACCAAGCGCAATTGAAAAAACAATTTAGAGACTTTCATTCCTTCAAGAAATATACCTGCAATATTCAGCAGCTTAGAAACATCGAGTATCATTAACGAGAGAACTTTGCCATTCGCATGCAAGGGTCACTTAGAGATCTTACAAATTGAAGATTCTAAACAAAAATAATCTTAAACAAAATTTTCACTGAACAAATGACAATAAATTATGAATATTTTTTGGTAATAATTTCTGATTCTAAAAAAATAAATATAAATAAAGGATATACTATATGTATGTTTGTATATAGATAAATATAATTGCCATGTACGTACAATACTTTGTGAGGTGTTTGGCCGAGCTTCCCCTGCAATTTGTAGTGTGCGCCTTGATGTCGGCCCACAAACGAAAGTCACATCAGATATATTTTTGTGACGCTTGTCCATGGCAGAAATAGTACACTCGGAGGTTTGCCATTACCTGCCGAGGGGCAACCGCTATTAACCGCTAAATTACTATTATGGTATTATATTTGGTGTTTCAAATTGTGATTATGCCCATTCGGCTACGGCGGCCGCAGTAAGGCTGTAATTAGTAACGTCATAGCCGCAACATTACCGCATTTGTCGTTTAGTAACCATAAACGACTGATATTGAAGTAGAATTTATGACAATATTTGCATTTTGCCATAAAAACTCGGATAATTTTCCACTAAGTGAATGAATTATTCGTCGTTCATTTGTAATATTCAAATTTGTATCGCAAATATCGAAACAAATGTCAAGTATTTCACAGCTGCTTACGGCTACGGGGAAAAAGCAAAATTCAATAGATACATACGGCTAGGATTATGGCTACGTCGTTATGGTGCGGCACCTATAATCGTTTACAGTGATGCCCATATGTTTGATCAGAACAACAGATGGCTATGGTTACGGTTATGGCTAAGACACGGCGCCACTAAACGCAGCTTAAATTCTGTTATGTTCCCTTCGGACGCTTGTGTATGTATGTATGTGTAAGCTCTAAAATATTGTTTTTTTTCTAAAAATTTGATTTATGTTATATATGGAAAAGTCCGCAACTTTTAGCTTTGACTTTTTGGTCACACTGGTTGACGGTTGCTGAACCAAATCTGGAATTTGATTGTTAATAAATTGAAAATTAAGAATTACAGTCATAATAGTGAATTAAGTAATAATACAAAAATATTTTGAAAATAAATGTGTCTTTCTTTAGGTATCACACACATCGTTTAATGAAATTTGTTATTCAATCCCAGAAAACTCGTTCCTTTTTTAAGGTAAGCAGGTATCATTTTCTTATTTTGTTTTTTCGTTATTTTACAATTTTGAGCTCATCGCTTTGCTATAATTTTAATTTCAATTGAAAAGCTTTAATTTCAATTTAGAAGAATTTTATTTTACTCATCTTATCCAACAATTTTTCATATATTAGTTTTTCTGCTGATATTCCTGGCAGCTGATGATCAATAGTCAATTTTCGCAAGTTAACTTATTTAATTTTGTTAATATAGGGTTTTAAATTATTTTGCTATATTATTTCCCTTAAGCTCAATAATATAATCATCCCGCAAACTAACGTCACAAAATATCTCGGCATCCATTTTAATAGCAAACTTACATGGAAAACCTATATTTTCACCAAACGGAAGGCTCTAGCAATAAAACTCAAAAGCCTATATTGGTTGCCTCATCGTAACTCTCAAGTTTCTCTCGAAAGTAAGCTCTCACTTTACTCAGCTATGGACATATGGCATTCAACTTTGAGGCACTGCAGCCAACTCCAATATCGAAATACTTGAAAGATGCCAATCGAAAACCCTCAGAATGATCTCAAATGCCCCTTATTACTAATATATCACAAATTCATTCTAAACTCAAAGTGCCCACTATAATTGAAGAAAGAAGAAAATATGCCCACATCACACAACACTCGACTCCAATCGCACTCAAACCCTCTTGTCACAGACATAATTGCCAATCTCATAACCTTTAGCAGACTCAGGAGAAAGTCTACAACAGACCTCCTAAATTATTATTTATCATAAAATTAGTGAATGGTTGCACCACTGGGTGTATTCCATAAATGTTTTTCTCTTAAATGAATTAAATAGCTTTGAGTAAAAATATTGCTTCATGTTTGAAAAACAGATCGCAATAATGAAATGGACTTCAAAAAAGTTTTTTTTTTCCGAAATGATTGTCTGACCAATAATTACGATGATATGCTCTATGCTGATTAATTTTAATAGCTTTGTGTTATTATAAAAGCGAACAGGTGTAGAAAATTCGAACATAAATTTAAATTTTATAAATTTGTACGCTTTCAAGTCCGATTGCGTCTCTGTGAAATGGTTCATTTTAGCAACCGAAAAAAAAGGCTGAGTGCGAACGAACATTCATCATATACATATATACATACATACATACATAAGTATAATATGTATATATGTACATTGTGTAAAATAAGTACCCGGAATTTATAATTTAAACTCTCCCGGGAATACCTGACACTTCAAATTTGGTTTTTTCATGTTGGTACACAAGTCCTTGAATGCACAAGCCTTATTAGAACGGGATCTATTACGTAGTGTGTTTTATTCTGCAGTCAAAGTGAGTTGATCTTTTGTTTACTTGGCGAATTTTACTATGGATTTTTGCAAAAAGAGCATCGGAAGGAGGTCTCTGAAGACATGGTTTCCCGAGCTAATACGGACCCTACGTTCATGAAACGCATAATAACTGGTGATGAGACATGGGTCTACGAGTACGATATGCAAACCAGTCAGCAATCGTCTGAATGGCGCTTCGAGAACGAGCCGTATCCAAAAAAACCACGCCAAAGCCGGTCAAAAGTGAAGGTTATGCTCACGGTTTTCTTTGATTACCAAGGCGTGGTGCACTCTGAGTTCCTTCCAGAGGGCCAAACGGTTAATAAGGAATATTATTTATCCGTTTTAAGGCGTTTACGTGAAGCCATTCGCCGTAAACGGCCCGAATTGTGGAAGGACAATTCGTGGATTCTGCACGACGACAACGCGCCATCGCACCGAGCCTTGATTGTACGCGAATACAAGACCAAAAACTTAATAAATACTATCGAACAGCCACCGTATTCGCCAGATCTCGCACCCTGTGACTTTTTTCTCTTCCCAAAACTAAAATTGCCACTTCGGGGAAGGCGTTTTGAGTCGATTGAAGACATTAAAAAAAATTCGCTAAAGGAGCTGAAGGCCATCCCGGCGCCGGCCTACCAGCGGGCCATGGATGACTGGGTTGTTCGTTGGAATATTTGTATCGGCTCAAAAGGAGCCTATTTTGAAGGCGATCCAACAAATAATGATGAATAATATGAAAAAATGTGTTTTTTTTTTTAAATTCCGGGTACTTATTTTACACAATGTATATGTAAGTACGAGTATATTGGCCTTTATAACACTAGTCTACGATTAAAATGTAGTATAGAAAGTATGAGGAAATGTTTTATATACTGCAGATGCCGAAGAAATTTAGATATTTTTTTTAGCTTTCAGTAATATATACCTAAACATACATATATACATATATGCATGTGTATGTATGTGTAGTGTGACACAATCAAACTGCTTAGGTTTAAATACTTAAAATAAATACAAAAGTTGGCCATGACAATTGGTACAGCCTAAACGACTACAATATAGTGAGCATATATATATATATATTGTAACTATATATAATTGGCGCGTACACCCTTTTTTGGTGTTTGGCCAAGCTCCTCCTCCTATTTGTGGCGTGCGTCTTCTACAAATGGAGCGGCCTACAGTTTTAAGCTAACTTCGAATGGCAGATATTTTTTATGAAGAGCTTTTTCATGACAGTTTTAAACTTTTTGAATGGTTGTCAGTGTCTAATATTTAATATATATAGATTTAGGTTTTTCAATGTCAATGCCTCTCAGCGAAACGTAGCCTAAGCAGTCAAGAGATAAATCCAAAGAAATGCCATTTTTTGTTATTTGGAAGCCAGCTAACTTTATAACACTCAACGCGTGAACGTAAGATGGGCTTGCAAGTTTTCTCCATTTACTTTCAACTAATTTTTTCCCTTGAGCTCCTTGAGACTTGAGTCATGAAAATTGGTATAGCGAATACATTTGATTCCAATTTTTCCAAAATACCCCTAACTTTATCCATTTGCATATTTTGCAAGGCCAGCAGTGCGATTCACTAACACATTTCAACGATATTCGCATTGTCATCTTTCTTTAACCACAATTTTAACGATTTTGCTATTCGATTAGCCATTTCATAACGAAAATCGATAAGACATAATCAGCTGCTTGGTTAAAATGCCGATTATTGCGAACTAAATGACAACAAATTTGGCGTGGTTAAATTAAGCGAGAAAATAAGAATTAGTAGTTTAAATTAAAATTTTGAAATTACATTCATAACATTATGTAATCATGTAAAAAATACACACTTTACAAAAAAACTTAATAAAAAACGCGAATATGTCCTTTGAGTATTTAGCTTATGGCTGGAGAGGCGTTGAATCCTCAAATAGTGGTTCGATGTGTGCTCCAGGATGTGGACAATCCTTTCCATTTGGCTACAGGAAAATTTTAAAAACTATTCCGGTTAACTTCAGACTTGACTGAGGACCTAATTTCTCAGCTTGATAGTAATTTTTGAGGTTCCAGAATAACAGCGCTTTCGACTGAAAAACAAGTAAATCTTGTAATCTTCTGATGTAATCAATTCTGAATTCTGGTTTTATATTACTGGCTAGCTGCATTGCGATGTTGTCAGCGGCTCGTAGGTGAGCAATGGGGAATATGCATGAACCAGTTGCCCGTTAACCGTATAGTCCGGGAGCCAGGGGTCATTTTGACCTTATCATTTCATGCCGACTAATTTTAATACTGAAGGAATCAACCTTTTCACGTTTTGCGCAAAGGATGGGGTTTCCTATGACCCAAGTGGAGCGGCAAGCGGCAAAAGAAATGTTTGATAGAGTGGTTCGACTGTAGCGCGGGTTCTTTTAGGAGTTGTCGATGTTATCCTAAAGCTATATATCTACAAAATGTATTAAGTAAATATTAATTTCGAATAATCAGTTATTTTATTTTACTTACCTTGTGCAAATATAATTGAAAAAAAAATTCGAGTGGAATTTAACAGCTAATGTCTTTTTGCTGTTCTTTTATGCATTATTCGTTCATTTTGGTATTTAATTTGACAAAGATGCCACTCTCTATCAATTTGAATAAATAGATGAAAACAGCTATTTCGGGTTAGTTAACATACATAAGTTTGTGAATAGCACCATAGCTAGTGCAAACGACAAATACTTCAGAAAAAAATAACATTTCTCGCATCGTTTAAAGTTAGTGAATCGCACTACAGGTTATTCTTGAATTCATTGGACTGTGTAGACAATTTGCCTAAGTTATCGGTGAAACCTTCGAATATTGCCTTAAAGAACTCAGCACTTTCCGCGTGCCAATTATATTGAACACTTGGCAACAAAAAGGAGGCGCGATTTCTGTCCTCTAAAGCGTTGAGATTATGCACAATTTTTTTGTGGCAAAGTCTTCCGTATAACTCCCACAAATACCGAACATGGTTCCAATGTATGCAATTGTAATTGGTTTTTTGTAATTATATTGAATAAAATTTAATCTCTTAATTTTTTTTTCCTTGTTCACTCCTCTCGGGAGCATAGGGCCTCGACAAGTCTCAGTCTTGCGTTGGTTTCGTTAATCTGTTTTTGATTTCTAATAGGGTAGGTGATTAGCCTGCCGCTATCAGTCGTAAGTAGTGGGAATATCCACCTGTCGTTGCTTAGGAACAACGCCTTCTTACTACTTGGAGCGTCATCTATGTCTCACATTTTTCTGGCAGAAGGATCGCACAGATGGCTGAGGACTTTGCTGAATTTCGTGTGTCTCCGCATTTACGGCGGTCGCCTGCTTCCTCTTGCTGGCGCCTCTGATGCAATGTGAAGCTATGTGATTTTCTTTGTTTTTTTGCTGGTTTTAGCAGCCACAATACAAATAATGCGCTGAATATTGTGAGGAAATAAGGATGGAAAGGATAAGGTTTTGGGGTTGAGGAATGGAATTGGAGAAATTGTTTTTTTAGAAACAGGGAAAGTAGGTAAATTTGGAAAAGTGCGAGGACCGTGCTTTACGTGGGATTCGAACACACCACCTCTGGGATGGCAGGCTAATGCACTTACGCTAGACTACCGAGTAATCTCTTGATTACCTTTCTTATTAAATTTCCTACTTTTATTGCCTTGTAAAATATCTGCTTTATCAATAACAAAGCTTAGATCTCTTTTCCACATCTGTCAAAAACCCATTTACAATATAAAAATCAGAAATAAAAATTATCTTTCTAGCTTTATTACGAAATCGTTATTGCTATTAACTTCACTGGGTTCTTCAACTTCACTCTCCGAAGAACTATCGGTGGCTTTTTCAAACCATCTCTTATGTCTCTCTTAGCCATTGCGTTCTCAGTATGCATCAAAAATGCGTCTGAAATATAAATGCAGGCATTTTTTTAATGAATGGCTAAAAATCTGTATATTCTTTTTTACAGTATCACAATATTTTTTCTGGTCAAACAAAAAATAAAATCTATACATTTGATAGGTTTACATGTTTTCGAGCGCTTAATCGTTTTCAATGCGAAAATGTTTGCAAAATTGCTGACTAGTGTAATCAGACGTGCGTAATCATTAACCGAGTCAAGTAATTATCAAACTATGATGACTGTATTTTATTAATTGACCGCTCACAATTATGCCTACATGCAGGAATATGTATATACTTGTACATTCACACGTACATACCTGCATGTACAGTATTGTTATTAACCTATGCAGCTTTTTTGTAAATTTTTTTATCTTTGTTTTATGCCACGAATTTTGAATATTTTTAAAAATCACTTCTGAGGATTTTCATTGTATTTAGCAGAAAAATGACCATATTCGCATATTCAAAAAGTGACAACGTCATTTTTGGTTGATTGATACGGTACATACTTGTAACTGATCCATTTGGGTTGAAGTGAAAATAGAGGAATTTGCCAATACTTGTACGAATTATAGAAATATCTACGAATGCATTTTTTTTTGTTTTTATGGAGATGGCGCCGTAGCAAGAAAGAGTGTGTGTATAATTTCTTGTGTTTTGCAGTTGTGTAATTTCTTGTGTTTTCTATTGCTTTCGCTTACTCTTCGTCTTCTTTTCGTTTATACGAGGGTTTTTTGAAAAGTGCGTGCAAAAAAAAAAACTACTTAATTTTTTGGCGTAAAGCTTTTTTTCATTTTTCGATATAGTCTCCATTTAAGCTTATATATTTCCTCCAACGCTGTTCTAGTTTGTTGATCCCTTCCGAATAAGAGAATTTGTTCAAGTTTGAAAAATAGCAATTCGTTTCTGAAATCAACCCCTCGTTTAAAGAGAATCTTTTTCCGCCATACATTTCTTCATATTGAGGAGCAAACAGTAGTCTGAGGGATTCGAGAGAGCCAACTCCGGAGTATAGGGTGGATGTGAAACGAGTTGGAATCGTATTACCCTTAATTTTGTGACCACAAACGCTGAGGTGTCAGCTGGTGCGCTGACGTGATGGAAAACGAAAATCACTCGACTTCCTCCATTCAAACGAATGCCAAACACAAAGAAATATACCGATCTGGCTGAAACTTGGTGCGTGTTCATCCAAGAGATGCCTCTAACTAAACACAACCTCGATATGCGCACGTAGTGCCATCTATATGACTTTGCACGGACTTTCCAAACGACCGTCGTATATTCTTCATCGTTGACGTCACAGCTTTCTTGATTGCATCTGTGGATACCGAACGCACAGGTTCTATGTACAAGGTGGCGTAGAATTAATCGCTTAATTGTGTTTTGAAAAACTCGTCTACAAAATGAAAAAAAAAATAAATAGTTTTCACTGATAGAAATCTTAATTTTGACCTTAACGTACTCCATTGCTTGTCTGTTTGTATTCTGCAGCTGATTATAGCATTATAACATACTCATATACAAAATTCGCTCCACCATAATAGGAATTTCTTTTCTTTCAATAATATTGCGCAATTTTTGGCTATTTACAGAAATAATAATATAATATAAATTGATTTTATATTTTCTCAATTGCATAAGAAGTGATTCGTGTTTTTATTTCATTAATACAAAATAAAAAATGGCAGCCGCCCTACCCAAATGGGTTGGTGCGTGACTACCATTCGAAAGTGCACAGTTTCGAATCTCCGTGCATGAAACAGCAAATTGATAGAGTTTTTTTAAGTTTTAGTTTTCTAATCGCAGTCGCCATTCGGTAGGCAATGGCAAACCTCTGTATGTATTTCTGCCATGAAAAACTACTCATAAAAAAATATCTGCCATTCAGAGTCGGCTCAAAGCTGTAGATCCCTCTAGTTGTGAAAAAACATCAAGATTCACGCTGCAAATAGGAGGAGGAGCTCGCCCAAATACCAAACAGAAGTGTACGCGCTTAAATAAGTATTTATTGTAAAACAAAACTTTATATTTTCTAATTTACTTGATGGAAACTATTATTTCTTTGGTTTTTGTATTTTGCAGCATTTTTTTGAGTTTTATAAACTATTTTGAAGCCCTTAAAATTTGATTTTCAGTGCATACCGTATTTTGCCTTTACCTACATAATTCCGTGTGCCTCCAAATGGTATTGTTTTCATGGACTACAAGAACCAAGTAAATACTTCATTAACTTTTGACTCACTCCTGCATAAGTCAAAAGCGACTTCGAACAAAAAAGTGTTGGCCGCGTGACGAATCTGACTCTACGTGCTAAAACGGCTAAATCGCGTCGAATATTCTTAAAAGCCTATGCTTTCGAAATATCAAAAAACAAAAATCGATTTTTTCAAAATTCTAAACCACCGGGACCCCTTAATATTCGGTTTTTTATTATATGGCCCTAAATTTGAATTATTTTTAAATAAAATTAGAAAAAAAATCATTTTTTCATTAGATAGGAGTTTGGCACGTTTAAAATGTTATAAAAATTGTATTTTCATAAACAACATAGGACAAGAAAACAAGAACCAAATACTCAACAATTCACACAACATTAGTATTGGGTTTAAAGCTAAGTATAATGCCCGTTTTATCTCCTGACTGTTCCAAATTCTGCCGTAATATATTCAAATATAATATGTTTCCTCTTTAAATTTTTTTTTATAAAACCTAAATTGTCAGTTGCTTTGGATGAAACACACCCCCAAACCATCGCATGCCCACCGGCGTGTTCTACCGTCGGTTTCAGGTGCTGTGGTTTCGGCGCCTAATTGGCCAAATCATGGCTTTCCTGTCACTACCGAATAAGTTAAATTTGCTCTCATCCAGGAAAATGGAATCATTCAAGCAAGCCTTAACATGTTTTATCTGCTCCTTAACAAAATTCAATATTCAATTCCTAATACGTTCGTTTAGATACTTATATTATATGATTTTTTGTAGCTACTCAGCCCTTATAACGCTCCGGTTTCTGGATGCGATGAATAGTTTGGGGATGTACTTTCATACGAAACGTTAACAAGACATCAGCGGCAAGATTTTGCGCACTTATCTTCGGTTGACGCTTAATTTCATGCACAAAATACGGCTTTCCGCGGGAAGATAATTTTTTCGGGTGACCCTTTTGTTGAACGTAGTCAACCCTGTCTTCGTCTCTATATCGTCTTACGATATCTCCAACTTTATGTTTGAAATCTCCGCTATTTCCTTGTAGGTTTAGTGCTCCACATAATGTTTTATAACGGGTTTTTAAATTTCCGTTGACGAATTTTCTAGTTTTGCGTGCCCAGCTGTACTATTATGAATTTCACACAACATAAAAAAGTTCAGCGATATTGCAATATGAAAAAGTGAATATTAATGTTGGGTGGAAAATTTACTTTCTTTTGATTTCACTCATTCCTAACTAAAGTTTACGCACGCACAATAATTTATAGCACATATTTTAGTTGTATCTATTTAAAGGAAAAAGTTGTTTTCTTCATTTACGTGTGAAAAATTCAAATCACGCTCTCCTTTACATAATAAATATAATTTTTAAGCTGTTTCAGTTTAAGCAATTTCAAATACTTATTAGAAAAAAGAGTTTCATTGTTCTAAGAAATTTTCGAAGTGAATAAATCTTATTTTCCCATTGTAGGTTTCCACAGGTATTTTACGAGTAACCATTCAAAGTATTTCTATGGCCTTGAACAAAGAAATTAACCTCTATATGTTGTGGAGATCTGTAATGCATTTAAAAGAGCAAAATTTGTCATTTATGAATCAGTTGAAAAAGTTGCTTAGCTTTTGCACAATACTGTAGACATGTGGAAGTATTTTTAAATTGTTTCATTAGTTTTCTTAAAGTCGCACCTGTAAAGGAGTGATAATCACGCGAACTATGGGTAGAATGCATTACTTTCGACGGCGTATAACAATTTGTCTAGTTCGATTTCAACTAACCCTTACGCGCACTAATCACTAAGGTGCGGAAAGTAATTTGTTACAGCAGAAATAATTTGACGTTAGGTTTCTACTGATCTACGAGTCAATCAATCTTTGGTTGTCAATTTATGAGTTTTGTGTTTGCTTATGGACAACTATGCATTAGACATACGGATTAGAAAATAGCAACGAACTCATTCGTATAATTACTCCAGCTCGCCCCTTATGAATCAACTGCCATAAGGTGTAATTTAATTGACGCCAGGTGTCCAATAGTTATAAAAATAAAATTAATTAGATTCCGCCTTAATGGCAAATGAAATAGTCTATTAAATGCCATTCAATGCATTAATGAGCTTGTATAGGCCCTAAATAATATGCAGAAACATTAAAAAAATGTATATGAAAGCTCTTAAGAAATTTAGAATTTGAAATAAGTTGGTTTTTATGGATTATTTTTGTTGAAACTGCATAGATGTACGAGCACAAATATTGCCCATTGAACTGCTTAAGCTGTTCACTTGATTTGTAATTAAATCCGGAAAAATGTGGAATGTCTCAGCTACTCATCTAACGGCATGCAGGATACATTGGGTTACCATGTCTGACGAAGCAATTCTGTGTATAAACGAAGAAAAACTAGCGTTAGCCACCCCACTCAACACAATAAAAACATTCATTGCTTCACACTATCATGCTTTAGCCGAAAGAAGGTGGAAGCAATTAACTACATGTATTACAACAAAAAACACATGACCGTCGTACAAAATCCAAAGGACGAATTACCTGTTAGGATGATCTTGACCAAACATTTCACGCGTCACTGCAACCCTTACAGGTCATTGGAGGGTAGGGTCATTGGAGGGTAGGGTCATTGGAAGGTAGGGGATCATGCAGCTAGACCCAACCTCACTTTCAATCCCATCTGCAAAAACTGCCAAGCGGAAGGGGTGAAGGAAAGTCTTTTCCACTACTTATGTGAATGTCCAGGGCTAGCTAGGGCACGTCATCGCTCTTTCGGTAAGCCTTTCTTACAGCAAATTAATGAGATCTCAGACATCGAGATAAAGAATTTGCTGCTATACTTGGATCTCACAAAATGAAACAAACAAAAAAACGAAAAAAAAGACATTATCACACGAGAACAGTGGTAGTGAAACGGAGCTGGTCGCTAATTAGGATCATTTCAGTGGGAATACTCAACCGCTTCAACAACAATAACAACAAAAGCCGTTAGCATTCCCACTCACGTGTAACCTGACACGCAGAAATGTACCAATCTGTTAACCTTATCAATGCATTTAACTTGCTGATTTAGTGGGGAATTACTAGCAAATTAAAAAAATTGTCATCAAACTTTTCTAAGCACATGTCCAAAAGTAAAAAACAGCGTTGTGAAAAAATTAAATTAAAAAAAATTAAAATTTTTCGAAATTTTTAAGAACTTTTCATGAATTTTATATTGTACAAAGTTTGGAGCTTTGGTTTCTAAGGTTTTTGTTATATACACTCTACTCTTTTTTTACATGATTTCGAAATAACACGATTTAATAACACTAAGAAATTTTTTTACACCAAATTTTCATTTTTCCACAAATTTCAAAATATAATAATTCCCGGTTTTATAGAAATATTTAAGTTTTCGCATTTACTGATTAGCTGATGAACGGAAATAAAAATCCAACAGTTATGAAAATAAATAAATAATAATAAAATCTTCTTCTCATTTCTGTAAAGTTGCTAGGTATCGGGTTTTAGATTAGCCTTTCAAGAACTTTCAGCTTTCTAGCCGTTTGGCCTAAGAATCCAATATTACTCTATTCTACGTACTACTCTTTAAAACAGGACTCAAAAAGTTCCTGGAATATATTCAAAAAATTTAAAATATAAGTTTATTCCTCAAAAGTAAAAGTACTCCCCATCAACTACAATGCACTATGTCAGCATTTGATCTAGCTCTCGAAATATTTCTGGAACTCGTTATGGCTATACCTATCAGAGCCGTCTTCGATTTTTCTATTACTTCCTTTCGCTGTTAAAACGCGTTCCCCGTATTCGTTTTTTGACTCGATGAAATAGAAAGAAATCGCAGGGAGCCATATCAGGTGAATGCGATGGCTGGTTGATGGATGTTCTTGGTCAAACATTCCCAGATAATCGTGGCATTGTGCGACGGTGTGTTATCATGGTGTAAAATCCACAAATTGTTTTCCCAAAAATTCTTTTTTTTTTGGCGATTGGTGAATTCCTTCACGTATACGTCTCATAACGCCCAAATAATAGTTCTTATTAACTGTTTGACCTTCTGGCAAAAATTCGTTGTGTACAATACCGTTGTAGTCCAAAAAACAATGAGCATCACTTTCTTTTCTAACTGAAAGCGACGTGGTTTTTTTGGTCTTGGTTCACTCGGAGCTCTTCACTCAGTCGCCGGATTGCGTGTCGTACTCATAATGATGTCTCCAGTAATCATGCGTTTGATGAATTCAACTTTGGAAATCAGGTTTTTGGTGATATCAACACAGTCCCTTTTATGCATGAAATTCAGCTCTCTGTTGGTTAATTGATCCACTCGAAAACTCGTGCAGCGGTAGATTTACTCAAGAATTTTTTGACTTTCACAAACGTCAAGCAATGGTGAGAAAATTTTGGTCGGAATGTGGCCTACAGGTGCAGTAACCTAACCAAAAAAAAAAGCAACATAAAACCGAACTTAAATCAATTTATTTACAGTGCCACTTGGCGTTTGTTCCGGGAACTTTTTGATCAAGGTGGCATGCATTCTTATAGCCAAGTGAAAGCAAACCGACAAAGGCGGCAAAACTAATTCAAACGAGTAGCACAAACGCTAATAAATCGTTTATAAAAGTAAAAGTTTAATTTGATAATTTGATTTTGATTGTCTTCGCTAATAAAAGATTAATTAGATTCAACACCTGATTCTGTCAAATTCACGGAAAGCCGAGTAGAGATTACTGCGATATGCGCAACTTTCTGTAATATCTGAGCTGTTAGTTAGACTTTCAAACGATACAGACATATTCGCAAATATATTACATATTATAAGTATATTATCGGCGAGCTTGTCGAATGGGCTTCAGAGTATGAGAATCACTGGCTGTGCTGAAGGCCATCCATAAACACCAATTTTGAATGATCTGTCAAAAAACCCTTTTGGAAAGAGTACCTCCAATCTGATCACCCTTTATATATGTATATACATATATAAATATAAAATCCTTGGTTTTTTGGAAAAATAATATTTCTTGTACAGTACAATCGTGATAGTCCGACATTTCTTAATCCGACACGTTCGGTAATCCGACAACCTCATAACGTCTATGGATGCAATTGGCATTATTTTATTTTGATCAGTCGTAGCAGACCAGCAGAGGGGGGTTGTGTTTTGTTTCCCGGTCACAACGTATTTGTCATTAAATTTGAACGAAAATAGTGATGGCATCGATGTCAAACGAGCGTGGTGAAACACCTCTTTACCTAAGTGGGATCTACGGAGTCGGGCGAGCTACTATATCTGACATAGTGAAGCGCAAAGATAAAATTGAAAAGTTCATAAAATCTGTCGTAAGTCAATCGGGAAACCGAAAAACTTTAAAGAGTGGTGAATTCCCAGAAGTTGAAGAAGCATTATATGTCTGGTTTCAACAACAAAGAAATAGGAACCCACCAATATCAGGTGAAATTTTAAAAGAAAAGGTGAAATTTTTTTATGGTAAAATTTTTAAGAAGGATGATTTCCGTGCCAGTGACGGCTGGCTTGACAATTTTAAATCCCGTTTCGGCATACGATTTCTCCAAGTGAGTGGTGAAAAATTTTCTGCGGACGAATCACAAATCGAAAATTTTAAAGCCAAACTCAGAGAAAAAATTTTAGAAGTTGGCCTTACTACTGACCAGGTCTATAATGCAGATGAGACAGGTTTAAATTGGCGTCAACTGCCGACCAAAACCTTTGTTTGTTCCTATCAAAATGTCAAGTTTAGTTCGAATGAGGGACTACCGCGTGAAGACTTAGAAAAATGGTTGTTAGAGGCAGATCTTAATGCCGATTTCAGCGATGACGAGATAATTGAAGAATTCACGGCAGCTCAAAATTACCCGGAAGATGCAGGCCGCACAAATGACGAGGTTGAAGTGTCTTCGACGCAATTCACTGTCAGCAGTGACGAGGCCACTTTGGCTGCTACGACACTGCTACGCTGGTCACAAGAACGGGGTGTTGAGATGGAAACTGTACTCCAGCTTAAGAAGGTCCAAGAAAAAGTGATTGCCGAGTCTTATAAAAGTATTCTCGATTACATATGTTAAGTAGCTCATTCCGCTTTCGTAATTCATATTTTGTGTTTCAACGTAAGCTGGTTTTTACATATGTATTTACAATAACGTATATACTTACGTTCATGTTTTATATTAACTGCATATGTATTAAAAAACTAAAAATTTTGCGTGTAATTATTTTCTTTAAGTTTAACAGTTACGTTTTTGTTCCCCAACTAAAAGAGATATTAATAAAAAGATTATTGGTACATTGGTTAAATGGAACCTTCGGTAGTCCGGAATATTTCATAATCCGACAACGAGTCGGTCCCGTATGTGTCGAACTATCACGATTGGACTGTACATTAACTGGGTACCAGGGCATAAGGGAATAGAAGGAAATGAGAGAGTTGATGGACTTGCTAACACAGGATGAGTCCATCGAACGACGAGACGAGGAACTAACTCTGGAAGCACAGTCTGTATGGAAAGTCTCAACCTTCCACAGGATTGCCAAAATAATGCTACAAACTTGAAACACAAAAACAACCCACTTTATTTTATCACTCCCAAGGAAGGAATGCAAAATATTGGTTGGAGTACTGACGGGGCATTATCTCACTCCATATCACGTAGCTAAAATGGGATTGGTCCAGAACGACGTGTGTAGCTTATGCGAAGAAGATAGAGGTACGTTAGCACACCTCCTTTGCCACTGTCCAGCTCTAAGCAGAACTCGTTACGACTGCCGGGGATCGGTATACTTTTCATGTCTGAAGGGTATTGCTAACAAAAGTTTAAACTGGATATTAAAACTCGCCAATACATATATCACGAGCTATGTTTAACACGACTCCAACAACACTGGTAACTACCAACAACATCACAGTCTAAGTGAGATCTATTCAGATAAGCCATATATACCTAACCTAACCTAGTTGCTTTGATCACGGGCTACTGTATCCTGGGTCGATATGCTCAAAGATAATGAGGAGGAGAAAGACTCAAACAACTCTCCGAGGGACAGCGTGGCATGCCACTTGGTTTAGATGCTTTGGCTCATCGATCTTGAATGCTACAGTTGACCTTAGGGATAATAAGAGTCAGTCAAATCAATGGGTTTGCACCTAAAAACAAATTGGTTTAACGAGGAGTAGCAGATAAACTGCTGCTGTGGTATCGCAATGGATCGGCAACGGTCTCAGTGTGCTGGTTTAGAGACCGACTGCCTCTTCTACCTACCTACCTACCTTGTCACCTCGATAAATAAATTATTTAAATTAGCAACAGCAAAACTTGGTAACAGTAAATATTTGCTGCCTTATCGATCTGATCCATCGGAACTTGTGTTATGTACATACAAATCTAAAATACTACAATTCCTCCTTTCAAATATGAAATATTTAATGGTCATTTTCAACATTAGCTCTGCATTTGCGAATAACGTGCAATTCACATATCCGGTTTCAATTATTTAGGTGACCTATGTACAATTGTATTACACGCGTATGTATGTATAGCGACGTTATCTCTCCCATTGTTATCAAAGTTGTCATTGTCACTCCATTGAGTTGGGTTCACTTATCTATTTATTATCAACTATCTGCGTTTATGGCACACTGTGCTTTGCTACAAATTAAATCTTTTGCCTCGTCATCCACATACACTCGTACACATACACACTTGGCTACATACATTATGAATTAAATTTTTAACTATACGCAACGTCACTTGCATGGTGAATGCTGTCAATAGTGATTGACGACAGGCCTTTTCAAAAAGGTGTCATAACGCGAGTTGGCAAGGTTGGGAAACCGCACAAACGGAAAGCAACCTGCAAAAATCCACATGCATGCATTCATACTTAAATAATCTATTGTTTTGGGCATTGTTAATTCTTAATATTCATACGAACAAATTAAAGCAAAGGCAATAGTTGTACATATAGCCAAATCTATGCAAATATCTTTTAATGCTCTGCATTAAGTTATAAACAACTCGTAAATATACAGGGTGGGACATCGCATTCACTTATTTATGAATGAAATTTTATTTTGACACTGATGGCAATTTTGCGACCCACAAAGTGATAGAAGTTCAGTAAATAGGAAAATGATAATGATTTTTCAAGCTAAGTATTAATTTAAAATATTATTAAATACAATAACAAAGTGACAGTCCTGCCATAAGTTCTGTTAAAAGTCAAGTACGTTATAGATATGAAATTGTAATACTTTTTAAATGAATACATTCGGGAACCGTGGCCGACTGCGTTGGTGCGTGATTACCATTCTGAATTCAAAGAGAACGTAGGTTCGAGTTTTGGTGAACCACCAAGGCAGGCAATTGCAAACCTCTGAGTGTATTTCTGCCACGAAAAAGCTCTTCATAAAAACCTAGGTCCGTCCAGTTGTGGAACAAAATCAAGACGCACACCACAAATAGGAGGACGAGCTCGGCCAAACTCCCAAAAAGGGTGTAAACGCCAATTATTTATATATATATATATACATATATATGTGGTTTTATTTAATCACGCAAATAAAAAAAATTTTAAATTTTCATTCGAAACGATCTCCAATTGCTTTTACACAAGCCTTCAAACGATTAGGCCATTCAGCTATTGCAGCACGTAGGGTTTCTATGAATATTGACGTCGCTGCTCGAATCAAAGAATGTGTGAGGCACTCCAATTTGCAGTGAGTTCTTCGGCAGGCCACGTTCTCCAATTCTGACCACAAACTGTAGTCCAATGGCTGAATCCATCTGAACTTCCAGACGGACCATCTTTTGCGGTTATGAACGCAGTCATATCTTCTTGGTACACTTTTGCCACGGTCTTAACCCCTTTTTCGCAGAAATGAAGATATATAACGCCTTTGGAAGACATCCCCCACCACACCATTACGGAGGCCACGCTGAACACTTGGAACAATATTTTTTGTGTTTTTAGAAGTTTTAGCATAGATTTTGTAGTTTTGCTTGATAAAAATTTCTTCAACAGCGAACATTTTCTCATCTGTGAAAAGATTATTTTCATGTCCGTTGACCGCGTGCCACTGAAGAAGCTTCTTGCATCTGTCGAGTCCAATTTTCTTCAAGTGCGTTGTCAAAAGATGACCAGTTGAACGCCGGAAGGCTTTCATGTGGAGATCATCTCTAAATAGTCTTGACATGGATTTGGTCGATACATTCATTTCACTGCACATGATTTTGGCCTTTCTAAGGGGGATTCTGCGAACTCTTTCTCGAACGGCTTTTATGACTGCACTGGTTCGAACCACGCGAGGACGACCCTTTTTTTTCTATCTGTCACTTCACACATTTGGGGAAAAGGATTAATAGTGCGGTAAACAAATATTCTCGAATTATTAAGTTTTTTCAGCAATTCGTAAATCACACTTGCACCTTCGCACTCCATTTATAAAATGCAATGCGATTTTCCTTAGCTCCTCGCTTCATTGTTAGCAAGCGACATTCACCACGAATCTGAGTATAATTTATGAGTAGACAATGCATACGAACAAAAGCAAAAATAACGGAACTTTTCTCTGCGATTTTGATTTCGCCGTATGCACAGGATTTATGGCAACACTAAGTATAGAGAACCGTTCGCCTAAACAAGCTGATATAGCGGAATGTTACACCGTTCATCGAGCATTCAATTTATCGCGCATTGCGTTCGATAATCCCATTAACATCTGACTTGGGGACATTTTTGTAAATATCAATGTTAAGCAAATAATCCAAAAGCGATTAAGTCCAGTGAAATGGAACCAGAAGTGTCATAGCGTACCGAAAAATACTGAGTTTTATGCATTTCTCTGTTCCCCATCAGTTTAAAGGCAGTCATAAAATGTATACTAAAAACTCATCCTCTTAGGAGACTTTTTCTTGCAGGGTATGTTCTGAAAATATCTTACATACTTAGGTCTGACGAATTTATACGTTTTTATAATGGAATACAACATACACGAGTTTAATATTTCTACTTTCGGATATAAGCAAATACTAAAATATTTTTTTATCACATCAATGGAACATCTTAAATTAATTTTTGGTTTTTCCGACCACAACTAATTCATATACATATGTATGTATGTATGTATATAGTATTGCGTTGTTCTACTTAAATGCGGTTGTGGTGACATACGAATTTTCGACATTTTAATAACAGTCGCAAACGCAAAAAAAACCTCATTAAAACAAAACCAAAGAACCATGACATTACTTATTTACACTGTTATTTCCAACCTTTTATCATAGCCATTGTGGTAATTTTAGTATATATTTTTTTTATACTAAGTATAAAAACAACGCTGATGAGCACAGCGACAAATCATCCATTAACTTCTAAAAACTTCTAAATCGTAAGTGATTCGAGCAAAAACAAAAAAAAATTATGTTAATATTATATAAATATATACAGATGTGATATAATAACAAAATATTTTAATGATGTTAATAAAGCACATCCATTAATTTATGACGCTCTAGAAAGAAGGAATAAAATTTTAAAACATGTCTCATCTAAGTAGTGCCGAGTTTGATTGGTGCTGTTTTTGATGTTGAAATCGAAATTTATTGTATTAAATGTCTAATTTATGTCATATTTCAGTCAAAATGATTTTACTGGTTAAAAACCTACAAAATACAGATGTAAATAATATTTTTTTGGTCTCACTACCACGTGTATATTACTGTAGGCGTCTTCGATGCGCCACATCTTTTACGCTATCCCTGGGCTCTGCTCATTTGACGAAAAAATTGCATGTGAAAGCAATAACAAAGTTATAGTGCAAGATGCACCGCTAGTGAGTATGGTATACCTCATGATGGAGAGAATAATAAGGTGGAGCCGATCGTGGTACCGTTACTTTGCTCTCAGCGAATTTGAAAGAATAGCTGTGTGTTTGTGTAATTTCTTCTGCTTCTTGCATTTTTGTTCGAATTTTCACATCTCTCTCGTATAACTGCAATAATGTGACAAGACTGATAGGCGCAGTCGCGTTTCTATCATTCTTGGTTATACCTCATAAAACTGGTATGATGTATTTTCAATAGTGCATTCGTACAAGGAGTATTTTGTTGCTTCTAATTTCCAAATTCTCTTTTGGTGTTGCCGGTCGTGTTCACACCCCTTGCAGTTGTTAGTTTTTAGTCTAAAGTCTATAACAACATTGAAAAGAAGGAGAACACAAACGGTGTTGAAAGAGCACGCGCATCACAGGCAACGAGTTGAAGCAACAAATGTTTACCTGTATGAGCGCAGTCTTATTAATAATTAAAATAAAAAATAATAATAAAAAATTATTTAAAATGAAGAAGTCAATATATTTTTTTCAAAATTGGACTACAGTTTATTTATACATTATTTTTTATTCTTTTATCATTTAAAATGGCGGATGTATGGTACACTCAATTCTTCCAGTGAGGTCGCAGCGGGGCTTCTCAATCGGCGGGCATTGTAGCATCGGCGTCAGTGAACTGAATACAAAAAAACAAAAAATTTGTTTGCTTATTAAGAGGTTATATACCTTGTGGTGGACTAAAAACTCGAAATTTTTTTATGGCATATTCTAAAAGTACATCATCTTAAAAATATAAATTAAAAAAAATCATAAATATCGGAGCACTAGAACGAAAGTTACAGACCGTAAGACAAAGCGCGCAAATTATCCATAAGTGAAGTGCACGCAAAACTTTAGACGCGATTATCTCGAAGTCGTGCTTCTTGAAAATTACCGTCACGGTGATCATTATTTATCAAAAACTATTAGACCGATTTGCATAAACTTTTTTTTTAATTATTCGAAGTTACAACCTCGTGAATCTGAACGGTTCACTTTTTATAAATATTTGCATAGTTCGCTGGAATTAATTTGTTTTTTAATTTTTCAACCTCTCAAAAATAGTTTTTTTGGTGCAAAGCGGTTTTCATATGGAAAAACATTTTTTGGGTAAACATACCGTTTAGAACTCACTAAAGAACAGTTTTCTACGATAATCATTTAATTTTTCTGATTTCAGTTGAGCTGCTCATGCGCTACCGTGATCACCTAAAAAACGGCGTTTCAGGGGAGAGGCGATATCAACAATAACTAATAACATTTTTTAAAATAAAAAAACCACAATGTATTCTTCGAGAGTTACCCTTCAGTATGATATATACATATGCCTCATTTGAAGAAAAGTTCTAAAACATATTTAAAAAAAATTATGACAATCGTCCATTTTTTCGGGCTCACAGGGTATATAATCCCTTAATGTCATAATTTCTATATGAATTAAACAAAAATGGAAAAAAACAAATCGCGGAATAAAATGCTCAAAAACAAAAATGAATTTTGGGGCGAGTTTTCCTACTATTTTTGCTTCGAAAAAATTATTTTTCGAAAAATTTTCGACTTGTAAATTCACTTAGAAAAAGTAATATCATAAAAAAGATGTGTGCAAAATTTCAGGGAGATCGATCAAAAACTTTTCGAGTTATCGTGTACACCAATTCGAAAAATATAGTTTTGGGAAAAACGCGTCTAAAGTCGGCAACGTTACTATACCTCTCCCAGCGCTCGAACGCAAAGAATAGAGTCGTCACGGTTGACGATATACACTATAAGAAATACTTAAATTTACGTTCTAAAAATTGTTTGACATATTCTTAACCCTAAAGCACACAAGTGAGCCTCTGAGGCTCAAATCTATATCATGACTGCAGTTTCTTCATGGCTTTTAAAAAAAAGTCTTTCATCTTTTTGGTATTCTTCAATATAAGTTCCTTAATTAATTTAGTGTTATTAGTTTTCAAAATATATATAGCAATGGATAACTATTTCACAAGTAAAGAATTAGCAGAAAACCTTCTTGGTAAAGGACTCACTATCGTTGGAACTTTGAGAAAAAATAAGGCTTGCATCCCGCCTGAATTTTTGCCCAACAGAAAAAGAGCAGTTTCATCTACAATATTTGGCTTTCAGAAAAATATAACTATTGCTTCACATGTTCCAAAAGTCGGCAAGGCAGTTATTTTTTTGTCAACAATGCATCACACATGCAATATTTTGAAAAACGGTGAAAAAAATATTTCAGAAATAAATATGTTTTATAATGAAACCAAGGGTGGTGTTGATACATTCGACCAACTTGTACATGAATACATGACAAAACGCAAAACGAACCGTTGGCCTCTTGCATTTTTTATGAATATGTTGGATGCAGCAGGAATTGCAGCATAACAAAACATGGACAAAACAAAATTCTTTATGGAACAGCGGAAAGTCTAACCGTCGACACCTTTTTCTCAGAGAACTTTGTGAGCAGTTAGTGGAACCTATGATATTGAAAAGGCAGAAAAAACCACACATGAGAATGGAGACACAAAGCGCAATTTCAGATATTTTGCAAATTCGCAACGATGTATTGCCTGTAAGTAGCAATGACAACAATAATAAAAGAAAACGTTGCTATATTTGCCCTTCAAAAAAAGCAAGAATGCAAAAGCAATGTTGTAAAATTTGTAACAAAAACGTCTGTAATGAGCATTCTCAAACAACCAAAATTTGCCAAAATTGCGAAAACAATAAATGAATTAAATATGTAATGAATAAAAATTTGTCAATTTATGTTTTTTTTTCATGAAATAAAGATTTGAGTTATAAAAATACCATTTCATCAATATATTTACTTTTTCTTATATATGAGCCTCAGAGGCTCATTTGTGTGAATTTGTCATTTTTCAAATTGTATGCTTTAGGGTTAAAGGGTTATATTAACATTTTATAAAAAAAAAATTTTTTTTTTTTCGAAATTTTAGAGGTACATACCTGTCTCCTTAAAAACAAATGTAATTTTTGGCAGCTCTATTCCAGCGCTGCCGCAATGTGTTTAATTATACCAGTTGCTTCATCTATTCGCCACTCGCTAAGGCTTGCCAAATCGAAGAGACCTTATACTTTTAATAAGAGTAATTTATTGAAAGGGGAATTTTCCTTAACACTTTTGAAAAAATTTTGTTTTCATATTTTAATATATTTCTCATATGACTGAGCAATGCGTAATACATTTGACAGCGAAATAACGTCACAAATCATACGCTTGTGTATGCCCGCGCATTGTATTATACATACGAATTTACATAAATTTTCTACCCATCCAATTCATTAACACGGTTTTTATGCAAATTGCTTGTGTGCTTTAAGCTGCGACTGTTTTTTTTTTTTTTGAAGTTTTTATTAATTTCGTTTTCGCACAACAAAAACAAACTTGTTTATAAATATTTCAAACGATGACAGCTCCAAAAACCACACAAACAAAGGAATAATAAAAAAATTTGCATAGATCACATATATATATGTACATTCACATATACATCCATACTATACGGGAAGATACAATCAAAATCTCTTGAAATCCCTATCAAGTATTCCAGCACTTCTTTGGCAACAGATTAACAACCTGAAGAATTATTCGTTTTATTTGGCCACAATTGCGTCCGTTAAGATCAATACACCAATTCACATGTGCTGGCAGCAGACTCGTGCCAGCATCACTCGCTGTCTGTAAACATTCCGTTTGTTTATTTTGCCTTTTAGTTTACACATCACAGACACACACATACACATACGCACGTATGGGCATATACTACGTAGTGTCTAAGTAAATAAACGATCATCAAGCAGCTCAATAATCGAATGATGACAAATGTCGGAAGTCAAAGCTGAGTGCGCTTTTGTGTTGCATGTCGGCTACTGGTCCAAAGAACTTGTGCCGAATCTCGCTCTATCCATCTACGATTAAATGAGTCATAGCAAATTATAGAAAAAGTCCAGACCATAAGGAGCTTCCCAGTTCATTCTTAACTTGCAAATAATGTCTCATAGATATTTTTCTTTCGTTCTGGGGAAAGATAATATCACAGCAGACTTCACATATTAAAGGGAAAGCTGGGCCCCAACCTGTCGGGGTTGTTAGCCTTTTGACTGGCTGTCTGCGGTGAGCTGAACTGTCAGTCATGAGTTGTCCAAACATTATCCACACCTACGCAGTATCACTGAGTGCCAGCTATGCATGTTTGTACGTGTATCCCCAGCAGAAAACTGGGCAAGTTACCCCATGGTAGAGTTTATAGAATAGAGCGGTGTGCACAAACTTCCTGCTGCAATGCGCCCCTTCTTAAAAAAGCTCTAATTCTTTATTACTAGAAAGCGATCGCGTTTCAGCTTCGGTTTCAGGCACAACAGAATAGTTCTATTCGGCGGTTCGGTTCACCCAAAAAGGCCAAACTTTGGCGAAATAATTTTTGATTATTATTCCTTCTGACCTTTTGGTACTTACATGCCAACGATATGATTTGCAGCGATAATATAAGAAAAAAATAATTTTTCATTAAATAATGAATTGGCCACTAATCTTAATAAGCATCTACTGCCAAGAATATTGCACCATATCCCAAATTTTCTTTTGAAAAGATTGTTTTTAAATATCTATCTGCTCCCTCATTGAGTATGGTTAGTGAGAAAGTTCAATACCGTAGGTCAGCTCTATACTGAAAGCCAGTGCCGCTTGCCAAGCGAAAATGCCGATAAGCTATTGGTTTCACATTACAATATGCAATTATTGAACTACGTGCTATTTAAAGGGTGATCAATTTAAAGGTATCGGGTTTTAAATTGTAATAAAACAACAAAATTTCAAGTTGATTCGGCAATATTTATTATTTTTGTGTAGAACCATTCCACGACATTTTTTTTTTTTAATTATCCATTTGAAAGGGCCGCAACTGCGCCGTAATTCGGCCATCTGAAAACAATAGTTTTGAATGACCCGCTGGAGGATTTCGGTCGGTATCTCATGAATAACTTAAGTAATGTGGGCTTTCAATTCCTCATTCGAAGCTGTTTTATCAACAAAGCATTTAAATTTGTTATACCCCCACAAATAAAATCCAAAAGTGTCCAAAAGTATCAATCGATCTTGGTGACCAATCCACTGGTCCGAGGTGAGAGATAAATTGCTCACTGAAACTATGACACAGTGAACCCATTGTTGTAGCGACGTCTTGTCGGAATCAAATGTTGTGGCATCAAAAAGTCGTTTATCATGGCGTGATAACGTTCGCCATTCACTGTTACATGGACGCCAGCCTCGTCTTTGAAGATATATGAACCGATGATTCCTCCAACCCATAGGGCGCACCAAACGGTTTATATCCTGGTTTATTATTTGTATCCTTAAATGTTCGGCCTTAAAAATCGGTGCTTTATTGGCAATGGAAGACTTCTTTTCTTCGAATAGATAAACTGTATTAAAAATTCAATAAGTTTCGTATTCATAAATTAACAAACCACAAACTGTACAACCATTCAGCAAAAAAAAAAATTATATTTTAATGTTTTCTAGCCCCAATTGAAGAAAATATGTGAACACGCACTTTGTGGTCCCAATAAATTTTTTTTGCAAAACGTTTTCCCAACACATTTGCAGTTTTATGTACGAAATTAAGTATTTACATAATGTAAATTTAGATATAAAATGTAAAAAAATTAAAAAGGCGTTGCTTGTCATTTACTAATTTATCCTCCGCGTTCAAATGGTGCGTTGGATATGGCTCTTAAACGAATCATAAAAACGATGCGGATGGTAATAAAAACTGAACCATTGCAAAAGTAAGCGCTGAACTTTCCCAACAAAAAAAGTATTGATTGCATTTTGAGGAGTATTCACTTAAGAATGAGCGCCCACTTGGCATCACTGCTCAGAAATTTTCTGCTGGGTACTGCCACATGTCAAAAGCAAATACGTATCGGTATATATGTACATACAGATCTATTGATACAATACCAAAAATAAATCACAGAGTAGAACGTGAAAATAATTACAAAAAAAATGGTAAGAAGTTATTGACAAACAACTCTCATTTGAAGTGCGAAATAAACAGTTGAAGGAATTAATTAATTTTTTTAGGTAAAGGCACTAGAACTAAAACTTGGCAATTGATTGTCGTGAAGAATAAACAAAATTAAATGCGCGCGTAGCGGGCGCTGTTATTGCATGCTTGCGCCTGTATGTGTGTGTGTGTATGCTATCCTAATATGAAATTTATCGCCATATAACCGTCATGCCATTTCTTCGACTTTAGCAGCTACATGTAATCAAATTTTTCTACAACAAAGAATTTCGTATTTGCCGTGCTGATATATACTTTTATATGCTTGCACATGCATTCATACCTACATGGCTTTTAGAAAGGGAAAGTCAATTGCATTAATTTTGCCATTCAGCAGAATGTTAAGCCCATGACGTGGCTGCCTATCTATGGAAGTTATCCTTTAAGGATGTAAACGGCCATATTTTCCCTGATTTTCATTAAAATTATTCAAAATGAAGAAGTCAATATATTTTCTTCAAAATTGGCATACAGTTTATTTATACATAATATACATTAAAATAATATACATTTTTTTTTTATTTTAATCATTTAAAATAGCGGATGTACACTCAATTCTTCCAGGAAGCTCGCAGCGGGGCTTCTCAATCGGCGGGCATTGTAGCATCGGCGTCAGTGACCTGAATACAAAAAACCAAATTTTTTTCTGTTTATTGATGTCATAATTTCTATAAGAATTAAACCAAAATGGAAAAAAAAAAACAAATCGCGGAATAAAATGCTTAAAAAAAATGAATTTTGGGGCGAATTTTCCTACTATTTTTGCTTCGAAAAATTATTTTTTCGAAAAATTTTCAAAAACTTGAAACAGAAAGTAATATCATAAAAAAGATGTGTGCAAAATTTCAGGGAGATCGGTCAATAACTTTTCGAGTTATCGTGTACGCCAATTCGAAAAATATAGTTTTGAGAAAAACGCGTCTAATGGCGGCAACGTTACTATACCTCTCCCAGCGCTCGAACGCAAATAATAGAGTCGTCACGGTAGACGATATACACTATAAGAAATACTTAAATTTACATTCTAAAAATTGTTTGACATATTCTTAAAGGGTTATATTAACATTTTATAAAAAAAAAATTTTTTTTTTTCGAAATTTTAGAGGTATCTGTGCCCATAATAGAGATTGAGTTCAGTAATCAAACAAAAGAATTACGATAAAATGTTCCACAAACTCCCTTATTTATCTATAAGAAAACGAATGTAATAGGTATTTTGAAAATTCAAACTGATAATTTCTCTACAAATTTTTATTACTTCAATATGAATTTTTCATACAAACGCGCGTTATTTCCATCGCTGCTTAAAATGCAGTCAGGTTAAAGAGATTGCCCTCTGGAGGCAATCTTTCAAGGGACATGGTAGCATTTTTAGGCAGTCAACACCGTATTTCTGAACTTCGTACAGATCTCACTACACGCAAACTGCAGTTTTAGGGTCGCCCAAGGCAACTTTCCAAGTAGCCAGGGGTGGAACGACGGAAATATCAGTACCGAGGCTGGTAGCTATCTTTACTGATGGCTCCAAGATGGAGTCGGGAGTCGGAGCAGGGGTTTTCTCTAAATCAGTCAATGTATCTATTTCCTCAAAGCTGTCGAATAGTACTATTTTTTTTTAGGATCGTAAAGACTCTTGCATCCTGCACCCTAGAGAACGCGGGAGCGAGGGAGATATCAACATTTTTGCCGATAATCAAGCTGTAATCTGCACCCTGGTGACGCCATGGGGCAGATCCACACTGGTGAACTCCTATAAGGAGGGGATCAAATCTCTTGGGTGTGCAGGTAACATTTCTCTGAGCTGGTTTCCAGGTCATAGGAATATAGAGGTAAATGAAGTTGCTGACGAACTTGGCAGGACTGAATTGGTGTCAGAGGTCCTTAATCCAGTCATAGGCATCCCTTGACAGTTGTTATAGAGAAATTGCACTACTTATTTCTCAGAAAAGCGCAGAACAAGTGGAGCTACATTTCTTCGTATGGTATTTCTAAAACCCTTTGTCTCCAATGCAATAGACGCAAGTTTTGAATCCCATAATAAAGAAGAGGAAGAAGATAATAGACGCAGGACGCAAAAAGTCCTGCGGAATCCACGCCACTCAATTTCCAAACTCGTAGCTGTGTTTAACGGTCATTGGGCGCATGGTGAAAAGATTTTCAATGGAGTGGCCAATATCAGACCAGCGAATTTGACAGGATCAGCGGATGAGCTAGCGATGATAAAAACTGAGTTTACCATTTAATCCCCATTGCAGAAGCTGTGGGGACCTTTCAGAGAAGGAGAGCACTTTTAAGCACTTTCTCTGTAAATGTCCGGGCTTGTCAGCTAGACGATTAAGAACACTGGGTGCTTAATCGTCGGGCTGTCGATAGCTTACAGCAGAACTCCAACATAAATGCTGTCAACCTGCTCCGTTACATCAACCGCTCTAATTGGCTATAGATATCTACCCATTGCAGGTCTCATAAGGGTAGCACAAAATTAATTTTGACTTGGAAAAACTTTTTTCTAAATAAAAAATTATTTTCAGTGATAGAAATCTTTATCTTTTATGCATTCCGTTGCTTTTCTGCTTTTATTCTGCTGTTTAATTGGCAAGCTTGAACTATGATTGAGGTACAATGCCAAAATTAAAAATAGAGGCTGATGGCCTCTGCAGCCAATGCTCAAACATACTTTTAGTACTGGTATTCATACCAGTCACTAAATAATAATAATAATAATAATAAAAATAGTTCCGATAGGGTGATTAATTTGATGCCACCTTTTACAATACATCCATAGTACTCTTTAAAAAGGACTAAATAAGTTCGTGACCAATTATTTCTAAGCACTGCATGGAGATTATTTCACGATTTTTATACTAGGTACGTAATAAAAAATAATTAATGAGAATGAGTTTGAATGAATATGCAATGGAGCATATTTTCAATTGCAATAACTTTATTTCGCATTTAATTTTTTTTTATTTATGCATTTATGATTAATGTGAAAATATTTGCATACAAATGCTGCATTCTTTGCGGCGCTGAAAAATATGAATATCCATGGCTCTGGTCCCCATTATGGCATTATGAGTTATAACTTTACTCACATCACGGTTTTTTGTAAAAGCCTTACAGAATCGGCATATACATACATACATACAGCCATGACCATATAAATAGCACATTTAGACTCTGAAAGCAAAGAGTTGAATATGTTTTTAAGCAATTATTTTTTATTGGAAAAGAGCAACATAAAAAATAAAAAACGTATTTATTTCCATTCTAAAACAAAAAAATGGTCAAAAAGAATTTCAGTTCTGATTTAATTTACGAGAACGTTGATAACTCACGAAACCTCCTGGACACATAAATAGCACATCCTAAAAAATTCCAAATAAAAGCAAAAATAGTAAACAAATCAGATAGTTAAGTAATAATATTGTTTTACCAGATTAGTATTTTGTACTACATCCACAGTTTTTGTTTACTTCTTCAAGCCGTTCCATGCGTTCTACAAGCTTATGGCATCTTTCCTTTGGAATCGAGTACCAAGCCTCCTCAACTGCGGCCCACAAATCATCAAAATTTTTAAAAATTTTGTTAGCGATTTTGACCTTAACGTCATTCCACAAATTTTCTATTGGATTGAGATCAGGGCTCTGCGCCGGCCCATGCAGTACATTAATTTTTTCTCCTCTGAGACATTGCTTCACTGCCTTTCCAGCATGCTTTGGATCATTGTCGTGCATAAATGTCCAATTTAATGGCATAAATTCAAACACAAATAGCTACATTTTATTCTGCAGTATATCCAGATACTGAGATTTATCCATTTTACCAATCACGCGAACAATCGGCCCAACACTATACCAGGAAAAAGCTCTCCAAACCCTGATGATTGCGCCGCCAGGGATTTAGCGCTTGATTTTTTGAACGACGTAGAATAGTTTTCCCATCTGGTCCCATCCTATTTATTTTGGTTTCGTCGGTCCAAAGTACGTTTTTCCAAAACTGAATAGATTTGTCTTTGTGGGCTTTTGCAAAGGCAAGTCGGTGTTTGATATGTCTTTTTGAGAGGAGTGGTTTTTTTCTGCTTATGCGGCCAAATAGCTGGGCTTCGTTAAGTTGCCTTCCTACAAGCTTTCTGGACACCTGTAGACCAGATTCTTGGTTTATTTCAAGCATTATTGGTTGTGCCGACTTAAAAGGATCTGCTTTGCTCTTGCATAATATAGCTCTATCCACATTAACATCAGTTATTCGCGGCTTTGGTTTTCTTTCCGTTTTTTTGCTTAGATAGGATGAATCTTTCTTAACAAAATTAAGAGCATTATAAACCATTTTCCGAGAGCACATCACCATTTCAGCTATTTCTGCATAGCTTTTTCCGTTTTGACTCATACGGTATATAAGAGCTCTTTTCTCCGACGTACAATGTTTTCCACGTCACATTTTTAGTAATTACTTTAAAATTTTATTTAAAAAAAAACAAAAAATTATACTAAAAATAGCTGAAACACTATTAAAGTTTTACTCTCCGCTGCACAAGTTAAAATGTGCGTTTTTTGTGTTCACTTCAGAACAGCAATAAGCATAAATAAAATAGAACGCAAAAAATTCCATCGAAAAAACCGGTAAATTCCTCTCATAAATGTAAGCTTAATAACGGTAATAATCAATAATTGAGAAGAGTTCGTATTAAAAACTTAACATATAAGGTTCACATTTGTGTTATTTATCTGTCCATGGCTGTACATACTACTATACTATATAAGTACAATGTAATGTGCTTAAATATCATTCAAGTTATTTGCCAAAGCTTTTTTTGTTAATTATAAAAAATTCAATTTTTTATTAAATATTTAAATTCAGTTGCATATCAAAAATTTGCGCGTTTAGTATATTTGCTATATTTTAGATGGGCAAATTCTTCATTTTCGTGTGGCTGTAAAGCAATAACTTAAATGCACATCCTGAGTTTCTTTGCTTGGTTCGTTTCATTCGCCGACCATCAACGTATTTTAGTCAATAATACGGAATCGATTGTGCGCCGTCCGTCTATGCATGCGATAACTCGAAATATCTCAACGGAAACGAGTACCTTATCATTATTCTAAGGTTTCCATATAACGGTATTTTCGGAAACTGCCAAATGTTACATTTCGGGAGTTATTGAAAATAGGCAAATTCAATTTTTTAAACGTTTTGGCAAACGGGCATGACACGGCCCACTTTTAAGTAAATACACTCCGAAGCCACTCCGTCAAAGTCTAGGCATCGGTAGGAAATTATTGAAATAAGCTACAACCACCGCTTAATCAATGAACACTTCGATTTCAGTACGTTCGGTTGTCTGTGAAGCGAATAACTCGAGCAACATTTAAAATATATTAAAGACAATTGTTATCAAAGCTATTTAGCAAACAGAGTAAAGCTGAACCTGCATACATATGTGTGTACATTTGTACATTTCATGCATGTTTGTACAGCTCTAATAAAGCAACGCATGAAAACGCAAGAAAGTTGAAAGTGTTTCTGCTTCTGCTTCTGTGTGTGAGGTAAATTCAATCACATGAAAGGGCATATCTACATACATATATGTGCATATAGCTATACAGCCAATAACACTTTCCTCAGCCTACAGCCCAAAAGTCAAAATTATGTACATACAAGCGATTGTTAAGTAGCTCTCACCCACGACAGTTCTCACTCGCGCAGCGAGATCGCTACAGATGTTACACTCTATTAGCATATCACACAAACAGGTATACAAGCTGGCCTATCTACATACATACATAAAAAACAATTCAAAATCAAAACAAAGTGGCGAAAAATAAACAATCAATAATACGTACAAGTAAGACGTTGTATGTACCCTACGCCCCAAGGGTGCATACCACATATAATTGCCTGTATCCAAGAGAAATATGAGCATTTTCGCAATTCAGCAAAGCTCATATAAAAATGCTCCAGCAATGTTTTTTTTATTATTTTTAAGGATTTTCGCCAAAGGCGTAAACAGGAGGTGCAAGTTATGAAAAGTTCTTGGCTACTACTAGATTGTTTTCTATCACATAATAGGTGTGCTCAAGTAAAAATTATCCAGTAACTTAATTTTCGAGAATTCGCTCTCAAAGAGAAATATATCAAAAAAGTGCATGATCGCAAAATCTGTAACAATTTGCAAGTTTTACGAATAGATGAGTAAATTGTTGGCGGGAGAAATCACAAAAAGCGAAAAAATCTTCAGTTGAGTTACCATCGTATTAATTGAAAAAAAATCTTAAACAAATATATTGCAAAATATCGAGCTTGGCATCACATTATTTTATTTTTCCCATTATAATTTGTTGTATTTCATCATCGCTTTCAGATGAAGAACACTCCTTTAGCAATTGTATTGTTGTGACAATCACAGCTTTCTTCATATTTTCCACAAAAGATACCTGCAATGCTTCCGATTTGTATTCCGGAAACTGCAGCAATGGTGCCTGGAGTTTGTGCTTCGGAAGTACACAGCAGATGTGCTGAAAAGTCGCGGGCCTAACACAGAGATGGCTCTTTTTTAGTTAGTAGATACCTTAAAAAGACAGCTGTTAAGATTTCATAATATTCTATTCATTAGTTCGTGGGTTATTGAGCTAAGAGTGACGCTAATTTTGTTATTTTGAAAACCTTGGATCAAAAAGAATTTCGTGTTTAAATTTTACACTGTTTCTTGATGAGCGAAAATACCCTTCAAGCGAAGCAATGGCTTGAAAGTGTTACTGGGACTCCGCTCCATCAAAAAAAACAATAACACGCGTTTGCTCACTATTGACCAAAAACAATTAAAACAATGGCAAAACTATATGAATTGAACTTCGTATTCCACAGTATTCGCTAGATTTGGCTCCCACCGATATTGGCTGTTCGTAGACCTAAAAAATTCTCGCCGGTAAGAAATTTTGATCGAACGAAAAGGTTATCACTGAAACTCAGGCAAGAGATAAATCGTTCTACAAAAGTGGTATTGAAATGTTAGAGTGACGCTGGAATGATTGCGCTGTTCTTGATGGAAATTACGTTGATGAATAAAGCTAATTTTGAGCAAAAAAACGTGTTTTCTTTATTACCGAAACCTTTGTTACCTCTATATTATTGGCCGATTCCTATTAAATTTATGACTTCAAATAAATTTTATAATTATATTTACTTACATTCTACATTTTAATCATAATTTTTTATGTAAATTTAGAACTTCGATTCATTTCGCTAATTAGAACTCATGTTTAGTTTTATTTAGCCATCAGCTGCTTTTCTCACATGCAATTTTATTTTTAATTTTAATTAAAACGGCGGGATAAAAATCCACAAAACGTCAGGGTATTCAATCGTTTGTGAGAACAAACTGTTTTCTATTTCTTTTTTTTATACTTCTTTTGATGTATTTCGGTTTCATTTGTTAATTAAATTTCGTTTGATTTTGCGTATGTTTTTATGTTGTCTTGAAAGTATATTAATTTCAGAGGAATTTTCTTGTTATTTTATTTTTTTGTTTTCTATTCGTGTAGTTTTTTTTAGTTGACTTGTATGTATATGTAGTTTTATGTATTTTTATTGTACCCGGTAGGTCTACGCGACCTTCTAGTCGGGCAGCCATTTTGGGCAACTTGCAAATTCGTACAAGTAAAAATTTATCCAGTAAAAGCCTGTAGCTTCCCCTCACAATGAAATGCCGTTTTACTCGCACTTTCCCCTACTTTATAAGTTTCTTGGTTACATGAACACCAAAACTTATAATTTGTAACAATTGAGCAGGCCTAATATCAGATTATTAAAAAAATAGCAAATAGCAAGCATAGATATGTATGTACATACCTATGTATGTACATATGTATAGCTCCAAAATTTAGTTAGCATCTGCGGTGTAGAGTGTAAAAGTTATTCGTATTAACCTGCCACTGTTAAGCAGAGTTGGCAGTTGAGAGCAGTTCTATAGTTGAATTGCAAAATGAAAATGTTAACAACAGGCTATCAACTGCAGGCAGCAGGGACCGGTAACAGAGCTGATCTACGCAAATTTTTGCGCTAAACGAATATAAAACCAGCAGCCGCAAATATTTGCCCAGTCGTTGATCGTTGTGAGTGAACCGAGTATATTAAATAATCGGCAGCGGGTTAAAATCAATTTATAATTGAAAGCTTTATTGGAAATTCTTGAGGCAATGCGACCAATAATATTTACAAGAAAGTAATTACGGCAATCATTTTTTAAATTAAAAGGACATTCACAAACTTGTACGCTAAGAATAATCGAATGATCGCAGTGTAAATAAATGCCGGTATAATCGCGTTGGATGCGTTCGCGCATAAATTTATGTGACAAGCGATTTATCAACTTGCGCCAATGCTAATCGCTTAATTATAAAATAAATAAACAAATCTCCCATAGAAATAAAACTTTCGCAATACTCTCTGAGTGCTGTGAGACAGTGATTTAGTGATTTCCCTCTTTAAGGTATCAAAACACGTACACAGTGTTTCTCTTCAGCAGTCGGCGCTAAAGCCAGAAAAAAAATAGGAAAATAACCAAGAAAAAGGCAAGCAAAACAAATCGTGCTGACATCGAAATTTGCAAAATTCAAGTAAAGAATAAATACATATATTTATACAAAATGGAAATACAGAATTTGCACGAACAAGCGATGCTGAGGAATAAGCGGGATATCGCAAAAAACGACGCGATTATCCTTGAGGCGCGGTACACGGTAAGTGTTGTAGAAGAATTAAAAAAAAAGACATACATACATATGTACGAGTACGTAGATAATTTTTTAGGTAGATTAGTATGTGCTACATGCAAACATATGTACATGTGTATGTGTTCGCAGTGCTTTTACTTCGATTTTTGGTTTGGTATGCAAGTGTTTATTTTTCCGAGTCGTAGACGAGATGTAAACAATTCAAATTAATTGGCCAATGCGGCACACGGCAGCTGTCGGCGATCGTTTCAAGATCAAAAAATAATTTTCATTCAAAATATTTAGAACTGCACGTTATAGTATTTTGATTACACAGCTGAAAATCGAATGTTATTGAATACCTTTTTTGTGGTGGTACTGAATGAATTTGTGGAATGGCATGAAATTTTCCCACAAAATGGGGTAATATATGAATTGAACTTTTCGATGGCTTGTAAAAACAATTTTTTTAACATTTTGTTGCTGTTAGTCGATATAAGCCTATTTGATTACGGTAACGGCCTATTCAGAAATTATGGATTCCTATGATATTTTAGAGGGCTTTTTTTGTATAAAACAAGAATTTAAGGGTTCCCCGTGGTCTACAGCTCGAAAATTTAGACTATTTTCAGGAATTTTTGTTTTACAATAAAAAAAATTTAAAAACGATATTTAAATTTTTTAGGCTTTTTATTTAACTTCTACAAAATGAAAAAAAAATTTTTATTTAATGATTTTAATAATGTCGCTAAAGTTGACCCTTCCGAAAAATTGGACCTGGACGGTGTTGTCCATTTTAGCTCTTCTATTTATCTGAAACACAAAACCCAAAAAATTATTAATCAGTATGACTGTATCTGTGTGCCGTACTAGAATAAGAAAACAATTGACTAAATGGCGCGATTTTGAATTTGACGCTCTAAAAATCGGGTTTTTTCAGATTTTAGGTCAAAAAAATACGAAATAATTTAAATAATAATATGATTCTAGTACGGGCGATAGTCATTGATGTTGTGAATAACATATTATATTAGAATTTCAGACGATTAGGTTGAATAGTTTTTTTTTTTTTTTTTTTTGACAGCACCAGGCCGAAAAAAGTAGTCTTGAGATAATTGAGTTTAAAGTTTTGAGAGTGGATATTTTCCATTGACACCGCCGCGTGACAAATCTGACTCTACCTGCCAAAACGGCCGTAGAATCGAAAATACTGAGAATATCCTTCCAAAAACTTGACAATATATTCTTAAAAGCCTATACTTTCGAAATATAAAAAAAAATCATCTTTTTGAAAACTCTAGACCGGCTTCTTGAAGTTGGCGACGAACAGTTGTTGTACTTACTTAAATATGGCCCGTAGATTGCTGATTAAACTCCGCGTTGACTTTTTCTGTTCGAATTTTCAAACTTTTGTCCTTAATAATCCAATCTTCTGCTGGAGTGATCTTTCTTGGAAGGCTTGATTTCTGCTGTATTGACCTGGCGCTTTCATATTTTTCTCACCCAATTTCTAATGGCTCTTCTACTAAATCTAAGTTAAGCACTAACTTTGGTTAAAATCCATTTTTCTTAATTCAGCGTTAAAATTTGGCACTCATCACAATCGGTCATTATCTTTTAATTTGGCATTTTTTTAATTTCGCGTCAATTTTCATTAATATCTTCAAGTTCAAAGTCACGCGAAATTATTTTTTTTATACTAAACAAGAGCCCTACCTGCCGGATTTCGGAAAATAAATACAAAAATTTCATGCGATGAAATATTTTATTGTCCGCAATTAAAGCACATTAAAATACAAATGGGCCAAACTGTAGGATTTTCCCTTATCAGAGGCTCTCAAACGTACATAAATAATTGATCATTCTGTAAGGTGATGTAGGCTCAGAGGGAGCTTCGAAATATTAAGATATATTTCAGAGTGGATATTACCACAAATTTTGTAAAAATCATTATTATCTTTATATTTAAAAGTTGTATTAAGGCTTTTCCCCCAATTCCCTTCATAACTGCAAACTGGGTCTTTTTTTACGAATTTTTTCCTTCAGCTTAATTTATTGTTTTACCAGTTTTCAAGTATTCCACAAGCAAAACTCCTTCCGTCTTCAAGTCTTGTACGACCACCTGTACATTCAGCAGCTTATTTTTCTACTGTACTAATTGATGGCGAAAAGTGATTATTAGTGATATGTTTTTTGATTTTCTAGAGGAACTAATTTTTGAATATTTAGCTGTAGAGATCAGTCAAAATGGTTTGCGTGCCATTGTCCGCAGGCTACTGAAACTCTTTAAACCTGCAAACAACCGTTTTTGTTTTTTATGGTGAACAAAATGTATAGGGGTGTAACTAAAATCAAACCTTTGACCGGCTCTCAGCAAATTTGAAAGAATCCGCTGATGGGCTGGGTCATGGCAACTTGTTTAACTCAATTAAGGCTTTAATAATGGGACCATTTCGAGCATAAAGATATTTTGAGAGACCAATATGCAAGAACTCCGAACTACGAAGAGCTCTGGCCAGAATATTAAAGAAAGCCCTCGCAAAAAGCACCGGCCAACAGCACTACGGATGAAATGTGAAATCAAAAATGAAAGACAAAGATAACATTAAATTTTTTAATCAATAAGCATCGCGCTTGATAGGTAGGAATGAAATCCGCAAAGCGTAAATTACGCAACGCGAAATGTAAGAATACTTCCTGGATTCATTAAATTTTAATACAGAGACCAAATAAAGGATCCATACCCATGTTTGGAACGTACAAACGCCGTATACAAAGCATTCAGCGTATAAGGGTCTGGGAAATCAGAGCTACATATAACGCCTAAAAAAAGCAAGATTTGGTAATAATAAATCAAGTATTACACCAAAGTCTTTAGTTTCACTGACGCGTGACAGGAGCGTACTAGATATGTGATAAGACGTGTCAATAACAGTGGCAGGCTTAGAAAAATTAATTTGGAAACACTTATTCATGATCAGGGATAGACGATTATTGTAACACCAGTTACTGAAATTATCCAAATCAATTCACATCAATTCAGAATCGAGAGAGACAGTGATCGACGAATAAATCTTAAGGACATCTTCATAAAACTAGAATCTTGCTGACGAGAAGCACGAGCAAATATCATTGATAAACAAAACAAAACAGCAAAGTATACAATAAACATTTCTTTATTATTACATATTTACAAAAAGTAACACCCAATTTTCGGTAAAATTATTTAATTATATTAATAATATTAATTTTTATATTATTGTAAGCGAATTAATTAAATGTGTGCGGGTGTATACATTTTCCCCTCTCTTATTTGAATATAAATTTCTGCAAAATACGTGACACAAAAACGAACTGTTTTATTCACTTATTTTTGGCGCCTAATTTCTGGCAGCCCGCCATTTCGTCTATCAGCTATTCATCAGCTCAGGAATTAGCAGTGCTGATAGGTACTCAAACAAGTTCCTGGGCGCGCTCTCACATAAAATGTGCGAGTATCGCATTTTATCATCTATGCCGTCTGAATAAAGGTTGATTGATTCTGCTGCCGAGTCCACATGTGACCTGGTAATCTATCATTATCTGTTTTTTTTGCTACTGCGAAATCTATGTAAATGAATATTTCCAGACTGCGAATTGTATCTTGATAATTGTGATCCTCTACCAGTAGTTGTTGTTATTATTGTATTGTAACTCTCGGACTCTTGCTTATTTAATATACAGTGGTCACACAATTTATTCGTTCATCCTGCGTAGGACGTAAAAAACGGTAGCTTTGCCCAAAATATTTGGTGTGACAATATATTTCTTTTAGGTCACTGTAAGAATGTTACATTCCTAACGAGTTGCCGCAAACAAAGCTCTCCTTATTTCAACTCACACTGAAGGGTTTCAAGAAAAGCAGGCAGATGTAGCAAAATGCCGCAAAACATTTATTTGTACACTTTCAGGTATTGTTTTTGCAAAAATAACGGTAAAAATTGTTTGTGTTTTACTAGCATTGCTGAAAATGAAATAAGATTGGTTTAGCTTTTATCGCGGATTCAATTTCAGTTGCGCGTAATATCTCGATTGAAAGTGGCAAAATGGGACGAAGTGAGGATTTACCATTGAAAATGCGCAAAATTGTTATTAAATTGTACTTAGAAAACAAGTATCGGCGCGAAATCGGTAAAACAATTGGCAAATCGCATTTTACGGTCCAAAGTATTACTGCTGATTACGTTAAGACTGGTAAATTGGAAGCTAATCACCACCAGCCGAAAGGCGAAAAATATTGAATCCATTTGAGGAACGCAATATAGTAGCATCAGTCGCGCAAAATCCAAAAACAACCTCCACGATACTATGCCGAAATATTCAAGAGTCTTTGCATAAAAAAATAAGCCCACAAACAGTCCTTAATTGTGTGCATAACGCTGGTTATCATAGCAGAGTGGCACGCCGCAAGCCCCACATTCAGATATTAACAGAAAGAAGAGATTGAAGTTCGCCAAACGCTATATAAATGAGCCAGATTCTGTTTGGGAAAACGTCATATTCGGTGATGAGTCGAAATTTGATTGTTTCCGGATCAGATGGCCCTGCAAGAAAATACAGAACAGAATGAAAAAAATCCTATTCATTCCGGTAAGCATGGGAGAGGCAATGCAAAGGTTTGGGGGTGCATTGTTGCATTTGGAGTAGGAAAAATGGTTTATATTGATGATAAAAAGAACAAACATCTGTATTTAAACATTTTGAAAAATAATTGCATGATAGTGCCGTTAAACTTGGAGTGGATGCTGAAGAGTTCTTATTTCAACAAGACAATGACCCAAAACACGCATCTTATCTCGTCCAAGAATGGCTTATTTTCCACTGTAAGCAGCTTAAAACTCCACCTCAATCACTGGAACTGAACCTAATTGAGCATGTCTGGGAGCTCTTAGAATGGAGAAACAGAAAGCATAAAATAACAGCAAAGGCATCATTAAAGACAGCTTTAAGTGTTGAGTGGGAGAAAATTGCAGCTAATGAAACCCAGGTATTGGTAAAAAGTATGCATCGACGTTTGGAAGCAGCTATGAAATCTAAAGGCGCCCCAACAAAGTACTGAATACTCGTTTTTTCTATTATTTTTTTAAATAAAATATTCTTTATATGGCTATGTACGAATAATATTTTTGCATGAAATTGTACCTTAATTCGTTATTACTTTAAGTTCTCTAATTCCAGAAATGAACTTGGAAGTTTGTGTTTCTTCAATATTGAATAAAAACGTTATTTTTTACGAATATGTAAAAATTTTCTTCTTTTGTATAAATTTTGCAAAGTATCAGGCATATCTGTTTATAAACTGTGAGTGTACGAATAAATTGCTTGATCACTGTAGGATTTTTGCCTTTCATACTATTGTGCAATCTTGCTAGCACGGTTGGGCATAGTGCACTAAATAATTAATTCAGTAAGTGAATAGTTAGAACACTGAAAAACTGAAGGTTTAGTAATAATTGAACCGTTATTTTAACTACCAGTAAAAATTAGTGGTAGCGCAAAATACTCAACCCTGCTTGCTAGTCATAAGCACAGATAATCTCCCTGATTTATAAGCATTTTCCTATATATTTAAGGCTTTTTCTTTCTAATGAAATTATAATATTTTGGTTACAACTTTTTATCGAAACTAATGTAATCAATTCATCATAAGTATTAAACCTGACTGCACATGCCAATAATGCCAAATAATGAGTAGGTGTATCGAAATGTTAATAGCAGCGAGAGGAATTGATTTAACCATATCCATTTTCTTGCCCAATGGTAATTATTTGCCCAGAGCTAATTATTTGTTGTATTCATCAAATCTACAAACTACAAAATATTACTGCTAAACAGATCGGTTATTAGTGAAAAATTAGTTAATTTTAAAAACCATAATTTAGTGAAAAATAGTTAGTCAATGGTGACTGTAATTTATGTATAACAAATATGGCATACGTATTGCGTACATATAAGTATTGCTTCTAAAACATTTATTCAGTTAATAAATAATAATCGTTGAGAAGAGCCACATATGAATGTAGGAAATCATATTTATATTTAGATTAAATGCAATCATTTCTAAATCTAATAAATATAGAAATAAAAGAAAAGCGAAGTTTATCGAAAACTCGGTTAAAGAATGATTGAGCTATGACAGGACGTGCGATCGAAACAATACAGTTTGGAAGAGCTATAGTTTTGATACCTGTGCCGAACAAAAGTGAAGCACTTAAACATCTCCGACTTCCCTTACCTTTCTAAGATTTTTTGGATTTTTTTAAACAAAGTTGAGCAAAATATTGAGGGTGGTCTTCATTAGTTAAAAATATTTCGTATACGAAAAATTTTCATCCAACCTTACACTTTCATCTAATTTGCACATAAAATCCTCAGATGTTCTAATAGCGACTATAGTACAGGGTTCGCCAATTATATTGCGTCAGTTTAAAAACACAAAAAAAGAGAAGCAAATTAGCTACGGCCCTCAACCTATTCTCCTTCTAACACTACACAATGGCTACTACCACGATTGGAATCTCACTTAATAATCTTCCGAAGTTAGCCCGCGATTACATCTACATAACTCGACCTGCTTTACGTCCCGATGTAATGCAATTGTTTTTTAGAAAATAAAAAAAAATCGCAGTTGGCAATCCCGGGTCTTTAAAGTGAGGGAAGACATTTTAGTGTGCCCTTTTTCGCCAAAAATCTTTCCTAAATGAACACACAATGCACCGGCGTCTCGTCGTAGGGTAAGATACAACCATTCTCATAGCGTCGTACACGAAAAAGCGTACCCTGAACCGCTGCAAGACGTCTACATAGAACAGTCCAGCCACTTACTGTCTGAACGATGCCATAGATATCGGAAAAAATGTATAGTAGGTATTCAGTTGTGACTTAATATCCTCGTTTTTTTTTAACCGCTCCCTGATCTTTTCTACACATTACGGACTTCGTTTATAGACCTCGATCTTGAGTATCCAAAAATACAACCAAATTGACAACACTTTAACTTCTACAGTTCCAAAGGACATTTGGAGGTTAATGTACTTGTCTAGAACCTCTCAACAGATAATGCGATAAGAGCCGGGCGCGTTGTCTTGAATTATTCTTTTACTTAACATTCTTCAGGCGCACCAAACAAACAACTCTAGAGCGAGCAAAGGCTATATACACACTCATTTGTTCAGCGGTTTTAGGTACTATCATACATTCGAAAAAGAAGGTTTCGCGTTAAAAATCTTGCGATTGCTGGCGCGTGGCGTAGCGTACTTGTATAGTAGCCTCTTTATAAACACACCTTGCATATTCTATAAATATGGTATTGTTCTGCGTTGTGAAGTTGTCTGCCTGTTCTATGCCACCACCAAACGATGCACCGACTTTTTTAGGAAACAACTCAATGTATTTTATTACCAAATTTTGGGGTTGAGACTTGTATCAAATTCATCTACATCTGTCTTAGGTCTGTTGGTCTATATTTGTCTTTTCTTATTCTTCTTCTTAGCATCACAGTCCTAGTGAACGATTGTTTCATTCACAACCTTATGCCATCTGTCTCTATCTAAGACTTCCCCCTTCGACTGCCGCACGTTTAGCTTTTCAAGGTCAACTTCCACGTCTTCGAGTCATCTTTTACTGGGGCGTCCTCTTCTTCGGCCTCCAACAGGGCCTAATTCAACTACCTTTCGAGTTGTTTTCTCCTTGGGCATTCTAAACACATGCCCAAGCCATCTTACCCTCTGAGATTTTATAAATTTTATCACAGTTTCGATATTTGCTAATAGTTCCTGCTCATTATTTTATCTAATTCGATAGGTACCGTCTTGCAGTCTGACAGGTCCATATATTTTGCGCAATATTTTTCTTTCAAATACCTTTAGCTGATTAATGCCAGTGGCTTGTAGCGTCCATAGTTTGCAACCTTAGGTAAGCACGGGCGGATCAAGGTTTTGTATATTCTTAACTTTTGGTCGCGAGATAATAATTTAGACTTGAGCAGCTTCAAATTAGAAAATTAAGACTTATTTGCTGCTAAAACTCTCTCATTTATTGTTAATGATGTATTCTTATTGCCAGGTATTTTGATACCCAGATAGGTAAATTCTTGTACACTCTCCAATGCATAGTCTCCAATCAGCAGACCATCATGCCTTAAACCGGAGCTGGATTGGACCATAAACTTCATTTACACTGTGCTAATTCTTTTTTCTAGTTTTATAAACGCACTCATTAATTCCATAATAAGTATATCATCTGTACATCCCATTTGGATTTATTTCGGTTATTGCTGCGTGTAGGACTAGGTTGTAAGTCAATGCTGATAAAGCGTCTCCTTATTTAACTCCCGATTAATGGAAAATGACTCTGAGCACTCTCCTTGCACAATGCGCCTTCGTCGTGGTATTTGTTAGCGTCATAGTGGCAAGCTCACTTAGCTTTAGCGGGATGCCAATATACTGCAGGAAAAACTTAATTTGCCTTCTATTTATGCTGTCGAATACTTGTTTGAAGTCCACGAATAAGTACATAGTAGTCGTCAATGTCATGTTTGTATCGCTTCTCGAAAATTTGTGTCGATATGAACCTTTATCTATTGTAGACTAGTTGGCTCTGAAACCTAATTGGTAATCATCCAGAGTTTGTTCGGAATATTCGCGTTTCTTTTCGAGGCTGTGTTTGATTCGTGATAGCGTTTTTTATACAGATATTAGGGTCTCAACCTAAAGACCAGTCCCTTTTCGGAGGGAGGGACTCACTTATATTCTTTTGTTCCTAGTGCTTCCGAGATTTCCAGCTTCTAAAAATTTTGCCTACTCGGTCTCCTCATCCACCATTAAATTGCTTATCGTAAGCCTTTGTGTTGCCTTATATTTGTCTTAGTAATGTCATTTTTATGAAGACTTTAAAAGCCGACCCACCGTCTTCAAAATGTAGGCCAGTATTTAATGAAAATTATTTGGATTATTTGCTGATACGTCTAAATACATACATACATACATATGTACATGTGTATATGTACAAGTATGTACAAGTATAGGAATTTTAAAGAATTAATTTTGCAGTTTTGGGACATTACCAGTAAAATATTTTGTTGGCCATGTGATGAAATTGGCGCGAATGAAATTGTGCGTGAATTTTTATTTGAAAATATTTTTGAACTTGAAAACTTTTTAAGTGCCCATAAATAAAACGAAAACGTGTATAAGGTGCTGGTACATACCTAAAAGTTATGCGAATGAGCTGTGAAATGTTGAGAAATAAATTTTAGAACGTAAGCCAAAAAATGTTTTCACAAATAATAATAACTTAAGTTAATTCAACCAGAAAATACGAACTAATTAGCTATTAAATATATACATACATACATAGGTATTAACTCGCATAATAGTGCATAAGCAAATACTTACACAAGCTTTTGTTTCTTCTTAAACATGTTTCAGTTGTCGGACCTTTACCCGAAAAGGAGATTAACTCAGAAGATGGATAATGTATTAAATGTGTCTGGCGTCACACAATCTAACCCAGCAGCTGCTGAAGTTAGCCCTTATAAGGTGCAACCAGTTACAGATGAGGACAAAGACGCTATATTGGCTATGCTCAAAAGATTTTTCTTTAAAGTAAGTTCTAATAAAAATTTTAACCTGCAATCATATTTGAATGCCTTGAATACCTTTCATTTGTTCATGTGATCGACGGAAAAATCTTGATTTCTTAAATTTATTTTCGAATTTGTGCTCTTCAAAATTTAATTAAATTTAGTTCAAACTTACAGTAAAACACAATTTGCTTCTACAAATTAGATATTCTTAGGGACCACCTAACCTAACCTAGGAGTTAGTTATGAACCATTAAAGTTTTCATTTAAATTATTAGGTGTCGTATTATAGTAATGAAAATCTGCTGAAAATGAAGTGGTTAAACTAATGATTTGAGCTTCAAATTGTCTTCATTTTTCTTCTATCAATCCTTTATGGCAAGAAAGAACATAAACTATTTTTTACCCAATTTTCTCTTATTTGGCAATTATTCTGCTTTTTAGCAATACTAAAAGTTTGGATGACCTTGTTTATTTTTGGATAAATTTTTATTCTGGAAATGGAAATCCATAAGTGTCCCGCTGTGAGTACGAAACCCCAAAAAGGATAGAAAATACTTTTTTTAAACACCCAAACTGGAAGCGGGTGCTTGAGGTCAGTGAACTTTGAAACAAAAATAATTTGTCTTCTCGAGACGAAAACACCGATATATTATATATTCATCTAAGAACCTTAGGAATACATGTTTTTTTAAGTTTAAAATATGTAGAAGCCAAATTCTTTCTGTCAAATATCAAAAATATTTTAAGGAGTTTAACTGTTTAGATAAATTTCTTTACAATAATTACATACTTGGGGTGGAGTCGAATATTAAAGCTAATCCAAATGGGTTTTGGAGTTTTGTTAAATAAAAAAAATCTAGCTCTAGTATACGTTCTCATGCACATAAAATTAAGTTTTCAAAATTTAATTTATCTACGTGAGAGTGGAGTGAGAATTACTGCCAAACACACCTGTGCTGCTGACTGATATTCTTGAAGCGTTCTCATGGCAAAAGTGCATTCGCAGGATTGCCACTGCCTACCGAACGGCGTTTGCTATTGAAAAACAGCAATTCTATATTTTTGTTCATTTTATGCCCGCATTAAGTATTGATACCAATCACGGCAAGTGCGTCATGTTTTTTATAGAAACACCAAAAACAAAAACATTCTTTACTTGCTTCTTATTGCATACATTTACATACATAAACGGAAACATACCATTTAGCCACGTGCCTAAAAAAGAAAGTGCGATTAGTTCGAAGTCATACGAATGCTATTTACGGCATGGAAAATAAAAAAACTTACGCTGCATACAAATGAGAATGTGACAGAGCGTATTGGCAGTATTCTAATATGGAATCACAATTTCCAACGCAAATTGAGTTGCTATTGGGTTCTGCATGCCTTAATGTATACTTACAGCTAAAACGAAACTGAAATCACCTAGCCCTGTAATACAGAGAATGCGAGTACATCGTTTGATTTATGTATCAACATATGAAAATAATCAAGGTGCAATTTTATGGATGGTGCTGTGTCATTTGAGAGATTGAGAATTGCTATCTGTTGATGACAGATTTACTTGCCCTAATGTTGAGCTGTAAAAAATCAAGGTGCTTAAGGTGCATGCCTCGCTTAGATGGCAGTTTTATTACTGCATGAGGTGCGATTTGTATTTTAACAACGTTTTTTGCATATACTTGTATGCATTAGTACTGGTTATTTTGAAATTGGCAAAACAAATGCAGTAATTAATTTGAAAAGTTATAGTGTTTTATTGCTTGGTACCTGGTGCATAGCGCCGCGGTGCGAGATAACTCCTTTTTCACATTTTTTCATCTAACATTTCACTGCTTCGTTCGCTATGTTATCGGAGGAGTCATTCTGTTAGCACTGCGCATAGTCCATTGTCTTCAAAATTTGCGTCAACTGAATCAAATGTTATTATCAGAAACGTTTGAAATTAATACTCTCCGACCATTTTACATTTCTTAGAGAATTACGTTGATTAAATGAACAAAACTGATTTAGTGTGCGCCGCTATACTATATACCGCTTTGCTTGTACGTCAACCAGCGACTGCCTCTCACTTCCAAACTGTCCGTGTCATTATCTTAACTGCAATGTACAGTTTGTGCATCAGTGTGCAAACTTGAGGTAATTTTCTCAATATTTGGTTACTATTGCCCCTGAATCGAGATTGATTAACCGCCTTATAGCTTTAAACGACGATTTGGTTCTCACCAAAGTATGCTTAGCTGACGTCGGGTTAGTTCGAGCCTTGCGAATATTTTAGAGAGTAAATCAAGAAAGCGATCAAGAGAATATACGAAAACTGCATATCAAATAAATTTTACTAAGAATTATTCTATGTAATTTATACTGTCGATTGGTGTGTCCCATTTGAATTTATTTAATCTATCAAATGTGAGCCGACTAGCCGTTCGACTCAGCCACTGATTTCAAAATATGGTTGCCGTACGGATAAGTACTGCAAAATAAATAATATAAATAAATCAAATTGGTGTGTGTTTCCTTCGTTACATGTTTGGCCGAACTTTTCCTCATATTTTTGATGTGTGTTTTTATGTTGTGGTACAAGGAAGGGGATTTGGCTAGTTTGTAGCGGTTGTCCCCTATAGAACACACTCAGGCTCGTAGCCCATTGTGATGCCGCGTGGGAACTTGTCCTTATCTATCCTAAAACAGGTGTGAAATTTAAAAAAAAATTAGAAGATCTCTAATTCCCATGGCACTAAAATCTTCCAACTCAAATAAAAATTATCTACCCAAAATGGTGAATATACGTCAGGATAGAGCAGGGCAAAGTGCGAGATCGACTCTTCCTCTTGCGCATCTAGACAATTTCTGCAGAAGTCATTTGTTTGTACGCCCATCTCCTAGAGTCTAGGACCTAGACTTGCAAATAACATTTCAGTAAAACATTATGAGTGTTAATTACACGGTGCTACAGTGAATCAGAACTTTTGAAGTGACATGATGAGCACTGTAGATCTAGCCGAGAATGACGCGGAACCGTGTTCAAAAATTTTTAACACCCTCAAATTTTTTATTTATCGTTAAAAACCAGATTTTGGGTGTTTTCCGACACTTAAAATTTCGTAGCTCGTCTGCATTTTATCCGATTTCCAATCTTGAAACAGTTTTGTTGAGGTAAATCTTAGTCCTTCTGACGCATGTCTTCTATTTTTCACTCTAAACAAAAATAACTACTGATTTTTCAACACAAAACTTAAATTGTATTAAATTTTTCCAATTTTTGCGAGTTTAACAAGATGTTGTCGATAATATTGAAGTGAAAGGTTTATTTATTAGTAGAAAGTCTTATAGCTGTGTCTATTTCGAATGTAAAAAGCATTTAAGTTCAAAAATCGATCAAAATGTGTCGAAGTAACGGATTTTTTTGTAAACCACAAAATTCAGTAAACTGAAAGTTTTGTTCACTACTTTCATATTTGCAGATTTAATGCGGTTCTCCGTTATTAATCGCGAAATACGAGTATAATTAAGTATATTTACTCATACCTGTATCCATTCCGAATCTAGCAACCATTATTTCATCAAAATTGATAAGAAATTTTCCAAGTGAAGAACGTTTTTGTAGAAATAAAATAAAAACAGAACATTCTCGAGTTGAACAGAGACCGTAGAAGAATATTATAACGTCAAAAAAAAATAATGCAAAAAGTAACGCAGTTTGCTGACTTACTTCTGCAATTTTCTGACTTATCCGGATGTACTAAATCTCACCTAACCTAACGTTATCGAAATCAATCCAACCGTACACAATGTGAGACAATCGAACCCATTGTGCTGCTTTTCTGCATTGCAAAAGCAAGCCTTTTTGATTAGTTTGCAATGCCAACTTATCGAAACTCGAAGTAACCTTGGATAACTTATCCTAATCTCACTTCACTAAATAGAACCCTACGTAACACAATTGAACCGATTGAATTGTACTTCTATGTGTACTCAATTCACAACATCTACAAATAAACGTAACGCATCTTAACCTAGCATAGCACAAAATATCATTACCTTACCTTACAGGAAATTCGTACCTAAAACCAACCGAACCAAACTTCATTACCCTGAACGAATCGAACGCAGCCTGAGCTGAGTTTTTTCCATGTAATGCAAGAGTGGCTAATTTGAACATAAAATACTGTTAAAAATTCTGAATTATGTTTACTTAATACACTTAGGTAAGGTTAGGTTAGATGCACTTATACTAAGTTTTAATAGGTCTTGATCATTCAAGTGTGATGATTTTTCACACTCATTAAATTGTACATGCCTACCAGCAAATTGCAAACGGTTCTGCTGTGTCATGCAAGCTTCCGTTGGTCAGTTTGGATTAGGTAAGCTTGGGTTATAATGAGTTTTGATATGTTAGATGTATTCATAGTTATGTAAATTTATTGCTGTCTTTCAAAATTAGCCACAATGAGCAGTAAAACACTATCGGTCATGTGGTATTCTCTCGCAGTCTCGGTTCAGCTGGATTTTTAAAAATGTGGAAAGAAAACTTAAAAAAAAAAATCGTAACTCTTACAGTTCTCAATGTATGAAGGTGAAAAATAGCTTATTTCGAGCACATTTTATGGAAGTTTAAAAATATGTATATATTTGTGGTGCTCGTTGGAGAATAGTGGCCAAAAAATTGCATCACTTTGAAAAAAAACGTGGAAAAACTGCACAAATCAGAGCTTGTTATTGAAAATTTCTTTTGAACGTCAATCGTTCAATCTTAGAATTATATACATTCATAACGTACATACACTCCCCTTCCTAAGACCATATTGAAATAAAAAATCGGTTGAAAAATGGGTTAGTTATGTATTTTTACTTCATCAAAAACACCATAAATCGGTTTTTTAATAATAAATACAAATTTTGAGGGTGTTTTGAATTTTCTAAACACAGTTTTGTGTTGTACTGGTCTTGACCTAAAACGTGCACTAAATCACTTGAAGTGTTCTTTCGATTTTTTTTATTTTGTAGCACCGTGTTATTCATCACAAGAAAATTATTATTCCCAAAATTTTCAAGGAAATGCACTTATAGTATATTCTGTCCAAATCATGTACTTAAAAATTTATAATTTTATAGTTGATGATAAATATTATAATAATTAAATTATCTTCCTAGGATGAACCACTAAATAAATTTTTGAATTTGGGTGATTGTCCGGAGCTGGAGGAATACTCTTTGAAGAGTGTTAAGGATAATTGTTCATTCAAAGCTGTGCATAATAACGGTGAATTGATTGGTGTTTTCCTCAATGGACTTTTAAAGCGACCCGTAAGTATTTATTTTTTATATATAATATATTATATTCCAAAAACTATACAATAACTGCTGAGGGTGGTCACGTACTTAGCACAGGGCGAATGGTAAGCATTAAAGACAGATTTTCCAATATCTGCAGATTTTCTTTTGCAAATAAAACATAACAAAGTTTCTCGAAATTATTATTTTTTTATTTCATCATGTTTTTCATTCTTGGCGTTCATAAATTGTTTTTAGAAAAAGAAATCCATTATTTTCTCGATAGATGGCTATAGTGATCGATATCTCCTAAAGTTTCAATCAAACAATTTAAAGTTTATGCTCGTCGTAAAGTGAATTTTCACATTAAAAAAATACACAAAAATAATGGATTTCTTTTTCCTCAAACCAAGAGCATTGGTGCGAATTGCATGGTCTTTCGGTAAATCATATAAAAAGTATCTTAGTGCTTTTCACTAGGAAACGCAATATGGAAGGCCTGTTATTACCCACATTGAAAGGGGTAACACTGCAACTGTCTTCTGAGGTTAAATACTTAGGAGTAATCCTAGATAGTAAGCTTACCTGGAAGAAGCATGTCGAGCAGAAGGTCTCTGAGAAACTAAAAGTCTTCTGGCAGTGTAAGAGAACCTTTGACAAGGCATGGGGTCTAAGACCGGCGATAGTACACTGGTTGTATATCACCCTGATTAGACCCATTATTACATATGGTGGAAGGCTACAATGCTTAATTCCAGAGTAAAACACACCCCTAAACAGACTAAACAGGGTATCACAGATGCCCTGAGTACGACATCTGGTGATTCCCTTAATGCCATTCTTAACTTGCAACTCTAGATCCTCAAATTCGAAAGGAAGCGATGAAGGCGGCTTACAGGCTCAAGTTAAACGTCTGGGGGAATGAAGAAAGCACTGGCCACTGTCAGATATACCACCAGTTGTCGAAGCGGTGCACACTGTTCTCGATGCCAGTAGACAATCGGGTGCCTTTCGTTAGCTTCGGTAGGAGGTATGATGTTTTGATCCCAGATAGAGATCAATGGTTAAGTCCAGACAACTTATTAACCAGTAATGGTAGCGGATCTGCTGCTGGGAGCGAGTTAGTTGATAAACTGGCTAATGAAGGCTCTAAAAGTATGCCACTAGGCCCTGAATTCAATTCTGCATCGATTCAACAATGGGTTGACCACTTCATGAAGACCACCCATAGAGAACGTGGGTCTGGGTCAAATTCGTGCAGATCCAAGTGCTTTGTGAAAGAATCAAACAGGAAAATAGCAGCCTTTCTCCTAAAACTTAGCATAAAGAACCTGAGAGTACTGGTGGGTGTAATCACAGGGCACAACGCCTGTGGTCAGCATATGGCTGCCTTGGGCGTCGTCGACAGTCCGATATTCCTCTACTGTCTTGAGGATGACGACACTGCGGAGCATTTTCTCTGTAGCTGTCCAGAATCAGACTTAGGTTATTGGGTTGCGATATACTGAGTATGGATAAAGTTCATTATCTTCCTCTTCCGGATCTCTTAAGATTTATCAATGAAACCGAGATATAATATTTGTGGAAGAGTGACCTCAAACTAATTTTTCCGTTCAGCTGAAAGCCTCCGTTGCTAGCGATGCGTTATCTTTTTGTTTATTTAGCAATTCTATTGTTAGTTCGTCCCCTTAGTATTAAAATAGCCTATAAATTTTTTGATGTTTTGAGAAAATGAATTTCAAACTTTTTGTCAAAAGTAGCTCTCACTCAAATCTCGTTATGTCTGTAAATATTTATTATTTTTTGACTGACGTTTTGACCCACTTTGTGGAACTAGAATTTGACAAAATTTTGACCACATATTAAATCGACGATGGAGAATCCAAAAATTCAATAAAAAAATAATAGCCTATGAGCACATAGGCTATTGTTATACTAAGGGGACGAGTTAAGCTTAAAAAAAAAATTTCCGTTTTACCACCCACTTTTTATCTTTCCTATCTATTCTATTCTTTCTACTAAAATCTATCCGGGCATAGTACAAAGGCCTCCTGACTGAGTGCTTGGACATGTCCAACCTCTCACAAATCTAATCTCATCTAATCCCCAAACCAATATGATCTCGTGGAAGTACTGGGATTGCTTGTGGTCTATATGAGGTAGGATGGTCTCTGATCATTTTCTTCATTCATTTTTACTGCGAGGTATCAAAAATTGTATAGTAAACGCGCGCGGAATCATGAAGACGACAGAAAGATGACTAAAATTATGTTCAAGTTGTATCACAAATTACTTAATTTTACTTGAATTATTTCAATTGCATTCATGCTTGCCACTCCCAATTTATTTCGGTAGTTTTTTGATAACACTATTAGTTTGTTTAGAGAGCAATAAAATGTGAATGATTGTGAGTGCCATACACTTTTATTTACTTTTTATGTTAGATAAACGAACACGAAGGAGAGCTTTTTAAGGCATTAATCACGAGCAGACTTTCACTTCCTTTTCCCATGAATTCATGTATGCATATATAGTATACCTACACATATATAACACACACATTCTCGTATGTATATTTGTTTGATATTAACATCTTAGCTTTTTATTTCCCAAATAAGTCGATGCACAAGAATGCGAAAAAAGCGAAACGAAATGACATTTTCGCGATTTTAGCAAGAATGAGCGGTGTTCAATTCGACTTATGATTTTAGTGAGAAATAAAGTGCATGTATATGTATGTATGTACGTTTATCCTAATTCGTTGAAGCATTTAGTGAAAGCCACTCGCAATGTTAATGTATCCCCGCAGATTAAATCTGAATAGGCGAAGTGGGTGGTGCTGGGGCTCGCCACAGAAACAATGTTTCCAACAAAAATAATTGCTGTCTGTGCAAATAAAATATGTGAATGACTATGCATAGCCCATGCACCTGGAATGTTTATTTGCTTAATGGAAAAGGTTCAGGCATTGCGACAGCAACTACAGCTGGTATGTAAAATGCCGCAAATTAGGCTTTGAATGCGTCCCAAACCTTAAACATCAACTTAAGTAGGTATTTGATGAACATCGCCATATTCTGAATTCGAAAAACAAAATTGATAATGCTTTGGTAGACATAAGCCATGTTGTCCACTGTTTCAGACGTACTTAGGATCCGAAAACCTAATATCGACTTGGGTGATTGTCATCTACTTGCGCTCATCGCGTCTTAACTGATCAACAAGAGCACATATTCCATACCGTAGCGCTGTTAAAATAACGGGTGATCAATCATGAGGTGCTTTTTTCAATAGTTAAAAAAAAACAAAAATGTAAATTATGTTCAAAACCTTTATTTATCATTTGAAAGGACATTCTTTGACATTTACTTTTTGAATATGACTTCATTCAAATGTTGGCCGCAACTACGCTTAAGGTGGTCCATTCTGAAGGTCCAATTTTCAATCACTCGTTCGAGCATTTCGACTGGTATGTCGTGAATAACACGCGTAATGTTGGCTTCCAGAGCTTCAATCGTAGCTGGTTTATCAGCATAGACCTTGGACTTCACGAATCCCCAAAGAAAAAAAACAGCTTCCATGTTGTTGCCCCGCATTAGCTATCCGAATGAAATTCCTAGCTCTGCAATATGAGAAATTAGAATGTCTCTCGGCGTTTGAGTTTCAGGGCTTACTCAGATCAGCAAAGAACGCAGGCTTTTTACAAGAAGTCGACTACAAAGAAACGTAAAGATCAAGCTCCATCTGGAACCACTTAGGACCAATAGGTCCAAACATAAAACACGAAATGTTAGAAAAAGTTTTTTCTAATAGCGGTCGTCCCTCGGCAGGGTTAGCTTCAATCATGAAAAAGCTGCCCTTAAAAAACCGTCTGCCGACCGAATGAGCTTAATTGTAGGTCTTGTAGGTAGGAGTATAAAATTGTAAGTCTCCCCATTTGTGGAACAACATGAAGTGGCTCACCACAAATTGGAGGAGGAGCTCGGGAAAATAAAAGGTTTAGGCGTCAGTTATATTTATATAGAGAATAAAGATCTTTAAAAAATATACGTTTTAGAATATTCGTTAGTCTGGCAGCATTATTTATTTTAATACACAATAGCTTGTATTGAGCTAAAATAACAAATTCTTGGAAATTACCGTTACAAAATGATTTTTGCAAATAAAAATGCATTTCGTATTCATTTCATCACCAGATAGTTAAGAGAACGAAAGTTACAAGATTTTATTGACAGGAAGGACAGTAATAGTGAGAACTATTATTCCTTTCAGAAATAAAAATATTGTATGAATTATTATGATAGCGATGGAGATAAACAGAAACAAACGCAAAATACTGATAATTTTGTCGCCTTCTGATGAGAGCAGTGATGAAGAAGCAGGTAGCAGTGAGGAAGGTACAGAAAGCAATGATCAAGATGAAGGCGACAGGGATGAATTTCAAGAGAGCAGTGATGAGATAGAGAATACAATGGATCAGGAAAAGAAAACATTAAACATAAATATTAATATTGAATATATTTTTTATCAATGAAAAATATTTTGTTTATTAAAAACGAATAAAAATATATATTTTCTAAAAAACCAACACACAACCTTTGATTTTAAGTCATAATTGCCTACTTTTATAGGCAGAAATATTTTACTCTTTATATGCCGGTTATACGAATACATCATGTACCGGCACACAGTGCGGCCGATTCCCGAAAAGCTGGCCAAAACTCAAAAAATTAAGTAATTGATTCAAAATTTCGTACTCGGGGGTTGTCGGGGTCGCTGATTACGAATTTGATCTTAAAATTTTGAAAATCCACCCCCTTCCCCCCTATTGGCCACCCCCTCACGTGAAATAGCGTATATTCTAGAACATAATCAAGATGCATGTAAATTTATATGTTTTCGGGGTCGCAAGGTAGCAAGTGGTAGCAGCTGAATCTTGTTTTATTCAGTAACCATTACTTTTTTGAGTAACCTTTAATAGGTTTCAAAGCAGCATATGACGGCGTTGTATTACTATACAGTTTGAAAACTCAAATTTTATAAAAAAAATTGCAAAAAATGTATCTACGTATTGCTGCAGATAAAAATTTTGTGTCGAGGTATTGATATGTACTAAAGATTTCTCGTATTTTACTAACCTTCCGAAGATGATTCCATTTGGTTTTGTTCAATTTACTCCATTACAAAATCTTTCAAATGTGTACAACTTTCACTATTCATCGACAGTAATACGATGCTCAAACGAAGTCCACGTTGCGACTGAAAATACAGAGGATACTTAGGGTACAGGACGTTGCTATGAACGGTTTTCACTACTCAAGGCATTACTGTAGCCAACCCAAAGACAAAAAAACTCTATCTAGAAACTTTTTTTTTCGACTTTTGGCCAGCTTTTTGGGAATCGGCCGCACTGTGCGGCAGGCTAATCACGTACCCTGTCAGAAATCAAATATTAACATTAACGAAACCAACGCAGGACAAGTCCTGTCGAGGTCCATGCTCCCGAGAGGAATGAAAAATGTAAAAAAATACGAGTACTCATCCTTGCTAGAAAGTAATTAAGCAAGCAGAAAAAGTTCGAGACAAAATTGAACACATTGAAGTCTTAAAGGTTTAAACAAATATTTGAAACATATCTTTCATGAATTTGATAAATGTTTCGTAATTTTTCACGTTTGTGTAAATGTAACTTGATCAATTCCATTGCGATTCCATTTACCTCCTTCTCAATATCCATACAAATTATCTATCAAACAAATAAAATTAAAATTTTCTTTTAAAAAATGCAAACATTCCATCAATATTTTCTTATGACGTTGTCACGTTAAACTATCGTCAGTAAACCGACTTTACAGACAACCTCTTTTTTTTTAATTAAATAAAAATCAAAACGTAATCCTCAAGGTTACGGGTCAAGAATAAAATATGCATAGTGGGCCGGACAAAATGTTTATAATTTTTGTGTTTTTTTAAACAATTACGCATACACAGAGGCTTCACCGTGACACATGACATAAGTAATACTGATTTTTTAAACAAATTATCGGCGATTTTCAATTTTTTTCATGTTGAGGCCATTTATATTCACTAGACTAATAGTACTAGAAATTATTTAAGATTAATTATAAATAATTATTAATTTTATTCCAAAATATATGGAAGCTTCACCGTGACGATTCTGTTATTCCCAAAACAAGTTTGTTACCTCCAAGGTGTAAAAAGCAAAAAATTCAATCATGAGATTAATTTCTGCCTTAATGAATCAAGTTAGCAAAGTTAAATGTTGCATTTACTAGAGTAAAACTAATTTAACATTTTATTTTTATGTAAATAATCCAATTTTATTGATAGGCTTCACCGTGACGCAAAAAACTGGGGACAAGAAATATCATCCAAAAAATCATTAAAATTATTTTTTTAATAAGTGTTTCATATTTCTCAATTCTACTACCTTGCACAATACCAAAATGTCAATAACAGTTATACTGATTATTATATGGTATATACTTCACTAAAATATTGGTTTTTATTTTATAAGTGATGCTGCGGACAGGCTTCACCGTGACGCTTTGGCACCTTAAACTGCTCTGTTGAAGAAAATTCTATTTTTTTTAATAAATATAACTATTGGTTTTTGTTTGTAAACGCCGAAATTACTTGTACACGCTGGATTCATTACTGTAAATGCTATTTATTTATTAAAATACGTCTGGGACATGGAGTTCTGCACTACGCGGAGAATCCTCCACTTCTTACTGAAATAAAATTTCAAATGAAAATTCCAATATGAAGCTGTAAAATTCTACTTATGTGCACTTACATTTTATAAAAAAAATAAAAATTAAATTAAAAATAATAATTTATATATTTATTTTCCCTTTTAGGCCCCAGATGCTGCAGTTCCGAAAAAACCAGCTGATTCCTGCCAGCATCAGAAGTTTAAGAAAATCTTAAACTTCTTTGACAGGATTGAAGAGAATTTCAATATTTTCGATTTGTATCCAAATACCGACACTATACTCGACGGCAAAATACTGTCAGTAAATTCCGACTATCGCGGTATGGGTATTGCCGGCCGTTTGACGGAAAGCGCTCTGGACTATATGAAACAGCACAACATTCCCGTTATGCATGTGCTGTGTTCCAGCCACTATTCGGCTCGTGTCATGGAAAAATTGGGTTTCCATGAAGTCTACAAAATCAATTATGCCGACTACAAAGTTAATGGCGAAGTGGTGTTCAAACCAGCTGAACCCCACGTTGCCGCACGTTCTTTGGTCAAAGAGCTCGCAGAAGACAAATCTAAAAGTGCTCTATAATTTCACAGATTTAGCTAAACTGGATTTTAGGAAACGGCGAAATTTACTATGTCAATTGGTTGTAAAGAATTACAAGTTGTGAAGAATGAATGTTTAGTTGTAAGTATTAACAATTTGGTGAGGGGTTAAATCAATTATAAGTAAATAAAAGTACAATAACAAAATGTTACTAATCACAAACACCTTAAATATAAAGCAGAATACCAGAACCGGCTTCCTAACGCCGCCTCAGGTGGTAGAGCAAGAAGCATTCCACTTTGGGGCTGCCTTTAATGCATTGCTTAATCAGTTTTATTTTCGAAAACCTGAAATCAACAGGTATAACTGCGTATTAATTATAATTGGTAGAAATTATCGGTTAATATATTTGTGTGTTTTTTTTGCAATTGTGTGTATGTAAATCATATGACTTTTTAGAGATCAATAAAAATGTGAATACATTCGATTCATTGTGGATTCAAAGTGCAAAACTTTCTAGAAGATATATTTTTAATTGATATAGATATAGTTGATTGTGAAGCATTTCAAATTATAGCTTATACACATAATTATCCTTTCGGTACCAAGCACTTAGCAATAAAAATACTGCATTACTTTTTAAATAATTTTATACGAGTATGAATACTTAATTATTTACTTTTATATCCATACTTCACATTCTTTACAATAAAAACCAAAATGCCTAAAAGGAAATTATGAAAATAAAAGTGTAACTACCGTGTTTTCTTTTTATAGCCCTAATCTTATTACTTTAGGTTGGAAGGAGGTCAAGCGGAGGCGTCAAATGTCAACTGTACTATAGACTCAAAAAGTTTAATTGGGTATCTTACTTTAAATGTTTATGGAAAACTTTCTGCACAGTGGCCATGAAAAATGAAAAACTTACGTCTTACTTACTAATACAACGGGAGAATGTATTTATTTGCTGTTTTTCCTAGAATTATTCTCAAGGCACATACAACTTGTATACGGTGGCGTAAAATTAATCCCCCTATCGGAAGATTTATAATTTTTGCAAATGGCGCCGTACGCCAATCATATTTAACAGTATACAAACAGGAAAGCAACGGAGTGCGTAAAGTTCAAAATGAAGAGTTCATCACCGGTAATCATTTTTTTATTTAGTAAAAAAAACGTTTATGAAAAACAAAATTGGATGATTAATTTTTACATTTCTCGCTTTAGATTCAATTATAAAAAGTTAGATAAGTAGTGACAAGGGCGCTTTGACATTCCCTTATTTTAGGGTAGCATTAAGGAGAAAGGGGAAAAATGTTTTCCCCTTCTTGCCTAGGTTAGGTTAGGTTATGGTGGTAGTCGGTCCGTACGACCAACTCACTTAGACCTTACAGGTCTGTGGTGATACCACTGTGCGACACGGGAACCTTGCTTATTTATCTTCATAAAACCATTTTCAGGTTCTTATGAAGCGCAAAATTGGTCTAATCCCCACTTCAGACAGTTCTGTAAGAGAATTGAAAAAGTGTTTACCTAGACAACCTGCTCTAATTTTAGCTAAGGCTGGACAATTGCAAATAAAGTGCTCAACTGTTCCTTCATGGGAGAATATTCCTAGTATCAAGGAATGCCTGCCAAATAGCCAATGACCGGTGATTCATGTCACGACCTTCGAGATATCATCTCTTGAGAGGCTAAGCAATTCCTTTATATTTTTCTTGTTTATTTGCGGCCATAGTAGCCTAGAGGTTAAACATGTATTTTAATTTCTCCATGACCTATTGGCGTTTTGGATAATGTTTTTTTTTATTACTTCACTCGTGGCCAAAGGTATTCCAATGGTACTTTTATCACTGAGCAGTTGAAGAGCAGTACCTTTTCTGCCTAGCCCATCAGCTTTACAATTTCCCTCAATATCTCTGTGCCCCGGAACCCAAATAAGGCTGACCTTGAATACGACACTAATATCATTTAAGGCTGTCCGGTATTCCTGTGCAACCTTCGATCTTAGTATAGTTGCATTCATTGATTTAATGGCCGCCTGGCTGTCCGATAATAAAGGGTTTTTCAGTAAGAGCGCTTCAACTTTTGAACTTTTTTGAATAAAACTCAAACGGTTTGACTTTTTTAACTAATTTTTTTTTTATTATCGAGTTTGAACATATACATTTAAGTATGAAATTCGATTTCTTTTGCATGACCACCGCGTGCACGTTTTACGAAGTCCTATCGTTGAACCCAATTTTCGACCACTCTTTTGCATAAATCGACCGAAATTCCAGCAATTTCGCGTTCAATATTGGCTTTGAGCTCACAAATCGTCGTCGGCTTGTTACTGTAGACCAATGACTTCACATAACCCCAAAACGGGACGGCTTGTTAAATGGACCGTAAAGTGGCCGTAATGCTCTTGAAGTAGCAGCAACAGAACGATTATTTTCATAAAGAATTTGCACGATTTGCAATCGTTGCTCAAGTGTGTAGCATTCCATGATGAAATGTATACTAATGAAGTTTACAAATGACAAGCGAAAAATAAAAAATATTGCGTCGTTCGCCCTCCCTATCGGAAAAAAGTTGAAGCGCACCTATTGAATAACCGTTTACATTTATAGTCGTTTTTGTTACGGCATGCGTATTTAGACATGTAGCCACTTCTTTTATAGCTAGAACCTCTACCTGATAGACGCAGCAGTAGTCTGGTAGTCGAACGGATAGATAGTCCTAGTTCCTTCGAAAATACTCCATAGCCAACCTTATCGTCTAGCTTGGAACCATCTGTATACAAATTTAATTCCCCCCTTCTCCATGGCCTTGGTGTCTGCCACTCCCTTTTTGACAGTAGACTCGTCTTGAAGAGCTTGTCGAAGGTGAGTCTGGGATTAGAATAATAAATTTTTTGTTTGTGGTTATTCAGAGTGTGCAAAATATAGACGTGGCCAAACCACCGTTCTTTCCATAGCGCCATACTTTTGAGTCTAAGCGCCGAGGCGGCGGCCATGTGTTTCCCTACGAGAGATGCATAAAAAGCTGTTCTTTGGACTTTACTCATGATTTTATCGTAACTCGCCTTTTGAACAGATGGCCACCATACAAGTAATCCATATATTAAGGCTGCCTAACTACAGAAGTATAAAGCCAATGTGAAACAGAAGGTGTCAGACCCCATTTAACACCGACCGCTTTTTTGCAAGTATATAATGCAACGTTAGCCTTCTTTACTCTTTCCTCAATATTAGGTTTCCACGTGAGTTTCCTGTCTAATATGAGTCCTAGGTACTTGACATTCTCTCTCAAAAGAATATCCACACCCTTAAAACCCAGTGCACAGTGGGCGATTTGGCTGATCTAGCGTAACGAAATACCAATTTTCAACATTTAAAATTATGCGCCATTTGATTTCCCTCCGATAGTAATATGTTCATTTAGCAAATCGATAGCATTTATATCGATAATATGTATATCGTTAATCAGACCTGAGCTCACAAACACAAAATATCGAAAAACAGCTGTTCGTTGAACTTTACCCACGTGTTTACACAGATCTTAGATTGTTGAAAAAAACGTTGTTTTATTCATTTTTTATCCAGTTTTTTTGTATTTCACAAAGTGAAGGTATGTATTTTAAGAATCTAAATGTTTTGTGACCTGTGAATATATGTTGTGTTGTTTAATTGTACTTTTAACCATCTGTCTCTCTAATACCCTATTGTTAACCAATTTCATCTTCTGTAGAATAAAAAATTATGAGGCCGGTATTGGCCCGTAAAAATTTAATTTTTGTGATATTATATTGTTCGTCCACTATGTGAATTGTCCAACATTAGCTGCCCTGAGCTGCCCATTCTAACAAAGTACCTTTTTTTAGAAACCATGTCGGTCTGCAAGCGGCAACTTTTTATAGTATGGCATGAGGAAAAATGCGCTTTAAATAAGTATTCCGCACTTGTCGACTACATTTTTTCTAATGTTCTCAAGAAATCGGACTGTAGTGAGCAGGACTACCATTCAATTATGGATAAACTCAAAATTTTCCACAAAAAATTGTCTGAAAAGTGGAAAAAAAGCAACAGAGATAAGAATCGATTGGAGAGCAACAACGCAGCCTGGCTCAACGATGATTTGGTTCTTCTGAGTCCTGAAGAAAAATTGGCTCCAGGGCGAAAACCAAAAGATATTGAAAATTGCCGCCCCAACCGTCAGTGCACAAAATTATCACATCTTGTGAAAAACAATTCTTGCAATGACCTTATGAGAGCAACACGTATAAGCCTATATAAATGTGGTAAACGGAATGCATCGGACATTGTTTCAATGGTACAAGCAGATCCCGACGCATCTAAAAAAATAAAAAAAAGTTTGGGTGCAGAACAACAATTTCCCATTAAATATTCTCCAGAAGAAGCATTGGCGCTTTATATTGATGGCGATTACACGAAAAACTCATACAAGCTATTGCAAGCAGGCACAAAAGCGCGAAAAGCTAATATTTTTCCAACATATGATGTTTTGCGATCGGCGGAAAAAATGTGCTATCCGGATTGCATCAGAACGGAAGAAAGTTGGGCTGAAGTTCCTTTACAAGAAATGCTGGACCACACCATTACGAGAATTGTTGGTGCGCATCCCGAAGTTTTTAGCCAACTCTCGGATAATGGCGATAAATATAAGTCTTTGAGCCTCATTTCTAAATGGGGTTGCGATGGGAGTTCGGGACACGCGACATATCGGCAGCGCTTCAGCAATTCGGAGCTTAAGATGGCAGATGAGCACATATTTTTCATATGCATAGTGCCGCTACAATTACAATTGGAAACCAGCGTACTTTGGCAAAATCCTCGCCCGGCATCGACTCGGTATTGTAGACCATTAAAAATAATGTTTGCCAAAGAGTCTACAGAATTGGTTAGAGCGGAAATTGAAAAAATGAATTCACAGATATTGAAAATTGTGCCTACGCGCTTAAGTAGCTTTCAAGTTTACCACAAATTGCAACTTACCATGATCGATGGCAAAGTTTTTAGCGTGATTGCCGAAACATCATCGCAAACATGTGGTATTTGTAAAGCAACGCCCAAGGCTATGAACGATTTAAATGCAATTAACAACTTGGCAAGAAATGAGGACTTGCTGAAGTTTGGATTATCGACTTTGCATTGTTGGATTCGCTGCTTTGAATGTATGCTACATATCGGCTATCGTCTACCAATTAAAAAGTGGCAAGTTCGTGCTTCGGACAAGAGCATAGTCGGTAAACAAAAAACAGTCATCCAAGAAAGATTCAGAATCGAAATGTCTTTATTGGTAGATATTCCAATGCAAGGGTCTGGCAACACGAATAGTGGAAATACAGCTCGAAGGTTTTTTGAAAAGTCAGAACTGTCCGCTCAAATTACTGGAGTAAACCATGACCTGATAAAAAGACTTGGTGTTATTTTGCGTTCCATGTCTTCAGGTTGTGCAATAAATGCCGATAGCTTTAGAAAATATACGATAGAAACTGCGAAGATATTTGTGCAAGAATATTCTTGGTTTTACATGCCCAGCTCATTGCACAAAATATTAATTCACGGAGCCGAAATTATCGAATGTGTACCACTTCCGATTGGCATGATGTCGGAAGAAGTTTTGGAAGCAAATAACAAAAATTTACGAAATTTTCGGCTCAAGCATACACGAAAAAACTCGCGTGTAAATACAATGGAGGATTTAATGAATTCATTATTAGTTGCTTCAGACCCACTTATAACAAGTTTGTGCAAAAACAAACGAAATAAATCTAGTAAAGAAATAGTGTTTGATAAGGAAGTTCGAAGTCTGCTATTAAATTACCCTTCAGATTCAGAAAATTCCGATTCGGAATCGTATAACTAATATTATTAATAATAATAATAGTTAAAATAATAGTTAATAATAGTTTATAATAGTTAAAAGAATAGTTAATAATAGTTAAAAGAATAGTTAATAATAGTTAAAAATGCAGACAATAAAAATGTTAAAAACATGTAAATAAAAATAAAAAAAAAGCATAACAAAAATTTTTAAGTTGCAAAAAGTTATTAAATATTGTGCCCTGAAGGGTCTAAATAATATAAACATTACCATTATTGCAAAATTGTTTTTATTTTTTGAGTAATTAATTTCGTTACGCTAGATCAGCCAAATCGCCCACTGTGCAGTGGGGAGATTATGGGAAGGCTATGTTTCCTTGTAAAGAGAATTATTTAACTCTTGCGGGCTTTACAGCGAGTCCCCTACTCTCAGTCCAGCTCCTAAGCGTAAAAGGGAGTGAAAAATTACGTAAAGTAGCTAATTAGTACTGTAATAAAAATGAAAGGAAAAATTCAGCCTATTGATTAAAACGAATCAGCAGGAAAAATATTGTTTTTTTTAACAAATGTAATATTATATTTATTTGCATTTTTTTCGATAAAAATCGAACAACACAAAAACATGGTATGATATAAGTTTTTTAGTTTGTAGTTATATATTGTAACAAATTTGCAATTAACTGGACTGCTTCCGATTATAAGGGAACTGCTATAAGTTCACAAAGTTTCTAGTTAGATTTGATACGACCCAAAAATAGATAAAACTCATGATAGTTGTCGTGATTAGTGGGCCCTTAGAGTATTTTCATTATAATAATATTATTATTATTTTCTAAAACTTACTTGTACGAAGTACAAACCAAACCATTGAGAAGAATTCCATGCAGTCCTCAAAATAGTTTTAAAGTATTAGATTCCCGAGAGTCACACTGACAAACTGACACACTGAAGCCCTACTGATAATCTTCACTAAGTTTATTAATGCTTCAACCTTTCGCATAATACGCTCGACAGGACCTTTTATGCGATATTTAGAAGACTAACTCCGTGATAGTTGGCGGAGGTTGCAGGGCAGCACTTCTAATGGAGTTTCTGCATGCACCTTACCAGCTTCTAGCTTTGTCGTGGTCGAGTAACAGACATGCCTCATGGTCACCTTTGCCACGACATCAGCTGTGAAACCATCATCCGCCGTTCTTGTTGTTGTAACAGCATAAACAATGTTTGAATAATGCTGCTGGAGTAACAATCCTTGGTCGGATAAATATAAAGGGTCCTTTCGGTAATGTAGAACCGACTGTCGTGGGAACGTCAGTCACCGTTGTTGTTGTTGTTGTAGCAGTATCTTTGCCCTGTCAGTGTTATGTAAATTACCGGTCGTCTTCGTCTAGCTCATCTAACGGTAGGCCCAGGAAACTGGCTCTTTCGACGGGTTGGTTCCAGAGGGAGAGGGGTGTTAGATGAGTGGGTTTGTTGGGGCATGTGAAAAGGTGGTTAGTGTCGTGCGGGGTGCCTTCACATGTTGGACATATGTTTAGTATGTCGGGGTCGATTCTGGATAGGTAGGAGTTTAACCTGCTACAGTATCCAGAACGTAATTGTGCCAGGATTACGCGGGACTCTCGGGGAAGCTGGAGCTCTTTATCTGCGATGGGTGGCGGTTGGACTCCGATAACGGCATTCGGGGATCGGGAGCTTAGGAAGGTGGTAAGGGTCTCCCGATGGATGTCGTTAATGGTATGTCTGTATACTGTCTGATCCTGGAGTGGTCTGTTTGTTTTGTCCAGGATCTCGTCCACGTAGTTGAGGAAGTGTCTCCTGATGTGCCTAGGAGGTGGCTCGGGCTCTAGCAGGTGTCTGCATGGGTGAGGCCTGCGGTGACACCCTAGCAGAAACTGCTTGCCGAGCATTTTGTTGTGCTCCTTAACCGGGAGCATGTTTGCCTCATCGTGTAGGTGTTGAATTGGGGGCATCAGGAGACATCCTGTCGCGGTCCTAATGGCAGTATTCTGGCAGGTCTGTAGCTTCGTCCACTGCGTATCACTGGTTCCAGGCGACCAGACAGGCGCGGCATAGTTGAGAACCGGTCGGCCTATTGCTTTGAAAGTCGACAGCAACATTTCTTTGTCTTTGCCCCAAGTGCTGCCGGCAAGCGACTTGAGGACCTTGTTGCGATTCTGTACTTTCGTTGCAATAGCGGTTGTGTGCGCTGAGAAGAAGAGCAAGCTGTCGAAGGTGACTCCCAGAATTCTGGGGTTATTAACCGTCGGTATTGGTGTGTCGTCGACGTGCACCTTGGTTAAGTCCGCGGTTTACCTGGGTGTTTATGACGGTGAGTGACGGTGAGTGCCGTGGTTGTGCTGTGCACTCTACGGAAACCATGCTGGTGTGGGGCTGGAGTCAGGTATTGTGTGAGGAGTGGGAGTAGAAGGGCTTCAAGTGTCTTCACTACTGGGGAAAGGAGAGTTATCGGACGATAAGACTCCCCTTGGTTGGCGGGTTTCCCAGGCTTCAGTAGTGGGACCACTCTCCCTAATTTCCACTTATCAGGAATAATGAGAGTGGCCATGGACAGATTGAAGACCTTTGTGAGGTATTCTACTCCCAATGGACCCAGTTTTTTCAGCATCAGCATGTTTAGTCCGTCGGGGCCAATGGCTTTTGATGGTTTCATTCGTTTGATGGCCCCCTGAACCTCGTCGCTGGTGAAAGTAAGCAGTGCACTGTTGTAGGGCAGTTTGTGCAACCGTCTGGTGGCACAACGTTTGGATCTGTCGACCGGAGGATGCAGTATAAATTGCCGGCTAAAATAGCTCGCGCATCTCTTCGGGTCCGACGAAGTACGACCGTTGAAGGTGATATCCACCTTGTCGTTGTGCTTCGTCGGGCTCGACAGGGACCTTGCGGTGGACCAGAGCTTGCTCACACCAGAGGTGAAGTTACAGGACTTCAGATGCTCTACCCATTTGCTCCGCTTATGTTGGGTGACCAGTTGCCGGATCTCCGAATTGAGATCCTTTATTCGAGGATCCCCGGGATCGGCCTGGCGTAGACGGTCACGCTCGTTTGCCATAACGGCTGCTTCGGCTGGGAAATTGGGATCCGTCCAGCGGGTATGAAGCGAGCCGCGGCGGCTGTGATCGCCTTGCGGAGTGCGCGTTCGCCTGCGCGCACATCGGTGGGAGTGGGTAGGGCTGCGAAGATGTCCTCGGTAAATTCCGCGAATCTGGTCCAATCAGCTTTGTTAAAGTTGATGTATGACCGGTGATCCGCGGAAACAAAGTCGGCAGGTCTCTCGATCGAGATGATAATGGGCAAGTGGTCTGATGCAAGCGATAGCATAGGTCGCCAGGTTATGCTATTTATCAGACCTGCGCTAGCAATTGTTATGTCAGGCGAACTGGTGCAATTGCCCACTACCCTAGTGGGGGCGTCGTCGTTTACAGTGCTGAACGTCGAATCGTCTATCTGCTCTGCCAATAGCTATCCCCTACGATCATTTGGCAGGCTTGAATGCCAAAGATCGTGATGCGCGTTAAAGTCACCTACTACCAATCGGTTTTCTCCCCTGATGAGCGCACCAATATCGGGGAGATATCCTGCCGGGCAGAAGGTGACAGGGGGTATGTAAATATTATATATTTCGAGCTCAGCATCGCCTGACCGGACAGCTATACCTTGACGTTCTAAGGTGCTGTCCCTGCGGTCGATGCCTTCATCAATAAGACGATACTGCACTGAATGGTGTACTATGAACGCTAGGCCACCACCGTTGTCTCGCTCGCGGGCCTTTCGGTGCACGTTATAGCCGTCCCTGGTAATCAGGGGAGAGCTAGCGTGCAGTTTTGTCTCCTGGACCGCAGCTATCTTAATTCCGAACCGACTCATGAAGTCGACTATCTCGTCAATCTTACTCGTTAGTCCGTTGCAGTTCAGTTGCAAAAGCTTGAAGCTTCGCGGGAGCGTCGTCGTAATTCGGGGGGTGAGGGATGCGTGATGTTGTCTGCGTTGGTCCTGCTGTGCATTCCGCAAAATAGGTAATGGCCTGATGTTGTCTGGTGGCCGCGCCTCTGGGGGCGGTTGCGGGTGCAGAGCTCTGCAGCAGGGGGCAACGTAGACACGTGTCCACTCACGGGTGGTGTGCAGGCCGGAGCACCTCCGAAAATGGCACCAGCCACTGCAAGAATTGCATTGAACTGTTGACAAGTTTCGAGGCACTACGGTCTGACACACGGAGCAGACTGTGCGGGGGACCAAGAGCTGCTGGTTTGTCCCCGCACTGGGGTAGGAGCAGGAGGGTTGTGGGTTTGAAAGGAAGTTGTGTTGCTCTTGGGGGCTCCTTACCGTGGAGGTGTTATTAGTGGCGGCGGTGTGAAGTGCCGGCACTGAGGGCAGTGTAGCCGTAGAGGCGGAGGCCGCCTGTGAGCGGGAGCAACACGTGGCCACATACCTTGTGGACCACTCCCTGTGTATCTTAAGGCCTGAGCAGGTCTTAAGATGGCACCACCCGTTGCTCTGGTTACACCTAACCGAGGTGGAGTTCGGGTGGAGCCGTTTGTGGCAAATGCAGCAGTAGAATACTTCAGGTCCGGGGTTGGGTTCGACACCAGCCCGGAAGAGAAGTATTTGGAGCAAACTGGCTGCTATGAGTTGCTCCTGTGACGTGAGATTTATGGTAAAATACTATACACTAGACAGGGCTAGTATACTGGGGCGGCAGCCCTTGGTCGGGAAAGAAAACCCGAGTCATTCCGGTAACGTAGAACCGGCTGCCATGGGAATGTCAGTCACCGTCGTTGAGCTTGCCTAACGGTGGTGTTCAAGGATCAAGTGTTTGTAAAGATGGTAATGCGCTGTTGTTATTGTTGTAGCAGTTTACTAAGCCTTGTCAGTGAGATTTAGTCACCGATCGTAGTTCTCTAACTCTTCTAACGGTAAGGTTGTTGTTGTTGCAAGGTCAGGAAGCGTGCGGTTTCGACAGGTTGGATCCAGGGAGGGAGGGGTGTTAGGTGAGTGTGTTTGCACAGGTGAATTAACCACGTGCGGTGTGTCTTCATATTGATTATGTCGGAGTCTGTTATGGATAAGTAGGGGAGAATGTTAATGCGCTGTTTTGTTGTTGTAGCAGTAGTTTGCTCTCGGTGGATGCTGTGCAACTCATGCCTGTATTCGAAGATGATGGCTGAGATGACAGCTGACGTGCTTGCTAAATATGAACGCTCTATGGAGATGATATTTAAGGGGTATGGCATAAGCATCCCGTTGCAGTGCTGAAGAAGTCTGTAGCTGCGTTATACTCCCCCAATCATGGATTTATTAATTCTAGACAATCTATATGGCTGGAACGTTTCGCATTTTTGCATATACAAATGGTTAAAAGACCACAATAGAATAAAATTTCAATTTTGCACTGCTTCTCTTGACAGCTGCGGTAAAGCTTATGCCATATGGAGACAAAATTCGTTTCCAGAATCCTTTTTTATTAACCGAATAAGCAAACAATAGCATGATACGTTAAAATTTTCAAAAACAAGATTATAAAAATATGCAAAAAAAAATAAAATGTGTTTTTTTGTTTTTATTAAACTAACTAACGAGAACGAACACATAAAATGTTACACAAAGATTTATTTATCACATTTTTTTTGTTAGAGGGGATTTTAATATAAACAACTAACTAAAATTTATTCAAACCTAATTTCATTCAGTTCTTTTTTCTTCTTTTAAAATTCGGTTCAGCATCCGTCGCAATTGCTCTTCATTGCCATACTTCTCAGCATCTGCGCGTATAGCAGCGTGATAATTTCCCGCTTCCGCTGATTTAGCATCAAGTTTCTGGCGATTGAATGTGAAGGAGTGGCTGAAAAAATAATACGTACTACATATAAACAATGGGTGTGAATTTTTTAATTTTCTCTTTTGAAGAGCTGTACAAAGTCTCTTACTTCACGGATACAAATCCAAATATTGCACCTGCGATTCCCAAAAGTGCCAGCGCCAGCGCCACCTTCAAATTGGAAATTCGCTCCAATCCTTTAACTCCATAATAGGGTCCTGGGTTTGGATCAAAATTTGGCTTAATTTCCCACGGCCTGAAAAAGCGCGGATTAGTATGAACCCATCATGAAAATCAAATAACTTGAACCCACTTATGTATTTCGTAGGAGTGCATATTTTTAACACCGCCAGGGCTAGATCTCTGTTCAGGCCGCAATACCCCCGCATCCCATAGACGCTGATCATATGCTGAACGAGTATGAGGTTTGCTAAGTATTTGATAAGCTTCCGAAATCTTTACAAACTGTGCAGTTTGCTTGGGATCCGGACTAACGCCTTTAACATCGGGGTGGAACTGAAAAAGAAACTCTCAACGCTATAAATATCCCTATGTCTATTTATACTTATAATAAGGAAACTTGTGTGGCCAATCCTACATATATATTATATTATTTATGTATATAATATTTAGCACATATTTGTTATGTTATTTATCCGAACTTCTTCCAAATGCACCCCCAACTTTTACAGTACCTTTTTTGAGAGTTGTACAAAGGCATTCCGTATTTCTTGGTTACTGCAGTCATTTCGAACCTTAAGTATGTCGTAATAAGTTTCCCCATGTTGTATACTATGATACCGAACAAATCTGTGAATGAAGAAAAATGTTTACTAAACTGTATCGGTCGTGAAAAGCAAATCTTGGCTAACTTACGCAGTACGTGCGAGCCTCCAATACTGATTTCTATATATGGGAGTATTTTGCATTTCCAATTAGAAATATTCCAAATTACTTAAAAACTCATCAAATTTGATACAATTTAGAACGTTTAAAACTTTTCACAACAAAACACAACTAAAACATTACAATCAGCTGTTACGTCCATATTAAAGCCTACTGAGCAAAACAAAAACACTCAAAAATGCGATGTAGAAAAAGAGTGCTGCCAGAAGCGTTTCACGTAAAGTGTTATGTTACGCTTAACTTACGATACGGATGAGAGTACTGAAATAATATAAAATGAAACTGAAATAAAAAAAATAAAAAAACAATATAAAAAAACACATTATAAATGTATAGATTGGAAACCTATCGTAAAGGATGTACTAAATTTTCGTATAATAATTTATTATGCTTTGCCATAGCCGAGTGAGTTGAACGTGACTACCAGTTTGAACACGGGTTTATTTCCGGCCAAAGACTTTCATTTAAGCAGCATTCCCCCTATATATAATATATGGGAAATGTTTACAGTGCTGCAACAACAGCAACCATTCCATCGCCTGGAGTTCGACATCTAGAGTGAGCATGAGACATCAAATGGTAGAAGAATAAGTAAAAAACGCTGAATTCAGTCCGTACCGACCTTTATACACCCGTGCACATTTTAGTAAAATTTAAATTGAATTGGCTGTTAATTTTAGGAATCAAGTAAACTCATTGAAACTGAGTCAATAAGAGTGGCGGAAGGAAATTTAGTCTTAACATACAAAAAAGATCATATAATATCAAATTTCAGTAATTTTGATCATTTATAACGGAGATACAACGGTTTTTATACTTTTTGAAAATTATCGTTCTATGTAGTTGTCATTTTCAATAACAAGCTATTTTCGAAAAAAAATATTTTTTCCAATTTTTATACAAATATTTGCTCGAGTTAACGTGCTGGGTATTTTGGTGTATATATTTATGCTTATATCTATCTCGATTATTTTAAACTGTAAAAAGCAACAGTTATGTGACCAAAGTACCCTTTGCACAAGTGCTGGAGAGAATAGAAGAACGACCGTTGCTCATAATGCCGGCGATGCTTCCAAAGTTATCTCTCCCGTAGTATTAATTAAGTTAATAGCAAAGATTTGATATATGCCATTGTTAGAATACAGAATACAGAATTGTTAGAATACATTGTGTTAGAATGCAGAAGATTATTCAGTAAGAATTAGCTGTTGAGGAAACGTGTTTCAGCAGTTTTGCCTACAAAAAACGTTTTCTTTACCGTCCTATTTCCATGAATCGAACTTCTCATTGTTGCTTACAAAAGCGGACTATTTTAAAAATCTCCTAGTTTTCTCACATACCTCATCTACAATTACGTCGCAGCAAAGTAACACTCAGTTTGCCACTTCGACCTACCTATCTATCGTCTTTCACTCTTGATATAAATCAAGGCTTGAAATTTATAAATAAACCTTAGGTAGGTAGGCATGGTGGTTGTCGCAATAATACACTTAGACCTGTGGTAGATCCATTGTGATACCACTGGAACTTGGTTTTAGATGTGCTATATCCGCTACATCTGTTAAGAATACAGTGCAAAGTGTGTGTAGCCTCCTTGTGGCTGGGTGTCCTAACCTTTTGGCGTAGTTACCTATTAAAAAATGACCAGTTGATACACCTATCATGTTCCTTGTAACTTCTCTATTAAATCTCAAAGTGCTTTTTGAGCGACCGCTGTTCCATTTTGGCCATGTCTGCTTGCTTAGTTCGCATGTAGTGAGGTTTTTCAAATTGTATTTACCATGTTGATGGTTTCCCTATCTATTAGTAAGTTACAAGTGGCTATAGGCAAAGGCATAAACGTCTTATCCAATTGGATATCAATAGTTGTACCACTTCGATCTCACTTACATTTGTGGGAAAATAAATAAATATTTCGATATCCATTTAGCTTTTTCAAATTTACGATGATGGCAAAAGTCCTAATCAGATGTGAATAACTCAACCCTCGGAATTATTCGCACATGGACGTTCGTGCGTTTACGGACGTGTTCGCGCGATCGTATTTCGAAATTCGGTAATGCATTATGACAAAGCTAGCAAATTAAGGCCGACCGGGCATTAGATGCGAATTTATGTCGACGAATTGACTGCGTTCACTGAATACGTTTTTCTGCAACAAATATGTAGACTCCCGCTGGTATCGCTTTCAGGAAGTTTTATTGATATCCGTAGAATATCGAAGATTGCACGATGTCAAGCCATTACGTTAGCATAGAAACACAAAATAAACGAAAAGAAAAGGAAGAATAAGGGAAAGGAAGGAATAAACTGCATTTGGGGGCATTATTATCATTCGGACTTTCACAATTTAACATGTGGCACTTTCTTTTTGATTCAGGCCTATTCAGCATTTCAACTCGATTTGAAAAGTCTATTGAATATAAAAAGGAGGCGCAATAGCAATAACAACCTTTACATGTTTTTTGCAATGTGGTGTATTAAATGTCAACATTTCCATGAGAGTGTAAACAAACTATCAACACAACAACAAAGAAGCCGGACATTTTGGCATTCAAAACGCCAAATCTCAAAGTCAGCTATTCCAGTCAAGGCGCATTCATTAAAGGTGGTGGCACTGGACCAATGTTTTGTACGTTTGATTGTCAAAGCTGGGCTGACAGCCACATGGTCACGGCGAAAGAAAAAAAAAGGGCAGCTTGTTTACCGACACCACCTTTAATAGATTCAACTTAATTCCAGTGCCATCACCTTAAATGAATTCGTCTTGTGATGTTTTCAATTAAGAAATTTAATTCGCCTTGGTGACATCAAAAAGTTCGATAGCAATTTTATTTAGCCTTGATAATCAGCTGATTTCAGTCATGGCGAATCTATACAAGGTGATATCAGAAGAGTAGCTGATTTGTTATTTTCTGTTCCCTGGAAAATTAGAACCTCAGCACAAATTGAAATGAGGAATAGCCGTCCTGCTGCTCAACTTTCTTTTGTTATGTACAAACCGCTGTTGTTGCCCTAATGTCACAACCTTGTACAGATTCGTCTTGGTTCCAGTTATGCTTTCATTGTGAGTTACTATTAGTCTTCATTCGAAGAGTGGAATATTTTCACATATTTTCAATAAAAAATTGTAAGTTCACAACTCCAGTGTACTTGCAATTTTTTTTGCAATATTTATAATGGCTAAAACCTAAAAAAATGCGAATAAACGTAACGAGCCTATAAATTATCATTATTATATATCACAAGCGCAGGTAGTGACAGTAGAGCAAAAACAACAAGGGCATTGCAGTTTTTTTTAGCTTTTGGTCTCTAGAATGTGAAAGTCTATAAACAAACATTTATAGTTTAGAGTAATTTAAACAAAATTTTACAATTTAGAGGCCAAATAAACTAAAAATGCATTGGTGTTCTGCTCTTTATTTATTTTTAATTTTATTATTTATAATATCATTTTTCCTTTTTTTTTATCGACCCCATCTGCTATTGTGAGTTGAACCGGCTAGAATTGGAGGGAGTTATCTATCAGATAAATAATATTTATTAGATAATTTGGCTTTTTTATATTGTTCAAAACACTTTTTTTCATTTTCGTAAAAACAATTCCAACACGAGGAACAAACATAGGTACATAACTGTTAAGTTTTTCTAATTTTATTTTGCTCAAGTAATTTGCCTTACAGCTGATTTCGACAATTTAGTTAACAAAGCAAAAAGCGAACTGCATGCCATTTCTGTTTTTTGTACCAAATTCTGTGGCTAAAAAAATCGCCCTGAAATTGTTTATATTTAAGAATTACATTTTTATATTCATATAAAATCATAAAATATTTGCTTCAAATCAAATCTCATTTAAAAACTGATTTAATTCGTGTACCCACCATAATCTTATTATTTATTATATTACATTAAAGAAAACATGTGAAAGCACATTTTTGTTATTGTTAACGTACATATTTATTAGCATTTGGGAATATATATATGTAGGTATATCTTTTATATGTATGTAAATATTAAAAGCACAAATATTGGGTCTCAAATTAATTTTCATAGCACAACATGCGCCGATGATGACTAATTTTATTGTGACAATTTTTCAATTACAAACGTAGCATAAAATTTTGTATAAAAAGCTCCAATTTTGGTATATAATATTTTATGTTTAACAATTTTAAATCTCGATGTCCGAATATCATTTACTAAAAATAACATATAATTTCTAAGAATTGGAAAGTAAGCGTGGCAAAGACTGATTTTAATACTTCTAAAGCTAATTTTTAATATTTGTTCCGGATAAAAAATGAAAGAAAAACATAAAATTATATTGTTTTGTAATTGCATAAGCTTAAAGAGTTTCACTTATTATGTAATACGCGTACAAGTGGCTGGCAGATGAATCAACTACCATATTCACTCCCCGCAGGGATCAAATGATTAGACGGTGCACATGACTTGGATTGATTGACTGTTGACGCTTAACGGTATTGCTTCCATCCACAGTCACCACGTTGACTGCATGACTACTTGGCTGATGATTCGATTGCAAGTGGATATGATGGTGGCTCGTGTCCTCTATATTACTGCAATTGCTATTACTTGGCAGAAGTAACGAAGTTGTGGCTTTAACACGTCTATGTAAAATGCGTTTACCCTATAAAAATGCGATTTAGTATGGCGCAAATAAGATTGAGTTCAAAAGTGTTCACCTGTCGTGTTTTATTTGATTTGGATTCCTCAATTAGACTATTTGGCACATGGAACAGCGCCTCTCCGCGCGTTATCAACATATTAGTTAGGCGACAGCACTGAGCAGCCATCTTAACTTGCTCCTCAATGCTATTCTTGTCCGTTGGATGTATATAACGTGGCGGGAAAAATGAAGGCGCAATTATTGTTGCTACATTATGCATATTCATTTTATTGAATTCCTTCTGTTCGATAACATTATTCAGAAAACGTAGCAGTGACCGCAATGTATTGCGATTTTCATGCGGCAACATCTGACAGATAATAGCCAGAGCTTTGGCTTGATCCGCAAGTGATAATGCATGACATTGGTAGAACAACTGGATGAGTTCATTAGTGAGTAGCGGTTGAGGCAATTCCCGCAACCATCGTTTAAGCAGTGCACTTAGATCGTGCACCATGGCTGAGCTTAATAGTTGAGTAAACTTTTTCGGCTTCTGATAGAAGCTTGACTCCAGTTCATTATAAAGTATTTCAGTCTGAAAAAGATTTTAAAAGAAACTAAGTAAGATGAAAATGTTGTAAAAAAGAGGATAATCTACCTTTTGCTTGTGCCCAGCCACGCGCAGAATACCTTCTTCTCTAGCACCACGTTTCGTAAGTTCTTCCAGAAGCCCTTCTAGGAACAACGGCACCAGCGTAGAGTCTCTGCCTGTTATTTGTTGATCACGACGTATAAGCGCATTCAGAGAAACGCCGAAGAGGTTACCTTCCTCCTTGCGACGTCGCTTAAACGGTTTCCGCTTGTCGAGCGATACGTGATTACTATCAAAAATTGCCGCTAATTCTAACCAAAAAACAGTTTGCAGTCGCTTCAGCTCCGTCTCATTTATAGTATCTATATCAGTACAAAACTCTAAGGAAGTGTCACTGCTATCCACAACATCCTGAAATTTAAGAACATAATTAGTTTTTAGCGAAATCAATGCGAGTATAAAAGCAGTTATAAGCTGATAAACCACGTACCACTCCATCCTGACTAGAGGTCTCACGGCACATATTTTCAAAACTGATACCATCCCGAGAGGAAGGTGAGTTCTGCACACTTTGTGGCGGTGTGTCTAAATTAATTTTGTTTATAATTTTTTGTGGTGTACTCTCCGACGACGAGGCGCTTGACAGGCGTGCTGCATTGGAGAGACTTTCATCACTTGAATCTCCTGAAGCGTTGTTGTCACTGTTCGAATATTGTATAAGGCGACCATGAACACGTCTGAAATGGAAATGTTTGATTATTTACTCAATTTCACATATCATAAGACACCAACCCCACTGAGCATGACGGATCAGAGCCGGAACGATTGCGTGGGATGTGTATGGTGCCAATACGCGAAAAGCCCAACAACTCAATTCCTTCAGCAGCAAACATTGGAATGTCACAGCGAACGTGTGATCCCCGAAAAATGTCTTGAGAGCCTTTGAGTGGCGCGCTTGGTGTTCGTCGAAGTCTCTGCTTCTGATTCTTGCCCATCTGTAATGTCTGATGACCATTTCCTGGGTCCGTGGCAGAGCCATGATCGAAAATGCTCACAAAACTTGGACTACATAAAGAAATCAAAAATGATAGCATTTTATTTATTAAAAAAAAAGCGACGCAAAAAATATTTATATTTTTTAATTTTATTAATAATTAAAGAAAAACATTACTTTTTACATTTATTTTTATATTACTTACATGGAAGCGTTTCCCCAAACTTCATCGCCGTGAATGGAGTCAAGTGAGTCTGGCGTAGCGCTGCGGGACCTTGTTCCAGTACTCGATTCCTGCAATTAATTAAAATGCGTAAAATATAGGCTTAACAATGCAGCTCGTGACAAATCCTACTTACATCAAAATCTCGAAATACATCTCGAATGTCTGGTTTGCGTTTCTGTCGATTTTTTGTTCGACCACGGACTGTGTGATTTAACGCCCTAACGCGTTGTTTGATTGCTTCGGCATGATGCGTGGATAGTGAAGCAAGGATCGGCTCCAATTCCGATGTACGCAGTTCAAAACCCTGAAACCAAACAGAGATACTTGTTTTAATGTGAAGAAAATCTAAATAGTTTAATGAATATATTTTGTAGAGATTGTCACGTCGGGAGTATTTGCCAAGGGAATGTGGGAACGCTATAAGCTGCTCCGAGAAAGTAACCGTGAGGAAAAATATTACGAGAAAGTGTTTGTGTATTCCGCCACTCTCATGGAAAAGGATTGTTGTTGTTGTTGGAAAAAGGTACCCTGATACAATTATTAGAGGTTTGGTAAAAATATGGTAAGGGAAAACCGCCGAGAGACACTTTTCAAGGAGTATAGAATACCAAAGGCGGCGTTTCCGAAAACCTACTTTATTTTACGCAATTTTGAACGACCGGATGACGCATATAATTTGGATATAATACTACAAAACAAATAAACAAAATGAAGAGAAATTACTTGGTTGTAAACATTTGGCGAATGGCTTGTTATTATTGTAATTCGAAGATTTGTGCCATTAAATTAAACAAACTAATGAAAATAAGTGCCGCGTGTTAAATTGTGAGAGCAAGAATTATAAAAATACCTCAATGGAATTTTTCTACCGATGGCGCCGTGAGCAAATTTATTACAACAATTAGTATTATTTATTATAATACATTCGCCTGGTAGCAAGGCGAATTGAGTACTGAAGGTGTCCTCTTCTCAAAACAGTTACTTTAATTTTTGTAATATTAACAAGTCTGACGTCAGGCTCCTTTCCAATACAAAACAAACGAGCAAAAAATCAAAAGGAGGAGGAATTACAGGTTTTTGAAAATTCAATGAATGACTTGGTATTATTGTGATTTGTTAGATTTAAACTAAACAAACTAATGAAAACGAAGTGCCGTGTGTTAAACTGTATGTGTCCAAATGCCGTTTTTTGTGTTTTTATGCGGAAAAAGCCGCAACAAGAAAATGTGTGTGTGTGCCTCTAACTTCTTGTGTTTGCTAGTTTCTCTTGCTTTCGCCTACTATCATTCTTGGGCTCTTATGGCACGACGAATTTCGAAGGCTAGCCGAACTCGACGATAGAGCAATGCGTAAAGAAATAGCTGAAGAAGAGAGGCGTCGCTCTATCGCCCACTGGCAGGACCGATGGAACAGGTCGCCCAAGTGTAGATGTATGCATGAGTTAATACAGATCCTTACAACGTTGTTAGAAAGGAACCACTGATGTTCAAACTACCACCTAACTCAATTCCTTTCAGGACACGGGATATTTAGAAAATATATCCATAGATTTGGTCATGAAAGTTCACCAAAATGTTGAACACATCTTGTTCTAATGTCCACGCTATGTTCCTGAAACCTCTAAAAAATTTAAGCGGAGAAAATATTATGGATTTTATGCTGAAATCAGCTAATAACTGGAAGAGAATCTGTGCGCGTATAACGCAGATTCATATTGACCTAAGACCGCAGGCGTCAACAATAATTAGGAGCCGTACCTCTAGCCTTTGAGTTAACCAGCTCCGTGAGGTAATACCTTTTCGGCAGTTCCACGGGGAGAGTGGTAGATAGTGGGAAGGTGTTTAGTACGTAGGTGAGGCTACGAACCGTGCATACTGCTATGCCGGTATAGCAGTACTCATGAGATTTTTCTCTTCACGGGCGTCATCTCAGAAAAATCCAAACACTCGTCCAATCAGTAATTGTTCAGACGGCAATGAAGTGGCATTGTGTTGAATATTTTCGTAAATCACTAACACAATCTTAGTTTTTTCGTAAACAAACCGCTCCGTGACTCCAGTTATGTAAGCCTATCAGCTGATTCAGCCAGATTCGTAGAGAGCCGGATAACGGTATGTTATTGGCCACACCTTCTCAATAATTTTCATTATGATATGTATGTATACCCGCAAAAATCGTATAAGTGGAAAATCCGTTTGTTATTTTAGGGATCCCTTTATTGCTACGTTTGGTACGTCATTTATACGAGAAGAGTTCTGAACAAAATTAGAAATTTTATATTTAGCATTTGCTATTGACGACCATTCCAATTTACGTAGAATTATTTTAGTGTGTTTAATTTTTGGAAACATACGTTCGTGAGGAAGACGAAGAGGGTGTAAAGTTATTAAAGTTTTTATTTTATGTCTGTAAGTACAGAATATTTAGACGCGTCAGTCTAAAAAAAAATTCGTAGCGGAATAGCAAAAGGTATCAAGAGATTAACTTATAAAATACTCCTAAGCACTGAATTATTTTACCTGCTCAAATGGTTTGGTGAGTTGTGGAAATCCAGCAGCAACCAGCCATTCAGCTTCCAATTCACCCTCTGTAATAAGAATTAATAATAATCAATATTTTAAAAAAAAATTTAATTTCACCTCCTTTCACTCACCTTCATATTGTGTTTCAGGTTCATTATTTGGCGAATTGGTTTGATATTCATTTAGAAATTCACTGTAATCCTGGTCGGATGTGTTGTCTAAAGACGTGTTGCTGCTTGTCATTTTGACATGTTGGCTTTTATTGATATTTGGAAAATATGGCATATTGTTGCTCTAATCACTTTAGGCGAAGAAAGGAATTTGACACGAATTAACGAGTAAAATTTTGAGACGATAGAAATATTGCACAATGGACAGATTATTATGTCGTCCTGCACCGTTGCTGTGAATTTGTTGCTATTGGTTTCGTTTCCTCACACTACTCCATATTGTAATTGTTGTGCTCAATGTGGCTGCTTTTAGACGTTTGAATGAGTTACTGCTGCAAGAGAAAACTGTATGAGCAAAATATAAGTATGTGAGCAAAGTATGAATGGTGTCTAAAATTAAATTTAAACAGTAAAGTGTATAAATTGAGACATTATGAGTGTGGTAGGATTGAAGTAATGAGAGGTAAATATCAGTAATGAACAGTTAAATGGTTTGAGGCCAATGAAAACAACAAATAAAATCAACAAAAAAACACAACTGCAAGACGGCCCAATACCAATACGATCAATAAGACAGCTAAAAAAGATGCGGCGCTTAAAGTGTGTCTTTAGGTTGCATTTCCGTTTTGCGGCAACGTGTGACAATGTTGCGCAGTTTGTGTGTACATATCTATGTAAGTACATAATTGCGGAGAAACAATGCGCAATCGCAACGTCGTAATGGCTAATTAGTGTTCTTATACTGCGGGTTTTTATACAGACATACGATACCCTATAGGGGAAACTGACTAATTTCTGGTTTACTGCTACTAGTCGCATTTCAAATATTATAAAGTAGTTTGATAACGAATTGTGCTTTGGAAGTTCACACCTTAGGACCTACCCAATTCATACTGAAATATAGGTTTAGCCCTGGTGGGATTGAATCACTAAATAAATAAATTAATGAATTAATTAATGGTGCGCTCTAATCAAGCAGAAGAGGAGGAATTGCACATCGGTCATTAAATGTCGAGAAAAATGGCTTCAAAGTTTGCAATTTACTCTGTCTCCTTAAGTAAAAGTAAAGGCATATTTCCATCAAATGAGATACTGTTAATAGATAAAGCCATGCATTTTTCACAACGCATTTGAATTTGAAAATTTGAATTTGAAAAGGTCGAGCCAAGGAGCACCAGGAGATTTGGTGGCTCCTAAAACACTCAGGCTAAAAAAGCCCATTGTATTTAAAGCTCTGGAAAGGGGGTAGATAGTCAAGGAGGGAGGGAGAAAAGTATCATAGAAAGAGATAGGAAAGAATAGAGACAGAGATAGAGATAGTTAGTCCTGTGAGAATTTTCCAGATTCTTTGACAAATTTGTAAATATCCTCCAGTTTTAGAGAACGAATAATATTCATTCTCATGACATCGGAACCCAATACTCGTAGTCGCGCTCTAGCAAAGGCAGGACACTCACAGAGAAAGTGCTCAGTGCTATCCGCCTCCTCCAAGCACGACAGGCATACCGGGTCCTCGATGATTCCAATGGTGGTCATATGCTGACCCCATGGGTTGTGTCCTGTAATGATGCCGACCATCAACCGAATGTCTTTCCTTCTAAGTTTTAGTAGAAAGTTTGACAGTTTTCTGTTCGGACTTGTCACAAAACACTTTGCAGTTCTGCAGCGTTCTAGACCGGACCATCGCTCTTTATGTAGATTGCCTACATAATCGTTGATCCAGTTCTTGATTCCTGCGGGACTGATTCCGATTATTGGCTCTGGCCCCTGTGGGGGCACCGCTGATCCACGGTTGGCCAATTCGTCGGCAATTTCGTTTCCTTGAACACCGGAGTGTCCTGGAACCCATATAAGTACAAGCCTGTTCTGTCTTGCGACAGAATTAAGCTTCTTCTTACATTCTTGAACAATCTTTGAGGTTTGCTTCGCGTTCTCCAGGGCCTTCAATGCAGCCTGACTGTCACTGAAGACTCCAATCTGTTTCCCTCTCCATCTCCTCTCGATGATCCATTCGGCTACTTTTAGGATGGCAAAAACTTCTGTTTGGAAGACAGTTGCCATTCCCCCCATAGCGTAGTGATACTTATTACTATCGTTTAAGTACCATCCGGTTCCAGACCCTATTTCAGTCTTGGACCCATCGGTAAAGAAAATATCCGTCAAACCTCCCTGCATGCCTCCTGGATTGCTCCATTGCTCACGCAATGGAAATCTGACATCAAATTTCCTTCCGAATGAAACTGTGGGTATCAGGTCATCTTTAGGTGCCAAAAACAGTGGATACTGCTCCGACAGCAACTTAAAGATTTCTCTGTGTCCCGAAGCTCCATCTTCGTGCCAGAAACCATATTTATGGAGTCTACACATAGCTTTTATTGCTTCCTGTTGTATCTTAAGATCGAGGGGGAGCAAATCAAGCATAGCATTTAGGGCATCTCCAGAGGTTGTACTCATGGCACCCGTGATGCATAAACATACACTTCTTTGCAGCCTGTATAGTTCCCGGATTGTGGACTTAACCATGCTCCGTCGCCACCAGACCACAGAAGCGTAAGTGATGATTGGTCTGATAAGTGCTGTGTATATCCATAGGACCACAGCAGGTTTCAGACCCCAAGTTTTGCCAAAGGCTCTACGGCATTGCTGAAAAATCTTCAATGCACGATTCACCTTCAGTGAAACGTGTGTCTCCCAAGTCAGCTTCTTATCCAAGATTACTCCTAGATATTTAACTTCGTTGGAAAGACCAAGTGTCACACCTTTCAGTGTTGGAAGACTGAGTCCATCCAATTTCCGTTTTCTCGTAAACAAGACTATAGTTGTTTTGTTCGGATTAACGGAAAGACCTTGTCTCATGCACCAATCATCGATTTTGTCAAGAATCCTCTGCACTTTCGTGCAAAGCCTCCTTAAGGATTTATCCGATGTTAGCGCACAGACGTCGTCCGCATATGCTTGGACGTGAAAGCCGAGTTCCTGCATCTCCACTAATAGGGAGTCTACGACGAAGCACCACAGCAGCGAAGAAAGAACACCCCCTTGGGGACATCCTTGCTTGGCCCTGACTGTGATTTGCTCGTCATCGCTCCTACCAGCGCTTAACAGCCTCTCAGAGAGCATGGAGTATATCCATTTTATAATGGCTTGATTAACTCCGTGTCGTTCGGCAGAAGAACATATCGAGCCGAAAGTGGCATTATCAAAAGCCCCCTCAATGTCCACGAACACGCCCATTGTGTATTCGTCAGCTTCCAGCCCAGCTTCAATCTTGCTAACAAGATCGTGTAAGGCTGATTCACATGATTTTCCACTCTGGTAAGCGTGTTGATTTCTACTAAGTGGACTTCTCGGCAATACCCCCACTCGAATATGTTTCTCCACCACTCGTTCCAGACTTTTCAACATGAACGATGTCAAACTGATTGGTCTGAAACTTTTTGCTAGGGAATAGTCATCTTTTCCTGGTTTCGGAATAAATACTACTCTTACGCGTCGCCATTGGGATGGTATATAACCAAATGCAAGACAGGCTGTGAAGATTCTTTTCAGGGCCTCAATCAGCCTGTCTCCTCCTTTTTTAAGCATTGCTGGATATATTCCGTCAGGTCCAGGGGACTTAAAGTTCTCAAAGGAAGATAAGGAAAACCTTATCGATTCCCTTGTCACTATCCGACTAGCAATATACCAGCTGTACCTAGAGGTTCCACCGTTGCCACCGTTGTTGTTCATGCCACTCTCAACTTCACAGATAGTTCTACTACCCGGAAAGTGGGTTTCGAGTAGAGCATTAAACGTTTCCGATTTGGAAATGGTGTATGAACCATCAGGTTTTCGAATGGAATCCAGCCTTACTGAGCGGTCTAAATGAAGGACCTTACAAAGTCTCGCTGTTTCCCTCATTTCTTCGACGTTACTGCAGAAATTTCTATAGGATTCAAGTTTGGCTTGCCGTACTTTTTTCTTATATTCTCTCTGTGTAAGTCGATGATTGGCCCAGTCCTCTTCTGTTTTGGTCTTCAAGGCCTTATTAAGAAGTTTCCTGGACCGTACACGAAGCTTCGACAGTTCAGGGTTCCACCAAGGAACCGCTTTCCCCTGTCTGCTTTGCCTGAGTGGACACAGTTCCTCAAAGCAATTGATTAAAGTACCTTCTAATTTCTTAGTCGCATCTTCAATCATTTCTGCTGATTTGAGTTTTTTCAGGTTTGGTAATCGCTCTGTTACAAGCTCACCATACCTGTCCCAGTCCACATTTCGAGGATTCCTACCGGAAGGTATTGATATTGTGTCAATTCCCAGTCGGAATTCGATAAGACGATGATCAGAAAGAGAGTCCTCCTCCAAAACTCGCCATCGGTTGATTTGATTTCCAACTGACCTATTGGTAAGTGTTAAATCAATCACCTCTTGTCTCCTTCTGGTCACAAAAGTTGGTTTGTTACCAGTGTTTTGAAAGACCAAATCGGATGACAGGATAAAATCCAGTAGCTTGAGACCTCTGGGGTTGCATTTGCTGCTTCCCCACACAATGTTCTGTGAGTTTGCGTCACAGCCCACTATTAGCCCCAGATTATTGGATTCTGCGTACTTGACCACTTCTCTTAGCATAAAATAATAACTTGTGGTCATTTCTGCATACTTAAAAAAAAAATTTCTTGCATTATGCCACTATTAAAGAAAATAAGCGATATGTAGCAAGCAGAAAGGAAGCTGACATCGCCTTGCTAAAGGTGTCAGTCACAAGCAAGTAAAGTAATCGAAATATCAGTAAAAAGCAAGTAATAACGAGAAATATGTACTTCCCTTAAAGTGAACTAAAATTTAGTTGCATTTTCTACAGGGTAAGTATATGTACACAAATGTGTGTGTATAGTATTTACAAGTGGTTTTATATCTGATATTCACACCGTATACTTTTATACCGACTCGCATTAATATAAAATGAAAGTGTACATCAAACGTTGGGTAAGAAAATACTTTACATTTGTTGTATTGTAACATACACACATCCATATACAAGTGCACTATTGAATATTATTTACAACCTCAACGATTTTAATATCCGTAGCAACACCAAAAAATTTTCACACACGAATTTTGAATTCGGCCAAGGCAAAGATGCGGTGGAGTGGATTGAAAATAAAATCACTAATTGAAGCAATTAGTTCCGATTTTGATTTAAAAGCGGCATTAGTTTGGTTGCACGTTAAATCTTGTTGTAATGCTTTGCTCACTGTAACTGTCACTTTTGCCCTCTAATGTGTTTTTACTCAGTTTTAATAATCAATTCACTTATTTTGTTCCATAGACAAATGAGAGGTTACAGAGTTATGTGTGCACATGCCGCTTATGCCGAGGTGGACTCCGTACACGTATGTGCGCATATGCGCATATGCACATACCCATATACAATATGTATTACACCGCTAGCATCGGTGTGCATTTGTAAGTCCAGATCTGCAATTCATTCAACTGCACTGCAACGTCTGCCATGGTTGACTGAGTAATTATTTGCACATTCGCTTGCCTCGTTGCTTTGTCTAGTTTTATTTTATTCACTTGTTGCAATTCTTAAAAATTATTGCTTGTTGTACTCCTACTTATTGGCCTACTTATGTAAAAGTGCGCTTTGAAGGGTTAAACACGATATAATTTTTGAATAACGTGAACAACTAAGAGAAATAGGGATGAAATATTCATACATATATATATTGCATGTATATAAACCGGATTATTCAATTTATTTTGCAATAAAAATAAATAATTGGCGCGATAGGTGTTTGGCCGATCTCCTGCTCCTATTTGTGGCGTGCATCTTGATATTGTTGCACAAATGGAGATACCTATAGTTTTATGCCGACTTCATGGCAAAAATATACTCGGAGGTTTGCCATTGCCCGCTATTAGAAAAAACGTTTTCTATCATTTGCTGTGTCATGCATGGAGATTCGAAACTACGCACTCCTTAATGGTATCACGCATCACCCCAACCGGCTACCTGGGCTGAATGAGCAAATCTCCAGAACTGATTAGCAGCTCAACAGATGGTCTCTTCGGTGTAATAAGTCGAGGAATACGTGTGAATCCATAGAAGACGTTCTTATACAGATATTTCTAGCGGGTAAAGCCCTTATGGTAATGAAAAGGACTAAATATCTAGGCTTTGTGCTGAATAGAAGGCTAAACTGTGTATTCACAGTTGCAGATAGGCTACGCAAAGCAACGACGGCGTTGTTGCTAGTAGGGTAATTGGAAAAAGATACAAGATAATGGAGCTCAGAACAATACATTGATTCTAAAATGCATATACAACTACAGGTAGGCCAATGCTCTACTGTGGCCTTTGAGAAAAGTGTAAACATTAAGAAAATTTAAAAGGTTCAAAAACTGCCAACTGCTCTCATAGCCGCTGCGGTGTCAACTACACCACTGAAAGCGATATATGCTACATTAATCTTCCCATGTCAGTCGATTCTATGTTATCGGAATGACACGGATTTATATCCGGCAAGGACTATCACTTCAATGTGTGGCGAATATGTATGCTGATACAACAACAACAACAACATCCTTCCTTTTAGTAGATTGTCATGCAAGATATCTCGCCATCGGTGCGCCATTAGGATTCAGTATTTGAAGAAAGTGGTTTAACAGTAGTTACGGTCACGGTAGGATTCTAATCGGTATTTCGGAACTTCCCATACTGGTGCACTATTTACTTCCGCCTTCAAATACCACCACAATGCTCCTACCTTCAAGGGAAAAGTGGAAACAGAATGTTTTAATACAGGCGGACGAGTCGATCCACGTACATGGTTCCGATATATATGCATATATATATATATAATTGGCGCGTACACCCTTTTTGGGTGTTTGGCCGAGCTCCTCCTCCTATTTGTGCCGTGCGTCTTGATGTTGTTCCGCAAATGGAGGGACCTACAGTTTCAAGCCGACTCCGAACGGCAGATATTTTTATTAGGAGCTTTTCCATGGCAGAAATACATTCGGAGGTTTGCCGTTGCCTACCGAGAGGCGACCGCTATTAGAAAAATGTTTTTCTTAATTTTGGTGTTTCACCGAGATTCGCACCGACGTTCTCTCTCTGAATTCCGAATGGTAGTCACGCATCAACCCATTCGGCTACGAATACGCTGACAATACGAATAAGAAGAACAAAGAGTGTGACCATTACGGAAAAAACATCTCTCTCTTCCCCGTCCGTCCTTCTCCCACGAACAAAATGTTCTCCTGTGTAAATCGGGACATATGATTAAATTAAAAATTGTCCCAGCCTATGCCTTCAATTCTAGCCACCAAAATGTCGGCAATATTGGTTTTGTAAAATTCACTTTGTCGAAAGAATGTTTCAAACAACATTTCCAAAAAAAAACAAAGAAAAAAAAGAAATCAAATAAAAATAAACACCATGCATTTACTCTTGATACATTGATACAGTCACTTCTTAAAGAAGTGCGAAATTTCCGATAACCGGATGAGCAATTTTTTGAAGCTGATGTGAAAATACTATCTTTCCGACCGCATTCAACATACAATTCGAGCTGCTCTAAAACGGAAACTGAAAAGCAATAACTAAGCACACGAAAATAAACCAACAAGCTATGAAAATACGCCACATAAAAAACCATTTGCCGTTCGGAGTCGAATTAAAACTGTAGGCCCCTCCATTTTGGGAGCAACATCAAGACGCACGCCACAAATAGGAGGAGGAGTTTGGCCAAACACCGGAATTGATGTGTAAAATGATTCTCTTCGGAATTTTATTTGGTTTAGTCCTATTTTTTGTGTGAGTCCGGCGAGTCCGATGGTTCTGATTGCTTATGAGCTGTCCGTATTTTTCTATGACAACATATCCATAATATCTACTGCTCCAAAGTAAAATAAAAAAAACTTGCCGAATTCATGCACTGTCGACTATCAAGTTTTTCGATTACAACAAAATTTTAGTGTTTTTTTTTAATCCGATACACGATTTTCATTAACGTGAGGAAAAAAGTAATAATCTATGATGCAATTATTTCATTTGCTTTTTTTGTTTGAGAGTATTCAGCAGAGATTTTCAGTGTACCCAAAATAAGCAAGTCCATCTGTTCTCCATTTTAATCCTACGAACAGGTCTAATAACAGGAAAATTAAAAGTTGTTCAAGATCTTAGGCAAATTTTCTCTTGAATTCTTTCATAAATTTAAAATCAATTCAACATTATTTCCCAATACGCAAAATGTTGGCTATTATAAAATTGAAGTGACACCCTTCCCTATAAACACAGAAACTGCAGTCGTAAAGGGGTATTTTTTTATTTTGCGTTAAAGCCAGTGAATTTTTAGGTCATACTTTGCACAGAAAAAAACTCACATACATACAGGTACATATGTCTGTATTATAAGCAAATAGTACATGTTTTTTAAAAAATAGTTACTTTTGCATTTCCATTCAAGTTTCTCCCATAGCTGCTGCTATCGACCCTACGCACACAGTACTTATACATTTCCAAAAACAAATAAATATTATAAACATCCATATGATTGTGTCTAAATGTATATAAATATATGTAAATATGTATGTAACGGCATTTGAGACCTAAAGCAAAATGACTGATCAACCCATGGCATCGGCTCACCATCATCTCCATCACCATCAATGCTGGTTTTGCTGGCGTACTCAGTTCGTCGCGCTGATGGGAGCGCCATTTTTGTCGTCAACTACTTTTTTGATTTCTTATTGTTGTCCACTATTGAGCAGCCAACACAAAAAAAAACCACAATAATCACCACTACATATGCAACAAAAGCGTAATCAATGCCAATGAAATAACACAAGGCATCATGTAGCCCCTGGTCATTGTGGTAAACGTATAAGAATCTTTTGAATGTAAAATTTTTAAATTTTTATTTTCGTTTGTGATATTTTATCGGCGCCGAGGTCTCCACAAAAAAAAAAAGAAAGAAAAAAAAAATAATAATACGAGTATTAACGCGTTTCATACAGAAAAGACAAATCAATAAAAATACAATTTGAGCTAATCTTAATGCGGTGAAATTCTCTGAATAAATGCTTCTACTACACAGGTGTACAGGGGAATGTCTTCGTTGTTATGCATCTGTGTGTTGTGGTTTTATTATGCCACCGAGCAACTTTTACTAAGTCGATTGTCATTAATTTAAAATGGGGTTTCACGCATTCGGAAGCGATAAAATAACCTCTGGGAACTGTGAATGTGTCATAACAAATGCGACTAGAAATATTTCTGGAAGCGACGATGTGTGGTTTATTAATTGCTATCTTTTACTTGTGTATTATAATTGTTATTATTTATTTTGCTATCAACATCTTTTGAAAAACTGTTCTTAAAAAGGCTCAAGCCGATTATTGCACAGAAGATACTAATTCCCACATTAGTTTAAATTTCGCCAACACCATTCGACCGTTGAAGAAGTCAATTCTCTCTATAACTTCGCTAGAGGATCGCTAGAAAAGAGAGGCTACTGAGCAGCTGCCTTTTTAGACACAACACAAGTATTTAATAAGGTCTGGCTAGCAGGGCTGTTTTACCAGCTCAAAATGAATCTGCCTCACTGCTATTACAGGGTGCTTAAATCACACCTAGAGAATAGATTGTGAAAATTAGCAATGAAGTTACTAGTCTTCACGAAATTGAAGCAGGTGTGCCTCAAGGTAATGTGTTGGGACCGGTCCTTTACATTTTCTTTACTGCTGATCTACCCTTGACAAAAAGCACACACACCACCAAATGATAAAAATGATCTTGCCTCCACTACTTCATCTCCACGGTAGCACAACCTCGACAAAGTCAGTACCTGGCTGAACAAGTGGCGTATAACGTATAAAAGCCAGCCAAATAAAATCAGTACAGATAACTTTCACACTCCGCAAAGACTCATGCCCTCCAATAACTTTAAATCACTGCCAAATAGCTGATCAGGCAAAATATGCATGGGTATTCAACTTGATGGAAGGCCAAAATGGCGTCCTTCAAGAAGCGTAAGCAACTAACTGGGGTTAAAATTTTGCTCACTTAACTGCCTACTCAATCAAAAATCTGCATTATTACTGGATAACACAATTTTGGTCTACAAATCTTTACTAATATAATATTTATGGGGTTCAACGTCAAAGTCGAATATAGAAATCCTTTAAAGTTTAGATAGATCCAATGTACATTGAAAAGGTAGTATCAGTAGAACAGCTGATTTGATTTTTTTCTATTTATTCGGTCTCGAAATTGTCAAAATATGTTTAAGAGTAATTTCTTTATAGACATTCTAGGGACCAAATGCAAAAACAAAATGCATTACTCTGGTTATACCGCTACTACCTGTTCAATGAGCCAAACACAGCATTCATCGAAAAGTTTCATATTGCCTTGCATCACAAATAATTGAACTTACATTTTTATACTTATAACTTTTATTCCCAGTTTTGTTTAAGTTTTAGCCATCACAAATATTCACAAAAATGTCTAAAAATATTCTGGAGTTGTACCTGCTGCTACTTGTAAAGTATAGTATTAACTTTTATGTAAGAACGGATTAAAATTTACTAAATACAATTGATTTTTTTATGATTTGAAAAATTAAAAGCGTACATCTCACTTTAGCTTTCATCTCAATTTATTCCATTTATTTTTCGACAGACGCTGATGGCGCAAGGTTTCCCAGCAGACACAGCAGTATTAGCTTACTGGGAGACAGTCTTTGGTGGAGAAGAATTCGACTCATTCCGGTACGTATGTAGAATCGACTGCCATGATAAGGACATCTTTCCATGCGGCATGTGAAGATCACTAACCACCTCGTTACCACGACAGTTGATTCTACGTTACCGGAACGACAGTGATGGCTGAACTGGGTTTGGCAGGGTTTACAACAACAGCAGGGATATTTTTCAAAATAAAAACAGTTTCACAGGTGTGGAAAATATGCTATCTTAAAATATTAATTGAAAAGCCAAAAATGCTTGAGACAATGTTCCTAAATACTTCCTTGCTATTCGAATAATTTGTCAAAAACTAGGCGAATGGTATTTACGGTGAAGAGTATAAGGTGCTTTTTTCTTAATAGTTAAAATAGTTCTCGAATTAGAATGGTTTTTGTTTTTTTATTATTGTTTTTCTTTTATTAACCAAAATCACCTAAATCAAACTTTCAAACTTTATACAAAGATTATAAAAAATCCACACATTTTCATCTAAATTTTAAATTTTTAAGATGAATGTTTGGAAAATTTTTGGGTAAGTGCCGATTTGCACACGGATATCGGGAAGGGATACACTGGAAATTCTCTTTGATGTTTCATTCGCGGTCAAACGGGCAAAATGGTTTTCGGCAACATTCGTTGCTTTTAACGTTTATTTCTTTAAGTTTGACAATACAAAGCGAGTAGCCAGCACGGGAAACTAAAACCCCGCTCTCTTCCCCGTCTGTCCTTCTACCACGAACAAAATCTGTCCCTGTGTAAATCGCGATTAACATGGCTCATAAAATCTTAGTAAAATAAGTGTAAGTTGTAAGCGACTAACAAATCGCAAGGATTTTTAATAATATTTTTCTGACGGCTTTTGGTATTTTATTCCATATGAAAATTAATTTATTGTGGAAGAAAATGCGCAAGACTGTTAGCAAAAAAGAATTAAAAAGAACCAACTCCAGTTTTTATAATTTGCGATTGTTATGTGGAAAAAGCCGCAGGAGCCGTCACAGAAAAAACAAAAATTCAATGCGACGCGATTTTTTAGCCGCTTAAAATTTGCGCTTTATTGCAACAAAATTTAATGGCCTATAAAGCTGCATACTCGGCATATTTTTCTAAAGGTTCAGATTAAAAAGTTCAAAATTTAAGTTTTTGTTTTTTTTTTTTAATTTTCATATATGATGCAATAAATTAAGGAATAATTTGAATTTAATTTTGTGTAATACAAATTAGTTCAAATTAATTTTTTCTAAATTTTGTATAAAGTTTGTTTTATACGGTTTTGGTTGAAGAATGAACAGTTTAAAAAAAATTACGAAACCAAAAACCTTTACTCCATAAACATTGTCAAAATAATAGAAAAAACCATCAAGCATTCACAGTCATGCTCGCCTCAATGAAGTAGGCCAATAAACCTTTCAAGTTTAAAAACGCTAGTCGAGAGTTAATGCAAAAATTCATAAAAAAAAAACGTATAACGAAATTAAATATAAACGAAATAATAATATATATGTTTATTGTAAAAAATATTCAAGTTTTAGATGCTCATTTTTAATTATTTTGTACATTTCATATGTATCTAAGAAAATAAAATATGCACCTAATTTAATGCAAAATTATTCGAAATCTTTTTGAAAGTTCACATGCATGGGTGATGCAAGAATGCGGTAAAAAAAAACTAAAGACCAAAATGAGTGAGAAAAAAGCTTGAGCCGTGCTGGTTTGTCATACGATAGCACCTTACGGGCATCTGACTTAATTACCCACAAATAAAAACACGCGTGCACTGGGCAAGTGAGGCCAATCGACCGGCCAACCAAATAATAAGCAATGCACGCGTGCATATGTATGAATGTCTATAGCTAAATCCAGGCTCGGTGAGTTGGTTCAAATAGCTTCTTGGTCGAACTGATGATATGCGCACGCTCAACCTTTTATCGAAACTCCGAACATTACCTTGATCAATATGTTCGATATTTCACATGGTTATGCACACGCATACATATATACATACAATACATATACATATACTCGTACATGTATAAATTACGTTAATGAATATAGATATTCCGAATTTATGGCTTAGTGTTACTAACACACACACACGCATACGTTATTTTATCTGCTTTTTACCTTTCTACAGTTTTGAATATTTTTCAGTTGCTTTATAATTTTTTTTTTAATTTTTTGTGGTAAGTAGTAGGTAGTACATTATTCATTTTCGGGGCGCTACACACATACATATCTATGCTAATGCCGCTTTCATGTTAACCGATTATGAAATTACGAATGAATTTAATCAAGTGAAATTTTAGTGACCCCAAAGTTTACATGTTTTGTAGGTATGTATGTATGTACGTATGTACTTAATCCATAAACATATTTGTTTAAATAAGTAAAGCCGAACACATCTACACACACGTATGTATGCATGCTTTATGAAAATGTGTATGTAACTAAACAGAAGATATTCCTGTGCCAAAGTGTGGAGTTCGAAGCACTCGTTATATCATACATACATACATTATACTACATGGAATCATGGAAATGTATGCACATAAATATAATCACGGAAAATCCCTTAAGAGCTAATAGCTAATGGCTAATGGATTTCTATTTAGGGAGTGGCTGAACTTTTTACAAGTCATGTAACTGAAACCAAATTGAGTTTAATTAAGCTTCCTGAAAAGTAGAACTCTACACAAGAAATATGTATGTATGCATGTACAATAGAAAAATGAAAAAAAAAAATCTATATACATATAAAAAAAAATAAATAAAAAATAAAAATAAAAAAATATAAAAAAAAATAAAAATAAATAACTAATCAGTTTGGTTTCGCTGTGTTGTTACACTAAAATTTAAATACATGCTTGTCTGCTACTTTTGTGAATAATGAGAAAAGTCGCCTTGTTATTGATTCCGTAAACGATTTTCTCACTTGAAAGTCAGCGCCTTAGCATTTACTCGGCGAAGAAAGTCATCTATAGCTAATAGAGTATGATAGCGTGCACTGGGGTATGATAATTGTCGAGCTAAAACTCTAAGCGGTATTTAGTAAAGCAGATAAGCCGATCAAAATTGCTCTCACGATAATCTCGAAACATAAAATAACATTAATTCTTATCGATAACTTTACAGATGTAACTGAATTTTATTGATTATTCAAATGTAGAGAGTAAACAAGGAAGATTTGTTAGTAAAATTTTGTATAATAAAGTAATAGTAATTAATAGGCATGGCTGGATCCCATGGATAAATGCCGTCACATTATTCATAAAGTTCAAGACTCCGTCGTCTCATCCTTCTCAAGGCAGGCACAAGACATATGAGGTTGTCATGCATACCATTCACACTTACACCTGTGTGCACAATAATAGAAGTGCTGGATATTACAAGGTTTTGACTATTTATAGTTTTTGTATTTATTTATTTTTAATTCTTTTTAAAAATATAGTTTATACTACAACAAAAACCATATAACTAGTTTCAAACTTTGTAAAAATTTAAAAATAGTTAAACAAATTTTCATTAGGATTTCAAACATTTTAGTCATTATTAATACTAACCCTTTTAAATTTGGAACAATCTAATGCAAATTTGAAATTGCGTTTATTATTGACAATTTATTATATTTCTGACGGTCAACTCCGTATAAAAAACAATTTTGGCATTCATTATATGGAAGAAAATACAAAACTTCGTCAACCAAAAAAAATATCACAAAAATCAGGAATTAACGCAAATTTTGAGCTACTTTAAACTAGTAAATTATTATAGCAAAATTGAATACGTAATAAAACTGCCTGCCCTGGCTTAAAGGCTAAAAGTTCAAACTAACTTAAGATAATGCAATTTGTATGGATTTTGACAGACATTTGAAACGCGAACTTAGTACTTTGCTCAGAAGTTTGAAATTTTGATAAAAATTTCTTTAATTTTTTAAAATTATGTAATTGTGACCTTTACTTTTATAAAAATAATAAAAAAACATATAAAAATATAATTAAAAATAATATATAAAAATAATAGTAATATAAAAATAATAGAAAATATATATAAAAATAATAAAAAACACAAAAAAATATAAAAATAGCAAAAATAAATAGTCAAAAGATTGCAATATGTCGTACTGGTATTATTGTGAACACACATGTATGTATTCACATAATTCGCTCCCTTTACAATACTCGCAATATTTTTCATGTTAAAGTTGATTTTTTGTAAAAATGTAGTTCAACACGTCATAAATTAGAGTTCCAAACTTTGCATAAAATTATTATTTTTTATATCCTTTTTCATTCCGCTCGGAAGCTTCTATTTCGCGCAACATCGACCTTCACCAATTATTCTTTGGCCGACTGCGACCTATGCTCCTTTACGGGTTCCAGTCAAGTGCCTTTCTCGTGATGCTATCTGGTGATTTTCTAAGCGTGTAATCTATCCATCGCCACTGCGTTTTGCGTTGTACTACTTAATTTGCCATAGGATGGCATTCGTTGATCTACATCGCGCGCCGTTGCTGATAGTGTTCGGCCAAAATATTCTACGGATGGTGCGGAGGCATTTGTTGACGAAAGATTGTAGCTTCTGTGTGATGGTGTTGGAGACCAGCCATGTTTGGCCCGAACGCCGCCCTTCCTTGCGGATTATCTTAGCGGAAACTCCCATTCTACTCAGCGTAAGATATATATAAAGTTTATAAATATTTTCAAAAAATTTTCATCAAAATTTCTAAACTGAATTTTTATTAAACTTCTGGGTATGCAGTTTTATAGCCCATTCAATTTTAGCAGTTTTAATATAATAAAGTGTAAGATTGAAGTTGCTCAAAAATCGCATTGAATTCTGAATTTTTTTTTGCAAGCGTGATGTGTGTACATATGTATGTATGTGTATATATGGTATGCATGCAAACGTTGTAAAAATTAGCGAGCCCTCGAAGTAAGTCATCATGCATTTCACTTGCAAGTTTACTCTCGAAACCGTTATTCGAAAGCTTTGTAAGTTTATTTTAAAGGCTTGCATAACTGATATGTAAATCAACTGCGACTAAGTAATTGGGGTTTTAATATTTGGCTTAAAATTATTCACTTGCGTACGAGCCTCCTCGTAAGCAGTTGTAAATACATAAACTGGTTTAAAAATAAATTTATATTTTGGCTGATTATTGTGCTAACAAATAACGCATTCTTTACGATGTGACGCATGTCTTAGTGATAGGGATGTTGCTAGGCGGCTCAAGGGGTATACTGAGCACTCTAGAAATTATCCCGACAATTTCAATTCAAAGCTAAGGTTTAATACAACTTAATACATTTTTTTGTCTTTTGTAATTTCTCTTCGTTTCTTTCGCTCCTCAAAAGCATTTGCGTTTTTTCTTTAAAATTGTACTCGAGATAAAATGTCCAAACGTTTTAAGTCGCATTTTGTTTGGCTGTTCATTATCGGTGGTATCTGTTGTGTGTTGCATTATACAGGCTTTCAGTTGCAGAGATCAATCACCTGATTTGAACTATTCGCGTATTTCGCAAAGGCGGAACCCGAATGTGACTGTCAAATAACAAAAAGCTGCTGTGATGAGCAGTCTATTATGTGGAAAGCAGATTTTGATGCACTTCCAATCTCTTAGCGATTAAATGAGTCAATATTGTTTATGTGGTAATAATGAGTCTTAATTGAAACGTTTTCATTTTGAAATAAACGTCTCCGTCATTTAGTAATTGAATAAGCGATTCGATGAGAGTCCGATTTACGAGTAATTGGATGCACAGAGCACTTTGCCTCCGTAATTAAGCTTCATATATTTAATTGCCGTCATAAGAAGTATTTACAAATGCCGAGAGTTTTCTAAGCAGTGATTAAAGTAAATATGAAGCGGGCACGATCTCTGGAATACCTCTTTGGCCAAGTAACCAACAAAGTATTGCTGTGTTTTTCCAAAAGCTGAAAGAGGGTATATCACTCCTCAGTATATATATATTAGGGTGGTCCAAAAAAAATTTGTATGCTGCCGCCCCCCAAAATAGTAAAGAATGAAAAATAAAAAGACCCGTATTTTTTTTTTTTTTAATCAGACCATATTTAATGGTGCCGCCGGGGCTTTGAAATATCCCATGTATTTTGCATGGGAAAAAAATACTTTTTCGTAGATTTCATGTAAAAACCTGGAAAATGAATATATTTTAACCGGATAACTCAGTTTCTCTTCATAATTGGTCAGGGAATAACAACCAATTATGAAATAATTAATTTTTTTTGTATTAACTATTTTTTATAGAACCCCAAAAAGCCCCCATAAAACGAAAATCTAAGAAAAAATCGAAAAACAATATTTTATATTACTTTTATGATATTTTTTTGTGAGAAATGTGTTTCTTAATTTTGCTGTTTCACCGAGATTCGAACCTACGTTCTCTCTGTGAATGGTAGTCACGCACCAACCCATTCGACTACGGCGACCGCGTTTCTCAGTATAGGTCCATATATATCTGTGTCCGATCTCTCGTCTATTTTTGAGCTAGGACACTCTATTTCTACAACCTTTTCGACTTTTACTGCCAGAAAGCTTTCCTTTAATTATTGCTATTTACTTTCAGGTAATGCCTAATCATCAATCGAGTGTGAGTTACGAATGGGATTTTAATTAAAAAATGGCAGTGTCGTTGAAATGCATTCCGAGTTTAACTCAGCTTCGTTTTCAACATTAAACAACATTAAAACGTGAATTTGGTTCGCAATTTGTCGCAATATCAACAACGGCTGCTATAAAACAAACTGCAATGGAGTTTCAACAAATCTATACAATCTTCCTATCTTTGCAATTGTGAGTTATTTGTTTTCCTCTACGACTAATTCCGCGATTGTTCGTCTTACTGTTCAGCTAAAAATTATGATTTTGCATGCTTTCAAAGCAGTTATGTAAACTTTTTTAATCTGCAATTCCATCGAATCGCTAATGCCACAAATGACTACAAAAATGTTTGCTGATATTTTGCAAATTATCATCTCAAACATTTTCCCAGATACAAAAACTTGGTATTTTTGGGATGGACTTATATCTTATACTCGTATCGATGTACGTATTAAGGGGCTGCCGAATGGGTTTGTGCGTGACTACCATTTCTCATTAGTTCCACCTGTTAAGCACAGATGTTTATACCGAGCCTATTAATTTTAAAGCCGCTATGGCAACAACAGTATTTTAGTGAATTACAAGCTTCCCTAAAATATATGGTGTAAAGAATTCAGAAGGTGTGGCCAAGATCAGGCCGTTAACCGACACGAAGCGAATTTGAGAGAATTGGCTGATTTACACGACGTCACGTTTACAAAAAACTAAAAATGTGCCGGTAATATATTATATTGTACAAAAAAAAAAAAAATCAACACAGTCCCCACTCATGTTGCTTTGTTGTGGTCTGAATAACGAATGATTGGACGAGTTTATGAAAACGTGTGAAATGAGCGGGCGGAGTTCGGCTGCTGAGTACCCGGTGACATGGAAACCCATGGTGAAAAGATTTTTAGAGGTGTGTTCTTTAACATACCGTTATTCGGCTTTGAGCGAATTTAACAGAATCAGCTGATGGGCTGATGAAACGAGGGATGTCTTTACAAAAAAACTGAGATTGTGTTGGTGATATATGAAAAAATCAACCCAATAGGCCTCTTCTATTCGTTATTTTGCCGCGTGACTAAGTAAGATTTGCCGCCAGCGAGTATAGTTACACCTCATAAAACTGATATAACTCACGATTTTACAAGTTTTGCTAAGGCTTGGCGAAAAGAAGGGGCCTAGTGTCATTTTTTTGCCTGCCGTCTGAACAACGACTAAGTGCACGAGAGTGTGAATATGTGTGAAATGATTGTGCAGAATTTGGCTGGAGAATCTCCTTTGTGACGTAGCAGCCGATTTTCTCCTCACAATTTTTTTTCACCATTGTGAAATAACAAAACTCGTAAATCTATCATCCTTGGTGACAACTAAAGTTGCTCGCACCATTTTGTTTTACACCATATCAGATTCGTCAAACCTGCTAATGGATCTCTCTTGGGTACAATGTATTCGTGGATTCAAAATGACTCCAGTTACCTACCAAAAACCAAAGCTCATAACCTCAATTCACTCACCACAAAATTATACCTCTCAAAGTGCATGAAAAGGCAAGCAATAATGTAGAAAGAAATATTTGAGTACTGAAAACTCAAGTATGATGCATATTTAGTTTATTTTTCACCCCAAAGAAGTTACTAAAATCACCAATGTTTGCTGCGTATTCCAAAGAGGCCTTTGAGTACCCCTTTTGGAGCTTTATTTTCAAGATGGCAATATTCCGAATAAGTCAGAATTGTGACAAACAGCAATCTGACATCACCTTATTTTGTAACACCAAGAATCGGGTCTCTTCTTCAATCCATCATACAAAATCTACGCCACAGAAATTGGCAAAATTGGCATCATGGAACTCATATGATATCAAAAACATTATTGCCAGACTTATATGCTACATTCTGTTGTGTCAAAGGCACTTGCTTTCTCTACAATACTTTAGCCTTTAAAGGTTAAAGTTATTGTACATGTCTTAAAGGTAATTTTCGTCGTATTGACCTAGTACTTTTAATTTTTATTTTTATTTTTTTTAAATGTAGCATATAAACTTATCAACTACTAGTAATAAAAATAAATCTTAAGAGAGTCCAATATACTAGGCGAATGTAGAGTATATGAAAAAAAGAGCTACAGTTAAGAGTTGAAAATTGAGAAACTAAGCGATTATAAAATAGATGTAAGTTGAAAAATAAAACACCTCAATCAAACTCACCCTATCGATTCTCGTGACTACAAAGTTACAATTTTTATCTGAAAAGCAAAAAAATAATTATTAGTGTTTTTTTAGAGGCAGATAAGCTTAAAGGAAATAAAAGAAGTAAAATATGTATATGCGCCCAAATCTTTTTTTCATGAATTCTTTGGTGGTAACGACGTGCTAATATAATCCAGTCAAAAGAAGATTTAACTTTGTAATTTTAGGAGTATGGGAGTTTATGGTTTTATTATGTAAAGCCCATCACTGTGAACTTAAGTTTGAGTTTTCGGGGTTGGGGGTTGTGTCCCGCGGCCGCCATCATGGAAATAAGGGTGCAACTGGTTTTTGCGATTATCTCGTGAATTTCGAAGGTTACGAAAATTTTGTAAAATACTTTTTTGTAGATAATAATATTATCTACAACTTTCATTCAAAACTTTTTATTGTAAAATTAATAATAAAAAAGTTATAAACAAAATTACGCGAAAAATTAAGGGATTAATTGTTTTAAAGCGTAATAACTTTTTTTTTTTATTGATTTTATGGAAAATATACATCAGAGCTTTTTATAGAGCATTGTTTTGTGAACATTTTTGTCTATAAGTTTTTTCCGCTATCTTTATTTAGTCGTATGATTTTGAGCTGCTAAGCGGAGCAACCAATACATTAGCGAAGCGCGTACATGATTACACAGGTCGATAAAATTTAACCAACATTCAGACCCAGAAACCAGACTATATATTTCCAAAGGTTTATGATGCGCTGAATCCAAATCTGGCCTCGGAATTGCTCTATCAGCTCTGGTTTTCGAGATATCCTAACCTAAATGTGCAAAAAACACCATTTTTGCCCATATTTGAGGTTATGTAGCCTTGCAGATGTTTTCTTTCACCAAAATTAAAGGATGGCATCTTTAAATACAAGCCTTCTTTTTTCAAATGGCGTTTTGTTTGCTCAAATATCATTTTTTTCGCAGAGATATCGCATTTTGAAATTTTCATGTTTCGAAATTTTCCTACACCTGAAAATCGATTAAGATAACATAGACATGATATAGTCGATTACTAATTTTCTTGGGTTTAAGGGCCTGAAATATATGGATTAATAGTATGTAAATTTGGAGTTTGTGGGTAAGCCTGCTTGCGGTTAAGTGGGTTAACCTGCTTGCGGTATGATAGGGGTGGTTTCTAGGGGTTAGGGCTGTGTGTGACTCGGTACCCAAAGGTTAGATAGTGTAGGGGTGTGGTGAGTCAGCACACTTATGGTGTGAGGCAAAATTTTAAGATAAGACTCAATTCAAGAAAATTAGTAATCGACTATATCATGTCTATGTTATCTTAATCGATTTTCAGGTGTAGGAAAATTTCGAAACATGAAAATTTCAAAATGCGATATCTCTGCGAAGAAAAATGATATTTGGCAAACAAAACGCCATTTGAAAAAAGAAGGCTTGTATTTAAAGATGACATCCTTTAATTTTGGTGAAAGAAAACATCTGCAAGGCTACATAACCTCAAATATGGGCAAAAATGGTGTTTTTTGCACTTTTAGGATAGGATATCTCGAAAACCAGAGCTGATAGAGCAATTCTGAGGCCAGATTTGGATTCAGCGCATCACAAACCTTTGGAAATATATAGTCTGGTTTCTGGGTCTGAATGTTGATTAAATTTTATCGACCTGTGTAATCATGTACGCGCTTCGCTAATGTATTGGTTGCTCCGCTTAGCAGCTCAAAATCATACGACTAAATAAAGATAGCGGAAAAAACTTATAGACAAAAATGTTCACAAAACAATGCTCTATAAAAAGCTCTGATGTATATTTTCCATAAAATCAATAAAAAAAAAAGTTATTACGCTTTAAAACAATTAATCCCTTAATTTTTCGCGTAATTTTGTTTATAACTTTTTTATTATTAATTTTACAATAAAAAGTTTTGAATGAAAGTTGTAGATAATATTATTATCTACAAAAAAGTATTTTACAAAATTTTCGTAACTTTCGAAATTCACGAGATAATCGCAAAAACCAGTTGCACCCTTATTTCCAAGATGGCGGCCGCGGGACACAACCCCCGACCCCGAAAAGTCAAATTTAAGTTCACAGTGATGGGTTTCACATAATAAAACCATAAACTCGCATACTCCTAAAATTACCTAGTTGGCTATTTTTTTTGTCTCTTTTGACTGGAGTAATACTCGTATGCACGTTCTAAGCATTTAAATTTTTTAAGAACATCTTTTCTTCTCTATTCGATACCGTAACTTTTTCTATGCACAATGCCGCTGTAAATGACAAATTAACTGTGAGCCATTATTTATTCATTTACAAAATTGGGAAGTGATCAATGCTTTCTATCTTTCACTTTAATTCGCTCTTTGTCTCCTTATTCCGTTTAGAAATATTCAAATTAGTTGATAATGCGTTTTTTATAAATCAACTAGACCCCCGCTATAGTTTCCAAATATTTAATATTTCAGTTGTCCGTTCTCCATGTATTTATACCTTTATCATGCATGCTCATTTTGTTTCCTACATGTAAAGATAGGCCATAGTTTTCGTTTTTCCATATGTTCTGGCATTCCTGGTAAGTTTAAGGAATTCAAAAATTCAATAGGACCGTTAGCGATTTTATTCGCATTTATAACAGCAACGACATTGATTGATCAATAGACTTGTACGCACATAAGTTTGTATGTATTTATAGGTCTTTCTTTATATCTACAAGAACGTTATGTACTAGGTTGTTCAATAAGTTTGTTTTTCGATAGCAAATACACCATTTTATGGTTTGAAATACACCATATTATTCAGTATAGTTTCCCTGAATATCAATACACTTGTTTCAACGAGATTCCAATTTATAAATTCCATCTGTGAAGTGAGAATCTGGAAGGGCTGCAAAATACGCTTCCACAGCTGTTATGACCTCATCACTTGAGCAAAAACGCTTTGCACGCATGCTTTTTTCAGGTCTGGAAACAGATGGAGGTCGCTAGGAGCCACATTTGGTGAATACGGTGGATGCTCCAACAATTCCAACTTTAATTCATGGATTTTAACCATTGTCAAAATGCTCTGTTGCCGCGGTGCATTGTCGTGATGAAAAAAAAAAAGTATTTTCTTTGCAAACTGGTATTTTTTCACGATTATTTTCCTTCAGCTCGTATAGAAGATTCCAATAAAATTCAGAATTAATTGTTTTACCAATTTGTAAGTAATCCACAAACAAAATTCCTTTCGCAATACAAAAAACTTCTCTGCCGTTTTCTGGACGAAAAATCATTTCGGAGCCGAAGAACCAGATTCACACCTCTCTTTAGTTTCCTGTTTTCATTTAGAATCATGGTGATAGATCCAAGTCTCATCCCTAGTGATGAATCGACGTACAAAATCAACTTAATCCTTTCCAAAATGCTCTAAATGTTGCAGAGAAAGTCGCATTCGAATGTGTTTTTTTCCATTGTTGGAAAATGCCGCACCCATTGAGCACATAGCTTTCTGAAACCCAATACTTCAGTTAAAATATTGCTTACACTGCCCAATGAGATGCCTAGGACTTTTAATTAATCTCTTTCTATCACTCGACGGTTTTCCAAAACGATTTCCTGTATTTTTTCTACGATTTTTGGCGTTGTTGCTGTTTTTGGACATCCTTGACGGGGAGCGTCTGTCTGCAAGACATGTACGACCACGTTTAAATTCAGCAACCCAACTTTCTACTGTACTAATTGATGGCGAAAATTCCTAACCGACTACCTTGAGCTTGTTTTTGTATTTAAATTTTGGATAGTAACTTTAGTTTCTACTGCTGTTGTTGCTTTCCATACTTCAAAAAAATAAATGGCCTTGAAGCTCTAATGAAAATCAGCAAAATTAATTTAAAATTTCAGTGATTCAAAGCTGTTTTTTTTCTTTATTTGTTAAATAATAGCTTATGTTTAAACCCAATTTCAACCTGAAGATTTCATACTTTCATAGCTATATTAATATCATAAGCATAAGGTAATTAATTATGTAATTATTATAATTAAATTCATTGAAAAAACTAAGTATTTTGTGGGTTCGATTGCAAAGCTATAAAAGCAACACTTATTGCCAAGTTTTTACTACTTATTTATTTACTATTTTAATTTCATTTATTCCATCCAACAACAAAATTTTAAACTTTCTAATCAGAATTTCAAAAAAATTTAGTACCCAATTTTATCCCACATAAACTTTTGTATAATAAAGTGTAAATTCGGAGCGACTAGGAGAGTTGATTTTTGATAATTTTTCCCCTCACGGTGTTGGGTATTTTCTCCATATAGGAAAAATGTCGTGCATTCGTTGGGGATTGTTGAGTTTCGTTTGGTGCTGACAGTCGTGGATTTATAAGCCGAGCAACAGTCGTCCACAATGAAAAGTAAGTGCAAAAAAAGCTCTTCTCGCACAGAAAAACTTGGCATCTTATAAATGGTACGTTAATGCCCATCTTTCGGCCTATTGCAACATCACGTGTCTGCGAGTTCACGGCCACCCACTAATAGAAGATAGATGCGACATGGCAATGGAAGAACAAACGACAAGACCACATAAAAGCCATTCCTATGGCAGTCGAAAGTCGAAATAAGTTGATCAATGCCCTCCGGTCGTCATAGCGCACGTCGAGGATCGTAATAAATCATCGCACGTAAATTTCCCTTTTCTTCAACTAAAGCTCGTAAGTGTAAATATTAGACGCAAGTTTATGCAAAAAAATACCAAACTTTTCGATAAAAATATTAAATTGCAACTCATCACAAGTAGTGTTTGCAAAGAAGCAAAATATAAAAGGCCACCCTCGTATAAAGCCACCAAATTGTGCTTTAAAGGAATTGTTGTTTTTTGGCGTTTAGTAGTTTATCGGAAAGTACATGAAAAGTTATGAATTTAGTCTAGTAATAAAAATTTTTATACTCGAAATTCTAAATATGCGCTCAAAATCTAGAATTAGAACTAAACCCCCGTTTTCGTCTTTGGTATTTTCGTACCACGATTTATAGTAAAGCAAATTCTGTAATTTCACCTTAAACCTAACACTTTTTTTTTTAATTTATTTAAATTTAAACAAATGTTTATGTTTCAGTTTCAAAAGGATTTTTTTATATCTATTTTACGACACAAAGTTGTGAATATAATGCGATACACACATATATCAAGTTCATATTGGAAATAGGTATTAATGAATATAAATATAATATTTTTAACTATTAGTCTGTTAAAATAAATCGGGATTAATATTAAGGTGTGCCGGGATCGACATGCCTAATAGCTAGAAACGTCTTTTGTCGAATGAAGATCGATAAAAAAAAGCAAACCTATTAACACACACCTCGATATACATACACACATATACTTGCATACCCGTGCACTTTAGCAATTTTTTGAGGTGCCACAGCCAGACAAACGCTTCGCGACTAGCAAAAACCGTCGCTGTTGGCTGTACAAGTGAGCTCCGTAAACGAACCCTCACACATACAGGTGTGTATGTATATGCACCTTGGAAAATAAAATGTGTATGTTTGGGTTTGGGTTTGGGCAAGGTAGACATTTGTGTTTAAAATCAACAGCGGGACGAGACGGCAGTTATACACTTTTTCGTTCTTTTTTTTGCAATGCGGCTATGTAATGGTCGTCTTAACAATACCACATCCAGTTGGTTATTGGCCCAGTCACCCAGAAAGTATTGGCCGCCACCACTCAAGCTCGTCTTCGCACTTCAATTCAAGTTTGCATTCGTGCAACAGTAAAATTTTAGCGCAAAGTAGTTGCGGACCGCTTCTTTACCTTTCCTAACTAAAATTACATTTGAGTACATGAAAACACAACGGAATTGGAAGTCATGAGGAAAAGTTGGCAAGGCGAAGAAGGTGAGGCTAAAAAAGTTTGCAAACATATGTATGTGTGTATGTATATGTATGTATTTAGGTACATACATACATTTATTTACGTGTTATTTACCCCTTGTTTTTCTCCCGTGTGCTACGGGTGCCCTTCCCACTTTCTTCATTATTAATGCTATCGCCAAAGTTTTGCCAATTGCCAACTGCCCGCTGTCCATTTTCTACTTTCAGCCTTGCAAGGTATACATTTTTCCGCTTAATTGTAATTGTTGGTCACAAGCCGTTACAAGTACTTTCTAGTTGACACTCGTTTGATTAATTGCCCGCCCCACCCTGAGCCTTCAAATCTAAGAGGCCTAACATAGTTTAGCAATTTCGCAAATTTATATAACTAACCTAATTTTACTTATCGAAATGAGATAATTTTTGATTTGGCTCTCTACAACAGAGACTTTGCTAAGTTATTTCATAAAATTCACTTATTTGTCAACAAAATCAAAAAATGAGGTGAAGTGATTAAAAAGTTTAACCTGCATTGGATTCAACTGCTTTCTGACGACGGCCTAGCAGTTTTGTTTGAATAATCCACTCAGTGATGTATTTGCTGGCAGTATAGACCTACACACGTTCATACATACTTCCAGTACATAAACGCATTTTTGAAGTATTGTGGAAAGTCAGTTAACTCCAAAATTTCAACACTTTCCTTTTCTCCAAATTGATTTGTTTTGGTTATTCGGGTTTGGGTCAGCCGTGTTCCTGACCGGAATTGTTAATCAGGCAGAAACTACAAAATAATTTTGTCAATGGAGAGGTGGTAGCTATTTTGAAAATTAACTAGAAATTAAAGAACTTTTGCAGGTGCCTCGACCATCGACACTCCAAAAAATTTCAAATCAAGTGATTCGCGATTTCAAGCGTACGTGTGCATGTACGCATGTACGCACATACGCCAAGTTTAAATACTGTAAGCACTTGAAAACAGCTTGCTAGAATTTGAAATCACAATGGACTTCTCACTTCTTGCCAACTTCTGCAGTTTCCGCAAGTATTTGGTTAATTAAAGTTTTAGCATAAAACCAGCCACCCGCGTAAAAATACGAGTAAATAAATAACAGCGCTTATATTTTTAGAGAAGTATTAGAGAAAAACACACTCATTAATCATACACATTTTAAATATATAAATGCAGAAACACATACATACATACATACATGCATGTGAGCAAAGGTGTGTGTATGGGTGTTTGTGTGTTCATGATAAGTTGTACGCTCTTGACCAACTTGCGGCAGACAGCGTGCAGCATTTAATTGGAACTTTTATTGTTGGCGCGTGTGGCATGCAACTTACGGTATTTCCAGCTGAATTGAAATTTTAGATACTCCAAATAGTTATTCGTACACTATTTACGTTCGTTTGGTGATATGTATTACAATATTAATTAGAGTTTCTAACGCTTTAAATTTTTTATTATGTACAATTCGCTCACATTAAGACGCCACAGCGAAACCTATTTTTGATACAAATATGGTACCAAACATTAAAAAATTTTTTTTTTTGAAAAACTGGGTTATTTTTAACTGATGATAAAAAAATATTAAATTACATGTAAAATTGATTAAAGAGCAATGGCAACATATACAGGGTGACACAAAACTAATTAGCCTATCGAAAGATTTACAATTTTGGCAAATGGTGTCGTACGTCATTCATATTTGACACTTGTGAACTAGACAAGTGGAGTATATAAACAAACAAAAAATTGACAAAAACAAAATTGGAATGAATTATGTAAATTTTCGGCATAGGAATTCAACTAATTCAGAAACATTTTAAGAAGCCTACTAGCAATATTTCTTTAAAAACGTGAATAGAATATCATTATTTCGGTTTTAAAAGTATTTACTGTAAAACTATATATCGCAAAGTTTCTCAACACTCTGCTGGAGTTGGTATTGAGAAACTGAACTGTAACGCTGACAGCAACAGCTACGTCAATGGCAAAAACTACAGGGGCTCTTAAGCCATTTTAAATCGACCAAATAAAAATGGTGTCAAAATGTCATATTCTCCACTTATATAAACCAATAATTTTTTACTATAGTGTAAAAAATGTGATTCAGTATAGAAATCTTGAGCTTGACTTTCAGCGAGTGGGCGAGGATATTAGCGTTCCCCTAAACGAATTATGCACTGCGATTGGCCTGAGCTTAATTGCGGACTACTAGATCTCTGACTACTAAGTGCAGGATCTCCTAAGCGCTCTGGGCAAAACAAAATGTCTGCTTGGATTCAACAGATCAACTACCAGCGTCCTCACAGGTATTATAACGGGTCACTGCGCTATTGGCACCCTAGCCAGTGTACCTCATAATGAATTTCGCAGCAGTTGGGAAGATGAAGACGAAATTGAGTCGGTACACCGCCTCCTCTGTGAATGCCTTGCACTTCAAAAAAGCCGTACTAAATATCTAGGCGATTGCTTCTTTGAAGACCTAGGAAATTTGCAATATGTCTCACTGGAGCGACTAGTTACCTTATTAAACAAATTTAAGTGTTTGAAGCAACTTAGTTAGGGGGTGAAAATCAAATGCATGTATCACAATAGGCCTTAGGGCCACCAAATGTCTTGCCTTAAACAAGCAACCTGGCTAACCTAACCTAACCTTCCATCTCAATTATAAAAGTTATTAGATTTTAAGATATTCGCCAAAATGTTTATGTATGTGAGCTAGACTGACTTGAAAGTAACTCCAAAAATGCATTTTTTTATAAAAAAAAAATAGTTTTTAAAATTACTTTTTTCAAAAATTAACTTTTTTACTAAATATTGTAAGAAAAACATGATTTTTAGTGATCGAAATCTTTATTTTGACCTTTGCGCGCTCCGTTGCTTGGTTGTTTGTATACAAGAGCTGTCTAGGTCACAAGTGTCAAATATGATAATGTTCAACGGCATTTGCAAAAAATATAAGTCTTCCGATAAAGTGATTAATTTTGCGCCACCTTGTAAAAGAGTTAAAACTTAATAGGTTTGCAAAAAAATGTTTAAAATTGTATATGTTTACAAATAGAACTTGATAAATAAAATATAAACACACAAGCTTTTTTGGTTTTCATGCGTTCACAATCCGAGGAACAGGTTAGAATTCGTACCTACTAGCAGTTGGAGAACTAACCCGCAATGCATTGTGTTAAATCGGCGAATATACGATTTCTACGGGCATTGTTGACTTGTTAACAAGTGAAGTTCGGACACCAACTCAATATTCAAGGATCCTATGCTTATACAGCCAACTTGTAGATAGATATTAATGAATAAAATTACGCTGCTTATATCATCACAAACTGTCGCCTGCAATAACACACTACGGAAACACTTGTTGTTGATTCTTTTAACAATCGAATCCTTTGACAAGTTTCACTGAACTTGAAACTGAAAAGAGCTAAACTAGTTACCAAACAAGTCTGTCGGTGGCCTATCAAACAATAAACCATCGAGTACACTGATGATTCATCAGCCTCTTTGTGTCGTTCATTTTTTAGTGCTCGAACTAGTCACTAGTTGTTAACCAGCAGCCGTCAGCTACTCGTATCAGCCATCAACCGTCTGTCATTCGTGCTATAAGCAACGCTAAGCATTTTGCCAAACAGGTTTTCCATCGTTCACCTGACCCCCACCCCTGCTCACTCACTACACCGCTTTGTAGGCTACTACTACTTCTCTGAAATTTAAGCTCCAACAAACTAATTAAATATGCCGATTAATGTCGTTTGTTGTAAAAGTGTGTGTGTACAAGTATGTATGTATGTAGATAGGTATGCATATATGTATGTTTGTATGTATATACATATTGCAAACTACGCGATAAAAACAAGTTTGGTTTGTATGATTTTGACTTTTTGTTATTTTTTAAAGCTCATTCGTACTTTTGGCGATTTGCAATTTTTCAATTTTTTCTTGCTTGCAAAAAAAAACATAAACTTAACTTGCATAGTTTGCTCATAGCTCATATGATACATAGCATACGAGTGTGATCAGACTATCTTACACTTTGAGTGGATTGTATAATTTGCTACTCGTGGGAACAGCGCGCTTGGTTTTGATGTATTCTTGTAACACTGAATACATTTTGCGATTTTAATGTAGGTATTTCTCTCAAACTCACTTTATTTTTTTTATTTCTTGGGTTTTTTTTACTTTATTTTTTAATATTTTATTATGTTTTATTTTATTTTATTACGCTTTATTTTATTACGTCTTCGTTCTTAAATGCATCTCCAGTTTTTTCTATTGATCAATGAATACGCAAACAACGTGAAAACTGAAAATATGCAATTTTTGCAAGGCTGTTTTGTTTGTCAATTGATTTTTGTTTGCGGGATTCCGTTGCTTGCTTTCTTTGTGTAAAACTATAAATTTAATTGTATTGTTGAAAAATTGAAAAGTGAAACTCTTTCATACACATCTACACACACACACACACACACACACACACACACACACACAAATGCATATGTGCATGGCAGTTTATTAAACCCTTTCAAAGCCAAAGCAGTGTCAAAGAGCTCAAATGGAGCAACAACGATTCAAATATGGTCAATTATGTGGATGTCAATGTAAAGTAAATGGCATCCAACACCGAACGAGCGCTTCGTATTTAACACATCGACGATTGACTTTCTTCGGCAATGTAGTGTGTTAAAGTCAAGGCCGCGCATCAGTTAAAAGTTAATCAAGCTGCGCTGCTGTGCTGAGGCATCTAAATTTCGACAATTTAAATGACAATTTATGTAGCTGAATAAAAACATGTACATATACATATAAGTTCATCTATGTTGCACGCATAAAAAATTATAGTCGTAAGTTACTTACAAAAATGTGAGAGTTGTGTAAGCAATAATTTCTTCACACTCACCTTCAAGAAAATGAAAACGTAACAGGGGAAATCAACAAAGAAATCGAAAACTCACTGTGCACGTACATAAATAAATACAAATCGCTAATTTGCTGCAAGAGTGTCATAATCCCCCCGAAAAAAAGAAAACAATTTTTAGATAACAATGCAGAAATGGCCACAAGCTTTTATTTTTATGCTGTACTATATAAAAATCCATGCTGATATCAATTAACAGTATCTCATTAGATGAAAATATGTTTTCACTTTTACTTACTGCGGCATAGTAAATCGAATGCTTTGAAGCAACCTTTCTCGACATTTAGGTTTTTTGGATTATGACACTCTTGCAGCATATGAGCGATATGTACTTGGTACAACATATTCACATTAATTAAGTCGCTCTATCTTCTTACAATGTTCGTAACATTTTTAATGCTAATTTTTATTGTATTTCTTAAATCAAAGTTGCAATCTTTGTAAGAAATTCACAGAAAGTTTAACAAATATCAAAAAATATTGACCACAATTTTTAAGATTTTTAAACAGAATCTTCAGAAAACTTCTGGATATAAAGTTTTAAAACCGTTTTAATTTTAATATAATGAGGTGTAAGCTTGAAACTTACATTTCATTATACTAAAATTCAATGGGTCATAAAATTACACACCCGAAATTTTTCTAAAAATTCGAATTGAAAAGTGTGAAAGTTTGATGAAAATTGTTGATCTTTTTTTTTAAATTTGCATAAAGTTTGTAACGTGGATTTGTGTGGTTTTTGTGACAAAATTAACTATATTTTCAGAAAAAATCATTAAAATAAAATAAAATCGAATAAATTGTTAAAATTTATCAAAAAATTGTAGCAAAAAAGTTACTCAAAAACAAAATTTTATGTTTAATTTTGCGCCACTTAGCATATTCATGAAAATATTACATACTAAGGAGTCCTATCACGTCTCCTGAAAATTTATTTTAAGAAATTCGTAGGTATAAACGTACATAAACATATAGCAGTAAATATGTATATTAGAGTCGAGTGAAATTTTGTTTTAATTGCTTCTGCCAGGTCTGCTAAAAGTTGGCTTCCCAACCCAGAAGTAAGGATGAAAATATTACTTAACTCATCGTATCTTGTCCCATCAGACTAGCAAGTACAGCACTCAGACACAATTAAGTCCATTGTACTGCACTCGGATTCCCTTTTTAATTTTCTTAAAATCTACTCGACCTCCGAAGAAATCTGAGTAGATCTTGTGGTGCCAAGGAGTCAAGGTGGTCGCTTCCTAACACATCGGTGCCAAAGATCTCAAGCCTGATTCGAGCGAAGGCTGGACAGACGCACAGAAAATGGTCCGCTGTCTCATGCTTCTCTCCACATGCTGGGCACAGTGCACTGTCTGAGATGCCCACCTTTTTCATGTCCTTTGCCTATAGAAAGTGGCCCTTTATCAGTCCAACCAGCCTCCTACAGGACTCTCTGCTTAGTGACAGGAGGAATTGTGACAGTCGGTCGAACATGACAGATAACATCAGTTTTGGCCATCTGCAGCCTCTCTCAGCCTGCCAAGCTCGCTTGCGGGTTAGAGTAACCCGTTTGCAAACCGTGGCTTTGATGGCTGCAGAAGGGAGTGGCAGAACGGGTCGGCCCGGAGCCAGAAAAACTTGGCCTCAGAGCCCTTCCTAGCTAAGGAGTCAGAGGTCTCGTTACCCACGATACCCCCATGTCCCTCACCCATGTCAGCATCAGGCTATTATGTCTGCCGACATAGTTCAGCCTGGATTTACAGGACTCGACTAACCTGTTTTCCACAACAAAGTTCATTGCTTCTTGAACAGCATACACCTCCAGTTGAAACACAGATGCTTACATTCCAAGAGCAAAGTGCATCCCGCTGGATTCCACGTAGACCTCGAAGACGTAGATTAGGTTACTTTAGGTTGCAGATGCTATTCTTCATTAAATTATTTTTATTAATAAAATTGTTGTTACTGTTTAAATTATTATTATTTCATTTTAGCACTGTAGTTAAAAACAAGTTGAAGTTGAAGTTTATGAAGTTTATTAACTTCTTGCGCTGAAATAACGTACAATACACGTCGACTTGTTATCTGCTCTAGACTGGCAATGTTGTGCAATATACGCCTGCTGAATTAACTGTAAAAAAGTAGGTTGCTAAAATTCAAATATGAAAATCAAAACAAATTCCAATTCTAAAAATTATTCATTTTCCAAATTTTGACTGGACATTGGAGAAGAAATTCTACAAGATGTTAATATTCCTGAATACCCAACACGCGGACTTCTTTAGATAACATACCATTGAGTTTTTAGGCGAAACAGTTGGAACATTTCCGAAGAAAAATTTCCTTCTACATAAACCGAAGCCTCAACGAAGATGTTAGGTATGCGCGAAACAGAAAAAACCCAGTCTTACACTGCACATTCCTGATTGTTTTCAAATATATCGCACGTACAAAACTAACAATAAAATTCTTTATTGTTATTATTAATTTTATTTAATTATATTCATTTAAATAATGTGACAAGATGCTTTTGTTAAACACACTCTGCTAAAAGCTTTCATATAAATTATTTCAAGCAAGAGAAATTTTTCCAAGCAAGAGAGCTTGTTATAAGTTGGTTTATACGATGCAGTCACCGCCTTTTGGAAATTAATTTCAACCGCAAGGGGTTGATAGTTGTTTTATATTTTTGTTTCTTTTACCAAATTTATTTAGCTTGTAAAATCATCTCAAAACGTTATTCTAAAGATTTTATAATTTGTAATGTTTATAACCTCTTATAAAAGCAGCATTTCATTGCTGTCATAAAAAAATTATATAAAAAATCTCCATATACTGTCGCTCCCTCTTAATGTATAGAAACAATAAAATTCTTATAAAATATTTAGCAAAGGCGAAGCATTGAAGTCTGATAGCAAAATTTTAATTTGCTAAGCCTACTCCTACTACAAAACACTCCTACGAAAGCACCGGATAAGACACCGACGCCCAAGTATGTATGTACGAATATGTAAATGGGCATGAACACACTAGCATACACACACATAAATGGCAACGTACACAAAAATTTATTACCGACTTACGCAGAACGCGGAATAAAATAAAAAATATAGCAATCGTCCGAATGTTCTTGAGAAGGCCGTTCCTTATCATGTGATTACCTTATGTAGATACTTGACAAATACATACACAAAAATAGTATACACGTACGAGTATTTATTAAAAAAGATAAGGAACCTAATTAGTTACCTGGCCATATATAGTAAAGTGCTTTACGCGCAGTTCGTGTGTTGGACCACATAAATACGGTTGTCATAATTTAGTCCACACAAAAGTTGTTTGCAAAAACCGATGGCGCAATTAGAAGGTGGTGGCGTACTTTTGTATTTTTAAATGGGGAAATGGGGTAGTAATATTTTGCAATTCAATAAAATAGTTGAAATTAACCGATAGGCACTGATGCGAGCCACATTTTTTTAATTGCTGTTTATTACATTTTTATTATATATATTATATTATTAAGCCTGCACATATATATATTGTAGTAAAAAACATTTTGAAAAAATAAGTAACAGAAATTGAGGCAAAAACTAAAGCACTTACCATTCTTGACTTAATTTCTTCAGACTAGAGCTTTAAGCAAAAAAACAAAAAACTAAAAAATCGACTACCTGAATTTTCTTCGAAAATGCGCAATACTTTTTTGTTTACCTTTTTAACCAGAATTTTTAGATCTGGATATGTGGCTTTATAGCCCATTGAAGTTTAGTCTAACAATGTGGAAGTTTCGAGTGACTACAAAATACTGTTAACTTTTGACGATTTTTTTCTCTGCAGGTGTTGTTTAATTTTTTTTTGGAAGAAAAAGCTTAGCACCTGGTTAAAAACCGGAGAGTTTTGATGAAATTTTGAAAAATGATGTACCTATGTAGTTGGAAACTGTTTGTTTATAGTTATATGGTATTGTTGTAGTATGAGTAGAATTCGTCTCAAGTCGTTAGAGTCAATATATAACGACACAATCACTGGAGGGGAAATCAAATAAAAGTGTACATTATTAATAACACAGAATGCGGTGGATTAAGGCCAAAACCTTTTTTGGAGATTCTCTCACATACTTTAGAAATGTGGGTGAGTACCACAACATTCCTATAGCCTTAGCTGATCTAAAGGAATATATTAACGAATGCTTCAAAGTGCAGAGTGAGCCAAATTCAGGAAACTTTTTCTGTTGGGGAAAAGGAATCCCTTATTTTCTCGGTTATTGTTGTTGTTGTAGCAGCTTTCTAAACCCTGTCTGTGTTACGCAGACACTTGTCGTCTTCGTCTAACTCAATTAACGGAAGCCCCAGAAAGTGCTGCTTTGACAGGTTGGGTTTAAAGTTGGGTCGACAGTTGGGCCCTTATTTTCTCTGTAGATGGCTATAGTGATCGATATATAGATTTGACAATTTGAAGTTTATGCTCGTTGTCAAGCTGACATTTCACACTAAAAATATTCGATTGCTGCTTTTTGTTTGTTTCATTCAGGTGTGAGTTAAAGGGTGTTAAAAATGGAAAAGTCGATAAAATCACAGAAATAATGGAAGTTGACCGGCATCGACCATAAAACAGTTTTAAGCCATTTGCGCAACAATTTTCCGCAGAAATAATGAATTTCTTTTTCCCCAAACTAATATTTTTACATTATATATATTTCCATATTTTTTATTAAACTATTAATTATTATTTTATTATTACATACATAAATATAAATATTTGCCTTATTTAGCGCGTTAATTTATTACCAGCAACTGATTTTGTCTATTGCTTTAAATTTTTAAAAAGATAGTTGCATTGATCCTCACTGTAAGATTGCTTGTAATAAATCAAAAGAAACTAAACTACCAAGAAATTTGCTAAAAATCCGATACAAAAAAGATATAAAAAGCAAATTTTATTCGTTTTAGGGTGTGTCATACATTCGTGTATAAGTCATGCATGCATATGTATGTGTGTGTTTGCCGCACACACTGCTGTCGAAACCTAGTCGCCGAACAAAGCGATCCCAACAGTAATCTGAGAAATGATGCAAATTTTTTATATGCGCGCCGTTATTTGCTCATTCCTTAAGCTTTATTTATTTTTATCTTATCTTGGAATTCTTCCTTCAATGTCTCCTCTGACAACACATGGAATTTCGGTTTTATTGCCTATCACGAAAAAACAAAAACAATAAAAAATTATTAAGCTTCTTCGTATTCACGAGAAATAATTCATTTCGTACTAACCAAACTGCGCTGCAATGACGCCATTTCGGATACAAAATTGTATGCTTTTATCTCCGCATTCGAGATCGCAAAGGCTAAAATCTTGGAATTTGGCACCTATGTGTGTATCGTCAGTACGTATGCACAAACACTGGAGCTTGGGTGAATAAAGGGCTCGGCAGTAAAGCGTAAAGTATGCCATCAATACCCAAATTCCTCATATCAATTAATTCTTTCTTTAGCAAAATTCTCTTGTCATAAATTTTCGCTGTATACGTTTATGTATGTATATGTACATGTGTTCGTTAACTCGATAATCTTGGAAATGGAAAAAGCGCAATTTCTTCTGTTATGTTGTATGCGATAAGCTGATTTTTGACAAAAATAATACTTACATACATACAAACATTGCTTATGAGGAAAAACTTTCACCGAAACAAGTAAAACAAATATGCAATGACAATCAATGCTCTGTGCCTCCAGTGCTTTCTTACTACATTTGAACGCTAAACGAAAATAATATCTTTCTTTACTTAATTGTGTAATTTGTACCATAACTGGAGAGTTTTAACTCCGTCGTATTTTTATCGCCTTTTATGACACAATTTTTTTGTAGAGGAATTCTGCTTTAAAGTTAGAAGTATTTCAAGAATTAATTATTGTTTGCTCATAATCATATCGTAAAACCCTAAATTTGATATTGATTACATAAACGTTTGACGATAACGAATTGGAGACATAATTAAAAAGCATAGTAGGATTTCGGTATTGACGTTAAATTCAAGTATACAGTAGCGAGCACGAAAATAGAAGTGCCAAAAAATTTAATTTTAGATTTTCCCAAAAATCCATTTCTAATCTACGATGTGATTAGAAAGTTTTTATTATTATTTTAAAATGTTAGGTTGGAGAAAAAGAAAGATTTTTTTTAGTGTGAAATGTCACCTTAACAAGGAGCATGAAATTGTTTTATAGACCCTTTACGAGATATCAATCACTACAGAAAATATTGGATTTCTTTCTTCCAAAACTAATATTCTGCTATCCTCTCACTGAACTTATATTTAAATAAATTCTATAACGAAAAACAAAAAATTGTATAACAGAAATCAGGGTCATATAAGTATAAAAATTAAAAATTAATATTTAACGCAGTTTGTAAAAATTTTTTAGAAAAATTGCATTAACAAAGTTTGCAAATACGAAGTTGGACCTAATATTTCGTTGAATTTCACAAATACAGGGTCCGGCACTCGAAGTGTAATTAAAAAGGCCCTAAATTTAATTTGGAAAATTACTTTTATTCAATTCAAAGCAAAAAATTTGTAAAAATAACACAAAATTAAGAATAAATTTACTTTTGCTCGATATAACCACCTTTTGCCTTGACTATGGCCTTGAGCCGTTCCAGAAACGAATGGTAAGCTGCCCGAATGTGACTTGCAGTTATTTTGGCCCACTCGCGGACAATGGCTTTTTTCACTGCCTCGAGACTAGTGAATCTTTTAGTTCGGACCTTGCTCTCCAAAATGGCACAAATAGAATAATTCATCGGATTCGTATCTGGTGAATTTGAGAGCGTTATGAAGTTCCGAACGTTGTTTTTTAGCCATTCTTAGTTCACTCGAGCTTTGTGAGACGGTGCCAAGTCCTGTTGAAACGTCCATGGTCTACCACCGAAATTTTTGTCTGCCCACGTCTTCAAAGCAACCTCCAGAACACTTTTCCGATAATATTTCGCATTTACCTTGACGCCAGGCTTGAAGAAAACGAATGGAGAGCGCCCATCTGCGGACACAGTGCCCAAACCATTACCGGTGGCGGGCGCTGTCTCCTGGTGGCCAATCGATGACTCAAATTCAAGTATGTACGGTCGGTCAAATAAACCCTATCGTTTTGAGAGTTTACGAATTGCTCAATTTGAAAAGTTGTCTCGTCAGAAAACACAGTGTTCGGAAATTGACCGCTTTCGGTCAAGCGAGGCAACTCCTTCGCTCTCACAAGTCTGACTTGTTGCTGCTTTGGTGTGAGATCATGCGACTTTTGGAAGTCGTAAGTTTTGACTTTGAGATCATTTTTTAGTATACGGCTGATGCTAAAGTCAGATAGTTTCAGTTCTTTCGCCATTTGATTGGCTCTTCGTTGGGGATTTTGCTCAAGTCGCTTCTTCGCTTTTTGAACCATTTCACGTGACGTTGCAGTCTTTTGATTACGACCTCCATGACGATTCGCTATGCTACCAGTACCACTGTAACGAGTAACGGTGCGATAAATTAAAACTTTATTTACTTTAAGGTGTTCGAGCTCACGAACAATCGCTGTTCGTGATTTATCAGCCAAATATAATGCAATCACACTATTACGTTTGAAATGCATTACCGATTTTCTTTTTTCGCCTTCACTCTCGGCAAAATGCTTCCGCGCGCTTGTAAACAATACTCTGGACCCTACCGGACCCTGAATATAGGCACCTTAGCCCAAATCCTTATGTAAAAATTTCCACATAGTCGAAGGGCAAAGGCCAACAAGTTGAGAACGAATCGTCATTTCGGTATCTTCTTCAACACTTCACTCTATGAGCTTCGCGAACAGATTTGTTTTTTTTGTTTTTTTTTTTCAAAATAAATTTCCACATTTCCATTTGGAAACGTTGTTCTGGCGTTGAACAATTCATGATGACTTTCCAAGCCTTACTGAACAGAAATGTCAAAATAGTTTGCTATTCTCAGCTATCAAACCAAAGTTATCGATATCGATGATTCTCATGCAAAAAAGAGTGCGTGTAAGCAATTACTTGGATCCATTTATGTATTATTCCACTTACCAACACTCACTTTGCCACTACTCAAAGAGCAAGAAACTGGTTATTTCCAGATTCACAATTACAAATACCAAAGCACTCGCACTTTTCTTTAAAAAATGGAAATGTTGAATATTAATACTTGAATTATTTGATAATTTAACAATTTTCCAAGTAACTGAAAATTGCACTGAAATACAACCACAAAAAAGGTTTGCTGAAACATGAAACACCTACTAAGTGTCTCTTTTGTAGTTAATATGAACATATTCTATATACTTTTTCAACTTTAATTAGAAAATTAATAATAATAATTGATATTTGCATGCCAAATAAACTTTTAAAATGCGCGCCAGACTTTATTTATTTGCACATGCAAATGTATGCCAATTAGAAACTCTAAGTATTACTTCATTTATTTTTTCGCACTCCTTTCCTCTGATACAGTCGGTGGGTATCGTATCGCACATTCCCACTAAAAATATCAAAAACCGTTGCCCATGTAAATCAGCAATTAACAGACTTTTCTTAACCTATTGTGCACATTTCAGAAGCCAGCTGCGAAAAATCAACACACCTACTTTGTGTATGTGTGTGTGTGTAACCAATATCTGCTCTCATATACGTTAAAGCTATTTTTTTATTAAATAATCAGTCGTGATGTGAAAATAACAAAAGGAAATACTAAATACTGTAGCAACAGAAATACTTGTCAAGGTCCTTCATAAATTGGCTCATTTGTAGTTGCTGTTGTTATGTCGCATTCCGAGTTGCCGCTTTTTGTTGTTTATTCGTATCACTTTTTCTAATTGACCCGATGCGTGTTTTTGTTTTTTTTTTGCAATCCTTTTTATATTAGCATTTATTGCTCGTTTATTTATTTCAACCGGCTGGGTGCATTAGTATTGATTTATTATTTATACTCTCCAAGAAATCGAACTGTTTCCTGATTAGCGCAGAACTGGCCCATTTGTTGCGATAGCCGTGAAAATATGTATCACAATCAGCAAATATTTCTAATAACAACAAAATAAATATGATTAAGAAATATACACTACCTACATACCTAATATGCATGTATATGCATGTGACTCTCACATTCACTCTTTGATAGGTGTTTGACCATTTGCAGTGTGCATCCATTTTGTACTAGTTTGAAAACAATGGCATATTCATAAGTTATCGAACTAGTCCTTACGTCAAATTATCTATTTTTTTTCTGCAGAGTATGAGCCAATTGAGAATGTATGTGTGTGGCGATGTGTGTTACAGAAAAGTAGATCATGACTTTGCTGATCGGTTAGTTACGATCGATTATTTCGGTGACCGGTTTGAGCAACACCAGTCAGTAAACCGCAGATATGGCGGTTTATACAGCTGTAGATATGCGCAGAAGTGTATATTTTTATGGTATTGGTATTGAAAATACTACTACAATTATGTCGCATATGCAACAGCAAGAAATAAAAAAAATTGCCGACAAATAAAAGTGGATGAATTGATCAATAGGAATTTGGCTTTAACTACCACACAACCGTACAAGGCAATTCGTTTATAGCTTTACAAATTTGTATCTATAAACACAATCATATATATTCTTATATAATTATGTACTTATATATGTACAATATATATATTTACACCAGCGGGCATAACTGAATGCCAAATTATGTGCAAAATTGTGAAAATTTCAAAAAAATTGCATCTAAATTTTGAATAGTATCTGAATTTTTTTATACGCAGTTTTGTAGTTCATTCAATTTTGTTTTAATAAAGTGTAAGATTTAGGCGGCTAAAAAAATTGCGATGATTTAATAGAATTTAGATAACTGTAAAATTACGAAAAAAAAAATTTTTCTTTTGCATAAAATGTTAATATAATCCTTTAAGAATATGTCAAACAATTTTTAGAACATAAATTTAAGTATTTTTTATATTCTATTCTTTGCGTTCGAGCGCTGGGGGAGGTATAGTTACGTTGCCGACTTTAGACGCGTTTTTCTAAAAACTATATTTTTCGAATTGGCGTAAACGAAAACTCGAAAAGTTATTGACCGATCTCCCTAAAATTTTGCACACATCTTTTTTATGATATTACTTTCATTCCGCGAATTTGTTTTTCTATTTATTGTGACATTAATAAACAAAAAAATGTTTGGCTTTTTTTATTCAGGTCACTGACGCCGATGCTACAGTGCCCGCCGATTGAGAAGCCCCGCTGTGACCTTCCTGGAAGAACTGAGTGTACATCCGCCATTTTAAATTATTAAAATAAAAATAAAAAAAAAATTTATATTATTTTAATGAATAAATAAACAGTATGCATGCCAATTTTGAAAAAAATATATTGACTTCTTCATTTTAAATACTTTTAATGAAAATCAGAGAAAATTTGGCCGTTTACAGGTATCTGTCCCCTTAAAAAGGAAATTTTCATGACGGCTCTTGCGTTTTTTGTTTTTCATACAAGGGCAATTTGTCAAATTGCAGTTGATTCTTTCCAATTTTTTTTTGCAAACGGTCTTGGGCAATGGAATTTTCATGGAATAAAATGCAAAAAGTCATCAGAAAAAAGTTATTTTAAAAAAAGTTGCCATTTTTTAGCTGCTCCCGAATCCAATTCGTGCTTCCGTAACATTTTGTTGCCAAATCCTAGCTACCAATTAGTTATTTACGTCTATGCCAGCCAACTCTTCGAGGTTTTTAAAAAGCGGTTTGCTATAGAGTTTAATTTATTGTTTCACTTGAACAGAGGCACTAACCAAATAAGAAAAATAATAAGTATTATAGGAAAGTTTGTTTTTGTTTTACATTTATCATTTAAAACTGAATAGTTTGCGCTGCCACCTTGCTTATAAATTACTTCGTAAATACGTTGATGCTAAAGTTTCAAGACTTGAAGTGTGTACAGGTGCATTATGCTGTTGAAATACCCAATTAATAGGTGCAAATGTTTCACGATCCTCGGGAAAAGATGATTCCAACAGAGCTTTAAAGCTGTTTCCCGTCATTTTGTTGTGTATAATTTTCAATTCATATTTTCGCCATGACTTGCACGGCTGTGATGTCATCTGAAGTACATTTCCTTCTCTCTTAAGTCATGAAAATAGTAATTGTATCCATTCGGCCCATCCAGACTAAACTTCTTTTTGTCATTAAATGCTACTTTTTCCATTCACCGGGATCGTTATTTGTAACAGAACCCCAAGCCATGTGGTCCCTTGCCCAATCGAAGCGGCGCTCTTTGTGAAAATTACTCAAAGGTGGTTTTTTGTAATTTTATATGCTTCAAATGTAGCACTCTTGGAATAGTCCTTCGAACGATAGATTTGCTGGTTACAACATTTGCCATTTCTTTAATTTTTGCTGTTGGCAGGGCGGAGTTCGATGCCACCCTAACGATTTTGCGGGTTTCCTTCGATGTTAGAATCATCGCAATTATGTCTTTGTAGTTCTTACCATAGAATCCACCCTGCTTTATGTAAAGATCTCCAACGTTTGGACTTCGACCAATCTTTTTGGCAATTTGGCGATTTGAAAGTCCCTCTGCGAACAAGATATCGATTTGTCCTTTTTGCGATCTGTTAAACCTCTTAGCTTTTCCAATTTATTAGAATTAATAAGTTTTTGACCAAACACAAAAACCGATATCTTTTCACAGCTGTAATGCGCCAATAATGTAGACAAACTGGGCGCCTCTAATCAAGCGAACCAATAAATCAAGCACAGTTACTGAAGTTTTACTGCTCTGAAATACCGTTAGATGGAATAATATTTTGAGACATTTATTTTCGAGCAAAGTACAGTCTTCACTTCAATTATCAGAAAAACTTGTGTTACTAGATCAAATACGGGGGCTTTAATAACCATTTTATTCCATTTATGTATTGCCTCTAATCAAGTGAACCGGACCTTTCTATAACCTAAACTTGTGCATTGCTCTCAGCAGAGACAGCTTCCTTTTCTGTAAATACATCGTAATGCCATTGATATTCAAATCATTAACTTTTCCCTTTTGCACATATGTAAGTAAATGCATGTGTATGTATGTGTAAATGCATTTCCAATTATGCAGCAATCAACCGGTCAAGACACCGATCGACCAAATCTACCCATCAGCGCTGGTATTATTGTTAGTTATCATAATTTTCACGGTCCAACATCCTGTTGGAGTAATTGAAGCTTTTTGCGTCCATACCAACTGGCAGCGCCTTGATCAGCTAACGCTACAAGCGCAGGCGAAAAGCAACCAGTTAAATGTCGCAATCAACTCCTAACTTAATCAATGTTAAACAAGCTTTTAAGACTTCTGCGTGGTTTCACAATGTTGACGCCGCTACCGTCCCTCCCGTGGGTAACGACACGTCGATTTCAAAGTCATCAACTTGCCATTAAGTAGACCTGTAACAGCTCCTGATCCCCGCCTCCAGTTCCTGCAATCTTCGGCTCGTACGTACTATCAACAAATAATTTGAATGTTACTGAACACATATTTGTTCTTGTTGTTGCACTGCTATTGCAACAGCATCCTGTAAACGCACAGGCGACACACAGCATCTGAGGAACTATCGATCGAATGTATAATTATGTTGTTGCTTTCCTATCTTCTGGGCAATGGGTATGTCAGCCTGTACTGCGCACTGAACAACGTTAGGCGTACGTGGTCGACTAGTAAGTACTTACTTGTATGTATGTGCATATGCAGGGCGGTGGCAGGGCAACTGCAGTGGGAGATGAAGCGGATGTTGCGACGCCAACAACCTCCTCAATGGCATTGAGATGCAGAGCAGATGCCGACTTAACGCGTAGCTAATCGCATTTTGCGTTGTGTTTGATTGCAGCTCGTAAAGGAAGGAATCGGTTGTCGTCTCGAACTTTGCTGTAAGTTTATAAACACGCTACCACAAACAACTATTCTCGTTGATGCTCAGCACAAATCAACGGCGGGCTATGACAACAGAATATTATCGTTAAAATATATAATAGCATTCGATTGGGTTGGTAGAGGCAAGGAGAGGATGCGAAAACTGAGAGTGGATGCAAGTTGCATGGTGTTGATTAGCTGATATTGCTGCCGACAATCCACATTCTCTAGTTGTTCGATAAGATCGGAAATGCCAGGCGGCCCGCGCCAACATGTTGATCGGTGTCAGCATTAAACTAAATTATATGGCAAAGCAGCCTTATTACGAGTATGTTAATATTTTATAATAAGTTAAGTAAATATATACACACATATGCCCATATACATATGTACATTAGGGTGCACCACTCCACATACAAAAAATATCGGTACTGTTTTTCCATTGTAATTATAAAATTCATTATATTTTAAAACTTTAACCAAATTATTTAGGAAATATATTCACATTTGCGTGAGCTGGACGGATTTTTCTATAAATAAAATAAGATTTAAAAATGTTTCCCCAAAAATTTTTATATTATAGAAAAGTTTAAGCTTCAAGAATGAAAAGAGTAATAATGGAACATGAAAATAATGACAAAAAACGTTTCCAACGATACCTTAGAAATCTAAAACGACCAAGATTTGGCTGAATTATGTAATCAACTTTTCATTAAAACTACATTCAAAAAAGGTCTGAAATATCAAAAACAAAAAATTTCTTTATTTAGATTCCGTTGGAACGTTTTTATGCAGGCCTCTTAGGATTAAACTTTTCAATGATCTGAGATGATTTTTTAGTAAACATATTTTTAAAAACTTATTTTATTTTCAAGTCGATCCAGCAGCTTATAGTCTGTAAGGTTTCCAATTCATGCACTTAAATAAATATAAATAAAGAAATAAATCATAATAGTTTTCCGAAATTTTACGGCGGTCTTAGAACACAATAAGTTTTTTAGATCTGGTGGAAAAGCCGCAACTCTTTTTGGTGAGGCACCCTAATGTCCATATATGCACGTGTGTATGCATGGCTGTATATGTACTTATACAAGTTAAGATGCATATGTCTACACTGCCTGCATATGCATGTATGCACACAGAATAAGAATATTGCATATATTTCTTAATGGAGATAAAAACAACAGTACGTGCGGATATGTGTTTTTGCTAATTTCAATATTCCGCAATTTAATCTTTATTGTTGGAGCTTTGTCAGTTAGGAAAATTTTCTGCATATACGTCTGCGAAATAAAAACAAATCTCAGAATAAACTACGCTAATAAGATACGGTAAAGGAAAAATTATAATTCCAGGATTATAAAAAAGTCGAAATTAGAAACTTACATTAGATTATGGGCCCACCTTCTATTCATCACTATAATTTATTTGTTCTCATTGAGTACTCATTAAAGAATTCGTTCCGATGAATATTAAAAGCGCAATTATTTCTACCCTCTGCTCCTAATTAACCTTTTTGCATTGTTCGACGGAATAATCCGTGAACAAAAACTCCACCGAAATACTGCATAAAAATGAATACTTTGATTATATAATTTTTGAATTAAATATTTTTTTTTTGTTAAAGTTTGAGAAAAATAACAATTTTGATTACCCTGTAACATTTCATTTCATTAGATCAAATAGTCTTGCCCACGCAAGGTATTATGGACAGGCCCCAACTGAACGTCTTTTGTACCTTGCACCGGATTTTTGAGCACATTTCGAGCGGTCATGCGAAAGGGCTTAGAACTAAGCAAATCACCAAATGCTTGATCTTCTACACGTAAGTGAGTAGAGTGTGCTCGAGTGGTAATAATTGCGGTAATGTTACTTTTTATGAAATAACATCACGTTCACATAACGCGTTCTGTCATTAAAATGTTTACAATCTGTCTTCAGTAGCTAATCAAGCGTCGTATAACAAGCGCCGGAGTTGGAATGGAAGAGGAAAGATATGTTTTCCTTTAATAAATACTATATATATATAATTGGCGCCTACACCCTTTTTGGGTGTTTGGCCGAGCTTCTCCTCCTATTTGTGGTGTGCGTCTTGATGTTGTTCCACAAATGGAGGGACCTACAGTTTCAAGCCGAGGAACTTTTTCATGGCAGAAATACACTCGGAGGTTTGCCATTGCCTGCCAAGGGGCGACCGCTATTAGAAAAATGTTTTTCTTAATTTTGGTGTTTTCACCGAGATTCGAACCGACGTTCTCTCTGTGAATTCCGAATGGTAGTCGCGCACCAACCCATTCAGCTACGGCGGCTATTGGTCTTATTTCCATATTTTCGAAAGCCCCGCGCTCGGCGAAAATAACTTCTGCAAAGTTAGGTCCCCCAATTTGTGGAACAACATCAAGGCGCACGCCACAAATAAAAGGAGGAGCTCGGCTAAACACCTAACAGAATTGTGCGCTTTAATTTATTTTATTTTTTATCAGCAACAGGCTTCAAATTTCAACAACAATTCAACAATTTCTAACAGAAGTTTAGTACCAAACTAAACAAATTATGCCAACTTTCAAACTCAATTTGTTTAGAAAGACTAAAAAATCAATACTGGTTCCATTACCTTCCAAAGCGTCAAGTAAGCAATGAAATATTATAATACACCTGTCGCATTATTAGATTCATAGCGCTAGTTTTCCAGTACATAATACCCAGCAGCGAAATTCTCGGGAATTGAAAAAGAGGAAAATATTATATTTAAAACAGTAAGCCGGTAAAAATGTTTAATTCTCAAGGTCTGTTGATAGTTTGTTTACGTTGAAAACTAAAATTGAAATAAGAAAAAAATAAGATTCAAAAAAGCACAACATAATTTGTTTCACGTTCCGTAGAGCCCCAAATAGATTGACTTACTTCTTCCATATCAAAGTTCTAGACCTCTTCGTTTCGCCAAGCGTTAGCAAGTGGCGAATAGATGAAGCAACTAGTATAAGTAAACGTGTCTTAGCAGCCCTGGAATAGAGCTGCCAAAAATTACATTTGTTTCTAAAATAGTGAGTTATACCATCTAGCGGCGAATCTTGCTCGATAACTTTGTTGAGCTCAGAGAGCTCAGAGATAGCGAGTAACTTTACTTTTTGCAACATCAAATTAAATTTTTTTTTTATCTACGAAATTATAGTGAGCCGTGCTTAACCGGCTGCTTTTATTTCTGGTAAAAATTTATCCAACAGAAACTATCAGCTTTCTTTCAAATTTAAATATCACTTTGCTCTCAAGTTTCCCTTCTTTCTTTTGGTGCGTTGCGTACACGAAATCCATGAATTATTAAACTATGCGTACTTTTGTTCCACGCCACATTCGTATGAAAATAAGAGTTTTTGCATGATTCTGTATATATGTAAATAAAAGTGACTAAAAATTTAAGATTTTTTGCTCAAAATAGGGTTGTCCCGTTGTTGTTGCTATTATTCTAACAGCATAAGCATTTCCAATAAATATTGGTCAAATATAAGCCCGGGTCGTTCCACTGTCATAAGAGGAGCTTTCTGACTCAAGGAAGATAGATTACCAGGTTTGGCCCTCCGAACCAAAATTGTGAGAGTAACTTCGATTGCCACGTCACCGAGAACGCGGCAGCAGAATCCTCTCCGCTTATTTCACACGTATACACTCAGTCGAAGTAACATGAGCGAGAACTGCGTTAATTTTTTTTTTTGTATCATCAACACACTCTCATTTTCTTTTTGTCGTAAACAAACCGCTGTCATTACCCCGCTTATGTTAGCCAATCAGCTGATTCCTTTAAAATCGCTGAGAGCCGGCTAACGGTCTGATATTGGCCACACCTCTGCATTTTGTACATCGTGTTCCAGACTAGTTACTGCATCTTCTGCAAATATTTTTTATTATTGTGCTGTTTAATGCGCTGCTCTCTAACTAAAGCCCGTCACCTCAAATGATTGGTTTCAGGAAGATGGGTTCAGCAGATTTTTATAAAATCAATCTGCAAATCATATTTTCAATGCTCTTTGTGGGCAAAAGAGAAAAAAAAAACAAAAGCAATCTAAAATGTTAAACACATACACCTTTTCTATATCCAACATTTCTGTAAAGAGCGAGCTAAAATGCAGAAAATAATTTTTCTTAGACTCCCAGAGGAAATCTTGACATGATTTCAAATTTTATGACTTATGAACCAAATCGAACCGTAAATACGATTTATATGACTATATCGGTCCCAGTAACTTATAGCGAATCTACACAAACTCCTTAACTTTTCTAGACATACTCACAATGACTCAGCAAAATAAGATGACAGTTTTTAAGAGTCTATAAACTATAAACAAACTTTTATAAATAAGATTGGAGCCCGGTCCAAAAATGGATAAGCGGCTTGCCTTCCTGTATTTGCTCAACACCTAATTGACAACTCCATGCAAAAGCATGTCATGAACGCTCGTTCAACACGCTTTTCTCACCTACAAAAAACTATGGACAGTTTTGGAGTAGTTGCCAGAATGGAGTAGACAGCATCTCTAATATATCATTCTCTCTATTTGTGTCGTATTTCTCTTCTCTACAATTAGTTGAGTGTCCCAATTGCTTATAGACCACGGTGGACTTTACTACTACTTTTAGCGAACAAATATTATCACTAATCGGATGGTTAATTACTCCATAATGTACATAAATTCAATAAGTTCAGTACAATCACATTTTTCAAAAATTTCCCCAAGCCAATGAGATAAGTATAAAACCTATTGGGTGTGACTTGAACATTTTGTTTTGAATTTTCATGTACTTTCGATGAAAATCATTATATGCTTGCTTACATGTGTATGGGTGCATGCTCGATCACAAATATTTGTACTTGAGTGCACACATACACACACATACATACATACGAAACTGTCTGTGCGACTTGCTCTGTGGATTTGTTTTGTGTAATTAAAAACTCGAATTTCTCGCGCAATATCTGTAAAAAATGTTTTTATGTCTGTCTGTCTGGCAAAAAGGGGTGTGTGTACACCTATACTGTATATATGTAAGTGCACATACCTTGTCTTCAAGAGTAAAATTACATAGGTACATATGTTTCCATTTATACATTCATACACACGAACAAATTGTTTTTCTACAGTTGGGTGGCGTATATGTATGTATGTGCGCCAGCGTATGTTCCAGTCAGAAATACAATACATGCTTCTATTTATATGAATCTATATATGCATATGTATGTATTTATATGTAGGCAAACATTTCCAAAGCTATCAAGTTGTGACGTTTGTTTACATAACAATAGTGGTTCAATAAAAGATGTTGCAAGTCACTTGCACTTGATGAGAACAGAGTTAAATTAATTGTGCTCGCGTGGACAGAATATTAGCGATTATCTTTATCTGAGCAGCTGCAAAATTACGAATCAAAGTGTCGTTTAAAGCAAACCTTACTAAAGAAAATGTCTTTTTTTTTAATTTGAAAACTGCAACCAAAATTTATACTTGTCTACAAAAAACAGCAGTGATCGTTCAGCGTAGAGAAATAATGAAATATCTTCGAAACAGGGCGCACAGGTGTGGTTTACTGTTAGGTCTCAAATGGAAGACAGTAGTGCCAGGGCTGGAATTTTCGACCCGCATTTCAAGAAGGCATTTGCAATGGAAAAAACGACTTTCATTTTTGAGTCGGAGGTCAACGTCTTAGAGCTATGTGTCAAAGAATGTCTTCGTAGAGCCACGTGTGGCGCCAATATCACCAATCTCTCTGACAGTCAAGCAGCTCTAAAATCGCTAGATAGCTACTCATTCCAATGAAAGTTAGTCTGGGAATGTTTTAAAATTCTCTAGCATGAAGTAACTTTGTTGAGAAACACGAAGGGAATGACATTGCGGACACTTTAGCCAAAAAGGGTTGAAACACTCCCTTCATAGGTACTAAACCTTTCTGCGGGGTAAATAACTACTTCAAAAGTGCCTTTTTACGAGACAACGAGACTTAATCGAGTACTAGAGAGTCCAAATGGGCATGCGACAATCGAAAAGAATCTTTGATCCACAACCTGTAAAGGTGGAGGCAATCCTAAACCTCAGCAGAAAAGACATACAGCACATTTGAACTACTAGTAGGACATTGTAAACTTAATCACCAGTACCGAGTGATTCGATTCCAATTTATCCAGCTAATTTCCACATCAAATGAGAAAAACCACAAATTTGATGTGTAAAAGTTGGATACCTGAATAACTTTTTACTTCAATAAATAAAAGAAAATGATTTTGAGTGATGAAAATCTCGATTTGGACTTCCAGCGCTCCGTTGCTTGTCTGTTTGTATGCTGCAGCTGTCTAGTTCACAAGTGTCAAATATGATTGACGTATGTCGCTATTTGCAAGGGTGATTACAAGCAAACATCGGCCAAACACCCAATAAAAAGTGTAAGCGCCAATTATTACTTTGTGGAAAAAGAAATCCATTATTTCGGCGTAAAATTCAAATCATCATTTATGATGTTTCGTATTGTCCAATTTGGGTCAAAAATGCACCTTTTTGTTGTATAATTTGTTGCCATTTTAAAGGTAGCTTCCTTATTGGAGAAAAGCTCCAGAAATGGATTTTCATAATCTTCTCTTGATACCAATTTCGTATCACCCAGGAAGTTTTAAAATTGGAGAAAAATTTGGTAATCGCTTGATGGCAGATCCAGACTATATCGCACCCTAAATACAAAAGAGTCACAACTCAAAATTTTCCGAAACTGAGTTTTTTGCATAAATTAATTCAGAGTACACATTTCTAACTGCTGCAAATATTTCGTTCACATAACTATATTCTTTAACTGGAAAAATATAGTCATGTCTATTTTTATGTCAAGTGTGTTGCTTTTGAACGATCAACTAAAGATAATTATTTTTAGTTGCGTTAATGGGCTCAAGAACAGCTGATTACTTTTATTACACATAACTACAGACGTATGCGCCCTTGCGTTGTTCTGATGAAACACAACACCTCTTCTGTAGGCCAATTCTGTCCTTCTCTGGGCAACCTCTAGCTTCAAAAGGTCGAGTTGTTGACAGTAGCGACCTGAATTTAGTGTTTAGCGATACGGAAGCAACTCATAATAAATGATTTATTTCAAGTCCGACCAAATACACAGTAGAACCTTCGTATGTGACCCCCTTCTCATCCTCCGTTTAAGAAATAGGTCGATTGCATTCCGTTTGGCCAAGGCTCCGCAGATGGAAATTCGATCCATCATGTTGTTTCCATTTTCGCTTTTGTCAAAGAAAAACTGTAACATGTACCGAATTTTCTCTTTGTTGGCTTCCATTGTTAACACGCGGTAACTCACAACTGAATGGAACAAACAAAAAATAGCAAAAGAATTTTTTTGGTGTGAAATGTCACCTTGACAACCGAGCTTAAACTTTAATTTGTTTGATCGATACTTTAAGATATCTACGAGATCCCTATAGCCATCTACGGAAGTCTTCAATACTTGCAATGACACAGCAGCATAAAATATGCAGGAAAATATTTGCAATAATCCAAATTCTGGGCAGACAAATGCGACTCTGCGCTGCTTACTGTTTCTTTTACTTTTGCTACCATTTTGCACAAGGGATGTTCTCGTACTCTTGCTTATTTAATATTTGCAATTAATACGTGTACGCGCCAATTATTTATTTTTTATTTATTTAATTATGCAAAACTTTGTGAATGCCCCTAATGTATGCCTTTGCACTGGGTATATATAATATAACACACTTTAGTCCGTATGTCACACCAATTGTGTTATGTGCCTACATACTTACATATATACACACATATGTATCAAATCCATTTTCCCATTTACCCATTATTTTCATTTATATTTCATTAGCATTCACTTACCTACGAGTCCACTCTTCCAATGCCCACAATTCAGGATTTAGTGTATCCCACAGGCAAAACTAGCAGCACAGAAATCGCGTTTATTCCACTGATTTGCAGTGTTTGTCGTTGCACACGTTTAGTCTTTCTAGGAAAATGCAGCTAAAGGAATTCGCGACAAGATTTGCTGATTTGCTGTTTTACACTTCTCGCTATTCTGGTTGTTTTTGTTCAATTTTTTTTTGTTCTTAAAATAATTGGACTTTATTCGTATTTAGATTAGTATGCACAAGTCACACAGAGTAGCGAACTGCGAAAAATAAAATTGACTCCATTTGAAACCAATGAAACCTTACGCCAATGGCAATAGATTCCATGAGCAGCATTTTAATACGTCCCTGATGCTTCCCTTCTTACTGTATGCCTGCAAGCGAGTACATCTAATATGCACACACACACATGTATGTATGGATGTATGTATGTATGCGTGTGCATACAATTATGTGACTTTATACTCATATTGTTTTAAGAATAATGATTAAACAGCTATGACGACATTGCGTGCCCGCTAGATCAGCCGGCTGATCGATGGATTCGCCCATCAACCTGTTAGACCATCTGTCCATCAATCAATCACTCCATCTTACAAGCCAGACTTATGGGCTTATATTATGGCGAGTTGGCAAGGTGCATGCAGCTAGAAGTGTTCCCCATTTGCAACCGTTTCGCGTTCGCCTCCAAATGGGTTCCCTTTTGCTCCCCTACCTCTTTGTCCTACTTGATCCATTATTAGTCGCAGCACCTGGGACCATAGTCAAACCACAATATCACACTTTTTCTTTTGCTTTGTTCACTCTTCGTTTGCCCTTATGATTTTATTGTTTGTTTGCAATTTGTATTTATGTATTTACTTCAACGCCTCGAATAGCTGGTAGTTGGTGGCGTGGCAATTGGTGTTTCTCTTACAATCACGGCGCTCTTATAAATATACAGTATTGTGGAAAATAAGAGCAACTTCTTCGGCTGAGCATAAATGCGTTTTTATCCCCAGGCATGGTCCGAAATTCACGTGACTTACTCTTATTGTGAAATTAAAAGAATATACTCTATATATATTTTCATTCAAACATTCAATTTAACTGTGAAAATATTTTATTAAATTACTTTGATTCTGCGATCGATCGATTTTTTGAATATAAGTGGAATTTTGAATTTTATCACGTTAATGCCTAACTTTGTTTTGAACACCTCTTTCAACTTACGTAAGTCGGAACGAGAAAATTATTGGACGAATTTTTGTTATTTTATTAAAAATAAAAACTCACACACCCCTTGCGAGTATAAATTTTGACATTTAGTTTTTTTCACTTAATTTTAATTAAAATATGGTGCATTGACAAAAGTCATAATAATGAAGGTTAGGTTAGATTAGGTAGTGCTGGCTAATCTGTGAAAAGAACTCACTTAGCGTTCTAAGGTCCATTGTGTTGCCAGTGCTATGTATTTGGACTCGAAGAATTATTTTATGTAATTCTTAATGCACGCATTCGCGAGTTTTAACAAGCCGTTCAGCCTTTTGCCAGCAATATCCCTCCAGGATCAAAAATATGCTGATCCTGGGCACATTTATCGAGTCCGACAAAAAGGAGGGCAGTGGCAGAGTAGGTATTCCAAAGTACCCCTAGTATTAACTTCGTTGCATGTATTTCTCGCATCGCTCTGGACCAATCCCATTTTGACTGCGTGATGTGGGGGGAGACAGTATCCCATTAGTATTCCATTCAATATTTTGCACACTTTTCTAGAGAGTGATAAAATAAAGTTTGTAGTTTTCGTATTCCAAGTCCTTAGCATAATTTTGGCAGTTATGTATGAGGTTGAGTGTTCCCACATCGACTGAGTTTCCAGAGCTAATTTTCATAAAAATTTCTTTCCTTTTAATCGGAATTTTAGAAAAATTTTGAGCATTCTGTTTTATAGCCCATTAAATTTCAGTATAAAAAGTAAAGGTATCTCACAAAATCGCATTGGTTTCAGACAATGTTTTTGTTTTGCTAGTGTTTTATATGGAAGAAAATGCACATTACCTTCTACAATTTTTTTTTTTAATCAACGAAGCACATATGGTAACAAATTGATTATGATCCAAATGAATGATTGAACAAATTTTAATTTTGTGTAATGTTGGCCCATTTTAATACTCGCAGGATAATTTAATTTGTTTTCTCCCTACACTGGAATGGTAAAATCCGTTGGCTAGTGTAACATAGAGTAGTACTTTATAATAATTAAGCGACACATTAAAAATGTGGGCGAAATCCATCCAAATATGAATGTCAATTATGTACAAATAAATATATCCAATATGTATTTACTTAGAAGCAAATATAATATTATATTAATATATAAATACTAAAAAGTTGCTTATATTATGCACAATACTATGCGACCATATGCATACATATATGCACACTTGAGAGTGAATGTGTTAGATGCAAATATTGTACTTTTACCACGCATTTGCCAGTTTTCATGAGGTTTTTGTATTACCGCTTTATTTGAGACCAAAACTCACCACTTGAGTTCTTATCACCGCCAGTTTATTAAGAATATTTACAATCTGCTGCTGCTTCACGCACATACATACATACATACATATGCAAGTCCATCTGCGTGCAAGCGCACATTAAAATATGAGGTGCAAAAAGCTTAACTCCAGACAATGATTTATCAAAAATAAAAATCTGCATTTCATTCGCCAACCACTTAGCGACTTGCAAATAAACCAATAAATCGGCTTTGTATTTGCATATATACACATACGAGTACATATGTATGTATTCGGCAGCACTGAACTATTTCGTTGACAGTTGGCAAAGAAAAGAATTACGAGTTTCTCGTTGCGAGCAATAAAAGTGAACATAACAAAATTAATACCAAAAATAGACAAACTTCGGTAAATAATCAAGTTTTTATTTTCGATTATGAATATATAAGTATATATATACAAGCATACGTAGGCTTTTACAATAAGAACATACGTAAGTGATTGGAAGCATCGATCTAAGCAAGTTGCTTGCGAGCTAAGCTCCGTCTGGCTTATTTTGTTGTTGTTATCCTATACAAACAGAGAAATGGTAAGCGAAGGCATTTGAATTAATCATTTTTTTGAATTCATGCAGCGGCTTTATTTCGTTGATTTTGTATATAAAATAGGTTAGGTAGGGAAATTGAGTTGAGGCTTACAAAGACAGAAGGTAATCCAATTTAATTGAAGATAGATAAATAATATTCATATTTGTGTTATATTAATTTTATGCGTATACTTGTATTTGGAAGTGGATATTAATGCATGTACATATGTACATATGCATCTACAGTGAGCCTTAAAAGTTTGACCACCGTTTCCAAAAAAAAAACAATTTTTTGCGTTTTTTACACCCAGGTTTTAAAAAATAAATAATTGACGCGTTCACTTTTGTTAGGTGTTTATTTGTGGTGTTTGCCTTGATGTTGTTCCACAAATGGAGGCACTTACAGTTTTAAGCCGACCCCGAACGGCAGATATTTTTTATGAGCAACTTTTTCATGGCAGAAATACACTCGGAGGTTTGCCATTGCCTGCCGAGGGGCGACCGCTATTAGGAATAACTTTTCCTATCAATTTACTGTTTCATGTACGGAGATTCAAATCTCCCGCATTTTAGTTACACACCACCCCATTCGGCTACGGCGGCTGCTTGTAATAATGCCACTTTTATTCTGCTTAGTCCCGATTTACACAGGGAAACATTGGAAAGAAACATTTTGTTCGTGAGAGCAATTCGGACGGGGAAGAGAGCGGGGTTCTTGTTTCCCGTACTGGCGACAAGTTTTATGCTTCTAATTCGTATTATCAAACATAAAGAAGTAAACGTCAAAAGCAACGAATGTTGTCGAAATCAATTTTGCCCATGTAACCGCGAATGAAATATCAAAAAAGAATTTCCAGTGTCTGCCTTCCACACGTATCTGTGTGTAAATCGGGACTTAGCATATTCATAGAGCTCTTGCACTCGATCAGGCAAGTGTGTTGCTCTAAAAAAAGTGGAAATGTAATCATTTTTATGAATTATTGTTTTATTCGGGCTTGTATGGGGAACTGAAACCTTTATGAACTAAATTTTCCTGCATCGCACTTCGAGCTTGGTGTAGATAAAAACATATTTTTATCTTTTTCATTTTTTACACTCATAAGTAAGTAAAATTGAGCCTATCAGGTTTTGTTGACAATTTTATTTGCAGCATACACACCTACAATATACCTTCTGGCAACCCTGGTACAGAGTTTATAAAATTTATTCATGCATTTATTTGCGTACATAAAATCCGTATGTTGTCTATCTCATTGCCCACATATGAGAACCATCAAGTTTCAAGACTTTGTATATATCATTTTATATTTATATGCAAACCACATTTGTGATATCGTCGCCGCCAATACTTAATGCTAAGTGGCGGCATAGCCCAAGCACCCGCTTCGATGACCAAACAGTCCAGCCTGATTCGCATAGAAGTGACAATCAATAATAAATAAATTCTGTTGTTGTTTACATACGAGGTGTGTATGTATGTATGTATGTATGCGACTTTACTTATAAGTAAATAAATGATCAAATTTATACATTCAACAAATGCGAGATGGTATTTATAATTATTTATAGATGGGTGCGAGTAGCGACGTTTTTTCAGCGGATTAACGACAACAAAGCCGCAAATTAATAAATAACCAATAAAAAGATCTCAACAAGGTGGGGTGGAACAGAATGACGTGTGGACGTTGTCAAGAGATAGAAAAGTTCGCTAAAGCACGGGAGGATCTATTTTTGTGCGTTCCCTTTGAATTCCGAAACCACTAAACGGATTTTGATGAAATTTTGGTGTATTGGTACAGGTATTACAGAGGCAGTTTATAAGTCTATTTTGACGCGCTAAGTGGCGCTGGAGTCCAGATATTAGTAACAGTCTACTTAGGCTGATTTGGTTCATTTCAGAATGTATGAAATAAATATTAAATTTACGTCAATATTTTTGCAATAAAAAGGTCCAAAGGTGGCGCAGAAGCAGAAATCGGATTCATGGTTCAATTTAACACGAAATTTGAGTCGGGCATCTAATTGCATACACGGTAAACGCGATTAACGACTTAATTCAAAACTATCTCAGGAATTAAGTGCAACTACTCCGGACTAACTACTAGACATAAATCCCATAATTTAAGCGGATTAGGGGAATTTTTGATGGCAACATAGCCGAAAAACGACAGTTAATTTGTGAATGAAAAACAAAAACATTAAAAAGAATAACAAGAAAGACGCAAGGCTAGTTTGGACTAACACATTCAAAATTACGTTGAATAAATAATTATTTTTTAGTATCAGTGCAGCTAATATGGGTATTTGTTGCCTGCGGTCCATATTTTACTGCTAAAACTATCCAATAAACAAGTCAGCTGTTGCCGCGGCAATCCGGATTAACGCCGCCGTCTGCCAATGCTATAAGAAATATTTATTTTTTTGCAGAAAATTGACCCACTATGTGACATTGGAGTCCGGATATTAAAATAAATATTCACGTTCCTAAATCGGGTTGCTATTGCTGCGATCGAGATTTGATCCATAAAATGAAAATCAGAAATGTCACAGTGAAAACTTCTTTTTTTTCTATAAAAACTTTGCGTAATACATAGAAAACTTTACTTGTTGCACGAAAAATGTAAGGGAAGGGATGATTCGATTCTAAGAATTTGTATGGTCTCCTATCAACATCCCGTTTGAATTTAAGAGTTTATGATTTCTCGTCTGTTGTTGTTGTTGTAGCAGTAGCAGTTCATCAAGCCATGCCAGTACGACGTAGTCACCGGTAGTCATCCTCTATTTCATCTAACTGTAAGCCCAGAAAACGTGCTGAATAGACGGGCTAGGTCCAAAGTTAGATAGGTGTTAGGTGAGTGGATTTAAGCGGGCATTTAAAAAATATCGCAGAGGTAATAAAACCACTTCTAAGTTTTTTTCTACAAGATATCGTAACCTGCCGCTTCAACTACCTTCTGCATAGAAACAAAAGCCGCACTCCCTACGTAAAATAAATATTTAATTAATTATATATATATATGATTGGCGCGTACACCCTTTTTGGGTGTTTGGTCGAGCTGCTCCTCCTATTTGTGGTGTGCGTCTTGATGTTGTTCCACAGGTGGAGGGACCTACAGTTTTGAACCGACTCCGAACGGCAGATATTTTTATGAGGAGCTTTTTCATGCCAGGAATACACTCGGAGGTTTTGCCATTGCCTGCCGAGGGGCGACCGCTATTAGAAAAATGTTTTTCTTAATTTTGGTGTTCTCTCTGTGAATTCCGAATGGTAATCACGCACCAACCCATTCGGCTACGGCGGCCGAGTTATTTTAATTTATATATTTTTATAATAATATATATAATTAATTATACACCTATATATTATGCGGTAATTTTTGCCCGGTTGCGACCGGTTGCGTTTGTATTTTCCTAGCGACAAGCCCGGGTTAAATGTGTCGGGATCGATTAAGGATAAGTAGGAGTATAACCTGCTACAATATCCCGTCCGTTTTGCTTTCTGCACAACAATGAAGAAAGCACCAAAGTAATAACTATAAGTTTATGGAATAAATCTCGAAAGTAATTTTATATGTCTGACGCCTGTTCCCGAAAGGCAATTCTCATAAAAAAATTATTTTTATAGTTTCGTTCACATGTACAAACGAAAGCCTCTGGAATACATTTAGATTTTACCGCTAAAATTTGACTCTGATTTATGGAATGAATAGAAACCACTTTAGTTTCTTGCTAAATCATCCACGTCTTGAATATCCTTGTAGTAATCTTTAAAACATTTTTTGCCCCAGTACTAGTTTTCGTAGACAATTTTCGTGGGATTGGCATACAAGTGACGCGACTTTGAAGTTGTGCATGACCTAGCAAACCATGGTTAGATCAGGTAAAATCGTGTTTAAAAAAAAAGTGAATTTTTCACATAAAAACAAATTTAAATAAATATTTACTATTTTTCATACGAAAGAAAAGAAATGTGTCCGGCATTTGGCCAAAATAAAACAACTAAGAGATATAGGAAATATCCGCTTTGCAATTAAATTAAAATTATTTAATAAAATTTTTTTTAAATCAACAAGAAATTTTATACTCGTTTTATGTTATTATTTCAAAGAATTTTGACATTATTAAAAATAGGCTACATTGGTTATTCATAAATATAGCCATGACTTTTTGTGCAAATGAGCATAAAACAATTCTTAAAAGTGACAATAATTTGATGAAAATAAAATAAATATAATTATCTGCACTGACGATATTCGATGTAATCGAAAAAGTACTGCGAAAAGCACGATATTGCAATGTGTAAGAAATATTTAAAGGAAACATGACAAGTAAATACTACGAGTAGCACCGAATGCCCTAGTAGCCAGTGTGTCAATTAAGTTAGGGTTATATTATATATATTCCCGATAAATAATTATAAAACTAATTGTAAACAAAAAAAACTGTTTTTTAGCTTTGGTGCAGTGCAAGCAAAAGCTTCCCTTTTTTATTACAAAATACGCAGATTTAAAGATCTAAAATATTTCGATGGAGGTCCTAAAAGTAATCAGGAACTAACTTACCAAAGCCCCTTTTTATGAGACATGTGGCGCCCTAGTAAATGTGCATATACACATACATATGTACATATATTTTTTCATACGGATTATTCATTCCCTTGCTATACCTGTTGCTGTTAATAATATTTCATTATATAAAAATGCATACACACATCAGTATGTACATATACCATATGTATGTAATATTTCGAGGTGCTTTGAACATGCATACATACACACAAATGTACATACATATCTGATAAACCATAAAAACATGAGTTATTCTTGTTTTTTTTTGTCGATTGCCTAGCGTTTTTTTGTTTTAACACGACACCAAGGTTTTTTTGGCAACTTCTTATTTGTCATTTGCACCATTCAACGTTTTCGTTTGAAAAAGTGAAAACACTTAGAGTTGGCAAGTTTTTACTCACACTTTTTTGGATTTGCTCCTCATTTATAATTTTTAATTTTTAGTTTGCATTTCTCCCCTTTCCCGCCACTTCAATTTAAACAGTAAAATAATGCCTTAATAATACCAACTCTGCTACGAACACTTTCACAAAACTACATACATACATACACACATATATACATATGTATGGTATGGCTACAACTGAGTGATACAGGCAAAACGAAAAGCACGTACTATAGATTAACACAAATACAAAACATGCATTACTTTTTTATTGCAACCTATCACCATACATACATACATATACTATATGTATCTATGTATGTAAGTATATATATTTGAGTAGTTATTCCGAACTTTGTAAGATCACACCGTTAAGCACATATGTACATATTTCAATTTGATATGGTAACATTTAAATCTGTGCAAACACCAACAGTTCACTCCCGGCTCAATGAAGCGTTTCGTCTTTTTTATAAAGTGACCATTTCTGGATGATCACTTAAAAATCGCTATGTATTGTTTAATTTATTCCGACTTTTAGCTTTTCGCAGTGCCAAGAACATGATAAAGAATGGAGAAAACAAATGCCAAAAGCGACATAAAAAAGATCAAAATCGCAATTTAAACACTCAGCATAAACTCCAATACATGAAAAATATACCGTCGCGTCAAATTCCCCTCATATGTATGTCGGGTACATGTTTGTGTATATTCATACGAATTACGTATGTGTGTGTACAAAGCAAGCAATCGACGACCTGCTCCGCAACTCTTTGCTCCCAAGTAAAACTCGAATATGCGCATGCATAAACATACATAGATTTATATGCATACATACATATATGTGTATATTCTTATACTACGTACATGTATGTACATTACACTTTGGCTTTGCCAGTTAACACGCACCTCACTTTGCACTTGTTGTAATAGCAATCGTTTGCTGTCGGTTATAGTTGCATTGGAAAAGTGGCCAACAAGTACATAATTTGAAGTTGTTGCTTTGCTTTTGGCTCTTTACTGAGGAAAGTAGTCGCAAGTGCAAGCGACGTCACAAAATAAATGAAAATACACAAAAGAACGTCTTTACGCGCTGTACACAACCAGAACGATCGACACTTCCAAAATCACTAAACTCTGCTTTGCTTCCAAATGTATTCATCGCCTTTTCAGAGTCGGCTATGCGGTACGGCAGTAATGTTGGAGTAGTGAAGTAATTGAGCTCACAATACTCGGAGAGGATAGCTGGTGATTCAAGTTCTCAAACTCTCAAACTGGAACTGGAACTGGATCACGTCAACTGCGCGCTAATTAAAACTAAGAGCACGGAGCGCTCTTTAAAATAAATTAAAGTACTATTGCTTCTCTACTGGAAAGATCAATGCGCTCGTCCATTTTGATAGCCGAGAGGTATGTTCACTGACTAAATAACTGCTTCACATCACATCACCTTTATTTTCACCAGCCGCTCAGGTGTCTCAAAGCATATTTCGTTCACTTCAGCTACTTTCTTTACAGGTGCTAGGTGCTCACTGCCATACACAATGCAATATTGCCGCACTCATTCGATTTCTGCTCGGCTACATTTCCAATGCGTTCTTTCAGCAAGTGATCGTATACTGCTCTCTTAGAAAATTCCTAAGCAAAAAGAAGTTTGGCCAGTTTATGCGAGTACTTCGCTCAGCTACTCTCAGCTACTCTTAACGCTTGATGACCCATTCGAATATTTTCGACAGTTGTGCTTACATATGAAAACAAATATATTTATTGATGAATATGTGTGCATGCGCACCGTGTTGTTGTGGGTTGTACAAAACAGAACACAAATACTTACAATAAAAAAAATTAGAATCAATATTTTAAACTACAAATTTGGACGAACTTACAAATGTAAATATTTTCTATGTACATAGTTGTGGTTTCTGATGGAAATCTACGACCAAGGTCATTATTGTAAACCGGCGTGGAAGGAGTAAACAGCAAACCACTTATTGGGTTTGCGCAAAACTAGTCCCACTGCTACTAAGATACGGCTCGCTATATTGCAAAATAATTGCTCTATATAGCGCGGCGTAGTTTAGTTTGTACAATAATTATTGTTATGCCCGCGCACTTTGGCGCAAGGGTATTATAATTTTGCTTACATAACTGTTGTGTGCATCAAGGGATAGGGATAGTTATAGACCTGCATATATGTACATATATAAATACTTACGTCCTCAGAATGATGGGAGGAGTCCATTAAGCCATGTCTGTTCGTCCACGATAACTCGAGCAGCAATTAATATATTCCAATGAAACTTGGTACGCATTTTACTTTGGATCCAATGTCGGTCACTAACCAAGCCTCTCTTCCATACAGCGGTAATTTTTAGAAAAGAAAAAACAAAACTGATATTTTTGTTATATTACACTGTGTGACAAAAAAAAAATTAAATATACTTTTATGGAGACCTAGCACAACTTGTGGATATAGAAAAACTAAAAAAAATGGTATAGGAGAAATTTCCAATACACCCCCAAAATCTCATTTTATGGCCATAAAACCGTTTTCCAGTAGGTTGATGTGAAGAATCACTCCTAACTTCGCCAATTTCCATCCGATTTCAAATCTGTTTTTTTTGTTCGAAAGAACAAAAAGAAGCCTTTTTGAAAGTGTGCTGACAATTTTTCTGAAATGACAACTGACGAGACTGTAGACGGAAGTATTTGGAATTTTTTTTATTTTTTCTCTATTTTTTCAATTTTGACATCATTTTTACGATATTATCCGATATTGAGGATTTTTTTTAGTACACTACTGTAATAGTAAATTTAATTTTGCGTCGAAAGAGCTATATTTGACTGTAATTGAATTAAAATTAATATAGTTGTGTGGGTTTTAAGATTTTTTCTTTTTTTTTACTACGAGATTTGATAACGAGAAAATGATAACAAGTGTCATTATAAACACATAATATTTATTGGAGTATTGTGCAGTGCAGCACTATACGGTATGGTACGGTGCGGTATGGTGCAGTACACAACGGAACTGGTTCCAAACTTAAAAATGCATTGGAAACGGCCCTTTGGAGTTTAGTATGGTACGGTACACTTGTCATTCTCTTCATCAGTTTTGAATACTTCTCTGTAAGAAATTCGATCATCATCATTCATCTTAAGTCGTCATCAACTAAATTCCATTGTTTAAATCGAGAAGCGAGCGTCTCAGATTGTCTTCCCGATAGAAGTAAATCACGAGAAAGATCCTTAAAATCTGAATTTGATACAATGTGTCGTTCTGAAGACTTAGAACCAGACGGAAAGTACTCTTCATCATCAGGTTTATTATTATCAGTTTGATCATCATCAGCAATGAGTTGAACTTCCTTCAGTTCATGACCTGCAGTTGAGTCAATCATATCGTCCAAGACTACCGGGTTCTTAACAGTTGCAACATCAGCATACTTTATGAGTTTTATGATGATGACCGTTTACGTCCGTTTTACAAAAATAACAATCATCTGGTATATGATAAGGCTGATGATGCCACATCATCGGAGAATATTGAGAAATTCGACTTTTCTGGCAACGTTTTGATTTATATCTCTTGAATTTCAATGAAAATAAAAATAAATTAAATTACAATATAATAACAAACTTCTTTTGTTAATCAATGTACAGTGTGAACTTTGGTACACTTGGGAGCTTTTTCATATTTCCATTGAAAAAAAAGTGCTATAATATGTCAGATATTTTCGTAAGTTCTAACCAGTTCTGTTGTATGCAGTACAGTGTACTCTTATGTATGCATATATACTCCAATAAATATTACGTATCTATAATAACGCATCAAAACACGTCCTTATTCCCATTTAGCGTAAGCTATACCTACATACCAAATTAGTAAAAAAAAAAAAAAAATCTTAAAACTCACACAACTATATTAATTTTAATTCAATTACAGTCAAATATAGCTCATTCGACGTAAAATTAAATTTACTATAACAGTAGGGTACTAAAAAATCGGATAATATTGTAAAAATTATGTCAAAGTTGAAAAAATAGAGAAAAAATAAAAAAATTCCAAATACTTCCGTCTACAGTCTCGTCAGTTGTCATTTCAGAAAAATTGTTAACACACTGTCAAAAAGGCTTGTTTTTGTTCTTTCGAACTAAAAAAGCAAATTCGAAATCGGATGGAAATTGGCGAAGTTAGGAGTTATTCTTCACATCAACCTACTGAAAAACGGTTTTATGGCCATAAAATGAGATTTTGGGGGTGTATTGGAAATTTCTCCTATACCATTTTTCTTAGTTTTACTATACCTACAAGTTGAACTAGGTCTCCATAAAAGTATAATTTCACTGTCGCACAGTGTTATATATCTAGCAAAATTACCTCAATTTGGTAAATATTGAATCAAATAAAATAAGTAGAGCAAAAGTAAACTGTAGAAAAATGAGCAGTGACGCGCCCACTTTTAGATAATTGCGTGTGTCTCGATAACGGCTTAAAACTAAAACTCTCCCATACCTGATACACGTGTTGCTCTCCACCTCATTTAGATCCGACTTAATTGTTATTGAGATCGGATAAAAACCACACCCACATTTTATATATTAAGACTAAATTTTTGTTCGCCCATCCGATGTTAGAAGCTAAAACTCTCAAGTATATGAGTTTGTGTGATTCCAAAAATTAACGTTCAATCGGAATGAATGTAGCTCTTCCTTGCTTGTTATTTTTCTTCTTCTTAATTGGCGCGATAACCGCTTACGCAATTTTGGCCGTGTTTAACAAAGCGCGCCAGTCGTTTCTTTCTCGTATTAACCGGCGCCAATTGGACACACCAAGTGAAGCCAAGTTCTTCTCCACCTCATCTTTCCAACGTAGAGGAGGCCTTCCTCTTCCTCTGCTACCACCAGCTGGTACCGCATCGAATACTTTCTGTGCCGGAGCGTTTGGATCCATTCGTACGACATGACCTAGCCAACGTAAGCTTTAAACTTTAATAAAATAAAATGAAAAAAATTTTCCTATTTATACCCTGGACTAAAACTTACATACATTTAGTTGAAGCCACTGTCCTATTTAAGGCAGTTGCAACTGAGAAAAGAAGACAGGTTACAGTTAATTCAGCAATTAGAAAACTTCCATGGAGTACTGTTTTCATGGTGATACCCGTAACTTAAGGTCAGTTTTTCGACTAATCTATTCCGGGTAAGCGTTTCAAGGCATTAGAAAGAGGTAAATTAACGTAAAAAAAGTGTTGTAATGTCTTAACAGTGCATTTAGCACCCGAGTGAGGGTGATACGTAGATTCTTACTGATTCCAAATGTAAACAGTTTTTGCTGCTTTAAATAGCTGTATAATGCGAGAGGCCCATACATACGTCTCATAGAATCAAGAGGTTCCTCCTCTAGCGAGGAAAAAGTTGTGGGCATTAAAGAACGAGGGGATGGAAGAAAGAGTTAGCAAACCTGCAGCGCACGAAAAAAAAAGGACGAAACGCTAAGTCCATGGCAAAACCGCTGGAGAAACAAAACTCGCTGCAGATGGACGGCTAAGCTATTAAAAAAACGTCGCTGCATGTTACAGCAGGAGCTTCGGAGAAGTAAATTTTTATACAACCCAAATGCTCTCGGGGACGAGTATTTCCACAAATACCTGTTCAAAATAGGGAAATGCGAACACCCCACATGCATTTACGGGGATGCACCCGAAGATGACGCTGAACACACCTTTTTTCAATGCAAGAACGTCGAACGCTGAAGAGTGCAGTCGGTCACATAAGCAGCGAGGAAACGTTCGAAATCATCAGTGATTTTTCGCAAAAAACTTCTCCGTGTGAAAAAGTGGGATTTAGGAGGTGCAGGCACACAAGCGTAGACCTTGTAATGAGGAAGATGGAATGCCACTCTGAAGTAATGCGAAAGCAGTTCCAGCGTGGGCGACGTTTCCAACCAGGAGTCTCTGGACATACCATTGCTGTGACGGCAGCTTTGATCACGCATTAGGAATTTTAAAACGCAAAAAAACATTGCCAAACAACTGATGTCTCTCGGCGGCTATTGGCGCTAATCTCCGAGTGTTAAAGACGATAGTCCCCGAGTACCACAAAAAAGCTTCTACTATTAACAATCTATAGTTTGGAGAAGGCATAAAACTGTGGGACAAAAGGTGGAAATTTATTTTTAAAGTAAGTGTTCAGTTCGAAATGTTCAAATTGTGCAGAGTGATGAACTTCTTCTAAATCGTTCCATTTTCGAACGGCGCTATTAATACACAGGGGACTCGCACCGAAGAATTTATCTTTTGGTGTGGTTAGTGAGCGTGGCATTGCAAAATAGAATACAGTGTCCTTACTGTGGATTAAATCTAATTATCATCAGTTATTGACAAAAATTAGAATCAATCGTTAAGCTTAGCAATTGGAGCTTATACGTATAATGTGCTATTACGCAGCATTGCTACCACGCAGCATTGACTTCATTGGTATCAATCCCGAGTTTGCTACCGTTCAAAGGTCTTCCACTTCACTTCAACCACATTTATTTTGGAAATTTGTAACATAATAATAATAATTTTGTGTCTTTAGTGTGCCCAATGGCCGACACTCGATCTTTTGTGTCCTACTACATGTTTTAGAAGTAGTTAATACTAGTCCTATTGACTGGCGCAATTACCGTAAATGTGTTACATCAGGTTCTATTTAACCTATGTATGGAAGTAGAAGTTCCCTGCCTCTGGTTGGGTATTGATTGAAAGCCAAATTCTTTCAGTAAATGTTTCTCCTTACGGACAAATTTCAGAGCATCTGCAACAGGAGCATTCTTGATTTCATTCGGATTCATTTGATCTCGGCGAAAGATGTGCAGTCCTATCTTTGCCAAGACAATACAGCTGTGGCTTCATCATCCTCCAGACACAGCCTGCACTCTGTCTCATTCAAAATGTGAATTGTTGGGAGATGCAAAATATGCTTCCACAGCTGTCATGAACTCATCATTTGATGCAAAAATGCTTTCCACGCATGATTTTTTAGGTCTAGGAACAGATGGACGTCGGTAGGGCCAAATGTGGTGAATGCGGTGGATGATCCAACAATTCGAACTTTAATTTATGGATTTTAGCTATTGTCAAACGTCTTGTGACGGGGGGTATTGTCCTGATAAAAAATAATTTATTTGTTTTGCAAACTTCTCTTTTTATTGATTATTTTCAGCTGGTATGGATTCCAATAAAATTCAGAATTTATTGTTTTGCCAGTTTGGAAGTAATCCACAAACAAAATTCCCTTCGCATCCCAAAAAACTGATGCTAACACCGATCGTATCTTGGCCGATTTCGGTCATCCATAGTGATGAATCGACACACAAATCGCCACACACACACCTTATCCTTTCGAAAACTTTCTATTTGTTGCTGAGAAAGTCGCACCCGAATGTGTTTTGTTCCACTGTTAGCGAATGCAACCCATCTTTCTACTGCGCCAATTGATGGCGAAAAGTCCTCATACACTTTCAACATTCGTTCATAAATTTCCTTTGCTTTTCAATCTTCCAAAAATAAAAATTCAATCACTGCACTATACTTGATTTTTTCCATTGGCACGCCGATACAGAATGGCTTGTAAACAAAGAATGAATTGACAGATTGAAATAAAACTTCATATTCGTTCATACAAAGAGTGTACTCAGAAAAAAGTTTTAGGCTAGTAGCAACGCCCTCTCTTATCGAACCACAAAACCTATTGAACAACCTGGTATTTTATGCCTAACAATAACTTGATTTATAACGTTCAGTTTCCGCGGAGTCACTCAGATGGATATTAGGCTTATTTTTGAAACCAACTTTTTTTTCAAATCGTTTAAGGGGACAGATACCTGTAAAATTTCGAAAAATTTTTTTTTCATAAAATGTTAATATAATCCTTTCAGAATTTGTCAAAAAAATTTTAGAACGTAACTTTAAGTATTTCTTATATTATAGATCGTCAACCGTGACGACTCTATTCTTTGCGTTCGAGCGCTGGGAGAGGTATACAGGTAGTTTATGTTGTATTCAAACTTTAGACGCGTTTTTCTTAAAACTATATTTTTCGAATTGGCGTACCCGAGTTATCGAAAGTTATTGACCGATCTCCCTGAAATTTTGCACACATCCTTTTTATGATATTACTTTGTATGTGAATTTACAATTCGAAGGAAAAATAGTAGGAAAATTCGCCACAAAGTTCCTTTTTTTTTAAGCATTATTCCGCGATTTTTTTTTCTATTTATTGTTAATTCATATAGAAATTATGTCATTAATAAACAAATAAATTTTTGTATTCAGATGCCGATGTTACAATGCCCACCGATTGAGAAGCTCCGCTGCGACCTTCCTGGAAGAATTGAGTGTATATGCGCCATTTTAGATGATTAAAATAAAAAAAAAAACACTTTCATATTATTTTAATGTATAAATAAACTGTATGCCAATTTTGAAAAAAAAATATATATATTGACTTCTTCATTTTAAATAATTTTAATGAAACTCAGGGAAAATATGGCCGTTTACAGGTATCTGTCCCCTTAAAAATAAGTTACATGATAATCTATGACCGATTTTGCTAAATTTTTTCATGGTTTCCATAACCTTTTCAATGATTCGAAGACCAGAGTCAAGTTTATATATATTTTTTTTTTTTTTTTTTTTTATTTTTAGAATGGAAATTCGCAAAGCATTCTCTTACCGTGACAAAAATGTTGAAATGTTGATTAAAAAATATAAATAACTTTTCACTTATTAATACGTTTATCTATTTTTTTATTTGAATCCCTAAAATATCACTCAAACTTCAAACAGCCACCGAATACTTCGTCTAATTTCTCCCGCGGTGTGCTTCACGCTGGGCTACTTATGAATAAATGCATAAAGATCATTGTCATTCGCCCACTGATTTAAAACTGCAAAACCAGATTTATAAATTTCAAAGAATATAGAATAATTTGAAAATGAGGAATTTAAAATGTTAATGAAAATGCCAAGACCATTAGAAGACAAACTCCTGGCATTGTCAGACTATAAAATAGAATTTCATTTACTCTGACCAATTAACAGCTACTTTCATTTGTATCCTTGATGTATCATAAAAGGGGTTTGGGCACGTAGCTCAATATAATCAGCAATGAGTAACTCAAAAGGGACTACCTCACACAAATACCATTTCCACTTCAGTGCCTACACTTGTATTGATATTTGTTTTCTATTGCGCAAGGTAATGTCAATTATCATCAGTAGGTTCCCTTTGAGCTACCAACTTCATTATTTACATTTCACTGTTAGCTTACGAAACAATTTTAAGTATTTCAATCTTAATGACAATGTAGAAATCCTATGTTGCAGGTAGAAATACACGCATGCGTGTACTATGCCACGTACACACCTCTAAATACATACATACATACATACATACTCGTATACATATAGACGTCTGCTTATGTTGACCTTTTTGGACAACGCATGAGCGATTTTGTTGAAAAAACATTCAAAAGGATTTGTCTCAAAGGTATTTATTATTTACGGACAAATTATTGGTCATGGGAAAAAAGAAATTTACTATTTGTTAAAAAGCATGAAAACAAGAGTTGCCAAATGGCAGACAGAGTTTATTAACTAAGTCTCGACGCCGTCTGAAAGGCGCAGTACTTAATGTGGAGTCGAGAGTGTATAGAAAACCACTTAATGACTGTCAGGTACCTTAGCGTCATTGAATGTTAAGACATCAATGAATTTTCGAAATCCGGTAATCGGTTTAATTAATTTTTAACTATTTAAAGACTGAACATTTTTTTGTAGTGTGTCAACTTGCCTGAGTAGAAAGGAATGAGTCAAGAGGTGCATATGACTGTTAAAATTGCTTAATGGTTAAGTTTTTGTTTTAAGTTTATTATTAGTTTTTAATCCAAGTAATTTATTGAAAGTATTGAGTAAAATAAGAAATTAATTAAAATAATATAAACCAGCTATTGCGATTTGAAAGAACTATAATGAGAAAAATGTACGGTACTATTCGGCTTGAAAACGGCCCGTATCGCATCCGTTACAACAACGAAATTGAAAACCTTATTGGTGGTGAAAATGTAATAAGTTTTATAAAAGCGCAGCGGATTAGATGGATTGGCCAAATCATAAGATTGCCCAACGAAAGAATCCAAAAAAAGGGTGATTACTTTGCGTTCAATTGGAGGAAGAAAGAGAGGCCGGCCAAGAAAGGGATGGCTTGATGACGTAGAAGCAGACTTCAAAGTGATGAACGTTCGTAATTGGAGAAATGAGGCTAGAGAGACTGAATTAGAGGAGGATTGTTGATGGGGCTATGGTCCACCACAGACAGTGAAGCTAAAAGAGAGGGAGAGAATAAAAAACAAGTATTTTATTAGATACCAATTAGACAACTGCTTCTGAGGTCAAGTGGAAAATTACTAATATCTTTAATTAATATTCAAGAAAATCTACATGTAAAAAATGCCTTTTAAGTTAAAAAAACTGCAATCTGATTTATCGCGAATAGATGTGAATGCTTATTGGCGAATCTTTCGCAAAAAATTTAACCAACTATGCTTAGACAGTTGTTGATAAGAATGCCTATGCGAATTTAAAACGAAGGTCTATTACATAAATTGATGGTTGCAGTTCGGCAATTTCATATATATTCTAGAACATATTTGGCTTCCCCCAGTTTAAATTACGCCACATCTATTCTACAACTCATAAAACCATAAAAGTTGTACACAAAGCTCATGAAATTTCATTAAGTTGTCATTAGCCACAAACGGCCTTAATCAAGCCAAATCAAATTCAATCTATTGACTTCACAGTGTTTCTTTTTTGTATAACTCGCGACTGATGAATCAGATTTAATTTGGTTCTTGTTTACACACAAACCAATACTATTGAAGTAAGCAATAAACAATTTATGTCATGATTTGGCCTGCAATTCCGATAAGACTTTCACGTTTTATTGTTTCACTTATAACAATGCGCTATCCCTACTTTAAATAAAAGGCTATCAAATAAGGGCAATAAACCTTGTGAATGACTAAAAAGATCAAATGCATTTTACGCGGCGGTCCGATTCATTATACTCACTGCTTTTACATACATACAGGCGCGCAGCTAATATTTTTCGCTGAGTTTTGTGTAAAATCCTATAAGAAAAAATATGTAATAACGATAAGATAAATTTATATAATAAAAACTATAATTTGATTTCGAATCGACGCGCGCTTTCAACAAATTTTTTTAAAGCTCTTTTTATCGTGGGTTTTGAGTTTAGATACTTCTTAGACAGAGAGGAAGTCCAAAATAAACAAGACTGAGCTAAAATAGAAACGACAGGAGCTTTGTTCTGATAACTTCGAGTTTATTTATTCAAAATAGTCCCCTCTGGCCTCGATACACTGTTTTGCGCGATCTAAAAGCTTTTCGAAAGAGTGTTTCAGTTGGCATGAACTCCTTGTGGACAATTCCCTTGGAATCGTAAAAACAAATGAGCATCGACTTGATTTTTGACTTCTCCAAACTCGATTTTTTGATTAGTGGCTCGCCTGTTGCCTTCCATTCGGCACTTCGACGCTTAGTTTCAGGCCACGTTTCATCACCAGTTACAATGTTGTAAAGGAAGTTTTCGTCTTTTCTCGCCTCTTTAATGAGGTCTTTCGAATGTTGAACTCTAAAAAATTTTTGCTCCTCAGTTAACTTGTGCGGAATGAAATGTCCACAGACCTTTCGTAAGTCCAAATGATCAGTTAAAATGCGATAAATCAATATTTTGGAGATATTCAACTCGAATTCCGTGAATTTCAACGATGATTTCGGTTCATTTTTGATCAATTTAAAAACAATTTCGATGGAGTTTTCGATGATTACTGACTTTAGGCGGCCCGTATGTTCATTGTCATTTATGTTTGCCGGGCTGGAAGCTGACGAGTACACAATAGGCGTGTTCGTGGACATTGAAGGGCTTTTGATAATGCCACTTTTGACACAATTTGTTCCTTTGCCGAACGACACAAAATTAATCAAACCATTGTATATAAAATGAATACATTCCATTCTCTCTGAGTGGCTGCTAACAGCGTGTGAGAACAGTGATGACCTTATTACCAAGCCACGGCGTATCCAATGTGGATATACACAGCATTTATCAGACCAATTATCACTTATGCATCTATGGTTTGGTGGCGACGGACGATGATTAAGTCCATACATTAGAAACTATACAGACTGCAAAGAAATGTATGTTTATGCATTCCGGGTGCCATGAGTACAACCTCCGGCGATGCCCTAAATGCAACGCCTGATTTGCTCCCCTTGATTCTTAAGAAACAGCAGGAAGGGATAAAAGTAATGTGTAGACTCCATAACTATGATTTCTGGTACGAAGACGGAACATCAGGACACATAGAAGTCTTTAAGATGCTATATACTGTTTTTGGCACCTAAGGACAACCTTATACCAATAGTTTCATTTGGAAGGAAATTTGAAGTCGAAGTAATCCAGAGTGCATTCAAAGAATCCAGAGTTCATTCAAAGAGATTCGACGAAATGAAATACGTTCTGGAGCCGGGTAGTACTTAAATGATAGTAATAAGTATCATTACGCTGTGGGAGAAATGGCAATTGTTTTTCCAAACAGAAGTTTTTGCCATTCTGGAGAATGGACAATTGAGAGGAGGTGTAACGGGAAACAAATTAGAATCTATAGTGACAGTCAGGCTGCACCTGCAGCCCTGGAGAACGCAAAACAAACCTCAAAGATTATTCAAGAATGTATGAAGGATCTTAATTCTGTTGCAATACGGAATAAGCTTGTACTGATATGGGTTCAAGGACACCAACTTCTGATCAGCGGTTACCCCACAAGGACTAGAGCCAATAATCGGAATCAGTTCTACAGGAAACATGAATGCGATCAGCGATTACAATTTACATAAAGAGCTTTGGTCAAAACTAAAACGCTGCAGAACTGTAAAGTGTTTTGTGTCAAACTCGAATAGAAAACTGTCGAACTTTCTTCTAAAACTTGGGGGAAAAGAAATTCGGTTGATAGTCGGTATTATTACAGGACACAACCCATAGGGTCAGCAAATGACCACCATTGGAATCATTTAGGACCGGATTTGCCTGTCTTGCTTAGAGGAGGCGGATAGCACTGAGCATTTCATCAGTGACTGATTTACCTTTGCTAGAGCAAGGCTACGAAATTTAGGTTCCGATGTCATGGGAATAGTTCAATTCGTTCTATCAAACTGGAAGATATTCTCAGATTTGCCAAAGAATCTGGAAAACTCTCACGGGACTAGCTATATCCGTGTTTATTCTATCCTATCCCTCCTTAACTATCAACACTTTTACTTTCCAAAGCCTCGAATGCAATGGGATTTTTAGCCTAAGTCTTTTACGAGTTACCCCTTCAAATTTCAATTCCATACATACAAATATTCAACAAATTTAACCTTTTCCAAAATTTTGTTATTCAATTATATTTTGATGTTAAATATTTATATAAGAAAAATTATATTCAAATCAAAAAAATTAAATTAAATTAAAAATTTATCTTATGCATATTTCGCGATTTAAATATATTATAACAGTAAAGGATCTTTCAAAAGTGACGCCCAAATGTCATTTGTCAAGTAGGCAGATGCACAATTTTGACCATGGATACTTTCGCGATAGAACAACGGGTTAAAATGATTGAAACTTATTTTAAAAATGGTCGACCTTTAAGAACAACATATCGCAAAATTTATCTTTAGTGATGAAGCTCACTACACACTGGATAGATTGGACAACTAACAAAATTGCCACATCTGGGAAGAAACAAACCCTCGAGTAATTTCAGAAGACTCATTACCAACACTAAAATGGTGATTTGGTGTGAGTTTTGGCCTGGTGGAATAAATGGCCCGTTTTTCTTCGAAAATGAAAGAGCTGTTACTCTCAATGGACATTGCTATAAAGAACTGATTGAAGATTTTTTGTGGCCTGAGCTTGAAAGAACATACAGAGATCTATATTTTTAACAGAATGGAACCACAAGTCACAGATCATGAGAAAATATTTCATTATTGCGTTCGAAGTTTCCCGGCCGATTAATTTCACGTAATGGCGACATAAACTTAAATGAAAGTATATGTGAATAAGCCAACAACCATGCCAGTGCAGAAACACAATATTCGGATCGAGATTGCTGTGCTCAGTGAGGTAATGTGGGAGCGAGACCTTCACAATTTTAATTCTCGTATGACAGCCTGTAGTAGTGCTCATGGTGGACATTTAAATTATGCCATTTTGCACATGTAGTTTTTAAGAGCCGTATTTAGAATAAAAATAGTGAAACTTTAAGGAGTCTAATTTTTTTTAAAACACCATCTAGACGTGTTTTTTTCAGTAATACATACATACGTCTAGGAATGTTATGTATGCGGGGTGTAATAAGAAATTAATTTCCGAATGACTTTTTTTTTGTAATTTTAAAGTTGTTTCCACTAAGAAGGTAGATGTTTCAACGCAAAGAAAACAATAACAAATAAAATGAATGAGAATCGAATGACCAAGCAGGAAACCATGAATTCTGTTGTACTCTCGCACATCAGCAAACCTGTTAAATAAATACGTTTGCATGTATGTATGTATGTATGTAAAATGAATGGGATTAAATGCAAACACAGTTTTTATTACTCAATAGATTCTCTGCCCACCTAAGCGAGAATTAAGTGAAAAACTCTCAACAATAAATCGAAACTAGAGAAGAATGATTTAAGCAAGGCAGCGGAACGCAACTAACAAAAGAAGCAATAAATTTTAAACAGAAAAACTATTAGAAATTTGAATTGTTTTGAAGTTGGCGTTTTCCTTTGGTTGGTCGCTGAGAAACTTGTTACATAAATTATGTGGGCTCATGCCTTACCCACCGGGTCAATAATCTCGCATCGCCGCCTCATATTATCATTAAGTTCGTCTAAGACGAGCCGCCGCCACAATTTCGATTTCCTAATGGGCCATGGGCGACACCGTGGAAAGGGAAAACTCATATGCATGTCAGTATACATATTTAGTTAAATAGTACGTAGATATGTTTACTCAAATAAAGGGTATTTCAAAAGCCGCGCCTAAATCTTGCTTTAAAATAAAACATGTAAAAATTCACATTCTTACGGCTTTTAGCAATTACATGTAAATGTAAATGTCTACAGGTAAAGTCTGTCAAACAGTCGATTCAAGAAAACCTATGTAATTGTTGAGAACGTCGAGATATCGATGTTCAGTGTTATTCAGCAATACTTTGCGCTGCAGCAGCAATATTGGCAACAGAACTTCCAGTTTGTGGTCTGCCGCTCCTTTTCCTATTGAACAACGTCCCATACCGTCAGATTTGGGGAAAACCGTTCGGAGTCATTTGATAACAAATGAGATTTCAGACAGGCGGACTCGCTGTCGTATGACTTCTTCCACCTGATGCTGGAGAAGACTGTGCGAACCGCAGAATTTCATCCCTCAGACACAATTGTTTATAAGAGCGCACAGTTGCTGGCGTATGGAGACGATATAGACATCTTCGGGCTTAACAACCGCGCTGTTAGTTCTACTTTTTCCAAACTGGATAAAGAACCAAAGCGTATGGGTCTGGTGGTGAACGAGGATAGTACGAGGACAAATGGAAGTATCTCCTGCCATCAAACAAACAGTCGGCGCACTCGCGTATCGTCAACCACGTCCCTGTTGACAGTTATGATTTGGAGGTTGTAAAAGGGTTTTTTTTACCTAGGAACCAGCATTAATACCCAAAGAATCTCTCTTGCCAACAAGTCTTACTTTGAACTAAGCAGGCAATGGAGTAGTAAAGCTCTCTCTCTCTACGACAAAACTAACACTTTATAAGGCTCTCATCACGTCTGTCCTAATGTATGGCACAGAAGCTAGTACGATGACAACATATGATGATTCGTCCCTTGGATAGTTCGAGAGAAAGATTATGCACAAGATTTTTGGACCTTTGTGCGTTGGCGACGGCGAGTATCGTAGGTTATGAAACAATGAGCTTTATAAACTTTACGATGACATAGTGCAGTGAATAAAGATCTAGCGGCTACGTTGGCTGGGTCATTTCGTCCGAATGGATGCAAACGCTGCGGCTCTGAAAGTATTCCATGCGTTACCAGCTGGTAGATAGGTAAAGAAAGAGGGGGGCCTCTACATTGGAAATATCAGGTGAAGATGGACTTGGCTTCACTTGGTGTTTCCAACTGGCGCCGGTTAGCACAAGAAAGAATCAGGAAGAAGAAGTCCTTTTGCTATCCGCGACAGAACCAGTTTCTTCAACATTTATTTACCGCCTAGGAATTATTCACTACTGACATCTAGGCGTCACTTCTGAAAGACCCTTTATATGAATATTAATAATACATAATGTAATAGAATGTGACACTAAAATACTTGACAAGCTTGAACCGGGTAAATCAATTTATGCTGTGCTCTCTTTACTTTACTTAGATAAGTGAGAGCGAACGCCATAAAATAAATATTTTTCTGTAGTTTGAATTTTTCACGTACGAATTAAGCATAGAATCTACGACATTTGGTTTACTAATCGATAGACGAAGCACAACCACTCTCAAGTACAGCTTTCAATAAGTGTGGAGGTGGCGCAAAATTAATCACCCTATCGAAAGAATTTTAATTTTTGTAAATGGCGTCGTACGTCACTCGTATTTGACAAGTGACAAACTGACAAGGAATGGAGTGCGTAAAGGTCAAAATAAAGAGTTACTAAAAATAATTTTTTGTATTGAGTACAAAAAAAAATATTAAAAAACAAAATTGGATGATTAATTTTGCGCCACCATGTATATACAACACTTATAGAGTAACACACAGATATACATATATGTATACAGACATTCACCCCTTACTTACATACACATACGGTTTTTTTTGTAAAATGTTATACATTTCGCAAAATTTTAGGAATATTAATGTTTAAATAAGAAAAACAGAATATATAGATATTTTATTTATTTTGTTTTAGAGGATTTTCCAATAACAGGTGTTATTGGTAAATGGATTGCGCTATCGAGAGATGAATAACGATTTTTATGGCCGGAACAAGGCGGTGCTACCTGCCACACATGCAACGAAACTATTGATATTTTACGGGAAAAGTTTCGGACCGTGTTATCTCTCGAAGAGGTGATTACAATTGGCCACCGAGATCTTGTGATTTAACACCTTGTGACTTTTTTCTTTGGGGCCACGTGAAAGAGAAGGTCTACTCCAACAGCGCCCAGCGTCAATTCAAGACCTCAAAGATGGAATTCGTGAGGATATCGAGGACATAGGGCAGTCACTTTGCAATTCGATTATGGAAAATTTCATGAAAAGGATATTATCCTGTAAGCGTAGTCGTGGTAGTCATTTGTCTGATGTTATTTTCCAATATTAACGGCATACCTTCCTCTTTATAATGAAATAAACATCCGATCATTTATATTAAAAAATAGAATTTTCTTTGAATATCAAAATAACACCTCTTATTAAAAACCTTTTATTTAGTTTCTCAACATAAAATACAAACAAGTGTCCACTCATTTCATTGTAATGCAAAAAGAAAAACTAAAACATACAGACAATTTACGCCACAGCTTAAATTAAACAGCTTGAGTAGCATGGAGTCAACCAATTTTTCTGTGTATTCTGGATTAATTGGATTCCACTCTTCAAATACAATTTTTTTAAGATCCGATTTGCCATGGATGTTATATTTCTTAAATTTTCCTTCAAAACAGATCACAAATTTTCGATGATGTTCAGATCCTGTGATTGTGCAAGAGTTTCAACTATGTGGGGACACTTAATAAAAAAATTGTTTCTGTATCGAATAAGGAGTGAATTACTATACATATATAAGTTTACAAAATTTCAAGTTTACCGAAAATATTCAGGAGCGAAGCGCACGCAATCGTTGAACATGTACGTACTTGTACAAAAGTATGAACTCAGATATAAGATTATGAAATATTCTCTCAAGCAAGTGCAGCACACCAATTACAAACATATATACTTTGCTTTGAGTTTTTACTTTCCTTGACGATACACACAATGTACATAGTATATCAACTCTTTTCTTCCCCTTCCTCCCGCATGTTCTTTGGCTTCCGCACAGAGTTTCACACACCGTTGCGCATTCGGTCATCTGCATATAACTTTGTGGTTGTCTGAGGGTCAGAAGCGACCCTAACCTTCACGCTCGGGCGAATTGTTCTCATGACGATTGTTGTTTTTTTTTTTTTAATTTTTAGAATACATGCATGAGACTTAGGAGCAATTAGACAAGGTTTTAAAACAAAACAAGTGCAAGACTCCACTGCCATGCGTAAATGGCCAGCGCTGAACAAACGCTCTGCGCACGCGCAATTAAGGCATTGAGACTTGTTAGCTGCGTGTAAGTTTATCAACTAAATCTTGATTGGGCTTCCAATCTTTTAGTTCCCTACCATAAAATAATTTCCATGCATAAGCAAATTAATAAATTAATAAACATAAGCAATTATTTTCCATTAAATTTAAGGTAGAAAATATTCATTCGACGCATACGCTGCTCTGCCTTCCAAGTTGTTAAGGAATTTGTTTACTTACAAGCGAACTTAAACACCAGGAACAAAGTCAGCCTAGAGATCAAGCGCAGAGTAATTCTTGCCAATAGTTGCTATATTGGGTTGTTGTAAAGCTCTAAGCGATACTCCACAGTCTCTCTCTATTTGTAGAGAGGAAAGATGAAAGGGCGCTAAAGGCAATCCGAGAACTATTTTATGCAAGATCCATGGCCTTATCGGTGCACATGCTCACTGAAGAAGGTGGAATGATAAACTGTCTTAGTCTAATAATAACATGGATATGTAGCAAAACTCGTAAAAATATACCGACGGCTAGGGCTTGGCTATGATACACGTGGGGATGATGAAGCTGCTCCGGTAAAAATACTTTTCAATACTGCGTGTGGAAGACGAAAGTAGGACCAAATTCAGAAGTATAGGACCTGTCTGTGCTCACGCAGCTTTATTTTTACAGCACTTATTTCTCAAAATATCAATGTTTGTAGCCATTGATTCCTTTAATTGACAAAGTGATCTTAGCATATTTGGGCCTGGGACTCTGAGGACGCTAGGAGGACCATGGCCTGAAATGCGCCAAATATAAAATCAAAGTCGTCCTTATGACATGAGGTAACATGCCACTCGAGGTTTGCAAGCGAATAGGCGATACGTGCCTAGTGACCCAAAAAGTAGTGAAATACGTAGGTATTCAACTTGACTGCAGGCTTACTTTCTGGCAGAGAGAGATACGGCATGCTGCTATCAAAGTAGCAAAGATCACGGGAATGCTAAGCACTGGAGGCAAATGATCGGCAAAACTCGTTCCATCAGTTGGGAAATGGGTGCAAAGGAACTTTACCGTAAGCGATCCCAAGTGCATGTAATGCGAAGCGCCGAGCGATGACGCCGAGGACACGTTTTTTAGTTGTGACAGATTTTTCGCGGAAATATGATTGGCGACATCGCGCCGAGCAACATAATCAACAAAGTCTCTGAGATACATCGAGAACTGACTACGGAAAAAGTAAACCTGGACACAGTGCAACAAAGCGAAGCCTCACAGACAGAGACACAAGAAGACGAAAGCTGGCTACAAATACGGTGGATCCTGGCGTGGGGGAATATAATTGGTTCTTTAAGCATGCCGTTCTGGGTAGTTCCAAAGTAATGCAGAAAGTAGTCTAGGGAAGAGTGTCTCGCGAGAAGGAGAGGAGGGATTATTTTAGTGGCTACACCACTCAACGCCGTAGACGACGGTCGCTGTAGGTGCGAAGACAGTTTAAGCCCTACATTAGTCATCAAACACAAAAAAAAACAGGTAATTTCGTATATTTTCAATACCAAACCATTTTGAACTTGTATACTAAATTTCATTAAAATATAAGAAAAACATTTTTCTAATAGCGGTCACCCCTCGGCTGGCAATGGCAAACCTCCGAGTGTATTTCTACCATAAAAAAGGTCCTCATAAAAATATCTGCCGTTCGGAGACGGCTTAAAACTGTAGGTCCCAATGCTAAGTAAATACATACGCATTATAAAAAAAAAAAAAAATTAAAAAATAACAAACTCAGATATTCTATATATGGACGTAGGTATGTATATTACATACATACATATATAATATATAATTTAAAGCTTATTATGAATTTAGTTAGTATATTAATATGCCCTTATTTTGCTATGTATTTTAGAATGAAAAAGAAAATAGAAATTGCGGCACGCCTTATATTTGTGCCACATATCCTATCCTGAACTTTCGCAGTTCTATTGGATTAGCATTTCTATCCGGTACTAAATGCCATTATTTGAAGAGTGCGTAATACAAAAGTTTGTTTCGTACGCCTGGTCACCCTAATAGACACTTTTGACAAACAGCTCATTTCTACTTACTTACTCGTATTTGACAAAATTAAATAATATGCGACCTCAGCTGAACTTTTTTACTCTAATTTCAACCAATTTGAGAGTAACGTAATTGTGATTGCGATGCGACAAGTTCAAGAGCCTGCTTTTAAGCACTTAAATTTAAGCGTTTTTGCAAAACTCAATGAAAATAATAAAAATCATGTAAGTAATTTTAGTTCCTTCACCGCAAATGAATCGAGCAATGGAAAAATAGCATTTAGTATAATCACTTTTGGGCCTCATAATTTGACATAATCTGAGGTGGATTCCATTAGTTGCATTATTTTCTTTGTCGATTCCTTAAAATTAGGGCTTACGGCATCACACATTTATCTATAATACAGAAGCTATTTTATATTATAAGCTTGGTCTAATTTCATAATGAAAAATAACGGGAAGAATTCTTATTACCGACTCAGAAAATTATTATTACTACAAAGAAGCGGAAAATTTATAATTCTTGCAAATGACGTCGTGCATCTATCATATTTGACACATGTAAACTAGACAATTGCAGTATACAAAGAGGCAAAGTCTTTTGTTTTTTTTATTAAATAAAAAAGTAGTTTTTATTCGACACCGATTGATTAAGTTTGCGCTACCTTCTATCTGTATAGACAGAAAAATAGCGCACTTACGTCCTTATGTCCTCTATACGAATTGATATGTCAGTGTTGTGCTGTGAATCACTTATTTTTGAATTCGTAGATGCCACCAGTAGACCTATTTGAGGCCTTTACAAAAAAGTACAAAACAAACAAAAACTGCAAAAATAATGAGCTGTTAAAATGGTATAGAATGTCATTAAATGTATTAGTACAAAAAAAATCACTTAAGAGGAAGAGAAAGTTCGAAAGACGCCTGCGCGAAAGACTACAATTCAGCAGGCCAAGAAAAGTTAGCGGGAACCTTTTAAGTCCTCACGAGCGATAGCGCTGGAAATAAATGGGGAATATAGCGAGAATGCAGATATTATATACCACTTTGGTCAGTTCCCGGAACAACGCCCAGGTGATACTCTAAGTCAACTGATTTGAATTCCGTGTGTTTTGGTAGGTGGCCCCATTTGGGATTAACATTCGTTTCAAAATTGTATATCCATTGCTTGTCGTTAGTGAAAGCTACGCCAGATTGAGTAAATCTACCTCTTCACTTATTTTCGATTTATAGCAGTTTTAAAAAGGGATTTACATTTTCAACAGCGAGTTTGAATTAAATTTTGCGTTATAAATTGATTAAATGGTGCGAAAGCCTTAGCAATATTAGGAAGCTGTCTCGGTGATGATACGCTAAAGAAAACAGCCATTTACGAATAGCATGAACGCTTTAGAAGAGATCGTGAGTTTATCGAGGGTGATGAACGTAGAGACCAACCTGCGTAACGAAAACAGCAATAAAGTGAAGGAAAGGCCGCAAATTAAGCATCAGAGAGCTGGCAGAGGACTTGAACTAGATCTGTTCACGACATTGTAGTTAATAATTTGTTCTGTTGCTGAATTTCATGCAAAAAAGGGATCGCGTTGATATCGCCAAATACGTGGTTTCTAAGGCCTAATGCGACCCAACATTCATCAAACTCGCCATTACTGGAAACGTGACGTGAGTTTATGAGATCGACACGCAATCCAAATATCAGGCGAGTGCGTTGAGAGCTTCGAATGAACCAAGACCAAAAAATCAACGTCATTTTCAGTAAAAAAAGAAAGCGATGTTCACAGATTTTGTGGATCACTACGAATTCCCATCAGAAAGTCAGGCAGTTAATAAAGACTATTAATTGGACATTTACGTGAAGCAATTCGCTACAAAAAAAAAAAGAATTTGTGGGGAAGCAACTTGTGGATTTTGCACTACGATAACGCGCTGTCGCAAGGTGCCATTAACAAAATTTTGAGAAAGAATGAAACGAAAACATTCATTCAATAATACGATTCATCAGCTATCTAAATCACCTGATATGGCTCTCGGTGATTTGTTTTCGGTTTAATCGAGTCAAAAAACCGCTACAGGGAACCACTTCGGCGTTTTAACAGGCGAAAGGAAGTAATGGATAAATCGAAGATGGCTCTGATGGCTATACCGAAAATTTAGTTCCAGAAATGTTTCGAGAGCTGGATCAAACACAGGCATAAGTGCGTGGCAGTTGTTGGGCAGTACTTTGAAGGCGATAATATCAGTTTTGAGAAATAAACTTGTATTTAGATTTCCTGAATATTCCGGAAACTTTTTGATCAGTTGGTATTGGAAATTAGTTCAAAAAACATCTATTGGTATACGTATTGATGTCTTAATTTTATGATAACCAATAAATTTTTAAATGAATTGAATGCGTGAGCTTTAGGCAACAGTTTGGCTACGTTTATATCACTTACCAAATTTTTTTTCTACTCACTACATAAAAATGAAAACAAAAATTTTACAAAATGGAAACCTTAATTAATCCATTAAATACTTAAAAATATGAAGCAACTCATTAAAATGGAATTACTTGGCTCTAGGTGACCCGTAATGCCGCAACATTCCATAAATTCCTATAAGTCTTTGTACAGATTATATAACAACGACCTTTGTCTGATCCATGTCGTGTGTCTACAAGTAAACATTTTCTAGGCTTTTAATGTCGTACCCATTCAGCTACAAAGGTATGTAAACTTTCAGGTACTCAATATTTTCATATGTCTTTTGGTAATTGACTTAATAATACATGCAACATGCATACATTTACTTATGCCTACATACATGGTGCATATACAGTTGTGATCTAAAAAATAGTATCGGCCACACAAAATTTAGAGCTTAACGAAATTTAAAATTAAAACTAATTCAAATGGAAGGTGTTGTACAATGACTTAGACTTGCTTAGATAGAACAGAAATAAGTCTCTGATAAAATTACACCTCTACGAGTATTTTGGGTCTTCCAATAGCACAATGACCCAAAGCATAACAACAAAGTGCTGCAGGGGTGGCTTGAAGGCTAATAGGATTAATGTCAAGGGAATAGCGCGCATGGTAGCCAGTTCTTAATCCGATAGAGTATTTGTGATTTGACGATAAAAAGGCAGTTTCATTGGTCAAATCAATAACTTCGACAATGAATTCAATACAAAAGTAGTGGGGTGTAAGAAAAAAATTATACAAACAAAATATTCAAACTTAACTCGTTAAATAATCCATATTACTATGTATATTTAAAAACTTACGTCGGGACATAAAATCGAAAGCAAAAAATTGACTTCTGTTCAATCAACTTGTAAAACAAAATATATAAAAAAATCTACAGGATGGATTTTACAGGTATTTGCTGTCCCCTCTGTATATACTAAATAGTATTGTACATACCTATGTATATATATTTCCGACTGCAGCTGTGTATGTAATACTGCCTGCGGCTGCAACGTTTTGGTACTTACTGCGGTGACTTATTACCATTAAATTTGAGTTTGATTGACGTTTTTATGATAGCCCACTGATATAGCAATTGGCTCTTCATCCATTGATTGAGTCACTTTATACTTATGGGTACATACATACATACATACATTTGGCTCTTAAGTACACTCATTATATGCAATTCGGAAGTGACGGACATTCGGCATTAGTGATTCATGCCTGCAAAGTGGTTAACTAAAATTCAAATGACCTTGACGCGTCAGGTAGGACTTCTTTAATAGGCTGACATTTTTTTTCTTGTTTTTTGCGGAGTCCCGCAATTCGAGTGAAAAATTCTTGAATATTTTGGGCGCCTATTTTCGGTTGGAAATTTCAAACTCTACACTAACTAAATAGAAATCGTCAAATCATGACTGGCAAATACCAAAAACAAAAAAAAGTGAAAGTGAAAAGTGTACCTGGTGTATTTTGATTTCCTGGGATCCCGTCGAATTACTTTTTTTTTATAGACTTTAAGATTTTGAGGTTACACATATATTACTTTAAATGTACTTGAAAATGCTTACAAAATCTGTAAGTATGTGTCTATTTTTATCATTTTAGGCTTCTTGGAATACACCCCCAATAAAGAGGATAGTATTTCGTCTAAGAAACTATTCATTTTTCTTTTTTAAAATCAAAACCATGTTCGAAAGTTTTCAATTAAGAACAAATTTTTTAGGTGTCAAGTCCATTGAAATATTGTAAATCGCAATCTGGCACAATTTTTTCCATATTTGGAAGAAAGTACACTGTAATACTTTTCAAATAAGCCTAAGATATACAAATTATAGGCAGACACAAAGCACTCTATGGCTATGATATAAAAATATCCCATTTTTTACAAATAATTGGCAATTTATTCACTGTTGTTACTAGAAAGCTTTTAATCCGTAATATCAAGGAAATATTATTGAAATGTGTTCCAAGCTCAAGGTTGCAATGAAAAAGCTGCGTATGTAAATGCGATCGTTAAAGACTTTGATAAAAATAATGGTTGTAGTTCTGCCTTCAAAGGCCGTTATAAAAAAAATTCGTTGCATATTTCCATTTTGCCTTATTCCTGGTGGTGAATTTTGAGTTTAGGTGTATTAAAAGATTTATAGTAGAATTTCATGGCAAACAATTTTGTGGCACATTTTAGCCCATAATATTCCTCGGGTATGATTTGCCCTTTCCCGCAAAGGAGACAAAAAATAGCCACCTATTGAGGAATTAAAGGGTCAAAATTTTCCATAATGATGTTCCCCGTTTTTTTTATATTTCATATTTTGACCCTTTACTCCGGTTTTTTTACTGCTGAGCACATCATATAATTGAAATTTAAGGACCACTTAGTTTCCTATATACCGTACATATGCACAAAAGAGAGATAACTGTGTCCTTCCCTAAAATAAAATTTCCCTAAATATGTACATACAATTTCAGCTAATTTACTATGCAGCATTCTTTTTTTGAAATGTTCCAAAACTAAATCACGCTTTTCTATCGATGTACGCCGTCCCATAGTTTAAAAAAACATGCGTACATAAATTTAATATTGCTTTATGTCAAACTCACTCTCCAAACTCTCGCATATTAACAACAATTTTGTTAACTGAAACTTAACTCGAACTCTATAAGAAAATGTGCATAATTTGATATTCTTAGCCGAATAAGTTCAGAATGAGTTTCAGTTTTATTACGATGCCTCGATAGACCATAGACTTGCAACAGAAGTTACAACTTTTAACGTTTTCGTAAGCTGTACTAAAGCACGCGAAAAATCACGTGGTTGGTTGGCCCGTTTATGACAAAATTACAATACATGACTAATATTTTTTTGCTTTGCTTATTTCTTTTCTACGTTGTGTTCTTTTGAGTGTTTGTAAGAGGCAGGGCGCAACCGGGACATTTTTCGGAGGGGTTTTGTATAAAATTCGCTCATAAATATTGGGTATGGGAATAAGTTTCCGCCCTCGTAAAAGAAGTGTCGCTGCTGATACTATTTTCGTGTTCGCTCTAGTAATATACTAATGATTTGAAGGTGTATATGTGAGGCCTCAATCGAAGATTCGGCCGGAATGAGATGGTAGACATGACAAACTGATTTTGTGTGATGACAACGCCCGGTCACACGTTGCTAAATCGGTCCAGAAATATTTAGAGACTCTGAATTGACAAATCTTGCCCGACCCACCGTATTCCCAAGACATTGCACCCTTGGCTTACCGTCTGTTCCGATCAATGCAACAATCAATAAAGTTTTAATGAAAACAAATTAAATCCAAATCGCAATGGAACGAAAAAAGACATTTCATCGCATGAAAAAAACTACAAATTGATTTCGACTCATCACCTGCTCTGGGCAAATTTTTTTTTAATTCTTTCCATCGTGGGAATTCGAGTTTCTACAGTCAGCGCTGGAATTTGGATTGCTTCACTATTTTCTTCCGGGCTACTCTATCATTCGCTAATGGCCGCCAGATTTTAATATTACGAGCTTGAAGAAGTTCCAAAATATGCGTACATCACTAAAAATTTGGCTAATACAAAGCAACGCAATTCTAAACTCGCTGTTTTGCATGGCTTAACTCAATAAATTGGCTTATAAATATATTTATATTAATTTATAAAGCATTTATTACGAAGGCAAACAGCACACTTTTTATGTTATGGCCGGCCCAATTTTATATTGTTTTAAGCATAATTTTAGACTAACGATTTTATTTAAAAAATTTTTAAATTTTGCTAAGTATCATGGAAAGTGCCATCCTTTATTGGTATCAAAAGGCACCCCTTAGGATGCGCACATGGTGAGAGATATTTTTATTGAATTGGTAAGGGCTTATCTTCAAGAGGCTTGCCTAGGCGATAAGATAACAGTTATTGAAATATTAAATATCGTGATCTGTGTACTTCATACGGTTCCGGGTATCCCATTACTTTGTGTTCTTTTAACTAAAAATACACAACTCAAGTACAGGTAACAGATAAGAGATAACACCAAGCAGCACGAATTTCATTCGAATGGTCAGTATTTGTTTCTTTGTAGCTCCATCTAGAAACCACGAAAATCAATACAAACAATTTTAAATGATAACATTTTTCTCCACGTCTTAATCCTTACTGCACGTCTTAACACCTTTGCCTAACATACATAAACAATTTAAATGCAATGGGCAGAATTTTGTAATTAAAAAAAATTCTTTTTTTTTTGTTTTTGAAAAACTAAAACTTTTTTCTTTTTTTTTGCAAACAATGACATTTCTTCACAAAAAACTACATAAAAATCGAAGGAGGCTAGAAATGCATATTTTTCTTTTTCTTTGTATAAAGTAAATTTGTATTTATTATTATTATTGTATATTAGTACTCCTACAATAATTTAATTTGCATAAAAGTGGATTTAGTGGATTTTTCAAATTTGCATCAAAATTGTTGCTTCTAATACATACATCTACAAGGTGGCACAAAATTAATCAATCAATTGTCTTTGAATTACTTTTTTACTAAATAAACAAAACCTATTTTGAGTGATGGAAGTCGTTACTTGGAACATGGATTCATTTGTTTGTATACTGCCGCTGTTTGGTTCACAAGTGTCAAATATAATTGACGTACGACGCCATTTGCAAAAATTAAAAATCTTGCGATAGGGTGATTAGTTTTGTATTAAAAAAGGCCAAAGTCAGATATTAATTACACCCGCATTCCATATAACGGTCATTTCGAAAAATGCACAAAAAATTAATTTTAATAAATCCAATAAAGCTCAAATGTATTACACAGAAAGGTATGAATAGCTGTGTTCCAATGGACCATTATCGAGATCCGGTGAAACATTTTACACTCAAATACCACACAACGATGTGATTCTGTCAGAGATACGGTTCAATTTATTTTTCTTCGTTTATTTCAAGAAGTCAAGAAAATATAATTTCAATCTGACTACTAAAACTAAAGAATAACGAAAATACATACGAGAATATAATTCAATTAAAAACTTACTTCTAAATAAAATGTACAAGTTTACCTCTAAGTAACTAAAAGATAGAGTTTAATAGTATAGAAAATTCTAACTTAGAAACTGAGAAATCCAGAAAGTTAGAATTGGAGATCTCATTAAAATCACGAAAGAGCATTGCGAGCATAATTTGTATGGAACTTCTTTAAATAGACAGGAAGGGCGTTACGAAGAATTCTGGGAAGTATGAAAAAAGTAATACTTTGAAGCAGAAATGGGCAATCAATGTCGCCTTTAATAACATTTAAAGCAAAAGGGAGAGCAAAAATCGAGCTTCTATGATACTTTCTAAAGGCTTCAAGTTGATCAGTAGCAAATGTCATGTGTTAGATGGGATAGGATCGGAAAATTTCATTGATTCTAGTATACATTTCAGAGGCTCCTTTTGTACACGTGCGATGCTGTCGATTAGAAATGTATGCTATGGCCTCCAAATAAAGGCGGCGTTTTTAAACCGTGAATGAACGAATATAAAGGGTTTTTCAATAAGGGCGGGTAGATGTTGAAATGGAATAAAATGGCGTTTGCTGTGTGGCACGTAGCGCCATCCTGCTGGAACCACATGTCGTCTAGGTCCATATGGTTCAATATGGGCCATAAGAAATTGGAAGGGCCACCACGTCTACCGAAAAACGGGCGCAGAGCGCGCAACGTTTGCGTTAATGAACACTCATTTTGATAATAATGTTTTATCATTTGAACGTGCTGTTCAATCGTGTAACTTGCCATGATGATTTGGCATAAACAACTGAATAATAAACAAAAGATTTGACAGATGTCACCAAAACAAAATGGTTGCCACAGGGCGCCAAAATCGACCCGCGCCAATTGAAAAACCCCCAAGGCAGAATATGATTTGGATAAGATGAGTTTAATGTGACTATTAAATGAAAAACGACTGCCAAAAATTACACCTAAATCGTTAGACTCTTTAAGAGATTGAACTGCAATATTAGATATGCTATAAGAAGAATGAAAGACAATAGGGGGTTTGGAAAAAGTGACTTATAGAATTTTTTGATATTTAAATAAAGATGACATTTTTGACACCTCATAACAAATTTGTCTATATCTGCTTGAAGCCTGTATACGTCAATTGTGTTATTTACGACTGAAAATATTTTTAAGTTGTCAGCATATAACTGGAAATTAGCAAATGAGCAGTAATTACTAATGTCGTTGAAAAATAACACAAAGAGAAGCGGGCTTAAGACACTTCCCTGAGGCACTCCAAAGCAGGCAATGAATGCTTCAGAGGATATACCATCAATTGTGATCACAAAAAGGCTACCGCATAAATAGGATTTCAACCATTGCAGTAAAGCAGAGTGAAATCCAAATGAAGATAACTTATATAGTAAAATGTTTTGAGAAACTCTGTCGAATGCTTCGACTTGCTGCCCTGTTAAGAAGACTAATGCAATATGCACTAAAAACGGCGAGATTAGACAGAGATGGACCGTGCAGTGACGCATCCATGCTGATTGCATGAAATTAGGCTTTTAGTGGCAAAGGACATCTTTATGATCGCTATGTTCGTTTTATTTTTCGTCATTTGTTTGGCTGCACAGCCTTTTGTAATTGGTAGTACTGACAAGTGAATGTATAAGTAAAAGTGAGGTTATACGAAGAAAATTCGAAAATTAGTTTGGTTCAGAGATAAATTTCATGTTGAATGAGGTTTTTTGTAAGATTTTTTTATGCTACGCTATAATCTTCTATTAATGTTTAATCTTCAATGCCGGTATGTGCAAATTTTTAGTAGAATACATCCATGTATGTATAATTATTTCAACGATTGAGTCCAAGTATGTATTTTTCAGGAAATAAAGTTACCTTCTGACAACAATTATTGTGAAGAAATAAAACAAATTATTTATGTTCAAAAAAAAAAGTTATATTAAGTTAGAATAATGTATAAGTTATAATTTTATAAAAAAAAATATAACTATGGAACGCGGAAAAAGTGTTTAAGGCGTGGATTGAAGGCCATTATTATTCCTGTCGATTGACATATTAGTCACCTTACTCGTTAGCATGGCTTAAATTATGGACAAATACGAGTATGTTGGACTGTTTTTTTTTTTTAATTAAAAACAATTTAAAATCAGGATTCATAGCAAAGAAATAGTGACAGCTCGGAATGGATTTATTTTGATTATTTTTCCTCAGTTTTCTTATTTTATGGAAATGCACGATGTATACAATGCAGAGGTGTGGTTAGCCGTCTCTCAGCGATTTTGAAGAAATCAGCTGATTGGCTAGCATAAGCGGGGTAATGACAGCAGTTTGTTTCCGACAAAAAAATGAGAATGTATTGGTGACATACGAAAAAAAATCAACACAACCTTCGCTCATGTTACTTCGTTGCCGTCTGAACGTCATCTTTGGTTGGAACAACGACTGATTGGACGTGTGTGTGAATACGGGTGAAATGAGTGAACCGAATTCTGTTATCGGTGACGTGACGGTTGAAGTTATTATCTTCGGATGTTAAAAACTGATAATCCAAGATCCTTGAAAATTAACTACATATCGCTCGTGTCGTAATAAAACAAACAAAAAAATAGTTTGCCAAGTATGAAGAAATAACGGAAAGCTCTTTTTTATACTGTGTAAAAAATGCATGGCGATATCTATTAACAATGTCCCATCGGATGGAAGTATGTCTTTACTCTTACTTAACAACTTCCTTGTCCTCATACAATGAGTTTTGTGAATTCTCCATATCCATTGATTTTTTCTTCTGATACACTAAATAAGATGCATTTATATCATAATAAATAATTATCATATATTATTTTATATACAATAAATTTATATTATTTCGGTTATTTCTGTTTGTGACTTATATGTGACTCATGGAACGTGGGTGGTGTCGAGGAGCATTACGCAGAAATTGCAATGTTGTACAAACAAATGCCTTCGGATTATACGTAAAGTTTTTTTACCTAACACTATCCGAAATGCGGACTTGAGGCAAATCACCGAGCAAGAAGCAATCCAGAAGGTAAGAGGTCGTGAATGGCGATGGATCGGACACACTTTCAGAAAGAACAGGGAAAGCATAATCAGAATAGCGTTGGAATGGAACTCTCAAGGACTCTCCACGAAATACCTGAAGGCGCTCTAAACTTCGTGATTTAGAAGCAGTTAATCAAAGGTGAGATGTTGCAAAGAGAGCGGCAGCTAATAGAATAAGATATAAATGTTTTGTTGAAGCCCTGCGTTCCCAAGTAGAACAAAAAACGAATAATGAACGTAAGACAAGACATTTTCTTGGCCACACTCGATGAGTCACAAATGATCACCATAGTAGTTTTTGACAGAATCACAGAATCACTTTTAGATGAAAGTCTCAATATTATATCAGCTTACTTATGTGGAACTCTATGTAAAAATAAAAAAAAATTGCCACAAAAAGTTTTAAAACCGAAGCTGAGGAGGCGAGAACATATAGTTACTCAAAACAACAATTTCTATACTGTACTAAAAAGGCATGATAAAATGATTAAACCAGAGGCAATAATTGCCTATAATAAAGCCAAAAAGAGCATTGATACTTCGGACCAACTTTCTTCATTCTATTCTCCGCTACGTTAGATTTACTACTTCAAGTCGCCGTAATCAATACTAGATGCATATACCACGAGTTGGCAGATGGCCTCAAGTTGACAGTTTTATAAGTGCAAGAATATCTAATTCGAAATTGCTTTGGACGAGCAGTATCAACAAAAGAACATAGTCTGAAAGATTTTCAATCTCCTCTAGCGCTCCAAGATCATCAAACTCACTTGATTCTTCTAGCAATTCCGGAATAGTCTGCGAGAAATTCCAAGAAATATACTTAATAAGTTGTTACGAAAGAGATGCTCTGGATGCTATAAAAAAATTGATGAATCAAGGATTATTGGCTAAAAAAGGGAAGCGAGTACACACTGAGTGCAATTAAGATTTTAAATTGAAATTGTATGAATTTTTAATTTTTTATGCACTGTATTGTAAAACCATTAGTATTTTACACTGAAATATAACCTGTGGTTATTGTGTTCTCTTCCTCTTAATTGACGCGATAACCACTTACGCGATTTTGGCCGAGTTTAACAAAGCGCGTCAGTCGTTTCTTTTTCGTGCTAGCCGGCGTCAGTTACACACCAAGTGAAGTCAAGTTCTTCTCCACCTGATTTTTCCAACGCAGAGGAGGCCTTCCTCTTCCTCTGCTACCACCAGCTGGTACCGCATCGAATACATCGAAAGCCGGAGCATTTGTGTCTATTCGGACGACATGACCCAGCCAACGTAGCTGTTGGATCTTTATTCGCTGCGATATGTCTATGTCGTCGTAAAGCTCATACAGCTCATATTTCCATCGCCTGCGATATTCGCCGTGGCCAACGTGCAAAGGTCCAAAATACTTTCGCAAACGCTTTCTCTCAAAGCATCGTCATCGTCCACGCTTCAGCGCCATACGTTAGGACAGGCATGATGAGAGCTTGGTAGAGTATTAGTTTTGTTCGTCGAGAGAGGACTTTACTACTCAATGTGGTTCTAGTGTTAGACTAACTAAATAAATACAGAAATGATCCTATTACTACCTTGACGTTCTCGCTAAACTCCACGGAAATATAAGATAGAAACGACACGAATTGTAAAATGATAAGTCGGGGGCTCTTCAGTAAGGTAATTCACCGGCTTATTCCTTATTGTATGTCGACCGCCGTAGCCGAATGGGTTGGTGCGTGATTACCATTCGGAATTCACAGATAGAAAGTTGGTTCGAATCTCGGTGAAACCAAAATTAATAAAAACATTTTTCTAATAGCGGTCGCCCCTCGGCAGGCAATGGCAAACCTCCGAGTGTATTTCTGCCATGAAAAAGCTCCTCATAAAAATATCTGCCGTTCGGCGTCGGCTTGAAACTGTAGGTCCCTCCATTTGTGGAACAACATCAAGACGCACACCACAAATAGGAGGAGCAGCTCGGCCAAACACCCAAAAAGGGTGTACGCGCCAATTATATATATATATATATATATGTCAAGAGTTTTCTCGTTAATTGCATCGAGCATCGTTAATCGAGCCCGATCTTTCGCCGTGAAACTCATCACTTTTCTAAGGTGAAATCTACGTTAAGGTACATAGAAATTAATTAGAGTATTTTCATGCAGGAATCTAGAAGGAGTTGACAGAAGGAGACTTCCAACTTTATTGCGAAATATGGAATATTTGAATTTACTTGAAATCAAAACAACATTTTTTACAGCATCAATCTCGTTGTTCAAAAGCCACACCTCGTACGTGCAAATAAGTACAAGTGCATGCCTTTGTCTTTTTTTTGGCCAGTCAGGGAAGTTCATTTCTCCGTACAGAAGGCAGAGCAAGGGATTCATAGACAACTCTTGGTCTGCCCTTGTATGGTCGCTCTTTGAGTAAACTAAACGAGCCCTGGGCAGGATCACTAACACGTAAGCTCCTAAAGTAATTCTAGCCACATGTGGATGAGGGATGCTCGAGGAGGCTTCTGAGGCTAATAAAGCCATCTATTACTAATGAATCAGTCAGGAATCTTAGCTCTCATATTTTAATTACGACATAAGGGCAAACATTAAACAAAGCTTGCCTTAAGTTTTTCTGAAGCAATAGAGTTTAAGTCTTTAACAACTTGACGCAAGGCCTCTACTCAATATATCTGAGCCCGAGACAGCCTTAGCATTTACGGCTGAAGTACAGCGTACATTGAGCTGATTACATGAAAGATATTTATAATCGACAAAGCTGACAATGGAAATCTACCTACATATTTGTATATTTTTACTATTGTTTGTAAGAAGCGGGTTAGCCAATTTTTTGCAAAAACCGGTAGTATACAGACCTACATGCCATACATTTACGTACATATAAATGTGCTAAGCTCCAACACAATCGATTGTTAAGTGATTTTACAGGGTAAATATTTTATTTTCAAAACTTATTTTACAGGTAATTTGTTTGAATGTTTTGAATACAAATGCAGATGCTTGCTGTGGCCTTTGTCTTTCATGCGTACGTAATATGTATGTAAATAAATATTTGATAATTTTTTTTCATCTAGGAGCTTAAATTTTTGATTTCCAGTTAGGGTATTCAAATGTTGAGGTGCCGAAGACTGCGGTGTTCTTACTTGGTTCTCCACGCGTAATTGTCTTACTCATATATGTAATTGTTTCGCTCACACAATTGTTTAACGCCAACAATACCCACACCACCCACACCTCTTAGCGTTCATAGATTAACAAATTTAGCGCATGTGTTTGGATTATGATTCTTAAACGCTCTGCGCATGAATATGCACCTATGCATGTATGTATGTACATTAAGCCGGGCATCCAAAAATAAACATAACAAATTAAAAGAGACACGTTCTTGATAAGGTTGGTTGCCTATCTTAAGAGATTTTCGAAACCAACTGATTGCACATTATGATAAAGTCAACTCTGTTTCGGTGTACCAATACAAACAGCAAGTCCTGCAATGGTATCGTTGTTGGTCTTACCGCTTTCCAGAGATACGCAAACGAGTCATGATGCTCACCATCACGTATGCACAGTTGGGAAAAATGGGTGCATTCATGTTCTTTCATGCCTTTTGCTCACGTAGCCGTATGCGCATGAAGTCTCGCTTTTAATCGTGCACGTTTCTCACACATCCTTTTCCGGAACTTTTTCTGCCTACTTTTACAGGCAGAAACATTCTACTATTGTATTATATGTTTATGTGTCTGCAGTATACTCGTATTCGCTGTAAGTAGAAGTAGAGTAGTTTTTCGAAACAAAGTGAATCAGTTAAAGAGAAAAATATATTAAAACCATGTGTTAATTAACTATAGCACATATAGGACATATGACAAATTTTGACGATTTATTTGTTTCTTATTTAATTTTAATATTTAATTAATTTTTTTTATGAAAATATAGTTTACTTTCATATAAAAACCATATAAATGCTGCTTTCAGTTTGTGTAAATTAAAAAAAAATTTAAAAAAATTGCATTAAAATTTCATCGGCGTTCATATCATTTTAACACCATTGGACAAGTGGAAAGTGGGCTTAAAATTAAACTGCTATTAGGTTTATTTCTGCCATGTAAAAGTCCCTCATAAAAATCCATTTGCCATTTGGGGGCAACATCAAGACGCACACCACCATTAGGAGGAGGAGCTCCGCCAAACACCCAATAAAGGGAGGGATCACCAATTATATATATTTATAAGTATGTCTTAATACCTTCACAGCAGAGTATGCAGAGTCAAAATTAACGATTTCCTCTCATCTCCCAAACCCATAGCAAATGACACCCCACAAGGGTCACCCTTTTCAGCATTTCCCTTTGCTATTAAATTTGATAAAATTGTACAGATATCAGCCAAATATTGTTAACTTATTTGGAAACATTCTAAAAGAAATAAACGGTGCCGACGTATCGCACGAAAGAACCAAAATTCAAAGGACTATCTTTACTTACATACCGAATAGAGTTGAAGAGAACTTTAATCGACCGCTGAATAAATTGCTACATATATACGCCAATCGCAAACCTCCTAAAAGACAATGCAGCTTCTAGAGAATGACAACCTAAAATGCCATCATTCGCGTTTATTTTTGCAAGAAGTTTGAGTTACCATTTACTGTAAAGCAACTAAGCGTAGCACTCAAACTTCTTGGATGATTCAAATTATTAATTTTAAAATTGTTAATTTAGTTTTTTAAGTGCTACAGCTGCCGAAAAAAATGCAAGCGAGAATATTTTAAAAACCATTTTTGGCGTTAAAATTTCTAAGTTTTCAAACCGCGAATGTAACCTTAGCTCTCGATATGGCTCCAATATGTACATACATACATATGTATGTGGGTTCATCTGTTCATCTGTATGTGGGTTCATCTGTTGTAACTTTGAAGTCATCAAAAGTTGAGTGTTTTGTTTTTGCGTTTTTCGAGATAGAAGCAGTTTCACCATCCAGAATTTCAAAATTCAGGATCAGCATGAAACAAAGCATACTCATGCGTTTGTCATTGTTTAAAATATATAAATATATAATATATTAATATATATATATATATTCATATTATATAACGACAATGAGAGAAAGCCTTTCTCACGCACGTACACGCCAGCAAAGACGTCAGTCACACACGATTGAGGGAGTAATTGGATGAAAGAGCGTATCACGACGTGCCACATAGAAAATTTCTTATCCACTGAGCCTGTGCATCCCACAGGGGCTCCCTAGTGTCACAGCTCATGAAAATGCCTAAATTGAATAGCAACAACCTGCAAGGCAAAATGTTATGAACCAATGTACTGTTGTCGATGTCGTCATCTATTCCTTTTATTGCGTCCTCTGGGAAGTACTGTCGGTCTCCTTCATTTTATAGTATTTGCTAATGAAATTTCTAACGCAAATCATGTAATAGCGCTGATTTTTTTTTTATGCTTATGATTTAAAGATATACTCGGTGATCGCAAGCACAGCGGACTCTGTAAATCTACAATCTTATTTAGATAAATTCGTTGCTTGGTGTAAAAGAAATAAGCTAGTTAAATTAAATAATAATAGTTAAATACGAAAAATGAAAAGAGAACTCATAGTCAAATACTTCACCAAGACTAATAATTTTACTTACAAACAATGTGGTAATAACCCAAAACATTCGTCTTATCTTGTGCAAGAGTGGTTAATATACCATTACCATTACAACTTAAAATACCCCTCCAATCACCGGACTTAAATCCTATTGAGCATGTGTGGCATCTTCTGGAACGGAAGATACGATCTCACCACATAACGTCAAAGAATTCTCTAAAAGAGGCAATAATTGCTGAATGGAATAAAATAACACCTTCCGAAACTTCAAATCTGGTAAATAGTATGAAGAAGCGTTTGCAGGCCGTTATTCAGTCTAAAGGAGGATCCACAAAGTATTAGCGTGTTACAGCTGCAATGGAGCAAGCTGATTACGCTACCTGTGCCAATACTTTTTTGATGCGAATTTGTGCCTTATTTTACCTTTCAAGGTTGAACTTGTAAGTCTAAGTCGAAATTAATTTTTTCTTGTTGATATACGTAATAAATAAATACATTTAGAAAATACCGTTGTCCATTTTTTATACATTCATTAGAAGAAAAGTTATATCACTGAGAACTTGGATTTTTCGAATGTGCCAATACTTTTTTGACTCACTGTAGCTCTCTCATCTTTACTTAGAGACCAAATTATGCTTGTCATATTAGTAGGTTTGAACGTGTCCAGAAAGCTTTAGTGCTATACGATTTGCGTTTTTTAAAATTAACTGATCCAATTCCATCCTATAAAAGCCGGTGCTTGCTCATACATCTATTGTAAAAACATTAAAATTAGAAGCAATATTATCTTCCTCTCACTCATTTTCCTTTTCAATTTGATAAGTGGTTCGTTTGACTCCCCATCGCTACACGAGAAAATGAATTTCAAAATTTCTCAGCGAAGCTTAGGCCTCTTCTATTCGTCATTTCCGAAAAATTTGCATGCGAATGCAACACAAAGTTATCGAGTAAGATTCGTCGCTCGCTATAGCCTATAGCTCATTAGGCCGCACTGCCTTACCAGCTCATGTAATTTAAGGCAGCTTCTTCTCGCGTTGCCGACATATGTTCATTTGCTTCATCTATTCGCCACTTGCTAAGTCTGGGGGAAAAAAATAGGCCTTATGATATTTTCTTGTTAGAAATGGTTGGAACTAATTATGCTCCCAATGCTTCGATTCCTAGAACTTTGAGAGAATTTAATTCGCTTTCAAATCATATTGGCCCAGATTTTTCTCCAACAAAGAACCACTTCGAATTGTTACTGAATGAATTGTTGAACCCAATTCTAGGTATTATCTAATATTCTTTCACTTTAAATTATAAGAAATGCTAATTTTTCTTTCATTCATTACAATTGAAACACGTAGATTATAAGTTTAATTTATTTTTAATTGAATTATTTAGCATTAAGCTGTTGTTCGCAGTCTATAAGAAATACTGCATTTTTAGATTATTGAATGAAAAAATAAATAAATAATTTAGAATTTCTGTCACTTTTTCAACAGGATATCTATAAAACATCGATCCACTATGCAGTATTCAGTCCATCAAAATCGCGTAACCTTAAGGACATACAACTAACAAAGCCTTCACTACAGATTCCGTATTAATTGCACAAAATTAATATTAATATAATTTTTGTATAATAATAACATAAATAATTTATTTGATTTTTCTTAATGGCAAAACAATATTTTAATACATCGGATAGCTTAAGTTTAATGAGGGAACTGGGTGTGGATGAGGTACTTTGATGAGTAGAGGGTACAAAAGTCCACAAGGTCGAAGTGTAAACCTCAAATAAATCAAAAAAATGTAGATATCGCATACATTTTCACATAAAAGTGCAACTTTTTAAAATATTTGGTCTTGGTGACCCGGTCTGATACGCGTATGTGTGTATATGTGTATGCATATTTGCTTATAATTGTACATATATTTGTATGATTATTGTTATAAGTAATCAGTCGGTCAGCAGAACCCAACCCTATTGTTTGCACTTCAAATATTTTAACGATTCGCCACCAGCATGGCAATTTTATTATTGTTCTCAAGTCATGGTAGGTGTTATAACAATAATACCATACACAAATCTGTTGAATGCTCTCATAATAATTATTCATTGACAAAAGCTCTGCCATTCGGTAAGTCATTTGTACATATACAAATATTTTATACCATTTAGACATGCAACACTTGCCTGACTCTCTGAATTCAATTGAAATGCATTATATACTCGAACATGCATATGTAAGTATTTAGATGCGAATATTATTTAATACTTAGACCCATCTTCGATTATTCGTCGGTAAGACGTACATATGTACATATTATGAGAAGGCTTCCATATCTTTTCATATTTTTTCAATATTTTATTCAAAACATTTTCTTCGTTTCCTCTTTTTAATACAACAATTTGTATGAACGATTGAAGACATCGCATACCGTATCAACAAAGCTCGTACAGCATTCTCCCAATTGTACAACATATCGGTTTAAAATTTCATATCAGTCAAAACTAAATTGTACCGTGAAACTGCGAATCCCGGTCACTTACATCGGTGCTTATCTGAAGGATACAAACATTCGTCAACGCCTACTTGCGCAAAATTTTTACAATTCGGTGGCCACGTAATATTTTAAATCATGAGTTGCTTAATTCGACCAACGAACTCCCAAACCAGCTCATCGTCAAATGCAGACGATTAGGCTCAATAGGCCACACTTTGCGCAAAGATGCCGGCTACGTATGCAGGGGTGCTCTATGATGGAATCCACAGGTGTTAGGAACCATGGAAGACCAAAAACCTCCTGCTGACGACAATGCATAGTGGATACGAACTTATTTAACTCAAACCTGGAGTTCTTTAAAATAACTTGCTCGCAACCGGAGTTAGAGAAAATTATAGTACATGGTCCGGCACTTGAAGTGTAACCCAACTTCAGACTGTTCGCGCAGCTGATGCACGTTATGATGTATGTACGTATGCGATTTCAAGTCATCAAGACCTTTTTTTTTTAAGAATTCAAGTTTAAAATTTTTGAAATGAAATATTTTCAATTCCTCTAATAGGCAAATACATTTTACCATAAAAGTCACCCAATTTAGAACCAGTACTCGAACGGGTTTGTGTGTACGTACCGTTCGGTAGTGCCCGTTTTCGAATCACAGCGCAAGAAACACCAAATTATTGGAAAAGGTTTTTTAGTAGCGGTCGCTCTTCGGCATGCAAGCGCAAACCTCTGAGTGTATTTCTGCCCATCAAAGGGTGTACGCCTCATTTATATTGTATATATAGGTACATATATGATTTGGGTAGATACCACAAATACCTGCACTAGACGATTTAAATCACGAAAATAAAATTGGTGGAATGTAGGCTTTATAGGTTCGCGACATCGTAAAACAATATCTTGTCTTCGCTGTTGACGAATCCAAACGAGATTTTTTGGGTTTTTGCTCACTTGGCGTCTTCAACTTGATTATTCGACTCTTGGTTTCTTCCACTTCTTAGTACATCATATTATTATTATTAGAAGGCCATTACGCACTGCGACCAGAGCTGATCTATTGTGAAAGGCCTATTTTGTAACCCTAGAGTTTTAGGCTTTTTAGAAATTTTAGCACAGTTTTGGGTTTGTTGTTCCAAAGATTGCATGGAGATACTATGATACCACCAAGGTGGTGAAGTCTTTGTCTGCCCAACGCAGGACATTCACAAAGCACATGTTCTGAGCTTTCTATGTCCATTTCGCAAAAGCGGCAGACATTGGTCTCGGATAGACCAATATTGTTTAGATGGTACCTCAGGCTGCAGTGACCTGTAAGGTATCCGGTTAAAAGACGCAGATCTACTCTGTTTAGTGAATTCATTAATGTGGCCTTTTGTCAGTCCACAGAAAGGCTCAGGACCAGTAAGTTGCATATTTGCTCCTTGTTTTGCAAGGTCGTCAGCCATTTCATTTCCCTCATGTCCTTCATGTCCCGGAATCCAACATAGTGTTACTGTGTTGAGGTTTCCTAACGTGTTTAGGAGGTTTAGGCAATCGTTTACCAATTTAGAGGTGATGGTTGTTGATAGAAGGGCTTTTAAAGCCGCTTGGCTATCTGAAAGTATGTAGATGTGAGTACCTCTCATTTTCCTTCTAAGGCATTCTCTCACACATATTTCAATGGCATGTATTTCTGCCTGGAATATTGTTGGGTAGGATCCCATCGGAATCGATTTTTTGAATTTGGGCCCATTGATTCCTGCCCCTGTTCTACCATTTTCCAATTTGGACCCATCAGTAAACCATAGCTGGGAGCCAGGTTTGAAGGTGATAGAGTTAGTTCTCCAGTCTGTTCGTTCATTGATTAAAACTTGGAAGTTCCTGAAGAGTATTGGTTTGGGTGATAGTATATCATCCCTATGAAGAATGGGACTATGTAGGAAGTCTTCTAAGATCTTTAAATGTCCTTTCATATCCCCACTTTTAAGTTCAGATATACCTTTTAGTCTTAAGGCACTCGAGCGAGCTTCCCTTTCAATTAGAATTGGAAGCGGTGGTATGTTCAGGAGCACACCCAATGCATCCGTGGGACACGTTTTCATAGCCCCTGTAATACCAACACATACCAGGCGATGCAGTTTGCTTAATTCGTTTGCCGCCTTTCTTTGCTTGACCTTGGGCCACCATGCTAAGGATGCATAAGTGACTATGGGTTTTACAACTGTGGTGAATGTCCAGAAGGTCATTCTAGGGCTTAGTCCCCATGTCTTACCAAAAAGCCTTGTACAGGCAAAGAATGCCCTTGTGGCTTTTGAAGTAACTCTCTCAATATGGGAGTTCCACGTAAGCGTTTTGTCAAGACTAACGCCAAGATAGTTCGCTTCTGTCGAGAGTTCAAGTGTTGTTCTGTTAAGGGTCGGACATTTGAGATTTATGTTCCTTCTCCTAGTAAATGGTACAAGTGTTGTTTTGGATGGGTTGATGAAATGGTTTCCTCATGCCAGCCTAATACATAAACTACTAGGTCATCAGCGTAACCCTGAGTGTGAAATCCTAGGTTATTCAGTACATCATAAGTAGATAGGTTAGGTTAGGTTGAAGCGGTTGTCCACTCTAGGCTCATGGCCCGTTCTGATGCCGCGTGGGGAACTAGCCCTTATCAACCTAAAACCAATGTGTACTTTTCAAAAATCTTGTGAGGTCCTTAATTTCGACAGAGCCGAGATCTTCCAATTCCTTAAAGGATTGTCTACCCGAAATTGCGAGTCTACGTCTGGTAGATAGATAAATTCATTTATTTTTTTCACAAAAGATCTTATAAGACTATATACAATAATTTTTACTTTATTTAAATGATTATACGGCAAAGACTTTAAAAGTCACCTTCGGAAAAATTAGGTAGATATTTATTTGCAAAACTATGCATGTATAATAAATTTACAGTACTTATACTTTAAAGAACCAATAATAAAATTGATGAATTTTTTCCATCGAAAATTTCCACAATTTAGAACATGAACTGTTTCGGTATTATATTACTAAGGGCAGACCGTCCAAAGAAAGTACAGCGGCATTGTTTTAGTATTGGGCATCGTCCAAGAAAATGTGGGTTTGTTTCTATCTCATTTTAACATAACGAGCAGTTTGTATTGTAAAAACTATTAAACATAATGCTTTAGAATCCATGAAATTTTAAGTTTTTCTATGTCATCCTTAAAAAAACGTTGACCTACACTAGAGTCCAGTTCTTTATATATTCTGTCCGTACTATTTAATGCTCTATTTCACAGTTATTGCCTGTTCGTAGTGTTAATAGGTACAATTAGAAATATTTCCCTTTTTTTACCCACTAGCGTTTTTCTAACACCGTTTCGACCCATTTCAAATTGTATGCTAATCCTATGAGAACATTATAAGATTATAGCGGCAGTTCGCGTTCAAAGAGCGCAACACTTTGATAGTGTTCTGTGCATCCTGTTTCTTTTAGAACGCTCTTTCTATGATATATTCCAATACTTGTTTGTGTTTTAACAAAGCTTTGTGTAAATTTCGTAAAATTACCTTGCACTAGAATGTTGGGTATAATTACCAATAAGACTATTTCTACATACATATAAGAAGTACGTAACTGCTACAATAAACAAATCATTCACATTCAGAAAGCAAAGTCTACTTGAAGAGATCTTTCATTTACTTATAATCTATGTACCAGCAGAAGCTTTGAAGTTAATTCCCACCTACGAGCACGCAGTGAGAACACAGCCAATATTTTAAACCATCATTCGCAAATGTTATGGATTTTTGGATGTTGGCGAAACTGTAATTAACCAGAGAATTTCTAAGCAGAGAGCAAACAGGTTGATAGTGCAGCTTCATTATTTTAGACGTTCTCTGAATGAAATAAGTCTGATACGCTGAGAGAATTTGACATGTGTATGCTAATGAATTGAACACTTATACTCGTATATGTACCTATATATGTATGTACGTATGTATGTATATACGAGTACGATAAAATGAGGTACATTTATTTACATGGATTATTGTACGAGCACACACACACACATACATATGTACATACACAAATTTTATTTAAGGAAAAAAATATAATAAAGTAGAAAAAGGCGCACACGCGCAATTAACAGTCACTTAAATATTCACATGTATGTTTGTATTTGAATACAAGTACAAATATTTGTTGTCTATAGGAAGCTACTCCTACTACGCAATTACTATGATTTTGCGCATATACACGTACATACATATGTATGTGCTCGTTAATGCACGTCAATCTTAGAATCACTCAAACGATGGGACATGTTTCTTAATTATTTGATTATTTGTTTTCATACTACATACAATGGATTATAAAACCAGATGCGGAAATATTTTAAATCCGTGCGTAGCGAAATTTAAAATCCCAGAGGTCATTTATGATGATAAATGTGTGTGTTTGTACATATGTAAATATGTATGTGCATACAATATACAAAGTACATAAGTACAAAAGTAAATAACAACCTAGAATATTAGAGCACAGGCCATAGGAACATTTTAGACACAAGTCTTTATAAAATGGATGCACATCTTTTATTCGGTGAAAACATGGTCCTCTATCAACTTATGGTATCATTGTATATCTGCAAACAATCTGGGATGCTAAACGTACTTTGTTTAGTTTTCATGGCAAAGGAATTGTCAAACAGGTCAGCAAGTCTGTCAAAATGAAGGGTTTCGGAAAGTCATTGTAAGCATTTAAGTACTTTCCAAAGAAGCCAAAAATGTACTATAGCTAACTTTCTGAAGCTACTTTTTGGCACACTGCGATGCCAAACATTTTCGTGCTATACTTTTTGAAATTAAATTTCTAAAGTAATCGTTGTACATTTTATTTATTAGAAAAAAAAAATGAATTATCCTGATAAAGACGGTTCTGGGTAAACAAAAGAAAGAAGAAAACTATTGAATATATTACGAATTCAAAAAAAAAATATTAATATTTATATAATAATGGAAATTTGTCTGTTGAAATACTACTCATCAAAATCATCTACTGCCAGGAAGCAAAATGAAACTTACAAATAATGCAAGCCGAAATTTACACTGGTTTACAAATAATTTATGATTCTTTTTTTACGACGCTAACCATTTTCTTTTAAAATAAATCGCAAAGTCCCAAACATCACTCTTTTCATGACAATTTTCACGATGCCGGCTAATAATGATTTCGGATTAAAGAAAAACGAAGATAGAACGTAAATATGTCTAATATCGTTAATCGTTTGTTGGCGAAAATCTTTTAAAATAAACGAATATAATCTGCTATTTTTTCTTCGGGATACTTACTTCTCTCCAAAACATTTTTTGTTTTTTCAAAGTGTTTATGTTTAGAGCATAGAGCGAAATAAGTGGAGCAGTTTCTATTCATGAAAGGTGGAAAAGGGAAAGTTGTAAAATTCTCGCCAGACTCTATTCAGAATTGCTTTGATTATTTCCAAAACTGGGGTTGTTTTCGCTACAAACACAGCGATTCCGCAGCAACGACACAAATTGCCGCAAGGCAATACCAATAAATCCGACGCCGGAATGGATAGCACTTTATAGTACGCACAAGCACTAGGCGGTAAACGGAAATAAGCGCCAAAAAGTACACACCAAAAAAACGCCAAAAAAATTGGGGCCAAAAACGCCTCAAATAGTAGGCACCAAGGAAATATAACGTATTTCCTACAAGTTTGCACCAACAAACAAGCGCCAAGAAGTAGGCAGTGTTATTTCTCACTATAAACTAGCAACCCCAAGGAAAAACTTAGGAAAAATAGCCTAAAATGTATCTAAGAGGTATATAAGGTATAGCTCTCTCTCTCCTTTTCCTCTACGTTATATCTTTTGATGGCCTTGAAATTTTACTCTCCATTATCGCTCGTCCATCGACGCCTAAGAAGTTTGACTTCAAAAACCCAAAACATAATCACACGAGAACTGACGAAACAGTGGTAGTAAAACGGCGGTAGTCGCTAATTACTAATATTTCAGCAGGAATATTCAACCACTACAACAACAAGACTACTTCATCGAACTCTACCAATTTTCATTTAGCATATTGCCTAAGGCCTTATTTTATAAAATGAATGAAACATGTTTTCATAAAAGAGAAATTTTGATTCTGGCTGCAGTTGTTTCGTTCAACGACCAATTCGATTAAAAATTCAAATACAGTGAACTCTCTCCTATCTTCATACAAAAACTTAGTGTCACTATAGATACATTTCTGGTTTATGTGCGGTCTTCAGGATCAGCCAAATCCAACCTAACCCAACCTACTCTCTGCTAACGGTCACCTCCCAAAAGCGGACACTTTCTTCAGTCCCTTAGGTTTACACTGCACATATTTTGAAAGGGAGCGAATAATTTTTAACGCCTACTTCTTATGTATAACAGTAATTTCAAGCAAGCATGGATTTTTCAAAAGTAGGGAATTAAAATTATAAAAAAAATCGTTATTGGAGATTCTACCACATGGGATATAAATTGCGATTTCTGCTTAACTTCTTCTCGACTTTATTTTATTATTTTATTGATTTTTATTTCAATCAACTAATTACAAGCGTCCGTGCTGATAAACTATAGTAAATAATAGCAAATTATACAGAGAACGAGTTCAACTATCATTTCTTCCAGCATCGAGTGCTTGTTGCTTGTTTTGTTTGTAAAAATATAGCATTGTAATTGTAATTGTAATAATAAACTGAACTAGTAAACAATAATAGAATATTTTTGTGCTACAAAACTTAGCACAGTACGAATTGCATTCTCGATTTGCGTCATGATCTCTGAATAACATTTCTAGCAAGGCAGTGATTACTCAATAAATTCTATTAACGACAAAAAAGGTAGTAAGTCGCACCTGTGACATGAGTGTACTCGTATCGAGATCGATTGGCATCTGAGCGAGTAATGCGACATTCGTCTTTCTTTGGGTTGGGTCACTCCTATTTTAGATATGCGCAGGTATATGCAAATGCAATGTACAACTGATACCAGCAGGAAAATCTGCTCAAGTACCGGAATTCTAGTTCGCTTAGTTCTGTGAAGATTTCAGAAATATTCGTATGCATGCGTTTGAACTATTCAAAATTGCATGCTGACAATAAGGCCTACCGAAGGCTAAACTCAGCTGTCGCTCGTTTGAAATATAAACAAACTAATAAAGATTCGAAATCAAAAGCGCCAGTTAGGAATTATTTTCCTTTCTTTAGCAGACGACTAGCAAAATTCATCGCGACAGTTGAAAAATGGTCGTTTGGAAATCTTTTGTGGATAGAGGCGACGACTCTATATTTTTCCACTTTGAACTGACAATTATTACAAAGGCAATCGAATTTTTCCATGTAAAAGCGTGCTTTAATGTATGCATAAAAAAGCAAAACTTTTTTAAATGTGTTCTGAATACTTAATAATTTTTACGTGGGATTTATTTAATGGGGTGTGTGGAATTCATTTTTTATTAGCTAATGATAGACTACGCACGTAACCTTGTTTTTTAGATTTATCTAGTACATACTAGGTTGTTCAATAAGTTTTGCAGTTCGATAAGGAAATCACAATTTTATGGTTTGAAATGCACTTTATTATTCAGTATAGTCTCCCTCAACATCTATACGCTTGTTCCAAAGAGATTCCAATTTCATCCCTGAAGTGAGAATCTGGAAGGACTGCAAAATACGCTTCCACAGCTGTTATGACCTCATCACTTGATGAAAAACGTTTCCCACGCATGAATTTTTTTTAAGTCTGGAAACAGATGGAAGTCGTTAGGGACCAAATCTGGCGAATACGGTGGTTGCTTTAACAATTCCAACTTTAATTCATGGATTTTAGCCATTGTCAGAATCTCCTGTCTTTTCCTGATGAAAAATAATTTTTTTGTTCTACAAACTGGGTCTTCTTCACGAGAGGATACAATAATATTCAGAATTTATTGTTTTACCAGTTTTCAAGTAATCCACAAACGAAATTCCTTTCGCATCACAAAAAACTGATGCTAACACGTTCTTGGCCGATTTCTGTACACGAACTAATTTCGGAGCCGATGAACCAGGTTCATACCACTCTTTAGCCTCCTGTTTTGATTTAGGATCATGGTGATAGATCCAAGTCTCATCTATAATGATGAATCGACGAAAACGATCGAAAACGCACTAAATGTTACTAAGAAAATCGCGTGCGAATGTGATTTTGTTTCTTTGTTGGAAAATGCCGTACCCATTGAGCACATAGCTTTCTGAAACCCTGTATGTACTTCAGTCAAAATATTGCTTCCACTGATTAATGAGATGCCTAGGACTTCTACTAAATCTCTTCAAGTCACTCGATGATTTTCCAATACGATATTCTGTATTTTTTTCGGTTTCTGGTGTGTTGCTGTTTTCGGACGTCCTTAACGTGGATCGTCTTCAAAGCCTCGTTTAAATTCAGCAACCCATCTTTCTACTGTAGTAAGGGGTTAGAGCTAGTCAGAGGCCCGAAAAAATTATGATTTTCAATCTTTGTTTTTTGCTAGTCAATTGCTTTATTTTACAAAAATAAAAACATAGCATTAAACACCATGTTTCGACTTGACTTTAGCAAAATTTCAAAAAAGAAATTGTAAAAGTTATCGCTGTTTGTGTGGAGCCCGTTTCTCCAGAAGTCCCTTGCGGTGATCATCGCAAGTCCTTTGAGATTCATCTAAAATCAATCGGAGGAGAGAAATTAGTTTTATTAATAGATAATCTTGCGCCTGATCGAAGCTTATTGTTTTCAAAACCAATAATATAGCGGCTTCTGGAAATATTTTTCAGATTTTCGAGAAAAAAACCGATAATTAATCGTGTAAAAAAAATCGAAATTTTTGAAAAAAGAAAATCTTTCGGTCAGGCACGAGTTTTTTATGTTTTTCAAAAGCAGTATGAATTTTATTGTGATCTACCAAGCGGTTTTTAAATTACAGTGGCCACCAGTTCAAAAAACATAGTTTTGAGAAGAACGCATTTAAAGTCTTGCTATGGATTTATGTAGATTCATACGAATTATTTAATTACTTACACTGTGTCATCTATTCCTGGGTCATATAATAGTTCTTCAGCCGTCATAGCAGCTTCCAAAATATCGATTTGCTGTTGCCTACGTAGCACTCCACCTTCTCGTGTGTTATCGTTAGCGCGCGTATCTGTCACTTTCTGCACACACGAATTCATCCATTTTTTCAGCATATCGGTGAGAATTAGCGCCTGAACGCCCTTTGTTAATTGTTGAATAACTCGAAAAGTATTGTCGTATTCACTTAAAATTTTCACACAATATTTTTAAGATATTATATTGTACTTTAAGAAAATGCAAGAACAGAAAATACAATTTTTTGAAAATTCTGATAACCGCTAACCCCCTAATATATGACGAATACGATAGCATAAATACATCAAATATGCCCCTCCTCTAAATCATAAAGTCAACATTTGAAGATCCTAAGATACATCTTTCGTACAGGAAACATCAAAAGACAGCACAAAGGGGTTTTCTTATAGCGATCGGCCGTCGCCACGCAATTCCACACCCACGAATGTTGAGTTCGTACGAAGTCATGTCATAGTGATATTTAAATCATTTGCCACTAAGCGTAGGTAAATGCTTTCACGTTAAATTTGCTAAATCAGCCAATACTTTACATACTTCGTATAACATTGTTGCCTCCCCCTGTAATCCTTTGAAGTTATCAAAGACTTGGGCGTTATTTTTGCCCTTAGTAGCCCACACACTCTCAAAACATTGTATTGTGCTTTTGTTAGATCGAAACTAGAGTATGACGCTGTTATTTGGAGAACGTACCAAAGAGGTCTCTCTAATCTGATTGAGACGGTACAAAAACGCTTTTCTTCATTTTGCGCTTCGACTTTAAACTTTTCAGAACCATTACCATCATACCGCTCCCGATGTTTATTGACTGACTTAAAAGAACTTGACAGCAGACGACATTTATTATTCGTATAATTACTGAAACTATTGATTGTCCTTTCCTTCTGAGTAAAATTCAATTTAATAATAATAATAATAATAATTGGCGCGTACACTTCTGTTAGGTGTTTCGCCGAGCTCCTCCTCCTATTTGTGGTGTGCGTCTTTGATGTTGTTCCACAAATGGAGGGACCTACAGTTTCAAGCCGACTCCGAACGGCAGATATTTTTATGAGGAGCTTTTTTCATGGCAGAAATACACTCGGAGGTTTGCCATTGCCTGCCGAGGGGCGACCGCTATTAGAAAAATGTTTTTATTAATTTTGCTTTCACCGAGATTCGAACCAACGACCTCTCTGTGAATTCCGAATGGTAATCACGCACCAACCCATTCGGCTACGGCGGCCAATTTAGTGTTCCTAATAAGAAACTTCGACAGATGAAACCTTGAAAATTTGGCTCCTCAAGAACCAATTACGAGGTGAATGCTCTGATTTCCACTTTCTTCACCTTCCTGAATGCGACCTTTTGTAAGGGAGTGTCAAAATTCTAATGCCACAAGGGAGCAAACCTTTAATGATTGAAAATTTACCTCTACCCAGGAAAAAATTTTCACAAATTATGTCAATTAAAAAGTAGTAATAACAGAGTAAGTAGATATGTATGTAGTATTTTGAGTTTTGTTTATTGAAAAGAAATTATTTTTTGCAAGTCTAAGACACAGGATTTGGGTTATGAAAACATAACCGTTGACCTCATACATTTAAAAAAAAAATTGTTTTGAGTACACTCAGTTGCATTCTTATATGTATAATAATATAATATATTCAAAGCGAATAGAAAATTTAACTATAGGAAAGTGAATGGTACAAATATGCAAGCAACTCGTTACAACAAATGATAAGAACGGCACAAACCGGTGTGTATATATGTATATTCCATTATGTATAAATTTCTAACTGCTTAAATACTAAAAAATAAAATATTAGCCTAATCTGCAAATGTATCATCGATAAAAAGTTAATCTATCATTTACATACATACATATTAAATATGTATATGTATTAGAAAGCATAACAACAAGCAAAGCAAACTTTGAAATGAATTAGATTTTGAAAAAGATATGCAGAAAATCAATATACTAACACATTTGTAAATCAACCATAAACGATTGCCTTGCTCTTGTCATGTGGAGCAGCATTGTCCTTAAATACTTTTACACTTATTGGTGAATAAACTCACCAGGGATACATTAAGGTATGTACATACGTTTATAAATGTAAATGCTGAGCAATGTTTTCGCCGATATTTAAATATTAATATATTATGTCATCATATAACTATAAATGAGTCATAACAACTGACACAGTTATTGCATAGGCATTTTATACCCGATTTTTCTTTAAAATATTACTATATCATCCCACGGTGTTATGGATTTTTTGAAAAATCGTCGAACTATTTGAAGCACTCATCGTGATGTTCTCAATGCTTTCGTGGCTACCCAATCTTACGAGTGTCGGCTTCTTCTTCATTGCAGCTGCTGCAGCTGCCGAACGGGGGCCCAACATATAATAAGTTTTTGGTGGTGATTTTTGTTTGGGCATCGCAGGGATGGCGCCCTTTTCTTTGCGCTGCTCCTCCCTAGTGCGTGTTTCATTATTTACCATGTCATTTGGATTAGGCATTGGATGGACGTTGCCATTGCTATATTTTTGTGGGCGTAGTTTTTCCGGTATCATAAATGATTTCAGCTCCAACTCAGTTGTATTGACCACTTCGCAGTCAATTTGCATTAGCACTATGTCGCCATTAATTGCTGGATCGCCTGCAGGTAGCATTAAAGTCATCTTTGGGCGTGCACTCTTGTTGTAGGCTGAAGCAGGTAGCAATATGTGATCCATGTTGAACGATAGCACATAAAATGTATCGTCTTGCCTTTTTATGCCCTTGAACAGACGTAGGTATTCCTCGCTAATTTTTGGCTTGAAAATTTCCAGAGAGTTTTTTTCGTGCTCAGATTCAAACTTATTATCAATTCCATTTGCTTGTGCCGTGTCCAGTTTTGCTTGTTTATTGTGTACCAATGATGGTGGTGGCACGATTATTTTACGTTTCATTTTTATCGGTGGCACAGCCTCTTGTAGAGGCAATTGCAATGGTTTCCCGTCAAAATAGGGCGATGAAAATTTTCCAAATCGTAGCGCATTGTCCAAGGGGGTTCCGTGTTTCTCATACAAGCTCAAGTTCAAATAATCGTTTACATCTATCCACTTATGCAAATTGCTATGCAAGCGATGATTTTCCGTGTGATTTGAGCCGCTAGCACATTTATTTGCATCGGATGCCAACGGCAGTTCCTTGGTTGCTACATTCCCATTTTGTTCACTTACCACTGCCGCCTTGGAGCGATTTACTGGATGTAAGAAATGTAGTGGTGGCACATCCATTTCAGTTTCTCGTTTGGAGTTATTCAACTTCTGCTTAAATTCACTTTCTGTTTCGGCCCAAAGCAACCGTCGGTTTGTGGAGACGGGCTCGTCAGCAGAAGCAGCAGCCGACTCAATCGAATTGTCAATAGAATTTTTATTCATATAATTCTGGAAATTGCCCACATTCATAGATACCATGAAAGCCATAGCAAATAGAATGGCTATATTCTTTTTGATGTTAGCGGCTGTCATTCGTTGCTTTAGACTTCTGATGGTTGGCTTCGAACCGATTTTCACATGTTGATCGCTGGCGCAACTTTTTTTGTTGATATCCAATGTGTTCAACACGAACTCACTGATGTTGCTATTCTTGCACTGGCAAGATTGTGCCAAAGCAACCAATTGGGATCGCAGTGATGAATTTTCCTAAAAAAGCAAAAGCAAAATAGGAAAAATAGCAATTCAGCAAAACTATATGCAAGTGATAAGGCAGTTCCACAGCATAAAAGGTTCAAAAAGCAGATTAAATAAATATAGACATTTATACTAAAATGTGTAGTAATCGGAACTTACTCCCTTCAATGTACAGTTTTCCTTCTCCAAGTCGTTAATACGCGACTCAAGTGAAACAACGTATTCCTTTTTCTTTTTACGCGACAACGACGCGGACTCCCTATTTTTGATCATACGCTGCTGTTTCTTCCACATTTTTTCATCAATGAGTCCCTTATAAACGCTAAGACTGGTAGGGCCGGCATTACTGGACGCCTTTCCAGCTGTTCCAATAGTACAGTTCCCTCCATGCGTATTTTTTGTTGATTGATGCTTAACAACCACTGGCCCGTTGATTGTTTTAACTATTTTTGGTACAAAGTTATGATGTACACCTAATGCGCCATTACCAGACGACACAATTTTATTAGCAGTTATTACTTTTCCACTTGCCGTTTTCAATATAATTTTTGGTGCTGTTGTTCCAACGCTTTTTCCACCTTTCCCATTTACTTGGGTTAATGCTTTATAATCATTCATTGTTAGAAATACCGTTTTTGGCTTGGAATTAACAGGAGGAACGATTTTGGAGGCATTCGTTGTGGGAGCAAGAGCTGTTTTAATAGTATTAGTGGCGTTGTTGATGTTTACTTTCGGTGCCAACTTCGGACCAATTTTAATTGGTGCCGTGGATTTAGCATTGCTGCTCACTTGCGTTATTGCTTTTAAGGGTAGCGTCTTCACAGGAATTAATGTGCCCGACAGCACACTGATGGGCTGCACTTGCTGCACCGACTGCAGAGAGCCAGCAGATGTGGGAACCGCGTGCGTTGTAGCACTGTTCATTGGAACTACTGGCATAATTACCGGCACGGTAGAAATACTAACATTATTTGTGTTTGCAGCCGGTAAGAGTATAGTTTGTTGTTGTTCAACTGTTGGAGATAATACGTTTATAGGTTCAAAAGTGTCCTCTTGTTTAATTTCAGTTGCAGGTGCTGCCTCACTTTCGTTGCAGGCTATGTCGCTGATATTATTTTCTGAATCTGCGTGCGAGTTAATTTCCATATAGGTTTGCGAGCGCGAAGCAACTGATGAGACATCACTCTGCACACCACTCGTTGAACTGCCTCCTGAGCTGCTGCAACTCCCGGTGGGGGAGGAATTATTACGTTGTCGCAACTCATTCTGGTTAAGAAACTCCATATTTATGTCGTCATCTTTGCGGAAAAAATTTATAAACTCATCGGGATTAAAACTGTCTTCATCCATAGATGAAACTGATGAGGTACGCTCTAATTTGAACGCAGGTGTGCATGTTGCAGGGCTGGCAAGCTCACTGGAACTTAAGGGCAAACCAAAGTTGAATTCATTAAGCGTTGGTACAGATTGCGATGATAAATCATTAAGTTCCACTTTATATGGTATTTCAAAATCATGTACATTATGGGGCGTAAGGTTGTTCAAGTCAATGGAAGAATCAAGATGGGAATCGGTAGAACGAAGAATTTCTTCAATATCATCGAGGGAATAATTATCGGATGATGGCAACAGTCTGTCGAAGTTTCCTAAAAAAAACAAAAGTTTAGTTACTGTTTTAGTTTTAAATATTATAAAGTTTAGTTAAAGCAGAATATCGCTTGATCTAAGATAATATGTATATGTAGATGTGCAGCTGAATGCAATGTGCACAGTGCACACATATGTACATAAGTACATAAATTTAGATGAATGTTCATATATGCAATGCATCAAGCAATGAGACCAATATCATTTTTTTCTTATCTATTGGAATATGACAAAGCACAGTTAGTAAACATAAATAATTAGGCCATATGCATATCTTTTTTGGGAGGTTTTTTCTCGAATTGCGATGTTGTCCTATAAGTAGAGTCACCCAGACTCCAAACATCAAGAGATTTCATGAAAAGCTGAAAATGACAGAAATACACTCGTAGGTTCGCTGTTCCTACTGGAAAAAGGTTTCCCATATTTTCATATCTTTACTTTACTTTTAAAAAGCCTACATATTTATATATGTACATATATACAATTTTAATACGCCGTTCACCAACACATGGTGAATGACACCGAATACAGAACAATGCTGAATCATAGATTTTATTATTAAATTTGATTTTTTTGTTCATGTATTTTCTCTAAATTAGTCTAGTTGATTTAATTAGTTTGAAATGGTAATTCAACGTAATTGTATTTCTTGAACACAATGTGCAACAAGAACATAGGAAAACATACGGCCATTTAGCTACTCAAACCCCTGGAGAAAACACTTACCGTAAAAACTTCCGGCATCACACGACTCCAAATCCATTTTATAAATTTGGGCATCTAATTTCTCTATTTAAACTTAAGAAACATGCCGTAAATTTACACGCATTTGCCAGATAAAATCATAAAACCTGATAATTTTCAATTTCAATCACTTGTACAATGCAAAATTGCCTACGAAAGCAAAATCAACAAGGAAACGACCAAATGTCAAATAACAGAGGTGCATGTCGAAGACGAATTCATACAAGGTGTTAACAATGGAGCAACTTAACTACTTTTTTCGGGCGATGTGGTAGTTTGAATATCAAAGAGCTCTGGGTTATTTTTTTTGTAAACAGTTAACCGTTTTTTTATACTACTGCTATCACTTTGTAAGAATTCGGCTTGAGCTTGTCACGTCAATTATAATGGTTTCTTTTTTCGAAAAAAATGTCATCTCGTTGTATGGCAACATTATGAAAATCTTACCAATCACGCAGCACATATATTGCATGTTTCATTTGAGAAAAGAAAAATTTTCATTTCACCCATTCACAAAAATGTATATGGAATATATAATAATAAAACTGAGCGATTTACTTCAATTTTTTTTTTGTGTTTGGAAAATGAATATGCTGAAAAAATAATATTAAAAAATGGTCAGCCATGAGGCAGATCAGACTAAATCCAATAGTATCACGAGAAAATAAAACTCTTCGTGTTCGTAGCAATGTTTTTTACAGATTTTCCAATCAAGCGTCTTCATACGCCCACTTTTTGGGAATATTTTATAATTTGTTATTTAATCGATTATCCTTAATACAAAATAGCAAATTATTAAACGAATTTAATAATGAATCTGCATGTATGTTTTCCCCAGCTGTCGGTTACGCGCTATAAAAATAATTAAGATTTCACAATGTACAAACAGTATTCCCTGTTTTGTTACCATCCTATACCCAGATTTTAAAATTTTACTTTACAGTCAGCAAATCATACGAATCGGTTGAGTCAGTAGAGGTTGCTTAAAAGTAAATTTTCTTTAGAATTGTCTGAACGCCTAACTACGCATTTTTTTCCGTTTTAACTGACAAGACGTATTTTCAATTGCCTTTAGAACATTGCCTTGTGTAAGCACAAGGTTTGTTCTGTTTCGCACAAACTATTTCTTTTGAGTTCGAGTTTTTCGCGAATTACAATAAAATCTCCCCAAATTGGCCAGTTGCATCACATCATATGTAAATTTACTGTCTTCGAAGAATCAAAGGCAGAACCGAAGACAATGAAAGAATTGTGAATTTAATACTAAAAAAGTGTGAATATTTTGTTATTGACTTTGCAAAAATGTCTCCAGAAAACGCATAGTAACGCATGTAATTTCTTGCGTTTTCATGCGTGGCGCTCAACGGAATTGATGCATTCAATCGAAACGATATACATATGTATGTAAATTTAAGGGCACCTGAAGTTTTAAATCGTTTCTATCAAGCACCAAGGGGTTCTATTTTGGATTGTGAATTAACAATCTTATAACTTGAAATTTATAAGGAATTTTAATTATAAATTTCCAAACTTCTGGCTATACCTTCATACCCCATAGTTTCTTCAATTCAGTGGCAACCTTATCCAATTGATTAATGTTAATGTCATTATTGTCAGTTGTTGGTGTCTGGATATTATATGTGCTGTTTTCTATTTTTGCACAATTTTCAAGTTTTTGAATTGTTCTAATTTATGTAAACTATATTTTTAGTAAAACCTACGATCATGGCGACGTATAGCAACCAACATTGGTTGCTTTCCCACATACGAAATTCCTTTATCTCAACCGACGATACGGGAATGTGTGAGACTGTGATGTTAAGTGATGATATGCCCAAGCACTTTTTGCGTAAATATCAATTACCGAATAATATCGTCAATCAAAATAGAGCACAGAACAGAAAATCGGTTGGAAATAAACAACAATTTCAACGCATGCTAGATCCGGCATTGCAAGAAGTAGACTTTGTGTGCTATCCGGGTTTAGACCAAAGTGATGATGAAGATATGGACCTATCCACACAGTCATTTGAAATTCAAATGTACCCAGAGATCGGGGCGCATAGGTTTCGTTCAAATACTGCAGCGAAGCTGGAAAAAATGGACATAGCTCGTCGAAAGGCGGCGAAAACAAAGTCTGTAAATTACGATGACGACATTGTGCCACCAGAGCGGAATGATTTTTTCGTTAAAAAAAAAGTGAATCAAGTTTTGGTTCAGAAGACAAACAATCATGAAAACAATGGCAGAGATATTGATGTGACCGACGACTCTGGTGGGGGTACGGCTAAAACTGCACGAACAATAAAAAGCAAGCTGGCACTGCAGTTGGCAAATAGTCCTAAGCAAGCACAAAACAAATTCATGGAATACGCACGTTTCGATGGCACTTCTCAGACAGGCATTCAAACAAAACGTATACACGTCTTCTTAAGTATGTTACCCGAACGAGAGCGCAATTACCCTATAAAAATATGTGTATTGGCAAGTGCCAAAATTATTGAGGTAAGATTAAATATTCTTATGCTATAAGCCCTTAAATATGTAATATATATAAATTATTATACAGGTGATTGGGCTCGTTTGTTATAAAGCAACAATACAATTTCCGGATATTCCATTGAAATCAATTCGTCATTATGCGCTGTACATGACTGAAGATAATGATGATATGGCCGACTTTCCTCCACTCGACAATAGAGAACCCTGTTCGAAGTTCGGATTTTCTCATCTTACCTTAGCTGAGCGCCGGCCATTAGCTCAGGTAACACGTATCGACTACGCCAATAATGCGGCAACAAAATCAATGACCTCTGAGGAAGACAAAGCAAGACTGGCAGCTGCAGCTGTACGCTCGCTGCAAGGCATTGAGCTTAATGGCGGTGGAGATGGAGACGAAGAGGATTCCAATTGTGCTACTGTAAGCAACAATGATGATTACGAAGAGCGCATGATGAGTCATAATGACATGCTGGAAGCGCCTATGTATCGCACATATCGTTTAAATATCATCGGTAAACCTTTCTTCAAAACGGAGGTAACACTTGGCATTTCGGGAGAGCGTATTGAAATTGATCAACACAAGAACGCAAAATTTTGGACTAAACAAAAAGCAGTCACCTACCCTATTGATGTCATTGCAGCTTGTGAAATAGTCGAACGCCGACATTTAAAAGCAACCCTCCGCATATGGTTAAAGTCGTCCTCTTCATCATCATCTGCCAATAGTAACAAAACGTCTGCTGATATGAAATTAACAACTCATGTTTCTGAAAGTGGGGGCAGCGGTGCCACAGCAGCGCCACATTCGCCTACCAGCCCCGGCCATTATCTGCACGTTCACTCACCCTTTGGTCTCTTCTCAACTTCCTCTAGCAGTACTGGTAGTGCCTCAGGCCATCATTACTCTCACATGCGTTTTAAACATTACGATTTCGAAGCTGACACCCACACTGCTGAACACATTCTTAACAAATTAAATTGCATACTAAAGGTGAGATCCAGTGAAGTGCGGCGTGAGTTTCTGCAGTCGAGGGAACGCAAGCAGGAAAAAAACCAAGCAAAGAAACAATTAAAAATGTAGTATCTGCGCTTATATTGGCATTGTTTTCGTGTGATGTTGGACTCCTATGCGATCGAAAACTGCAAGCAGAACTCGATGTTTTCTTTATTCAAGTCGGCAAATGCACGTTTTGATTGATCGTGGCGTATTTATGCTTCCGACGGTCGTGAATGGAATTTATGATGTATTATTTAAAGCGAGTTTAGGTTATTAAAATTAGAAGAAAAAAACTGAAATGTTGCTACAACATTAAAAAAGTATCATATTTGATGATGCAAACTTATTAAAATTAGTTACTGCAATAAGTGTTATAAAAAAATGGATTATGTATTTGATTATGATTACGGACTGCATAAAGGCTCGATTATATTGTACTCAAGATAGACCAAAAATAGAAGCCAGCTTCGGGCACAAATTTATATACATAGAAGTCTTTTCAAACAAAGGGGCATATTGAAAATTTATGTATGGCACTTTTGTAGTCCTCAAAAGTCTACATATTATACCAACGAATTAAGGCAATTTCGTTTTAACATCGGTTAAGACCTCAATGTGAGAAAAAAATTAATTTAACTTGGATTATAGTTAAAGGCATTATACGCTTAGAAAACCACCAGATAGCATCACGAGAATGGCACTGGACTGGAATCCGCAGGGCAGCAGGAATTCGCATTCGGCCAAAGTATACTCAGAGAAGGCAGACATCACAGGGGACGGCGCAAAAATGATAGCCCAGAACGGAAGAGTCTTTTCGAAGCCCTATGCTCCGAGCGGAGTGAATAAGGAAAAAATAAAAAAAAAAAGCTAAAGGCAATATTAAAATAATTTTAATTTTAATTCTATGTGTGCAGTTACTACAATATATATTGCATTTGTCTTTTCACACGCTAACAAAAACTAGATTTTCCTGTACTCCTGAAACTACTCTTGCAGGAAGTGCAAAAAAAATATGAATTTAAATGTCTCCTCACTTGTCCAGGGCAGTACGTCTTAGCAAAAAGTTGTGCTTAAAATAGATTTTGTTGTTTATTTACTGCTTATTTATATTTATTTCCTCATACGTGTAAATATTCATCGCACAATTCGATTTATTAAATTATATGAATTGTCGAATTGTGAAAGCAGTAATAAGTGTGTAACGGAACAAACTAAGTGTTTGCACAGCGTACGCACACATCTACAAAACTTGTTCGTTCTTATAAATTATTTGCATGAGTTTAATTTTTAACAAATGCCGCTAACAAAAGCAACAAGCATATGCACGAACCAAGATATGCACATATTCATATACATATACACATATGTGAAATGAAAATTAAAAGCAAACACTTTCAAGAGCACTCTGTGTTTGATGTAAAAATAGAAATGCGTTGAGGGTCAACTGCTCAGCCCAACTGCCGTCGTCGCCATTTCTCTTTACATATGTATGTACGTGCATATGCATGATTTTTTGTAGTGCATTAAAATTGCAGTCTAGCTTCGTTTTTGTTTGATCGGTTTGTACTTTGAAATAATTGCAATTGCAGTTCCGGTTTTCCATGAAACATGCTGAGAGTGTAAAGCTCTGCTCTTTTCCTCGCTCGCAAACGATCGGGCCTCAACGACATTGTCGTTGATTGTCAGATGAACTTGAAATTCTGCCTCTATATATTTCCGGCTGTCGCGATAACGGTTGCTGCGTCGGTGGTGTGTTGACTATCAAATGCGAATTGTTGACGCGCTCCATTTGATTTTTGCAAGGCGTATAAGTATAATTTGAGCGGATTATTATTATTAGCAATTATTTATTTATTTATTCACCGTAGCTTAAGCGTTATGAACAGTTATATAAGAGGTAATTAGCCATGCAATTTGCAAACAGATGCAATTTATTGAGTTAAAATAAGTCATTACATGCTAGAGAAGTAGAAAATATCGATAAATGAAAAAACGAGATATGTATGAAACTTTGAGGTTGGTCTTGTAGTAGCTCTGCTTTTGGTCGGTTTTTCATCAGTTGTTGTAGTAGTACTACTTCTTCTTGATTGGCGCGATAAATGCTTAAGCGATTTCACATCAACGGTATGTTGGGCATGCTCCCACTAACACTATAACATTCCTTCTTCTCGGCTGACTTTCACCTTGGTAGCGCGTTAGCATTTCTTCAAGATGGAGTCGCGTTTATGTCGGGTTTGAAGTATCTTCACTACTTGGGAACCGTTTGTTGACGGGTTTCCAGGTTTCAGATTCCAGAGATATCCTCTTGAGTTTGTCCTAAGTTTTTGAGTATCAACTTGCTTATTCTGCCGAGACCAATTGCTTTGGATGGCTGGATTAACCGGACAATTCGTTTAAGTTCTCGATTATCAGCAGTACACCTGGACCGACGTATGCAACTATTCGCCCAAGAAGAAGACTCATCCGTGAATATTACATTTGCCCAATTCTGTTCTGAATTTGTCTTAGCCCATGCAAGACCTTTTTGAAATGTATGGTAATAAGAGTAGCGCTTTTTTTCAATATGCTCCGGAATTTGAGATCTTCTGCACGTAAACGTTCTCGAATCATGCCCTTGGATACATTAACATCACTTTTCCTTAAAACTGCTTCTACTTCACGCAACGGTTAGTTCGGCTTTGTCACAAAAAAATTAATGATCTTCTCATCTTGCTTTGCAGAGGTTTTTTTGTTTTTGGTCTCAGCTGAGAAAGTCAACATTTTTAACTTCGGTATTTCATTGGTCATACGTGCTAACGTATGGCGCAGAAGTGTGGACGATGACAACATCCGATGAGGCGACGCTTGGAGTGTTTGAGAGAAAGATTCTGCGCAAGATTTTTGAACCTTTGCTCGTTGGCAACGGCGAATATTGCAGGCCAAAGAACGATAAGCTGTATGAGGTTTACGACGACATAGACATAGCGCAGCGAATAAAGATCCAGCGGCTACGTTGGCTGGTGGTAGCAGAGGAAGAGCAAGGCCTCCTCTGCATTGGAAAGATCAGGTGGAGAAGAACTTGGCTTCACTTGGTGTGTCCAATTGGCGCCGGTTAGCACGAGAAAGAAACGACTGGCGCGCTTTGTTAAACTCGGCCAAAATCGCGTAAGCGGTTATCGCACCAATTAAGAAGAGAAGATTTCATTGACCCCTTTTACTTATACACGTCTTCGACTTCTTCAAATATTTTGCTGCAGATACACGTGACATTTTTGAACCTTTGGGGTGTGTACATAGGCACACTGCTTCAAATCGTTTTTCATATGCCTAACTCATTTTGTAAAACAAACATACGATTTCTAAATTGCACAACGCGTATTGCGAAAAGCGTACGCTTATTTAGCCTCATTTAAATTTTGTATAATGGAACTCTAAGTTTGAATTTTTCCGGTCACGCTTCCATTAGGCAGACTGTAAAATTATGCCACTTTGAAATATTTTTAGGCCACATATCGTTGAAAGATGTGCAAGCACAACAGCTCACGAATTTGTGGTACTATTGCGCTGCTGTTGTGTCACAAATGGAACACCCTACCGTTTTCGGCCGTCCTTCAACTTCAAATTGTTTCGGTTTGTGAGATGTTTGATGAAAAACGTGAAATAAAAAAAATAGATGAAGTAGCTGCTTGACCTTAATATCCCAATACCCTAATTGTTAGTTCGATTCTATCATTGGAGTTGTTGGCCTCCTCACATTTGGAAGTACTCGATGAATTCACACATTACCCACTTCGCCGATATACGTTTTTGTACAGTATTTAAAAAAATATAGCATATTTATGTGTGTATCTTCTGTATTGCTTATTCGTTTACGAATGTATAGCGATTATACAATGTTTTATATCTTTTTGTTTCTTAACTACATTATTTAAAGCATATTATTCCGGCCAACGCATCATCTCCCTTCAATTTTTCCTTCCAATATTAATTGTAACATATGGTATTTGGTGTTTCTCAAGATGTGTGCAAAATAAGCTGTCTTGCGACGTTTTCTAAGTTAGAAACCAGATCGGTCCACGGAATTTTCAAAATTCGCCTAAAACCACATTTCCAAAGCCTCGAGTCTTCATATCAGAGACTTTGAGTGTCCTACATTCCATGCCATATAAGAGCACAGACCCCACATAACACTTCACAAAACGAATTTTAAGATTAATATCGAAGTCATGGCAGCTTAAGATCTGTCTGAAGTTGCAAAATGTAGCTCTAGCCATTTCTCTTCTGGTTTTTATTTCGGCTGATGTGTCCCAATTTTCATTCAACCAGCATCCAAGATATTTGAAATTCGAAACTTCTATTTCGAAATTTTGAACCATCAGTGTTTGATTAGTGTCTGCTCCTGCGTGACTCCTGCTGACATAAATGGATTTCGGTTTATTAATGTTAATGTTAAGACCGTAATTTTCGTCGTGATGAACAATTTTAATATCGTTTGCAAATCGTTCAAGTTATCTGCTAAAAGTGTGGTGTCGTCGGCATATCTAATATTATTTATAAGCACACCATTAACTTGAATGCCTTCATGTAAATCCCAAAGAGCTTCTTGGAAGATTTTCTCAGTATAGATGTTGAAAAGGATGGGTGATAATATACATCCTTGCCTAACGCCTTTATGAATGGGGATTTCCTCTGATTTTTCATTAAAAAAAAAAATAAATAAATAAGTGGCGCGTACACTTCTGTTAGGTGTTTGGCCGAGCTTCTCCTCCTATTTGTGGTGTGCGTCTTGATGTTGTTCCACAAATGGAGAGACCTACAGTTTCAAGCCGACTCCGAACGGCAGATATTTTTATGAGGAGCTTTTTCATGGCAGAAATACACTCGAAGGTTTGCCATTGCCTGCCGAGGGGCGACCGCTATTAGAAAAATGTTTTTTTATTAATTTTGCTTTCACCGAGATTCGAACCAAGGATTTCTCTCTGAATTCCGAATGGTAATCACGCACCAACCCATTCAGCTACGGCGGCCGCCGTTTTCATTGTCAACATTAATTACGGCAATCTGGTTCCAGTAAAGGTTTCTTAAACATCGCAACTCCTTTGTGGCAATATCGAGTGATGGTAGGATGTTCAAGAGTTCGGCATGTTGCACTGTGTCGAATGCTTTTTCATAGTCTAGAAAACACATGAATACATCCTTTCGCACAACTTTGCAATTTTGGACAAGAACATGGACACAAAACAGTACTTCACGAGTTCCCATGCCATTTCTAAATCCAAATTGCGTAGGGCCCATGGCTTCTTCACATTTTCTATAAATTCTATTATGTATAAAAAAATTTTTGTGAGTGATTCATGAGGCATATGAGCATACATATGTATATTACTCGCACTTTTTGCATTGAATTATTTTTTGGCAATATAATGCGCAGAAGTATCTGTAATCCTTCTTCGTCAACCAATCTTAACATTTCTGCAGGAATTTCGTCAGAACCTGTTGGTTTGTTATCCTTTGAGGAACGTACAGCGTTTTCTATTTTGTCTAATGTAATGATGTAACCAGTGACGTCTAAAAGTTGGTCGATTGTCATTAAATAGATTACGGACATATCGATGTGTGTATATAATTGGTGCTTTCATCCTTTGTTGGTTGTTTGGCCAAACTTCTCCTCCAATTTATGATCTGGGCCTTGACGTTTTTGAACACATTTTTACGGTCAATTTTACGCCGCATCTCAACGGCAGATTGACTTTTATGAAGAGCTTTTTCATGGCAGAAACACAATCGGAGCTTTACCTTTGCCTGCCGAGTGGCCACCGCTATTAGAAAAAACATTTTATTTTACTTTGTTGTTTTGTGCATAGCCGTTAAGAAAACAAATTTTCATCAATTTCAATTTGACTACTAAAACTGAAGAATAATAAAAATATATACATAATTCAGCACCGAAGGCCCAAGCAGCTAATGTGCTCTTTTTTTTAAGTTAGTGCAATATTTTATATTATTCTAATAAATAATAACAATAATAGTAATAATATACATAATTCAACTACAAACTTCTAAATAACTAACTAGCCGAAATATGGAGTTTAATAGAACAGAAAATTCTTTCTTAGAAACTAAGAAATCTAGAAAGTTAGAAATGAAGATCTCATTAAGGGGTTATATACCTTGTGTTGGACTAAAAAATCGAATATTTTTTTATGGCTTATTCTAAAAGTACATCATTAAAGATCGGAGCACTAGAAAGTTACAGACCGTGGAAGCGGGCAACCTTATCCATAAATGAAGTGCACGCGATTATCTCGAAGTCGTATTTTTTGAAAATTACCGCGACTCATTATTTATCAAAAACTATTTGGCCGATTGGCATAAACTTTTTTTTAATTATTCGAAGTTACAACCTCGTGAATCTCGACAGTTCACTTTTGCATAGTTTGCTGGATAAAAGTTCTAAAACATATTTAAAAAAAATTATGACAATCGTCCATTTTTTCGGGCTCACAAGGTATATAACCCCTTAATAGGAGCATTGCGAGCATAATTTGTATTGAATTTAATGAAGAATTATGGGAGATGTAAGAAAATTAATATTTTGAAGAAGAAATGGGCAATCAATGTCGTCTTTAATAACATTGAAAGCAAAGGAGAGAACAAGAATCGATCTTCAACTTTCTAAAGACTTCAAGTTGAATAATAGTTACTTCATAGGACATTTTTTATAATACAGTGTGATATACCATCGCCTTATTTATGATTTTCATAGTTAAAAATGTCCTAAGGGTCCTTATAAAATATCCTTAAAAAATTAACTTTTTAATGACATCTGAAATAAGCTTGATAAAAAGTTCTCAAATGTAATTCTATGTAAATTTTATGATCAATAACGCCTGGCTTGTTTTTCACAAATGTACGTTCATACATAAATACTTTCAATTCATAATGTTTGCATAAGTATTTGTTGTAAATGCACACTTTGTTGCTTTACATAAAAGACCTATTTAGTGAAAATCAAAAAAAAAAAACATGACAAAAAACAAATTTGTAGAAAATTAACGAAAATATTTGCATAACTTTTCACAATAAATATAAATATACTAATGGATATTTCACAAATTCAATTCAGTTAAGCAAATGTGAATCAAAAATGCGTTCATACATCCACTTGCACTCGCACATTCGCACAAACATACGAGTAAACCATCTATTTATGTGTTTATTCTAAGGCCAAGGTGAAGCGACTTGATGTCTAGTGCGGCAATTACGGCATTGATATCTCCACAAATAGGAAAAGCCAGCAGACGTGTGTTTCTTTTTGTTTTTACTTAATTTCATTTTATTGTGTTTTGCAGCTACATAGTTGTTGTTTGAGTATTTCAATACTTATGCGCATGCATATGTACATACATATGTTTACGCTGTGATACGAACAGTGTGCAATTAAATGAGCAATGAAAATGACATTACTTCGCTATCGTGCTTAGGCACAACTACAATGCAAACTACTCGGCAATAGATAATTTTCTAGGTCTTTAACTGTAAGTGAAACGGAAATGTTTTGCCAAATGTACCTACGTATAATATATGGATATACCGTTAATTTGAATATCTGGTAGAGTCGAACTTTGTCGTACTTTTTTTTAACACAGAAATTAAAGCTTTTGAATAACTTAACTGTAATGTTTGAACAGATAAGCCTGCTTAAGTTCTAATGAAAACATCAAAAAAGTGAAAGAGAAGTTCATCAATAACCGCAAATTAACCATCAGAGAGCTGGCAAAGGACTTGAACATTGCTTATGGATCCGTTCAGGACATTGTAGTTAATGATTTAGGTTTGTGTCGTGTTGCTGCAAAGTTGGTGCCAAAGGACGTGAATTGCCAAAGACATGATTTCCAAGGCTTAATCCTATACAACATTTATGAAACGAGTCTCTACCGGAGATAAGGCGTGGGCTTATGAATGGAACTACGAATGAAGCAAGACCACAAGAATGGCGTCGTTTTCAGTTGCGCACGGTTTATATGGATTACAAAGGTATTGTACACCACGAATTCTTACCAGAAGCTCAGACAGTTAATAAGGACCTTATGAGATGTTTACGTGAAGCAATTCGGCAAAAATGAAGGATTTGTGGGTAAACAACTCATGGATTTTGTACCATGATAACGCAGCGTGGCACAATAAATCATTACCCGAAAATTTTTGACCAAGAACAAAACGAATCCATCCAACAGGCTCCCTGCAATTTCGAAAGTATTTATTTTGAGGAAATTGTGAAAAGTACTGAGTACGGAAAAAAAAGAAAAATGTGTCACAAATATTAAGCTTCTACTGTGTTTTAAGAATTATTATGTAAATGTTTTTGTATGTTTTATTTGTAATTTCCCTGTACCATCAGAGACATTGCCAGTAGTTATGATGAAATTATTTTATTCTAAAAAAAATTCAGTGAAGTTGCGAAGTCAAAGTTTTGTTCAAAACTGCATAAAATATAAGATGATGATAAGTCATTATTTTGTTACTAAAATATTATACTATTAAAACAAAACATCATGACATACCAGTACGTGTTGTTAGCGCAACAGTTTCATATGAGAAAAAAGCATTTGTTGTTCTAATCGCAGTCTTGGACTACTTGGAGTTTTTTATAGTTTTATATAGTAGCTAAAATAAACATATTTTCAATATAGAGTGTAACCTCTCCTAACGGACACCTCTGTTAGCCAGACACCTCCCTTGAGCAGACATTTTTTCTATACGGGGTGTGTTCAAGAAGTATCGCGAATTTTGAATTTTCGCAGGTTACGTATATTCGAATTTCGATTTTTTTGTGACGATATGTTGGCTCTCATGCTCTCACACATACCGACGAGTTCGGCCATTTTGAATGTTCAGTTAATTGTTGACAGCTGCTTTGCTTGCACGTGTTTCGGCTATTCAAAAAGATGGATCAAAGAACCTGTATCAAATTTTGTGTGAAAATTGAAATTAAGTGCGTGGATGCATTCCGAACGTTGACTGTGTCATATACTTTGGACCAAAGCGACGTTTATCGGTGATACAAACTGTTCTCAGAAGGCCGAGAAGATGTGAACGACGAAAAGCGTGCCGGACGCCCGAGCAATTCAACAACAAACAAAAAAAAATGATGAAGTGAAGAAAATGGTATTGGCCAATCGTCGAATCACCGTTAGAGCCATTGCTGAGGACCTAGACATATCGATTGGCTCGTTCCATTGTTTTTTCCAATTTCGCATGAGGCGGGTCGCCGTAAATTTCGTACCCCAACTGCTCAATTTCGACCAAAAGCAGCATCGCATGAACATTGCTAATGAGATGTTGGACTCTGTACGCGACGACCCGACTGGTGACGAAACGTGGGTTTATGGTTATGACGTGGAAACCAAAGCTCAATCATTTCAATTGAAGCTGCCGCACGAACCAAAACCGAAGAAAGCGCGCCACGGTCAGTCGAATGTAAAAGTTTTGCTTACCGTTTTCTTCGATTGCAGGGACGTTGTGCACAAGGTAAAACGGTAAATAAGGAATATTACGTGCTAGTTATGCGCAATTTGCGCGAAGCAATCCGCCCGGATTTGTGGGAGAACAAAAATTGGCTCTTACATCACGATAAGGCCCCTGCTCACACATCGTTGCTTATGCGCGACTTTTTGGCCTAAAACAAGACTCTAATGATGCCACAGCCACCGTATTTCCCAGATCTGGCCCCCTGTGACTTTTTCTTGTTTCCGAAACTGAATAGGCCCATAAATGGACGGCATCGAAGGAGGAGTTGAACAAGATAAAAAAATTGCTTTTTTGAAGAGCTTCGAAGATTAGAAAAATCGTTGGCACAAGTGCTTAATGTCTCATGGGGACTACTTTGAAGGGGACAAAATAGATATAAATGAATAAATAAATAATTTTTGAAAAACAATAGCTGCCTGACGGTGAGTGTGCGCCCATGAGAGGTTTCACTGTATATATGTAATATTTCAGCGAATCCATTAAACCCGCTTAAATTTTACAAAATATCATATACACGCACGTGCATGCAAAATGCTAACAGCAAATTGAAATCGCTCAACATGCCTTTAAAGCCTTCAGAATTATTATAAGGGAAAAATATTTAACAGCATTATTTTGTAAAATTTGATTGGGGCATTTTCCGTAATATTTCACTTTTTTGCCTCTAGGTCCAAATGCTACTACACGTACATACATACATACATAAATATATAAACGCATGCAAGAGATTGCTGCATTTTTCTATCGGCTTCAATTTAGTCAATTTTATGGTTTTTGTTGTGTCGCGACGTCGATGCCGATTATGCAATTAATTAGGTCACAGCGAGAAAATTGACAAAAAAAATAATCATAGAATCGCATCGAAACAACAAAAACGAGACGCCTAAACAGTCACCTTTTGCAATTTCTTTGTTGTTGGATCAGCACTTTGTTAGTTTTGCTTTCGCGTTTTGAAGATCATTAACGCTTTAGGCACGAATAGAAATCACAAGTGCGACTGAAATATTGTACGTACAGTATAGTACGATTACGCACTGTCTCTCGAATAAACAAAATTTACAAAAAATAAATGAAACGAAAATAAACTTGAATTCAAGGCAACCCACTTACAGCGCTGGCGATTCGATCAGAAACGGATATAAACTGCCAAGCCAAAAACTTAGAAAATTTGTGAAAATTCGCAAACTTTTAATGGGATTCGCTTTTTGGAAGTAACGGAAAAAATTAGCTGCTATTTTTTTGAGCGAGTATGACAAAACTAATATTGTACTGATTCTAAATATTTTGCTATTTATGATAGAAATAAATAATCATACTTAAAAGGCGGCCTTCGTAGCTGAATGGGCTTGTGCGTGACTATCATTGGGTAGGCAAACTCACTGTGGGCATGGGGAAACACCGAATATTAGGAACAGGTCACCACTCGGCAGGCGATGGCAAACGTCCGAGTGTATTTTTGCCATGAAAAAAACTCCTCATCAATAAGCCATCCGGTTTGCCGTTCAAAGGTGCCGTCAAACTGTGGGTCCCTCCTTTTGTGGAACAGCATCCAGATACATAACACAAATTGGAGGAGAAGCACGACTGAACACATAAGAAAGGCTCAAAGGCTGTACGTGCCAATTACATATTCATACATATTGAAAAGAGATAATATGTATGTATTTGTGTATGTACTTAGAAATAAGGAGATTCAGAATTAATGAAACGGCAACTGATGTGTTCATAGAAGTTGCAGAGTGGAGCTTATTTGAAACTACTTAATTAACTTTATCAGATTCAACTTTAATTCCGGCTATTCATAGGCAAATTTAAAGTTTTTATTTAAATTTTATTAAAATACACTTACCATAAAACTACGTCTATGAATGAGTAAGAGCTTAAATATCGGAGCAATCACACAATTCAGTGTTTCGATCGCCTCTCGGCAGGCAATGGCAAACCTCCGAGTGTATTTCTGCCATGAAAAAGCTCCTCATAAAAATATATGCTGTTCAGAGTCGGCTTGAAAGATCCCTCTATTTGTGGAACTACATCAAGAAGCATACCACAAATAGGAGGAGGAGCTCGGCCACCCAGAAGGGTGTATACCCAGAAAAGTGTACGTGCCAATTATCAGGTCAGTCCATAAGTTCGTGCGTTTTTTAAAGGTGGTTTTAAAACTAATAAAAAAGATGTTTAAAGTATTTATTAATCAATAATATATTTTCCTTCATTATTTACAATGTCTTCCCAACGTTTAGGCAAATTTTTAATTCCCTGCTCAAAAAATTTTTTGTCCTTGGAGCCAAAATACGCTTCGATATCCCTTTTTATAGCTTCTTTTGAGAAGTAATTGTTGTTACTCATATGGGATTGAAGTCCACGGAAAAGGTGATAATCACAAGGTACAATATACGGAGAGTATGGTGGATGCGGCATTAGCTCTAATCCGAGCACGTTCAGCTTGCCTAATGTTTGCCTTGCGGTATGAGGTCTTGCGTTGTCGTGGTGAAACAAAACTTTGCGTCTATTCACTAAAGACGGTCGATTTTGGTTAAGTGCCTCATTCAGGCTTGATAGCTGATGGGAATAATAATCAGCAGTTATCGTCCGGTTTGGTTACAGAAGTTCATAATAAATAATACCGGCCATATCCCAACAAATAGACAGGAGAATCTTCTTGGGGCGAAGGCCATCTGTAGGGGTCGGTTCTGGTGTTTCATCTTTATCTATTCATTGGCGTTTGCAAACAGGATTATTGTAAAGGACCCATTTTTCATCACGAGTAACGATACGGTTCAAAAGACTTTCATTTTCAAGTCGTTGGAACAGCTGAGAACACACATTCACTCTCTGCTGAAGGTTGGCGACGGAAAGTCTATGCGGAACCCATTTTCCCAGCTTTGAAACCTTTCCCAACTGAACCAGGTGCCTGCGAACTGTTCCGTGCGATGAATTTGACCTTTGAGCTTTCATATCGACTGTCAAATTTGGCTCAGCTTCTACGAGTTCGAGCAAGACGTCGGAGTTAAAGACTTCAGGACGACCAGCGCGCGGGGCATCCGCCACGTCGCTGTTACCATTTCGGAATTTTGAAACTACTTTTGCGCAGTCCTTACACTCACGTTATCCTCTCCGTGAACAGTGTTTATTTCTACAGCAGCAGTTGTTGCATTTTTACCACTTTTATAAAAAAAAATAAAAAATATGCCTCTTATACGCGTTCGAAGATTCCATTTTATTTTTAACAACACGTGCTTCTATCCGCGATTAAAATCACTTGTTGAATGCATAATATATCAAAGAAAATATAAATAGTTCCTTAGAAATAATCTAAGGTTAGAAAAGCTAATCAGATTTATGAAATAAATTATCAGAAACTGTAGAATATTGTCATAAAGAGCTCCTGAAGCTAATCAAGCCGCACCTCTCGATAGTGGTGACCGTCTTAACCGGATTTTATCCGTTGGGAATCCATGCGGCAGGACGCAGAATACCTTTGAGTCCTTTCTTCCATAGTGGAACATCTCTTCTTACATGTAGTAAGTATCTTAAGATGAGATTACCTACAGTTATATGCTTACAGATGGTTCTTATACAGTGGCTTAATAAAGAACTCGAAAGCCCAAGTGATATGATTTTAAAACTAAAAATATGTATATATTAAAATGCAAATCTAATGCGTTTATGTCTCACAAAACTACAAAAACTTCATCTCATTCGTACATAGAAAATACAATCATAAAAACTTTGCAAAATACATGACAAAAAAGAACTCGGACTTTTATATAAAGTAGAGTTAGGCAAATAATATTGTATTTAAGAAAAAAACAATATAATCAGTCTTCTTTGCATGGATTCGACCAGCTTCTTACATGCCATAGAATCTATTTTACCCCCATTTTCTTTTTTAATAGCATCTTCTAGGTCTTTCTTGTTTCTATGATAATAACAAGCTTTTTCAATTGGTTTTCCAAATGAGCCCACAGATGTTCAATTACATTGATGCCTGGAGATTGCGGAGAGGTACTTGAAGTGCTTTAGGGCAGTTGTACATACGGCATAGACGGACATCAAGTGCCTTATGCTTGGGATCGTTGCTTTGATAGTACTGGAAATTGTTCTGAATTCCCAACTTTTCAGCACTTTGAACCAAATTTTCTTTCATAATTGTTAGTTATTGTTTGTGGTTCATATTGCCGTTAATGAAGCACAAGTTTCCAGTACCACCAGCGAGCTACAACGCTATACTATTACCGAGTTTTTTCCCAGCAACTCTTCATTAGGTCTTCTCCGCACATATGTATGATTGTCCATCTGGCGTAAATATGTTAAACTTACTTTCATCTGCAAAAAAAACGTGTTTCCAGCACTCGAAATCCTTATCCCCGTAACGCTTTGCTAATTTTATTCTCTTGTACCGGTTAATCTCGTTGATGAAAGGTTTTTTTCGTGCAACTTTTTCATTATAATTATTTTTTCGCAACACTATACGCATAATTTCGGGATTGCATTTAAGGTGTTGTGCGAGCTTAGGAGCGCTCAAATTTGGATTTCTCTTAATTCGTTGCACTATTCACCGTTCATCTGCATCCGAAAACAGTTTTAGTTGTCCCGATTTCTTCTTACTTTCCACGGATTTTGTTTCTTTGAAACGTTTTATCACGTCGTATACAGTCAAGCAGGGTCTATTCACTATTTCTGCGATTTCCCGAACGGATTTACGCTTTTCATGATGACTAATAATTAAATTTCTGACTTGAATTGAGCTTTGCCCACGCTGTATACTCGTGCTTATAATTTGAACTATTATTCAACAAAACACGACTGAAATTTTTCTTTAATTTATTTATGTAATTTTTTATGTTTGGTTCTTTCTTTGCACTATTCTACCGAGAGAAAATTAATTGTGGGATTCACCGTTTTAAAGTGCCAACTAATCGCAATAGTGCCAGAGGCCCGACTTCTTTTTTGGCACCAATTTTGAGAATGGTGCATGATAAATTTTTTATACGAAGGAGGTAATAGGTTTGTAAATTATTGTTACTATTTTTAAAATCCAATTTGAATACCCAATAGAAATATATAAAAATAAAAATATTTTACTTGCAATTCTTACACAAATTTTTAATTTGAAGCTGTATGATATATATGCCCAAGCTCTTTATTGAGCCATTATAAGAAGAGTTTTCATGGCAGAAATGCACACAGAGGTTTGCCATGGCTTACAGATGGGTGACCACTATTAGAAAAAACGTCGATGTTTCATGTCCCTAGTGAGCATTGATTGAGAGCCCCATCGAAGGGTGGCCAGATATTAGAGTAGTCATATATTATATCATATAACACATATTAGAAATATTATACACATATATGCACAATACATACATTGGACGCGATCATAACTTCAGAGCAATTTCAAATTCCATATTCACATAAGTTTGCAAGCAGTAATTAATTGGTAGGAATCAAAGCCAACAAGCCTTCTTAGCCGGGTTGTGTCGAACTGAAAATCTAACTAGTAGCTCACGATCCGAACTAAACATGTGGTTGTTGTGTCGTTCTTGCGTTCACAAAGCAATTAAAATTCGTTCATTTTCGCATGCGCACCTCGATATTTAGGTACTACTCGTACCACATTCATTTCACACAGATAAGCGTGCGTGTGAATGTATGTAAGCATATAAATATGCAGCTCTCTCAGTTCGCACCATGAATGTGCGCTTATGTGCACGGGTGGGACACAAAGATAAATGCTGCCGGACAGAATTGGGTTAAATATGCGCATGGCCGGTTGATTTAGGCCTACAAAGAAGCTTAGCTGGTTTGTGCAACAGCGAAAGGTGCTTGACAATGCTATGTAGATACGGTAAGGGTGGAAGGGGTGAGTTGACTGCATTACAAGGCCTCGACGCACGCAGTGCAATTCGCAATTCGTTTGTGTGTGAGTGGACGCTGCTGCAGCAGACAGGTTGGGCCTGCACTCAGCCAAGCATCAGCGAATGTTATGCAACTACTGCGTCCGTGTAGGCCTATGCCAAGTCTCGTAGATATTTGAATGATTTTGAAATCATGCAACACGAAAACAGCGGCACATGCGTTAACGATTTGAAATTGGCTGCAACAACAACGCTGCTGTCGCTAAAGCCAGCTTTAGAATATTTATATATGCACTTAGATCAGCCACGAACACCTCGATTGCAATGGATGACGTAGGAATATGGATTAGTGCATCATGCACGGCTATGCAAAAGTATATGCAAATTCGTGCTTCAGTATTAATGTCGATATACATATTTTGTGTATGAAAACGATCTGTTCTTCAATGACTGAAACAAAAAATATGTGCAAATCGAGGAAAGGAAAATAAATAAATATAAGCAACAATACTTCATATTGAATGAACTGTTTTCAATTTTAGTCGGTTACTTCATTATTGTATACAATAGAAATACTTATGCATAATTTCGTTCAATCTGAAAGTTAGTTGACCTGCTCTAAAATAAGCTGAATAGTGGTATATATCCAATAAATAGCTACAGGCCATTGAGATATGTGCGAGGAAATGTTTCCGTCGAAAAATGAAAGGAGTCCACATTTACATACTTTCAGATAGTCAGGCGGCATTGAAAGCCCTTCTATCAACTATAATAATTTCTTACAATGGTAGATGACTGCCTGAACCTTCTCAACATGTTAGGGAACTTCAACACAGTATTATTAGATTGGGTACCTGGAGGTGGCCACCGTAGTCGAAAGCGTTAGTTTGTGACTACCATTCGGGAGGGCGTAGGTTTGAATCTCCGCGCATGCAACCGTAATATGATAGAAAAAGTTTTTTCTTATTGCGGTTGCCACTCGGCAGGCAATGACAAACCTCCGAGTGTATGTATTTCTGCCATGAAAAACCTTTGCCGTTCGGTGTCGGCTTAAAGCTGTAGGCTCCTCCATTTGTGGAACAACATCAAGGCGCAACCACAAATAAGAGGAGGAGCACGGCCAAACACCCGAAAAGAGAGTAAGCGCCCAATATATGAGTATCTATATGAACTGTTTTCATTATTCAACATAGTCAAGGATTTTTTCAAGTCTGAAAAATAGGAATTCGTTTCTGCAATCACCTCCTCATTTGAATAAAATACTTTTCGCCAGTGAATTCTTCAAATTGGGGAAAACAAATGGTAGTCTGAGGGAGCACAGCCTGGCGAATAGGGTGGATGTGAAACGAGTTTCCATCAATTTTGCGACCACAAACACTAAGGCGTGCGCTGGTGCATTGTCGTGATGGAAAAGAAAAATCACTCGACTTCCTCGATTCAAACGAATGTCCAACGCAAAAAATATACCGATCTGGCTGAAACTTACTGTGTGTTCCTCCAAGAGATGCTGTTCAGTAAACATAACCTCAATATGCGCCAGTAGTGCCATCTCTCTGACTCTACACAGTCTTTTTAAACGACCCTCGTATATGTGCAAGGGAAGAATCTATTTGAAAAGAAGTAAAATCGATATAGCAAATTTTGCTTTGATTTTTCATAATTTTTTTGAATTAAAATACTTTCGTGAGTCAAATTAAAGTCTTGTTTAATATTTGGCAATGTATAGAATATTATTCCAAAATATGTTTAATGCAGTTGGACCCATTTGATTAAAGTTGATTAATTAATTGAATTTTCATTTCGTTTTTAGTTTATTTATTTCCCTCGCACGTTAGGAGGTTAGAATTTGCTCGCGTTAATGGATGCATTTCGTAGGAGGCGACTAAAATCCACACCTCAGTCTGTTAGTTATGAGTTAACTCAACGATAATAGGCTAAGCGAAACAAGTACAGAAACGGCTTGGTGACGATGGGAACACTGCCATCATTGGAGCGTCCAACTACCTGACGATGCATCAGAATATGCTCATGAGTCTGAGATCTAATGATTTCACATTTGCTTGCCGTGCTTGTGTGCCATTCCACATTTGGGGTTTGGTCCCACGTGCAAGTGATGGTAATATAACAGAGACTCAATCTGCTTACTTGCATATTCTTTTGGAATCCAACTCAAACAAGTCCCCTTCGACCGAGTCAAGGCGGTATAACTTTGACAGCGCTTTAAGCTGAGGAGTTGAGATACCCGTGCCGAGAGCTGCATGGCTGGTAGTGCCTAAATAACGGTACTATTTCAAAAACCCTTTGGCTATAGTACAATTAAAAGAGGACTCAGAAAGTCCTGAGAACTTCACACCAATCAATTTCCAAACTCGTAGCTTTGTTTACCGGTCATTGGGCGATCGGCACACGTGCGGAAAAGCTTGGTTTACCATTTAACCCCCATTGCAGAAGGTGTGAGCGCCTTTCAGAGAAGGAGACTGTAAATGTCCGGGTTTGACAGTTAGACGATTTAGGTCACTGGGTACTCCTTTCTTCGACAGTCTGTAACGTAAGATTGGTGCAGGCAGACTTTAGGGGCATAAAAACATGCTGGCATTTCGATAATGCAAAATATTTCTGATTAAAAAGTTTATTTTTAAGCACGAAATCAAACACCTTTGAAAAGGTACTTTGTATCACGATGGATTACATATATTTTCCACGGATTCAGAAAAACAGCGTTATTTGTTCATTTCCCGCCACCTTGCATTTAATAGGAGGTTTGATGAAGGTCGAATCACTTAAAGTAGCTCTGTCTGATATGGAACATTTGTGATGGATTTAAGTAAAAGCAGTCCATTTGCTCTTTTGCGTGACATTCGTTGCAGCTTCCACAAGAAGACGATGTGACTACAGGGTACGGCACTTGAAGTGTAACCAATTAAAAAGGCCACACATTTAGTTTGGAAAATCACTTTTATTGAATTCAAAGTAAACAATTTGTGAAAATAATACAAAATTGAGAATCAATTTACTTTTACTTGATATACTTGACCTTTTGTCTTGACTATGGCCTTGAGACAGTCCAGAAACGAATCGCGAGCTGCCCGAATGGGACTCGCAAGTATTTTGTCCCATTCGCGGACAATGGCTTTTTTCAGCGCCTCGAGACTGGTGAATCTTTTAGTTCGGACTTTGCTCTCAAAAATGGCCCAAAGAGAATAATTCATCGGATTCGGGTCAGGTGAATTGAAGAACCATTGTGTGGACGTTATGAATTTCGGAACGTTATTTTTTAGCCGGTCTTAGATCACTCGAGCTTTGTGAGATGGTGCTGAGTCCTGTTGAAACGTCCATGGTCTGCCACCGAAATGTTTGTCTGCCCACGGCATCAAAGCAACCTCCAAAATACTTTCCCGATAATATTTCGCATTTACCTTAACGCCAGGCTCGATGAAAATAATTGTATAACGCCCATCTACCGTTACAACGGCCCAAATCTGTGGCGGGCGCTGCCTCCTGGTGGCCAATCGATGACTCAAATTCTCGTATGAACGGTCGGTCAAACAAACTCTATCGTTTTGGGAGTTTACGAATTGCTCAATTTGAAAAGTTTTCTCGTGAGAAAACACAATGTTCGGAAATTGACCACTTTCGGCCAAACAAATCAACTCCTCCGTTCTCTCAAGTCTGATTTGTTGCTGCTTTGTTGTGAGATCATATGCCTTTTGGATCTTGTAAGGCTTGACTTTGAGATTAATTTTCAGTATGTGGTGGATGCTATGGTCAGATATTTTCAGTTCTTTCGCCATTTGATTGGCACTTCGTCGGGGACTTCGCTCAAGTCGGGTCTTCACTTTTTAAACAATTTCACGTGACGTTGCAGTCTTTTGATGACCACCTCCATGACGTTTCACGATGCTACCAGTATCAATTTATTTACTTTATGTGCTCACGAGCAATCGCTGGTTTTGATTTTCGAGCCAAATATAATGCAATCACACTTTTACGTTTGAAATCCATTACCGATTTTCTTATTTCGTGTTTATTCTCGACAAAATGCTTTCGGACGCTTGTAAATAATACTCTGAACTATCATTTAGCCAACTAACAGACAGCTGATGATAAAGGGGCATCAGCCCGACTAGAATTACATTGAGGCATGCCGAAGAATCAGTTAGGCCCGAATTAGGCAGGCTTTACTGAGGCACGCCTCACTATTACCTTACCAGGCCCACGTTAGGCAAGGCATGCCAGAACAATTCCAAATTTAGTTGTGGTCACGAAAATCTGTGGAAGTGTCTCACTTAGGCATAAATTGGAATCCCTAACTGATTTGTAGAAGGGCATCCGGAGTATTACCGAAGTTCGGTTTTTCGAACCTGCGCCTAATGAGGCAGATGTGTGGCGATACCTTTCGGAACTTGGGCCTAGTTTGGCTGCCTTTTGAGGCGCAAATTTGGAATGCGGTATGCCTTATTTGCGCCTAATCACCGCCTTACCAAAATTTCTAGTCGGGAGCTGCGCGAGCGGTCTGAAGTTGGTTACACTTCGAGTGCCGGACCCTGTAGAGTTAGAGCAATCAATGAATGAAAATTAGAAAATTTATTGAAACCTTACTAATTGCGAACTAAAAACAAGTAAAAAAGTGGTTAATTCGATATGGGCGGGTCTTTATACAGCCTTATCTTCAGTTGTTCAGTTGAAGGTTGTCGCATTTCTCGCCTATGAAATGTATAAGCACATATTAACCCCGAGCAATACTACAAAGTCCAATTACAACCTATTCGTAGTTAATTAACAACTTTAAATCACTATATTATATCACAAAATTGTATGTGTGAGGAGCAAGTAGGTATGCATGCGCTAATGTATAGGATTTTATCCAGGTACTTATTACAATAAACGTATAATAAAGCAGTTGTAAACTAGGTCACGAGAACGAAGCAGACTAGAAGAACTCAGTGAAAAGCAACAGGTACAATAACTTGCTCAGGGTCAGATGTTCATCTGCCCACTCGCTCGGGTCATTCCTGTCCATCCATCTTTCGAAACGTGTGAATTTTTTTATACTATTGAACGTACTTGCATTCGAAATATTTTAAAGAATATTACAGTTAAACTGTTTTTTTTATTTCTGTTATACAGCATAACATGTTAGTAAACAACTTTTGGAATATGCCGATCGACACAACGTAATAAAATACGATAAAAGTTCAACCATCCGAAATGCGGTTCCGGTCCACCCAGTTGAGCTCGATTACTTGCAAATTCATAGTTTTTTTGATCGCAGGAGCAAACAGTAATATATCCTATGTACGAGCATCCGTAATATGTATGTATATATGCATATGTGTGTATGTATGCATATGTATGTTTGTGAAAGTATTCACAAAAAGTACAAGTACCTGTTAAATGATTAAATGAGACGCGCGTCCTATTGATACAATGAAATGGTTCAGCATTTTGTGAACTTGAAATTCGAACAGGTCGACATAAATATGTACAAGTGCATATGCATACACCAACATACATACATATGTAGGTAATTGTAGACGAAACCTTGAATAATCGTCTCATAAGTTTCGTGTGTTTCATGTGCTGGGCACCCAAAACCGCCAAAATTTTAAAAGTAATTACAAGTGTTCCTACAATACCACAACTGAATGCATGTATCTTTGTAAGAGCGCATCTAAATATGTATGGATGTGTGTGTATGTACATATGTAACAAGACTCGTACATCCTTTGGCAGGTATCTGGCCGTGCTGCTCCTCTACTTTATAATGTGCGCGTTGCTGTTGTTCTACAATATAGTTTTATGCCGCTTCCAAATGGCAGTCGGATTTTATGAAAAGCTTTTCGTTGCCACCAAACATTTTCAATGAGGTTACCTCGCCAAGAAATACCTTTTTCTATTATTTGATTTCTCATGTAAACAGTGGACATCGAGCCCGTGACCAACCGATTGGTAGCCACGCAGCAACTCACTAGATTACGGCGGCCATTCAGTGTTGATATATGCATACATACCTTCATATGTATGTATGAAAGAATGCATGAATATGTAACCTGTTCGTCGCAATGTCTGGTGCAGGTTATCGCAGGAGCTTCTCCGTGGCACGAAGACTTTGTTGTAGTGCAGCGTTAACGCAGTGAATGATAATTGCAATGTAGTTTTCGGCGATTCTTATTGAAATTGTGCGGGTGTGGTCACATTTGTCCTTGCCCGAATATATTTTTGTTGCAACAATTATGTTCATTAAATAAGCTGATACATATGTATGTATGTAAAGTGTTACTACCTCACAAAAACCTCGTGTTCAGGCGTAGGAAGCATCTGTGCATGTACATATGTACATACATGTACATGTATATTTATGTGTGTATAAGTAGAGATGTGTATTTTTGCTTGTTCCTATGCCATGTGCAGTGGCCCAACTTATTTCATACAGGCGTACTACTAAAACTTCGGATGCTATATTTGAGAACTAGCACGTATATCGAGCAAACTTAAAGGCCCAACTGTTGCTACGAAATTGATTATTAATTTTTTTAAATTATTATTTAATATATTAACATAAAAATCAGAAATCAAAAGCAATTCTAAATTTATGTCACAGCCTATTACAAGCAGAGTACGTTTTCCTTACAAATAAGTTGAATTGGTTAATTTAATAAGCATTTAGCACTTTGTACTACAATCCTTTGGTCTTAATTACAGCTTTAAGCCGTTCTGCACGGCTATGATAAGACCTATTATCGGCTGGAATTTAGAACAATGTATATTTGGGAATTTTTGGCAAACTATAATGTTGTTTTTAATGAAACTTGGTGGGGATGTGAGGTGTTAAGGAACACTCTTTATAACTTTAAATTATTCGGGAAATAATAATTTTTTAATTATTTGCATTCAAAATGCCCTGGGGAACTTCACTATAATTTGCCACATTACACTCTACATTTTTTAACATTTCACTAAAATTCACCAAATTGCGCGTGTTTTTACTGATTTTTATGCTAATATTTTAATTAAAAAAAAAAATAAATAATTGGCGCATACACTTCTGTTAGGTGTTTGGCCGAGCTCCTCCTCCTATTTGTGGTGTGCGTCTTGATGTTGTTCCACAAATGGAGGGACCTACAGTTTCAAGCCGACTCCGAACGGCAGATATTTTTGTGAGAAGCTTTTTCATGGCAGAAATACACTCGGAGGTTTGCCATTGCCTGCCGAGGGGCGACCGCTATTAGAAAAATGTTTTTATTAATTTTGCTTTCACCGAGATTCGAACCAACGAACTCTCTGTGAATTCCGAATGGTAATCACGCACCAACCGATTCGGCTACGGCGGCCGCCATATTCTAATTATTTCTATTAAAATTAAATGCAAATTCATTTGCCCATGCAATCACTTTCCAATTTTAAACGCGAATAAGAAGAAGATTGGAATTACAACAGTATGGTGTTGCCGGATGCCTGCAAATAAAAACAAAAATTAAGTACTTGAGTTTAGTGTTAATGATGGGGATGGGGGTTATTGTGCCTCCTTACTACATACACGCAAATGACGTTTTAATTTTGGGTTCAATGGTTTTAACACGGAAAGGAGTTTTACGCAAAAATACTGTGGATTGCGTAGCCGGAGTTGGACTGATGAGGGTTATTTTTTTGGAGCGCGGCCAAAGGCCGCCCACGCGATAAGGAGTTCTACGCAAAAATACTGTGTTAATTAATTTAATTTAATTTTAATTACTTTATTATTTTTTGTGATACGCTTAATATCATTGTTTTTAAGTTTAAATGAGTTGTATGTTTTTATTTTCAAAATTATTTCTCAACTTTAAATTACAGCAAAAAATACTGCAGTTTTACAATGAACCTACACTGAACATCCCTGCGTGCGAACTTCGTTTTCATTTCAGGTGTATGGCAACACCAACTTTTCGCTAAATTAGAGAACTTTAACATTAAATTACTTAAAAACTATAAGCCTCCGGCAGGTTCTGTTTTCAGTTTTAAGATGGGGATACACCCCTCTATCACCCCCTTTTAACCGTTTTTTTCAAAGCCATATACATTATACTAAAGTTTTCCCCTATTATCCCTTATGTATCAGTGGACTGGATGAGTAGACTCTCTCTCGTAGGAGTCAGGGGGTCCTTATCGAGACTACAACGCACTGTGGCCGTATGTTCCACCGGGGCTTTTCCGACTACTTCAGACCCGGCATTAGATGCTCTGATTGGTCTACCACCACTTGATGCTTTCATCCAAGGAGAGGTCTAGAAGGCCATCTGCAGGCTGAAAGACAATGGCAACTGGTACGGCCCCTGTCTGGCATTGGAAACCAGAGAAGGCACAGACTTCGATCCAACGATTCTCTCCACGGCCCTTGATTCCATGCCATCAAGAGTCGTACTTAAAAAGAGATACAGTGTGGTGCTGCTAGAGGCTGTTGTGGTCAAACTCTGAAAATGAGCCCGGCAAACACTGTTTTCGCAATTGCATGGACGGCTCCAGGACCCAGTACGTCTTCAGCTCTGGTGTCTACGTGGAATCCAGAGGTACAAAACTGCACTCTGCTCTTGGAATGCATGGATCTGTGTTAGCAAATAGGTTACTTCAACCCACAAGCGAGCTTGGCAGGCTGAAAGAGACTGCAGATGGACTAAACTGATGTTACCTGTCATGTCCGATCGACTGTCGTAAATCCTCCTGTCATTAAGCAGAAGGGACTGCAGACAGCTGGTTGGACTGATCACGAGCCACTCTCTGTCGGCGAAGCACATGGAAAAGGTAGGCATCTCAGACAGTGTACTCTGTCCAGCTTGTGAAGAAGAGTAGGTGAAAACTTCCTGTGCGTCTACCCCGCCTTCGCTAAAATCAGGTTTGAGGTCTTTGGCACTGATGTGTTAAGAAGCGACCACCTTGGCACCACAAGATCTACTCAGATTTCATCGGAGATCGGCTAAATTGAAAAAAATTAAAAAGGAATCCGAGCGTAGTACAATGAACTTAATTGTGTCTGAGTGCTGTACTTGCCAGTCTGTCCCAACCAAAAAAAAACAGCTGACATTGATTCCTGTTGTTTGCAATTTCCAGTCCGATTTTGTGCCAATCTTTCAAAATTATATTTTTCAGCTGGTCTTTGTTGCTTATGTGATGTGTATGGACTTTCGTTTCACATGAAGGCAATAAATTCTAGTTCACGTTCATGTCAGGTGGTTTGCATGATTGCATTTAAGGTTGACAGCCGCTGTGCCGTGTCTGCGCAACCGCCGACTGGTAAACACAGAAATCTTGACGTATTCCAAGTTTCTAGGCACTTTGGAGTATATTAACTTTTAGTACATTGAGATACACCTAATTCTCTTTTTATGCGATTTTTTTTTTAACGAATTTGTTTTAAGGGGTTATATACAGTTAGAAGGCCGAAAAAAGCGAATCTTCCAGAATTTTTTCTGAGAAAACTTTTAAATTTATTAATCTAAAAATTTGTACACATATTATGTTATCTTTTAACTGTATTTTAAGCATTAGTATTAGTAAAAATATTTATTTGGAAAGGGGCTACAGCTCATATCCGGGAGCTCCTCTCAAAAAAGACGTTTTGCGGTGACCACTATATCTCTGAACTGGATTCTCTGAAATTAAAAAACCAAACATATTTCGTTAAAGTAATGTTAAGTCTAGTAATTAATCGAAGGAATAAGCAAAATAATTTTTTTGTCAAAATGGCGGTTTCCCAAAAAAAAAAAATTTTGATTTTTGACCAAAACTTCGGTCTTAACTTGTTTATAAAAAAAATATTTATCGGTGAGAAAAAATCTTCGATTAATTACTAAAAAATATATTTAAGAAGCTCGTGTTAAAATTTGAGACTTATCCGCTTAGCCGTTTTCAAGTAATGTTGGTCACCGACTCTGAAAACACCATTTTGAGAAAAACGCGCTTAAAGTTTGAAAAGCCCTTTACATAGGGTAACTTGTTTTATTTTTTTACTTACATGGAGATGTCAATTTCAGAACGAAATAATACACCCTACGCCGCTTCGGTAGCTTCTAATAACACGAGCTGATGTTGTCTCCGGGTCATTCTTCCATCTCGGGTGTTCTCACGCGCTCTGAGATCGGAAACGTTCACGCGCTGCTCATCTTCTTTTTCGCCATATGAATGCATATTGGGCCCAATTCCTATTGCCTTCATATAATACAATAGTGAAGCGCATTTCTTCATTAAATATGCTGGCAACTATGTATGCAGCTATTTCCACAGTTTTCGGACCTTCTGGTAATGGCTTATAATCATGTTCGAAAGTGGATAATTGATTGGCAGCTGCAGCCCTCTGCCAGCTGCCCCATGAGTCTGGTCCGTCCGAGCACTTATCGTGTTGAGGTTTTTCGTCAGTTGAACAATAATGATGAACTGTCAACTTATCGATCATCTTTCCAGTAAGTTTGACTTTTCCACCCAGAGCTTTTTTGTATTTTGTATATTTGTTAATATTGTCTTCACTTGTTCTTTCTACACGAATTTTTTGGGACAGAATTAGGTGTACATTGCTTTGGCCATAATATTCTCAACAAAGACTAAATTTCCGACGCCGGTTGCTGGCATACACGCCCATACCATTACACTGCCGCCCCCATGTTTCATAGTCGGCTTTATGTTACTTTTATAGAGCACAGTATTGGGTTTTCGTCACACATAGAATATATGATTCCATCTGAGCCAAAGAGATTGAATTTGACTCGTCAGAGAAAATTACTGTCTGCCAGAAATTAAAATCCTTAAAGTCTAAATACCAGGCAAATGCAACTCGGCTTAGTTGGTTTTTATATAGGGCTTCCTTCGTGCTACTCGACTATTACAGTCCTGTTCACAAAGCACCAGCTGCACTGATTCGACACGAAATGATTTCCCTACTTTCTTTTGAATTTCCTTTGCCCGTTTGGGAGCCGATAGCTTTTGAATTTTTTTTTTTTTTCATTCAATACTTCGTTTGGTGCTTTTCGGCCTTTATTATTTATCCTATTCTCATCAATGAAACGTTCAATGATTCATTGCACTGTAGCATTGCTCAAATTAACAATTTCTGCAATTTTTCAAATTTAATCACAGATTCTCGCTGTTTAATCGTATTACGACGCCCCATTTTATATAAATTTGTATGGCAATCACTTATCGATAAAAAAAAAACACTAAAAATGGCCTAACGTATTCAATATTGTTGAATACTCGTTACAAAAACTAAAAAGCGAAATACCGCTAACCGAGCGACTATCTGTCGTCGCAATATAACCAAATGCGTGCATGAAAGAAGCTGTGTGCACAGATTTTGCTTTGTGAGTGCGTTTCAAACCATAGTGTGAGTGGGGGACTGTATTTCCACAAATTCTGTTCTGCTCCCTATGTTGGTAAATCACTTGACTAAATATTAGTATTTTTTTATTTATTTATAAATATTGCATCTTATATTGCTATAATTTATACAATAATTCATTTAAATACACAAATACGTAGAGCAGTAATTAATAAATTTACAAAGTTGTCCGTCACAGCTCAAAAATTAATTAATAGTTAAACTCTGCAATAAGAAATTCTCTATTTTGTAAGGCTGAGTACATAAAACAAGTTAGTCTTTTCCAATTGTGGTCATTAAGTAGCACATGAGCTGAAAAGTCTCGGGCCTAACATATAGGTGGCACTCCTTTTATTTCGCTCACCTCTTTTGAGTTAGTACTAACCTTAAAAAGACATTAATTCGTGAGTTATTGTGCTAAGAGTGGCGCTACTCTTATTATTTTCAAAACAATGAATCAAATTGTTGTTCTTTATCGAATTTTGTTTTTTTAATTTTACACTGCTTCTTGGTGGGGAAAAATATCGTTCAAGCGAAGTAATGACTTAAAAAGTGTTATGGGGAATCCTCTCCATCAGAAACAAGAATAAAACGATGGCTGCTGACTTCAAACGTGGACGTAGAGACATAGATGATGCACAACGCGGTGGATGTCCAAATGAGGCGGTAACACCAGAAAACATAAAAAAATCCACAAAATCATCTTAAATGATCGAAAAGTGAAGTTGCCTGAGTTAGCTGCCATCGTAAAGATACGAATGTGTTGGCTTTATCAAGTCAGTCAAAACAATGGCAAAATGGCAAGTCAGTCAAAAGAATGGCAAAACTATATGAACTGAACTTCGTATTCCACCGTATTCGCTTGATTTGGCTCCTAGCGAGTACGGGCTGTTCGCGGACCTAAAAAACTTATCGCCGGTAAGAAATTTCGCTCGAATGAAGAGGTTATCGCTAAAACTGAGGCCTATTTTGAGGCAAAAGATAAATCGTTCCACACAAGTGGTATAGAAATGTTAGGCGGCAATGGAATGATTACATTGTTCTTAATGGAAATTACGTTGATGAATAAAGCTAATTTTGATTTTTTTTACGTGTTTTCTTTGTTAGGCCCTGTACTTTTCAGCCCATGTGTTAAGCACCATTCACGTTTTCAGCGGCCTAGCTTGCATTCTCCTCTTTATCGAAAAAAAACTGTAAAATGTACCGAATTTCCTCTTTGTTGACTTCCATTGTTAACACCCTGTAAACTTTAAATGGTTCCATACTTTACGAGATATCGATCACTACAGCCATCTACCGAGAAAATAATGGAATTCTTTTTCCTCAATTGCTTATAAGAGATATGAGAAAAGAGATGTTTGCATATATAGCAAGCAATTAGGATATATGTATGTATGTATGTATATATTTCCTACTAATAATATTGAGTGGCAAAAATTAAACAACGAATATTGTACCTGTACCATACAAGTACATGCATATGTATAAGCATACTTTTATTCATGCATACACGCATATAAAAATAGATACATAATTCATACTTACATATGTATGTACTTGGTCCCGTGCTTTCAATTCATTTAAACTGAATATTACAAATCTTTTGCGATACTCCAGTGATATGTCCATACATACATACATACATACATACATACATATTCATGGTAGGCATAACAAATGATTCAGTCTCTATTGTTGCCTTGATGAAAAAAGAAATGAGCCGCAAATGAGCTGTACTTAATAAGTATTTGTAGGCAACTTAACACATTTATTTTGAAATATTTGCAATTGAACCAAAATTAAAGAACTTGATATTTGAAGGTTCCCCTTTTAATCAGCGACATATATTCGAGGTTGCACATACCCATGCATTTGTACGTGTGTAAGTACGTACTTATATAACATATGTTTGCATGCATGAAGATTTGAATCATAACAATACAAGTTCAATGATAAAGTAAAAGTAAATATGTATAACCAAAATTCCCAGCATATCTACATACCTACATCCTTACACATGTATGTATATTTATACGAACATACACATACGCGCAAATCTACCTACTTATGAACATTGTGCAAAAATATTGACTATTTTATATACAAACCCTGCAGAGAAAATTTGTAGTTGAACGATATCGGCAATGACGAAATACTTTGACACTAGCGAGTGGCGGATATTCGACTTCAGGGCGTGGTAGTGTCAAATTATATAAGTAGTATACACAAATAATGGCCCTTCTTAGAACTCTGTTAGCCAAGACTTAGACAGAATTTTACATAGGCCCGTCAAAAATGGATCCGTACCGTCCGCTAAGGCGCACATACCTACGTGTCGTATGCTATGGCAGAATGCTCAAAAACTGGTAACTTTCTACTTTTGCCGTACGGCAAGTGTGGCGAAAATGACAACTGTTTAAAGAAGAACAATTTTGAACAAAGAAGAACAAATTTTCATCGATGGTGTTTTTATTATATCAATTTAAGTGCAGAGAAAAAATGGAATTTAAATGAGTTGAGTCAATTCAAATACATCCTTATCTTTTCGATAAAAGCTTGAAAGAGTAGAGAAAAGGCTTGGCTTAACAAAGTGGTCCTGAAAAATTAATGTGCGTCCCGATCTCGAAGTAACTATTAAAATCCTCTTTCGCTTCAATAAACATTAATTTTATATTATACTAGCATCACCCAGTGGGCTTCGCACCACCATACATAAAATGTTTTTTTTATATCGCAAAATATTTTTCATATTAAGTTTTCTTTATAGAACTCGTAAAATGTTTAAACAGTTGAATTAGTTGATTTTTTTCATTCAACATACTTTCTAAAGATGTCACAATAGCCTTTTCTGTACTTTTTTAAAATTTGATTGTGGTGGTCACCTATATACAGGTAAGGTGAAAGAGCCGATAAAAACTTGTAATTAAACTTTGATTCTTTAATTTCCATTTCAATTTTTTACGCTAAATAAATTATGCTCAAATAAATAAAGTTAAAAATGTTTTTCCAGTTCCTTGAATGCACCAGTTTTTATTATATTTTCGCCCAAAATTAATATTAACATAATACACTTACAACCACAACAGTACAACAGAAACGCTCATAAGCGGCTGTGTATTTGTTATTGTTTTTCCCATACAGGCATTTCGTATGAGAGGAAACCATTACTCACATAAAATGTCATAAGGAACGGCTGCACCGATTTCAATCAAACTTCACACAAACCACCTCCTCAAAGAAAGAAAAGAACTCTAAAATTTTTGTGTCAATCGGTTCGGCGGTTCTTGAGTTATAAGATTACCAAGGAAATGTAATATATAACGGCAACTTGAAATAACTCAGGATCAGCAGTGTGGTTAGGAATTTCAGCTGATATAAGGCTATCGATTTGATCCGGAGTTATTTTATGTACCAGCCAAATTAGTATATGTGCGTGCGGCAATCCCCTTTTCTGCCATTCGATGGAGTACATATGGCAACGCACCTCCCCAAATACATATAATTTCACAATTAAATCCATAAGTGCTTTACATGTTTGCCGAAATGGATACTCATGTGGTTCAAACACATCCTAGGGTTATCCAGGTCCACGTTTTGGTCTATATCTCGAGACCCTAGTTACGGAGGGGTATTAAAAATACTCTATACTATAGAATCATCAGCAGCTTCCATTTGCTACCCATATTGTATAAACACATCCTAGGGTTACCCGGGTCCACGTTTTGGATTATATCTCGAGACCCTAGTCACGGAACGGTATGAAAAATACTCTATACCATAGAATCATAAACAGCTTCCATTTGCTACCCATATTGTACAAACACATCCTAGGGTTACCCGGGTTCACGGTTTGGCCTATTTCTCGAGACCCTGGTATCCGATTCTTAAAATTTCGAAACACAAACCATCTACTGAATAGTCCAAACAAAGCCTAAAAATTTGGTTTGGATAGGTGAGCCCGTTCTTGAGTTATAAGATTACCAAGGAAATGTAACTTCTTTTTATATACATATATATAGATATATAGATATAGATTTCACAACCAACAAAAGCCTGTTTATAAACTACGAAATATAATACTTGCTTTCACGACAAGAACATCGGTTTTTTGTTTATATGCGGCACTACTTTCATTGTGGCACCACGTTACGTTTTACTTGTCACGACAGTCAAATGTGTTGCCACAACGGACGCAAAGGACTCATTGTGACCCCTAATGGGTCAACCTATTATACCAGTATCTGGTGCTTCGGGTTAGACTAAACTCCTTAGAAAACATATAAAGCCGTAGGTATGTATTTTACGTCAATTGAGAGCTGTGACAGAGTTACGTTGTCATATAAATAGTTTTATGTATTCATTTATTTGCATATTTAGTCTATGAAACAATAGTTTCTTACAGACTACAAGATGCCTTCGCGGATTAAAATGTATTCTTTCCAAAAGTGACTAACAGTCATAAACTATTCGTATAATGCAAAAAATAAAAGTTAAAGACAATATTGACCTTCTTTTGTCAAGCCATTTCAATGTGAGCAACGCTAAACGTGCAATATACGAAGCAGGGAGACGTCAGATCATTGCAGCCTTCTCCAGATGCGAGCGAAGAAAAGAGGTATATGTATAGCAGTTTTGTGGCAAGATCCTTTAATTCATGAAGGGATTGCAAGATTCCTCCATGGAAGGTGTACTGGGTTTTTAATAAGCTGGGTGATTTTGAAAAAGAAATGTGGACTCATTTTTCAATATTTAAAGAAAGATGTGATCTCAAGCACCAAGAATATAATTCATCTAGTACGGATTGGAGTTCCATCATATCTGCAGTATTCTCAACGGCTGAATACATTTCCAGATCGTCGGCGTATAATAGAAAGTTGGCGGATGAAAAGTAAGAACCAATGCCATTTATAAACAAAATAAATAGCAAGGGGCCCAGACTGTTACCTTGTGCGGCGCCAGAGGTGTCGAAAAATGGTTCAGATTGAACAACATTGAGTGTGACAACGCACCGCCTTCGACTCAAATAGGATTTAAGCCATTGCAGAAAAGTAGAATGAAAACCTAGGCAAGCGAACTTGTTGATAAAATGCAATCAACTTGACACCCAGAAGAGAATGATGCAATACAATACTCACCAGAGACAACCAGATTTTAAAGAGCAAACACATGCTAAATCATGGCTGTCTAAAAATATGGAAAAGAGAAGGAGCAACAACTTGTCATAGTTTCAAATTCACTAGACGCGAACCAGTTGAGTAATAGTGGATTTCCCTACAGGGTAAGTATATATGCACGTACATACATATGTATGTTATGCTACGCGAAAGCATAAGCGTGCAAAATGTCGCCTATTTTGACAAGTAATTACCTGTTGATCAGCTCTGAAGGCGGCCTTCAGACATATTGAAACACTCATGTCTATCGTGTGTATGTATGTAAGCGTGGATGTATATGTAATATTATAAAATTGACAAATATCAACCAAATTTTATAATTTGAGTTAAGTACATTAGTATCGTCTATATTTTTTCCAAACTAAATCTGTAGTCTGCAATATTAATTGATCGTTTTTTACTAAAACTAATGGAGCAATTGAAATCCATATTATAATTTAATTTTTATGTAGGTATGTGCAGATATGCGTGAATTTATATGATAAAGGTTTGTATTATTCAAATATATAGGTTTGCTATTCGTCCTCTTTTTCCCGGGCGTCCTCTTTAAGTATCTGCCATCGAAATAAATAAGGAAAAGTCCTACTTTTTATGACCTCACGCATTTTAGGTATATTCATTTTACAAAATAATTTTAATTTCCAGTTGTAAGTTCGGGCAACTTTTTTTGTTGCATTTTCTTTGCTAAGTATTAAAATTGTTGTGGGCTTGAAAAGGTAACTGAGTCCGCCTTTGTGCTTACCATTCAAATGTTGAACGCATTTTCGCCGATAAAAGCGAAATGAACAGCTGAAACAGGTTAGATTCGCAAACCAAATCCCATCGAAGCAATACACATACACATATGCCAACTATTAGTTCAGTCATCAAAGCACCTTTTAAACGCGTTTGAAGAGATCTTCTTCAGCTCCTTCAGCGAACTCTCGTTAATGGCCTCTATCGACTTAAAGCGGCATCAGCGAGCGACAATTTAAGTTTTGGGAAAAGCAAAAAGTCACAGGGGGCTAAATCCGGTAAATACGATGGTTGTTCTATGATATTTGTCGCGTTTTTGGTCAAAAAAGTGTTCACAATATGAGCCTTGTGAGACGGTGCGTTATTATGGTGGAAGATCCATGAGTTTTCTTTCCACAAATTGTGCCATTTCCTACACACATTCTCTCTCAAGCGTCGCATAACTTCCAAATAATATTATATATTTACCGTATATCCATTTGGAATGAATTAAGACTGCACAACACCATGATCATCAAAGAAAACGATTAGCATGACTTTCACTTTTGATCGACGTTGCCGTGGTTTTCTGGGCTTCGGCTCATGTGGATAGCGCCATTCAGCCGCCTGTTGACTGGTTTACATGTCAAATCACCTGTTATGATGCGCTGGATAAGCATTGGATCCGAGTTCACTTGCTCAATCATGTCTTCAGCCACCTTCTTCCGATGAATTTTTTGAAAGAATGTCAACTCTCTTGGAACGAGTCGAGCAGCCACACGTCTCATGCCCAATTGATGCTGTAAAATGTTGCGAATTTATTCGTGAGACACGCTAAGGACCCTAAACTTCCAGCACCATTCCCTTGACTTTGTCGACGTTTTTGTCCGTTGAAGACGTTGATAGGCGACCAGATGGGGGCAAATCTTCCACCACTTCTCGCCCCTTTGCAAAAGCCTTATACCACTCGTATACCCGTGTTTTTGATAGAGCACACTCGCCATAGACTTTCTGCAAAATTTTCAACGATTCGACACACGAAATCCCGTTCAAAACACAAAATATCTTTGTTCGATATTTTTGTCCATAGTGAAAATCGCAGATGACACCTGCGGTTGACTGATATAATTAAATGCCAAAAACAATATAATAGACAGATCCCACTCAAACTCTGCGACACTATAGAGGACAATTCTACCAACATTCCAGCAAAAAAAAATTAGACATGCTTATATGTGTAACGCGCGCTTTTAAGTAAACAATTCCCGATATTTTTTTGACAGAATGTATTTTGCAAAGATAGCTGAAGGTGAATACGTAAATAAAAATAAGGGAATTTTCTATAAATATTTCCCGTGATAATTTCGATATTGACGGAAATTTACTATTGAAAATGACAAAGAAAAGAATTTAAGCAATCGTGCAAATAAAATTTGTATACCGAATTTTTGACTGTTAGAACGCTACACTTCTCCCAATGTTAAATTTCAAATCGAACGTGATACTTTGAGACAATGTAAAAATTTTAAATGAAATGGGAAGTGTTGATGCCATAAGAATCAATTCCCTTTTATGATATTTGCAAACTATGTCTTTGTAACGTATCGGGTGTTTTTTCGTTTAGCTGCATTAGAACTATTGCTATCGATAACTACAGTTTGACAGCTGAGAATTGCAAACTGTGTTGACATTTCTGTTCAGTAAGGTTTGGCACTTTTTTGAATCTTTTAACGCCAGAACGACGCTTTCATATTCTAGAAATTTACTTTGAAAAAAATAAACCTGCTCCCGAAGCTCATAGAGCATTGGCGGCATCATCTGTCCTTATTTCTTTCGAAATGAGGAAAGAGCTGTCGTTACGGTGAATGGCGAGCGCTATCGGAACATGCTAACTTAATTTTTGTTTCAAAAAATTAATCAGCAGAACAGCGACGACTTTGGTTCCAATAAAGCTCCGCAACTTACCATACAATGCGCTGCACAATCGATTTATTGCAATATTCAAACCAACGCCAGATTTATTGAAAAAAGTAGTAAAAAATTGGACTGAACGAAGGGACCATGTACCTCATAGCCGCGGCGGACATATGCCGGATATCATATTCAAAAAATAAATGCCATGAAATTATCTACCAGATAAAAAAAATAAAATAAAATAAAATAAAAAATAATTGGCACGTACACTTCTGTTAGGTGTTTGGCGAGCTTTTCCTCCTATTTGTGACGTGCCTCTTAATATTGATCCACAAATGGGAGGACCTACAGTTTTAAGCCGACTCCGAACGGCAAATGTTTTTTGTTTTGTTTTTGTTTTTATGAGGAGCTTTTTCATGGCAGAAATATACTCAGAGGTTGGCCATTGCCTTCTGAGAAGCAACGAATATTAGACATTTTTTTCATTTTTCTGTTTCTACCAGATTATAATAAAAAAAATTCAAAAATTTTTCTGTTTTAGATTTTCAAGGTCTTAAAAAAACACCCGATATATGCGACATAAATCTATTCATGCACGTAAGATTTCATTGACAATAAAGTAAATTTACAATTTTTTCAACATTTTTTTTAAGCCTTGGCTCTTGCCTTTTCGAGGAAATGCCCGTAGTTTTTTCGATTAATACGACAACAAACAACTATAGAACTTGTCCTAGTGCTGCCCTTAATGCCGTTTTGTACTTATTCACTATCGACTTTCACGTTATTTCCATAGCTGCCCAAAGTGCAATCAGGTTAAAGGAGGTTGGAAATTACACAACTTATTTCTCAGGAAAGCACAAACCAAATGGAGTTCCATTTCTTCGTCTGGCATTTCGAAAATCCTGTGGCCCCAATACAATATACGCCGGACGCGGGGTCTTCAATTTCCAAACTTATAGCTGTGTTTACCGGCCATTGGACGATCGGCACTCAGGCAGAAAAGATTGGCTTACCATTTAATCCCCATTGCAGAATCTTTGGGGATCTTACAGAGAAGAAGACTATTGAGCACTTTCTCTGTAAATATCCGGGTTTGGCAGCTAGACGATTAAGAACACTAGATGCTCCTTTCTTCGAGAGCCTGGGGCAGTGCTCCAACCTAAATTCCATCAATCTTTTCCGTTACATCAACAGCTCTGGTTGGCTATAAAATATCTGCTCGTTGGAGGTCCCATAATGGCATCAAAACGGCGCTTTAGTGCTACTTGGGGAGAGCCAATCTGATACTTCCATTTCACCTACCCACCTACCAACATTGTAGCGGCTGTCTCCTGTGGCGTACAATCAGGTGATACCGCATGGGGAACTTGTGCATGATATACATACTTATACAACAATATAATTTAGAAAACAAACAAAGTGTTTATAAGATAAAAAGTACATAATGAGTGGTTACATACGTACATACATATGTGCTTTTGATTACGAAAACTAAGAAGAAAATATTGAATAATAATCCCTTCTTACCTTTTTCTTTGCATTGAAATCCAATTATTACCTTGATGCAACAAAGCCCGTTGCCAAGTCAATAATCTTCCACATGTTTGCAGATATATACATACATACACATATATATGTATTTAATATGTAAGTTTACATCGAGGGGTTGTGCTTAACTATCGCCTACTTACATGCAGTTCGTTCCATTATGACGAACTTACACAAGCCTTTGCTGTCCCAATCTGCATGCATTTGTATGTATGCACATATGTATGTACGTCTAAGAGTATCTGAATGACTCAGTCCTACGCAGAACAGATGTCACCGAAGAGAAATGATGAAACCAAATGCTTACCTTGTTATTGTGGGGGTCTAGTAACGTCAGAGGCTTTGCCTTCGTAAATTGTACCGGTCCGTACATAATTAAATTTCCAACACGGGTTAGGTAGAGCCTTACGTTATTTACATTTGTGCTAATAAAAAATTAATTCATAAACAAAATTTAAAAGTAATTTTTTAAATATAATAACTTACATATATACATAGGTGTATTTTGGGTCGATAATACAACTGTCGTCGCGGTTGTGAAACGTCGAGTTCAATTAAAAAGCGTCCAACCGAATTGCTTTAAGACAGGATAATATTTCGAAGCAGATATATCCAGCTACTAAACATTTCTTTTTTTACTTTTCAGCCTCATTCTTCTTGCAAAAAGATATTTCAATAGTTGAACTTTCCTCCTATGAAACGAAATATACGAAATGGCTACTATAAAAAATCTCTCTTTCATTTGATATCTATATTAACCCTTAACGGCCGAGAGCTTTTTTTGTAAGACGACGGAAAATTAGGTGAAATTCTAAAACGTTTATAAGGAAGAAAACTTAATCTAAACATTTAAACTGATTTATTTAGATATGAATTCAATATATTTACTTAATTTATAATTTTATATAATCAACAAACCAGGGATGTACAAAGTTGCAATATTTGTTAAAGAAAACTACTGCGATGATAAATAAATTAAATGATAACTAAATTCTTTTCATGACCCCTTATAGGATCCTTTCGTTTTCTATGTCCCAGTAGCGAGGCCTTTCGGCCGTTAAGGGTTAATATTTAATTTTCGCGATCAAAGGCTTGAGATATATCGAGAAAAGCCACTATGCAAAATTTTGTCTCATGTTCAAAGGTCTATGGACTTCTTTGTGTACTTAGTGCGTTTTTTCCTGAAACTGAATTGGTTATTTAGGATTATATTTCGGTATTCAATTATAGGCATTGTTCTTTTGAGTAAAAGGGATTCCGTTACTTAAAAGGCAATTGGCAATAGGCTGATGGGCCGACATGAATCGACTTGTTCAGCGCTTTTTCCTGGTTTGAAGATCATTTTTACTTGAGCTACTTTTCATTAAGGAGGAACCAGATAATGTAATAGAATTATATTTGTACCTAAGGAAAGTTTGTTCTTCTTCTAGGAGCTGTTTCAGTACTTCTCTTATTACGGGGTCATATCATAAAAATATAAAATCTATAGTTTCAAGTGCATCTGACAAAATTTTAAAATTATTATTATTTTTTTTTTTTTTTTTGAATTTGCCAAAAATTTGAAACTATGGATTTATATGGTTTCTGCAGGAGATTTCATTATATTTCCATAAAAATTATTAAAACTAAATAAGGAATAAATAAATTGTCAAAACTAGACAATAAGTCCTTGTGCTGTAGTTATGTAACGCAATCTGCAATTAGACTTGGTACGATTGGTCCGAAATAAATATGCAACTCCCGCAAGATGAATACCCTCACATCTACATGCATATGTGGTGCGACTTTAAATCCGTTAGTGATATGGCAAAAAAATCTGAAGAAGCGTCAAATTCGTCAGAGGCTCGCGGGCAAGCCCAATAGACCGCACCAGAAGCGGATGTATGTAATTACTTTTGATTTTGATTTTATTCTCAAACTTTTATCAAAAGTTATGCAATTCCACTAAATCAGAATCATGCGCTTATTATTTAAATATACTACCAATTTCACGTACTACAGCAGGAGTATATTTTTTACCCATACAAATAAAATTATCGTCAGGTCTAAAAATTACAAATATTGAATATTTCCATTCGCTTAACGTAATTTGATTTAGTTGTGCAACTTCAGTTTTAAACATTCAATTTCAAACAGAAACCGACCATGAATAATTGAAATGAGCAGCAAAAATCAGTCAGTAATTCCAACCAAAATCAGAAATGTCCATACGATACTCGAGCCAATTATGTAACTCGGTGTCAAATTTAAGTTCTGCAACCCGTTCTCTGAGTTAAAAAATAATAATTTGACCTTGGGGTATTTGACCCTGTGTTTAAGTATTTAGCCTCGGATATTCTGCAAGTGGCCCTAACAGGTTCATAGATTTCATATTTACCGAAACTGCGAAAAAAATGGTTCTTAACGAAAGAGCAATCATTTCATTTAAACAGCAAAGTTACGGATGTACTCAATCACATAATTTAGCGATTGAGAGGTGGAATCACGCACGAGTAGAGGAGTGTTGAAGAGCAAGTGCACGTGCTTCAAAAACCGAAGTAATCGCAGCGATCGCAGAAGCCAACGCGACAACAGCATCGCGAATGCAAGCGCATACGAGCAACGCTCATATTTGTACCGCCACCCCTGAATCGGAAGTACCGAGCGATCACCTTGCACCGAGAATGTTTAGGTGCGTGAAGTCTCTCGAATAAATTAAGTGAGCAGGTTATACGAAAAATAAACAGAAAAGATGTTATACGAGTGTAATAACAAAACAAAAAAAAAACAACAAAATACATTTCTCATTTCAATGAGTTGCCATTTTCGCGTTTTCATTAATAACAAGTTTAATGTTGCGCTGTATGTTGCTCACTGTAACGCACTATATAACTGTTACAAATAATATAAACGCATACAATCACAGGTGTAGGTGCATACATACTTACATTCATACAAATAAATACATATTTAGCTTGAAAGCCCCCAACATCCCCATCGACCACGCAGCAGCTGCGGTGGCAGCAGCAGCAGCAGTAGCAGCGACGTGGGGAAAGCAGAAGACGAAGGGGGCCGACAACTTGATCGACTGGCGGCATTTGCGAACCGTACAAGTGTGCTGGCGCTCGGGCGAATCAAAACAAGCGCCTGTGCTTCCCGCAGCACCAGCCACAGCTGCGATGCCAACGACAACTGCAATAACGCGGCTACGTAGCAGAGCCGAACAATCGAAAGCAGAGGGTATTTAACCGACCCCAAATCAATTTGCAATTTCAGTCTAAAATCGCGTTGCATCGTTGCATGAACTTGCCTAACAAAACGGGACAATTAATTCTCGCTATTCGCGCAACAAACAATCGCACCTAATCGTTTGAACTTGAATTTTACAAAAAACGAAGACACAACCAAACAACTTCCCAAATACATAAATATCGTACGTGTGCAAGTACTTACATTTGGAAATCCGTAATTGTTTAACGGACTGCGGAAATATACATAGTGTGTGTACGAATACCAGCGTTTGTGCATTTGTATTAGCCCAAATGTTGCTAGTGTTGCGATATAATACCGTCAATCAGTCAATAGCACGCGACTAACATTTTTGAAGACGAACCGGCTGAGCAGGCCGCAACTGGCAAAAGAAGAAGACAAAACGGCCGCAACAACAAGAAATAAAAAGTAAACAAACGAAACTGAAAACTACCTACTCGTGCTGGTGTGCCATATTCAGTGAAATATATTGCACTTGATACTCGTATTGTAATCGCGAATCGGTTATCTAATAGAAGCAAGTGGGTGCGCGCCAATGCATGACCTAGAAAAACGGCTGTGGTATTGAGAGTACAGTGGCAAAGTGGATGATTCGTAAGCGGCTCAAAAAGAAATGAATAAACTTTTCATTCCAGGCACGTTCATTTAGCCAAGTCGCAACATACAGGCTACTGTATGGTAGTAAAAAATATTAACTGTTTTAAAAAACAAAGATTTATTTAACGGATTTTCAAATTCACGAACGCTTAAATGAACTGAAAAAAAATATTGGAAAAGTTGCATTGTTAGAATTTGGCACTGCTGGCTATAATAAACTCTTAAATACTCCCTGTGTATGAGTGACTTTTGTTTTCGTACAAACAACAATAAACAGCAAAGCGTGTCAATGAACGCGAAAGTAAAAGTATTGCGAGCAGGATGAGCTTAGCCATTTGCAGCTGATAAACAATTGAAGGAAGTTAATAAAGGGAAAATAGTGAATACTTGAACTAAATGAACACTGACGCTTTGGTGGAGTGCAAGGCTTTACGCGCAGATACAAAAGGAGTCTGCTAACCATACAGAACGCAAACCATTAGCCAGCCATCATTAGTGTTTTACTGCAAGCAAATAGGACCTGTGATAATAAAGAAAAGTAAAATCAAAGTCAATATAAATCAAATATAAAAAAGATATATAAATTTGTGAATATAAAAATATATAAAAAAAAAATCCTAATTGATACCGCACTTTACTTGTGAACACTGAAACTGAAGAAGATGAGTGACAATTCCAGCAGTCAATTTGGAAGCAGGGAGGCCTCTTCCGGCCACGAAGCCAACGCTGGGTATAAACAAGTTGGTAGTGCAAGGCAAATTAGTGCGGGCCAGGGAAATGGTGGTCATACATTTGTCGTAACAACGGTAATTACTGAATCTCTTACAAAAATGGAAAATCAAGCTTGCAACACAAGCGATTCTAGAGTTCAAGATAATCTGAATGGAATTAACTCTTTTGACCTACCGAAAAACGAGGTAGACCCTAACTCAGTTTCAGATCTTCCCTCAAGCTCACAAGTATTACAAAAATCGGATTTGTCTAAAGCGATTGTTCCTATTTCTTCCTCATTACCATCCAAATTGTTGCGCTTTCATGCAAAACGCTCGGCTCAAGCTCTGCTGCAGCAGGTTGGACAGTCGCAGTCTTTAGACTCACAGTTTGGCAGCGATGAAGGTGCCGTAGGTGGTTGTGACTATGAAACAAACAACAGCCCAGATGTGTTCGATATGCCCATTCCACTGGCAGCCACACATGCGCCACTTCCGCCAAGCAACACACCGGTTGAGTGTTATGAGGATAAGTTAATTGATGTTGGCATGGGTTCCTCCATCGAGGACTCCGAAGAGTCGGAAGAGGACGATGAACTGAAGCCACTTGCGATAGATAATCACGTTTTGCACGATGTTGTCTTAAGTCCATCCATTGTAGAGAATGAAAACATATCATGCGTGGCCAATACTATTACACCTGCCACAGCTGTCTTAAGCGAAGCAAATTTGGAAAAATTCCATAAAAATCAGAGTCCACATCAACACCATCACAGTAATTATTGCCGTCAAATGGATAATATCTATTTACACCCAAACTTTAAATTGGAACCTGATACTAATGGGGATGATATTCCAGAAGTTTCACCTCCGCCAGCTGTGGCTCCAGCTAATTCACCTACTGAACCTAAACGCATGCACCGTTCATTTTTGACAATGAAGAAACCTTCGATATCAGAAGAAACAGAATCTGAAAAAAGTACTGCCAAACCTTTCAACGCCACATCTGTGTCGTCTGCTGTGGAAAATGTCACTAAACCCGACCTAAGAGCTGACCAAACGCTCACTAATGAGATTGATACACTGGATCCAGCATTGATACCAAGTGATGAATTGGCTGCCGATATCACAGAAGCTGTGGAGTTTTACTTCTCAAATGAAAGTATACTCAAAGATGCGTTCCTCCTTAAGCATGTGCGCCGCAACAAGGAAGGCTTTGTCAGTCTGAAGTTGGTATCCAGCTTTAAACGTGTTCGACAATTAACCAAGGAATGGAAAGTTGTTGGCGACGCTTTGAGGCGTAAGTCTCATAAAATTGAACTGAATGATTTGGGTACGAAAGTGCGTCGTATTGATCCGCTGCCTAATTTCGATGAAACCATGCCCTCACGCACTGTCGTCGCCTGCGATTTACCACTCGATAAACTTTCAATCGAAAAAGTATCTGAAATATTCTCCAAATGTGGAGAGATTGCATTGATACGTATACTAAAACCTGGCATGGCGATCCCAGTAGATGTTAGACAGTTCATGAACAAATATCCTGAAGTTCAACAAAAAGAGTGCGCCCTTGTTGAGTACTTAGAATCTTCGTCGGCACGTGAAGCCAAAAACCTGCAGGGCCCATTTCAAGTATACGAAATGGTGGCTCCCAAAAAGAAGACGGGTAAGAAAGCCATAATACAGATAGCCACACCAGTTGCACGAATGGTGGAGAATTATCGCTACTATAATGACGCTACATACGAACGTACACGCGGAGGTAGTTTCAGCGGAGTGATTCCACATGACGTGACAGATCTGCGTTACAAACTGAGACGCTTCAATTCAGACATTCATCCTAAGCCACTGCCAGAGCCTCACCACAACAATCACAGCGGCCAACCGCATTATCATCATCAGCCGTATAATATGCACGGCACACAACATCGCGGCAGCTTCGCCAGTGAGCACTCGCATCAATTTCAGGTATATCAGCCACGTGCGGCCAACAATAGCGAGCCGGCGTCTGTCGGCTCATCTGCGCCCGACAACAACAATAACGCTGGTGGCTATTTTTACGCCTACTCACCACGTCGCTACAGCAATAATTCAACTATCTCTGCCAGCTCGAATGCTGTCGTTGATGCTTCCGTAAATACATCACAAATTAGCGGCAATAACATTAACAAAACGAATGCCAACAACTCAAGCAGTAACTTGGCACGACGATTGTCAAATTGTTCGGACAATTATTCAACTTTTTCGGACTCTCGACGACCATCGAACTGTTCGGAAAACATGTCTCAACGGCGCGATTCCAATTGCTCTGAAAACTGCCCGTGCTCTCGACGTATTTCCGATTTCGGACAAACAGAAGTTTACCGAAAAATTTCTCAAAGCTCTACCGGCAGTGGTGGAGAGCGTCGTTTCTCTAACGGTTCCATGCAATTTGAGCGTACATTTTCTAATCCAACCGATGTAAACAGCAACGGAAACAACAACTTTCCACGCCGTATGTCTAATGACTATAACTTTGAGCACCGCAAACAATCAGTGGACACCCAAACCGACACGCCATATGACGACCCCAATGTTGGTGGTGGCGGCGGTGGTTACAACGTCTTTCCGCGTCGTTATTCGAATAACTTCAATGTAGCCAACAAAATGGCTGCATATGACAACGCGCAGTACATCAATGGTCGACGTATTTCAACCGATTCCGGTTATGATCGCCGCTATTCGTTCGGTTCCGAATATGAAGGCTCGCCACGTTCGCGCACCGGAAGTTTCCTAAACAATTACAAGCATGGTGTTGATTTCGATGGGCAACCACGTTCACGAACTGGAAGCTTCCTCGACAACTCACCACGTTCTCGTTCAGGATCATTCGCACAAAGAAACTCGGAGAATCTAGTGCGTACGCCGATAGGGCCAGATGGTAGCAAAGGCTTCGCTGGACGTGCTAGAAAGTTCGGGCAAACCATCTCCCCCGTAAATTAAGTGTCAAAAAAAAAAAGAAAAAATAGATTGTCGTTGATAAACTTATACGTAATTTTAAAAATCTAATACCTTCAAATATTTGTATATGCCTTAGATATTTATTTAGACAATCATGCGTACAAAAAGTTGAGAAGGATAAGGTAGTTTATTGTTGTAATTCGAATTTATTTTTTGTTCTATCTAAAGCGTCAGTACTTAGGGGTACGATTAGCGCTGCAATTATTATTTTTTACATCATGCACGAGTAGATTTTATTTGTATTGTATGAAAGGGAAATTTCACTAATACAAATGTACAGTGTCGAACAAAATTAGGTATACTACGCACTGATGTATGTAGTGCTTGCAAATCCTTTTAGTATAGCGTAACTTGAAATACTTATAAGGATCACGGAAATTGTTATTTTGAGGGTAAACAAATAAATTTATGACAACTACGCACTCCATTTAAATAATCAAAATGCTTAAGCTACTTTTGAAAACCGGCTTTAACTTGAATAAATTAATTTTTAAACTAGCGGATTTTTCTAATTAATGATGTTGTCATTCTTCAGCCCTATTGAGCTAGTTTTAGCTACGCATTTAGCACTGAATAATTCAAGGTGGCGCAAAATTAATCATCCAATTTTGTTTTTATTTAACTTTTTTACTAAATAAAAAAAATCGTTATAAGTGGCGGAAGCCTTTATTTGGACTTTTATGCGCTCCATTGCTTGCCTGTTTGTTTACTGCATCTTCCTCAAGGCGCATCCATTAAAGGTGGTGCCCCTAGACCAACAACAATGCTTCGTACGTTTGATTATCACGGCAATGTTTCATTCTGTGCTGACAGCCTCATGTACACGGCGAAAGAAAAATAAACAAATCATCTGATTTACCGATACAACATTTAATAGATTCGCCTTGATCACAAGCGTCAAATATGAGTGACGTACGACGTCACTTGCAAAAATTATAAATCTTCCGGTAGAGTGATTAATTTAACCCTTGACTGGTCTCTACAAGTTCGTGGCATCTTGCCGGCGGCAACCTACTACTCGAAAATTTAAATTTATTCTATAATTTCAATGCTTTTGTTCGCTGGTGGAGCTTGTAGCTCAACGTATCGATGATTGGTAACTGACGCTAACTTGAACGATTTAGTTGAAATATTTGGCCATACCAAATACTAAAAGTTGCATCAAGGACATTTTACCTTTTACGTTAATACTAAAAACATGACTGGAAATTACGCTCAACTGAGTTTAAAATTTAATTACATATATACAATGAAAAATTGATATGCGTTTCTTCCAGCAGAATTTTCAGTAAGATCTTATTTTAAATTAATAATCCGAAATTGAAAATATCAAAACAAGTCTTGTTTTCTGAAGAGCTGCCTGCCAAATTACGGATACTCTGTATTTCGACATAAAAAGTTTTTATATTATATTAGTCCGAAAAGTTTTGTTCGACACTATATGTATGAACCTTCAAAGTTCAACACTGCTAATCATATTTCTCGTGTTGTTTTTTTTTTGTTTTTTGTTAATACCGTTTTCTGAAAGCGAAATATCTTTAGTATGCAATATTGTTAAGTACGAGTGTGACTACACTCGTTAATAATAACCAACAGAGAATAAAAATATTTTAATTTTTAGCTTTTTTAACAAAATACACTTGTATTACTAACCTAAGCAGTGGGAGTAAATGCGGTGTTCAATTTTATGTAATTTATTAATAAGAAAAATGCTGGCAACTCAGTGATTACTTTCAATAATTTTTTGCTAAACTATGACGATAGTTTTTTAAGTTTACTCTTTGTGAGTTTTTATGCGTATATTCATAAACGTGTTTTTGTTAATAAACTCACAAGTAAATGCACTAGGCACTACTCAAGCAATTGTTGTAGATTTGGTTACTATAAAATTTGTTATCCTTTTCAGTTTCATATAAGTAAAAAATATTTTATAAATCCAAATGTGTTTTAATTGTACACAGGCAGACCGCTGACCGTAAGTATTTATTATTAGTATAATTGAATTGAATTTACTGCTTTCAGGTGCACTGCCTGTTATTAGTAAGAGTAATAGAAAATTGCGCTAATAGGTTTTGCTCAACTTACGCGTGCATTCAGGACTCTTCCGAAATGTCCTAACAACCTTAACATCTTACGAATTTTCGCGAACATACAGGTCCTGTGGTAAAATGATCTAGCATATCTATTTTTAATTTTTTCACTGTATAACAATATTCAATTTTTGTTTTAAATTACAATGCTTCGCCAACGAAAATGGTAAAGGGGTCAGTTTAATACTGATTTTTTTTTTTGTTTTGGTAGATTCAAGTTTATTCCGTTTTGAATGAAACGGCGTGCGATAGGAAGCATGGAAGCTATAAAATATTTTATTTTTTTTTAAGGCTTAGTAACAATAAAATTGTTAAATAAACAAAAAGAAGTGCGTTGCTAGCAACGGCGGCTTTCAACGGGCTAGTGAAAAATTGCTAATATATATGTGTATATACATACATAAGTACGTCGTAGAAGATCGGAATCCTTCAGAAATTTAAAGGTTTGGGAAATGTTGGAATCGGAGGGATTAATTAGTAGTGATAGTGCATCAGGACCGTCAAAATGCATATGTCTTTGCCTCTCTAGTTCAGGGCAAAAGACCAATAAGTACAGTATACTGACTGGAGTATTACAAAATGGACGCAGGCTTGGTTACCTCCCTTGTAGTAGGTGTGCATTAGTGATTACACTGTAACCAATGCGTCGGGCGTAGTATAGTTAGATGGAAGGATGATAAGTAACTTGGTAACTTGGCGATTAGGATTAACTCTGGAGCAGTAATGGCTATAGTGAACTCTGTCAGCTACTAGTTTAGTTTGCCTCTGTTGCTCTATGAGTCGATAAACATCATTTTTACATATACGATTTGATGTGGTTGTAGGAGTAATGTTCATATCTTTGGCAGTAGTATCAGCGTGTGCCGGCACCCACATGACTTTGATTTTATGGGGGTGAGAAATCAGGATATTTCTTATGGTTCCAATAATTTGATTGCAGTTATTTAAGTTTTTATGACCTGAAAACGGCCCATGGCACTTCACTAGGATTTTTATGAATACTGCAATGGCAGAGAAACTGTTGTTGCTTCGGCGGTGAAAATTTAGCAAAACGGAAGTGGTAGTCCGTACAATATAAAATCTCCACTTTTTTTCACGACAGGAAAGGAAGTGCACTTCGCTTTGCAACAGTCGGTGAAGATTAACTGCCAACTAGAGCTATTAAGGTGAGATGAAATTTCCAAGAAAAGTGCGCAACACTCTACCAATGTCGTTTAAATTTTCGCATGTAACTTAAGACGTTTATGAGAGATGATTTTATCAGCACCAGTGGATGATGACATGCCTCGTCGATAATAGTCTTGAGGGCAGTCCGTTGTCTATTGAAAAAGAGCCGCATTTGGAAATTGGAGAATCTGTCTTAAGAGTCTTTGTACGCACAGCTGCCGAATGAAAGAACTTTTGTAGAAAATAATTAGAAGGCTATAAAATATAGTTCAAGAAAGAGAAATTTCTTTATTTCTCTACTTTTATTCAACATTTTTTCAAATTTTTTACAATGCAATATGGATCTATACTGAAGCAACGTTTACAAATTGTAGATTTTTTTTTTCAAAACTTATGATACGTTGCCTGAATGTAGGTCTCGGGACATCGGAACATTGAAGAAAATGAGAAAGCGGACGAACTGGCAAGATATGGATCTGCCATGAATAACATTTTTACAGATTCGGTATTCACACCACTGGGTGCAATCAAGAATGTAATCTCTTCAAAATATTTACAATTCGCGGATTGTAGATGGAGAGTTCAGACAACCTGCAAATTCAACAGAACGTTGTGGTCTACCTACAACTACAAGCAAACGTCTACATTGACAAATATGAAACGAAGGGATGCCTGCAGACTCACGGCCGTGATAACTGGCTTCGGGTCCATAGGAGAGCAGGCAGCCAAAATGGGCTAATATATACTGCCATAGTTGTAATCAACCGGAGAAAAAGGAAACTGTCTTCCACTTTCTCTGTGAATGCCCTGCCCTATGGTAGGCAAGAATGTTAACCCTTGGCAAACCGCTTTTTGAAAACATAGGCATATACGTAAACAACCTTATAAGGTTCCTTAATCGCACAGACTGGATATAGTCGTGAAGAAATAATTGTATAACTTGTTGTTAGCGAGGATGTGGCAACAAACTGGTGTGCAAGCACAAATTGGATTATTGGTCACTACTTCAACCAATCAAATTCAGCCTGTAGGTCAAAGAGAACTAAAATTATTGACGATTTTTAGCTCTATTAGCAATAGCTTGGACCTTGACAAAGGAGAGGTAGAACAGAGACAAACGGACACCCTAAGCAATGAAAAATGTCCGCGCGTAATAAAACTTTAGATCCGTCCATTTATGGGACAAGTTTGGGATATTGGGATGCAATTGGAGTGGAAACTCCAATTCAAATGGTTATTCAAAATAGTACGGAAGCGCTAGTTGGATGTTGAAAGAATCACCACTTTAACCAACCAACCAATCGTTATTCAATATTTATTTCTTAATTCTGGTCAACATTTGGGGGCGATTTTCTTATTTTCCTTGTGTTTTTTCTCTACTCTCGTTCAGTTATTTGACGTGACCAAGCGTTGGAACGTTTTGCTTCTGATTTATTGCGGCACTAAAAAATATTCAAAATTACCTTCCTAAGAGAAAAGTACATCATAATCTTGGATATTTTTTCGATCTAGTGATTGTTGTGAGTTCAATGTCGAATAAAGCTATAAAATATCTAATTTTCAGTTTTGAAGTACACAAAAGAGCTTAAAAGAGCTTCACCACAAACTGACTGGCCGAAGCAGAATGACAGCAGAGTCTTAAGTTTCAATGGGCTTTACATCCGACGAAGCTGACAAAAGTCTAAAATCGCCTCTTGACACCTCGAAAGGTTGACAATTTTTTTTTTGTGCATTTTGTACATTTTCTTGTCCACGCTCGGCATTTTTTTACATGGCAGAAAACACCTAACACCTTCAGCAAAAAAAAAAAAATGTTAAAAATCAAAGCGATTTGCGAGCCACTTTAAACTTGCACTTTATCATACCAAAATTCAATAGGCATATTCTAAATTGTTCTAAACATTCTAAACTATAAGAAATTTTGATGAACATTTGCACAAAGTTTTAAACTCAGGTTTATATAGTTTTTGTAGAACAATAAACTTTACTTTAATAAAAAATAAGTATAAGAAATAAAAAAGAGACAAATATTTGTCAAAACTTGTCAATAAATCCTAGTGCTATAATTATTTAACACAGTGTACATATGTATGTATATTGTATATATAAGTATGTATGTACTTGAAAGTCATGGTTATTTAACGTACATACATACAATATTAATATAAAAATAAAAGTATTTTTGGTATTAAATAAATAAGCCAATTTTTAAGTGATATATTATATAAATATGTAAATAACTGTATGTGTCAAAAGGTACAATCGCAAAATGCTCAAGTGTACATATGCACCTACATAAATACATACTCGTACACACATACAATACAACTAAATTGCAAATTGAATGCTGTGGCGAAACGATTTTTGCGTCTCCTTCATCATCGTCAATTTCAATACCGCCACCTACAATCGCTGGCAACGTCAACAGTGTTGCTGTATTGAAATATTGGTAAAGGTCAGGTCTTTAATTACTCTAAGATGTTTTTCAAAAGAAAATACCTAATTTTGTTTGTTTGATTTTTACTTGAAATAAAAGCCACTTCATTTCAAATATGCGCGTGCGCTTGTATGTAGGTGTATGCGTATGTATGTATGGTTCTTCGGCGTTACCTTCCTTTTTTGATACGTCATTGTTTTGCACATGTTAATATATTGTTTTTGTTGTTTCAAATACTATTTAATATTTTCACAACCATAGATGTTGCTGTGCGACCGGCCATGGTTTTTATGATTTTATACTTCGTACTTTGTAGTTAAATAAGTATTACATATCACTCGTTTGCTGGAAGAACGTCAATTTCCAAGAGAAATAAAAAACAAATGATTTATATTGTGTATCTACATATTAACAATATCCCAATAAAAGATAATACGTCTTAAATTTTTCTTATGAGGCGTAGCAAATTACGAAACATGAAATTTTGATTTTTCGTGCTTTGAAATTCCTCAAGTAAACGAGCAATATTCACTTACAGTTTCACTTTGTGATCGTGAATGTTACACCCAGAAGGAAATGAGATTGACAGCCTCATTCTCTATTGGGAAAGAATGGTCAGACGAACGAATCGTCTACAGACGATTTTGTTTACCATTGGCATTCCCTAAGTTGGTCGCCAACGCGTACGTTGTAGCAGAATGTGAGACGACAGCATTTGTCATATGCGTAGTTACTATAGGTAATTAATTTAAGTATTATTAGATGCGCAACTAATGAAATTACAACTTGATGAAAATACCATATTTCTGGTAGATACGAGATACCGTCGCGGTAAAACTGTTCATCTTTTGAGGCTATCCACTGTTCAAGCGATTTTTTGATGTCTTCATATTAATGGAACTGCTGGTCAGCTAGACCATGTGCCATCGATCGGAAAATGTGATAATCGGACGGCGCAATATCTTTTGTTGTTGTTGGACGTTGTTTTACTTAAAGCAGCTATAAACGTTTTGTAGCTCTCGATGCGCTTCAGGGGCTGTTTTTTCGAATAAAAAAGGAAAATCAACACTTCCCGCAAATAACGTTTATTCGGCACAAAATGAGACATTTTCACATAACCAAAAGTATATGATACCAAAACTAAATCACTAATGTGTCGAAGCAGTTTGTTTGCCATATACATATCTAAGCTTGGTTTATGACGTTTAGGTCATGTTAGAATCGACTGCACACACACTGCTGGCGGCATCTATTGACGAACTGCGGGAACTTAGTTGCACATAGAAATAACATTATGTTTTTTTTTCTCAAAATTTTTATCTTTTTCAAACTAACTTTTAAATATCTGATAGTGCTCGTCCTCATTGCTTACATACCTATTTCTTCATACATATAATCGGTTGTTTACATACGCGTTTGCTTGTTTTCATTGGCGTTTTTATGCCTATTGTAGTTATTGTTGTGGTGTATAAAGTTATATGGCCTCTGGTGACGATACAGCATGCTTGACTGCGCTTTGTATGTGTTAGTGCAGTCGGGTGGCGTCGTGTCACACATACTTGTTGTCGGTAAAAATCAAAAATTTTAGATATATTATTAGCGTCAAGCACCCGACACGCACACATATAAAGTTCTTGTCAAACAATGCTTGACCGTCACCAGAGGCCAATAGTGTAGATGCTTGAGGCGTTGGGGCAGATCATGATGTTGTTGGTGGTTCTGTTATAGATGGTGTTGTATTCCATATCAAATATAACAAAACGATAGTAAAATTTATTTCGTTTGAATTTGACATTACTCTTCGTTGTTTTGCCTACTATTCGTCATAGGGAATGTTTTTCTCTTACGTTATAGCCTCAACTGCTTCCGGATGTGTTTGTGTTCGAATTGGGGACCACAGGACTCTAACATGAAACGAACGTTCGCTTCGCGAGAGAGAATTATGGCGTTTTTCACCAATGAGTATGCCGAAATGTACGCGGGGGAGAATTGACTGTTCGTCTACTGTAAGAAAATGACGACAATTTCTGAGCAAAATATTCGATGATCCCGAGATGAGTTATAGCAAAGGCATTGGTGTGTACTTTGTTGTTGTGTGAATTATCTAGACAACAACAAAGTAAAGGTAAAAAAGTTTGACGATTTAGAGAACACATAAAATTAAAAAGTCAAACCAGCTGCCACCTTAGTTACCTTAAAAATGGTGTACGCATCTATGACCCAAGATTAGGACAACGGACAAAAGTGTTAATCTTTGGTGCTGCACAACAAGGCCCAATCATCATACTGCAGCCGTTACTGCGTGGTGTATGATAGATGCGGCAAGGCGTAAACTTACAAAGAATTGTTCAATTCGCTCGACCTTAGCTTGGCTTCCGAAAAAACAGAATTCATCCTAGTCACACCTCTAAAAGTTAAAATGCCAGAGATCATAACGACTGAAATATCTTGGCATCAGACATCATCCCACACTCTTCAAATGTGAGAGATGGATATTAAATCGCAAAGTTGTCGAAGGCAGTCTAGGTCCCTTAAGAGCAGACAACATCATCGAAAAAATGGTAGAAAACGCGAAAAATTGGCAACTTATTGGCTCGTACATATAGCGGGCGCTGCATGCCAAAAAACTTGCTTAACCGAAATGCTAACTTTAATCCACCTATCTAATCAGAAGATGAGCCGATAGCATGATGCTGGCTCCAAAACTGGTGACCCTGGATGTAGGGAGAGTAGAAGAGGCAGTCAGAACGCCTACTTGGACCTTGTCTGACCTCGATGAAATGCTACCGTAGTTCCGGAGCAGAGGGAACATCCAGAAGAGGAAGAGGAGGTATTGTGTTAGTGGCACACCACTCGACGCAGCAGACGGCGCTCGTTTTAAATGCGAAGGCATTTTAAACCCTACCTCAGCTACCTCAAAAACAAAAATTCATATCAGACTGCCACTTGAAAAACTTAGATTTTTACATTGCATAAAAAAATATTACCAAAAATTAAGAAAACTTACTAAAATATGAAATAAGTATAAAATACTCGTACTGAAGTACATATATTTGGTGAGAAGGGCAAACAGTTTCGGAATACGTTCACTATAACAGAAAATGTGTGTGGACGTTTTTCTAAGTAGCTTCCATCTCATATGGTAGGTAAGGCTCTAAAATGGCTGGTTGAAATTTATAAAGAGCTGATGAAAGAACCATCGTCGCAAAAACTTAGCATCCACTATATGAACCAAAAAGTAAATCAACTCTAATTTCTTCAAGTTACGAAAGTGACTATGAAAACCAGATCATAGGAAAAATATGCTCCTTCTGGTCTTCGATTATTGGTGGTAATGCACATTTTAAAATATATTTTTTCTAATTTTTTTTTAAATAACCTAACCTAAATAAATTTATGTAAAAAAAGAGAACGAAATTTTTTTTTATTTGCTTTAAACGCAATAGCGATTTCGCTTTGTTTTGTATTTATTCTTCAGAATTTTGTGACAAAATATCGCTTGTAGTTATTTTTGACGTTTTTGAAAAAAAAAAATGCTACGTTCTTTTGCTCTCAGTTTTGAAAGACTAGAACTGAAGCTTGAGCGACTCCTAAAATTCGCGAAAGTACGCGCATATTGAGTGATGCATATTTTCGTTAAAATAAGACTCTGATTTGGGATCGCTATGGACCAAAATGGTGTCTGCGTGGTTTCGACCAACCAGTGTCCCTAACTATCGCTCAAAAGCAGGTTTGACTGCATAAACATTTTAATTAATTAAATTATTATCCTTACATGCAAGATAATTAGTAAAAAAAAGTTGTCTAAAATTTTCTATCTGAATAGGAAAATATATTCGTGAACCAATGTTCATCTATTTTCTTCACAAGAGTTTAATAGCGCCATTTAAATCATACATTTTTTTTTAAACATTATTGAAAGCTATTCGTTGGGACTTGCGCAGGCATAACCAACACTAATCCTAACAACTATAATGCGCTCGCTCTTGGCGGTGTTAGTGTGAAAGTGCCAAATCGCCTCGAATTGAAATCAACGATCATGTGAGATTTTTGCAAACTACCTTGTACACACAATTACCTACATATGTATGTGTAAATGTGTAGGTAAGTAGACCGAAATGCTCGCAATTGTATGTATGTATGTTTTCAAATACGCACAAAGCAAGCATTCGTGCTCGCATGACCAATATTAGAGCGTTTGCGCGTTGCCCTGCGGCGATTTAATCATTCGATCAAGTTTGGGGGGTGAGCCAGAGGAATACTTGTTCAACCAAGGTGTTTTTAGGCAGAAATTAAGTACCAACACACTCAAATGTATGTTTGTATGCTTATGGATTTTGTGCATTTGCGAATTCAAAAAACGTACTTTGCCGTCGCCCACACTTTTTCTAAAAACTGATTCAACGACGATTCCGTGGTTGCCATGCGGTTTACACTTTTTGAGCCGAGAAGTGCCTGCATTTTTTTTTTGCATTTTGGCTAGGTAATATATTTTTATAGTCCAATGCGTCTCAATCGAAGTTTTGCGGGGGAATTATACACATGCATATGTCCATATGTACATGTAAAATACAGTTATGTAAAGTGAAGTATACAAATGCTTATCAAATTATGCGTGCGCTGTGAAAATACTGGTATGTGCGTATGTGAGTATTCCGCTGGCGGTTTAAATTCGAAGTGGTTTAACCTGATTGTATTTTACATTTTCTTGGTTTTGACAATTTATCTGCTTCTAATTTAATTTTAATAACTAATTCAAAGACCATTTCAATCCAAGTTTCAAACTGTGTGCAAATATAAAAAATCAGTTTTAATAATTTTTAGGAAAATGAGTTTTCGTCTAATAAAGCGCAAGCGTCAAGTGGACCAAAAATCGGGACAATTTTTTTGCAGTCGGTGTCGGGTTTTTTGAGCCATAGAAAAAATGTCGAGCTTCGTTATTCGTTATATGAGGAAATGCACGTTTCAACGTCAAGAAAGTGTTTTTAGAAATTTGCCAGCTTTCAGGGATGTAAAGCGCATTAAAACTTAGGATTTTGCTGTTATTCTGATTCTACCAGTCGGTTGGTGATGAAGCTCTTTAATATTCGCGTGCATTAAAGCTGAAAATTAGGTATCCTATAGCATTATTTGGCATTGAACTTACAACAATCAGTAAATCGAAAAAAATTTAAAAGTGCAATGCATTGTCCTCCTTATGAAGGTAAGTTATAATATTTTTTAGTGGCGCACTAAATAAAAATGGGCTAGAAGCAAAGCCTTCCAACGCTTGGTCGCGCCAAATAATAGGACTATGAATAAGTTCGTGCGGTTTTTTTTCGAAATTTGAAACTTTATTGACGTAAAATGGTTACAAATTTAATATTCAAAATATTGTCCATCGCTTACTACTACTTTCTCCCATCTTTCTGGCAATTCACGGATTCCCTTTGTGAAAAATTCGGTCGGTTTTGCCGCAATCCACGAATCGATCCATTTTTTGACTTCATCGTAATTACGGAAGTGCTGGTCAGCCAGGCCATGTTGCATCGATCGGAAGAGATAGTAATCGGATGGCGCAAGGTCTGGACTATACGGCGGGTGGGGTAGGACATCCCATTTGAGCGTTTCTAAGTATGTTTTGACCACTTGTGCAACATGTGGCCGAGCATTGTCATGTTGCAAAATAACTTTGTCGTGTCTATCGGCGTATTGCGGCCGTTTTTCTCGCAGTGCTCGGCTCAAACGCATCAATTGTCGTCGGTAGACATCCCCCGTAATCGTTTCATTCGGTTTCAGTAGCTCATAATACACAACACCCAGCTGGTCCCACCAGATACACAGCATAACCTTCAGGCCATGAATATTCTGCGCCGACGTCGATGTTGAAGCATGGCCAGGGTATCCATACGTTGCCCGACGTTTTGGATTGTCGTAATGGACCCACTTTTCATCGCCAGTCACAATTCGATGCAAAAAACCCTTTCTTTTGTGCCGTTGAAGCAGTTGTTCGCATGCCATAAAACGACGTTCAACGTCTCTTGGCTTCAATTCATACGGCACCCAATGGCCTACCTTTCGGATCATTCCCATGGCTTTTAAACGTTTGGAAATGGTTGATTGATCAACTCCCAAAGTTTTTGCAACCTCTTCTTGCGTTTGAGCCGGATCTTGATCGAGCAATTCCTCCAATTCGGTATCCATGAACTTTGGCGGCGCACCCTCGCGTTCTTCGTCTTCCAAGCCAAAATCACCACTTTTAAAGCGTGCAAACCACTTCTGGCACGTTCGCTCAGATAGAGCATGCTCACCATAAACTTCCACCAAGATACGATGACTTTCGGCTGCTTTTTTCTTCATATTAAAATAATGAAGAAGAATTCCCCGCAAAAACACATTATTTGGCACGAAATTCGACATTTTCAAGTGTGGTAAAAATATTGTTGTTTACGCTTCAAATAAAAAACTTATACTGACGTTTGTGCCTTACGACAGTAGCTCTCCAATGAATGTTTGGAAATGTGGATCGATGGAATAATAATCAAGTTACGCCATCTGTTGTAAAACCGCACGAACTTATTCATAGTTCTATTAGAAGAGTGCCTAACGACCAATAACCGGTGACACAAGCAACGACCTTCAAGATGTTCTCTCTTGATAGGTTGAGCAATTCTCTTGACCTTTGCTTATCTATTTGCTGCCAAATTAGCTTGTTTGTAACACAAATATTTTCTTCTCTCCATAACCTATTGGCCTCCGAGATAATATTATTCCGGAGCAACCTTTGGTCAGAGTATAACTGCCTCGATTGATCTGATGGGCGCCTGGCTGTCCGAGAAGATATTTATTGTAGCTTTTGTTACTGCGTGCGTGTTAAGGTACACAGTTACCTCTTGTATGGAGTCTGGAAGCCGGACAGATATGTAACTCTAATCCTAACTCTTTTGAAAAAATAGCTTACTTTATTTTCTAGCTTGGATCCATCCGTGTAAAAATTTATTTCCCCTTTGCCATTCTTTTCTTGACGGGTTCCTAGTCTTGAAGAGCCCTTCGAAGGCGGGTTTAGGGAAAGATTAGCCGATTTCTTGATTATAACTACTCATAGTATGTAGTATAGAAGCGTGACCAAACCGCCGGGTCTTCCATAGCACCATACCTTAAGTCTGAGCGCTGAAAAACAGACTTTAGTTCATTGAAATTTTCTGGTACTTGCATCGAAATCAACTCGGAAAAAAATTAAAGAACCTGCCCGAATATAGTTTTTATTCAAGAAAAAGATGTTTAACTTCTCCCTGGAAAATATGCGAAGTTTGTTTATGTTATATCATCCAAAGTTACGCATAGGATTAGTCAGTTAATGACACTATATTTTGAAAGGACAAATAACAAATTAAATTACATAAAAAATTCAGTTTAAATATGGAAAAAAATAAAGAAAAAGACTAAAAAATAGTTAGAATTAAATTTAAATATTCAGAAGTATACTTTCGTAATTTATAAAGAAAACTAATTATAAAAGTACATATTTCGAAGATTTTAAATATATTACTTTAACCTAAAAACCTAAAAAATAAGTTTTCATAGAAATACATTTAATTTAAATAAAAACAAAATATAATTTAAGTATAAAAGGTCATAAAAAAGTACTTATTAATCATATGTAGTAACTTAACAAAAATAATAGTTAAGTAAATTTTTATATTAAGTACTTTAAAACATTTTGTTATTCAATTCTACAAGCAAATTGTAACTTAATAAAATTACAAAGAAGCAAAAAACTTTCGAGTTTGAATAAAAAAAAATTCCATTTGCTAAAAATTCAAAGAAAAGACTTTTCTGCTGTACATAAAAAATACTTTAACATAAACTTCTGCGTCATAATTTGTACAATTTTATAATTCTGAAAGAGTATTAATTATAAAAGCCAAATTCGGAAGCCAGTTTTAACTGAAAAGGCAAAAAACTTGAACACCGTTTTATAGTTTGTACATAAATATAAATCATAAACGTATCCCCTTTACATACAATATATCCCAAGAATACATATAAATCACTGCCATCTGCAAAAGCCGTTATTTGGATCAACGGATTGCTCAACTGCAGCATTCGGATTCTCATTTCCGCGCGTTTCCATTCGTCCAGCCTCTCTTCGTGGAACACTTCTCTTACGGAAAAGGAAAAGCGAAATGCATTATAAAACACATAAAACAAAACCATCCCAGTAATTTTAACAATTTGCAACGACATGATATCCTTTGATTTTAGTGATTTTCTCTTTTATAAAAATTAACTAGTACGGGTTTTGATTAATGCCTCTTTGCGAATGCCAGGACATGGAAATGCTTTCAAAAAAGCTGAAAATGTTCAGGGTCGTATTTAGCGAAAGCTGCCTAACAATATGTATGTAATCCCTTTGGAGAAGCAAGGAATATACATAAACAAAATTTCTAAATTCTCTGGTAAAAAATCGAATACTGCTAAGAGTTCAAGCTTACGTTTCATTCCACTTTAATTGTACAAAGGCGAATATTTTTCCATTACTAGAAGTTTAATATGATAACAAACCTGAAGATCAAAATAATGACACTACATTTCAATATTCTCATTTTTTCAATTTGATCATTCAAATAATAGGTTCGATAAAAAAACGAAACTTCCCAAAGACATGAACTTAAAAAATAAGCTTTTCATTGAAGTAGTAAACTACGTGACAACTCAGAGCTTAATGGCAAGTTCTCGACAAGAGTGCAAATAAAAAGTACTCGTACATACATTTGTATATATGTATGTGTGTACATCCAGGCTGGATCAATTGTTTATTAAGCGACGTGTTCTGCAGTTCATTGAACATTTCAATATTCACTCGTACTCCTCCGGTCTCGTAATTTTTTACAAACGTGTATATATATGTGTATATATACGCATTTACATTCATATTCTGCATGCATGCACATATAGAATTCGAGTTGTTATGTCATTTTTTAAATTTATTTGCAATCAAGCGGCGCGTCATTAAAGTCGGCATTAAGTGAGAGCGTCCGAGCCGACCATATGACGTAGACGCTTCGAGCGAAGCTTATGATCACACAAGCATTCGCATATAAATTTGTTGAAACACATTGTCATAGTCGTTTTAATGACTTTTATTAAGTTTGAAAACAAATTTAAACTGCTTCAAAAGTTAACTAAATACATATTTGCATATGTGTGTGTGTGCATGTCATATACGTATTTATATTATGCATATACTTATAGTTATTGTATGCATGAGTGCAAAAATGTGTGTATGTATGTATGTACATATATGAAATTGATCCCTGACAATGGCTTTACAATGACCTTTGGCGGTGGACTCACACATTTTTCCAAAACGAGTTCAATTCGCTGCACAACCACAAAAATATTATCTCCTTGATTTATACAACAAAAAGTTTATTTACATTTTAAACAACACGTAATGATTTTAACTCTTACAAGTTTTTTATAAAATAAATAACTGAAGTAATAAATTCGAAAGAATAATTCAATGAGTTTTTTACGCTAATTGGTTAAGTTAAATTTAAATAAATTTCGAATTTCCTTGAAATAAAAATGAGAAAATATGTGAAATGGTTCGAAAAATTGACTCGATGTTTAATACATATTGGCAGTGTTCCTAAGCACACATATGTACATGCGTATGTACATAATCAACTAAGATGAGTAATAACAGATTTTAGTTCCAACATTAAGTAAGTAAGTAATTATTACCTACACAATGATTTCAGCAAAGTTAGTGTGCTTTTGCTCCATTTATAGGGTGGCAACCATTGGGCCTGATGAACAAAATAAAACATTTATGTTTATAGAAAGCAGGCGGAAATTCTCAGAAATAATGAATAAAAAATTATTTGGTCATTCACTCAGCTATCACTCAATACTTTTCTAGGTGGTTGTGAAGATCAATGCCCAATCATCGTTTTATTTGTTAAAATTTATTGTATCACCTTTACTTTTACCTTACGCTACAAGTTTTTAACGAGTAGTTTTAAAAATCCAATTCTTTCAATTCTTACTCTTATTGGCCCAGGAAATATAAATCACCATGGTATGGTAAAGCGAAATGCCGAAGTTTAATTATGTTTTATATTTAAATTTTTATTTGTTTCCGTGGTTAAAATACCTAAAATTAAATATTAAATAAAAATTATATACTTCAAATTCATATAAACTAAAATAAATAAAGACGAAAATGATACTTAGGGTATAAAAAGAAGAAAACCGTAAAAAAAATATCTTACCAAAATTTTATTCATTTGATATGTACCATAATGAAAGCCTCTAAAGGAATTTCTTTATCCAGTAGCAATGCAAAAGAAAACATCGCATTTGGCGCACTTGTATCTGGTTTGTCGCTTACATCCATGGATGTTGCATCTACCTTTTTCCTTCGGCGTTCGACCAATATCGGTTTCCGTCATATCGAAAAGTAGTCGATGGTGCAGCTTTACGTCTTTTCCCGAAGGCCGTTGGACTGATTGGGATATCCTCATTTAAACTTAATGTTGGGTGTTTCCGTTTAGGAGAACATGCCTGTTGATTCGACCATATATTTATTTTTGTGTCCATTATTATTTGCCGTTCGGAGTCGGCTTGAAACTGTAGGAGCAACATCAAGAAGCTCGACACAAATATGAGTAGCTCGGCCAAATACCCAAAAAAGGGTGCACGTGCCAATTATATATATATTAGGGCGGGTCGATTTAAAAATCGCTCATTGCTCTGTGAAAATCGTATTCTAGGGATCAAAATAAGAAACTTTGCCGAAGGAACCATACCTCTAAAACAAATTCTGATGTCCCCGTGATTGCTCTCGTGATACGTTCTATATTCTAACCACGATTTCCATACTGTTAAATCAATAGAGTGGTCAAATATCTTCCGAGAACACTTTTATGTCGTATGTCAATTCAGTACAAGGAAAGCAGAAATCCGATTTATCTAATTCTAACATATTTTTATTGTACTCTGCTACTATGTTTGGTTGTACTATTTAAATTTTTGTTTTTAATTTTTGTTGTTCGTTTTTTAATTATGTCACCGCCCATAACAAACGTTTGCACGATAGCAGCATCAACGTATTGGACTTAGAAATAAGTTCGTAGCGTTTTTGCCGAAGACTTTTATGTAAACAAAAAAAAATAATTATATCAATAAGTTAAGCAATCAATGCACCATACATATGTTTAAAGAAAAATAGTCACATATACAAGTGATTTTTATAAAATAAAACCTCTTTTTCATCAAAAATAAACCAAATATATACCTTGTTTTAAAATACTTTATTTTTCTCAGTTTAAATAACAAACCGATCATAATAAAATTTATTTGAGTGGCAAAATTGTGGGAGCGATGTTCAAAAAAATTCAATATCCATTCATCGCCGATAGAGAGATTTGAAGGCCGAAGTCTATCCATTTTTTTTTTTTGAAATTGTGCACACGCCAATCAGAGCAAAATTGAGGGAGTTACAGCACCTTTACCGAGGAGATTTGACAGTTTTGTTGTTTTGCCACCGATTTTCATGATTTGTTGATATTTAGAAAGGCTGACACTGCCTCTAGCGCAACAAGATTTTTTATGCGAAAAAGTTCGACCTTTTATATAATGGCGATTTCGTTTCTTCCTAAATTGCTTGAACGCTTTTTTCGCGTTCGGGGATAAAAAAAATTCTGTGTTCAGTTCTAAAAATGTCGCACTCAACAAAGACGAAGAGGCAAATTTTCTCCGTTGAGAAGCTTTGTCAGGGGAGTCGGTTGCCCTGAAAATCAGCTGAATACTCAAAACGTTAATATTAAGAAATGTCACGATATTTACCACACCTTCTGCATATTTTGCACCATGCATGGAACAACCATCATATTGGTCTCATATGGCTCCGGCTCTATTTCCTAAATTTAATTTACTACTTGGAAGCAACGGTTTTCAGCCGATGGACGACATAAAAGAGAATTACCGAACATTTGTTTGAAATTCTTCGATTATTGGATTGTTCGTTGGCCACCTTTAACCCTTTCGCCATTTAGTATCATTATAAATACTACGACTGAGAATCTCCACGCCAGAAAAACGACTTAGTTTTCAACTGATTATTATTTTTTAAGATCCTAGGAAACACCTACAAAAATGTAATACCTAGCGAGTAGTGAACAAAAAAATCCCCTTGAATCAAATGTTGCATATGATCATTATTGTACAGATATACAAGTAAAAACACTCTTCTTCCTCGTATTTTTTCACAGGCACCCTAGGTGTGAGTTTGACAAGACACCTAGGTGTGTGTAATAGTGTGAGTGCTAGGTCTTTTTGCTTGAGCAAATTGGCGGGGTTGCTATGCCAAATTCGAATTTTCGTGGTAGCATTAAAATCAATAGAAAATCGGCAAAAAAACATAATAGGTCTATTTATAAGTTCGTGCGGTTTTACAACAGATGGCGTAACTTGATTATTATTCCATCGATCCACATTTCCAAACATTCATTGGAGAGCTACTGTCGTAAGGCACAAACGTCAGTATAAGTTTTTTATTTGAAGCGTAAACAACAATATTTTTACCACACTTGAAAATGTCGAATTTCGTGCCAAATAATGTGTTTTTGCGGGGAATTCTTCTTCATTATTTTAATATGAAGAAAAAAGCAGCCGAAAGTCATCGTATCTTGGTGGAAGTTTATGGTGAGCATGCTCTATCTGAGCGAACGTGCCAGAAGTGGTTTGCACGCTTTAAAAGTGGTGATTTTGGCTTGGAAGACGAAGAACGCGAGGGTACGCCGCCAAAGTTCATGGATACCGAATTGGAGGAATTGCTCGATCAAGATCCGGCTCAAACGCAAGAAGAGGTTGCAAAAACTTTGGGAGTTGATCAATCAACCATTTCCAAACGTTTAAAAGCCATGGGAATGATCCGAAAGGTAGGCCATTGGGTGCCGTATGAATTGAAGCCAAGAGACGTTGAACGCCGTTTTATGGCATGCGAACAACTGCTTCAACGGCACAAAAGAAAGGGTTTTTTGCATCGAATTGTGACTGGCGATGAAAAGTGGGTCCATTACGACAATCCAAAACGTCGGGCAACGTATGGATACCCTGGCCATGCTTCAACATCGACGTCGGCGCAGAATATTCATGGCCTGAAGGTTATGCTGTGTATCTGGTGGGACCAGCTGGGTGTTGTGTATTATGAGCTACTGAAACCGAATGAAACGATTACGGGGGATGTCTACCGACGACAATTGATGCGTTTGAGCCGAGCACTGCGAGAAAAACGGCCGCAATACGCCGATAGACACGACAAAGTTATTTTGCAACATGACAATGCTCGGCCACATGTTGCACAAGTGGTCAAAACATACTTAGAAACGCTCAAATGGGATGTCCTACCCCACCCGCCGTATAGTCCAGACCTTGCGCCATCCGATTACTATCTCTTCCGATCGATGCAACATGGCCTGGCTGACCAGCACTTCCGTAATTACGATGAAGTCAAAAAATGGATCGATTCGTGGATTGCGGCAAAACCGACCGAATTTTTCACAAAGGGAATCCGTGAATTGCCAGAAAGATGGGAAAAAGTAGTAGTAAGCGATGGACAATATTTTGAATATTAAATTTGTAACCATTTTACGTCAATAAAGTTTCAAATTTCGAAAAAAAACCGCACGAACTTATTCATAGTCCTATTACAAAAAAAATATTTTTGACTTGGAAAATTTACAATAACAAATATTTTTGATATATGTATTTCTTAGTCATAATAATGTTTTTTGTTGAAAAATCTCTAAATTTGTACGACATTTTTCAGACTTTTTGATACGATTTTCTATGAAATTTATAATTTTTTATGCAACCATGTTTCATGTAAGAACATTTTGGAATCAGGTAATCGCAGCTGTAGGCATCTTCGGACGACCAGCTGAGAGTGTTTTTACTTATGGATCTGTGCAATGCATATAAATTAGCAGTACATACTGCATTATTTTCGTTTCGACAAACTGTTATGTAATGGCGTCCCGCCTTAAAGTATGCAAAAAGATTTGTTCCCGTCATAGGACGGGCAAAAGACTAGTGTCCTGCTCTCTCAGCACATGGCGCTCAAACTGGTATATAATTCTATTGCTTTTCAAAGCGTCCCGCCTAAAATATGTTAAATGTTTTTTGTTTATTATAGATATCCCTACCGAAGTACATACATATATCGCTTGTGAGCTACAGAACAAAGTCGCTTGATCAACGCCATATCGTTGTTGCTTTCACATAAAAATGTTTCGCATGGCGAGCAGCGGAATTCTCTAGCGAGCAGATAAGTGGTGAATCGAAAACGACATGTGTTTGTTGAGGACTAGGCCAAAATGACCTTGCAACACACCGAGTCTCTGTAGGCTCCATACACACATATTTACTTACATATGTAGATATTTTTATGATCGCAACTATTAAAATTATTATATAATTTTGTATTAAAATTACTTGAATGCCTTTGCTCGTTTACAACATTCAACGATACTAACGCAGCTGAGTCAAAACTCGCACTTCCGGTATGCCCGTCGTTCTCATTCTCGAATAATCACTTTTGATTTCCTTTTCTGAAAGTTTCTGAGCATACAATAAATTTCAACTTTTGCAAAATTAAAAACAGCAAATAACTGAAAATAAACAAAAATGCAAAATGAACAAAACGTGACGAAAACAACATTGAATGAGTCAATAAAAAACAAACGTGCAAAATATGCGTACACTTTTTTGATTCGTGACATATTTTTGCATATGAACATACAAATTTACTAAATAAATAAATATTAAACACATTTGCACCTATTATTATTAGCTTGTTTATCTGCAGGAGAACAAACAGAATGTCAGCATATATATGTATGTGTGTGTGTGTATGTATTATAAGTTATTTATGCATAAACTGCGTATCCATGAATTGTTATTGAACTTTCAATAATCAGGGTTACAATTCCTACATCGCCTATCGACGCGCGATTTTTATATGTACGGTAAATTAAAGATTCGCAAGGTGTTTGGTTCATAATTTCCGATTAACATTCTAGAAAAATAAAAACTTTGTATAAAATATTTGTGTTTGATTTTTGGTTATTTATCACTATCGTTTGACGGAAATAAATATTTTTAAGGCAAACGATAGTGATGAATAACTCTCTCCTAATGGACACCACCTTTCCTAATGGACATCTCCCATAAGCGGATACTTTTTTCAGTCCTTTATGTGTCCGCTTAAGAGAGAATACACTGTAATAGTTTACAAGTTTACGATACATCCCAGTACAGTTTTTACTGGCAATTAACTGAATCTGATGAAGACAACTTTTAAAGATCATTTGAAAACTTCTGAAGAAATCAGTGATTCCTTTTCGAGCTTGTGGAATTACTAAAAAATTCTGTACACTAATATAGCCTATTTAAAGCAAGGGAAATCTTGCAAGGTTAATAAAGGGTTTGAACTCAAAAATTATATTCTTTTGTAATCATCCCGTTTTGTAAAGTGACCTTTAGGAAGGCGAACCATTTATAATTTTCAGTGTGTTCGGAGACTAACATTTTTTTCATCTTTTCATATTTCATCAAACAACAACGGTGTGAGATAAGGCTTTATTTTGAAACTGCATTAATTTCCATTCCGTTAAATGGTACTATATGAAATAGCATGAAAAAGCTCCTCATAAAAATATCTGCCGTTCGGAATCGGCTTGAAAATGTAGGTCCCTCCGTTTGTGGAACAACATCAAGACGCACACCACAAATAGGAGGAGGAACTACGGCCAAACACACAAAAAGGGTGTATGCGCCAATTATCACATCATTCCAGTCTACACGTCTCTACTTCACTGGCAGTGCTTCAAGCAATGGTTTCTAACTTTAATTAGCCATAGTCCCAGAGAAAATAAACGTGATGTACAAGTCGCTTGATCGTGACTGTCAATTGATAAACGCTCGCTTTAAGATGACCCCGTCATCAAATATTGCATACACCGCTGCAGGCGCAGCGGCGATTGTACGGCATTTAGAGCCGTCTTGTTGGAACACGGCTCGGATATACCCATATTGTAGAGTTCGGGATTCAGAAAGTCGATTAACATCGCTCTATATCAAGGACCATTGCCGGTAACGAAAGAAATCAAATTTGCTGTATGGATTGACGGCTTATAATCAACCTGGAAGGGACATAATATGCATTTTGCTGTTTTTGTTAGATAGTTTTTTTTATTTTCAACTGAGAAATAAAAAACAAAACAAAAAAAAAATAAAAGGTATGCTTGGTCGAAAACTTGTAAATTGTGACGTAGCCGCTGAGCCAAACATGAGCCTTGGAATTCAGTCGGAATTTCGGTAAAATTTTTTTTAGTAGTTTCCACATAGCATGATAAAATGGAAAACGTTACTGAATATTCTGGCAGCTGAATGTTATTGATAACTTTGACAGCTGCTGAAATAATATATAAAACAAATTAAAAATTGTCTGGTTAGCCTTTAGAGTCAAACTCCCTAGATCTGGTTAGCCTTGAGAGACAAACTCCCTCCACTTAAATACTTAAACCTTCTCTACATTGATTGTGCAACGGTATCACGCAGACCATGGCCGAAGGGGTCACTGTGTACTAGCCGTAAACAAATATTAGTTCGGTGAAAAATAAATCCATTATTTTTTGCGCAAATGGTTTAATACTCAGATAAGTGAGGGTGAACTCCATAAAACAAATATTGGTCTCTAATTTGAATTTTTCACGTACGGATTAAGGGAGAAAACCACTGTGATTTAAAAAAAAAAATCGATTTGTTTTGCATTTTCTTAAAGTAGATATATTCAAAAATATCTAAAAAAAAAATTTAACTCAAAATCTTGAAAATTGACGAAGCTATACCCACAACAATAAGTGCAAGTAGTGAGTTACAACGGACAATGAAAACTTTAAGCGCGTTTTTCTCAAAACGACTTTTCTAAACACGGTGGCCTCAATTTCTCGAAGACTTATGAACCGATTTTATTACTTTTTTTTTTAATTTTTGGACATACATATATTGGCTATTTAAAAATTCCAAAAACTAATATTTTTTCAAGCCTTTCGAAAACAAAAAAAAGGGTTAAAACACAAACTCATTTCTCAAACCTGCGCGCACCATTTTCTCAAAAAAAATATAAAAAATCGCCACGTACGACGATGTATAGATTAAGAATTTTTTTAGTTTTTTGCTTTCAGATGATTTTTCACCGCTGCATCGTGGCCACCAGGCATAGGTGGGCACACTGCATTATAAATTTACTGCATTACAAATAGCAGTAAGCAGTAAAATTTTACTGATTACTGAAAAAAATTTGCATTACCAGTACACTTTTACTGATTACTGAAAAAAATTGCAGTAAAAATATTTTTTTACTGATTACTGAAAAAAAATTGCAGTAAAAATATTTTTTTACTGATTACTGAAAAAAATTTCAGTAAAAATATTTTTTTACTGATTACTGAAAAAAATTTGCATTACCAGTACACTTTTACTGATTACTGAAAAAAATTGCAGTAAAAATATTTTTTTACTGATTACTGAAAAAAATTTCAGTAAAAATATTTTTTTACTGATTACTGGAAAAAAATTGCAGTAAAAATATTTTTTTACTGATTACTGAAAAAATTGCAGTAAAATTACTGATAATATAATTTGATTTGCATTATCAGTATAATATTTACTGTTTATTGGAAGTCAAAATGTAATACACTCTCATCACGAAATTCAATCATTTATGTAAAATATATATATCAGATACACGTATTTATTCCCAGTCAATATATTGAATTAATGATTTACAATGATTTAGGATCTATAAATGAGCATGACAGTGATGAGGAAACTTACACTGACTCCGATTCAGATGCCTCGACAATTGTTTCAGGTCCTCAATTTCGATCTGTAACTCCACGTCTGTCGAAACATTTTCCTTGTGCGAGCCACACTCTAAATCTTTTGGCTTCAACCGATTTCAACAAAATTATGAATTCTTCAAGTCAGGATATAAAAGATATTCACAAAAGATCTTTCCAAAGGCAAAAAATCCTTCAATTTAATTGAAATTTTTTATATTTACATATTTTCTTACTGCACAGATGCACACAACTTTGGAATAAATGCAATAGACCGAAATTTGCAGAAATAGTTAATGGAGTGATGAATGCGAATTTAATAACTCCATGCATAACAAGGTGGAACTCGCTTTATGATTCCGTAAATAAGTTATTGGAGCACAAAACCAATTTAGCGGAATTGTGTTTCCGTTTAAAAATTCCTACCATTCTCAGTGGTGAGCTTGAGTACTTAGAGGAATACGTAAAGCTTATGAGACCTATTGCAGAAGCAATCGACTTCCTTCAGGGTGAAAAGACCATGTATTTTGGTTATTTCATACCCACTATAGTGTCCTTAAGAATAAAAATGCGTCGTTTGGAGCCTAAAAGTTTTAAGTATTTAACCGAAAGTAGCAAAAAATTGCATGAAGCTTTGCTTAAAAGATTTGAAAAGTACTTCCTGATTCAGCCTGACGCTTGGGATGCTGTTATTGCCGCTATTTCTGTCCCTGACATTAAGTTGCGATTTGTGAAAGCTCTTTTAGAAACAGCTAAAACGCAAACAGAAGAGGAAGTTAAAAAAATGTTCAACATGTATGTGGTCAAGTATGGAAAAGTAGCCTGTGCCAAAACTCGTATTCTACCTCAACCCCCTCAAAAAACATTTTTTGACTTCGGGGATGAAAGTAATGGTAAACTTTTTACACTTGGTTTTCAATTAAATATTTGTTTTATGCATATATTTACTTAAATAGATATAAGCATACAATGTGGTTCCACTGACTCGGAAAATTATCTTCAAAAAACGCTCTTATACCTGGCCGAACGAGAAGAAACAACAAGTTGCCTAAATAAATATCAGGCTATTAAAAACGTATTTTTAAAATATAATACCCCGTTACCGTCATCTGCACCTGTAGAACGGTTGTTTTCATTCGCTGGAATTGTAAATCAGTCTAGAAGGCAAAAACTCAGCGATGCAAATTTTGAAATGCTTGTGTTAAGAAAGGCTAATAGCTAATAGCAAATCAACAATATTTTTACTGCATTTTTTTCAGTAATCAGTAAAAAAATATTTTTACTGCAATTTTTTTCAGTAATCAGTAAAAAAATATTTTTACTGCAATTTTTTTTCAGTAATCAGTAAAAAAATATTTTTACTGAAATTTTTTTCAGTAATCAGTAAAAAAATATTTTTACTGTAATTTTTTTTCAGTAATCAGTAAAAAAATATTTTTACTGAAATTTTTTTCAGTAATCAGTAAAAAAATATTTTTACTGCAATTTTTTTTCAGTAATCAGTAAAAAAATATTTTTACTGCAATTTTTTTCAGTAATCAGTAAAAGTGTACTGGTAATGCAAATTTTTTTCAGTAATCAGTAAAAGTTTACTGGTAATGAAAATTAAATTGCAATATCAGTAAAATATTATATTTACTGCATTCTTACTGTTACTGCAAAGTGCCCACCTATGCCACCAGGGTGCATTAGTTTTTAATGGCGTCATTGCATTAATATTAATAACAATTGAATTTTTAATATTTTTTAATGAAAATGTGTGTCAGTATAGTTGAATATATGTATGTTAAATAAATTATAATTTGTCCAACCCTCAAATAATCATTCCTACTTAATATATGAAAAAAAATTAATGAAAATCACTTAATTTTCGCGCGTTAACAGTACACCACCATGTACCCCCTTAAAAATAGAAACCACGATACTTTGGATACTAATTTATAGGCGAAGCTAAACTACTCTTGAGTACAGCTTTCGATAAGCCCGGGTGGTGCAAAACTAATCACTGTATAGAAAGATTTTTAATTTTGGTCTCGTACAACAATCATTTTATATTTTAGATGGCTAATACAGGTTGCCACCCGAGGGGCTACTCGCAACGTAAGGTACTCATTATGGTAATACTCACTGTTAGTATTAATACATATAAATATAATACTTGTTTGTTCATTATTAGTAATCTCTGTGGCCAACAGCAACACCATGGCAATGGAAATTGGAAATTCTCGAAATTTGAGGCACCACACCACGATTAAATTCTCTGTTAAAAATTAAAATCAAAAAAATTGCTTGAAGAAATATCATTGGTTATGTAGGAGCCTTTGCCTTTATATGCCAAAAATGTGTTTTTATTTACACTTGAGATATCGAAAGCCATTTGCTTTACATATGTTTGTATGTGTGTAGAATTAAACATTCAATTTGGTTTTCGACTATTTTTTTAATATACTAAATACAAAACAGTGATTTTGAGTGATGGAAATCTTGATTTTGACCTTTATGCACTCCATTGCTTTGCTGTTTGCGTACTGTAGCTGCCTAGTTCATAAGCGTCAAATATGAGTGACGTACGACGGCATGGACAAAAATTATAAATCTTCCGATAGAGTGATTAATTTCGCGCCACCTTGTATATACATAACAACTGTAAAATAGAGGCAAGTCATTCATTTTCAACGTTATAAGTATTTGAAGAATTGTTCAGAATTATTCTTATTTTTTCAAATAATTGCTTTTTTCGTCACTATGTCACTATTTTTCAATTTCAAGATTGAATTTTTTTATTGAACAAAAAAAAACAAAAAACAAAGTAAATAGTTGACATAGCAAGCAACAAAAACAACATTATTTATTTCAATAATAAAAGGTTTGCTCAGTAAGCAGCTTTTTCGTTCCCTTTTGACAAATCGGCTCCCTTAGCAAGGCACTGGGTTGCTAGTTCTATAAATTTTGAGTAAAACTGGAGGAAAAGTAAAATTTGTAAGAAAAACATTTCGTTTTCAAAATGCACAGTATGCCCAGGGCCAACACGATATGGAATACCGCCTGGCATTCCGCTTAAATCAGGATAGAGCATCTTTTTGCGGCAATGTGGTTGAGAGATGGGCATTTTGACATTTGCAGAAGTACCCACTAGGTTGCTTCAAAAATACATAAGTTACCAACAAGAATTTATTTAGCAATACGTAATTAATCACAGTCTCCCAATGGCAGATGGTTTCTTATGAAGAGCTTTTTCATGGCAGAAATAAATAAATATAAATTCACGTATTTGTATTTGCATATGCCTTCTTATTGATTATTATTAATTTGATTTACTTGAAGAATTTAAAATAAAACCAAGTTTGTTAATAATACCTGTTGTTTTAATGTTATTATTATTTTTTGACGTGATAACGTCTTATAATTCTATGTAGCACGCACCAAAAAATGCGTCGTTATCTTGCTCATGCGTCGTTACCTTGCTTGAACAGCATGTTATGTTATGTTATGTTATGTTATGTTATGTTATGTTATGTTATGTTATGTTATGTTATGTTATGTTATGTTATGTTATGTTATGTTATGTTATGTTATGTTATGTTATGTTATGTCATGTTATGTTATGTCATGTTATGTTATGTTATGTTATGTTATGTTATGTTATGTTATGTTATGTTATGTTATGTTATGTTATGTTATGTTATGTTATGTTATGTTATGTTATGTTATGTTATGTTATGTTATGTTATGTTATGTTATGTTATGTTATGTTATGTTATGTTATGTTATGATATGTTATGTTAAAGTATGTTATGTTATGTTAATGCTAACTCATTCTCTATATCCATACAAAATATCTTTCAAACAAATAAAATTAAAATTTTCTTTTGAAAAATGCAACCATTCAATCAGTATTGTCTTATGACGTTATCACGTTAAACTATCGCCAGTAAACCGACTTTACAGACAACCTCTTTTTTTATAATTTTAGATATTAAAAAAAAACCTTTTTGCTACCATTTTTTCCCAAAAACTATTTAATTTTTCCACTCACTTCACCCTTCTTAAATGCGACCTTTTGTAAGGGAGTGTCAGAATTCTAGCGTCACAAACCTTTAACAATTGAATCATGAATCATTTCTATGTATTTGGCAAGAAGAGAGCATAAAAATAGATATAACTGTTGCCAAATTATAAACATATATTTCCTGCAATGTGAACTTGTTTCTCTTAACACGCTTGTGCCAACGGTAAAAATAAATATTTTCTCTAAAACAGAATAAAAAATATAAACAAATTATTGTACGCCTATTATTATGCAACGGAGTATATATAGGCATATACCTTCACAAATGGATGCCCTTTTAAAGAAGATTTGTCCGATTCATTTCTATCTTTATTTTATTTTTTTATTTAATAATTTATTTAGATATTTTATAAATTTTGTTCATATGATTTCCAAAAACCCGTTTACATGAGCTTCCACACCCTAATAATTATTAAGTAAATGTATTAAGTATTTGTTAGTTCTTTTCTCAGCTATGTTTTTTGATTTTAGTAAATTTGCTTATTTTGGGAAATTAAAATTAATCGATACATTTCCTATGTGGGAATTTCTTAAAACAAACCTGCCGGCATTACTTACCTCATTCACACACCAAACAATAAATTCGAAGAGTGTTTCGGAAACAAGTTTATTCGAGGTCGAAATGTGTTTTGCCAGCACCATCTAGCGAAGAGTAGCCAAGATCAATGAACCAGAGAGTTTCTACACTATTTTCCCCTGCGGGAAAAATGGCATAGGCATAGAAACAAATCTTTCTAGCAACTGTTCGAAAATTCATGATGTTTTGAATATTGTTTTATTTCAGGAGAGAACCTATATAATTTTATATCAGAATACTTCAATATCGCTTTCAGATCCCTTTATTTATTTATGCAATTTATTATACATACATTCATACATACATATATATACATACAATGGCAAACAAAACTCACGAATTGGATTTGCATGTTTGCCCCGTTTTACTGGCTTACGTTGCATTTTCCTGTTGCATAGAAGCGAAAAAGGTAAGCTACTTATGTATGTACACATGTACACCAAAATATAGGAACGTTGCGAACTAGGGGTGGGATTATTTTCGAATAATATTCGAATAAACATTATTCGAATAAAACGAATAATACTATTCGTTTCAAATAATTCGAATAGTTCATTATTCGAATACCTTACTATTCGAATACCTCACTATATATTCATTAACATCAGGGAGAAAATGCTTTTAAAAATATAAAAATTACATTGGCCCTTCTCATGGTGCATGCACTTGTACATAAACCGATTAGTAGTCCACTAATTTAAATAAATATTTACCAAAAATATTCGAATAGTGAAGTATTCGAATAGTAAGGTATTCGAATAGTAAGGTATTCGAATAGTGAGGTATTCGAATAGCATTATTCGAATAAACGAATAAAAAATTCGAATAAATATTATTCGAATTACGAATACCTCTCGAATAAAAGATTTTATTATTCGAATAATTTTTATTCGAATAGTCCCACCCCTATTGCGAACTACCAAGTTTAAACTACTTTTTTGTACTTAATTTCTTTTATGTTTTTATAAAAGTAGTGTTCATTTTACAACAAAAACCAAATATGTAACTTAAAGCTCTAAACTCTGTACAACAATTCACAAGACTTAAACCTGAGAAATTAAAATTAGCATCAAAATGTTCACCTTTTTAAACAGAATCTTTACAAATCTGCCAAGTACCCAGTTTTGTAGCCCATTCAATTTTAATACAATAAATTGTTAGTTTGCAGTAGCCAATAACCACGCACACCATCCATATAAGGGGTATACAAAATTCGATACGAACCAATTTTAGCACTTCTTCCTTGTTTTTTTTTTTTGAGAATTTTTAATCGAGAAAAACTGGCATATGGAAGATTCTTGCGTATGAGAGAAGATGTGCTGTGCTCGTATTTATGAAAAACGAACTTTGCATTGGGTTGAAAATTCCTGACGTGTGCCACTTAAAAAGTTTTGGGTACCGTTGCATTTATTAGATGTTCAGGCTCTAAATTTATGTACGAAAGAAATTGATTAAAAAATTGTTGCTGGTAATACTAGTTTGGGGAAAAAGAAATCGACTACGACTACTAAAACGCCGGTCAAGTTCTATTATCTCTGTAATTTTATCGACATTTTCTTAAACATCGAAAATGCCTGAATTTGCTGTTACAGTATCGGCACCATTCACAATTTTAGCGTCTGATTTGCATTTTCGCCTTTATCAAAGAAAAACTGTAAAATGTACTGAATTTTCTCTTTGTTGACTTCCATTGTTAACACCCTGTAACTCTCAGCTGAATAGAACAAACAAAAAATAGCAAAATAATTTGTTTAATGTGAAATGGTACCTTGACAACGAGCATTAACTTTAAATTGTTTGAGATATCGATCACTACAACCATCTACCGAGAAAATAATAGATTTCTTTTTATCCAAAGTAATAAATAAGTACTCCAAAATTTATAGTAGTAGCAAATTGGTTGAAAAAATAAGAGACCTTTGTATTCGTAACTTAAAAAAGATCAACCAGGCCAGGTACCAGGCCATAAAGGCATCCAAGGCAACGAGCGCGCCGACAAAACAGCTCGACTTATGCCAGCAATAAGTCCATTGTTTCCAGTTTATTTAGAGAATGATTTACGTAGGCATATAAGAAAACATATTGACTCGAATAAGCTAACAGAATGGTATACGTTTATGCATCGGTATACTGAATTCAACGGCAGGCGCAAACCATCTCTATACCCAAGCAATACACTTCGATATACGAATATCGAGTTAAGCGTTGCCGACTTAAAAAGAGTATTGAATCGACTTAACTATCTACAAGGAAGGAGAGTTTTGAAGACACCAAATCTCATCATGCATACCAACTTTGATGTCATAATCCTTTACAAAATGGTCTGGAATTCAGTAAGCTTCTCTCAATCAGAGTTGGTGAGAGTGAATATCAGATGACGTCCTGATGTCCATTTTGAAGATTTGTCCTATGAAAATTGGAATATCGTCATAATTAAAACAATCGGTGTCCCTAAGACCCATTGACGACCCTCCACTGAGACATTTCGCAAATTTCCCAGGTCGTCAAAGAAATAATCACCAAGATATTTGGCGCGGCTGCTTTGAAGTGCAGGACATTCGCAGAAGAGGTATTGTACCGACAACTCCTGCAGGAAAACATATCAGGTAAATTCTCGGTGGCTATTGGATGTTATTTGTTTCGTTCTTGGTCAAAAATATATAATGCGTTTAATGAATGTTGGATCGGATTAAGCCTTAAAAGTCATGTATTTGGCGATATCAAGGCGGTCTCTTTTTGCATGAAATTCAGCAACACGACACAAAGCCAAATCATTAGCTACAATGACCTGAACGAATCCGTGCGCAATGTTCAAGCTCTCTGCCAGCCCTCAGATGATTAATTGATCAGCCTTTTTTTCACTTTATTATGCTTTCATCAGTTTTCAACGTCCACGGCCTGCCACTACGTTCATCATTCTGGATAGACTCACGATCGCTTCTGAAACGTTCATGCCACTCATAAACGGCAGTTTTCTTTAGAGTATCATTTCTGAAACAGTTTCCCAACATTTCTAAGTTTTTCGCACCATTGCATCCATTTTTACCACAAAATTTAATACGCAAATGTTGCTACAAATTCAAATCCATTTTTAAAACTGTAAAAAACCGCGTCGAGGTAGATTTATTCAAGACGGCGTAACTTTTACAAATGTCAAGCAATGGCAATTAAATTTTGGTAGGAGTGTTAACCACAGGTGTGGCAACCTAAAATAAAAAAAAAAATAAAAAAAACACCGAAGTCAAATCAGTTGACTTAGAGCAAGACCTGGAACTTTTAGATCAAAGTGGTACATATCTGATTATTTAACATGACACTGAAGCTTATCCATTGGCGCAGCCACTGAGATGGCTGGAAGGAAAGATTCTGAGGGAAATTAATAAACCTTTGCACATTAAGGATCGAGACTAAAATACAGCAGTTCTTTTGGCATATCCGACATTCAGGAGACGGTAGAGAATGGGGGAGACCTTCCGTGTTGACATCCAATTTATGCAGGGTATGTATGTGCGAGTAAGCATACATATATTTGTGCAAAATTTGTAATTTCCTGGAAATTAATTACAACACATGCTTATCAATTTAGCCCATAAATCTGCCAACAAAACTATCAGACTTAATCGGCTAAGGAAAGTGTTTGATATCAAATTGTTGACTACAGCTTTCAGTTGTTGCCGCTGTACTGTTATGTGGAAAAGAAACCATAGTCCCACATGCATATATGAATGTACATACATATGTATGTATGTGCATGCATTCATTTGTGCAGTGACTCTTCGAAGCCGAGGAGATTAAAAAAAGAATTAAAATTTCCCTTGCGACACAACGAAACAGAAGAACGAGGCAGTGGGAACAAGTGCGTCAAGCAAATCAAGAACCATTTTAGTGACACTTCTTGGATTGAAAGTAGAAAGGGGAGACTCGTTTGCAGCAATTAGCAGTGATTTTCGACGAGAGCAACAAGCGCTTGTCAAATAATGGAGGAGTACGCACAAAAACTCGACACTTCAGGGCTCACCAACCAATTCGTCTTGCTGAAGGCACATTTTGTGATTCTGTTTATTAAGATTGCCATTTTATATCAAATATTTACGCAATAATTAAGTGTATATAAATTCAGTTTTTATCATTTATTCATGTGTAGAAAAAAACAACCTTTATGCGCTGAAGATTTTAGAAATAAAATTAATGTGAGATTATAGGGAAATTTTGAACCGTGATATTGTACTGGCCAAAATAAATTGCAGCAACTGTTGACTACTTTGCCAAAGACAAGGCATATCCTATCGAAGTTCTTTTTTATTTTATTGCAGCCCATTCTCATTTTAAAGAGATCTCGATTAAAGGTGAAGGCAGATATTTGCATGTCAACTGACACATCTGAGTAATTGCTGAAATTAATTAACAGCCAGGTCAGAGTGTTTATTGGTGGCTAATTTTGGATATAGTGCGGCATGTGTTCAATTAAACCCTCTACCATTGTTTCTTCGAAGTACTTGCGCCGCTGCACATGAACTGTTTGTTGCATTAGGTTTGTTCACTATATTTCTCAGTAAAAATTCCAGTGCGAGCGTAAAAGAAAAATTGTGAGTTTTGTTGGAAAGAGAAAATATCAATAAGAGCTTGTGAACGGAAAACCGGTAAAAACTTTACAGTGCACAGCTTTGGTTTTGGGTAAAGCGCCTTCAATGAAGGTGGTGGCGCCAGACCAACAACAATGTTTTGTACATAGAAATGTAACGACAAAAGAAAGTAGAAAATTAAAAGAAAAGGACAAACTATGTTGCATAGCCGACATAAAGTTGGAGCTAGAATATGACGATAATGCGAATGGAACGGCTTTTCATTTTATGCGGCATGCGGATGTACACGGCGAATGAAAAAAAGGAAATCAGTTGGTTTACCGATACCAATGGATTTGCATTGATTGTAAGGGAGCACAATTCCTTTGATCATGCAATACTTATATTGAAAATAAAATGAAAACAATTCGAAGGATACATTTACAAAAGTTTGTAATTATTTTAATATATAATAGCACTGTGGAATAAATTCAGGTTAGCAAAAATTAGATCCATTCTGAGAGTGGCGGGTGAAAATAGAGGCGAAATTAGAAGACCCGTATCGCGCCGTTTTTTTATGTTAGTTCGAATTTTTTTTTAATCGGCCTTCGAAGTTTGCAGTCAAATGCCGATTTTCAGTATATTGTTTCATAAGTACCACAAAAATTTTCGAAATCAATTTTTTCAAAAATTGTAATTGTTGCACAGGTCTCTAGCAATAATTTGGCTTTTACAGATTGAAAAAATATCAATTAGTCGACGAGTTATAGCCAAAAAACCATATAAACAATTTTGCTCCGATTTCGAACTTCGAAGGCCGATTAAAAAAAATTCGAACTAACATAAAAAAACGGCGCGATACGGGTCTTCTAATTTCGCCTCTATTTTCACCCGCCACTCTCAGAATGCACCTAATTTTTGCTAACCTGAATTTGTTCCACAGTGTAGTTAGATAACATTAATTTAATTTAGAGCCTGAATATCAGAATGAAATTTTGTATAAATAATTATTTTGAGAAACAGCAGCAATATTTTGATAAAATTTGATATACCAATGCACAAAAGTTTAAAAACATTCTTCTCTACATTTGCAGAACTCTGAAGAAGAGGGGTTTAACTGGGGTTAATGTTACTAAACACAGGGCATAAAAAGGAGTCACAAATTAATTGCTGGATGTACTCACTGAGCTTCTAATCGCTCTGGTGAAAGTATTTTTTTTTTTCCTTGTTCACTCTACTCAGGAGCATTGGGCCTCGAGAAGTCTTGGGTTGGTTTCATTAATTAATTTTGCTTTCTGACAGGGGTAGGTGATTAGCCTGCCGCTACGGTGAAAGAATGCCGACTGAAAATTGGTAAGGGCATGAAGAAAAAACAAGTGGATAAATTTATAAGACATTAGTACACAAGGAACTTGAACGTGCAATTTTTCCGAAAAGTTCTTGTTAACGCTAAAGCGTTTTTATGCTTCAGTTTCAGCAAAACAGTCACATAAGGAATTATACACATTTACGACCTCCACGAAATCCGAAAATACGGACGAGACTCTCCTTCCGTAAATGAAGAACAATAACCTAGAAAAAACTTTTCCGTCACTCAATACCCTAGTATCAAAAAGTACCGAGAAAGTGATGTTGACTGCTTATTTTGATTGCCAAGGCGTAGTGCACCATGAGTACCTTCCATCGGGCTAGACAGTCAATAAAGAATATTATTTATTCGTTTTGAAGCGTTTGAGAGATGCTGTTCGTCGCAAACAGCCGGAAATGTGGGCAAACAATTCTTGGATTTTGCATAATGGTAACGCGCCATCGCACCGAGCCCAAATTGTGCTGGATTATTTGACCAAACACCAAGTAAATACCATCGTGCAAGAGTCATATTTTGAAGAAGATAAAATAACTTTGCCTGAAATTTAACTCTGGATGATTAATTTTGCGCTACCCTGTAGTTTCGCAGTTCTACAGGATTCAACAGAAACCAAACATGCTCTCAAAATATTGTCGTTCCTCTGAATATAATTGATCGAACCTAATGGGCACAAAAGCCTAGGCCTTCAAATCTCATATAATTGCTTCTAGGTTAACTAGTATTGGTGAAATTTCTGATTTGGGTGTGGTATTTGACTGGAGATTCTCATTTCAACGCCTATTAAATTATACCATTCAAAAAATTTATTTAATGCTCACTTTCATTCGCCATTTCAGCTCAGATTTCACTGATTTGTACACTTTTATTACTTTTTAACTCACTTGTGCGCTCTAAGTTGGAATGTGCAGTTTTTATTTGGAGGTCTTACTATCTATGTAACATCAAAAGGCATGAAAGACTCCAATATACGCTTTCGACATACCATTTCATAAGCCATTTAAGAGATTCAGCAATTTGTGAGCGCAACTACATGCATCATTACAGGCGAGAAGGTAATTTTAAGCAACTCGAAGTTTTGACGATATTTTTAAAACCTTATATGCATCCTTTAAACTCTTTAATCTTAACCGGTGTGCCAACATTGCTGGGAGAAATCCACCTGACCTAGAAAAATCTAAATAATGACTGACGATCGTCGAAGAAACATTTTACGTCACGGCCCACAAGATTTATTCTAACACCTAATCGCTTTCTCTATGGCTGAAAAACTTTATTCGTCGTTTTATGTGAAGTATCCAAAACTCATTTCCATGTTGTTTTTTAACTACTAACTGGCTGTTGATTTTAAAACAACTGTGATTTTTTTTAAAACAAGCGCAGTGGATCAGTGCTTGCATTCGCTAAACAATGAAACTACTGAAGTCTCGTAATTAATACCCATTGGGTTTAGAGCCGCTGTACATTAGCGGAAGCTAATGCTTGGTTATACAAAACTGAAATATTTTTGGAATGCATTTTTCCTTATATAATCTGGTAGATAATTTTATTTTATTCATTTTTTGAATATAAGATCCGGTATATGTCCCCCGCAGCTTTGAGTTACATGGTTCTTTCGATCAGTCCAATTTTTCCCTACCGCATGACGTCCAATAGTCTCTTGAATGGGACAGTAAATCGATTGTTTAGCGCGCTATATGACAAGTTGCGTCATCTTATTGGAAGCATCGATATTTAGCTGATTAATTATTGGGAAAAAATGCAGTCAACATGGCTCTATAGCCCTCGCCATTCGCCTTATTTCGAAAGAAATTTCCACAATTTTGAAGTGTTGTTCTGGCGTTAAACGATCCATGATGACTTGCCAAACCTTACTGAACCGAAATGTCAACACGGTTTGCCATTCTCAGCTGTCGAACCATAATTATTAATGCAGCTAAAAAAACGTCCTAAATAAATAATACTAAAGCTCAAACGAAAACGCTCGAATTTATCTAGCAAACTTTCTGTTTGCGGTTTATATTGTCTGTCATTAGTCATAGTGTTGCAAAACACAACAAGGGTGCCTGGACATTGTAGTATTGTAGGAACCGAGTCGCCTCACAAACTGAGTAATGAAGGCTCTGCAAGCATTCCACTAGTCCCTCAACCCTTTCTAGGTGTAAATTATGCACCAATTTAACTATGGATCGACGACTTCATGAGGTCTACACATAGAAGACGTTAGCCTGAGTTGGGCTCCTGCAGAGTAGCCAAGTGCTTTGTGAAAGAACCAAACAGGAAATTAGCAAATTTTCTCCTAAAACTTAGTAGAAAGGATCTTAGAGCACTGATTGGTGTAATCACAGGGCACAACGACTGTGCTCAGCAAATGGCTACCATGGGAATCATTGACGACCCAATATGCTTATCTTGCATTGATAATGAGGACACTGCAGAACATTTTCTCTATAGCTGTATGGCGATTTCTAGAATCAGACTTAGGCTGATGCTTTGAGATGTACTGAGTACGGATAAAGTTCATACTCTTCCTCTTCCGGACCTCTTAAGATTCATCAATGAATCCAAAAAATTTACGGAAGAGTGACCTCAAACCAATTTTTCCGTCTTACCATCCATATAATATCTATCCTGTCTCTCTATTCTTTCTACTGTAATCTATCCAGTCTTCCTGACTGAGTGCTTGGATTCGTCCATACCCTCACAAATCTAATCTAATCTAATTAGTAATACATGTTTAATTATTAAACCGAGATCAAAGAAAAATTTAAGTATATTAAAAAAAACTAGTCAGAATACCACCGGTTAATCTCCCAACTTCCAATTAGGCCTAAGGAGATGGCTGCGTTTGAAAAAAAGGTTATAGGAAAATGTTATCAGCATTGGAAGTAACAAAAGTGGCTGTTCATGATTCAATGCTCATTGTGGTGACAGGTAATGGCAAGGCACCGAGAGCTTTTTTTGCAGCATAAAAGGGGCCCACGGTTATCCATTTAAAGGTAGGGACCTCATCAAGTCGCGCACCACAAATTGGCGGATAAGCTCTGTCAAACAAATAATAAAGGATGTACGATTCCATACTCGTTAATGCCTATGCATGTGCATGTGAGTATGCCCGTTCCTATAACTCGAAAAAAAAACTTTACCACATCTGCTTTAATGTTAGATGTTGTCAAAAATAAAAGCTATGAATAAAATTATACAAAGGCATAGACAGATTATGATATGCCACAAAAACATGAGCCTATTTATGAATGAGAGACCCAGCGTATCCAATACAAACAGCAATAAATTAGAAAGTGATGGAATTTCTCTATTAAAAGAGGATAGCGGGGTTGATGAGCCCCTCAATCCTTAAACTTGCATTTTGAAATGTTGCTCAAAAAGCATTACAAATTCCAAAATTATTCTTTTAAGCTCAGTACAAACAAAAATTAAAATGTAATTTTTTCAGTGAAGCGTTTACTATTCTTATTTTTTTTTTGTTTTTTAGTTCTTCTTATACCACATGAAGTAAGATTTAATAATTCTCTAACAAATGAAAGAATAAAACTAAAAATCCAAAAGTCGATTAAATAAAAATGTTGCACAAAACTAAATTCTAAATGTCAATCCAAATTAAGTGTTTCAGAAAAGTAAATAGGGTATGGAAACCATTGCACAAAACCGAAAACTGGTAATATTATCCCTCTCTTAGAAATACGCTGAGCGCTCATTTTCTTTAAATCACATACATATATAGCTTTTTTTCTAGTGATTTTGTGTTTGAAAAATACTTGGCGCATGAAAATAGACAGACGTAATAGCTCGCCGACATAGCGCCAATGATCCGCCTCTTTCCAGTACTTGCCGCAATAAACTCCTTTTGCCAGTTCTCCAGCATGTGAGTGAGATTAATGCGGTGAGGAAAATCATAAATTAATTAGGAAAGAATGAGAAACGAGGGAAGCGCAGCATACGCCCCAATCGACTAGTGTAATGTTGAAAAGTTGCGGCGTAGCGGGAAGTGACAATATTAGATGTTAGTGTTTTCAAAATAATCCAAAACACTTATTAGTGACACTTAGCAGCGATTTATTGTTGTGGGCGAGCTGCTGTGAAATGTTGTGGGGGATATACACATGTACAAGTATACTCTTATATATATGTGTGTACATACATATAAACCGTTTCATGTATATTACCACTGGGGAGTAGCTGGAAATGAATTATAATGGGGTCGAACTGAAGTCTACCGAACGGTTGTAGGTAGCCCGTTATTGTTTAGCGTTTTATACATTTATTTATTATTTTTTAATAATTTAATATATTTAATTTTTTATAAATACAATTTGTCATACATAACATTTAGTATTACATTTACTTAAAATTTTGAAAAGATGGCATGTGTAAGGACTCCCAATAGAATCCATTATCTAAATTCTACATTTTAAATCTTTATGGTAGATCAGTAGGCCTAAAAGTTCTATATCTGCTTGGGACGTTGTTTGGTGTGAGAGCTTTGACGCTCGTGGGTTTGGATGGTTAGCAAGCCGGTTGTTGTATCTTATGCTGATGTTTGCCAATTTCTTCATGCAGGTACCGATAGCGCTCCAAGATCACGATGAAGTATATCTATCGTTGCAGACAAATCAGCATTTTTTACTGGAACCTCTGTACGACGTCAAGATTTGATTTTGAAGCTGAGCAACAGGTGTGCACCCCGATTGTCCGCATTGGTTTCAGTTTTGCTTTATATATGAGCAGCTTATTGTTCAGCGAAACCTCTGATTTATGGCCAACTAGCCAATAAAGGGAGCGAAGTTGTATTCCAAACCGCTTCCGCTTTGATGTATTTTCACATAAGGCGTTGATCAAAATGAATGCCTAAATATATTATTTAGCGCAGTCCTTTTGGGGTATCTCGCAGTTGTTAAGATGCACTGTTGGACACATATCCTTGCGAAGTGTTAGAGCTATTTTTTATATGTATGTATAATGCTCACACTTTTATTTTTAACAAATAGCGAAGACGTAAGGGCGGAAATTTAGACTTGACATTTAAGGACTGGGTGTTACTTTCAACCGTAATTATCTCAATAATATTTTTGTCAGATATAAATGAGGTCGTGAGTAATAAAGGGTTTCCCAATAATAGGTGTTATTGGTGAATGGATTGCGCTATCGAGAGATGATTAACAATTTTTTATGGCCGGAATTGGATGGTAAAAAACGTTTACCTCGAAGATGTAATCACAATTGGCCACCGAGATCTTGGAATGGATGGAATTCGTGAAGCTATCGAGGACATAGGGCAGCCACTTTCCAATTCGGTTATGGAAAATTTCATGAAAAGGATATTGTCCTGTAAGCGTGGTTGTGGTGGTCATTTGCTTGATGTTATTTTCCACTATTAACGGCATACCTTGCTCTTTATAATGAAATAAACATCCGATGATTTATATTAAAAACTAGCATTTTTCTTTGAATATCAAAATAACACCTCTGTTTGCAAAACCCTATATTTGTACCAAGTTTCATTAAAATCTATTAATTTGTGCCCGAGTTGTCGTGCGCAGGGACTAACGAACAGAAAGGCAGACATGAATAAACCGATTCCTCTCATCAATCGGGCGCTTTTGGAACATATACTCGTAAATATGTCCATATCCCTATCGATTGCTGTTACATACAACCGTTACGCTAATAAAATGATAATACCCTTGGGTACAAAAGCACGTGGGCATAAACATCTCCCAAGAAGAAAGATCACCACCAATGTATTCAAAAACTTCTGTTAGGGTTTTGGCCGAGCTCTTCCTCCTATTTATGGTGCGCGTCTCGATGTTGTTCCACAAACGGAGTGATCTACAGTTTTAAGGCAGATATTTTTTGATGAGCTGCTTCTTCATGGCAAAAATGAATTCGGCGGTTTGCCATTGCCTGCCGAAGGGCCACTACTATTAGGAAAAACATTCTCTATTATTTGGTGTTTCTGAATGGTAGTCACGCGCCAACCCATTCGGCTACAGCCGTCGCCAAAGTCAATCAAGCTCAGCAAACGAATGTCTCACCATTTGTTATAATGCGGGCGAGATCATTTCTATATAAATAAATGTATGTGTATAATAACATTTTATAATAAATATTTTAAAATTTGTACACTTGTACAATTTAAATAAATTCGAGTATAATTTACCCCAAAACCCTCCCTACCCCGTCCTCTGTGCACTCATAAGTATGTTGATATGCATCAGCAATGCGGCGAGCGTTGTGAAGCGGGCGGCCGTTGGCGTCATGTTTTTGATTGCAGGCCTCATTAGGGTCGTCGAGGTGCTTAACGACATAATTGAGCTGACAATAGACACTCACAACGAATATAAGGGGGTGGAATGCATTTATAACGTAGTGTTGTGTTAGAGCAATTTACAGGTGTTGTTGTCACAATGTCTTTGCTGGTTTCTCGGAAGAAAATATATGTATGTATGTGTACTTACATATCAGAAAAAATTACTAAAATTCATAATTATTATTTTTAAAGAGACTTTCTTCAAAACATACAATTTAACTTACCTACTTCATCTTAAGTACCGCGAGTATTATTTTATGCTTCAAGTACGAATATGTATTTATATATAGATATGTATCATAGATGGCTGCATTCCCAAAACGTAGTACTCCAATATGCGTAATTAATCTGTGATGTTTCTGATTTTATGAAATCTATGCAGTTGGAATATAAAATATGTGTTTGGAGTAATTAGTGCCGAAATTTGGCGCCGTCTGTGGTATGTTGAAACGATTACACTCATATACATATACGTTATGCTTACATACATAGATATGTACAAATAGGCATAAATAGTTCTGCATTTTCCTACACTTAAATTGTGATGCATTTTCATAGAGTTAGAAAACTATTTTTTCGTAGGTTGGAATGTGGATTTACAACACAAAGTCACAAAGGAAGCATTTATTCAGTGTTTTTGCTATTTATTCAGCTGAAGAAAGTCCTTTGATCCATGCAGTGTGGGACAAAGTCGGAAACGGATGGCGCCTTTCAAAAATTCGTTCAAATTTTCACATGCGGAACATACAGTCTGTGCCAGTCTTGTAACTTCTGGATATATTTCGTTCTAAGTTTTGCTACATAATAGTCCCACCCAAGGTGGGAATCAGCGGTTAAGATGTACAAAAATGTTGATGACTTTTCCGAGCGCGGATTAAAGCAAGTGACGAGAAAAATGCAGGATAAGGGACTTTTTAAGCGGGACCCTTCTTTGTGACTACGCCAAGCACAATCAGGTAAAAAGGAAATAGATGTGAGTATCAATACCATCGAACGTCGACTGAAGGAAGCGAACATATCCTACCGTCCCACATCATCAGAACACATTGAGAAACAACAAAACAAGGAAATGGCGTCACAGTATTAGATTGGCCTTCCCAGTCCCCAAACGCGAACCCCATTGAAAATGTGTGGGGAACTATGAAGGTCAGTCCATGGCTTAACTCGTGCGCCAAGTTCGTCCTGTTTCTCGACGAGCTACGCAGAAAAGTTTGTTCAAACCATGAAGAAGATTCCAGGCTATACTCGACAACGATGAAGACTACACGGTTTATTGAGTAATTGCGATTCGTATCTTTGTACATAATTTCATGTAAAAAATTTTAAATATACATATATCTTTATTATACTATATTTATTATTATTTATTTATTTGTTTATATAAATAGTACATAGTAAGACTAAGGTCTTTTAATAGTACTTCAACAATATTATAAACAACTGGAATATTTTTAACATACAAGTTTCTTAATCTAAATTTTACACCAGTTCATTTACGAATCAATCCAATATATTTAACTTAACTATAATAACAAGAAGAAAAGAAGCAATAGGAAAAGAAAAGAAGGATTTAGAAAGAACAAAAGTAGTAATTAGAGAATGTAGAGAGTAATTTAATGCCCTAATTTAATGGAATCAAACACTTTTAAAGTAATTATAGACTTGTGCCCTGAAGTTAAATCTGTTAAGTCCAGCCTTCACAGTGTCGGGTAATGAGTTCCACACTTTAACAGCGTTAATGAAAAATAATCTAGATGATGGTAGGTAATTAAATTTTGGAACGATGAATTTGTTGTGTCTGCGAGACCTTACTGGTATCAACTTCTCTGTCAGATAGGGAGGAGACTTGAATAATGTAAGTTTGCACAAGAATATGGAATTTCTAGCAGACAAATAACTATTAAGGCAGCAGCCCAGTAACCTTGGTCGCCATGCAGAGATATGGTCATATCTACCAATCCCATATGCATACCGCGTGGCGTTATTAAATGCCACATTAAGTTTATGGCAAGATGTGGAGTCGACTTTGCTGTATACCACCCCAGAGTACGTAATGAGAGACATAATTAGCTGGAGAACTAATTTGCGCCTCGTTTTCTCTGGCGTAAATGTTGCAGGGACTCTCAGTTTACGCAATGTAGCATAAATGTTCCCCACAACCCTATTTATGTGGTCAGCACAGGTAAGTTTTATGTTGAGAATAAACCCCAAATTTTTTACCTTATCCATAAAGGTAAGGGAACTTGTACCTATCCACAATTTAGGGATATTGTCAACATGCACAACACTATTACATATAGGTAGGACATATGACTTTGACGCGTTCATACATAAAGAGTTTTCATTAGCCCATACAGAAATAGCAGACAAATCACTGTTTATTTTGAAACATAAATCTTCAGCAAGTCTTCATGGAAAATCGCGGTTCCTTTTTTCTGACACAGACTGTACATTCATACGCATCGCTTACTACCACCATTTTACTTAGTCTTACCATAAATTCTGTGAAAAATTTTACAATGCCTACGGCAAGAACGATTTGCAGAAAAAAGTTCCGTTATTTCTGGTTTTGCTCGTATGCATTGTCCACTCAAAAATTTTACTCAGTTTCGTAGCAAATTTCGCTTGTTTACAGTGGAGTGGGGAGCTCAGGAAAATCGCATTGCAGTGACTGCATTACAAAAGTGTAGTAAAAGTGCAGGTGAGATTTAGGAATTGCTGAACAAACTTAATATTTTCCGAAAGATTGTTTACCGCACGATCAATCGTTTTCCCCAAACGTCTGAAGTAACAGACAGACGGAAAAAGAAGGGGTCGTCCTTGCGTGGTTCGAACCAGTGCAGCCATAAAAGCCGTTCGAGCAAGAGTTCGCAGAAATCGCCTTAGAAAGGAGAAAATCATGTCCAGAGAAATTAATGTATCGACCAGATCCATGTCAAGACTAATTTGAGATGATTTCCAGCCTTCCGTCGCTCAACTGGCCATCTTTTGACAACGCGCTTGAAAAAAATTTGACTCGAAAGATGTAAGCAGCTTCTTAGGTGGCCACCATCCAGCCTCCGTGGTTTTGGTGGGTGCGATAAAGGGGTTAAAACCGAGGCAAAAGAGTACCAGGAGGAAGTCTTAGAAGGCGTGGTGAAGTTGAGTAGAACTCGGTTCAATTGGATCTTCCTGCAAGATTCCGCTCGAGCTCATAGAGCAAAAACCACCGTGGCTAAAAAATAATATTCCTTTGTTCATAGCAGCCGTCTCGAAGTCCAGGTCTGCATACATTGGACTACAGTTTTGTGGTCAGAAATGGAGAACATGGCTTGTCGAAGAGAGAAATTTAGAGAGTCTTAATCAGTCTTTGGTTCGAGCAGCGACATCAATATCCATCTGTAATAGCTGAATGGCCTAATCGTTTGAAGACTGGTGAATGTAATTGGCGCTTACACCCTTTTTGGGTGTTTGGCCGAGCTCCTTCTCCTATTTGTGGTGCACGTCTTGATGTTGTTCCAAAAATGGAAGGGCCTACAGTTTCAAATAGCAAATGGTTTTTATATGGAGCTTTTCTTGGCAGAAATACACTCGGAAGTTTGCCATTGCCTGCCTAGGGGCGACCGCTATTAGCAGAAACTCTTTCATTTCGCTGTTTCAGTCACGGAGATTCGAACCTACGCACTACCGAATGGTAGTCACGCACCAACCCATTCTACCACGATGGCCGCTAACGAGCTCTTTATTGCACTAAAGTTTAATGGGCATAACACTGCGGCATAACACTACTCCTTTTTTTTATTCTGATTGAAAAACTTAATTTTTTCAAATTTTCATAAAACTTGAAATTGAAACTTGCAATTATTTATATTATAAAATGAACTCAATTTTTATAACGAAGTAATTTAAATTAAAAAATAAATAAGTAGTCAAAATGCTAAGACGCCATTTTTTTCGTGGGCTGTATATACATATTCAGTAAGAAATTGAGTTTGGCTGTTATTTCATTTTGACACAGATTTGTGCCTTTAATTTTTTTAGAGAAGTTTGCTTGGATGGCATGAGGGTTTCACCCGAGAAGATCCCTAATAAAATTATCCGAAAAATAACTTTCTAGAATATTTTAGTCCTCTAACGATTTTCTAAATGTGTTTCTGATACGATTTCTTGCAGGTCAAGGTTTTAGGTGGGTGCTAATGGATTGAAATGTTCTTCGAAAATATTTACCGTGAAATTTTATTACGTATTTCTTAACCTTTTATTTCATACGGACATACGTTTATATATATCAGGTACGTATTTTAACCATTTTCTACTTTTTTTGTTGCACAAGCAATCAAGCCTTATTATAGTGACCAACTAACGACAAGCAAGTAGGCCGAGGGCTAGAAAGTTGGACATGTATTCCAGACCAATGATGATTTCAATTTAAAAGTTTTTCTCGAAGCTTTTCTAAGTTAGGTTAGGTTAACCTGGTTGGCATTAAGCCACGCATAGACCTATTGGTCCCTAGCAATACCAGATGGAGGCCGACCTCTATGAATTCTGAAAGTAGACATGATGTGGGATGTCAACGCTTTTAGCGAATCTAAGCAGATCTAAGAGATCCGCTTTTGAGACGTCGTCGAGACCCTCAAACAGTGGGGCTCCAAGGCATTTTAAACGCGTTTTTAATAATGCGGACAACCGCGCTCTCTGCATTTCCTGCATTTGTCCGTGTTAGCAATACCTATCTTGTACGCATGTGCAGCCAATAGATTATGACCTGTCAGCATACCTATAATAGTTCTGCAGACCTTTCGCGAGAGCGTAAGTACGAATTGAGTGAGTTTTTTGTCGTTAGTTCTACACAAAACTTTTGCTGTTTTGCATGTGGTCAAATTAGGCCACCTAGCTTCCACTCGTTTTTTCATATAGTCGTCCATTTCGTTGTTTGTATTGTTGTTGTATTGTATTTAGCGGTTTTAATATGTCGTTCTCTTGTTCAAATGGTAGTCTAACAGCACTTTTTGCTATCTCATATACTATTTCGTTCCCCATAATGCTTTTGTGGTAGGTACCCAATAGATATGCAGCCTTTCTATGGCCTCCCGGCTCCGTTGAACATTTTTGGACTTAATACAATATGGGCTTATTGCTTTTTTTGCTGCTTGACTGACCACGTATATATTAATTATTGAGTTATTTTTTGCTCTTGTGTAGGCTAGCTCCGCGGCTTTCCCTACAGCAAAAACTTCCGCTTGGAAAATACTGCTGTGGTCTGGCAGTTTGATAGGGTGTCTTATCCCTAGTTTTGAGCTGTAAATGCCCGCTCCCACTCCGTCTAAAGTTTTAGAGCCGTCTGTGTAGATGTGAAAAGTCCTACGACCAGGCTTCATGCCTTGCGCCATCCCTCCTCTTCAATTGTACTACGAAACCTTCTCTCCCAATTAAAGTATGGAGTCATGTTGTCTGTGCAACCTGAACTCCTCTTTTCTATTGAGCTGTGTCCGATGGTTCTACAGGTGAATACTCCAGCAGCCACTAACCTCCCCGCGGATTTCGCAGCCAGATTTTCCGCCATAAGGTCAATAGGTGGCATGCTGAGTATCATTTCCAGCGCCGGTGGTTTTCATTGCTCCTGTTATGCACAGATCAGCGAGTCTCTAAATCCTTTCCAGTGGCATTAAGTATGTCAGTTTTCTTGTCGCAATCCACCATACTAAGGCCCCATACTCCTAAGACTAACAAAGACCCAACTCTCGAATTTGGTGGGTATCCTTACCGGACATTGTCCATTAAGTGTTCATGTGATGAGACTTGCGATTGCTTCAAGTCTGTTCTGCAGAAGCTGTGTTGAGAACGAGGTGGAATCATCTCAAGACCTTCTTCTCAGCTGCCCTGCTCTCGTCTGGTTAAGATTTAGACATCTGAGCTCTCATTTTTCGCTACGCCTGCGGATATAGTGGGTCTAAATATCACAAATTTGGTTCATCAGTAGCTTGATGCGGCTAATTACGGCGTCGTCGTAAAATGCATGGTCATCATCGTCTCTAACCCCAAGGCTCCTTCTTCCTTCCCTTCTCCTTTCTCCTCTCCCATGTATGGCATCACAACAAACGAATTTTCAATATTTGTCCAAGTGTGCCCTACGCTAGGGCAGCCATTTAACCTAATAAACCTAACCTAAGGCCCCATACAGCAATATCGGTCTAACTACTGCCGTGTAGCACCAATGCATCAGAGAGGGTGCTAGACCCCAAGTAACGTCCAGCCTACAGCGCATTACTGGCCTTTTTCACTCTTTCCTCAACATTGTGCTTCCACAGCAATTTCAAGGACTTTAGTAACGGTCACAAAAATTTGGATGAGAAAATGTTTACGTTAGGAGAAGCTTTTAATAAGCAAAACGGCAAGGTCTTTGCAGGAACATCGCAAGAAATGAAAAATACTGGGTCACGGGTTCAAAGAGATCGTCAGTTTTCGTCACGATTTGGTGACAAGTATAGTATCCCATAATGGCGTCACTGTTTTGCAATTTTACGAGAAGGGAATAGAAACTGCAATAAAAGAAGATGTCTTGGAAGGCAGATGGCTCGGAAATCTTAGAATGTAGCATTAATCGAGGAACTCAACGGAATAGCTTTTGACCAACTAAGCAAATTTATGATTTAGGGTTAGCTCAGCTATCCTGAACATTTCGCAGCATTTGAGACATTTGTGGTTTCTATTAAAACTTCGGTTCTTCTTTATACATTCTGCCTTCTGTGAGTGGTAAATACAAGAAAACTTAAATAATAATCAATAAAATGTGCATTTTAAAATAAAAAATGGCGGTAATTACCATTTCTTTGGTGGAATGGTGCGTTAACTCTGGGTTATTAGACTTGCACACATTCACTGAGCCCGAAGCATACATAAAGCATCTTTCAAAAGTTACGCCTAGATTTCAGTAGTGAATAATTCCTAGAAGGTGCCTTTTTTATGTCATCTTTGACATTTGTCAAATAGATAGATGTTCAATTCTACACAAAAGAACGACTCCGTAAAATTATTGAAACTTATCGCAAAATTCGTGACTTTTTAGTGGAAATAATAGTCCGAATGGGTCGGCAATTCAATTATTGGTGGAAAAAATTTCGAGAAATTGGTTCTGGTTCGGTGGAGGATAGAAAGGGGACTAGCAGACCAAAAACTACATTCTGTTCAGAATATTTCTACTGTCGCGCAAAATGTTGCTGAACAAACTTTAACTTCGACATTCAACATCTCGACGTTCTCAACAATTAGCCATTCCTGAATCGACGGGCCGGTTTTATCGGTAGGGACTCTCATGGTGGACACTTTAATGATGTAATTTTTTTTTTTTTTAATTGTTGAGCGCCGTATTTTGAATAAAAATAGCAAAACCTGAAAAAATTTAATTTTTTACGTTTCATTTTAAAACAACATCTAGACGCGGCTTTTGAAAGACCCTTTATTATATTGGTACGACAAACACAAACAAAAACTCTTTCTTTCGAATTCGAGTTTGTTATGTATAATGAAACCAAAATAATAGTCGCTTGGTTTTTTGGCTCTCAAAAAAAAAAACAAATCTATTAAAAAAATTACCACGAACAAGAGATCACAAGTTGCAACTTCATATGCGCATATGTGGGTATACATATTTACATAAGTATCAGGTACACATGTAGATGTGCAAATGCGTATTCGTATGAATGAGCAATGCGTGTGTGTGTGTGTATGTATGTGGAAGTTCCTTAATGTCTGCTTAAACAAATGCCCAATTCCTGATGGCACTTCAAGAGGGAGCGATTAATTAATGTCCTCGCTCCAGTTTCTCGAGTTCATGACACCAGTAAGCGGATCCGCGCGTACTCGAGTTATTCCTGTGATTTATGGCTCTTGCGGTGACAAACACTTGAAATGTGATGATTTATAATGAAGATGCATGTATTAGTATTAATTAAATTTTGACACGGACGCGCTCGATTTAAAGCCAAATGGCAGTGGAATTGCTGGAATCGTTTGGAAAGTTTTTATGTGTGAATAAATTCTTTTTACACGCAATAATTTCTACACACACACACATACATACAATATACATACACAAATTATTAATAAATTATCTATAAAAAAATTTAATTCATATCTTTTTATTCCCAATTTTTCGAGTTTATGTTCTTAATGGCTGAATGAGTTTTACTAACTTATTTGGCGTAATGAAACAAGTAAACGCCACTTTTTCAACAAATGAATTACTGCATGAACGGAACTGTAATGCAGATTAGACTATGATTGCTGTTTTATTTTTCTAAATTAAAAACAGTTAGAAGAAACGAAGAACGGAACAAAAAAATACTGGGAAATCCAAAAAATTCGAGATGCTTAGCAATTTCCTTCCAAAGGCTGGTTATAATTTTTGTGCAAAGATTGTAGTGGGCCTTTGATAAAAGCTGGGCCTTTGATAAAAAATAATTTTGAATTATTGCATGTAAATAACTAAATAACTAAAAAGGTTAAATATTTAATTCCCTCAGTTTTCCTATGATTTTTGTGTTTTTCACACACTCACAAAGGTTAATGCTTTCGTAATTTTGTACAAAAATTCCAAGTAAATCAGAGAAAAATCGGGTTTTATAAGAAAAATCAGTTTTTCCCTCACGGGAATTATAGAACTTCGACTGAAGGAATTCAACCAGGGCAGTTTGGTACTAATGAGGCTTTAGGCTCATTTGGCCGAGTTTGTTTTACCACCGATTTTTGTGTTTTTTCACATATTTAAAGAGATTAACGCTTCCGTAGATTTGGGTAAAAATGTCAAGCAAATCAGAGGAAAACTGAGTTAGCTATAGAACTTCGTCTGGGGGAATTTAGCCAAAGCAGCTTGGTACTGATGAGGCCTTAGCCTCATTTGACCGATTTTTTCTTGTTACAACCGATTTTTGTGTTTTTCGGAACCCTGCATATTGACGTAATAATTCCCTTGATCTATCCAAAAGCTAGTAATTAAATTATGTTAAAGGGCCTTGCGGTAGCTAGGTTTTCATGGCATGAAAAATTTAAATACCACTCATGACACTGCATATTTTAACAGGCAGCGTTGATCCTTTTGACGTCAGGGCAAATGGCGGTAGTGGAACAAGTGCAATCTCCCTTTTTTATATTTATTTTTGTCTATGAGGATTTACAGAAACCGCGCCAAAAATGACGTGACAATTTTTAATAATAATAATAATATTTCGTTCTTTTTCTCTACTAAACGACCGTCTCCATAAGATCGTATGCTGAAATTAAGTGATTGGGACTTTAGGTTATTTAAGTACTCATTGCTGCCAGAAATTTGATAGGCAATTTTATTATCTTAAAAACCGTTTTCAAGCGAAGGAAAGTAGATTCCATAAAGATAAAATCAACATAAAGACAAAAAGGTACAGTTCTCAGCCTGTTCTGCTATCTAAACTCACGTAACTAATTGATACTAACAGGAACGGACCGGGACTGCAGCTTTTTTATACATTTTTTTTTAATATATTCATTGCCGGATGTACTGAATAATCAGAAAATGAGACGACGAGAAAAAATTTATTAAATTTTTTTCTTTTTATTATAAAACACACCAAATCAAAATCAGATCTAATCCCTCGTAATATAATATTTATTATAATTAAAAAAAAAAAAAAATTAATTTAATCACACTAATTTGAGATAACATAATTCGTTTTCATCTCATTATTATCGCTTGCATGTACATACATCAAGATCTTGGCAGTTCATCGCATGCAACATCCCCGTTCGTTCGTCTTGCAGCTCCCATTCATTGCAAATGAAACAAATTTCAATTTCATAATTTTAGTTTTGGACTATCGCCAAGAGTTTGTTTTTTACAAGCTGATCTATAACTGCACTTTTAAAACGTCTTAATTATTCATAAACTATTTTACAAACGACGTGAAAATTCGTTAATTAGGCGTCTGGTTGCTCCGAGGTGACAAACAAAAATGCATCTCTCCGTAAATAAGAGTGTGACACAGTGACAAAAATTCCCCACACTTCAACTCATAATATAAAATATCACAAAAAATCCAATTTTATATTGCTCGTGCATACCTTCTGTTCCATTCAAATTTTCTCCAAAGACTGGACCTGCTAGGTTGCTTTGGGTAATTATGTATATCTTAAAAAATTCTGCTAGCGGTTGAAAATCGAGGTGCCAACTTTTTGAATATCGGGTCAATGTTTGAAGAAATAAGATATAAGATACAAGAGAAATTAATATATGATACAAATAAATTTCTAGCAATTTGAAAAGTACCCTTTAATGATATTGGCTTAATATACCTACCTATCAAAAATCTAAGAGCCTTAGGGGTAATGAGGAGGTAAGCGAAATTCATTATCGGCCCTCAGAATTTTTATTACATCATTTCACAATAAAGAACAGCAAGAACTTTGAGTACAAAGTAGTACCTATACCATAAAAATTTCGTACCTAAGTCAAATTGTTTATACAGTTGGATTTGGCCCATACTTGCGGGAAAGAAAAATTTAAAAACATATCCATTAAAGGGTGGACATATTTGCAAATAATTCTGTTATAATTCGGCTTTCATCAAAGTAAAAATAAATAGAATTATATAAGTTTCCATAACAAGAAGATGGAAATCATGAGTTTCATTTAGGATAAATGAAGCGGGTCGCTGAGAGGAAAAAACTTATTCCAACAAACTCAGTCCTCGGGGAGGACTGATTACATCCTCCCGATGGTAACATTTAACAGAAATTTCCCCGCTCTCTGTCCATCTCTCGAGGAATGAAGTAAGGATTATCACTAAACAACTTCGACACTACAGTCTATACAGATGGTTCAAAAATGGATTGTGGCGTCGGAGCTGGTATATATTCTCATAGACTTAGAATTGAAAAATTTGTACGTCTTCCTAATGTCTGCAGTGTCTTCCAAGTACCAACAGGGGAAGCTTATAATCGCAGATTTCTCTTTTAAGGGCAATATCACTATTCTTATGGGCAGCCAAGTTGCAATCCAGGCAGAGGATTCGGTCACAACAACCTCTTAACTGGTGGAACAAAATAGGAATAGCCTTACTACCTTGAGTGGAAACTATAACGTTTCCTCAATCTGGGTCCCAGGGCATCGGAGCGTTGAAAGAAACGAAAAAGCGGATGAACTGGCAAGAAAAAGAAAAGCCAGAAGAACTGGCAAGAGGGGGATCTGCCATGAATAACGCTCTTGCAGAATTGGTATTCACACCATTAGGTGCAGTCAAGAATACAATTTTCTCAAATACCTCCGTATCGCGGATTGTAGATGGAGAGACCAGACGACATGTAAAATTAGCAAACAAAAATGGTATTGCCCACCTACAACCTCGAACAAACGTCAGCATTGATAAACATGTAACGACGGAACGCCTGGAGACTCACAGCACACGCTATCATAGTTACAAACAACCAGAGAAATAGGAAACGATATTCCTTATATATAGAAGGAGAGAATGTCAAACCACTGTTCGAGAGTCTCGAGTCTTGGCTTAGACGTCAATAACCTTAAACCGCACAGACTGGATATATGTAATCATGCTGTACATAACAGTTAAACAACCTGGTAGCGAGGATTTGGCAACAAAATGATGCGGTAGCGCTACTTGGATTCTGGATGGATCACCACTTCAACCAACTAACCAACTATATAAGTTTCTGATAAATTAAAATAAATCTGAAATACTCCTCGCGTCTCTCTACAATCTCATCAACTCTAACTTTCCACACTTTTTAAAATAATATTATGAAATAATTTCCCCTAGACGAATATATATGCTGATCCCTTATGACTTATGGGCTCCTCTTCTTTACGCGGTTTGGAATATTTATGAGTCCAAGAGAAATTATTAAAAAATGTGTAATTCGTTTTTGAACCTTTTATTTTAAAAAATATTTCCTATATTAATATTAATTTTAAAAGTAGGCCGCACAAAATATAGAGGGTATTTCAAAATACGCCCCTAGATTTTGTTTTACAATAAAATGACCATCATGGGCACGTCTACGGGGAAAATCCATCAAGCAGTAGTATCATAAACGCCTAATTGTTGACCACATCGGGATGTTAAAGGTTGTCCAGCAACACTTTGCGATACAGCAGGAACGCATCAGAACGTTCAATTTTTGTCCTTTTTCTCTCCTCGACAGAATCAGTTTCTTCAAATTTTTTTTAACAAATGAGCGGTTTTCTTTGAAAGCGGTATAAGTCTATTTCCACAAAAAATTAGGTAATGATGAAAATTAATACAATGCACTATGAACTTTTTATTTTTTAACTTTTTCCAAAAAAATCTGTTCAAATTTTCATTGTTTTTAACTTTAAATTTTATTTAAATTTATTTATTTATTTAAATTTAAATTTTTGTAGTTAATGAAGTTAGAAACATAATTATTTTAAAAATGGTATAAATCTTCATCTCTTTCTTCATTTTTATATTATAATTTCCCGTATTTTCGGTTTTTCCTCGTTTATTATTGAATATAAAGTCATCCAGGGGTGTCCGAAAAATAGCTATTTATTGATTGAAGAATTTGGAAAACGTAACCGCGCAATGCATGTAATAGATTCCAGCGATATGGGCACTAGATAATATATATATATAATATGGCTCGGTGTTCGGCCGAGCTCCTCCCCCTCCTATTTATGGTGTGCGGCTTGATGTTGTTCCATAAATGGAAGGACCTACAGTGTTAAGCCAACTCCGAACGTAATTTTTTTTTTTTGGATATTGCTTTTTCATGGCAAAAATGCATGAAAAAAAACGCTCTTCCAAATGTCAGTCACGCGCCAACCCATTCGGCTACGGCGGCCGCCTACATAAAGCGTTTTTCAGTAAGAGCGCTTCAACTTTTGAACTTTTTTGAATAAAACACAAACGGTTTGACTTTTTTAACTCATTTTTTTTTTATTATCGAGTTTGAACATATACATTTAAGTATGAAATTCGATTTCTTTTACATGACCACCGCGTGCACATTTTACGAAGTCCAATCGTTGAACCCAATTTTCGACCACTCTTTTGCATAAATCGACCGAAATTCCAGCAATTTCGCGTTCAATATTGGTTCTGAGCTCACAAATCGTCGCCGGCTTGTTACTGTAGACCAATGACTTCACATAACCCCAAAGAAAATAGTCTAGAGGCGTCAAATCACAAGAACGCGGCGGCCATTCGACCGGTCCATTTCTGGAAATAATGCGCTCATCGAACTGGCTTGTGGCCCCGTCCTGTTGAAACTACATGTCGTCTAAGTCCATACCATTCAACTGCGGCCAAAAATAATCGTTTATCATGTCGCGGTATCGATTTCCATTCACAGTAACGTGGCGATCGTTCTCGTCAACGAAAAAATATGGGCCAATTACGCCACCGGCATGTAAACCGCACCAAACAGTGATTTTTTCGGGATGCAACGGTGCCTCATGAATCACGTGTGGATTGCTTTCTGCCCAGTAACGCATATTTTGCTTGTTGACAAAGCCATTGAGCCAAGAGTGAGCTTCATCACTGAAGATGATTTTTTGGAAAATCATGTTCTTAAAGTAGCAGCAACAGAACGATTATTTTCATAAAAAATTTGCACGATTTGCAATCGTTCGCTCAAGTGTGTAGCGTTCCATGATGAAATGTATACTAATGAAGTTTACAAATGAGAAGCGAAAAATAAAAAATATTGCGTCGTTCGCCCTCCCTATCGGAAAAAAGTTGAAGCGCACCTATTGAAAAACGCCTTACTTATAAATATTAAGTTGCGAAAAAAAAGAAATCCATTATTTCTTGATAGATGGCGTTAGTGACCGGTATCTCGTAAAGCATTGATCAAACTATTTAAAGTTCGTGGTCAAGGTGACATTTCACCCTAAAAAATTCTTTTGCTGTTTTTGTTGTTCCATTCAGTTGGGAGTTCCTGGGTGTTTGCAATGGAAGTCAACAAAGAGAAAATTCGGTACATTTCACAGTTTTTCTTTGATAAAGGCGAAAATGCAAATCAGGCCGCTGGAATTATGAATGGTGTTTATGGAAAATTAATTAAAAAAGCTAAAATATTAGTTTAAAAAATTATTGTTACGAGATATCCACTACAGCCATCTACTGAGAAAATAATGGATTTCTTTTTCCCCAAACTAATATATTAAAAGTAAGAGTATAAATAATTTGTTTAAGTGGTAAATGTTGAAATAAGGTATTTTTATTTTGCTATTTTATACTTTTGTGTGTTCTTGAAGTATTTAATAACAATGCATTGCTTTGTTTCAATTGAGATCCAGTAGTTAATATAATATTTTTCAAATGTAAGAATTTTAATTTTTGCTGACTTTGGAAGTGGTGGTTTTGAAACCATTGAAAATATAAATTTTTGTTAATCGCATTAAATAAATGATTACGTTTTAAATTTAAATCAATTTAATGCTGAAGAAAAACAAAACTAGTGCAACAACACACATCAATATTTTTCAAATTATTCAAAGGCAAAACCTTAAATATCTCCATATAAAATGAAATACGCTTACACGACTTTCAAAGAAAAAGGCTCATTATTACAAAATATCCAACTAATGGACGCAATGTGGTGACATTTCATTCTTGCATTTTTAATCATTTAAGTCCCACTGCATTCTGTCTGTCAAGACATCTCTGCGAATTTTCCGCCATTCTCGTTTAGCTTCGCAATTCGCGCACATCCTTGAATATGTCAAGTTGATTTAGTTTTACGATTAAAACTGCCGCACTGACAAATGTTTCGCAAACGAAAATGACGTCTTAATTTTCCTAATTGCAAATAATGAATCTCAGTATATGACTCGACATATTTAACATTTTCATCTTAAATATGATTATAAATTTTATAGCGTAATGAGAGCAGATTTGCATATGTATGTGTGCATATCTGTATGATGTATATAAGAATATAAAGGGTATATGGGCACTTATATGTATAGCTCAAAATTATCATATAAATGGCCATACATACAAATACACACATATAAGTGCATGCCTATATATTTAATGATTGAAGTGGGTTGGCTCGTGGTAAATAATGCGACACAAGAACTTCTTACGATCCAAAACCCGCGAAGTAATACCACTTTAACTTGTGTTTATTTTTCTCACAATTATGTCGCATTTATTCGGCCCTGCGCCAAAACTTTCGATTTCTTTTCCCGGACTGTTGTGGTCGCGCTAGGCAGGAAAGTGTGTACCATTTTCTACAACAAGTGAAGGTGGGCGTCGTTCAGCTGATTTTAATTTACCTGTACCTGTAAACTTGTGTATTGTTGAAATATTTGTACGAAAACATTAATTGTTACGAAAACTGAAAGCAAATTGTGCTATTTCATTATATTAACAATAAAATAGGTGTGCGACATTTTCGCCAGTTTTAGCTACTTTACTTTTGTTTGATCATGTCTAATAATTTTGAATCAACCAACTGTCTTGGAAAAGACCCATGAAAGGAGAATCGACACACACCATATTTTTGTCGACTTTAAAGCTGCGTTCGACAGTACGAAAAGGAGTTACCTATGTATATGTCGCGATGTCTGAATTTGGTATCCCCCAAAACTAGTACGGCTCCCCCAAAACTAGATGACGTTGCTCAATACCAGCAGCGCCATCAGAATTGGAAAGAACATCTCTGATCCGTTTGATACAAACGAGGTTTCAGATAGGGTGACTCGCCGTCGTGTGACTTATTTAACCTGATGTTGGAAAGGATCGTGCGAGCCGCAGAACTTAATCGATCAGGCATGATATTGACATCATCGGCCTTAACAACCGATAACAGACGGAGTACTAATATACCGAGGTTCTAGATACAGTAGTAAAACCCTGGATTGATAGTGTATGCGGTGGCAACCCATACATATTTCAGCAAGGCTACTCCTTCACACAAAGCGTTGGCGACACAAGATTGGATGGCTGAACATATCCGTCACCCAGACCTTAATAAAAACCAATAGGCATCCTCATATCACCATTTCTTCTCTGAAAGCTGCCGTTATAGTCGGGCATGCAATCGTTTCCAAACCCGGATCGACGAGGTTATTGCAGTTAATGAAATTGTATTGAATGATTTTATAGATTTATAATAAGTTAATGTGTTAAGTTGTGTAAAAAATTCGTAAAGTTTCATTAAATTTTGTTAAAAATAGAGGCCAATTAGTTTTACGCTCAAGTTGTCCTCAAATGGCGTACACACCCAGCACAGGACCAATGAAGGACTTAAGTCTACATACAGCAGCATATTTTCTTATTTCCCAGACGGTATACAATATATCAAAAAACTGGTTATGTAGTATTTTTTCAGAACTCTTATTTATTGATAAATATATAAAAACAAAATTATTTCACTTGCTTTATAACAAGAAAATTAACCAAACAACAAAAAAGCGGTATGGCAAAAGTCCACATACGAGTACACCCATCTGATTTGGTTAGTTCAAGCAAAGCAAGCTTTGAAAATGTAGATATACAGTACCGTTATTTGAAAATTTCCGTTGATAAATCGTCGTTGCTATTACATACATGAGATTGCTTATATCCAAAAAAAAATAAATATGTTCTGATTTAAAAAAATTGGTGGTTAAGCACAGAAAAAACCAAATCTTACGACGAAATCGCAAAACTAACAAATTTAAGTCGAGCAACGGTACAAACGATTGTTAAAAACTACATAGAGACTAATTCGTATGAAAATAAAAAGCGAGCCGGCCGCTCAAAGAAGAGATATAAGCTCGATTTTAAAAGAAGTCGGCAAAAATCCGAAACTTACTGCTTCGAAATTGATGCAACATATCGTCAAGGCATCCGGAAAAACTGTTTATCCAAGAACTATTAAAAGATATCTTAATAATGACGGATATTTCAGCAGTACACTACGTAAAAAGCCTCTTGATTCACTGATAAATCGAAGTGCAATATATTTGTTGATGATGGCCGGGCTAAAATATGGAGGAGACGAAATGTAGATATGGGAATGAAAAATTGTATACCTACTGCTTAGCACGGCAGTAGGGTGCTATAGCTGCCTATAGATGACCTTTATTGAAGGTGCTATGGACCAATACAAATATAAAAGTATGATAGAACAACATTGGAGGACTTCAGTAGAATACTTGGGTCTAGGGCAAGGTTGGGTTTTTGCAACAAGACAATGATCCTAAGCAGTATGCACTAGCTGTCAAAGAATGGATCTTATATTACGCACTCAAACAACTAAATACTCCGCCGGAGAGTCTGGATTTAAATCCGAGCTGGAGATTTTAGAAAGAAAAATTCGACGAAATATAGTAACTGACGCAAAATCTCTAAAAAAAGTGTTGATGGAGTCATGGAATCAAATAGTGGGAACAACTTACCCTATTAGTTGGATCAATGCCACGACGCCTCTGATCCAACCGACGCCTTGATAACAGTGGTGGGCCTACTAAATACTAAATGTATGCAATAAAGCTAGTTTTAAAATGGATCAATTGGTTTTTTTAAGCTAATTCAACTGTATTTAAACTTTTGCCATACCGATTTATTGTTGTTTTGCTAAGTTTTTATTATAAAGCAAGTAAACAATTTAATTTTTATAAAGTTATGAAAAAAAAATTCAAAAAAAAACGACATCAACAGTTTTTTAATTATTGTATAGCTTCTAGGAAATGTTTGTATATAATTTAGATTTAAAAAATTTATTTAATTTAGCATAAACTCTTGTAATAAATTTACGAAAGTCAACGATTTGACAAGTGGATTTTGTGACATCCGCTCGTGTCTATTGGCCTCTGGTGACGATCCAGCATGCTTGTCCAGCAGGCTTATATGTGTGCGTGTCGGGTGACACTCGTACTTGCTTCGTGTCACACATACTTGTTGTCGGCTTTTGCTTGATGAAAATCAAAAAATTTAGATATTAGCGTCAAGCACCCGACACGCACACATATAAGCTTGCTGGACAGCATGCTGGAGCGTCACCAGAGGCCATATCCCTTGTGTTGCAACCCGAGTACCCGGGTGACATCGGCGTTTTGTTGAATAACTTTTTTCCTATGAGATACTGATATAGGAGTACGAAAGTTGCTGTGTATAATATTATTGATGTATTCAGAGTTCTTACAACATAAATAAATAAATATTTATCGAATGTGTACAACTATTTCGAGATATAGAGGACTTATACCCATCGGGGTACCCGGGTGGCAGAGTATGTAGATTTTTTTTTGTGGCAACACAAGGGCTATACGAGTTTAGTGGTCGCGTCTTCGTAGAGTTGACAAATATGGATTCAACGATCAGAATGCCCCCATAATATATTATCAAACTGCTTTTGCGTACGCATCTGCAATACAAATACAAATAAATTTAATAACGCAAGCCAAATGGATAAATTTTTCGACCTAACCCATAAGCGGACATTTTTCTTTTTTTTTAGTGGATTATTTATAACACAAAACGAATTGCTAATCACCAATATTAAATACATTTAACAACGCTTGGCAATTTCTTAATTGCGCTACTTGTAGCACATTAGCTGAAATATATACGCAACTAATAACCGCTGCGTAGGAAAATATTTGTCTTCAAGACGTCGCATGTGCACAAATGAAAAGTCTTCGACACGCCCACCACAGCCAGTGAAAGGGAAACGTCGTCGGAGGCAGTCCATTCGAATGATATGCTTGCTCTTGTAGGCTCACACATACGCATTTACATACAAACCCACTTTCACACTTGAGTGATCCTACGTGCGGTGCAATCAAATATCTGCCGTCCTGCTCTGGTGCTCGACTAATGTGATCTTCGCATTCGCGGCAGATCTCTCGGGCTGATCACCTAATTACAGCAGATTAGATGTGAAGCATCGCTCCGTGAAGGATGTGCGTTGCGCATTTCCGCTTAATTGTATTGCTTACACCTAAACTCAAAGTTTACTTTTGAAATTAAATTATTCTGCAATAGAATTTACAATACAAGCTCAAGTTCGTTTCAAAATGGATACGCGTTCTGTGGTGCGTTGTTTTCAGAATAACTTCTCAATAGAGAATATTTTATCAAAGCCCAATACCAGCAAATGTGATGCGTATTTGGCGGTGTTAAGTGATTCGGCACAAATTTCTGCGAAAACTGTGAAGCAAAGTAAAGATGATGAAAATATTAGAAATGAAAGTGGCGATATTGAAGTGCAAACAAATATAGATTTAGTGGCATCAAGTCCGGCATCGAGCTGCACAGCAGATGGTATTGACGATGCGAAAAGTGAAGCTGCATCCGAAGATGGCAACAGTAAGTGGATATGTAAACCTGAAGGTTTTTAAGAAAATGATCAAGCTACTAAAATCTTTTGCACGTTCAATTTGTCTTCTTCTTTCTCATCGCCTATTAATAAATTTCCCAGTTTCGGTCATTACCATGAGCAAACTTGCAAACTTTGACGGTATCGAGCTGACTTACGAACTATGTACATACATTTCTTCCCCATTTCTCCCGAGGTTACCAGCTCACGATTACTCCTGTATTAAAATTCAATACTAACTAGATAATTAACTGACTAAAGGACTAATATCTGGACTAAAGTTTTAATTGCAACTATTCAACGGTCTGAACATCGTACCGACATTCACTCCAACACCTACACCACGAAAATGCATGTATGGATGCGAGGAAATTTCATTAATCCCGAAAGTTTTTTGAACCACAGCTCTACTGCGCCTGTGCTTCCTAAGAAGTTCTGAGATTTCGAAATATGTAAAACACATTTCGTAAACCTCCGAGAGATCGCACAGAATGTAAGCAAGGAGACGTAACCTACTTTCACAGCAAGTTTATCCATCCGACAAATTGAACCAACTTTGTGTAAATTACAATCCTCGCGCATGACTTCCAACCATATTTCTGGTAAATAGTCCCTTTGCAAACGAAATGCACAATTTTTGGGACCTATTTTGGTCATGGGTTTTATTTTTGAGGTTTCTTGAGCGTGACATACTAGCAGTAAGTTTTGTGTTCACCTCTTGGCAGACGATGGCACGGAGTATATTTCTCAAGAGTTCCTCATAAAAATCATCTGCCACTCGGTAACGTCATAAAAGAAAATAACGAGAATTTAGAGGCCTTCAAAAATGTGTACGCCAATCTACTACTTCTATTACCATTGTAAAATAAAATCCACCTACCTATGTATACTGCCGTTTGTGAATCTTAATTTTAGCTGCCTTGGATAAAAACCAAGCTTTGCTGACATAAATTTCAATTCTGTATTGGCCTAAATTTTAACTTTAACTTAAAATTGGCCTTCTTTTTCAACTAATATGTTTGCGGCAAACCTCTTAAAGATTGGTTCAGGTTAGATTAAGTTACCCAGGTTGCTTGCCTATCATAAGACACTCGGTGGCTGTAAGACCCATTGTGATACCTGCTTTTGATTTCCATGCCCTAACTGCGTGGTTTAAGCACACTTAGATCTTTTTAAGAAGGTAACTAGCCGCTCCAGTGATACAATTTGCAAATTCCCCAGGCCATCAAAGAAATAATCGCCAAGATATTTGGCACGGCTTCTTTGAAGTGCAGGACACTCGCAGAGGAGTTGTTGTACCGACTCAACATTTTCTTCATCTCCGCAACTTCTGCAGATGTTACACTGAGGTACCCTCATCCTACTGGCTATGGTACCAATAGTGCAGTTACCCGTTATAACACCTGTGAGGACGCTGGTAATTGATCTTTTGAATCCAAGCAGACATTTTGTCCTTTTAAGATTCAGTTTTGGCCAGAGCGCAGTTAGTAGTTAGAGATCACCTTCTATTGCTTTCCGTGACTGCACTCACGTCAATCGCAGACAATTTTTAGATTTGAAAATAGGTAAACAAAGTAGTTAAAAAAATTGGGTAAACAAGTTTTGACCTTAAACTCTCATATGTCTTGTATCTGCGTTAAATAGCTATATCACTAGGGCTTATTGAAAAAATTTGACAATTTATTTGTTTATTATTTAAATTCAATAACTTTTTTATCAAACTATAGCTTATTCTCCTATAAAAACTGTATAAAACCAAATTTCGAACTTTGTGAAAGTTTAAAAAAGTTCAACGAATTTCCATAAAAATTTCACACTTTTTAGAAAAGCTCTCTGAATTTTAGTATAATAAAATGCATGTTTCAGGTTACTCAACGATCGCGTTGACGTTGTGGGGTGTTTTCTTCCATATAAAAAAAATGTCGAGCATTCATTATATGGAGAAATGCAAAGACCGCCGCAAAAAAATTGCCAGAAGTCAGCGGAATTTATTCTTCTTCTTCTTCTTGATTAGCACGATAACCGCTTACGCGATTTTTTAGCCACTTGAAATTTGCGCTATATTGAACCAAAATTTACTGAGCTACTTATTGAATTTTTTCCGTTAATTTGAGTTTTTGTGAAGTTTTTGAAAAATTGGTTTCGGTTTCGGTTTTATGTGGAAATGATCTACATTTTCAGAACAAAAAAAAAAAAAGAAAACCATATAAGAAACAAATAAATGTCAAAACTTGTTAGCAAGTCCCTATCCTATACATTTTTAAGTATTTTTTATTGTATATCCCAACTGATGAAACTACAGCGGATGTGAAAAAAGATAGATAGATAGATCGTAGATTCCAAATGAAAAAATGGAAATTCGTATAGTTCAATGAAAAGTTATTTACACTTCAAGGCTAGGAAAAAGTTTAGACTTTTTCGTCCCATTCAGCATTTTTACCATAAAAAAGGGAGGATAAGCTTATCACAGAAAAAGTCAATGAAATCACGGAAACACATTGAGGATTACTGTCATAAATGATCTATAACCATAAATAAACTACATAAACTAAAACCATCGAACGCTGATTAGAAAAAGATGCTCGATATGTCGAGGCTGCCTAAACTAAGAGCCACAGGAAAAAAATTAATATATCGAATAATTTATATCTATTAATCAACGCTGCGTGTTTAGTGGGACTAAGCAAAACCACTTTAGCACTTTGCCCTGTAAAAGATTAATCGGATCAACTTTAATCGGACTTTCCCATTACATTGTTCATTGGCTTTACAGAGCAGTAGTAAGACCAATCCTAACTTACGGCGTACTGGTATGGTGGCCGGCTTTAAATAGGCAGGCATCAAAAACATGGTCAGTCTTTGTATTTGTGAAGCCCTTAGAACTACGCCTACAGTTGCATTAAATATAATGCTGAACTTACTACCAATCGAATTATTCAGTAAGCAAGTAGCTGCCAAATCAGCTTTTAGATTAACAGAAATAAACTCATTCAGAACGACCCGTAAAAGTCATTCGACCATCTTGGAGAAATTCGCCTGTATTCCTTGTAAAACATACTTTTGTTAAATCAAGGGCACTCATTTAAATAAATCCATTATCACAATGTTAGGTTAACGACCTTATTGAAAATAAAAAGGAAAGAACTATCTATACAGATGTTTCAAAATTAGATAGCAAAGTAGGTGGAAGGAAATACCTCATTTATTCAGACATTCAGGAAGCAATACAAGCGCTAGAGTCCAAAACACACTCGTCGAAAACAGTCATAGAATGTTATAAACTCCTAAATGACTTATCCCAGTATGTCAATGTAAGCCTCATTTGGGTGCCAGGTTACACACAACTATTCATTCGGGTAAAGTGTTGATACCCATGCCCAGAGCCACTTGCAAATAACTGATAGATAAGGAAACTGTTAGAACAGTAAACTCAAAATGGCGAAACCTATCAACATGCAAATTAAGCAAATTTATATGGCCGAAATTCAACAATGATCGTTCTTAATGCCTGCTAAAACTCCACAGAGAGGATACATTGGTATCACAATGGACCTACGGCAGGTCAAGTCATATTGGCAGCCACCAGACCTAGCTACCTACCTTAGCCAACAATTAAATTGATGCCGAAAGGTTGAAGTCTTTAAAATGAAACTGTTTGCAGGTCAGAAAACTCAGAAGTTCTACGCTGATGGGTCAATGGCTCTGCAAAAAAATGCCAAAAACCTATAACCTAAATGGCAAATTATAATGGATATCAATTTAATTGACACATATTTAGTTCAATAAAGCTCATTAAAAACATAAAGGAGGTGTTTTACTTGCTAGAAATATTTGCCGGACTTTTTAGACTACCTGTACTCATTTTTTCATAACGGTTCAACTATTTAAACTATGATATCTATAGTGAAATAAGCTCTACGCAAAGTTCTTTACACCTCTGATGATGACTTGTTTATTTAAAATGTCAAAATAACTAACAGTGAATATCAAATACATCAAATTGTTTACGTTAAAACCGTTTAAGCAACAGTTTTACCACTCTAAATCTCAATTTGAAATGAAAGGCAACAAAACTAAAAGAAAAATAATAAATTAAACTTATATGACAATCTCGAAGAAATTCAACAAGGTGAATATAGAAATTTTAGAAAATAAATAATTTATAGCAAATAACGCTTCACTCTGTAGCAAGAAGTGCTTGTGATTTTCAACACAAAATATTTCGAAATTTATAAAACAAGAATATATTTGCTTTGTGTGGAATTTCGTTGTTGACGGACACCCCTCCTCCGATACACAAACACACATTAGTTGGCCTTACCATTTTGGATTTTTTATTTGAATTAATTTCATATTAACAGCAGATACCAAATTTCCTCCCTAATTGCTCCTGCAGAAATCTGTGACAAGTTGGTTTTTACGTAAAACCGCGTCAACTGATGACTTTTTTCTAGGCAAGGTTGAAAATAAAATTAGAAAATTAAAAAAATCTTATATAAGTTATTAAATTTTGGTATTTATGGGAAAATAGATAATAATAATTATTATTTACTTAATTTCATCATTTGCTCCTTGTCAACTGAGAAGTGATGAAGTGCATACATATATTTGTATAAAGCCGTGTAGCAAACTTTCCAGTGACAGCACAATACTCAAGTAAGGAGCCTGCGGGTAAGCTTTGGGCGTCAGTAACCGAAATCGATCTTTACAACGCCTTCCTTCTTTTTCAACGGCCTTTTTTTCCTCTGCTATCACCAGCAGGTACTTCATTGAATGGATCTTTATTCGCTGCACTATATTTACTTATGTCTCGGTAAAGCTCAAATAGCTGTGCCGTCGCCAACGTGCAAAGGTACAAAAATTTTCCACAGAAGCCATCTCTAAAACATTCCAAGGGACGCCTCATCCATCAGGTGTTTTCATCGTCCAAACTGCAATTGTTTGCATAAGCCAATATATAAGTAGATATATATATTTTTTGATTTTTGGCCGAGCTCCTCCTCCTATTTGTTATTACTGATTGGTAGTATAGTATTTTAAATGCACACTCAACCAAAGTGTTGAATAATAAAATTCTCTAACGACATATTATACAATATTATAAAATGACATTTTTTACGAAGTACTTTTTCTTATCCAACGAATGCAAATGCCGCATGCATAGCCCACCAGTTCGAGAATCAAATGAACTTGGACTTCGTTTTCTGAATGAAATCTTTTCACTTATAGCCGAAAAAAGAAAATTAAGGAAAAAATGCCAATAAAACCGGATACCAGCGCTGAAAATTTTACTCAATAAAATGACTCAACATTTACGCGAAGAAATTAGGAATTTAAAAAACTCTTCTTTCAATCACTTTATTAAGGTACTAACAACTGAAAAAACACAGCTTATTCTTTGTGAAAATCTACAAAGTATCTACATAAATAGACCAACTGTACAAAACACTGCTATTAAAAACCCCAATAGAATGTACGCCACAAGCGACACTGAAAAAGCGGAAGTTTTTGTTAATCGTTTGGAAAAAATCTTTAAGCTTTATGAAGGAAACCATGTACTTATCATAGGTGGGCACTTTGCAGTAACAGTAAGAATGCAGTAAATATAATATTTTACTGATATTGCAATTTAATTTTCATTACCAGTAAACTTTTACTGATTACTGAAAAAAATTTGCATTACCAGTACACTTTTACTGATTACTGAAAAAAATTGCAGTAAAAATATTTTTTTACTGATTACTGAAAAAAAATTGCAGTAAAAATATTTTTTTACTGATTACTGAAAAAAATTGCAGTAAAAATATTTTTTTACTGATTACTGAAAAAAATGCAGTAAAAATATTGTTGATTTGCTATTAGCTATTAGCCTTTCTTAACACAAGCATTTCAAAATTTGCATCGCTGAGTTTTTGCCTTCTAGACTGATTTACAATTCCAGCGAATGAAAACAACCGTTCTACAGGTGCAGATGACGGTAACGGGGTATTATATTTTAAAAATACGTTTTTAATAGCCTGATATTTATTTAGGCAACTTGTTGTTTCTTCTCGTTCGGCCAGGTATAAGAGCGTTTTTTGAAGATAATTTTCCGAGTCAGTGGAACCACATTGTATGCTTATATCTATTTAAGTAAATATATGCATAAAACAAATATTTAATTGAAAACCAAGTGTAAAAAGTTTACCATTACTTTCATCCCCGAAGTCAAAAAATGTTTTTTGAGGGGGTTGAGGTAGAATACGAGTTTTGGCACAGGCTACTTTTCCATACTTGACCACATACATGTTGAACATTTTTTTAACTTCCTCTTCTGTTTGCGTTTTAGCTGTTTCTAAAAGAGCTTTCACAAATCGCAACTTAATGTCAGGGACAGAAATAGCGGCAATAACAGCATCCCAAGCGTCAGGCTGAATCAGGAAGTACTTTTCAAATCTTTTAAGCAAAGCTTCATGCAATTTTTTGCTACTTTCGGTTAAATACTTAAAACTTTTAGGCTCCAAACGACGCATTTTTATTCTTAAGGACACTATAGTGGGTATGAAATAACCAAAATACATGGTCTTTTCACCCTGAAGGAAGTCGATTGCTTCTGCAATAGGTCTCATAAGCTTTACGTATTCCTCTAAGTACTCAAGCTCACCACTGAGAATGGTAGGAATTTTTAAACGGAAACACAATTCCGCTAAATTGGTTTTGTGCTCCAATAACTTATTTACGGAATCATAAAGCGAGTTCCACCTTGTTATGCATGGAGTTATTAAATTCGCATTCATCACTCCATTAACTATTTCTGCAAATTTCGGTCTATTGCATTTATTCCAAAGTTGTGTGCATCTGTGCAGTAAGAAAATATGTAAATATAAAAAATTTCAATTAAATTGAAGGATTTTTTGCCTTTGGAAAGATCTTTTGTGAATATCTTTTATATCCTGACTTGAAGAATTCATAATTTTGTTGAAATCGGTTGAAGCCAAAAGATTTAGAGTGTGGCTCGCACAAGGAAAATGTTTCGACAGACGTGGAGTTACAGATCGAAATTGAGGACCTGAAACAATTGTCGAGGCATCTGAATCGGAGTCAGTGTAAGTTTCCTCATCACTGTCATGCTCATTTATAGATCCTAAATCATTGTAAATCATTAATTCAATATATTGACTGGGAATAAATACGTGTATCTGATATATATATTTTACATAAATGATTGAATTTCGTGATGAGAGTGTATTACATTTTGACTTCCAATAAACAGTAAATATTATACTGATAATGCAAATCAAATTATATTATCAGTAATTTTACTGCAATTTTTTCAGTAATCAGTAAAAAAATATTTTTACTGCAATTTTTTTCCAGTAATCAGTAAAAAAATATTTTTACTGAAATTTTTTTCAGTAATCAGTAAAAAAATATTTTTACTGCAATTTTTTTCAGTAATCAGTAAAAGTGTACTGGTAATGCAAATTTTTTTCAGTAATCAGTAAAAAAATATTTTTACTGAAATTTTTTTCAGTAATCAGTAAAAAAATATTTTTACTGCAATTTTTTTTCAGTAATCAGTAAAAAAATATTTTTACTGCAATTTTTTTCAGTAATCAGTAAAAGTGTACTGGTAATGCAAATTTTTTTCAGTAATCAGTAAAATTTTACTGCTTACTGCTATTTGTAATGCAGTAAATTTATAATGCAGTGTGCCCACCTATGGTACTTATATATGATAGAACCACTGCCCACTAGCATACATCAAGTTGAAAATCAGTTCTCTTTGGCTTCGCTGTCAGAGATTAAGCATGAAATAAGTCTCCTTAAATCATGTTTAAATCACAAAACACATGGATCTTATCACCGTAGAAATCTTAAAGCTAAAATATGTGCCAGCGTACTGAAAAGTTTCAGAAGTAATAATGATAGCAAAACCTGGAAAAAGTCCTCACGAAGTGTCACCATACCGTCCAATTTCTTTGCTCTAACTATAATTGATTTCGATCAAAGCACTCAATATTTGAGCAAGTGCACAGAATCACAAGCGTAATAGAAGACGCAATCGAAAAAAAAAAGTATGCACTTCCATATTTCTCGATGTTGCTCAGGCCTTCGATAAGTCATGGCAGGAAACTACACATTGGCTACACAATAAGCTAAAGATCTTGCTTCTAAAGCAATTTTTGGAAATTTTAACTTCGTATTTAAACAATAGATACTTCAGGATCAAGCGCGATGGAACTTATTCAAGCCATAAGCCAACAGATGCCGGGGTTCCACAGGAAAGTGCTTTTCACATCTGACATTCCGGTCTCTAAAAATAGCATAACGGCTACCTTCGTCGACGATACGTGCGTTTCGTCATGCACTATGCACTTCTGAATGGTAGGCAGACACCAATCCACGGCAGCCACCTTTGCATATGCCAAATTGTACTATTTTCTAAGCTGAATAAATAAGCGAATCGAATGGGTTTGGTAGTTAACGAGGACAAAGGCCAAGAATGATAAACAGATTACAAGATTTCGACAGCTATGCTTCCGTCTATGCATGTATGTATGTATGTAAACACATATATTGCAAGATTAGTTAATAACCAAGGAATGGAGGCTATGGAGGATAGAAGTACATACCTCTGTACCATTGACCGATTCCTATTTAATATATAACTTCAAATAAACTTTATAAATTTTATCTAGAATATATTTACTTTCATTTTCCATTTTAATTTTAGAACTTTAACTCAATTTGCAAATTTTAATTCGTGTTTTACTTTGTGATCAGCTGTTTTTCTCACTTGCAAATTCTTAGAAGTAAAAGTGTATTCAGTAAAATCTTGTAACTTCCCCTCAAAACGAAATGCCATTTTTCGCTCTCACTTTCCCCTACTTTGCACGTTTTTGGGATACATGAACACCAAAAATTGATAATTTGTAGGAATTGTTACAAACTATTTTCATTTTATTCATGAACAGACTTGTTAACACCGATAATAATTATAACTATTGCCACTTCGGATTCCTCCTTTGATGAACAAAAACTCTACTTTATAAGTTTCGCTTTATGCCCGTCCTATTGTGAGCACAGATTGCTATTCACACCTTCGGATGTTTTGTCGTACCGATGAATGATTAAAAGATTTTGTTTGTCACGAGCGCGTACTTCAAAAAGATTTAGAATATAGAATATTTATCTTCAAAACGCTTGAATTGAGCTTCAAATAGACAGGTACAGTGCTGTCTCGATAAGCGCAACTATCAATTGCACAATTTAAATTTTTGTGGCACCTAAAATTGCATGTTTCAACTCCTATAAATGCAGCTTTGTAATATTTTAAGACCGTATTTTGAATCAAATAAGTCATAATTTAACTTTCATCCTCTTAATTATTTGTAATCAAGAATAAGTGTAGAACATTTTCAGAGCATGAAATTAATTCAAAAATACAATTAAATATTTTTGTATTTTTTCCTATGATTAAATTAAATATTTAAATACCTAAGTTTTAAAGAGCATAAGATAAAATTTATGAATTTCCATTTATATATATGAATCCCAAGTAAAACAAACATATCTGCCGCTATCGCGACCGGCTCTGATTTCTATTTAGCGTCATTATCGCGGTAGCCCTGTGCATAGTTCGTCTGCCTTCGTCGTTAATGAAAAAAATGTCAACACCATGTGATTTTTGGCTCTTAAGAAGATATTTAACAAAAATTTGTAAAATCATTTGTTATGGCACAAGTGTCGAGTGTGCCGTGCATAATAGTCAATTAGACTTATATTTTTGGCAACTGTGTACGTACTCGCCTGGCATGGATATACTGCACAAATGAAAAATGCAGCTATCTGCTGCCAATCAACGGGCTAGCCAAGTACAAATGTGCAAATGGTTTTCATCAAAGTGTAATTAGTACAAAGAATGAAACCGTTTTAATATAATAAATACACTGGTCCTTACATACATACATACATACATACATACATTTATACTTGTACCTATAGTACAAACACATCGCACGCTTAATAATATAGAGAAGTAACTAAAAATTTTAATTGTTTGCGATTTTATTATAAATTAAAATAACCGGGAGATGCGATTACGCTCGGCCTTAGAGAATTGACAATACTGCGAAAATGACGGAATGTCTTTGGTTCCGCTCTATAAAAGGGATTTTTTGAAAATTAAAGTGTAGTTAAATTAAACTTTTCAAAATGATAACCTTTTGTGTGCGTTTTCCAAAAAATAAAAAATTTTGTACTTATACAATAAATTTGCACATAATAGCCCTTCATGGATTCAGAGTAGATGGGTCCTTGTTTCTTGTATCCGGTATAAATACCACTTTTCATAATGTGATATATAATACTTGTTCTAGAAATCTTTGTAAGTGGTTCTAGAAGCAGGTCTATGCGGTTTAGAGTAATGCGGGAAGGTGTCATCAATACCAGAAGATTTTAGGGGCTCGCAGCTGTTTGGGTTATTCAATAGGTGCGCTTCAACTTTTTTCCGATAGGGAGGGCGAACGACGCAATATTTTTTATTCTTCGCTTGTCATTTGTAAACTTCATTAGTATACATTTCATCATGGAACGCTACACACTTGAGCAACGATTGCAAATCGTGCAAATTTTTTATGAAAATAATCGTTCTGTTGCTGCTACTTTAAGAGCATTACGGCCATTTTACGGTCCATTTAACAAGCCGTCCCGTTTTGGGGTTATGTGAAGTCATTAGTCTACAGTAACAAGCCGGCGACGATTTGTGAGCTCAGAGCCAATATTGAACGCGAAATTGCTGGAACTTCGGCCGATTTATGCAAAAGATTGGTCGAAAATTGGGTTCAACGATTGGACTTCGTAAAACGTGCACGCGGTGGTCATGCAAAAGAAATCGAATTTCATACTTAAATGTATACATATGTTCAAACTCGATAATAAAAAAAAAATTAGTTAAAAAAGTCAAACCGTTTGTGTTTTATTCAAAAAAGTTCAAAAGTTGAAGCGCTTTTACTGAAAAACCCTATATTTAGAAAATCAAAATATAAGTTTATTCCTCAAAAGTGATATTCTCGCCTTCAAAGTACTCTCCATCAACTGCAAGGCAGTTATGCCGGTGTTTGATCCAGCTCTCGCAACATATCTGGGACCCTATTTTCGGTATTGTCATCAGAGTCGTGTTCGATTTTTCCATTACTTCCTTTCGGCTGTTGAAAGGCCGAAGTGGTTCCCCGTAGTGACTTTTTGACTCGATAAAACGGAAAAAAATCGCAGGGAGCCATATGAGGTGAATTATTTGGCAGATGGGTGATTTTCGCTTCGTTTTTGGTCAAAAATTCACGAGCAATAATGGCGCTGACGAACGTTGCGTTATCATGGTGCAAAATTCACGAACTGTTTTCCCACAAATACTTTCTTTTTTGCCGAATTGCTCTTATAATGCCCAAATAATAGTCATTATTTTATTAACTGTCTGAACTCCAGAAAAAGAGTTCGTGGCTTACAATACCGTTGTAATTCATAAAAACCATGAACATCGCTTTCTGTTTTGAATGACGTTTTTTTTTTTGGTATTGGTGCACTTGGACCTCTCCACTCACTCGCCTGATGTCTGAATTACGTGTCATACTTAAAAACCCACGTCTCGTCTTCCGCAATGATGCATTTAATGAATGTTGGGTCGGATTAAGCCTTGGGGATGTCAACGCGGTCTCTTTTCTGCATGAAATTCAGCAACACGACGCCAACGCAAATTATTAACTATAATGTCCTGAACGGATTGACCGACAATGTTCAAGACCTCTACCAGCTCCGAGTGTATTTCTGCCATGAAAAAGCTCCTCATAAAATATCTGCCGTTCGGAGTCGGCTTGAAACTGTAGGTCCCTCCATTTGTGGAGCAACATCAAGACGCACACTACAAATAGGAGGAGGAGCTGGGCCAAACACATAAAAAGGGTGTACGCACCAATTATATATATATACATATATATCAACGTTTCTTTCACTTTTTTGATGTTTTCATCAGTTTTCGATGCCGACGGCCTGCCACTACTCTTTGAAGCGTTCATGCCACTCGTAAACAGCTGTTTTGCTTAGAGTATCATTTCTGCAACCGTTTTTTAACATTTCTAAGCTTTTTACAACATAAAATGCATTTGTCTACCCTACATAGAGTTACGCAAGCCCAATCATCAACGCCAAGATTAAGGTAGCAAGCGGATTAAAGCGGATCAATTTATTACGACTTGGTTCGTACAGATGCGGATTCTATATAAAATTAAAGGAAAAAAGTCCATTAGGAGCCGCCCAAATTTTAAAAGAAGATATCTTTAATTAATACGAAGTTAATATGAAGCTAAGTATTTACTTTCTTTTCATGTTATTTTTTAATACAAGATATCAAGTAGAAGATCTATTTTTAATTTGAATAGGGCAGGAGAATTTGGCCTTAAATGCCAGAATAAAAATTATGTCGGATAGTCAGACTATATTAAGGGCCTTAGACTCGTACGGACACTTACACTTTCCTGTAAGTCTACGCGGTATTTTCCATAACCCGTCAATAACCTCATCAATACGACGAATGCCTATTTTTAACAAACTTAATGTCTCTTTTCTTTAGCTATCCAACGATGTTTGTTTCTATGAATCCGCCTTGGCACAGTGTATGAATAATTTGTATATGAGTTATTTGTAAAAACAAGTGCTGACAAGAAAGTCAAAATAATCAACAGAAGCCGCATTCATATTATTAAAAAAATCGAATTGCTGGAACTCACGTTCGAATATTTTCGGATACTGAGCATTTAACAAGTGTGCGAGTACGCATTTCTCATACGCCCGGGCTGTTCGAAAATGTGCGAAAAAATCGAGAGTTCTTTATGGTACTGTAAAGCATGGCAATGTAAGGCATTCCCCATATATTACAGATTGCGGAACAGTGCATATGTAGTGCATATTTCTGGTGGTATCTCTGTTATAAATAAGTAAACAATATTTAGTACATATGATGAACCCATACAAAAACAATGACACCGTAGTTAAATTTGTAAAATTTTTGAAAATGAGCTGCGTCATGCCCACTTTTATATTAGTTAAATCTATCTATCTCGATACCGATTTCATTAAAGCCCAACATAAATATTATTGAGGTCGTTTAAATAAAATCCACGTTTTATATACGGCTTTCCAATAAGAGGTTTTATTTTGATATTCAACGAAAAATGCTATTTTTTAATATAAATGATGTTTATTTCATTATAAAGAGAAACGTATGCTATTAATAGTGGAAAATAACATCAGCAAATGACCACCACGACCACGCTTACAAGACAATATCCTTTTCATGAAATTTTCCATAACCGAATTGCAAAGTGGCTGCCCTATGTCCTCGATAGCCTTACGAATTCCATCTTTCACGTGGCCCCAAATGAAAAAGTGTCAAGGTGTTAAATCACAAGATCTCGGTGGCCAATTGTAATCACCTCTTCGAGAGATAACACGTTGCTTGTGTGGCAGGTAGCGCCGTCTTGTTGAAAATAAACGTTGTCCAGATCAATACCATCCAATTCCGGCCATAAAAAATCGTTAATCATTTCTCGATAGCGATAGATAACACCTGTTATTGGAAAACCTTTTACATGGTACAGAGCACTGTAAAACATTCCCCATACATTACAGAGCGAGGAGCAACAGCATATGCATATTGCTGATAGTAGCTCTGTTATATGGTACATGATATATGAAACATTACTTAAATTTGGTACAAACGACGACCCCAAACAAAAAAACAAGATACGAGATAAGTTAAATTTTGAAAATGAGCTGTGTCACGCCCACTTTTGGTAACGATTTCTTAAAACCCCAACCTCAATATTATTGAGATCGTGTAAAGTCCACGTTTTATATGTTAAGACTAAATTTCCGTCCGTCCGTCTATTGTTACCAAGCTACTTATAATTCGAAAAAAAGTTTAGATATTTTTGCGAAACTCAGCAAGGTTTCTGTAGAAAATTGACGAAATCGGAAAAATGAACAGCAAGCCCAAATTTAATTTTACTAAAATGTGTGCAGATATGCACATATAAATACAGATTGATCTGGACCGAATTTAGAACTTCCTTACCTATTTTCTTCATTAACTCCCTTCCAAAAATTGTATTTTGCAATTGAAATTAATTTGTGCTCGTAATGTAACTTGTTTGCACGTTCATTGAAAGAAGTAATGTTCATTCACGAATATGAATTTTTTGTCGTCGTAAAATTTTAAAATCAAAGCAGCACATTCGATTTTTTTTAGGTTTTGTAACTTATATACTGTAAAAGTTAATAAAAAAATAGTTAGAAAGAAATATTATTTTTTTATTTGTAAAATTTACCAACAAACAATAAACAACAAATAAACAAGGAGAAAAACAGGTGTTCACTAAATCACTTAAGAAAAAGGGCGTTGGCTTTCATTAAAGTCAGCATTTCGAAGTGATCCTCAGAGAAGACATGGAATCGTGATGTTGGAGTAATTACAGTACCCCCAAACGAAAATCTCTCCACCGGTGGAGGTCAACGGTATGTTTGGCTTTCGAAATGATTTTTTTAGCAGCGGCAAATCTTTCAATTTCTTGAAGTTATTAGAGAAAGAATCGGCAAGATACAAGTTTACCTCTCGTTCGACCGATAAAACATCCGTAGTTGAATCTGAAATATGGAAAATATACTAAAATTGGAAGCAGATAGAATATATTTTGTTTTTTGCCAAAGCTATTTTGTTCGTTTCCAAGTTTTTATTAATATTAGATAGCAATGACTACGAGGTTGACTAGCGAAGTTGACATTTTTTTTAATATACAGGTGCTAGAAAAGAGCGCAAAGATAAAGTATTTGTTGTTTATGTGTTGAAGGGGAAGACAAAGCATTTAATTACTTAACTTCAAATTGCAAATGAGGGAAAATTTGTTCGAAAAAGTAAGATGTATGAACGAGACCAGAAAGCAAGCTAGGCAATTTCATAGGACATCTCGGAAAACAATAGAAGTCCAACAGTACAACAAATAGCGAGGGTGCACGTTGTCCAGCTGATTTTAATTTGTCAGCGCGCACAAATGGCCGAACGATGACTGAATTACGGTTATGCTAATCGCTTAATGCTGCTGATGAAATTCAGCAGGTGGCTAATACATCAGGTGGCTGCACATTAACCAGTCCTCAGGCGGATAAACTCAGAGTTTCTGAGTGCCTGTAAGTGAAGTCAATCCTTGACCCGATCCCCTCACTCTGATTGCGGCATGCGCATGGGCAGTTTTGACCGCGATGCTCACAGGTGACATTTTTAGCATCGAATGAACTTATTTTCCATTACCTTTTATTCTGTTCATAAATGGCGACCAACGTCTTGTCGGCTACGTGACTACCATTCGAAACTGTGTAGGTTCGAATCTCCGTGCATTGAATGCCAAATGATAAAAAAGTTGTTTCTTATAGCAGTCGCTCCTCGGCTTGGTAAACCTCCAAGCGAAAAGGCTCTTCATAAAAACTATCTGCCGTTCGGAGTCGGCCTAAAAATCTGGGCCCCTGTATTTGTGAAACAACATGAAAACAAACACTAAAAATGGGAGAAGGAGCTCGACAAACTCCCAAAAAGGGTTTGGAAATGGAATTGGAAATAAAAATTACATTTTTCTAATTCTTTTCAACTCAATTGACAATTTTTTTTTTACATTTTCAATTCCTTTCAAGGGACTTGGAAGACAAAATTACAAAATTTACAGATAATTAATTTGAATTATAATGGAATTAAAGTGTAGTGATTTCTTCTCCTCCCACTTTCTGAGAAATTCGTTAATGTGACCCTTTTTGTATGTCCACAGAAAGGCTCAGAATAATTAGCCTCTTTTTTAGCTAGATGGTCCGCTATTTCATTTCCCTCATGTCCCTCGTGTCCAGAAACCCAGCCTACTAATCCCGTAATCATAATTAATCGTTAGGCTGAGGCGTTTGCACGTTTTGAATTTTAAAGGGGCGAACTCTAAAATCCATCCCCAAGATTTCAGACAAAATAGTTTTTGGAAGTCCAGGGGCAGCCGCTCTCTTGCGCACGGACTCACGCGGATTTTCGTGCAAACTGGTAGCGACGAGTTCAATATTTTCATTTGTCCACGATGTCCGGTTGGGCCCCGGCCGTGGACTGTTGGCCGTCGAACTTGTTGCCCAGAAACTTCACTTCAATCAATTAAGAAAGATGACCTGCCAAAATCGTTGCCCACATTTTGAACTTGCACAGTGTTATTAAGTATATGTTATATATGTATGTAAGTAGTATATGAGCGAGAGGGTTTGACCGAAAAAGTAAAGACTGCCAGCTGCCATTCGGAGCCGGCATAAAACTATAAGGTCCTCCATTTCTTACCGGAACGACCCGGATTTATATCCAGTCAAGGACTGTCACTCCAGGAGTATTCCCCGTGCTTGGTTTATACTGCTACAACAACAACAACCCTCCATTTGTGGAGCAGCATATCAAGCACAGATATTGTGGCTCTTCGATACTCGCCCTGACTTGGTTTTCTAAATGCAAATGAAACTCTATGCACTGATTCATGGCTCTCTGTGTAATATTTTAAAATTTGTCTAACGAAATTATTTTCTATTTTGAAATCCTACCAATTCTGTTGCATTCATATCCATTTTTTTTTTTCAGGTGGTAATGACGATCGCAAGAAGAGACCACGAACCGCTTTCTCAGCCTCCCAAATCAAAGCATTGGAAACTGAATTCGAGCGCGGTAAATATCTTTCGGTCGCTAAACGGACAGCACTGGCAAAGCAATTACATTTGACAGAAACTCAGGTATTATATGATTTATCATGATTCTATATTGTCTAATGATGATTTATTAAATTTTATGTGCCATATACAAACAAATTCCTTCCGTTTCTACAATGAATTACATTTTTGATCTCTCCGGTGTATTCTTGCAGATCAAAATCTGGTTTCAAAATCGGCGCACCAAATGGAAACGGAAATACACGGCCGATGTCGAAACTCTGGCCTCCCACTATTACGCCCAATTGGGTATAGGCAGTTTGGCACGTCCTATGGTGGTTGGCGATCGTCTCTGGCTCTTCAGTCAAACACCCGCGGGTCCCACACCATTTCAATCGATCATGTTAAACGGCGGTGTAGCAACATCTCCAATGGCTGCCACACTGCGGCCATACAACAACAATTTACCAATAACCTCAGCTCCGTCAACGACACCGGCTTTAATGCCTCCGTTGCCAGTGATTGAGAGTGCACGGAACGCCATCCTAGCACGCGGTCAACCGCTAAATTTCGCTCTGCCTTATAGTTTAGCGGGCGCAACTGGTGGAAACGCCAGCTGTGCTGGCAATAACGTGAATAGCGCGACACAAATTGGACACTCAGCAAAGTACTATAGGCACTCAAACGACTTTGTTGATCGTTTTATGGAGTACAACTCCCTTCCTATGGCGCCAGCAGCTGTGGGCTCGTATTGCCAAAACGATAACGCCTTAACAAAAGCCACAGTGAATGACACTTATTTAGCATTGAAATACGCAACGATACCAATAGAAGAAGATACGTCGACCTCGAATGGGCTGGCGGAACTTGAACGAGTTTTTGGCGACACGAATGCCAACTTCCTTCAAAAAAGAATCAAGAACGCCAATAAAATTGAAAGCGAAAAACTGGGCGCACCACGCAGTCAACGGGATCATTTGATGCCTTCGAGATCCGACTCGGATTGCAGCGACGTTGATTGTGAACAAATCGATGAGCCACCCGAGATGCACCTTTCTCAATGAAATTAGAACTAATATAAACACATAGAACTATTTAAAGAATTTATAAAGTATATTTACTTTTAGTTGTTGGTACTTAAAAATTACAGGACAAAAATTGGTTTAAATACATATCTTATTTAATTATTAATCATTAATATCGATTGCTATACAAGAACTTAGTGTGGCACAATAAAATAATTTATTTACTATTTCAAATATACAAACAGTGTTAAAGGTTCTTTTGCAATAACGGCAATATTGTAACGATTCTGTGTATATGTACATATTTCCATATTATCCAAATTGTACCGTCCACGCCACTCTTGCGTTTTTTATGCGTTTATATTTTTTCAGATAACACCGTACGACAGCGAAAGTTATCCAGGAAAAACTGCATATGCGCGTGAAACTATAAATTTTTTATATGTAGTAAAGCTGTTTAAACAGCTTTTCATTTTCTCGACAAATACTTTGTAACATTAACATTAATATCCAACGGCAGGGGATATATCCAGATAAAGAAAAAAATGTCTTTACTTTTCGGCAAGGCAAATATAGATTATTTGATAGTATCCAGGTGTATACTTAATTCATAGGAGGAAAGCTAATTTTTTATGTTTTACATTTTTTATAAAACAGCAGGATGAACGAAGCTAAAAAGTTCCAACGACAGTTGCTTCTACGTTACCGGAACGAGCCGAATTTATGTACGGCCAAGTACTGTCACTGAAACAGCATTCCCCGTGCATGCAAGGGCTATGTTTAAACTGCTACAAGTTGAAAAGTCACTCCAGCAGCACTCCCCGTACATGCAAGGGGAATGTTTAAACTGCTGTAACGACAACAACAAGTTCGCTCCCCCGACATTCGGTTCTACGTTACCGGAACGTCCCGGATTTACTATATATTCTGCCAAGGACTGTCGCTCCAGCAGCACTCTCCGTACATGTATGAGGAATGTTTTTGCTGCTATAACAACAACAACAAGTTGCAGAGTATATGTAAGTGAGTGTAAGTATTTAAATATATTTCTTAAAAACTTAGTTTTTTGAGAAAAATTGAGTATGCAGCATTACTATATAAGTTCTATAGTTTCACGTTCATATGAATTTTCCCGTACAACAGAAATAGTTGATTTTTATCGCACGGTATAATATATACATAAGTTTTGGTGGCGCAGCTGATACATTTTAAACGAAGGTCCAGACTTTGGTGCATAGATATTATTGAAAATATGTCACGTATCAGTATCAACTAAATGTCATTCTGGAAGAAATCTTATTTGGAATACACATACAAATCACAACAATTTGTTACTTGGTAAATAGGAAAAAACACAAATGCGCTTGTATTCAACAAAAATCTTAGTTTTTGTATTGGCAAACTTATTAGCTACCTATGACAGAGGGAAAGCCCCCAAAATAACATCGCATATTTCCTTTAGAGAGCATATTACTACTATATGTAATTAGTTAATTATCGTATGAGCAAAAATAATTCGAGCACGAATTTTTACAGTTTTCTCGAGTTCACAGAAATGATAGTGTGTGTAAATAGTAGTAGTTTTTATTTTACATGTAAATCATACATATTATTATTAAAATATAAATAAAACTAACAAATTCAAATTCAAATTCAAACTTTACACTCACACGCATCTAACTTAATTTAGTTTTTGGTTGTGGCTATTAGTTATAAATATTTAACACATCCTCAAATTCCGCTTGGTATGTATGTATGTATACACTTTGCACAGGAGTACGAGACATATAGTAGATAAAAATGTATGAAAAAACACTTCTGACAAAATTCATATGACAATGGTTTGTGGTACTTCTTTACGCTATGTTTAGTTTTATACAGTAAAAATATTAGCTCTCAAAATTTGCTGTCTAGTTTAAATTCAAAACGAATATAATATTCTGTTAGCTCCACGACAGATCGTAGCCTTTCCAGTTAGCGTTTGGCGCCAAGTGCACTCGACGCTTTTGGTAAAAGAACGAAACAATGCCATGATACGCGGTGCGCGGTACTCCACTCTGTATAAGAGAAAAGTTTGATATTTACAAATTATATTTCAACAAAAAAGTAAATGATAGTCACCTTGAAGTCACCCATCAGCCCTAAAATGGATGTTATATGTTTATATTGCTCTCTGGTTGTGTATTGGATTCGAACGGGTCCATCGGTAGTAATGAGATTCCTGCGTAGTTCATCGTATGTTACAATAGGGTAAGAATAAACGTCATTCAAAAATATGCGATCATAGTTTTCCTAAAAATGGAACATCATATAGTGAAATTTTGATACGTGGCTAAGCTGCCAACTTACCCTTAATAAATAGCTTAGGTTCATTTTAGAAAAATTTACAAAATTTTCACTAAGTTTTATATACTTGAGATATTTGTCAAAAAATAATCCACTGGAAGAAAAAGTACAAATATATTTTGATGCAAACGTTCCACAGAAATTACTTGGAAAGCCGTTACTCACTTCGAAACACCAATTTTTCCAAAAGTTCTCGTCCGCGATATTTCCGGTCGGATGCAGGCTCGTTCTTTTCGCTGTTCCGGATGGCGTATCCAATCGTCCCAAAATCTGGCAGAGCAAAAAATTTGTATAGTTTAATATCACATGGGTCAATAAAAAATAAGAAAATACATATTTATGCACTCTTCTTAACCCTTTCGCGACGGCGCACCAGTACCATACTTTGGACTTTCAAATTCTGTGTTGCTTTTATTCACATACAAAACTCTTTACTTCTCTAACAATAAACACCACTGCAAAACGTTAGGGGAATGCCATATCTAGACGGCGTTAGGCGCTATAAACTAGTAAATGACTGCCGTGTATTAGCGACGTTAGCCCCTGTGAACTATAAAGTTAGGATAAAGTTAGTTAGAGTAGCCAACTTACTTAGACCATGCAGGTCCGTTGCGGTACCACTGTGTAACACGGGAACCTTACTGTTCGTTTTTTTCATGGAACCAGTTCTTCTCTCTTATGAAGCGTAGGATAGGTTTTATTCCAACACCGGCTAGTTCCATAAGAGAGTCAAAATGGTATTTTCCTAACAAACTTGTTCTACTCCTAGCCAAGGCTGGACAATTACAGAGGAAGTATTCTACTGTTTCTACTTCTTCTTCGTCTCTACAACTTCTGCAGTGTTCAAGCGAAAATACTCCTAGCCTAGAAGAGTGCCTACCTTACAACCAATGAGTGGTGACTTAAACCACGACATTCGAGAGGGCATCCTGGAGAGAATTTTTATCCTTAATTTGCTAGTTGCCATAGGAATTCGAATATTTGCCTCTGTTTTCAAGCAGTGGACGATTATATTCTGGCTAGCTCATCGGCCTTGCAATTTCCTTCAATATCACTATGTCCCGGAAGGCTGATCGTGAAGACCCAACATGTCGACGTTTCCACGACAGCCGGTTCTACGTTACCGAAACGACCCGGATTTATATCCGGCCAAGGACTGTCACTCCAGCAGCATTCCCCGTATGTAAGTATGGGGATTGTTTATGCTGCTACAACAACAACAACCCAACCTGTAGAAACAGCAAGTTTCCTGGGCCTACCGTTAGATGAGCTAGACGAAGACGACAGGTAATCTACATTGCACTGACAGGGTTCAGTAAGCTGCTACAACAACAACAACAAAAAGTGCACTAATACCATTTATAGCTGCCTGGCATTCCTGAGCAACCTTTAATCTTAGTATAACTGCCTCCATTGATTTGATGGCCGCCTGGCTGTCGATAGGGTTGCGAAAAGGGTTAATGAAACTTACGACTTTGGCCATTTAACTGACAACTCTTGCCATAGGTTTCTGGTAAGCATCCATCCAAGTCCGGGAAAAAAATCAGTCCGATATAGCGCTTCAGGCTTTGTATTATCAATAAACTTATCCTTGCCATTGTCATTCCAGGCCGAGACACACCTAAGCGGAGTAAATATTCACATTTATTTATACTTATTTGAATCGTCCAATTAGAGTATATTTTCGATTTACCATAACGACGGATCTTGCTTAAGTAATGTGTGTGTTCCCAAAAAGTACTCATAGAAATCGGGAGCCACGTTTAAATCGTCTTCAACAATAACGACATATTCGTAGCCTTTTTGAAATGTGGTGTTTAGTGCCCACCCATAATGGCGCGCAATTTTGTAATACCCCTTGAATTTCTTTTCGCGTGGTGGCGTTAATATATCAGATTGGTCTGGTTGTTCGATCAGTGTGACCTGTGATTCATAACTCAATATAGCTTTTTTCGTTTGTTGATCACCACAGTCCTGCAAATAAGTTAAAAATACGCAAATTTAAAAAATATCAGTTTGGTTTACTTTTGACAAATTCACCTGTGACACTATAATTGGAAACTGATCAGCATTTGGGCGATATTGCACTAAATTATCCAGACACTTTCGAATAGATATACGATTGCAGGCAATTACTAATATCGGTATAACGGGCTCACCGTTAGGCATGCGAGTCATGGTCGGTTTGACGATTGGTGGACCTTTGCCACTATCGCCTATCTCATCCTCCGGCCGCTTATCTTCATTGCTATTTGCTTGACGCGGTTCCTCTAAGCCTAGTGGCTGCTCTCCCGGAATGGCTACTATGCCCACTGGCCGATATTTTGTTTCCTTAAATGGTTGTGATTCCTCCACGTCAGCAGATGTAATCTTTTCCTTTATAATTCCTATGAGTTGTCCTACAAGTTTACTGTTTTCTTTATTTTCAATTCGAGATTCACGTTCCAATTTATTTAGTTTTTGGATGAGCAAACGATCCTTCAACGGGTACATGGTACTATTCCGTATTAAAAAATAATAGGTTATAAAAGTCCAGGTTGTTAGAAAACCAGCAATGATAAGGATCTTTCGTGAACGCATTTTTATGCGATTTAGGTGGGAGTTTCAATTTGAACCGGTAGGAAATGCATCAAATTCAATTTTTGGCGCCTTTAAGTTTTTGTCAGCTTTAAATTTTGTTTACCACTTAGTATTCGCATTTTTATTGCGGTGATGCGTTCCCAATTTTTTTAATAAGTTATAAAAATCTGGCACAAATAACGATACATAATACCAGAATATTTTAGATGCTTTTGATTTTTTCCACAGGTGAATATGACAGCTTTTTTCTGAAAATAAAACCACAATAATATCACAAACTCAGTCAAATACGTATTTTGAGTTATGGTGCTAAATATACAGTTTCAGTGGGCGTATTGTCGTGTACAAATTTGATAATACCGGCCAACAGAGTTTTAGGTACTGACACAAGATCTTAATTTTTTCATTTTACTCTTGAAATATAATTTATGTTACCATCTTCAAAAGTTATTTTTTGACTTAAAATATTCCTAGGCAAACATTATGCGTAATGTTTAATTCAGTTATACCATTTTTCGATTAACATATATTAGAAAGTAAAAAAAATGTTTCGTTGTCCTGGGTTACACACACATTACCATTGCTCAAATATAGAAAGAAAAAAACTAGTTTTTCCTAGTTTTTGAAAATGAAGAGCATTCCTCAACTACCCACAATATTTGTGGTGATTTCCATATATTACAAAAGCACTCGAAAATGTCGATGGACAAAAGACCTATCTAATTAAGCATCTTTCGCTTTTCAGAGCAATTCTCAAAGTTTCACAACTAAAAGGTTTCACAACTTCTGCTTTCATCCTACGAAAAAACTTTAATTACCCCTCACAATAACACATAAGCATTACTTTAATTACGCTATTGTATATTTAAACAAAAACATACACGTATTCATGCATATTTTTGGTTTCGAGCTGTGGCTCTTCAGGTTTGTAATACACACGAGTAAGTGGAATATTCAAATAATTATTCTATTGTAATCTAATAATGATTGCACTAAAGTGAGTTGGTATTCATTTGTTGTAATGCATATATGTACGTGTACGTATTTTTTGAAACCGAACATTCTATCACTCGTAACGTTTTCCGTTAAGAATAAAAGGCTTACCATTTTTATAGGTTTATTATTAATATATGTTTTTCCAAAACCCCGTCAATATCAAATATGCAATGAAGGCAGGTGTTTTTCTTTTAGAAACTCCCACATCCGTTCTGCTTGCTGACCATAGTTCGATACTCCTACAAAATATTATTCACCAATCTCCCAAAACCGAGTTTAGAATTTAACGCTCCACTGGCAAGTTTAAATACATGCAAATGGGGCAGGCATCACGCCGCCGATGGGTATCTACATACTCCCCGCTCGGTTAGTAGCCATCCGTACGACACCTATTGATATCACTGCGTTCTCAGTTGGAGCTATTCGCGCCACTACTACATCTACACCACTGAAGAGACCGCTTAAGCCGCATAGACTAAATTTTTAGTCATTAACAGAAATTCAGCGATTTACTCGTTTTTGATAATCTTGTGCCACATATGCGCACAAGCTCTGCGGACAAAATAATCTGATTAAATATTTTTGACGTCAAAGCAATACGTAAATAACACCGTTTAGATTTCACTGGGCTCACCTAATATTCGAAATCGCGCATTGTACTTTTTAGTGGTAAATATTTGTTTAAATTTTTAGCGGCTTAGTGAAAAATTTCACTATTTTAAATTAAATATCTGCTACCGAATTGAAGATGGAAACGTCACAGATCTGTATTCATCAACAGCTGTTTTGTATACAGAGCAGCAGTGACAGCTGCGTCAAAGAGGCTATTGTGACTGTCGAATAAAGAAGAAGAATAGATAATGCATACCACTCAAAACATGGAGAAAATATTTTTAGATGTGTACAACATAGCATACCGTTATTCGGCTCTGAACGAATTTTACAGATATGCCGACGTCATTCGTTTGTGTATCACTAAGATAAATTAATTTTTGTGAAACACCAAACAAATGACGTAGAATCCAAAGTTCCCCTCAATTTTTTTTACCATACCTAACGAGCAAACCTGCTATCTATCATCCTTACATTCAAAACATGGCTGATTTAATTTTCTGTTGATATAAGTATGCAGCAAATACCGCCAACTCTTCTCTAATAGGACTTAATGACGGCGGCGTTACTCCAGATCACAGAGTGGGTTAATCTGATTAAAATTGTATTGTAACAGACGGTTGTTACGCGGATTAGTGAGCAGCTAACTTGCTTATTGGACAGTTTTGTCAGTAAAACATTTACCGCAAATATGGTTATTAGCTGCACTGTTACTGAAAAATTATTATTAAAAAGAAATTTAAATTGCAATTTCTCAAACTATTCCGAAATATCAAAACAATTAATAAAATTTCGAACGTGTTTCTTCTTTCCCTCCTCTGCAAAAATTAAAAAAATGGTTAATGGCTAATATGGAAATAGTTAGTTTCAAATATGCACCTATATTTCTTCGTAAAGTTTTTTATTTTTATATGGATCTTCACCGCATTGTATTTGCCTGCCATTTCGACCATAAGTGACATTTCGACAGCAACGTCATTTATATGTGAGCATTTATTTTTGTCCTCCGCAAATCATATGCACGTTCTCCTCATTTAGCTATGAACGGCTGTTCGTCCGAGTTAAACGTTTCATTCTGCTTCTCATCTGAAATTGTAAAAACGCATTTTTAAACTTTTTGTATATTTAAGTTTTAAGAAAATGCAATAAAATACTTACTGCTGTAGTGCTCATCATATTGTTCCAGATTGTTTTCCGCCTTTTTTGCTCTCCTTTTTAAGTTTTATAATTTTTTATTCACAATAGATATTAACTGTGTTTTTCGGTAGTGCTGCCATTGAAAATTCCTCTAACCCTCTTGAATTATAGGAATTAAGTCTAGTTGATCCGGATTAGTTGCACTTAATTCCTGAGATAATTTCAAATTAATTACTACAACTGTTGCCGTTTTCAGCTAAAAACAATAAACTGTATTGCCCTATAAAACAGTCAAACCATCACGTAACCTCAAATGCTCACTGTAAAACAGCTCTGTACCTTAAACTTAAAAATCCATTTTTGCTCTGAAATGAGGAATGAGGGAATACTCCAAGAAAACCCCTCCCACGAATCTTCTTATTGAGAAATAAGAGACCACCTATTTAAATTTATTTATTAAACTCATTAATTTTTTCATTTCAAAATTTTTCATAAAAGAAGACAAAATATTCCACTTCACCAAGGTCGGGTTAACTGGCGTCGGGTTAGTCGGTCATTGTGAATAGTTCGGCAATGAATGCACAAAGTCTTATTGTGAATTGACGAAAACTCCATACCAACTGTATTTTGTTTGTGATTATTTGTAATGAAATGAATTGTATCTATTATTATAAGTTTTACAAAATAAACCAATTTAATAAAAATAGAAAAAAACTAGGGTCTGTCAGACTCACGCACGGTAGAAGTGAAACTTTTAAGTTGGTTGTTGCATGCATGGGAGCCCCGGTTTAGATCTCTCCCCCCTCTCTCGTGTTAAATTCAGGTTTTCATATTTTTTTTTCTATATCACTCCACATAAATTTGTACTATTTATTTTTGTCCTTATTAGCTTCAAATTTGACACTTGGGTGCAGTGTTGCACTTGACGCTGACATTTCTTTGCAATTCCAATGGTATTTTTTGCCTACTTTTGGCGCGTTAATCAATTTGCTTTGATCACCGAAACGGTTGAAATGTCATTTTACAACCTTCTACTTCAACTATCGTCACTCGTTTGGCAAACGTACTCATTGTATCGCTTCGTCTCCTCCATACCTACCATCTATTTACTTCACAGCAGTTTCTTATTGCTTTCCCGCTTACACACATTCAATCGGCGCTTTATCTGATACTCACACACAGCACTCATTTGCACGGGCTATGGCTATCTATAATACCCGTTGTCGGTTGTCGATTGTCGGTTGCCTGCATGTCGCCAGTCTACTTCAATGCTTACTTGTGTGCTGTATATGTACATTTCGGCGTGTCTCGGTGGCTCCCTCACATCGTTCAGCGCTTGCGATGCGAGAGAGCGAATAGGCGAGAGTGGGAAGGAGCAGCTGCTCCTTGGCCCCGCCCATTTGACGGATTTCGGTAACGCTCCGAACTTACCGTTTCACTTGCCTATTTTCAATCTACCTTGGGGCCCCCGACGCGCCTAAAGAAGTTTCACTTCAATAAAACGAGAAATCAGCTGGCAAATGTATAAATTATTGATAGCACACACAATGTTGTGGAAAATAAAAGGATGGCAAAGGTTTCTCAGAAGGAGAAGCGAACGGACATTTTAATAAAATATTTAGAAAGTCTTGTAGTACCACACTACCGCACTTATTCACACACAGAAATTAACTATAATAATTAAAAGGCGGAAGCGCTTCCATTGCTCCATTATTTAAAGAAAATTGCAAAACGATAGCAAAACCAAATCTTATTTATTATTTTCGTTGCTATTAGATGCCGGTTTTTGTTTTGGTTAACCGTTAATCGGCACCTACAAATTAAATGAATCAAAAGTTAACTGAAAATTGTTTTCTGACCAGACATTGAAAAATAACTTTTTTAGCCGTCTGCCGATCATATTCTGATTAAACGCTCAAATATGCCCTACAAGACAGTGCTGAGTACTTTCGCCAAAAATTCCAACACATTGACAAATATTTTATTAGTCTCTAATACATGCGCATTGACAAATTGAAAATTGTCGAAAGAGCAAAAGAGATAACTAAATGTGAAACTCTTTTTCTCGTGAAAGCGCTGTTGAAATGCTCCTTTTTTATACTATTCGTCAGTAATGCCACAGCGGGAGAAATATTGATTGGGTATTTTTTAAAACAAAAATTTGGAATTTACAGTTTCCTTATTTTCATTGATGTAGATACATATAAGTATAAAAAAATAAGCACGCTGAGTATAAAATACATAAATAAGCAAAAAATTAAAAAAACATACATATTTACATACAAAAACCAACACTCAGTTTTCAATGGAATTACATGTATTCAAAATGTATTCAGGAAAGTGTGATTGAATTTGACAGTGGTCTCATAAAAATTATATTATAACCCAAAAAACATATTATATAATATTTTAAACAATTTATTATATGTATTACATTTAAATCGCGAAATTTTTCCTTCAACGTAAAAACGAACTGTTTTCGTCAATTATTTTTTGTGCTCTATTTCTGGCAGCACGCCATTCCGACTATTGGCAATACTAAGAAGTATTGAAAGGAATTTCTAGCCGCGCTTTCAAACAAAAAGCGCATCTAGTTATTCATAATTATTCATATTACTCGTGGAAGGCGGTTGTGTTTTTTGTGATTGTGAAAAGTGTATTGTGAAAAAAATCGAGTGTAAATCAGGTATGTATATTTAAATTCTAACCAAATGTTATTTTATCGTGGTTTTATCAGCATTTTGGTAAAATAAGAATTTTTAACGTTCTACGTTACCGGATTTATATCCGGCCATGGACTTCAGCAGTATTCTCCGTATATGTATGGAGAATGCTTATGCTGCTACAACAAAAACAAGAACAAAGTGTGAAGTTGCAATTTTGTGGCTGCTCTGAACAAATTGTGACATTTTGTTCAAAATACTGAAAAGTGCGATAAAATAATATTTTCATAAAAAGTAAAAATAATAAATATAATAATATAAAAATAATAATAATAATGAAATAATAATATAGAAATAATAAAAATTTCTTTTTTTCAGAAGATTATACATAAAATAAAAGGAAAGGAAAGGAAGGAAAATATAACGTGAACTTTAAACAAGGTATTGTAAATTACTAACATAAACTTAAGTAGTTAAATACTAACTAACAAAAATTTTCAGAAGTGGAAATAAGTCAGTGGCAAGAAAATGACGGTACAGTTTTATGTACTTTTATTTGTGGTTTTATATATTCTTATTTTATTTCAGAAATACAAATTCGAAGGCTTCAATTTGGGGTGGAATGTCCCCATGACGAGCGCTCTGCACCAAAAAAGCCTGCTCTTCCCAAAAAGTTGTCGTCATCTAAAGGCAGACACGCGGCAATAATAGCTGAGTTAAGCGCTATCCAGATATGCCAGGACCAAATATTGGCGAAACTGGATAGCGTCGAGACCCGTCAACTGGGCGTTGCTGGCCAAGTAGCTGACATACAAAGTGCCATTTTCGATAAGGTAATAACAGACTTTCACCATATGTACTATATATTTCGTTTGTAACATCGAAATTTCCCTTTTCAGATGCCGGAACGTGGTGAGATGCAAGCGCAAAGTAAGCTGTTGCGCGAATGCAAAGTGCTGACAGCTAGGGTTCAACAGTCTGTCAGTCGCATCACCGGGGACGCGGAAAGCGAGGAATCCATGGAACTTGCTGCCATGTTTCCCGTATTATCGGTGGAGCAAGTGCAGGCTGTTGAAGCCAAGCTGATAAATAAAGCTTACGCCGACGCAATGGTAACATAATAAAATGAACGCTAGTATAATTTGAAAATAACACTATTTCTTCCATATGTAGATTGGGCTTCTGGCAAGATCAAAAGGCACGAAAGGGACGGTTGACGGGGTTATGCGTTATCTTTTCACAGATGACGCCATGTACAGCTTCAACTTAGAAGGAAGAGCAGGAAAGATACCACTTCTTAGACTTAAGGCGGTTGAACTTATATTTGGTAAGTACATAGCAAAAAGAAGAATACCTACGAGTTGCTAACAATTATTTCATTTATTAGACCTCTTTTCAGAAAAAACAAAAGAAGATGTACAAGGCGCTATTAGGAAGTATGTTCGTTTAAACTAGGGACGGGCAGCAGAGTAGCACGCTCGCAGCAGAGCGTGCTAGCAAAGTGCTGGATGAGGGGGCGACAAACTTACATCAGAAGGGTAAGCAATAGGCGTGTACGTATATTAATCAGTTCTGAGTAACGCATATGTGTTTGTAAAAAAGAGAGTGAAGCTTTGCCAATAGCAAAGTTACCAGATAAGGGGACTTCATTCCATGTTAGGGTATTTTGAAGTGTTGGGATTTGCTAGATCGTTCATATTAAATAATAAAATGCTTTTCGTTTTTTTATTGGAAACGCTTCTTTGAATATTAACATCATCTTTGCAAATTTCTATTTTATTTACTTTTATAATTTTTGTAATCAAGAAGCATAGGCGATTTTATAAACAAAAAGTTTGAACATTCGCATGTCAAAGTTTCATAGTTTCAAACTATGTGGAGAAAAATTTGTACTGACAAATCGGTGTATATTTTTCTGAATGAAAAAATTGTCTTCGTTTACATATAAGTATGTATGTATATCGTATGTCTTTATGTTAGTGAATTGTTTTAAAGAAATGCTGGTCACAACAGCAAACAGTAATCTCAACCAGCCATGTTTTATTTAAACAATGCATGTTATAAATTTTATGTTGTTAAAAAGGACAATTTAGTTACCTGACATTGGTGGGAAAACATGTTTCCATAAAAAAATAGGGGATTTTTTCAAAAAACATTGAGGAAATTATCTTAGTAGAGTGGGTATTCTTGATGAGTACTTACTTGCTCTCATATTCAAATCAGACGCATATGGCAATGCGCACAGTATGACAAAGTACATACACATTTTTTAATTTCAAATAAATAGTTATTATTTCGAAATATTTTTTTCAACATTTAAAATAAACTATTTTCGAATGAAAGCTTTTCATAACTAGTAAAATAATGTTTGCTCAAAAGAATAAAGGATAAATATTATATATGTTAAAATTTATTATTGTTTTTTTGTTAGTAACTCTATATTGGGAGACACCTCTTGCGCTGCAGCTAAACGCAATATATTTCTTAAATTAGTATCGGATAGTCGATTTCTTAACCTACACTTATTAAGTTTTACCAGTGAAAAAAATTGTTCACATGAATAAGTCGAACATTGCTGTTATTTCTGCAGCAAACTTTCGTAAATTAGAATATTTTTGGTTACAAATTTTTTGATAGAACTCAACAATGCAAGTCGATTCCCTATAATCGGCTTTAATTCGGGTATCACATTGCAAATCGATCAATTCCATTTGTAAGTGTCGGGGCGCTTCAAAAGAATCGAAATCAAAAGGCGTCGCGAACATATCAAGCTTAGATTTTATTGTACGCAACTCAGCAAATCGTTCCTGAAACTTTTTTTCGAGGTTTTCAAGTTCTGCCACATACTTTGTTACGTCTACGTCTTGGCTTTCAGTAAGTGTTTGTAAGCAAGGGAAAAAATCGAAGCATTTTTCCTTTAACTGTCGTATCCATAATGATATTTTTTTTTTTGAACGCTTCAATTTCGTCATTCATATTAAAAATAAGTTTTTGTCTTCCCATTAGAGAAAAACTTAAAGCATTCAAATGTTGTGTTACATCCGTGATAAAGGCTAAGTCGCATATCCATTCTGCGTCAACAAGTTCAGGAAAACATTTTCCTTTCTCTTCCTATGAAATCCAATAGTATGTTAAAAAATAGGGCATGTTTATAAAAACACACTCATGGACAGTAAAATAGGTAACATGATTTGTTGCTAGATTGGAAAATTTTTATTTTGTATGTTTAATGCTTGTTAAGTTTTTTTTGAAAGCTTAGCTTGGTTTATAGCCAACACTTTTCGACAACCTTCACACTTCAACATTTTACTAAAATTTAATGGGCTACAAACTGCATACCTAGACTTTTTATGAAACCCTAAACAAAACGTTTGTTTTCTTAGTGTTTTTTTTTTTTTAATTTTTCGGCAGGTATTGAAATACGACGAATCTACTGCGGTGGTTTTAGCGTTCGAACCGCGAAATCCTAGATCCGCCATTGGTTTGCTATAACTCAAGCTAGTCTTGAAAAAACGGGGTTGAACATACAAAATATATATAAACAAAACTACCAAAAAAGTGGGGTGCCTATTTTATCGACCATGAGTGCATGTGTATACTTACCAAAAAAACATACACGTATTCTCGCAATTCAAAGAACCGATTAAGAGTTGCTCCTCGACTTAACCAGCGGATCTCACTATAATATGGGATGTCTGTATGTTCGCTTTCACAAAATTCTAAAAAGTCTCTGAATTGGCGATGATTCAACCCATGAGCACGTAATAAGTTGACACATTTTACAACGACCGTCATTACATTTTGTAAAGAAAAGGATTTCGCACAAAGAGCCTCCTGATGTATAAAACAGTGAATTGCAATTAAATTATTGGGTATATTCTCATTCACAAGTTTTTGCCGAATTCTCGCAATAAGGCCTGATTTTGATCCGCTCATGGATTTCGCACCATCAGTGGCAACGCAAACCACTTTTTGCCATGGTACACCCATGCGTTCTGCACATTCATTAACGCATTGAAATAAATTTTCACCTTTAGTCGTCCCTTTCATTGGAATAATATCCAAAAGTTCTTCACATATATTTAGGTGGGCATCAACTCCTCGGATAAAAATTGCTAATTGGGCTATGTCGGATACATCTGTACTCTCGTCAATAGCCAATGAAATCGCTGTGAATGATTTTATGCGATCTTTTAACTGCGATTCTGTCATTTCCGCCATTTCATCTACTCGTCTGCTTATAGTTCTACGAGATAAGCACATACCCTCATATTTAGGTAATTCTGAAGGGGACAAAATTCCTACTGCTTTTAATATGCAAGATTTCACCAATTCGCCTCCCAAAAATGCACGATTCTCTCGAACGAGGTTTAACGCGATTTCATAAGTTGCACGCTTTGCATCTACAACGTAATCTTCGCTTTCCTAAGAAATTTACAAATTTTTTAATAATTTTGAATTTTTCCGACCTTCTGTAATTTGGCACATGGCTTACCGCTATCGAATCGGGCTCTTTGTTTAGACTTAAGGATTTGTATACACTTTCCCTTTCTTCTCCTACATATTTATCATATTCGCTCCTATGCAGCTCATAATGTCTCTTTATGTTAAAAATCTTACACATTACACGTTTTTCACATACAAGGCATTGTGATTCTCCGTCTACATATTTGCATAAAAAAGTTACATTCCACTTCGGATTAAAATTTAACAATTTTCTTTTATTTGAGGTCATGTTGAACCAAATGTTTTATATTTAATATTTTATTTAACTTTAGAAATAAATGTATGTTTTTGTCGGCAGTTGAACACTGTGCACTTTGTTTTGACGTTCGCCGTTTCAAATTTTCAAATTTTTAAATTTTCAGCACTTTCACTGCATCCACACCATACAAATACACTTAATATTAGTGGTTTTTTATGCGAAAATAATATGTAACTCACGGTCTCAAAAAATATCGTCAAAAAGTGCAGAAATTACGAAAAAACGGATTTTATTTATGAAATGTCAAAACTTATGAGTAAGAGTTGCCGCAGTTGTTAAATGTGGGAATAAATTTTGGGCATTGTTGATTTTATTATTTATGATTTATATACATATGTATATACTCTTGGTTGTTTATTTTTGTACGCAGTTGTGCATATCAGAGTATATAGGATTTAGATGGACGAAATTAGTTGCCAATCACGTCCATTTTTATGACAAATAAAAGAAAAAAGGTATCATTCAGTAGCTAAAAATTCTAAAACATTTAACAAACTTCGGTAGCTAAAGAGAGTTTGCAAGTTCTATAAAGTAATTGCTAAAAAACTTAAAAATCTGGATTTCTTAGCTCAATTTAAAAAACATCAATTTAAAAAAATATATCCGAACTCAAAAACCATTTAAGTAATCATAAGATAAGTGTGCATAATTTACAGATTCGTCAGTATATGTGATCAATATTATTGAAGATTTAACTGTCATTGCTTTCCAATATGTAAGATTTTAATTTAATCTCAAATTAAATATTTTCAGAGGCCTTAATCTTCTTTACATCTAGCAATTAAAAAACAGTATTACGCGAACTTTTGAAATGTTTTATGGCATGTTTATTGTTGCTTATTACCTTAATTCATTATTATAATAGAAAGTGTAATATGTATTTAATTTAGTTATTGAAGGAAAATCTATCAAAAAACCTATTTTTTTTTTAATTTGTTGATATGAAGTTAAAAGTTGGCATCCCTGGTAAGAATTCATGAATAATTGCTCTCTCATTCAGGATACAAACACAGACACAACTCGCTCAATTTTTCTGTTTCTTCCCCGTGCTTTGTTATCCCCCTTCACCTAGCACTTTTACGCACGCAGAAGCACGCGCTGCTGCACAGTGCAAATGTGCTGAGTTTGCCCATCACTAGTTTAAACCACAATAGGTCTAACCAAAAAAAATATATTAACAGAAAAACTTCAAATGTGTAAATGTGTAAATATGTAAAATCTTTAAATATGTAAAATCTTGAAATGTGTAAATGTGTAAATATGTAAAATCTTTAAATATGTAAAATCTTGAAATGTGTAAATATGTAAAATCTTGAAATGTGTAAATATGTAAAATCTTTAAATATGTAAATATATAATATAAAATTTTATAATAACTAGTTTGTAAACAATAAATGAATATAATAATATAAATGTAATTTCGTTTTCGTCGTGTAATTTCGAATGAGGAGTTTAGGCCATTTGTGCTGATGAGTTTGTGATGACAACAATGAGGCGTTTGTGCTGATGAGTTTGTGATGACAACAATGAGGCGTTTGTGCTGATGAGTTTCTGATGACAACAATGAGGAGTTTAGGCCATTTGTGCTGATGAGTTTCTGATGACAACAATGAGGAGTTTAGGCCATTTGTGCTGATGAGTTTGTGATGACAACAATGAGGAGTTTAGTGTGCCTTTAGAGCAGGGCAGATATATTTTTCAGTTATAAGAAATTGCTATTGGTAAAAGAGAGATAGAATATCACACCGACAAGGGGAAACTATCAGAACTTTCCCACGGCTAGAACAAAAATGTGTAGTTGGATGATGATAGTGATGATGATAATATGAGTGCTAATATGATAGTCAGCTGTCTTGTAGGGATACATATTGTATTACATATGTATGTATGTTGATGCCTTTATGTTGAATGGAGGGCTGCAGTGGAAAGTGATGCGACTGACTAGCACTTCAATTTGAAACTAAGTAAATTCATTCATTCAGGCAAATTAAATGGTAAGCAAAAAGTGAACCTTGCTGCATACTTATGGGCGAAAAGAAAATTCAGCACAATTCGCTTAGAGAAATATTGAAAATATCATGTTTGTGATATGAAAATTCATGGGAATGCAGTTATTTCCCGAAGCTTCTCTATATATCATTGTTCTCTGATAGCACTTCAAGGATCGGAAGCGTGCATTTATCCCTATGGTTGAAGGCATTCTTTAACGTTGTTACGCAATATCTCATGATCAAGTTTTCCCAAGCCACAATTTAGTTTTTTGCCAATAACATGTGTCGAAGAACTGTCGAGCAAATTTTGTGTGGTAGAAAATGCATCTCGCATGCTAGCAAAAACAAAAAAAAAATTGCGAAAAATCAAAGGTATTTTACAGCTACTTGCATCTTGCATTTTATCGTTCTAAAATTTATTGGGCTTTTAACTCCATACCAAAAATTCTGATTAAAAAGTTTAAAATTAAAATTAAATGAAATTTCGGTGAAAATTTTCAAAATTTTTATAGGTTATACTAATTATAATGGGTTACACTTTTATAAGCAAATGCGTAGCAGAGACCTTTCTCGCCCGACAAAACTAACACTCTACAAGACGCTCATCTTGCCCGTGCTACTATATGGCGCTGAAGCATGGGTCGTGTCGCAGACTGATGCAGCAGCTCTTGCAGTATTCGAGAGAAAGATTCTTCGGAAAATCTTCGGTCCTCTTCGTATTGGCGATAACTACTACCGCCGAATGAACCACGGACTGTATGAGCTCGACAACGAGGTGGACATAGTGAAGGGCATCAATATTCAGGGGTTACGCTGGCTGGGCCACGTCGAGCGTATGGATGCGGAAGGGCAAGTTAGAGGACAATGACGTAGGGGAAGACCATGGCTCCGATGGAAGGACCAAGTCGGGGGAACCCTATCATAGCTTGGTGTAATAAATTATAGAAGGCGCGGGCAAAGCAGAGACGCCTGGAGAGATTTGTTACAGCCGGCCTTAATATGGTAACGGGTTGTGATCCTTGATCAAGTAAGTAAGTATACTTTTATGAAAAACTAATAGAAACTCAATAGACAAAACGGGTCAAAATTTATTGCCCACCTATTTTATTGCCCATGAGTGTATATAAATTCGTATGCTCAAAGATTTAAATGCCCAATTATTATTAGTTATTGTTTTTGTTTATTATCAATATTAATTTTCAATTAACTTAATTATAACTTTTTATCTTAGTAGACTAGTAGTGACTTAATTGTTAGAAACAAAATTTATCGGCATTAAAAACTGCTAAAATTTTTTATAGATAAATACTCATTTTTATAAAAGACTGTTTAGGTGCGAAATTTACTTATTTGCAAAAGTTAATAATCATTTTAAGCTGCCAAACTTATCTCTTACATTTATTCGTCTCCTTTAATTATTATTATTTTTTATTTTTAGTTAAACTTTTGATAATTTTCAATAATATTTCATACGTATTGTAATAAGTTTTGATGGCAGTTGATAAGTACTATTTGTAAACGTTCTAACTCAGATTTAATAGTAATTACACACATACTTATGCACATATGTAAAAAGATACCATTTCGTAAAAATCTACATACATACACTAATTTCCAATGCAACCTGAATTTTATTTTTACGTTCCTGCGACAATTTTATATCAGATAATCCACTTGAACACTACTTCATCCTCTTCTTTTTATACTTTTGTTGTAAGAAAGAGTACAAAAAGCTTTTGCAGCATTCATAAACAAATAGAGTCGTACTTGGGTTGTAGGGTGAATGGTTTTTTACATAAATTTACAAGCGGCAGTGCAAAAGCCTAGCAGAGGAAGTAACCATTCCAATGACCTGCTGTAAGTAGCGCTGCTGGTGCTTAGTTGGGCCTGAGTAAGCTCCCTTTCGTCCACTACGAACGCGGGCACAGACATTGGCGTTTGTTCAAAGGCCTTTAGCGATTCGCCAAAATGAACGCGGCTGTTGCGCGCCAAGCGCTGATTGGCTAGTTTTAACTCTCGCAATTTCTCCTCCAATTGGAGTACTTCATCTGAAAATCGACAATATTACATAGGTATGTAAATATGTATGTATGTGAATATTTACTTATAATATTGTGAAAGAGTGAAAAGAGTTTTAGCTGAGAAATGAATACCACCAATGGACTTACTGCGATTAACGCCGTCAATATCGTTGATTTTTATAAACATGGCCAACGATATCTCGTACACTTTGTTTGTATCCATCAAGCCTTGAGTCAAAATGTCAGATGTATCACGCCTTCTGCGCCCATAACCGATTTGTCCATTCGAGCATTGTGTGCCAAGGCATTTGTCAAGGCAGACATTGACGGTGGCTCGGAATTGAACGTACGAGGAGTCAGGAAATTTAAATGCCTTGAATTTCGCGGTCAATGTGTCGCCATCAATGGTGTTGAAGTTCTCGAAAAGGTATGGATCCACTGTGCAACTGTAAAATTTTACAAACTTATGTTAGGGGTACGTTTTTACACTCTAGTACCTTTATGTAATCTACTTACCCTTTGAACACTATGGTTTCGGAGAGCTGACGAGTGTCAGTTACTTCCAGATAATTCACACCTAAGCCATAAACAGGAGAAGAATCGCGGTCCAAATTTATTTCCATTGTCAGCGGTGTACCCGGAGTAACTGTCAGGTCACCAGTGACTTTTTTGCCATTTTGAGTGACGCCTATGGATAGGCGAGGTTCAGGCGCACGTTCTGTGAGGGAAGTCGTAATCTCCAAATCCCTATACATGAAACATTAAACAAACAAATTAAAATGCGTACTATGCTTATATTTATACATATGTATGTGCACAGATGTAAGTATATGTTTATATATGTACATAAATTCATTTATGACGTACTCTGGTTCCTGAAATCCAGCCGGCAGTACATCGCGCCGCACAACGCCATGGTGCTCACGCTTGGTGACGTTCATCATAAGCGCATTGTAAAAGGGCTCAGTTGTGATACATTTAACGCTTACTATCTCCTTACCTTCACTGGATTCGATAATTATCTTGTGATAATACACTTTCTTGCCCTAGGAAATAAAAACGTGCTTATTTATGAGTGAGTAATTAAGCTTTACTGAAATAAAATTAAAAATGGATATGTACGAGTAGGTACATTTACATATACCAGAGTTGTGAAAAGTGCATTAATTTTTTATGCATAGCATTTTAAGTTAAGTAAAACATGAATTGAAATTGAATGCAAATAAAAATGTCAATGCGATAGTTTTGAAAATCTAATGCTTAATTCATTAAATTAATACACCGTACTAAAATATTTAACCCCTTTTTTGAGTGTACCGTTCGCCATATTTCAATAAAACATGGCACTAATTTGATGGAAATGACTTCCTTTAGTTCGAAAATGTTAAGCCCGATATTTAGGGGACGTGGCATCTGGCATATAAACTATAATGTGAAAACCAATACATCTCTAAAATCAATGAAGCCAGGGAGCGGAAACTTAGCACGAATGCATAAACTACGTATACTGTACTTACGATGAAAAGTGGCAGGTATTGGAAAAGGGGACGTGGCATTTCCCCAATAAACTGAAAATGATGCGAAGGTACTAAAATTTCATACAGTTACATAAATTACGAATGCCGTACTTATGGTAAAAAGTGGTAGGCTTTATAACTGGAGAAGTGGCATCCCCCATATAAACTAAAACTTTCAAATCGCTTTCCTCCGGAACCACAAAAGCTAAGATAATGAAATTTAGTACGGTTACACAAATTACTATCACCAGTCTCATAATGAAAAGGGCTAGGCAGGGCCGTGCAGAGAGTATTCGGGCCCCGGGGGAAACTTGAGATGCGGGCCCCTTCAAATTTTTTTTATTTATCAAAATGCGTATTATGTTATAGTGATATAACATTTAAACATTGAAAAACTCATTGATAAAATTTTTGATAGAATTAATTATGAAATATTGATTAAAATGAATTTTAGAAAACTCTTCAGCAGATCTGAAATAAAAAACGCAGCTGAAAAAAGTTAAAATTTTTTATTCATTTTGTGAGCCTTACAAATATTTGAAAATGACTGCCACGATGCTTAGAATTTTGCTTTTCTTGCTTTAGCTGAGGCAAAAGCTCTTATAATATCATCGAAGTCGAGTTTCCTTGCTAACTCAGATTCCAAATACAAAGTTGCCAATCCTGTTACTCGACTCTGAGTTGAACAAGAACGAAGGTAGTCTTTGATCCTTGATAAAGCGCTGAACGATCTTTCGGTATGTGTCGGAACTCTAGTAGAAGTATTATTTACTATATTTTTTCAAGCAGGAAATTTCTTGGAATTACCTTCGAGTCCGGACCCCTCTGAAAACTCCGGGCCCGGGAAAAAAAAACTCACTCACTCTCACTAAGCAGAGTAGATCTGCGTCTTTTAACAGGATATCTTACAGGTCACTGTAGCCTGAGGTATCATCTAAATAATATTGGTCTATCTGAGACCAATGTCTGCCGCTTTTGCGAAATGGACATAGAAAGCTTAGAACATGTGCTTTGTGACTGTCCTGCGTTGGGCAGACAGAGACTTCATCACCTTGGTGGTATCGTAGTATCTCCATGCAATCTCTGGAGCAACAAACCCAAAATTGTGCTAAAATTTTTAAAAAGCCTAAAACTCTAGAGTTACAAAAATAGGCCTTTCACAATAGATCAGCCCTGGTCGCAGTGCGTAATGGCCTTCTAATAATAATAATAATAATAGAGAACATACTCGTAAACACACTGAGTTACATACAGAATACATTTATTTTCATTAATTACATATAATGACAACCAAGCAATATCAAATTTCGAATCGCAATAGAGGAACAATAAGTCCGTTCACGTAAAAATTAGGCAATAACTTAATTTCCGAGAATTTGCACTCAAAGAGAAAAATATAAAAAAAGTACAAACCAGTAACAGGTTGCAGATTTTACGAACAGCTAATTAAATTGTTGGCGGAAGAAATCACAACAATTAAAATTTGTTCGGTTGAGCTAAGTTGTATTAAATTAAAAAAAATAAAGCAATTAAAATGCAAAACGAGCTTCGCATCACATGATTTTATTTTGTCCACAATAATTTGCTCCATTCCATCATCGCTCATATTTTCCTTGCTTCCATCTATGTATATAAATATGTATGTATATCGCCAAATTAGTTAATAACCGAGAAGTACATACATACAAGCATGAAACACAAAAATTACCTTCAATGCTTTCGACTTGTATTTTGAAAACTGCAGCAACGGTGACTGGAGGCTATGGTTTAGAAGTACATACCTCGTTGTCATTGACCGATTCCTATTTAATATATTACTTCAAATAAACTATACATTTTGTCTAGAATATATTTACTTATACTCTACATTTGAATAAAAAAATTTATTTAAATAAAGAACTTTGAATCAATTCGCCAATTTGAGTTCAATTAGCTGTTTTTCTCACTTGTAAATTCTTACAAGTAAATATGTATGTATACAGTAAAAACTTGCAACTTCCCCTAAAAATGAAATGCAATTTTGTTCTCTCACTTTCCCCTTCCCCGCAAGTTTTTTTTAAATATGAACACCAAAACTTCATAATTTGTTCAAAATTATTTGTTTGAGTCATGAGCAGACCTAATTTAACAAGTACAGCTCAATAATTATACACGAAGCAACATCACCAATTAACCATTTGCATTATTCGACGGAATAATCCGTGAACAAAAACTCTATCTCATCAACAAGAGCGGAATACTTCGCAAACAAATCTTCTCTCTTATTACCAAGAGCGGAATACTATAATCCGCAAATAACGGCTCTGTTAATTACTTAGAACCGACTATTCCACACATTGTAATATTTGTTAAATTTTTATCGGCGACAATCTAAGAGCCGGATTTTTGAGTACATCGCACATTTCGAGCGGTGACACTAAAGGGTTAAACTGCTTTGTGTTTCAGTGATATTCATTAATTGCCTGGTTCCTTATCAATACACAGTAATAATAATAACTAATAATAAAAATAATAAAATAATGATTTCTGTCCATGGAAACGAGAAAAACGATTATGCATTTTAATGCATTAAAATTTTCCATTAGCTTTCATTTACATAATTTAATAAAAAAAATCATTAGCATTATTTTCTCATAATTATTGTATTAACATTTTATTAAACATTAAATTTTCAAAATGAATGCATGGCAGAGCTTTTTACATTAAAATGATTGTCTTAATGTACAAGTAATGCATTAGCGCTTTTTGAATGAATGCACAGCTCTGTTACATACATAGATTTATTTGTTTTATTCAGGCATTAAAATTAATAATAATCACAAATTGTTATAAAAAAGCATATTCCAATCCCTCACTTTGTCCCGCTTCCACTCCTACTAGAACCAAGTCAGTAGCTTCTAGTCTCGCACTCAGTCTGTTGCTTTTAGTGATGCATAGATTTACACGAAAATAGGCGAACATTTTCTTCAAAGTGGTTGTTTGTTTCGCAAGGGAAAGTAATATACAACTTGAACACTGATCTTGAGACTTGATGTACTATATGTAAGTAGATCACCTCTTATTGTCAATCTCCCAATTCGAATATGTTAACCCCAACCAGAGATGGAGAACCTTACTACGTGGGACACCCTAGTGGATGGAAAGAGAACGAATGGAGTGAGTGATCTGGCTCTCTTACAAGGGAGGTTCTAAGGCTGACAACTTTATACCAGTATTCATTGTCGCGAATTCACAACAACAGCATCGAATAACTAATAACATCAAAAGATACCGACCGAAGCAACGAATCAAGGATTGTGATTTACGATTTGTTAATGATGATGATGAAATAAAACCAGATTCATTGTCTTTAGTAATATTTACATATGTATATATGTCTGTAAGTGTAGAGACGGAAATAAAAATTTCTGTGGGAAGTGCTAAAGCGTATTCTCTTATTAGTTTAAATATTCCGATACATATGTATGTATGTATGTAAATATTTGTCTAAATCTACCTAAACTCCGTCTGGCTGTTACAAGTATCCATTACATGAACAAATGCGTAAGGAGCTAATTGGGGCGGATTCGTGGAATTCACTAAAAACATTTTCCCATTTATTCGGAGATATTACAAGTAGTTACCGAACGTCAATTTCGCAGCCTCTGATTCAACGTTCAAATCCGCCTGTGCCAACTGTCAGAATTCCTACACTATTCGGTGATTGACTTCCATGAACAGTAAGATACGAGCGATATCATTTTTCGCATACCAGAAGGTAGTCCTTTTTTCATTTTTTCAGAAGGGATTATCTAAATTAAGCTAATTATGTGTAAATGGTTTGGACTAAACAATTTTTTTTTTACTAAATTATCTCAACTTTTGTGTAAGTTTACGTAAATAATAAGCAATATTTTCTTACCGTCAATTGATTCACCATCCGTGTGACTCCGCACTCGTAAAAATCTGTCAAAGAAAGCCGGAACACTGCCTGAAGTTCATTTATTTGAGGCTGGCAGCGTTCATTTGGATAGTCTTTGAGACCCTCTAGATATATTTGTGCTTTTGCATTTGAATCATATTTGCTTGTATCGGGTATTTGGATTTCTACTTGCATCTGGTCCTCTGTGCAGTGTATTTTGTGGGCAACTAAATTCGTAAAATTAAATTAAATAAAAATAAAAAAATTAAAAAAAATCACATTTTTGCTGGTAATTGTATTATTATTTGATTTACATAAAAGTGAAACACAATAGTGACGGTGCATGGCTTTTACTGCCATATAAAAAAATTCGGGCATGGAAAAAAATTCTTGACACCCCGGCAAAAAAAGTTCTCAAAAATCAACGGTATTTTGTAGTTACTAGAAACTTGCACTTTGTTATACCAACATTTAATGGACTATAACAATAATAGGAGATAGACCTTTTAAAGTGTTAGTATAAGACACACCCTCTTTATCTATACTTCCGAAGTAGCCTTTTGTAGCCTTCAAAGCTTCACTTACTCGTATCAGTTTTTTTTTGTGCACAGCTCACAACGAGCTCGGAGTTGAATTATCTACTCTTGTTATTTGCGCCCTATTAACATTTTATACTTACATTTATTTTATGTTTACATTTTATAATTGTAACTTCTATTGGCATTTTTTAATGCTATCCAATGTTTTTGTCAACGCTTTTTATATATGAAATATTAACCGCTTAATGATTTTGAACGAACAGCGCTCGGGTGCGGTGGACATACTCAAACGGCCCAACCCGAGTACTGTTCGCAGGTTTCGACATGTTTGTATTACATACGACACATGAACGAATCGTGCTTGCCAATCGCTACTTGTCATTTACATATATCGGCCCCTGCATTTGCTTTCTTTTCCTATATTTTATAAAGGTTATAAAAATGTATCGAATTATACCAAATGCATGAAAATTTTAATTTCCTGAATGTTTTACAAGTCTATAGGACTAAATAAATAAAAATAATGCCGTATACTCAGAAATTTTCTGTTTAGAAAGTTTAAAGTTTGAGTCTTTGCGTTACATTGTTTTATATTATATTATATTGCATTATACTTTATTATTGTTGTAAAATTAAAAAAAAAAATAGTGACGTGGTTTCAATTTTACAAAGATGTGTATATGAGAAGAAATGGTAAGAGTACCAATTAATAATGGGTAAGGCAATAGTGGCCATGGGAAAAACATTTATAACAGGCAAATTCCAAAATTACGTAGAATCGTAACTCTATGTTTTTCTATCCCTTTATCCATATATGTAAGTAGAAATGTGTTAACTTCAACATTCGCAGATTTTATTGCAGTTATGTACCGAAGTAAATGCTGAAAAGAGCCATCACAAGTCTGGCGAAGCCACTTACTTACGCTTGTAGAGGAGTGGCTGAGGAGCTGACGAATCCAAGTAAATGAACAAAAATTTACACATTTGGGATTTACGCTTAATATAAATACTTATAACAAACCCAATCCCAGAGGAAACAAAATAGAAAACGCACATTTGTACGAAAAAGGAACAAATAAGTATGGAAACTTCAAGCTTACATTGGCAAATGAGCCGGAAATCTGTCTTAAAACAGCACTACAAACTCCTGTTCGACAATTTCATTTCATTATTCATTCAAATCCAATAATACCATCCCTATTTTAGTCATAATTGCATATTTTGCTTATTTTTAATTTTTAAACACGTATTTTATCCCTCGACTGGCAATGACAAACTTCCGAGTGTATTTCTGGCATGAAAAAGCTCCTCATAAAAAACTATTTGCTATTTAATTTGATATTTAATTTTTAAAAATTTGCTACTGCCTTGCTGCCACCTTGTATGAATTCGCCATGCTAACATTTGCCAAACAGAGAAAGTTTCATTTTCTAGAATTTAAGCAAAAAACCCGTAATTGTGTATTTTAGTAAAAATAAATCTATTATTTTTTCTATTTTCAGTGCATATTTATGCACATATTTCTTATTTTTTAATTTAATTAATTCCATGCCTTAGTTATCAGTATATTACGAGTATTATTCTTATGAGACATTGCATTTGCTTCCGATATTTAACAAATAGAAAGAATTGTTCCCGAAAAATGGAACCTACAAAGATTCCTTGCTGCCTATTGATATGACGAAATTACATGTTTTCCTTTGACTTTGGTCGACGTTTACCGTTCAAAAGGAGAATCACCTAATTATGAGGGGGAGGATAAGAAACATAACAAACCAAGCTTTCCAACAACAATACCACTGAGACAGTTCAAACTCATCAACAGCTGTTAATTATTTCCCTTCTCATCAGCATGCTATAAAATTGAGACAACGACAGATGACTATCGTGGACACGATTCGCAAAAGTCTAAAAGCAATTTCCCCTCTGTTGATGGATATGAAGACAAAGCCATTTTATCATACGGAAAGTAAATACGAACATTATCGCATACTTGGATGCGCCATACGTTCCAGAAAGACGTAATTTCATTACTCTTCTGTCCACATATTATTCCAATGGCAAAATTGATTCGAACAATCTAGAAAATATCCCAAAATGCGGATCCTATGTATTGGATAAGTTGGTTACGGAATATCACCCCTTTCTTTTGCATATGCTTGTAAACTTTGTGCTTGCATTAAATTTAAATACAATTGGTTTGTGCGCCACCCACATTTTCCTCTTATTCAGTACTATTTTCTATATGCATATATGTATATAGAAAATTTATCAAAAATCCTTGTTTTCTCTCTAGATCAAAAAAAATTGAAATAATTGGATAGAATTCATTTCATTCATAGGTGAAAATATGACTCCCAGAGTATAGTGTGTACTCATTTATGAAAATAAGGTATCAATAAAGGTTAATACACAAAACGACATAGCAGAGTGAGGCGTATTTTTGCTAATTTAATATACTTGACCTAAACACTACTCGTATAATTCATACCCGTACGATTTCTTCTCATTTACACCTGGTTGCGAAATTATACACCACTATTTTCTATAAAAATACATACATAAGTAGTTCATACTACAACAAAAACCATACTTAACCAAAATGTTTCCGGATGTGCGTAAATTAGTGGTGTGCTTATAATTTCGCAACGGCATATGAGGGGAAATCGTAGGGGTATGAACTAATTGTGGTGAGGGCAAGTAAAAGCATACAATATAAAGGAAAAATTAATAAAATAGCTGTGATACTGCAAATTACATACAATTCAACATTCAAAATTTATAAGGTTAAAATGTATTGCTTTTGAATGGAATGCAAACGAATTTTTAATTATTAACCACAATTCCTAAATAATTGTGGTCAACGTTATAACTCGAATAAATTTGGAATTGGAAATTATTTCTAAATACATATAAGCAAATCGAATGAACAGAAACAAATTTCCAAATAACATAATATAATTTTTTTCGAGAACACTTTCTACTCTTAAACAAAGTTAAAGCGGTTTGAAATTAAGAAAATTATATCAAATAAAAAAAAAATGCTGGTCACCGGTTTGCTTGTCATTGGGAAATTTCAGATTTTTCCTCCAGCCTTGGTGTTGAATAAACCATTCATTTTGAAGGTTCCATTGCGCTACTGTATTTTTAGATTAAAATATATGCATACATACATATGTACATATAACAGATAATATGCAAAGAACCTTGCGAGGTAACTGTAATTAATAAATCATTATGTTGGACCATTAATCACAATGATTGAAGTACATAAGTAACGCGCAAACCAAAATGTATTAAATATTGTAATAAGAAAAAAATGCAGTTATTTTCTCTTTTCTTAACATAATATTCGATAGCAGAAATGTGCACTAAACACATGTGCATGAGTATGTAGGTTTGTATAAGTACATCATAAGAAGAGTGAGAACATAATAACAGAGCTTTTACTGTTACTTCATGATCTTGCCTTATTACGGATTTCGTTCATAAACTTTTCTTCTTGCTTCCATTTAGCAAATAAATGCATTCGTCTTCGGTTGCATGCTCATAATAGTTATAGTTGTATGCTTCCACTGGTAAGTATGAAGAATATGAAGATCAAATAAATACTCATCTCTGAATGTTGCTTTAGATGGAAGCTTCATTGTGTATGAGAAAGTGCAATTTTACCCAGAAGCAACACGTAGTACATGTAAATATGTATATGTATATATTTAAGTACATAATTATGCATATAGCTGTACCTATGTACGAGCAGTTTCAGCCGCTATAATCATAACGTTTCTTTTTTTACTTTTTTACAGTGGAATCCACATTGGAATGGATAGCTGCAGTCCAGTTACAAACTCAGCATACGGAAAAGTTAATATTTAGTTGTTTAATAAGAAATAATTTTCCATAAAAATCAAACAGCTGATCTACATTCTGTCAAAAAAGTACCGGGAATTGTTCAATCAAATGCAAAATAAATGTATAATCATCAAAATTTATTTTGTCGCCTACAAAATAGGCTCCATTCTAAGCAATACACTTAGGCCAACGATTAGTTTAGTCATCAAAGCAACTTTTAACCGCTTTTGAATGGATCTTCTTCAGCTCTTTCAGCGAATTCTCCTTAATGCCCTCTATCGACTCAAAGCGACGTCCGCGGAGTGCCAATTTAACTTTTGGGAAAAGGAAAAAGTCACAGAGGGTTAAATCCGCTGGTGGTTCGATGATATTTGTCGAGTTTTTGGTCAAAAATGTGTTCAAAATATGGGCCTTATGAGACGGTGCGTTATCATGGTGCAAGATCCATGAGTTTTCTTTCCGAAAATTGGGCCATTTCCTAAGCACATTCTCTCTCAAACGTCGCATAACTTCCAAAAAATATTCTAATTTACCGTAGAACCATTTGGAATGAATTTCGAGTGCACAAGACCATGATTATCAAAGAAAATGAGTAGCATGACTTCACTTTTGGCAGACTTTGACGTTGTTTTTGGCGTTTCGGCTCATGTGGATAGCGCCATTCAGCCGCCTGTTGACTGATTTGCATGTCAAATCACCTGTTATGATGCGCTGGATAAGGGTGGGTCCGAATTCACTTACTCAATCATGTCTTCAGCCACCTTCTTCCGATGAATTTTTTGAAAGAAATTCAGCTCTCTTGGAATGAGTCGAGCAACCACGCGTCTCATGCCCAATTAATGGTGTAAAATGTTTCGAATTGATTCGTGATGCACGCTAAGGTCACGAGCTACTTCCCTCAAACTTAAATGATGGTTTTCCAACACCACTTCCTTGACCTTGTCGACATTTTCATACGTTGAAGACGTTTATGAGCGACCAGATCGGGGCAAATCTTCCACGACTTCTCGGCCCTCTGAAAAAGCCTTATACCACTCGTAGACCTTTGTTTTTGATAAACCACACTCGCCATAGGCTTTCTGCAACATTTCAATGATTCGACACTCGAAATCCCGTTCAAACATACAAAATTTAAGACACATTCTTTGCTCGATATTTTTATCCATAGTGAAAATCGAAGAGCACACCTGCGGTTGACTGCGGATATAATTAAATGCCAAAAACAAGCTAATAGACAGATCACGCTCAAATTCTGCGACACTATAGAGGACAGTTCTACCAACATTCCAGCAAAAAAAATTTAAACATGCTCGTATGTGTAACGCGGGCTTTTTAAATGAACAATTCCCGATATTTTTTTTACATAATGTACATTCTCATCGTAGCTCAACTCACTACAAATTTATAAGTAAGATTTTAAAATTTCCCACAATTTATATAAAATTATGTCAAAATACCGCATTTAACCCTCCGTTGGACACCTTTTTTAAAACCTTCGGCTGAGCACCCGGGTCTGACCTTTTTTCTTTCTGCTCTTATATCCATAAATCGATAGAAAATGTAATGTAGGAAGCTATCTGGAAGCTCAAGTCGTTAGCTACTATAGAAATATGTTAAATTCAATTCAGAAATATGTTAAAAATTAAAAAGCGGGTTAATGTTTAACAAAAGCTTCGGAAGATTGTTAGGAAACTACCAAAAATGCAATTAATGTTTAAAATTAATAAATAGCAAGCAAGACAGACAAAATTGCCTCCGAACCGAATTTCATATACAGGTGCATATTTTAGTAAAATTGTATTTGGGCTGGCTGTTAATTTTTGGAGTCAAGAGAGAGTTTTAGCTTATAACAGCAGAGTGACGAGGGAAATTTAACATATAAAAATGAGCGTGGGAGAAAATGAGACATTTTTGTCGGATCTAAATGAGGAGTTACGCAATGCGTTTTCGCGTTATTAAGGCATTATTGAAATACACGCATTTACCCAATATGGGGCATTTGTTTAATTTTACATGCGTCATATTTCTTTTCTTAGGTTCACAGTTTGTATGAAAATTGAATAGTTTTGCTTTATTTATAACAGAGATATCAAGTTTTCTTTTTTGAAAACTACGGCCTAATTCACCCATTTTTATTATCAAACCCACTTGGAGAAAATATAGAAACTAAACATTGCATAATAATTATAATTAAATCAAATATTTTAAGTATTTCTTCTGAATGTAATTTTAACGCTTTTGCATCACCGCTCGAATTGCGGGATGTATTCAAAATATTCAAAATTTTAACAAAAAAATAGTTTATAGCGAATTATTCCGTTCTTGGTGATACGAGAGAGGTTTTGTTCGCGGATTATTCCGTCGACTGATGCAAAAGGGTTAAAATTTATTCATTCTCACCCTATATGACGCGGACATGTTTCCCGTGTCAAAAATGTATCTTATTTATACAAACAAGAACGGTTTTCGCTTTAGGAATATCACAATTTGTAACACGCATCCGTTGAGAAGCCTCTTCTGCCCCATTTTGAGAGTCAAAATTTTTAGAGTTATTACCGATTAGCTGTTCCAAAAAGCGGTCCAACATTCGGCAAGAAATCATGTTTGTTTCGAACCTGCCTAATTAAGATGACTAATATGTAATACATCTCAATTTTACGTGTTTAACACTTTTTTTTAATTTCTTTCTTGTTACAAAAAAAGCCTAAAAATTGATAAGACTAAAATTAACTTTTTTCGTACTTAAACCCAGCTCTTTGTCAGCTATAAAATTAGCGCACTAACAGTAACCCGGATCATGCCTAGATCACTTAATATTTATTTTCTTATTGCAGGTTAAATCGGTGCGATGTGTTTAGTTGTATCCTTTCAAGCTTTCTTCCCAATCTCCCAACCTAATAATCCGTTGCTTTGCGTTCATTACTTTTATGTGCCGCTATTTACTCATGCCCATGTACTCATAGAGCTAAAATTATCCACATCACTTCCCCATTAATTGCATATAATTTTAATGAAGTTTTCCCATGCACTTATGAACAATGCAATATTATACATACATATATAAGCATGTATGCATGTGCCTAGAGATTCTGTATGAATGTGCAGTGTCCATACAAAATGATATCATGTTGCTGCTGCTCGCACTTGCACAGAAGTTGAATTGTTAAAGTTGGCGAAAGAAGAGAGTTTGAAATGTCTTTACTATGGAAGCGTGGCGGCACAAGTGCGCACGCGTTCAGTCTATTTTCTGCAAATTATTTCTAGCACTTTGCATTTTCTTGGCATTCCTAGGAATTATGTAATCTAAAATGACTAGTGCGGCCTTTCATGTAAGAAAACGAAATACCGCTATGAAGAAAAAGATATCTGATTTAATTAGCGGTTGTTTGTTCTTTAACACAATCATTCGCACCGAACATCAGATGTATAGTGTGTAAAATTACACTTACAAATAAACATTTGGTTCAATTATGTGAGCATTGCCCTTTTATGATATGTTACTTCCCCTTTGGTAAAACAGAGAAAGTGAATACGCATATGTGTGTACATACATAATTACAATATACATATGTATGTACATGCATGATATTTAGCTGATCTGTATCTTGCCTGGCTCATGAAACCCATAGATTAACACCTCTCCCAATTTGAATATCATATGGAAATCATTATTAGAAGGTAGAGAGAGGCAGTAGAGCGAGTCTGTCAAGTCAAGTCATCCAAGTATTTTGGGCATTGTTCTAATTTTTCTCAAAATTGGTTTATCTGTAGGCTAGAGTATAATAGGAAGTAAATAGAAAAAATTAAAAAAAAAAATATGTACATTTGTAATTTATTCAATGTCGAAAACTTTGGTATGGTTCTTTTTATTTAAAACTATTTTGAAAATTAAAAAAAATTAAAATTGTTGATATGTATAATAAAAAAATCTAAAAAAAAAAGTAAAGAAAAAATTTTAATTTTTTAAAATATTTCTTCACTTTCACATTAAAAAAATTAAATTAAAACAAAAATTTAATATTTTTTAGTTCTTAAAAATGTCACACGATAGTCATTCCGTTTTAAACTTGACAGAAAAAAAAATTTCCTTAAAAATCGTGAACAAAAAAATTAAAATTGTTTTTGAAGTGAAACTTCCTAGGCGTCGATAGACGAGGGAGAATGGAGAGTAAAATTTAAAGGCCATGCAACGTTTTGAGCATTTTCGTTCCGCGAGAGAGAAAAACGATATAACGTAGAGGAAAAGTAGAGAAAGAGCTATACCTTATATATATTTAGTGATGGACTAGTATAACTTATATAAATATGTATATAACTATGTATGTATATGTGTATAAGGGAATACTAAGTGTACAAGGGAGTGAGAAAGAAGCACATCCTTAAGCTTAGGGAGAGTATTTGGATAGTACTCGTAATCTGTATGTTAGAGTTATTGAGAATATGCAGATTTGTATTTAATTATGTGTGTATGTATGTATGTATGTATGCATGTTCTTGCGGGCATTATATGATGGGAAATTGGGGAATTCAATTGAGTGGTGCGATTTCGAAAACTTCCAATAGATAGTTCCTAGTTGTTGATATGTGTTTATGGATGGGCAAATACATTGCGAATTCTTCGTTTAATGAGGCTACATACATGCATATGTGTGTGTGTACATATATCGTTTGTATAAAAATAATTTCAAAGTTCGATGACTACTTTATTACTACATACATATTTATATACTTGCACACCTACACGTAAGTTATACTTTAAAGCTAAAGTACAAAAACAATTGTTTATTGTCATAATTTAAGCTTCAATAAGCTGTTTTTTTTTTTTGTAAATTTTGTCTCTTTGTATTCTCTGCAAATGTTGTGAATTTATTTAGATATATATTCTTTCTCTCTCTCTCTCTCTTATTCTCTCTTGGGTCTCTCCCTCTCTCTTTGTCTGCCTTGAAAGTTTCACTTCTGTTATGTGTACTACGCTACACACTTTCTTTTTAAACAAATTTAAAGTAAAAAAATTTTAATTTTTTAAAATATTTTTGAATATCGTGTGACATTTTCTTCAGTATATATTTTTGTATAACACATTTACTATACTTAGGAGCAAATACAAGTTGCGCATAGCTAACGTTTTGCTATTCTTAAAACAGCTAGGCAAGTATCTCCTCTCACGTAAATCCGCAAGTAATTTTAAAGTACTGGAATATGATTCCACAATTGGCTACTATTTCTATGCACTCTTTCTTCATACTTTGTAAGTATTGTATATTTATCTCTCTGTCGTATAAAAATCTGTGCCCTGTCGTATAACAATATTTTCAAGCTCAATTTTATCATATTGAGTAGACGTGAATAGAGGTGTGACTAAAATAACAATCGCTCTTCCGCCTGCAAAAGGATGTGTCGTATGTATCTATGTGTGATTATCCGTTATTTTTGTCGCATTTATGTTAGCTAAAAGCCAAAACTCCGAAATTTGAAATGCTTACATTATTTTCATATTAATTAAAAGTTGTTTGATGATCCAGTGAATCTTGAAATCTTTACAAAGCCAAGAACCGAGGAATTCGCACTATACCCAAAACTTCTGACCCCGATGCGTTTTTGCAGTGATATTTTATGGGAAATCTATAAAAAAAAAAAAATAAATAATTGGCGCGTACACTTCTGTTAGGTGTTTGGCCGAGCTCCTCCTCCTATTTGTGGTGTGCGTGTAGATGTTGTTCCACAAATGGAGGGACCTACAGTTTCAAGCCGACTCCGAACGGCAGATATTTTTATGAGGAGCTTTTTCATGGCAGAAATACACTCGGAGGTTTGCCATTGCCTGCCGAGGGGCGACCGCTATTAGAAAAATGTTTTTTTATTAATTTTGCTTTCACCGAGATTCGAACCGACGTCTCTCTGTGAATTCCGAATGGTAATCACGCACCAACCCATTCGGCTACGGCGGCCGGGAAATCTATAGTTTAGTTTAAAAATTTTTTCAAAAACATAAGTTCTTGAGCCACAATTTTTATGATAAAATGAACCCTAAAATTTAAATATTAATTCGCTCTGAAAAGCGATAAGCCGATAGAAACGACAAGCAATTTAATCCACAGAAACCAGTTGATGAACTCAACAAGCTATTCGATACATCAAAACAATGAGCTTACAAAATTTAAACATTTTCCTAGTGGGGCTAAATAACTATAAAAAATGCAACTTTTGTGTTGTGCAAGCATTTTTAAACCTACTAAATAAAATTTTATTGTTTCTGAAAATGTGAATGAGATAGTTTGTGTTGATAAAACTTGAGCCATATGTATGTATGTGTGTAGATAGAAAATGTACATTCAACATAGGCGAGAGTTAGAAACTAAATTAAAAAAAGTTAACTATTTTTACTTTTTTTGAGTTGAGTAACCTCCCTTAATTGCGCACATACTTTTAAATGAGTAGATGTAAAAATTATTTCGAATATGTATAGGTCGTTCTTTGACTTTTTAAAATAGTTTTTTTAACTAATTTGACGTTTTTAAGGTTGTACGAGTAAGTGACCTCGCACTTAAAATTGCTATTAGCCCCAAAAGCAATATAAGCAGGGCCGGATTATTCATAAGACAGTGTAGGCAACTGCCTAGGAATCATTGGAATCAGTGGGGCGCTTCGAACTACTTCTACTCTAGCACTTAACACAATGTTAAATGTGGTACCTGCTGACATCGCAGGAAAAACTGCAGGTGCAACTACCGCAATCAGACTGAGAAGTTCCGGCTGTAGGTTCGAGCTTACTTATGAACACTCAAGTATCCTTAGAAGCTTTGGATTCATCTCCCTGACGACAGATCAATGTACACCCCCGCTTAGTACAAGCGGAACACTCTCCACTCACATTCCATCAAGGGAGGAATGGACAGGGGGCTGCACTTGGAGACAGCACCTAGAGAACCTTTTTACGGATGGCTCGAAGTTGGAAGAAAGGGGAATTCCCCATCAAACTCAATCAGTTTACCGAACCCCTGTAGTGATGTTTCAAACAGAAGTAGCCGCAATCAATTGGCTGCTCACCTGCGTATTAACGGTCAAGAAAGTAAATATTTACTCAAATGGCAAGCGACAATTAGAGCCTTCGGCTCAATGATGGTGCATTCGAAACTAGTCAGAGAACCCCTGGCTTCACTTTCGAATGCATCCGAACTCTTTGACATAAGGCTCATCTGGGTTCCTGCTCACAGCGACATTCCGGTAAACTGTGAGGCGGATGAGCTGGCCAGCCAAGAGAAGGAAGAGGATTGGGATCACCTTGACCACCTGCGGTCTGCTTCTTGAAAGATAAGCTTCGCGCCAACTCAGTGGGCGCTGAGCAAGTACACAAACTTGTAAGTTCGCGCAATCGTTCTGGCCTTCGAGAGATCTTCTGAGGTTGACAAAATCTCTGCTCTCGAATTTCGTGGATATTCTCACAGGACGTTATCCGCGAGCTGTGAGGCTTGGAATTACCTCGAGTCATTTTCGTGTCAACTGTATGGAGGATGAGGTGGAATCATCTCAACACCTTCTGCTTAGCTAAATTGTTAAACTAAATTTTACTATCTAATATTATTTCTCTGTAAATTATAGGAAATGTTTCATCTTCTTTGTAGTAAATCTAGTTTGATTTACATATTTTTGGTTGCATTATTTAGCATTAATCTGTTTTTCATAGCCTATAAGAAATACTGCATTTTTAAATTATTAAATGCATAAAAATTGGATGATTACTTTTGTGCCACCTTGTATTTTGAATATCTGCTCTATGTAGATTTACAAAATTTAAAACCACACCAATAGGAATCAATAAAGTCAGTGTCGGTTGATTTTGCTCATTCACACATAAACAACGGCCCTCGAGCCATAAAATATTTGAGTTATTATTTATATCTTTCTTTATTGTAGAAAATGGCTTTTAGAAAGCCATCTACCAAATACATTTTCCAATATTCCTTAAGATGTGGAAATTTTACGAATTATTTCAGACTCGGTGCTGATCACTAAAATATTTCCCACGACGAAATCTCCTTTCCACATAGTATGTACATATAGACGTACAAGGTGAGCAGCACCTCAACGCACACATATGTATGCACATACATATGTACCTGTACATACTTCGGAAATAATTGGTAGATGAAGATGCTGATCCACAAGCTTATAGCGTGCAGTGTGCCAAATTGCTCAGTTAAGTTAAAGCCGCAAAGACTCGAGTGCTTATTTTAGACATTCTACTCGTTCGGTGTGAAGAAAGTAGAAAAAATATGTAATGCTATACCTGCAGCTAGACAGGGTTATGTAGGTATGTTAATTGCTCTGAAGAAAGTGTGGAGACGAAAATTTCATTTAAATATTTTTTTTCCTTTTTTTCATTTTCATTGGATATCCACAAGTTCTGCCTTTGTTTTTCTATAAAATTTAATAAAGACAGTCGACACAACTAACATACGCACATGTATGTATGTATGTGTATGGGTGTATGTATGCCTGTATGGAGCCAATCAGTTCTCTGTGGCATTTGCCTTTGGGCAGCTAACTGCGACAAGAGCGACAAAAACAAGGATTTTAGTAAACAACTTTGAATGGCGCACCTCAAAACAGACTGCACTGCGCAGACTGATAGTTAGACTGGAAAACCGCCCAGTGCTCAGCTATAAACTATAACGGTTTCGCGTTGAAAACAGGATCAATCGTAAGTAAGTTTCACATTCTCAAACTATAAGGAGACGTTATCACGGTCTCAATTGCTCCAGTTCCAGTGAAAGCTTTGGGAAAAATGTGCATTTTTCTGTTTAGTTAAATTTAAATATTTTCTCTGTCACACGAGGAATTAGGCAGAAGGGGAACTGCTTGTGTTAATTAAATTCATAACACTTTAGTTGATCCATATCTGTGAGTTAAAAAAGTATAGTTGTACGTATGTATGCACTCGTACGTATAAGAGTATTTACATACGGGTGATAAAACTAAGTGCGTTTTATGGGAGCAATAACTTATTTTAGATACTTACATATACGAGTATTTTATGTATGTATGATAGAAATATTTCGAAAACCGGAAATTTAAAAACGTATTGTTTGGAAAACCGGCTTATGATTTTTTTTAAATTTCATTTTTTATTTTGGGCTGACCAACCGTGAAGGTCAGAAGCTTCGCCAATGACTTAAAAGCAATTCCTACTTGCACATGTTTTGGCTTGACTGCTGATTGGGTTTAATGACCATGCTATAATAGCTTCAAAATGTATATATTTGATCATCTTAGGATTATGTATAATATCACAAGTCTATGCACGTTTTTAAAGTCTTCTGCCAACGTAAAGATACCTCACATTTTTCACATTCAAGTTTTAGTTGATTTACAAATTTTACTTTACGAATGCCTTCGTATTCCTTAGGGATCAAAAGTGTACACAAGGCGTAAATGGCGCAGAGTTTACAGCTGACTCATCAGAATATTCATATACATCATCATCATCACCATCATCATCTTCATCCATCAACTAGCCTTCTCCAAATTACACAATTCAAGGCAGCAGACCACCAGTTATGTATTTTCACTTTCTTGATATCTTCGATGGCGTCGTCGAACCAGCGTTTCCTAGGCCTTCCTTTACATCTGCTGGCCAGCGCGTTGTAATTTAAGAAGGATTTTTGGGGATTTTCGTCACTCATGCGCATGACATGGCCTAACCATTGGAGTAGTAGTAGCGATTTGGCAAACTTAACAACATCTGCCCCTCCGCAGCAGTTCCTTGTGGTATTTGATTCTATAACAACCATCCTCAACCCGGATTGGACCATATACTTTTCGCAAGACTCTTCTTTCGAAAGTTCGGAGATTTCGTTCATTCTTGATTGACATTATTCACGAATATTCAGTCATGCGTCAAAAGTGGTTTTATTATTGTTTTGTAAATTTTTTATAAGATTCAGGTTGACGTAGAAAGCTATGTTTGTTGCAAATAGTCGATCTTGGATGCAGTCCTGGACACTATTGTAATTTTTTAGTAGTACCCCCAGGTACTTGAAATTCTCTACTCCTTCAAAAACGTACTGTCCAATAGTGGCACAAATTTTGAGACTTCCGCCTTTCAACATCGCGTGCCATTTCCATGTATTTGGTCTTATCGACGTTGATATGAAGCCCGAGAGTATTTGCTTTGTTCTGATGTAAGAAAAAGTTTATCTATATATCTTCGATTTCGAGGATGGCTATGTCATTAGCATATGCGATGGTTAGGCCGAAGTGGCTGAATAGATGACCGAATTTCACATCGTCCTTGATTCATCATCATCATCAGTTTCTGTTTCTCCCACTGGAGCATAGAGCCTCAGTAAAACACCTCCACCTGATTCTATTTTAACTTCCTTCTGTACAGTTCTCCTCCAAGATATTCTTGGACGGCCAACCTTGTGAGCAACTTGTGGATTCCAATACAGTGCTTGACGACAGATTTCATTTACGTCCTTGCGAATCCACTTTCACTTTCGCAGTTTTATCATGTTAGCTACCGGCTGGATTTCGCACCTGTCGTATAGATCGCCGTTGCTTATGATGTTCGGCCACCAGATTTTCAATATCCTGCATAAACATATGTTCACACAGCTTTGAATTTTGTTTTCGATCCAAATATTTGTGAGCCAGATTTCCGATCCATACAAGAGTACATTTGTCTTAAAGATCCGTATTGTATGTACGCTGAGAATGCTCGAAGACCAGATAACTCGGAGCTGTGCATACGCGCCATTTGCCTTATTTATTCTGGCGATAACGTCTAGTTTCGCACTGTCTTCTGCGGCAATGATGCGGTAAAGGTGTCAACGTTCTCAATTTGATAATTATTTAAGAGGAACAGACGGTTGCTAGTGGATCGAATTTTCATGGCTTTCGTTTTGTCGTGATTTATTTTTAGCCCTGCATTCAATGAGGTTGAGGACAGATCGTCAATTTTGTTCTGCATGTCGGTGTGCTTAACGGAGAGAAGGCATATATCATCAGCAAGGCAAGGTCTTCGAGATGTTCATAGAAGTGCCAATAAATACCTCTTCTTTTCCTCTCAATAACAATTAAAAATAATAAACGAGACAACAGGCAGCCTTGCCGTACGCCAGCATTGGTGAAAATGCTTTCCGGCAGATTACCATTGTTCAAAATCCCGCATTTAAAGTTGTTGTAGTGCGCGCGTACGAGAGTTATTAGTTTCGCCGGGATCCTTCGAGCGCGTAACTCGTCCCATATGCTGTTATGAGAGAAGCAATCAAGAGCTGTACTGTAATCTGCAAAGGTTAGTTGAAGGGTTGTCTGCCACTCTTGTACTTGCTCCACAAAGAGATCTAGGGTGTTATTTTGATCTACACAGGAACGGTTGCTTCTGAAACCTGCTTGCTGTTTCCCCAGGGAGCTGTCTATAGTGGTTTTCTTGATTACGTAAAAGCACAAATACAGCGCGCGAAAAAGAATATGGCACCTCAACATTTTGAAATTAATTTTTTTTTACAAAATATAGCTCTACACATAATAATAATATATTCTATAATAAAGTCCGTATTAATCAAAATTCAAACTTTCTACAAGATTTTAAAGTTTTTAATTTGAATTAAAAAAAAACAACTGGCCACGCAGTTTTATGTCCATTAACTTTTAGTATAATAAAAAGCACCGGCTACGTGCATGACTACCATTCAGAAGTACACAGGATCAAATCTCCGAGCATGAAGCCCAAAATAATAGAAAAAGTTTTTTCTCACAGCGGTCCTCCCCCAGCAAGCAACGGCAAATCTCCGAGTGCATTTCTGTTATGACCTCCCAATAAAAATTATCTGCCGTTCAAAGTCGTCTTAAAACTGAAGTCCCCTCTATTTGTGGAGCACCATCAAGACGCACACCGCAAATAGGAGAAAGAGCTCAGCCAAACACCCAAAATAGAGTAAGCGCCGATTATATATATATCTATATATAATAAAGAACACTTTTGAAGTGGCTCACAATTCTCGTTGATTTTATAATAATTTTTTTATGACGGTGTTACGCATTTTTTCCATAAAAAAATCCACAAAATTTAGTTTTAATACCGAGAAAATTCGCAACACCATCAAGGAAAAAAGTTATAAAAAATCAACGAGACTTTCTAGCAACTTCAATCTGTCACTTTATAATACTAAAATTTGTAGTTTTTTTTAAATTTATTATCAAGTTTGAAGCTTGCATTTATATGGGTTTTTGTAAAGGAAACAATCAACATAAAAATGTTGGCATAGAAATTTCGGTTCTTTTTAAGATTTTTATAACTTTTTATTTTTTATTTTTTTTAGTTTAGAACCGAATCATTAATAGCGGTGACTGAGTAACCCCTGAAAGCCTCAAAGTGGAATTGCATTAACTTTTTGTGTTATATTCAATTACGTACAGAAAACCAGTGAAAAATCACAAATGGCAAAACAAAACTTTTGAACAAAAAAATTGAAATTTTCCAAAAAAGAATTTTTTAATTATATTATATTAGTATATATATTTTGTCCTAAAAATTGAAGAAAAAATGTATGTAAGTTACCGAAAATATTTCATCATTTCATTATTTCATTTTTTCAGTTTCCTTTTTATGCTCAAGTTTACAAATAAAATAACCCACAGAAAAGTTTAAGATCATGGATCACTTTTTATGGAGTCCCTCAGGTATTCATATTTAAGAGCAAGTCAATGACGCCCATACCCATTTGAAACAAAAATGAATTGCTGGATGTATATAAAATAGTTTTATTTGTCACATATCAAAATTTTAATCAAAATCCGCTCCAATTTTCTATGTTTCGGGTAAATATCGCAAACAAAATTGACGTCGTAAAAATTGACAAATCTGCTCCTGACGTTTTACTCGACATTGCGGGAATTTTAATTTCGAATTCTCCTAACGTACAAGGTGAGTAAGAGAGCCGAAACATATTCAAGAGGAATGGTGCCAAAGATATAAAAAAAGGAGACGTTTTTCCATGACCGAAATACACTTGAAATTTTGCCATTTCCTGCCGAGGGCCAACTTTAGAAAAATTACTTCATGATTTCTGTCATAGGACATGCTGTCGGTTTAGCATACACAGGCGCACTCAGCTGGATCGAGTGACATACCATTATAGATGTGAAATATCACTCGCCATCGCGGCGCCTTCATCCAGAGTATGCAGATACTCTGTAAGCAACTGAAAACTATGTATCCAATTCTTCACATCATGAAGGGGCGCTGTAATCGTCTAAGAGATTTTTACTGAGCGCAACATTACCCCTTTCTCTTGTTAACATTCTCCGCGAAGCTTATACACATCGTCGTTCTCCCGTTGGCACTAAATAAATATTCCAAAGACCCTTACACTTCAGCATAAGAAAAACCGTCCTTTCCCCCTTTTGAGTACCTTTAATATCTTTCTGACTTACAGACTTTTCCAAAAATCGCAAAAGTAAAAATTAAGTCCTATCATGTCGCAATTCGCAATCGCCCAGTGGCATAGGTGGGCACTTTGCAGTAACAGTAAGAATGCAGTAAATATAATATTTTACTGATATTGCAATTTAATTTTCATTACCAGTAAACTTTTACTGATTACTGAAAAAAATTTGCATTACCAGTACACTTTTACTGATTACTGAAAAAAATTGCAGTAAAAATATTTTTTTACTGATTACTGAAAAAAAATTGCAGTAAAAATATTTTTTTACTGATTACTGAAAAAAATTTCAGTAAAAATATTTTTTTACTGATTACTGAAAAAAAATTACAGTAAAAATATTTTTTTACTGATTACTGAAAAAAATTTCAGTAAAAATATTTTTTTACTGATTACTGAAAAAAAATTGCAGTAAAAATATTTTTTTACTGATTACTGAAAAAAATTGCAGTAAAAATATTTTTTTACTGATTACTGAAAAAAATGCAGTAAAAATATTGTTGATTTGCTATTAGCTATTAGCCTTTCTTAACACAAGCATTTCAAAATTTGCATCGCTGAGTTTTTGCCTTCTAGACTGATTTACAATTCCAGCGAATGAAAACAACCGTTCTACAGGTGCAGATGACGGTAACGGGGTATTATATTTTAAAAATACGTTTTTAATAGCCTGATATTTATTTAGGCAACTTGTTGTTTCTTCTCGTTCGGCCAGGTATAAGAGCGTTTTTTGAAGATAATTTTCCGAGTCAGTGGAACCACATTGTATGCTTATATCTATTTAAGTAAATATATGCATAAAACAAATATTTAATTGAAAACCAAGTGTAAAAAGTTTACCATTACTTTCATCCCCGAAGTCAAAAAATGTTTTTTGAGGGGGTTGAGGTAGAATACGAGTTTTGGCACAGGCTACTTTTCCATACTTGACCACATACATGTTGAACATTTTTTTAACTTCCTCTTCTGTTTGCGTTTTAGCTGTTTCTAAAAGAGCTTTCACAAATCGCAACTTAATGTCAGGGACAGAAATAGCGGCAATAACAGCATCCCAAGCGTCAGGCTGAATCAGGAAGTACTTTTCAAATCTTTTAAGCAAAGCTTCATGCAATTTTTTGCTACTTTCGGTTAAATACTTAAAACTTTTAGGCTCCAAACGACGCATTTTTATTCTTAAGGACACTATAGTGGGTATGAAATAACCAAAATACATGGTCTTTTCACCCTGAAGGAAGTCGATTGCTTCTGCAATAGGTCTCATAAGCTTTACGTATTCCTCTAAGTACTCAAGCTCACCACTGAGAATGGTAGGAATTTTTAAACGGAAACACAATTCCGCTAAATTGGTTTTGTGCTCCAATAACTTATTTACGGAATCATAAAGCGAGTTCCACCTTGTTATGCATGGAGTTATTAAATTCGCATTCATCACTCCATTAACTATTTCTGCAAATTTCGGTCTATTGCATTTATTCCAAAGTTGTGTGCATCTGTGCAGTAAGAAAATATGTAAATATAAAAAATTTCAATTAAATTGAAGGATTTTTTGCCTTTGGAAAGATCTTTTGTGAATATCTTTTATATCCTGACTTGAAGAATTCATAATTTTGTTGAAATCGGTTGAAGCCAAAAGATTTAGAGTGTGGCTCGCACAAGGAAAATGTTTCGACAGACGTGGAGTTACAGATCGAAATTGAGGACCTGAAACAATTGTCGAGGCATCTGAATCGGAGTCAGTGTAAGTTTCCTCATCACTGTCATGCTCATTTATAGATCCTAAATCATTGTAAATCATTAATTCAATATATTGACTGGGAATAAATACGTGTATCTGATATATATATTTTACATAAATGATTGAATTTCGTGATGAGAGTGTATTACATTTTGACTTCCAATAAACAGTAAATATTATACTGATAATGCAAATCAAATTATATTATCAGTAATTTTACTGCAATTTTTTCAGTAATCAGTAAAAAAATATTTTTACTGCAATTTTTTTCCAGTAATCAGTAAAAAAATATTTTTACTGAAATTTTTTTCAGTAATCAGTAAAAAAATATTTTTACTGCAATTTTTTTCAGTAATCAGTAAAAGTGTACTGGTAATGCAAATTTTTTTCAGTAATCAGTAAAAAAATATTTTTACTGAAATTTTTTTCAGTAATCAGTAAAAAAATATTTTTACTGCAATTTTTTTTCAGTAATCAGTAAAAAAATATTTTTACTGCAATTTTTTTCAGTAATCAGTAAAAGTGTACTGGTAATGCAAATTTTTTTCAGTAATCAGTAAAATTTTACTGCTTACTGCTATTTGTAATGCAGTAAATTTATAATGCAGTGTGCCCACCTATGCCCAGTGGATCACAAAATTGCTGATCTATTTGAAAAAATTGCGAAGTTAAATCCATCTAGGCCACCATTTATGGTTTGTCGCTTAAATTTAGGGCTACCACAACAATAGTTTTGTAGTGCCTCACTGTAAACAATAGAATCAACTGCCTAGTGCTAAAATTATAGCAGTTCCAATTGGACCGCACCATATGATCAGAGTTACGGGAAAGATTTTATTCTTAGGCAAATGGTATAACTGAACTTAGTAAAATGAGTACTGCTGTTACATATGTGTGTATGTATGTATGTATATACTTGGGCACACGCTTTTTCAAATCTGCCCACCGTACATTTACAAGCCTCTTACTTTCGCATTTACCCTCAATCGCATGCCCATTGTGATTTCCCAAAGTCATCACCAATATTGGCAATGGAAGTGGCTTGTAATCATTGCCTCCAGACTTGGTTGTGACTGGTTTCGCCAACACACATTCAACGCGTTTGTCATTATAGCTTTTGAGTAATTCAATTCGCTTTATCCGCATTTATCTTTTAGACAACAACCTTTGCGAACACGAGTTCGCCCACACAGCACAACGATGAGTCGTCTAGTTAGTTAGGTGTTGTTGTTTTTACTGTGGTAAGTAAGCTCTAAGCTTCTTTCAAGGGAACAATACACGTACATATCTATGGCCATTGTAGTATTTGTTCTCGTCCAACAACTTTTTGACATTTTCATGAAATTAACTTTGCGAATTCAATTAATTTTTGCGATCTTTCAATTCCACAATTTTATACCCGCGCGCACTACAGCGTACAAGAGCATTATAATTTTGTTAACATAACTGTTAGGTTTAACAGGATAAAGGAATCGAGATAGTTATAGATGCACATATGTAAGCATTTATGTGCCAAAAAGTTCAGAATGAGGGGAGGAGTAAATTTGGTCATGTTTGTCCAAGCGCACGATAACTCGCGCAAAAATTAATAGCTTTCGAGGAAATTTGGCACACATTTTACCCTTTGTCGAAGGTAGGTTGGTATTGAACAAGGGAAAAATCGGTCAATAACCACGCCCACCTGCTATATAAAACAATCAACCTGCCAAAAAAAAAATATTTTACAAAATAGTAGCAAATTTTACAAAATTATACCCGTTATAGCGTATGTATTTGTTTATTTGTAGCACCATAACATTTGACGAGGTTTGACTATTTATTTATTTATTTGTTTTTTGGTTTAGATATTCTTTTTGTTTTTTATAAAAACATAGTTCATTCTATGACAAAGACCATATAAATTAAAATATAAAAAAGAGCAAGTTTGAAGAGGCTCAAACTTCTCATCGATTTTTGGTAATTTTTTCTCTCTGATGATGTTGCCTAATTTCTGATATAGAAAAATTCACGGATAAGAATTAAAACTTTTGAAATTTTAATGAAAAGGTTCTCAAATTTTCTAAGTTTGATATAAAGTTAAAAGTTAAAATTAAAAAAAATATTATTTCCTATGTAATCAGAATTAAAAAAAAATGTAGGTAGACAGTTTTATATTTTATAACCCATTAAATTTTAGTATGAAAAAACCAAGCTTGAAGTGGCTCAAAGTTCTCTTTGATTTTTGATAATTTTTCCCTCTGACGATGTTGCCTCATTTCTTCATGTAAAAAAAATCATGGATAAAAATTAAATAGTTTGAAATTTTAATAAAAATGTGTATAAATTTTCTAATTTTTGGGACTTATACGGTTTTCTGTTAGACAATGCTTTACTTTTATAAAAAAAATAATGAGCATTAAAAAATAAAATAGTCAAAGCTGGTCAGAATGCTGATGTAAAAAAATTAAAACAGCTCGGTCTTAAATTCACTTCTCTGCAATGGCTTCTGGAAAGAAGTTCAGTGAAGCCTTTAGAAAACAAACTTCTTCTGTACAGAGCCGTAATTAAACCCATTTGGACTTACAGCATCCAGCTATGGGAAGCGCCGGCGAAAACGAACGTTGACATCAAGGACAGGCTCCAGACAAAGAAACTACGAATAATCACCGAAGACTCAATTTGCTCTAGCAACGAGCTTATACGCAACTAAACCATGATACCTTCAGTGCGGAAAGAGATAAAACAATTCAGTGACAAATACAGCTGTCGTTTGTCGAGCAGTCGCGTTTGCCAAGGCTATAATTCAGCCAAATACCTACATACCGCGCCTTAAGGGGGAGCCTGGTTTATGAGGTATAAAAATTGCATCTCTTTGCGATTTTTTTTTAAGGAAAAAATTAATTTAGCACTGCAAAGTTTTTCTATCTTTTAATGAACATTTAAAAAGTATAAAAAATTTTTGTGTTGGTTAAAATAAGTTGAGAAAAATGTTTAACATAGAAATTAGTAGAGCGCTGCAACGCTGGAGTTTCCAACTGGCGTACAAAATACAGCTCGTAATTATTATCTAAAGCAAAAAATTCAAATGAATTTCTAATTATCAAGATTTTTTATTCTAGATGAACTAAGAAAATTGAGAGAAATTCCAAAATTTCAACTTTTTGGAGGTTTTAAAGAAAAAAATGCCTTTTTATAAAAAAAAAATTCACTTCAACTTGGTATAAAAATCTTGAAAATTCTTTTTTTATCTATTTTGTTAGTTCAAATAGAAGAGAATTCAATACTGAAGGGAACAAGCTATGATTCATTTCAAAAGGTTCATTAGTTTTTTTTCATTCATGTACGCCAATTCAAAGAAATCATAAAAACGAAAAGTCGAGAAAAGAAGATAAAGTTTGTACTATAGCTGTCGATCACAGCGGAACTACCTAAGGCTCGCCTACCTTTGGCTTTATATCTACGGAAATATTGAGAATTAGGCTCTGTAACTTTGTGTGAATATTCTGAAATATATTAGGAATCGCTTAAAACGAAAAAAAAAAAATTGATTTTTTTGACCTTATAAACCAGACTCCCCCCTTAAACGGGGTACACCTCTTCAAACCATATAAAAAAATTTTAATTAAAAAAATTTAAAAAAAATTTTAATAAATAAAAATTAAAAAAAAACAATTTAATACAAACAAAAAAAAATTTTATAAAAAATTTAAAAAATTAGAAAAGAAAATTAAATTATAAAATCAGCCTCAAACTGTCACGGCTCACACTTCATGTTCAGTAAGTTATTTCTATCGAGAGGATATGGAGATGTAATGAGCAAATCTTTAGATGAGATTGGACTTCACTTATTTCGCGCTCTTCAGGATCGCCCCATTAGCCAAAGTTATATAAATAGGTTATGTTTAAAATTAAAACAGATTGCAAAAAATAAGTGATTTTGCTAAATTATTTATTAATTGTTAAATAAAAGTGAACCTTTCATTATATTAAATAAGTACTTTCATTTCTCATTACGTATGAATTTGTTTGATTCCAAAAATCAACAGCCAACCCAATTCAATTTTACTGAAATCTGCGCACGTGTATAAAATTCAATTCGAACCGAATTCAGCACCTCCTTACTTGTTTACTCAGATTATCGTCTACTTTTGTTCCTATTATTTTTCTTTTCATCTGTTTTTGTGTGGATTTGCGTAGGTTAGTATAAAATAATAATAAAAAAAATTCGATTTCATGAATGTATTTACTGTTTCCAAGTAATTAAATTCATGTGAGCAGACAGCAGCGAAATTCTCTGCTCCACGCTTGCTTGATTCTTAGGTATAAATGGCATTAAAACATGAAGTGTCAAACATGAAGCCACAAGCTGATGTGCATATAAATGCAATTATAAATATAGAAATTACATCACAATGAGATACACGAAACAGCTGAAGTGGTTAAATATGTATATAAATACGGCGTGCTCAAGGCCTTTGTCACATTGTGCATTTATTGTTGTACTAAATGTACATATCATACATAAATGTTATACACACGTACATATGCCAGTATTTATTTCTGCCGAGTTCGTCGCCTAAGTCTTTTGTGTACCTTATTCTGTTTTCCAGCAGCACAATAAATGCAAAGAAAACATATCTATGTATGTATGTGTATATGTGTGTATGTAGCAATTACGAGCAAAGTCTAAAGCTATCAATCCGCTACAACCATAAACAAATTTTGTGTTCTTCTATCATCTTGCGTTCGTCTTTGTCAACCTCTTGGTATATAATCGTGGTTAGTGATGATGCACTTGGGGACGGCGAGAGCTATTTACCTAATGATACACCACTTGAGTAAACTACAATTAATTTTCTCCCTGAATGCGGTAAATCAATTTTACTAAACAACCATGCAAACGACAATAGCAAGCCAGGCAAATAACGAGGTCAGCTTTTTCAGACTAAATTAATGGTTTTTCATTTCTTTCCTTTTTTACTTTTCGCGTGAATTATGACATCATATGGCGTTGGAAAGTGCATAACTAGCCTGCATACAGAGAACATATTTTCTATATGTGTGTACGAATGCACATCATTAATGAATGCATGTATGTATATGGATATGGTACACATACGTGTGTGTGGTAAGTTGATTAGCAAATTTCCAAGTTTGTATGCGGGCAATTTTCAAGCACTCAGACTTTGTGGTGTGTGTAGGCTGCGAAACAAGTTTGATATCTGCCAACTTCAACTGGAGTTCTGTGCGAATATATGAGGTTGCTGAAGTAGCATTGCTAATCGGGCATCGCCGTATATTTCTCATGCTCTCGTGAGTGAATTATTCGCTATATATGTACGTTGTAGTTAGTTTTTATAAGTTTCTATAAAAAATTGATTAGGCATAGCACAGCTTGTTCGAATAGACTCTTTTAACACTGTTTAAATGTTTTTTAATATACAATCGCACATTGGACTTTGCCCAGCAGTTAAAATCTTAAAAGTGGAAGCCCCAAAACGTCTAAAATTATTTTTCTTAACTGTAATACGGAGTAATGTTATGGAGAATTAGAAATCGACAGATAAATGTTCAATTGTTACATGTTTGCTCACACTAAAAAAAATTTGCATTCTCTTTTTTCGCTATGTGTTCGTAAATGAATAAACATAAAAAGAAAATGAAATCATAAAAAAAAAATTATTATTCCATATTATATTGTAGTTCTGTATATTCTCTCAAAATCATGCCATGTCGGAAGCCATAAACCTAGTAAAACGCAGGAAGAAAATGGTTGCATATGATCGGACTCACTCTCCGCTCTTAATTTCAATATAAATAACAGCATTTATTACCCAACCAATATCAGAAATATTATCATGACATACTACCCCAAACATTGTAGTAAGGCTGCCTGAACACAATAATATTGTTGGAAACAACTTCGTCAATCAATACGCCAAACAAGTTCATTAGCTAGCACCGACAACTTCAACTTACTCGATGTTAAAAATCATATTTATTTATGAAGCCAGTGAATATAATAGATTCTTACAGGCTAAGTGGGCATATTTTAAGACTGATAGGCTTTAAAAAAAGGAATTACAATTAAAATATTTATAGAAAATATTCAAACATTTTAATTTCGGAAATTGAAAATCTATCTCAACAAATTTAGATAATTTATTAAACTCAATTAAGGCTCTAGTAACAGAAGCATTTCTAGCATAAAGAGATTTTAAGCACTTCCACAACAAACAACACCTCGAATAGCAGCTTACCAATGACTGGTGTAAAAATATTGCCTACAGAGAGGTCCATAATACAGAAGTCCTACAAATAATTACAAAATCCATACACGACAAGTCATTATAAGATACGAACGGCTTCGGTTAGGACGCACGAAAATAACACACGGCCATCTTATGAATAACACAAACCCGATACACTGTAGTAGTGACAGTTACTCAACTTCTCCTGAATAGCCCACTGCATGTCACATGTAGAGAACAAATATTTACTAACACAAAACCCATTTCACTCCTCTCAGTACCTTCTGTTGAATCAATATCCCTATTAACTATATTCCCTAAAATAACAAATCTTTATCATAGGATCTAAAATAAAATTTATTTAAATTTTGGAATAAAAATTTGTCTGAAATTATCGAGCTTAAAGCGTAGCTGCTATAGCTTCTAACACAAATCGCTTATAGGATTTATGTGTAAGTTAATTTTATATTAATAAATAAAGATAATAGGAAGACTTGGTTTTTCACCTTTTTCAGTTTTTCGCGCTGAAGAGCTTTTTGTAATCAATCGAAGTTTTTGGCAAATATTGCCACATTAAAAAATGAACAGTAAATAACTTTCAATACTTGTTCACTTGGAGTAAATTAACTTATTTATATACAATAAATACTCGTACGCATGTGAGTTTGATAATGCAAAATAAAAGTTTGGGCAAACTAAATTACGCAAATTATTTAAAACTGTTTTATGATCGATCTTTAGCTTCTGGGCGATGCTACGACTACTAACAGGACGGTCAACTTCGATTGTTACTGTCATTTTATCGACATTTTCTGTAACATCAAAAATGACTGAACGGAATCGATGAAATATTGGCAGCCACTAATGAACACTAGCAACTTAACGTCTCGACACTAAATTTTTCATATTTTTCAATGGTCAATTTCAGTGAAATCGCCGATCGAGACAGCGAATTGAATGAAGTTGGCAATTCATGCTATGAAATATTTCAAGTCACATATTGCCAACATCTGTGAAGCAATGAACTGCCAATTTACATGCTTGACAGCCACTTAGTATTTTTTGTGGCGCTCACAATGGCAGCGTCTTTGATAATTTTAATTTCCTCGACTGTTCCATTCCCCATTTTGCAAAACAGGGTTCACCCGGCGTCCTTTCTCTCTCTACATCGTATAAATCAAACAGCGTTTTTAAACTGATAATGTTTTCAAGAAATGACGATAACATAACATAGCAACGCCCACATTTAAAATATTGCCTTCGCATTCAATCAAATTTGACAATTGTTATAAAATGAATAACTTCGCGCATGTGAGACTATTCAAGTCCAAACTCCTGTCAAAAAACTAAAAACTACGTACGCATTATGCCCTCTTACGCCCAATCATGACATACGATTGTGAAGTGTGGACGATGAAGATAAATGACGTGAACCTAATAGCAACGTTCGAAAGGAAAACACTTAGAAAAATAGATGATCCAATCAGATTGGAAGACGCTACATATCGTATTAGAAACAACTCTGAACTTGAGCACCTCGTTCAAGAGCAAAAAAATTATAAAATACATAAAAGCCCAACGAATACGTTGGATTGGACACTTAGAAGGAATGCCAGAGCAAAGAGCGCCAAAACGAGCCTTCAAGAAACAATCGTATGGGAAGCGAACTAAGGGCAGCCCAAAGAAAACATTGGTAGATGCAGTTAACGACGAACTCAGGGAAATTAAGGTGCAAAACTGATGGCGCTTAGTAGCGGTGGTGCATCCAACAATCGGTGGTCGAGTAGTTGAGTAAGGCTAGGTTAGGTTATGGTGGTAGCCGGTCTGTACGACCAACTCACTTAGACCTGACAGGTCCATTGTGATGCCACTGTGCGACACGGGAACCTCATTTACTCAACTTCATAAAACCATTCTGTGGTTTTTGTAAAGCGCACGATTGGTACAATCCCTACGCCGAGCAGTTCCGTAAGAGAATTTAAAAACTAAACTTGTTCTGATTTTAGCTAAGGTTAGACAATTGCAAAGGAAGTGCTCAACTATTTCTTCCTCTTCCTCATCTTTAAAACTTTTAAAATATTCATGGGAGAAAACACCTATCTCAAAAAATGGCTGCTAAGTATACAAGCCATGACCTTCGCGATATACTCTCTTGAAAGCCTCAGCAGCTCCTTTGACTTTTTGTTATTTATTTGCCACCACAGTAGTCCGGCTGTTACGCATGTTCCTTCATCTCTCCATGACCTATTGGGCTCTGGGATAATGTCATTTTTGATTATTAGTTGAGTTTGATTAGGTGTTGCGAAAAGAAAATTATCAAAAATAATAATTCGGCATTAGGTACTTCTACCTAATATCTATTAACCAATTTTGTATCTTTTTTTACAAAAAACAAAAAAATTAATTTGAATAATGTAAATTTTCTTTTGCTTGTCTGCTTGTATACTGCAACTAGTCTAGTTCACAGCTGTCAAATACGATTTACGTACGATGCCATTTGCAAAAAGGACAAATCTTCATATGGGGCGATTAATTTTTTCTGAGGTTTTTTCTATTATCCATTACTATAATAGTTATTTTTTTAATTATTGTAATATATTTCACGAGAAGTGCTCTTATTTTCTTTAATTCTTCAGATTCTGTTCTCAAGTTTGGAGAAAAATATATAGAATGAATTTTTTTGGTTTTAGTTGTCTAACTTAGAATTATTCTTTTATAAAAATGCATCAAAAATACCAACAGCTATTTTATGACACACACCCGATGGCCGAGAGAGAGAGAGAGAGTTTCTGAAATAGTGAACAATTTTGTTTTTGTTAACATGAAATCGTAGCTATATTTACCCGCCATCGCGGAAAACTAAGTTTACCATTTAATCCCTATTGCAGATGCTGTGGGCACCTTTCAGAGAAGCACTTTCTCTGTAAATTTCCAGGTTTGGCAGCTAGTCGTTTAAAGTCACTGGGTGCACCTTTCTTCAACAGCCTGGGACAGCTCTTCAACCTAAACCTCAACCTTTTCTATTACATCAACAGCTCTGCCTGCCTGTAGATATCTGCCCATTGGAGGGCAAAATGGTATTAAAACGGTGATTTAGTGCTACTTGTGAAATGCCAAAGTAGTACTGCGACCATTTCACCTTCCTACCTACCATGAGTTATTTCTTTTTGATTTCCAATATTATCTCTAACTCGGAATAGAGATTTGAATTAAAGGTGACCCTAAATGTGGTAATTTGAAATATGATATACCGAGCAGAGGTCGTGCGAAAGCTTGTTTTATTATGGCAATGCTCTAATTTTTTCGCCGACTCTAGTGACTTTTTCAAATATCTCAATATACATACTCGTACATATAAACATACATATACTTGTATATCAATATATATAGGGTGAGCAGATTGGAGGTATTTTTCTCAATATGGTTTTTGACAGATCACGCGGAACTACTGTCAAACTAATACATATTTTATTTAGTATTCATTGAAATTTCATCAAAGAAAGAACGTTTACAAATCCTACGATTGTATTACGAAAATCGACAGTCTGTGAAAAGAGTTCATCGCGCGCTCTAGCCAACTTATGGTGTTCAGCGATGAGGCTCATTTTTGGCTTAATGGCTACGTCAATAAGGAAAAATGCTGTATTTGAGCTGAAAAGCCACCCGAAGCCATTTCATCCATTGAAAACAACCGTTTGGTGCGACCTATAGGTTGGAGGAATCATCGGTTCACATTTCTTTAAAGGCGAAGCTGGTGCCAATGTAACAGTGAATGACGAAAGCTATCGCGCCATGATAAACGACTTTTTGATGCCGGAGATTAAAGCCCGTGATGCCCACAAAATTTGGTTCCATTTGCTCTAACAAGACGTCGGACAGCGCTGCTGTCATACAGCCATACAGATCGTGAAACAATGATTTACTGCGTCGTCGTTTCGGTGAGCAATTTATCTCTCGTATCGAACCAATGGACTGGCCGATTGGCCACCAAGATCCTGGACTTTTATTTGTAGGGGTAGATAAAGTCTAAAGTCTTTGTAGATAAACCAGCTTCGATTGAGACATTTGCAAGTCAACATTACTAAGGTTATTCACGAGATACTAACCGAAGTCCACTAGCGAGTCATTCAAAATTGGTGTTTGTTGGCCGCATTACAGTGCAGTTGCGGCCAACATTTGAAAGGGATTATCTTTAAAAAATAAATGTCACGAATGGGTCTGCACAAAAGCAATAAATATTGTCCAATCAATTTGAATTTTCGTTGTTTTATTTCAATTTAAAATCCGATACCTCTAAGTTGATCACCCTTTATACATGGCGCATCCATTTTTGGGTGTGAGGCCGAGCGCTTTCTCCAAACTTGGGGTATGCATTTTGATGTTGTTCTACAAATGGAGGGATCTACAGTTTTAAGCCGACTCCGAACGGTAAATGGATTTTTATTAGGAGCTTTTTCATGGCAGAAATATACTTGAAGAAAAAACTTTTGAAACCTAGAATAAACTTTTGATGTTTCATACCCAAATCCCTAATGAATGGTGGTCATGCACAAACCCATTTGGTTACGTTGGCCACTGCATATAACTTAAGAGAAAAGTTCCAGTTTGAATTAGTTGAAGTAGAAGAGATACGTAAGTCTTTGAGGAATCGCCATGCCTCCTTCGTGAGATTCCCTTGACGAACAAAGTAAACCAAGCCACATTTCAGTAGCACGAACCAGCAAGTGTTCATTATTTGTTTAATCCCTTAACGCCAGTGCACACAAAAATGTAATATGCAGTATAAGACCCATGAGGAATAATGTAAAGCAGACGATTATTTATGTTGGTTAATTTTAGCTTGAAAAAAATTAGATTTGTGTTTTTACACTTTAAATAAAAAACATATTTATATATTTTTATAATTTTTTTTTTCCATCATATTAAACTTTCTGCCTCTTCCGACTTTCAATAAAGTTCGCACACGCAATTTAATATGAAACGGTACTTTTTCACTAAAACCAGATTTTGCGAATTACCCACAAAAAAAGCAGCATCTCATCTGCGGCTTTTGCGGTAAAGCGCAAAGGAAAAGCGAACAAAACAAGATTGTGTAAAAATGCCTCTTTAATATTAAGCGCATTGAAGGCGATTTAAGTTTACTTGGTTGCATACCTTTAGCTTGTGCCAATCCACATGATGATATCACGACTCCAATCAAGCAAAATATACTTGAAGCTCTCCACACTCTATTGCTGACCATTTTAAGGTTGGAGTATACAAACGCTGTAAACGCAAAATCGGATAAATTCGTGTTAAAAACGGTTAAAGCCCAATATATTGCAAAAAGCCGACTATTCTGTCGGAATATCTACAGCTGTAGTTACGAAAAATTAGACTTATAATCTATGGAAAAGTCATGCACAAATTTATTTACGCGAAATTTTGTTTTCATTGGGAAGCGAGCATTACGAATATTCACACGGTTTTCACAATTTTTTTTACTGCACTGTGTTTTGGAGCCTTGAAATGGGTAGTCACAGGTATTTATATATATTTCTGTATGGCTCATTTTTTGTTTGCTTGACTAGAAATCCTTGTAACTTGAAAAACATGAATACAAATATTTACCCAAAAGCACTAAAAACAATTTTTATTTTTATTTTTTTATTTTAATAATCCAGCTTTAAACTTTAATTGACGGCGAGCAATGCATAAATTGTAGAAAACCAAACAAAGAGTATTACAAAACACTGGACGAGCATTTGGTATTTTAATACGAATATTTAAGCCTCAACTAAAATGTATGCGAATATGAAACGCACTCGAGGCAAACAAAGCAGTTCACATAAGCAGGCATCAGGGGATCAATTACACACCTAAAACCACGACGATTGCGATGAGCAAACACACATGCGAACGCTTAAGTGGATAGCGAATAGAAATACCAAATAAAAATAAAAACTAATGCCAACACACGCGCGCTCTAAAGGCTTTAAGAAATGCGTCCGATCGGCTCTCTGGCTTAATACAAACTGAATGTTGCGCGCCATGAGCAGCTCTGATTGTCGTGGATGTGTGGCTCTCGCTGGCCGAAGCCGCAGCCAGAGCCGGAGCTGCTGCCCGAGCCGCACACCAAGTCCGTCAAGTCCAACTACCAACTCTATCTGGTCTGACCAACAAATCGCAAACAAGCTAGCATCTGTGCATACACATACATTACCGCGTGTGTGTGCTTACATACATACATACACATGCTTATACATATTTACTTATGTGTCTAACAAACAAAAGTACCCTGTAGGGAAAGCAATGAGATAGGACAAGCTTCTATTTTAAATGTGAGACTTAATGAATTTTCAAAAAAAAAACAAAGCTTGTACTTTATATTTTGTAGGAAAATTCACAAATGCAGCAATACTCTAATTGACTCTGACACAGCACTGAGCTGACGCAACAGACGAGCTTGAAATGGCTTTATATAATATATAGAGAAAATTGGCAACACTTTGTTAAGCTGCTTACCAAATAATTTTCTAGAAATTCTAATTAAAAACTGATGAAAGCTTGTGGAGTTTTTGTACATTTTGTATAAAGTTTAAAATTTGCATCTTGATGTTTTCCTTAAATGGGGAGACCTACAATTTTAAGCAGCCTCCGAACGACAGGAGGGCAGGACGTAAGGACCGACTCTTATGAGAATCTTTGTCATGGCAGAAATACACTCGAAAGTATGTCTTGGTCTGCCGAGAAGCGAAAGCCATTAGAAAAAAAAACTGTTTCCATTATTTGGTATTTCATGCAGGGCGTACTTTTATAAAAAATAATTAACATTCCAAAATAAATAAAAAAATCGAACTGGTCAAAATGCTGAGTTCCTAGTGAGTTCTATACAAGGATGATGATTATGTATATGAAGATTAAGAGCTCTGAAATTGTGAATTTAAAAACTAATTTTTTAAATGATATTGTTCCAACTTTTTTTTTCATTTTCTTATGTATTTGATTAAATTAGGCATGGAATAGAATTTGCGGCAATTGAACGGCTGGTGAACCACTTGTGCATAACATATTCGCCAAATGGAGCCACAAAAATTGGTTATCATTGTCCGATATCGATCGTCATTGATAGTGAGAGTAGCTCCTTGCTCATTTTCGAAGATATAAAGGCCGATAATATCGTCTTGCCAGTGGTTCCGGCTCTGAAAGTATTCGATGCGGTACCAGCTGGTCGTAGCAGAGGAAGAGGAAGGTCTCCTCTGTGTTGGAAAGAGCAGGTGGAGAAGGACTTATGGTGACTTAGTGTGTCAAACTGGCGTCGGTTAGCACGAAAAAGAAATGACTGGCGCACTTTGTTAAACCCGGCCGAAATCGCGTAAGTGGTTATCGCGTACAGAACCAAACCAAACAGTGATTTTTTCAAAGGCAGCTGATGAAACTCTCGTGGAATTTTAAGGAAATTTGCTTTCAGACGAAGCTACTTAACTAGAAATGGCCAAGTCGCTGGAAATGTTCAGTTCCGCTTAAACTTAGAAACTTCTTCGCTTGTTTCGTTACACTTTAATTCGGCGATATCTAAAAGTGTCTAGTCCTAGTCACTCGGCCGCAGTGTTATTTATTTCCTGCAGGCTTTACAGTTGTTTGCAATTACGAACGCTTACAACCGAAAGTATACAACAAGTATTATAGTACAAGTAGTTGCTGGTCTGGCCAAGAGCTGGCAGTAAGTGCAATTTTTTATATTTTTATTATCTTTTGCTGTAACTTTAATTAATGTTACTTTGTGGTGAATTCTCCAAGTTCACCTGAGCGTTGTGTGTCTGTAGCTAGACTATTTAAGCCAAGCCAAGAGAGGATTACTCGCTGAAGCATGTGTATGTTCGATAGCCTGATAAGCCGCAGTTCATCTAATACACGCAAACTGAACACCTCCCGCCGCCCTGTGCCAATGAGTCAACTTCACATGGCAGTTGTAGTTGAAAATAGAAAATTTGTATGTTTGCATGCTCAGACATATTCTATTATATATGCATGTGTATGTATATCTTCAATATATTGAATAGGCATAGATCTGGAGAGTCTTGTTTGACGCATCTCAAATAATCTATGAAAAATATTGGCTTAGCAAAAATGTGTGGTGTAATTTCGCTCTTTAATAGTACTAACGAGCTCACTTGCATTCCGCTAATGTGCATAGATGAGTAAAAAATTGTAAACGTTGATGAATAAAAATGGAGTAGAAGAACTTAAGAACTTTTATTTAATAAATATAAGCTAAGCTACTGAATATTCTGCAGCAAATGATATAGCCGATGAAACCTAACCGTTTAAAACTTGTACAATTTCAGATTGGACTAGAAAGGGAAATATGGGAATCTTCCTAATATGGGGATCTTCCTAGAAAATGCTGAATTGCTTCAATTTCATTTAAGTTACAGATGTAGCAGTTTTTCTTATAGAGCCCATTTAGCAGAATGCACCCACGCCTAGCTTTAAAAATAAACGAAAATCAATCTTCCAGTGTATTTCTGCCATGAAAAGGCTGCTCATAAAAAACAATCAATCATTTATTTCGAGTCTAAAGCATAATTACTGTTTTTAAAAGGGTTTAGAGATTTATAAAATAGGTTGGTTTCATTTTTTGAAACCAAAAAGTCAAGCGGAATAGTTAATATAGAAACCGGGATCTCACTGAACTCTCAGAAGCTGCTCAAAACTGTAAGTCCCCCCATTCATGAAAAACATCAATATGCAATTTTCAAACTTTATACAAAAATTTCAAAAACTCCACAAACTTCATCAGTTTTTAATTAAAATTTGTACAAAAATATTTGGTATACAATTTTTGTGCAGTGCAAATTTAAAGTTGCTGAAAAATCGAATTGATTTTTTATAATTTTTTCTTAAACGATGTTGCCAATTTCCTATATATAACGAATGCGAAATTTATTTCTATGTGGAGGAATTGCGCAAGACCATCAGGCAAAAAATTATTAAATATCAATGAAAATTTTAAGCCACTCAAACTTGGACTTATTGTATAAAAATTTAATGGGCTGTGAAAGTTGAGTACGCAACCTATTTTTAGTAGTTCTGATTAAAAAATTTAAAATTTTAATGAAAATTTGTCGAATTCTTTATTATAAATATATTAATATCGTACAAAGCTTTTAAACTGGATTAATATGGCCTTTGTTATAGAATGAACTAAGTTTTTATAAAAACAATAAAGGGAAGGAAAAAAAGAGTCAAACTGCGAGGGCTGCCAGATTACATTCTCCTCAAGGCTAAGGATATAAAACTTATATAGGTATAAATGGGAGGCAGTAGCTTTGTTTTCTACTCCTATAATAAGTAATCTATTAAATCGAAATAATTTTAATTCTGAAATTGATCATATTTCTTTAGATAAATGAAATTTTGAAGTTGCTTCATTAAAGGGTCCCGATGGTCTAGAGCTCGTAAATTTAGGGTATTTTAAGTATTTTTTTTCCAAAAAAAAAAACGAAAATTTAGCTTAGCTTATACATATGAGTGCAGTTCAATAAGTACCCGTATTTGATGACAGAGGGCGTTCCTGAGGGTAGTTGGTTTAGCATCGTATGCTGACATTTATAATATCAAACGACGGCAAAAGAAATTTCAGACTGAGTGATAGGTTGGTTTGGATTTGGCAGCTATTCGAGTAAGACGTGCTTCGTGACTTTCGCTAAGATGAAAAAAGCACAGTATCGTTCGGTAATTCGCTTTTAGTTTTTGGATGGGAGAAAATACGAGAAGATAAAAGCAAAGTTGGATGCTGTCTATGGGGACGCTTCGCCATCTATGACCACAGTTCCATGAGGAGCGACCAGGACGCCCGGTAGGGGTGGTTACCGAGGAAATCATTCAAAAATTCCTCGACATGATTCTCGCTGATCGACGAACGAAAGTGCGCGAAGTAACAGAGGGCATAAATGTGTCGACCAGAACAGCAATTAATATTTCACGTAATAAGTTCGCGATGAAAAAATTGTCCACCCGATGGGTGCAGCGATTGTTCACGGTGGACAACAAGCGGATGGCAGTTAACTTCGAAGCAGTGTTTGGAGCAGTTTAAACGAGATCCGAAGGAATTTTTGCGTCGAGTTGTCACCGTTGATGAAACCTGGATTCATCATTACATACCAGAAACTAAACAGCAATCAAATCAATTTATTTCACCCGGTGAATCTGCTCGAAAGTAAGCGAAGACAGTCCCATAGGCCGGAAAGGATTTTTTAGAAAAAGGAAAAACGATCTCTGGACAATATTACAGTGAGTTATTGAACCGCTTTCACAAAAAATTGAAGGAGACACGGCCGCATTTGGCGAAAAAATAACGCACCAGCCTCCTCATCCGGAATTGTCGCCGCCAAACTGTGTTATGAATTGCTGGCGCACCCCCTGTATTCACCCGATCCGGCTCCCTGCGATTTTTTATTGTCTTGTATGGCTCGCGGGAAAAAAATTTAGTTCAGACGAGGAAGTCATCCCCGAGACAGAGGCGTATTTTTGAGAGTTCGGCAAATCCTATTTTTTTGATAGGTTAAAAAATGGCCGGAGCGTTGGGAGAAGTGTATCTTTCTAAAAGGGGACTATGTTGAAAAATGAAAATAAAAAAATTGGAAAAATGGGGTCTTCATTCTTAACAAGAATACTTATTGAACCCCTCTCGTAATTGGGTACAATGAGCATAGCTAGCTTTCTTCTAATCTCCTATGATGTAAACTGCGCTGAATTTCTTAATCTATATTACGTAAAACAGAATACAGTAATAACTACGTAAGACCCGATTATATAGTCAATTACATATACGTATAATGAGCTCAGTTCTAAATGCTGGACAACTTTTGATAATCTTAATACTCAAAATCCTTTTTTTTATATTAGTAAAAAAGTTATTCAAAAACAAAATTGGATGATTAATTTTGCACCCTGTGCATGTATTAAAGCAAAGAGGTAAGTCGATGTTCAGCTAATACGAGTATAAGATATAACAGCCGCGTAGCTTACACTCGATAATCTACATATTTATATACCGCAAACAGTTTAAAATCAACAGCGACACTGAAGAAACACTTTATCATCACCAATTACGGCGAAAGGCTTTCGATTCACTCCAAGTGCAAATATGTACCATATAACGCAACACTGGCCACCAGAAAGTCACTAGCCTCTGTTTATGATTGGTAGAGCTCATTGTGCTCACATTCAACGGTACATCACGTGCAGCACGTTTGCTAAATATGTAAATTTCAGGCATACATACAAGTACAAAACAACAACTACTTTGCGTCAATACATTTGTTTTTTATTTATAATTAGGGGATATTTTAAATTATCACATTTTATATTATTGACAATGAGGGCCTCATGTAGTACCCATTGAAATGATGATTGTGAGAAGTGCACAGAAAATTAATTTTCGAGCAACTATTTGATTTGAACATAAGTTTATTGATTTACTCAACCTCAACACAAAACTGATTTTTTTTTTTACTCTCGAGTAAAATGCCGTAGTTCATAGCTACGTGCACCTACTGTCAACGACTCATGCAGCATGAGAGTATAGCATTTCAAAAATGGTGCAGGTCCATTGAAAAAATGGATTTTAAAAATATTAATATCTGTAATCCACTATAAATTCCTTATTACATGAAATTTCGTTGACGTTGATCCACCGTAAAACACACAAAATGAAATCTACCCTAAGTGAAAGCAGATACGAGGTAAACATCGCCAAACGCAATAATTCACTTTGTGTCGCCAGCATGTATTTTCAACAGTTGCAATCCACTTTTGTTGTCGCATTATTAGTCGCGTTTCTGCCAAAGCGCGTGATAATTTTAAGTTGCATTCAACCATACCAACAACCTGCACTATCTAATTTGTCGGTTATATTTTCAATGTAAAAGCGCAAAAGCGCCAAAACATACACCCACCGAAATAAAAAGAACAGTGCCCAATAGCTGGAGCACGCATGAATAATTTCCCAAGCAGAGTTTCGGCCGACTCCAAATTATATGCTATTACTCCAACTACAGAGGGCGCTTAACATTTTTTTTGGCTATTGCTCTGAGCTACTAGCAGCAACGAAACGCAGCTTGGCGCGCGTTTTGCGATACCTGCTCTGCTACTCATATGTTCAAGTTCTGAGAAGTAGCGAGAGCAACACAATGTGCTCGTTGATATTGCTGCTACGAAGTAGTTAATGCAAACACTGAATGAAGCGCTGTTACTGTTAATAGACATCGCTATAGACAACTGCTTGAAGTCGTGAAGATGAAGAAGAAATTGAGTCGGTACAACACCTCCTCTGTGAATGTCCTGCTCTTCAAAGAAGCTGTGCGATTATTTCTTTGAAGGCCTGGAAAATTCGCGAAATTCCTTACTGGATGGGCTAGTAACTTTTTAAAAAGATCCAAGTGGCTTAAACAACTTAGTTAGGGAGTGAAAATCAAATGCAAGTATTACAATGTGTCTTAGGGCCACCGAGTGTTTTGTCTTACACAAGCAACCTGACTAACCTAACCTAACCCAGTGTACTGGTTTGTGGAATGAAAAAAAAAATCACTCCACTTGGCAGTGGCTTTTATTTGGTGAGTTCCAAACACAATGCTGATGTTGGATAGGATCGTATGAGCCGCAGAACTTAATCGCCTAGGCAAATATTTTATAAGAGCGTACAATTGTTGGCGTATGCCGATGATATTGACATCATCGGCTTTAACAACCGCGCTGTTAGTTCTGCCTTCTCCAAACTGGATAAAGAGACAAAGCGAATGGGTCTGGTGGTGAACGAGGACAAGTACCTCCTGTCTTCAAACAAACAGTCGGCGCACTCGCGTATCGGCACCCACGTCACTATTGGCAGTTATAATTTCGAAGTTGAAAAGACTTCGTATAATTAGAAACCAGCACCGAGAACGATGTCAGGCTTGAAATCCAATGAAGAATCTCTCTTGCCAACAAGTGCTACTTTGGTTTAAGTAGGTAATGGAGGAGTAAAGACCTCTCTCGACGAACAAAACTAACACTCTACAAGACTCTCATCATGCCCGTCCTAACGTATGGCGTAGAAGCGTGGACGATGACAACGTCCGATGAAGCGACGCTTGGAGTATTTGAGAGAAAGATCCGCGTAAGGTTTTTGGACCTTTGCACGTTGGCAAGGGCGAATATCGCAGACGATGGAACGATGAGCTGTATGAGCTTTACGGCGACATAGACATAGCGCAGCGAATAAAGATCCAGCGGCTTCGTTGGCTGGGTCATGTCGTCCGAATGGATTCAAACGCTCCGGCTTTGAAAGTATTCGATGCGGTACCAGCTGGTGGTAGCAGAGGAAGAGGAAGGCCTCTTCTACGTTGGAAAAATGAGGTGGAGAAGAACTTGGCTTCACTTGGTGTGTCCAACTGGCGCCGGTTAACACGAGAAAGAAACGATTGGCGCGCTTTGTTAAACTCGGCCAAAATCGCGTAAGCGGTTATCGCGCCAATTAAGAAGAAGAAGAAACACAATGCACAATCTTAACCTGGAAAGTTTATTTATTTAGTACAGATTCATATATATATTTATATGTTTGTAAATACATATATACGTAATCTTCTGAGGAACCAGTGGGACCTTGTATCCAATATGTGGCGTGGAGTGGCTTAACGCGGTTTAGTCACCGCACTTTGCTCAAGAACTGGAATTAGTAGAGCCGCATTGCATACCATACATATGTACATACATATATACAACTACTTATGCCACTATTTAAGTTATGATTTTTGTCGCTCAACTCTCTTAGAAAATGAGGTGACAAATTAATAAGGATTGCTTTTAATTATAAATAAGTATCTGTCATCATCCGTTTTATTTATATTTTTATTCTTAAATATGTTTGTATATATTTCCACACACACACACATACTGACACTCATAGACAAAGAAGCCTCATGTCCCGGTTTCTGCGATGACTGCCACCACAAAAATTTGCATAATGAATTGCAGTTTAAAAACAGTTAAATGCATTCGATACACTTCTTCGTTGACGCTTTATTAGAAACGTTTTATAGCTAAAGTGATCGCAATACGCGTCGTCGTGAGTACGCAAAAACAAGGTCAGTCAATTTATGCTGGCATTCAAGAAAAATAACTATGGGGCAGTCAGTCAGTCGATTTAATAAGAGTTTGGCACGGACGCACTTACATATATGTACATATGTATGTATGTATGTATGTATATGTATACGATTTGTGCTTGGAGTAGAATAACAAACTTTTGAAAATTTAAAGTTTCGATGATGTTTCACTTCATTAGTGCTTCTGCACAATGACGTTTTAACTGGATTTTCAAATTTGAATACAAGAACTCAAAACTATTTTGGATATAAAAGTCAGTTATTAGTATTTTTTTATTTATTTTATAATTGGCGCGTACACCCTTTTTGGGTGTTTGGCCGAGCTCCTCCTCCTATTTGTGGGGTGCGTCTTGATGTTGCTCCACAAATGGAGGGGCCTACAGTTTCTAGCCGAATCCGAAAGGCAGATATTTTTATGAGAAACTTTTTCATGGCAGAAATACACTTGGAGGTTTGCCATTGCCTGCCGAGGGGCGACCGTTATTAGAAAAATATGATTATTAATTTTTGGTTTCACCGAGATTCGAACCAACGTTCTCTCTGTGAATTCCGAATGGTAGTCACGCACCAACCCATTCGGCTACGGCGGCCGAAAGTTTGGGGAAAAAGAAACCCATTATTTTCTCGGTAGATGGCTGTATTGAACGATATCTCGTAAAGTATCAATCAAACAATTTAATGTTTATGCTCGTTGTGACATTTCACACTAAAAAAATTATTTTGCTGTTTTTTGTTTGTTCCATTCAGTTGTGAGATACAGGGTGTTAACAATGGAAGTCAACAAAGGGAAAATTCGCTACATTTCAAATTTTTCTTTGATAAAGGGGAAAATGCAAGCCAGATGCTGAAATTATGAATGGTGTTTATGGTGCTGATAGTGTAACAGTTAATTACGTGCAATTTTGGTTTCGTCTATTCCGTTCAGGCATTTTTGATGTTAAAGAAAATGTCGTTAATATCAAAAATGTCAATAAAATCACGAAAATAATCGAAGTTGACCGGCGTATTAGTAGTCGTAGCATCGCCCAGGAGCTAAAGATCGGCCATAATTCAGTTTTAAACCATTTGCCCAAAAATTTTACGCAAAAATATTGTATTTCTTTTTCCCCAAACTATGTTTAGTTCCAGAGCTGGAGGGTTTGTGTTAAGCCTTTGTGGCTGTAAAGTAGCAGCAAAGTTCCATTGGCTGCGTTTTGCAGTCGCCAGCAAGCACAGATCCACATATCACCTAGTAAGCATTTCTTGCGAGCCCTCGAGCCTCCTTTAGAGTGTAAAATAGTAATAGTAGTAGCAACTGTAGGCAAGAGCGTTTCCCTTTGGATTTCAATGAAACGGTACCCACGGTAAATAAATTGAAAAAAAAAAATCATTTTACCTGACACTTCATTTGATATAAACCTTTGCAAAGAGATCATTCATTTTGATTTGCGGAATAAGTTTTGCGGGGACTCAGAATTATCATTTAACGGGATGTCGATTGCAAAATTATCCATCTGATGGATTGCTTGAATTTACTTGAATTTTTAATTTAAAAAATTGAATTTGAAAGTACTTGAATTCCAGACGTCTATTTTGGAACAAGCGGGTCGCTATATTATTATTAAATGTATTCTTCAAATTTAGATCCCACAGCCTGACGTTGTGCGCTGGGGTTGGTGCGCGTCACGTAAAATGATTTTCAAATGAAAATGAAAACAAAGCCCTGTAAGAGACCCGTTACTTTTCATGATAATTATGGCAAACGTTTCAAAAACTGTATACTATATTTGAGAGCGCCTGGAATACCCAACCCAGAACCGACTGTCATGTAAGATCTTAAAACTTGATTCACTTAGTGTGTCCAACTAGGGCCGCACAGTGATCGGGAATATCATGTTTTTCGCGAAAAAATAAAGAAAGTGATCCAATGTGAATGAAAGTCAACTGTCACTTTCTCTAAAAAATAAAAAGAAACTTCCCAAAAATGACATCTCTTACATTTTGGAACTCACTGATCAAGAGTTTTTGTATATTAAAGCTAAACTTCGACTGCTGTCAAATCAACTGTCAGTTTCTCTAAAAACTAGAAAAACTACGACAAAGCGCCATTCATTAGATTTTACTCGCAGATCACGAATTTGAAGTCAAATTTAAATTTTGGCTATTGGCAGCTGTTGGCAAAGTAAACTGTATTAAAAACATTTTAAGTTCAAAATAGATTTTTTATACTTAGTAATATTTTTTAACCCTGAACTCACATGAGCGTACCAAAATGCGTTAAACGCAAAGTGTCGAAGAAGATTTTGCCTCCTTTGACTTTTTTTGTAGACCATTTTTTAATCAACACGTTTTGTGAATGAACCCATTTATTTATTGCTATAAAAGCAAGAGGAAGAAAGCGAAATTATATTCATTTCTTGGTGTTATTATATCATTGAATGTAGGAATAATAAATTCAGAAAAAAAACTACTATAACAAAATGTGATCATTTAAATATTTTCTACGAAAAAGAAATAAAAAAGAAGCAGGCGTTCAAATTCTTGTTATTCAAAGTCAAAACGTATCAATTATAGGTGACGTCGATAGAAGCCATGTTTCTTCTTTTGAGCCCGGTTATATCAATTGATCACTTGTTTTGCTTTGTTCTTTAAATTCTCGCTGTTTTTTGATACAAACATTTTAACTGATCAACGATCAATGTTGTTTTTTCACTATTGCTACAAAAATACATACATACTCGTACATATGTATATCATTTAATCATGCTCAAAGCCATTCTATATCTTTTATTCATATATATCAATGACATTGACATGCTTAGAAGGTAATTTGGATACAGCAATTTATTTATGTCTAGGGATAGACGATTATTGATGCACCAGTGACTAAAATTATACAACGAAATCAACATAAGGCTGGAATCTTGCTGACGAGAAGCTAGAACAACTTTCATTGATAAACCAAGAAAAAAAAGCGGGCCCAGAATATGACCTTGCGGAACGCCAGGAAGAAAGGAGGGGACTTAGCATTGTCGACTACAAGCATGCAATGGCGATTTATCATGCGAGATGTGATCCAACTCAAGAAGGCTGAGTGAAAGTCAATGCGGGCTAATTTTTTTTAATAATATTACATGGGAGCCGATCCAAAACCTTAGAAAAGTCGGTATAAATGGCGTCAACCTGGTGCTCTGATTGGAAGGCAGCGATACAATCATCGGAAAAGACACCTAAATTGAACACTATTGAGTGGCAGCAAAAAGCAATTTGTCCTGGATGATGCAATAAAAAACTTTGCCATGACGGAAAGCTTTAAATTAGGCCTATAGTTATTAATATCATTTTTTTACCACTCTTGAAACTAGGTGAAATGAAAGTAAAAAATAAAAGTACCCGAAGTTAGCGATTTGTTAAAGTTTAACAACAGAACAAAACGTGAACAAAACTGCATACTACCAACATCAGTGTATGAGGAGGGTTTAAGTCGGGTAACGAAGTCATCTTCAGTGGACAATACTAACTTGCCAAAATTAACAGATTTATTATTGTTATTAATCAATTGGCATTTGACAGCTAAAAATGTTTTCATTTTGTTTGAGAAAACTTTTGTTTGAGAAATTTGAAAATTTAAGTGAAATTTAGATATTATACAAAGAAGTGTTGCAAATTTTACTTGCTTAGACAGGCGAATTACTCCATTATCATCACACATATCGGCGTGTGCCAAGAACACAAATCAAGCGGAGTTGCTTCACTTCCTTCCACCCCGGCTCCTCCTTTTTTTGGTTTTAGTGATATTCGTTTTCTCACTGAACAGGTTTCAGGAGGTTTCATTGGGAACCTGACTGAATGAAGGACTAATTGTGAAATTTATTAATTGAGTTCTTATATGAGAGGTGTTCAGTCTGGTCTATCTAGCGCTTGGAATTTATTTTCGTTATAACAATATGATGGTGTTAGGTATCTTTTTTTTCTAAATAAAACAAATTTGTAGAATCGTCCTAGCTATGACCAGGCACATTAAATACAAAAACAGGTTTGCTATTTTTATTTTTTGTTATTTAATTGGTCAAATTTTATTTAAGGTAGTAGTATGCCAAAACTTTTTGTAGATATTTTTTAGGAATTTTTTTTTTTTTTTAAGAAAATAAATGCGATAGTTTTGATTTTGTAGTATGTTATTATTGACATCAAATAGTATACAAAAACAATTTTTTTACATATTTTTTTGTAGTAGTGTGGCACCAAAGTAAGCGTATTAAAAAAAGATTGGTGGCTTGTCAACAGGATTTTGGTTCTTCGGGAAATCTGATTGATCTGAAATTTTCATCAGTTATTCCACACATCAGTAGTTCTGGCAAGTGCTACTTTCATTTCTTTTCAGCCCTAACTTTCCACCCGAAAAAAATACCTTTTTTTTCTAAAGTCCGCCATTCTGTTATATTTAAAAAAAAATTCCCATTGTAGCACCTGCCAGAATGACAAGCCTACAGAATAATAATCAGTTTAAATTTTTCGTTTCAGATGTCCTGAAGACCCAAAATCCTGTTGACAAGCCACATACATTTTTTTAAGACGCTTACTACTACAAAAAAGTATGTCAAAAAAAAACAAAAAATAGTTTTTGTATACTATTTGATGTCAATAATACTCGTAACACTATAAAATCAAAACGATCGCATTTTATTTTCTTAAAAAAAATTCCTAAAAAATATCTATAAAAAATTTGTTCATAGATTTCGACATTCTAGTAAGTTCAAAATCATCCATCACTCAGAATAATTTTATTTTTTATTTAGCAAAAAAAGTTTTTTAAAAGTATTGATTGATGATTGATTTTGCGCCACCTTGCAAAAAATTTCGATTAAATGCATTATTTCGAGAAAATGCACAAACCGACAAAAAAGCGTGAAAAAAAAATTTAAAAAATGTATGCGATTTTTTAGGCACTCCAAATTATCACTTTGAATTTTTTTTAAATTTGCACAATGTTTGGAACTTGGATTTATATGGTTTGTGTGGGAAAATAAACTATATTTTCACCAAAAAAATTATTAAAATTAAATAAGAAACAAAAAAATTATCGAAACCAGCTAATAAGTTTCATTGCTATAGTTACTAAACGCACTGTATGTTTTGTATCCATCCTTCCAGCACAAATGCTACAATGTCACAACCCTAATGTAAAAATATACCTACCTGTGTAAATAAGTATGAAGTGTATTTAATATGCATTGCATAAATATGTATGTATGTATGTATGCTGAGTCAGACGTTAGCTATTTTTCTGCACATCCTTTCTAACACTTTTTAGACCCTCCGGCAAATTCACCTTTGATTTGCCGTAATGGAAATTTTTAATTAAGAATTTTTTTGTTAAACATTCCCGTCAACTTACAGTTCACCTCAACGGGACATAATGCCACCAACTTAGCACCTAATCTGCGCCACCAGTAGAAGTTTTCAAAAATTTTGTAGAATTTTTCGCAAAGCACTTATGTTTAAATAAGTATGTATGGAAATTACCCGTATGTGTGCTCACATACTTACTGGAACAAACATACATACATACACACGTTTAGCAATAGTCATTGTAAGAATGTGCATAAGTATGTATGTGTGTGTGCCTACATAAACAATTTCATACATATCAGATATGCAAATCACGTTACCGACCGTGAGTGTTTAATGATAAATTCAGTTAAGGGGCAAAGAAACATTCGTGTGGCAAAGTGACAATGCCCAATGTCTTAACGGACGGTTATATCGAAAGTATACTTAGTTTATAATGCAATTCGTCATTCAATGAATTGTGTTTTATTTTTTTTTAAGTACATATTTGCATATGGACATATGTATGTATGCATATATGTGTGGTGCTGAATATTTGTCCCATATAGCCATTCATCCACATACAAATAATTGCGCATACACGAGTTGACGTATTCTGAGTTCTGTCTTCTTATAAATGAAAAGAATTAATTTTACAAAAATCATAAAATTTCTTTTTCTATAGTACTTTATAATATATTAGAAAAATCTGTTAGAAATAATTCCGGCCGATAACCCCAGGTGCTAGTTGCCTTACTACTGTAATAATTATTTTTCATATAAATAAATAAAATAATTTTACAATAATATATTAATATTAGTTCGCTTCAATTGTTACAAATTATCAAGTTTTGGTGTTCATCTATTTAAAAAACTTACTTGAGAGCGCAAAATGACATTTCATTCTGAGGGGAAGTTGAAAGTTTTTACTTATAAGAATTTGCAAGTGAGAAAAACAACTGATCACAAAGCAAAAATAAAAACTAATTAAAATTTGGAATTGAGTCAAAGTTCTAAATTTAAATAAAAATCCTGATTAAAGTGGAGAACGTAAGTAAATATAGTCTAGACAAAATTTATAAAATTTATTTGAAGTCATATATTAAATAGGAATAAGCCAATAACAACGTCGTATGTTTGTACTTGTAAACCACAGCCTCCAGTCACAGTTCCCGCAGTTTCCAAAATTCAAATCAAAAGTATTGATTGTACTTCTTGCTTATTAACAAATTAGGCAATATATCGCACCCTAAATACAAAAGGGGCACAACTCAAAATTTTCCACACTCGAGCTTGACTTGTTTACAGTAGCACAGAAAACAAACTATGTGACATATCACGCTGAAATTTGCCATGTAAGCTTATAACAGTTCTACGAAAAAAAACAAAAAAATTTTTTTTGCCATATGTCTTCCGCGGACCGTTTTATTGATAACGTCTCGCTCATATTTGAGCACAAGGTACATTTTGAGTTGTGACCCTTTTGTATTTAGGGTGCGATATGTATGTACATACACTGATCACACAATTTATTCTTACACTCACAGTTTATAAACAGATACAACTGACTCTTAGCACGATTTATACAAAAGAACAAAATGTTAATATATTCGTAAAAAATAACATATTTATTCAATATTTAATGAACAAACCCTTTCAAATTCATTTCTGGAATTAGAGAACTTAAGGTAATAACGAAATAAGGCACAATTTTATGCAAAAATATTGTTCGTACATAGTCGTATAAAGAATATTTTATTGAAAAAAGAGTACTCAGTACTTTGTTGGGCCACCTTTAGCATTAATAACTGCTTAGAAACGTCGATGCATACTTTTTACCAATACCTTGGTTTCATTAGCTGCAATTTTCTCCCACTCAACTCTTTAATGATGCCTTTCATGTTATTTTGTGCTTTCTGATTCTCCTTTCTAAGAGCTCCCCGACACGCTCAGTTGGGTTCAGATCCGGTGATTGAGGTGGAGTTTTAAGCTGCGTACAGTGGTAAATAAGCCATTCTTGCTTGAGATAAGATGAGAGCTTTGGGTCGTTGTCTTGTTGAAACAAGAACCCTTTAGCATCCAGTCCAAGTTTAACGGCACTGTTATGCAAATTATTATTCAAAATTTTTAAATACAGATGTTTGTCCATTTCATCATCAATAAAAATCTTTTTTCCTACTCCAGATGCAGCTATGCACCCCAAACCATTGCATTCTCCCTAAATGCTTAAGGGGACAGATACCTGTAAACGGCCATATTTTCCCTGATTTTCATTAAAATTATTTAAAATGAAGAAGTCAATATATTTTTTTCAAAATTGGCATACAGTTTATTTATACACTAAAATAATATATATATATTTTTTATTTTAATCATTTAAAATGGCGGATGTGCACTCAATTCTTCCAAGAAGGTCGCTGCGCGGAAAAAAATTCGCGGAATAAAATGCTTAAAAAAAAAATTAATTTTGGGACGAATTTCCCTACCATTTTTGCTTCTAAAAAATTATGTTTTCGAAAAATTTTCGAATTGTAAATTCACATAGAAAGTAATATCATAAAAAAGATGTGTGCAAAATTTCAGGAGATCGGTCTATAATTTTTCGAGTTATCGTGTATGCCAATTCGAAAAATATAGTTTTGAGAAAAACGCATTTAAAGTCGGCAACGTAACTATATCTCTCCCAGCGCTCGAACGCAAAGAATAGAGTCGTCACGGTTGACGATCTATAATATAAGAAATACTTAAATTTACGTTCTAAAATTTTTTTGACATATTCTTAAAGGATTATAATTATATATTAACATTTTATGAAAAAAAAAATTTATCTTAACGGTAAAAGTAGGAGTTTTTCATTCAGTTCATTATTTTCTTTTCGCCAAACTTTTGGAGGGCCAACTGATCAGAAAACATTAAATTTCGACTCATCACTGAATATGACGTTTTCCCAAAAAGAATCTGGCTCAATTATTATATATAGTATTTCTTCCTTTTGTTAAAATCTGAAATGTAGGGCTTGCGGCGTGCCAATCTGCTATGATAACCAGCGTTATTCAGGCAATTACGGACTGTTTGTGAGCTTACTTTTTTATGCAAAGACTGTAGAATATTTCGGCATAGTGTCGTGGAGGTTATTTTAGAATTTTGCGTGACTGATGCTACTATGTGACGTTCCTCACGTGGAGTCAATATTTTTCGCCTTCCGGCTTGTTAGTGATTACCTTCTAATTTACCAGTATTAACGTAATTAGCAATAACACTTTGCACCGTATAATGCAAATTGGCAAATGTTTTGCTGATTTCGTTCAGAGACTTCTTTTCCAAGCACAATTTAATAACTATTTTACGCATCTCTAATCATCACTTTTAATCGAGTTATTAAGCGCAACTGAAACTAAGTCGGCGATAAAAACTAACAAACCCCAATCGTATTTCGTTTTCAGCAATATTAGTAAAAACACAAACAATTTTTACTGTTACTTTTGCAACAACAGTATCATGAGCTGAAAGTATAGGAATAAAAGTTATGCACCATTTTGCTACGTCTGCCTGCTTTCCTTGGAACCCTTCAGTGTAAGTTGATACAACGGGAGTTTTGTTTGCGGCAACTCATTAAGAATGTAACATTCTTACGGTGACCCAAAAGAAATATATTGTCACAGCAAATATTTTTCGCAAAGTTAAAATTTTTTACGTACTACGCAAGGTGTACGAATAAATTCTGTGACCACTGTACATACATATACTTAATAGGTACATAGAAAATATCTATGGCCAACCAGGGTAACCTAACCTAAGAAAACAGGCGGTTGTCGAGTTTGAGAAGGCTAAAGAAGACCACTCTTGACCTCGTTTGGGCCTACTACCAGATACTAGCTAATGTATTCTCAGAGAGTGACAGTTTGGGCCGAATTTGGGAGCGGTGGCATCATTGGCCCATATTTCTTTAAAAACGCTGCTGCAAACTCCATTTCGGCTAACATTGAGCACTGCAGTGGCATGATAAACGACTTTTTGTGGCCAGAAATTGAAGACATGGACTCGGTCGATCTTCGGCTTCCGCATAATGGCGAACTATACTACACAGTTCTTGCCACAATCGATCTTTTGCGCACCTCGATAATCGTGTTACCAGCCGCCTTGGATGGCATTGTAATTATAGCGAGGGGCACATTCGAGAACACTCTTCGTGAAATATTGCACAAAGCTTTAAACCGGACGAAGAGATGGTGTGCTGGTCTGGATATAAACCCGTCCAAAACACCCATCATTCCTTCCATTAGGAACAAAGTCTTACAAAGAATGAGGAAGATCAGCTTGGACGGGGATGGATTGGTCAGCGAAGTTAAGTATCTTGATCTTGTTCTGGATGCCAAGCTTCACTGAAAGGGGCATGCTGACGCAACCTTGTTCAAAACAACAAAGGCTATGATGATCTGCGAATGTCTAGCTGGAAAATCCTGGGCTGTAGCCCACGAATCCTGAGATGAATGTACATCATGATAATAAGACCAATAATAACTTATGGAGCGACGGCTTGAAGGCACCAGAAGGCATAGGCGCTAGAATATATGGCCCCAGAACCCAGCGTTCTGTACCGATAGGCAATTTTCCAAGCATCTTTCAAGCGGAAATGTATACCACCTGTCTATGTACAGATATTAATTTAGACAGAAATTTCCGGAATGAGCGAATTGCCATTCTGAGCGACAATCAAGCGGCACTCAAGGCTATGTCACCCTATGAAATCAAGTCCTTACTGGTTCTTGGGTGTATCGAGAAGCTGAATCTGTTATGAACGCAGAATCTCTTCCCGGGGTTATAGCTGGGAATGAAGCAGTGAGCGCATTGGCAAGAGAGGCTGCGGCCTCGTTATTAATAGAACCCAAGCTCTTCCCTGCTATGGAATTACACACCATCAAGGAAGATCTTAGGAGGGAAGAGCTAAGACTAAGGGAGGTTTGAGGGCACTAAACTATGGGGCTACGCCAGGCGAAATCTTGACTGGGGGTACAACCAAATAAGGTTTAGAAAACTCATAGCCCTCCCCAAAGATAAACTCAGAATGGTCAGCGGGATTCTCACAGGGCACTGCTGACTACGCAGTCATCTCAACAACCACGGGATATGGTTTTTGTGGTTTCTGCGACCAATTTTAGGAGACTCCAATGCACCTTTTTCTTGAATACTAATTGAATACAGCGCTAGCATATTGAGAGATCTCAACCATTTGCAGACAGAAGAAAGGCTCATACGCTCGATACAAACCAGCTCTATCCTGAGTTTAATAGGGGAACTGGGTCTGGTTGAGGTACTCTAATGAGTAGAGGACACAAAAGACCATGATGACGAAATGCAAATCTCAAATTAATCTAATCTAATACTGGTTGCCAATTATGAATAATTCCGCTTCTTAAATATTTCAGCACCCCACACACAATTTGCTTGGGCCAGACTTGCTTTGAATTAATGTATGGATTATATATATATATACATATTTGTATGTAGTTGAGTATGTAGAACGCATGCACTATAATCAGTAAAATAGCTTCAACAATACTGGGAATAATCGTAAGCAGAATTCATCACGGTAACGCACAAGTAGACTACTAACAATAGCAATTCGGCCAGTGGCCTGGAAACAAAACATGATGTTCACTCATCCACAAATTCATTAAGTGGTTACTACACAATCTCAATCTATATGTGCATATGCATATGTGTGTGTAATTACATGCATGTGTGCGAATGGAAGTACAATTTTACATAGGTGTTAAAGCACCTAAATACGAATAATCAGTTGAAATATATTAAACTTAAGCAAATAGTTAACTGTATGGTTCTGTTCTGTTATGGAGAGCGGGCAGCCAACTACGGGCATTTCAATTCATTGAGCATGCTGGTGTAGCTAACCGTTCTCGGTTACGAAGCATTTAACAGCTAAAGTACCTCATTTTATGCATATAGTACCTCATTTAGGCATATACAGTCACACAGGTACGGGTCTGCCCGTAAAAGCAGAGGAACCACAAGGGAAAAAGATCAGGTTCACTACTATGGAACCTAGTGTATGACGGTGTCCTATGACTGGATATGTCTCCTAGAACCAAAATCATTGGATGCGCGGATGATATCGTGGTGGTAATGGGAGCAAAACACATCCAAGATATTGAGAGGATCGACAACGAATCTGTAAGGATGAAGGCTTGGTTGAAAAGCATGGACCTGGAATTAGCTGAGCACAAAACTGATGCCTTTAAAATGTGGATACACAGGCGAATGTTGAAAATCTCATGGCTGATCACGCTTCCAACAGTGAAGTTCTTTGCCGAATAAACCGCACGGTGGTGAATTGAAGGAAGACATTTACTTGGGGCAAAATAGAAGGAAGACAAAGTATTGGAAGAAAACAAATATTATGGTTGCGTAATATTAGACAATGGACAGGCATAGGAACCATCAGAGAGTTGTGGAATGTGGCAAGAGGCAGAGAAGCTTTTAACAAAATCACAAAAAATATTTCTAGAGACTTTAAATTGTAAATTGTAATAGAATTTTAATGAAACTTGAACTGTACGATCGCTTCAATTCGAAAACGTACATGCAAATGAAGAAGTAGAAGAAAATTGTAGCTATATTAATAGGCGGCAGAAAAGCAATCGAATTTATGAAGGTAAAAGTTGGGACTGTAACTATCAATTCAAAATGCGTTGGGGGTGATGATTGATAGTCGTTTAAACTTTATAACTCATGAATTGAGCACTTCCTTTGCAATTGTCCAGCCTGAGCTAAAATCAGAGCAGGTTGCCTAGATAAATACTTTTTCAGTTCTCTTACAGAACTGTCTGGCATGGGGATGGGTGCGATCCTGCGCGTCATAAGAGCCACAAAATGGTTCCATGAAGAAAAGTAAATGAGGTTCCCATGTAGCACAGTGGTATCACAACGCACCTGTAAGGTCTAAGTGAGAGTGAATACAGACCGACTACCACCATAATCTAACATAAGGCGTAGTTTGATCGCCCACTGCCAAGACCGGTGGAACAGCTCACCTAAAGGTAGATAGACACAGACTCTAATACCCACCCCTACGACGTAGTTAGAAAGCAACCAGGGGGGAACAAATTGCTACCTACCTCAATTCCTTTCATCGCTCGGGGTATTTAGAAAATACCTCCAGAGATTTGGCCACCACAGTTCACCAAACTGCCCAATCTGCACGGAGAAGGAAGAATATGTTGATCACGTCTTGCTCCAATCCCGAGCTACGCTCCCGAAACCTTTAAAATCGTAAAAAGAGAAAATATTGTAGGCTTTATGATGAAGTCAGCTGGTAATGGGAAAGGAATCTGTAATAAATATTCATAATGATCGGTGTTCGTAGGCGTCAACAATAATTAAGAACCTTTGAGCTAACCAGCCCCGTGAAGTAATACCTTTTTGGCAACTCGGGGCGTTAGAATGGTAGATTGTAGAGAGGTATTTAGTACGTCGATGTAGCTGTGAGGCGACTATGCCGGTATAGCAGAACTCATGAGAGTTTCCTCTTCTCGCGTGTCATCCCGAAAAAAAGTAAATATCATGAATATATTTCTTGAGTTTTGACTATATTGGGTCGAGGGGAATACTGCACCACAGAACAACAAAAGCAAATTCGGAAATTGAATGCAGATGGTAGATCTCGCACAGAAATACAAAATATTATTTCATGTTCAGCAAAAATGATTTCAAATGCAATCAAATTTGTTGAAATACCGAAAAAAGAGAAAGGAAACGAAAAACGTTCAAGGTGGTCCAAAGAGAGTCCCATAAAGTCAGCCGTACAAATTAAAAAAAAAATGAGCTTAAATGTTTCTGACATTACTGTACGTAGAAATTACGAGAAGCTAGATTATTAGCTCGCAGTCCACGAAAAAAAGCCACTTCTGACACCAAAACATGAGGCAAAACTTTTGGAATTTACAAAAAAGCATGCTAGCTCGACAGCGGACCTGTGACGTAATATTTTATAGACTGACGACTCTAAAATAGTTTTGTACGAGGACACGAGCTTACGACAATATGTTAGACGTTCACCGGGCACCGAAAATCAGCCACAATACACTGTAAAAACCATTAGCCATGGCGCATGAACCATACACAAAATTAATGGCATATGGACATCAGTATTTGGAAATAATGCAGAATGTTATGTTGCCGTATTACAGAGAGGAAATGCTAATAGACTGTGTCTACCAGCAAGATGATGGTCCTAAACGCCCGAGTCGGGAGGTCGAGGATTGGTTTCGCGCAAATAAAATTGTGGTTATGCACAATGGTCCCTCCCCGACTTCGATTCTATAGAAAATCTATGGGGGGACTTCAAAAGAGCTGTACACAATGCCAACCCGAGTAACAATCAACAACTTTGGGAAATTGTTGAAGATGCGTGGCTAAAAATTCCGAAGAAACATTGTGAGTAATTAGCGGAATCACGCCGTAGTGTTGCCGTAATAAAAAATTAGGGAAATTCAACTAAATATTAGTTTCAAATTTTTATCTGCAAACTTTGTCAATGCAGTTTCTCTTTAATTTTTTCATCAACTTGTTTAGAATGCGCTAATTATGTGACCACTGCTATTTTAATATTAGCCCTGAAATTCTATTTTTCTATTCGTTAAATAGAAGAATTGGTTTAAATATGTGTTCAGTTGAAGAATAGAACATTTCAAAACAATAATAAAACTTTCTAATCGCATCATAGATTAAAAATTAAAAAAAAAATTTATGGCCTTTTTAATTGGTTACACTTCGAGTGCCGGCCTCTGTACGTCTTCCGAATAGTAGTCACGCACCAACCCATTCGCCTACGGCGACCGCGGTACGTTAAATAAATTTAGTTGAAAATAATGTGGTGTCAAATAACTGATAATTTCGACTTAGACCACTTTCATAGTTATGGACATATGTTAAGTGTGTGAGAAAAATGCATTTTTTGATAAAAGATTACAAATTCCAACATTTATTCTCGCACACGTCAGCTGGGTTCCTTCTTCTTTAAAATCTTTGTCCCTTTTTTTTGGTTGCTCTAATCATAATCATATCATATTATAAATATTTACATTTAAGTTGATCACCCAAACCAAATCCAATTTATTTATGTAAGAGGATAAAAAAATCATAATAAGCATAAAGGGCCGGTTTTTTATTCAACTACAGCAAATCAAAAGGAAAGAATTCAAATTGTACACAGGCACACACACATACATATATAATATACGAGTATGTGTATGTATTTACATGAATGCACGTATGTATTAAACACAACAACACTAATTAATCAATCTTTCTAACGCTTTTCACAATCAGAGATAGAAAACAGGGTTTCTGTCCAGATTAGAAATGACAAAGCACATTTTTACATTCCTCTGCCAGTGTCAAATCGATATGTAGTAAAAAAACTTGCTGAAAGGATGCGGCAATTTAATCTGATCAGGTACCACAGCTGAATCGATAAGCAGGAGCAACAATAGATGCGGGCAATCGCTTTTGAGTCGATTTCCGAGAGGAAGAATGGTTTGCATTTTATATTCATTAATTTATGTATTATTTGGAATTCTCAACCATCTGGACGCATCTATGATATAAGCTCCCGCCAGGCCGGGATTTGCTGTGGATTCTCTTGTGCCGCGTAAGGGTAATTCTTCACCCTTAGACTTATCATCGAGCAATGTGTTGAGTATAAGTCTAAGTATAAGTCAGCACTTGCTTCTTATTGACTTTGAAAAAGCCTTCGACAGCATCAATTGGGAAGCCATCTGATCTGTTCTACGAAGAAGAGGTATCCCAGATAAGCTGATTGCTCTGACAAGGGAGCTGCTAGCTGCTACGTCCTGCACAAAGGATTGTTTTCTGTGTCTTTCCAGGTGCTGAGCGGTGTACGACAAGGATGCATATTTATTTAATTATTTATTATGTGATTTTTCAAGGAAGTCATGTGCGCTGTTTTCCGTATTGCAAATCAGCATAAAGGCAAGTAAACAACCAATTTCTCAGGTACCTTGCATACGCGGATGATATCTGCTTACTAATATCGCATATCGGCTTATAAACTTTGCGACCTGAAACTGCTTTCTCAAACCATGCATGAAAAGTTTCAAGGTACCGGCCTCAAGATCAACGCTATAAAAACGAAAGCGCTGCATTTCAGCGAGGTCACATCAGATCCGGTCGCAGTGGGCACACAAACGGTATTAAAGTATAGATAAATGTTGCTACCTTGGCTGCATGGTCGCCCCCGAAGGCGGCTCTGAGGTAGAAGCTTAGTTTAGGATTAGCAAAGCTATTTCAACACTTGGCATCCTTGCGCCTTTGTGGCAAAATAACAACATCGTAGCTGCAAAAAAATCTAACCAGCTTGATGTGGCGACTAAAATTCGAAATAGGATGTTGCAGTGTTACTAGGCAGGCCCTGAGTTGGAACCCCTTCCAACATGCTGGCCGAGGAGTGGCCAGCTGGAGACGCTCAACAGAACTGAAGCTGAAATGAACTCTCTCGGTCTTACGTGGAACGAACTGAGATATATAGCGCAAAACCGTGTCCGTTGGCAGAGAGGCGTAGTTGACGCGCTATGCTCAAATAGGAGTTAAAAAATTATATATACATATTTCACCCAAGTATACATATTTATACCTGAGCGAACTTATGCTTAAGTTTAATTACATAATTCACATTCAACAGAAAGGAATCAAGCTAGGAGTCGATTTAGCCATGTCTGTCCGTACATTCGTCGGTCTAACCGTGCGTGTGATAACTCCAACAAAAATTAATATATTTCAATGAAACTTGGTATACAAATTACTTCAAGGTAGATGGGTATTGAAAACGGGTGAAATCGGCTGATTATAACGCCCACATAAATAAAGCGAAATCACTTAGATCTGGTACAGGAGATAAACCCAAAGCAAGAAATACCACTCGAGTAAAATTGTAAAATATGGGCGGTGCCAAAAGCCTTTTGGCTAAGTGCGTGTAATTCAATAACGTCTTTATAACACCCAAGCTTGGGCACTGGATGGGGAACAATTATCTTTATATAGCTACTACAGACTCCCAGACTAGTGAAGCGTGGTCCAAGCTGAGATCTATAGAGTAGAAGCACTAAAAATGGTATGACTAATGGATATACTGTTCACTAGGGGGTAGTTTACTGGGGCGGCAGCTCTTGGTCGGGGAAAAACCTGAGTCATTCCGGTAACGAAGAACCGGCTGCCATGGGAATGCCACCAGCCACCAGAGAGAGTCTCCCTGGTCTCATACGCAGACGAGTGCACGATAATGGCGTCGGGCATTGGCATCGATGGCCTGTGCTCCAAAGTGAACAACTACCTCACCGACCTTTCTAGCTTTTTCACTGCGAGGAATTTCCAACTTTCCCCCACTAAGTCCACGGCGACCCTCTTTACCGCCTGGATAAAGGAGGTCAAGGTAAAAGTCGATGACACACCAATTCCGACTGTAAACAATCCCAAAATTTTTGGTGTAACCTTTAACAATTTGCTCTCCTTCTCTGCGCATACAGTGCCATTAAAGTTCAAAATCGTAACAAGGTCATCAAATCGCTTGCCGGCAGCCCTTGGGGCAAAGACAAAGAATTGTTCCTACCGACATTTAAGGCAATTGGGCGGCCGGTTCTAAACTATGCTGCGCTTGTCTGGTCGTCTGGAACACGTGACACGCAGTGGATATAGCTTCAGACATGCCAAAACTCTGCCAATCGGACAGCGACGGGTTGCCTCCTGACGTCCCCCATACAACACCTTCACAACGACGCCAATATGCTACCTGTGAAGGAGCATACAATCTGCTCAGCAAGCAGTTCCTGTTAAGGTGCTACCCTACAAGGTGGCGCGAAATTAATAGTCAAATTTTTATTTTGAACAACTTTTACTAAATAAAAAAAATAGTTTTAAGTGACGGAAATTTATAATTTCCGCCTCACGCGCTCCACTCACAAGTGTCAAATATGATTGACGTACGACACCATTTGCAAAAACTATAAATCTTCCGGTAGGGTGATTAATTGTGCGCCACTTTGTACTTTGTACCTTCTTGAAGTTGCTACGAATAGAAGTAGGAAGAGATTTCAAAAATACGGACAGCATTAACGAGACAGTCTTGCAGAGGTCAGAAATTGTACCCGTTAAGTACAATCAGATCGTTCAAGCGAGTCGAAGTATGCCGAAGGAAAAATAAATATTTTTATTCTCATGCGAATAACTTTTATATTTATTAAATTTTTTTCATTTTGTATATCGTACATTTTTTCTATCATACATACAGTCCTGTGCAAAAAAAACCGGACAGCTAATTTACCCTATTTAAATTTCTATAGCTTGAGTATAAAGCTTCTTGGCGGTAAGTAGCTTTTTTTGTGTATAAATAGAACAGTTTTGAATTAATTTGTATCATAATTTAACCAATAAGTGAAATAGTTGATACGTGGCAAGTGTTAATATCAAAAATATGCCAAGATGGAAGCAAATGGGAGCTGTCGTTAAGGGGCAAATTATTGCACTATCACAGCAAAAATTGTCCGTACGTCAAATTGCTGCTAAAGTAGGCTTCAGCAAATCATTTGTTACCGATTTTTTAAAGAAATTTGCAGAAACGGCTTCAACGGAGCGAAAGAAAGGATCTGGACGACGAAAAAGGACGTCGCCTGCTGAAGACCGGATGATTAAGCGGATGTGTATCCAGGACCGTTTCAAATCTTCGGCAGACATCAGGAAGGAGTTCTTGGATGCAACTGGCGTCGAAATAATAGGACTATGAATAAGTTCGTGCGGTTTTTTTTCGAAATTTGAAACTTTATTGACGTAAAATGGTTACAAATTTAATATTCAAAATATTGTCCATCGCTTACTACTACTTTTTCCCATCTTTCTGGCAATTCACGGATTCCCTTTGTGAAAAATTCGGTCGGTTTTGCCGCAATCCACGAATCGATCCATTTTTTGACTTCATCGTAATTACGGAAGTGCTGGTCAGCCAGGCCATGTTGCATCGATCGGAAGAGATAGTAATCGGATGGCGCAAGGTCTGGACTATACGGCGGGTGGGGTAGGACATCCCATTTGAGCGTTTCTAAGTATGTTTTGACCACTTGTGCAACATGTGGCCGAGCATTGTCATGTTGCAAAATAACTTTGTCGTGTCTATCGGCGTATTGCGGCCGTTTTTCTCGCAGTGCTCGGCTCAAACGCATCAATTGTCGTCGGTAGACATCCCCCGTAATCGTTTCATTCGGTTTCAGTAGCTCATAATACACAACACCCAGCTGGTCCCACCAGATACACAGCATAACCTTCAGGCCATGAATATTCTGCGCCGACGTCGATGTTGAAGCATGGCCAGGGTATCCATACGTTGCCCGACGTTTTGGATTGTCGTAATGGACCCACTTTTCATCGCCAGTCACAATTCGATGCAAAAAACCCTTTCTTTTGTGCCGTTGAAGCAGTTGTTCGCATGCCATAAAACGGCGTTCAACGTCTCTTGGCTTCAATTCATACGGCACCCAATGGCCTACCTTTCGGATCATTCCCATGGCTTTTAAACGTTTGGAAATGGTTGATTGATCAACTCCCAAAGTTTTTGCAACCTCTTCTTGCGTTTGAGCCGGATCTTGATCGAGCAATTCCTCCAATTCGGTATCCATGAACTTTGGCGGCGCACCCTCGCGTTCTTCGTCTTCCAAGCCAAAATCACCACTTTTAAAGCGTGCAAACCACTTCTGGCACGTTCGCTCAGATAGAGCATGCTCACCATAAACTTCCACCAAGATACGATGACTTTCGGCTGCTTTTTTCTTCATATTAAAATAATGAAGAAGAATTCCCCGCAAAAACACATTATTTGGCACGAAATTCGACATTTTCAAGTGTGGTAAAAATATTGTTGTTTACGCTTCAAATAAAAAACTTATACTGACGTTTGTGCCTTACGACAGTAGCTCTCCAATGAATGTTTGGAAATGTGGATCGATGGAATAATAATCAAGTTACGCCATCTGTTGTAAAACCGCACGAACTTATAAATAGACCTATTAGATTCATCTACTGTGCGTAGGAGATTCATAAATGCCGGTTTTGTAGGAAGACATCCCGCAAAAAAGCCGTTTTTGAACGAAAAAATGCGTCAAAAACGATACCGATGCGCCAAAACTCATGAAAACTGGACTGTCGAGCACTGGAAAAATGTGATTTTTTCGGATGAATCCAAGTTTAACCTCTTGGGATCGGATGGTATCCACCATGTGAGGCGCAGATCTGGCGAAAGATATAAAACTGGATGCATACTGCCTACTGTAAGACAGTCAGTTGGTAGAATGGTATGGGGCTGCTTCAGCTATGACGGAACGAATGCACTGACTCTTATTGATGGTCGGGTGAACGTAGATGCTTACATTTCAATTTTAAATAGGCATTTAATACCTGTCATTGAGGAGCAGTATTCTCTAAGAACGGACGTTATATTTCAGGATGATTCTGCGCCATGCCACCGATCTCACAAAGTAAGTTATGATTTTTGTTAAATCTCCCGAGTGTTTTGTTTAAATGTCGAATCAAAAAACCAATGATTTATTCCTTATTTGTTGCAGGTAAAAGAATTTATGGGAAAAAACAGAATTGTCCAATTGGAATGGCCGGGTAACAGTCCCGACCTAAACCCAATTGAGAACCTCTGGGCCATTGTAAAGAAGCAGGCAGCTGAAAAAAAGCCGAAGAACAAAACTGACCTGGATAACATTATAATGGGCACTTGGGCACTTAAAGCGGTAATTAAGGCGAAAGGCGGTGCAACCAAGTATTAAAACTTCAAATTATAACATTTATAATGAAATAATTAATTTTGTTTTGAATTAATTAGCTGTAAGATTATATAATAAGGATAAACTAATAATAAAACATTCGTTATTGACTATGCTAAAACAAATAAAGTATGAAAATATTAAAAACACGTATGAAATTTATTGATTTTATTTCATACTTTTGTATTAAAAACACAATGGAATATAACCACGTTCAAACATATTTGATAAAATCCATACTACTTCAAAAAATGGAATTTTCAGACTGTCCGGTTTTTTTTGCACAGGACTGTATGTTAGTTTTAAAAAATAAATAAAAAATAAATTTTCTTTTATAATACGTTCACATACATATAGATAATCTACTTTTTCGTGCTTAACTCCCAATCCGTAATTAAAAAGCGAGATTCCCATACAAAATTTCTATCCCAAAATCTGAGATTACAAAATAATCCTAGACAATGACCATACTTTTTGACATGCAACCCTGTGTTATCGATAATTATTATAACGAATGTAAGGAGAAACATCAAAATATATAAAAAGTAAATGAAATGGACGCCGGCAAAGAAAACAGGTCTGTAAACATAATTCTAATAAAATGTTTGTCACATATTATTAATTATGGATTCATTTTACAGAAAAATGCGTTTGTTCATAAACGTTTTGTCCTTTTATTACTTATAAAATGTAATATACAATATCCCACGCGCATTGCTGCCAGAATTTTTTGCAACCTCAGTAAACGTCGCTTACGGATTTCCTCCAACTGTTTATTATTAGCAGCCAATTGCCCAATTAAATTAGCTATTCCTTCTCCTGATATTTTCTTTATATCGTTAATAATAATTAAACAAACCAATAACACCGAAATATTTCACCAAAATAATTTATATGAAGAAAAACCTTTCACGAAATTACTGACAGCTGGTTGTTAATTTTGCTGGTAATCTGCCATGTGTGAACGGGTAGATTAATTTTGCGAATTTATTGGTAATTAATGCATATGTGAACGTACTTTTTTTATAAACATATTTCTAATAATATTTAGTCTGCCATAAGTTCTGTTAAAAGTTAAGTCCCCTATGATATGAAACTTTAATACTTTTTTAATGAAGTTAGTTTTATTTACGGCGGCCATCGTAGCCGAAGGGGGGTGCGTGATTACCATTCGAAGGACGTAGGCTCGAAACTCAGTGAAACACCAAAATGAAGAAACAGTTTTTTCTAATGGCGGTCTCCCCTCGGCAGGCAATGGCAAGCCTCCGAGTGTATTTCTGCTATGAAAAAGTTCCTCATAAAAAATATTTGCCGTTGGAAGTCGGCTTAAAACTGTAGGTCCCTCCATTTGTGGAAGGAGGTAAGAAGTGAACCGCTCTCCACTAAGGGCTAACTGCATTGATCGGAATAGACGATAATCCGAAGGTGCAATGTCTGGGGAGTACGGCGGATGGGGCAAGATCTCTCCAATTCAGTCCCTCTAAATATTTCTGGACCGATTTAGTAACCTGTGGCCGAGCGCTGTCATGCAGCAAAAGCAGTTTGTCATGTCTACCGTCACATTTCGGCCGTTTTTCTTTGAGAGCTCGATTCAAACGTATTAGCTGCAGTCGGTAACGATTTCATGGTTTCAGATGGTGTAAGGAGTTCTGATCCCACCAGATGCACAACGTAACCTTTGAAGCATGAATATTTTTTTCGCTGTCGAACCAGGTCCCACCTGGTTGGCCCCAACATTTTCGACGCTTAAGGTTATCATAATAGATCAATTTTTCATCGCCAGTGACGATGCGATGCGGAAAACCTTTTCCTTTCTGCCGTTCAAGAAGCAACTCACAAGTCACCAAATGTCTCTCGATATCCCTCTCCTTTAATTGATATGGCATCCAGTTACTTGCTTTCTGGACCATTCCCTTCGCGTGCAAACGTTTACCGACGATTGATCTGTCAACACCCAACTCTTTAGACATATCAAGTGTTCGGAATGCGTCTTCATCCAATATTTTTTTCGGTGCCCCTTCGCGATCTTTATCACTCACGTCGAAATTGCCACTTTGGAAGCGTCGAAACCACTCTTTACAAGTTGTATGATCAATATGCGACATATTTCAGCTGCACTTTTCTTTAAAGGTAATAATGAAGCATGACTTCCTGCAAATGCTTTTTTTTCGGGACGAACGTAGATATTTTTCACGTCAGATAAAAAAAGGATATTACGCTTCAAATGAATGTCAACTACTGCGATCACATATACACCTTCAAATCAACTGTATATCACTAGAGCTGACACGAAAATAGTATCAGCCGCGACACCTCTTTTACGAGGGCGGAAACTTATTCCCATACCCAATATTAATAATATTCATATTATTATAATATAAATGTAAATATTAAAAAAAAAATTTTAATTTTCATTCAAATGGTCACCATTTGCTTTTACCCTATGATCAAAAATATGTAATTTAGTAGGACTGTAAGACACACATCTGTCACTAATTATCCGTTTAGAAGCGTTTCATATGAAGCGTTTGATGTGTCACAGAATTTATGGCAAGACTAAGTTTACTTATATTTTTGCAAAAACTATTGCTTTTTCAAAATTTTTAAGCACTAGTTTTGATCGGTTAACGGATTCCCCAGATATACAAGTACATAGTACTCTCTCATAAGCGGGCACCTCCCATTAGCGGACACATTTTTCAATATCATAGGTGTCCGCGTAAGAGAGAGTACACTGTATATAATGCGCTTTTTTATTTATTTCAAAATCAAGTCCTTTTCGAAATCATCAATCAAATCACTTGTCATGCTTTTGACTTCTGACTTCGTTTGCTCCATATATTTACTGTAACGCTCCAAACGCATTAGCATAGATTTTCTTAACTGTTCCATGTAGTTAATACGAGCCCGCTCTCTGAGATTTATCTGCAATAAGGTCTGAAAATTGCAAAAATATTAAATAACCAATCAATTATCGCTATTTTTATATTTATACGAAATACCTCCAGTTGAAGATCTTGGTGCGCGAGTTGTTTTTCCAAGTGATGTAATCTAAGTTCCTTAAAACGCATGCGTACGGGTAAAGTCCTTTGGAATGGATTCATTTGCTGGATATTCCTGAAGTATAATAGCTGTATGATCACATAAATTTCATCGAAAAACTACATTGTTTAGTACCATTCTTTCCCTTCAAACTGTTTATACTGCTCTTTTAACATTTCCAACTCAGCTATCCGGTTTGAAATAGAATATTCCTCCCAAAATCGATCTAAGGAACTCTGGAGGCTGCGCATCAACTGCTCTCTAATTTCAATGGTTAACTCATCCTGATTTTGAACCACATGCTTCTGGCAGTCTCTTAAAACTGCAGCGAACTCATCTATGTGTGAAGGGCTATCAAAATTAAGAAAATTATTAATACCACATTATGAATTGACTTAAATAGAAATGAAATATAGAGTGGCGACAATTTCAAACGCTTTGGGAGTAATGATTTCTAACAAAGATAATGCTTTGGGTTATTCAAAAAGTCGAACAGTGACGCATACGCATATATCACGTGGACAAAAACCATTGGTCGATTTTACTGAAAATTAGGGTGTGCCACTATTTCAGCCTTGTTAAGAAAAGTACAGAAGAACTTCTCTCAGTCAATCTCAATGTTACAGCGTAAAAATTGTTTATACAGTGCGCACATTTGCAAATTGTTCATGTTTTCGAGTAGTGATATTTAATGGAAAACAGTGTTATAATATATATTTCCATAATTTTGATTTGCTGGTTTTACAACAAAAACTGATTTTTAGGAGTGAAGATTTTTTTGGAAAACAAAAAATATTTTTATGAACACAAATTATTAAAATTAAAGTATATATTTCATGTGAAGTCTGGCATTTTATTAATAATAACTCGTATTTCAATTCAGTAATTTTTTCTGCTGTTTTTTTTCTATTCTACTAACTGGAAACACGCTTTCTCCCTTAAGCGCCGAAGTACATTTATTTTAATTTTTTTAACATCTTCGTGTCCAGCCCATTCCATTGCTTTATTAAAAATTCCTTATTCCTATTGCAAGAGCTTCAATGATAGAGTCATCGCTAGTTAAAACATCTACATAGCGATCTTCATTCCAATCTTGAACAGTTGACAAAGAGTAAATTGATTTTTGTGTGCAAGTTTTTAGCCTTCTGAAGCTGAAAAAATACATTTTTAACAGGTTTTGAACCTAATATCAAATAATAAGAAAAAAAAGTCCAAAAATTACATCTACGCAAGTCGTAGCAATAGTTAGTGAAGAGATTAGTAAAGAAATCCATCCGCAAACAGTTCGCAGGGACTTGAAATGTGCCTGGTAAAGCTCGAGAATGGCGCGAAGGAACCACTCATCAGCAGTAAAAAAAAAAAAAACAAAACGCTGGAGTTCGCATAGGAATATAAAAATAAGCCACTTGATTTCTGAAAAAAAAAAAAAACAATACATTAAGGGGTTATATACCTTGTGTTTTTCAAAAAAATCAAAATAAATTTTATTTCTTTATCGTAAAGTACAATCCCTTGAGAACATTTTCCAAAAATTTCATAGAGATCTGAGCAATAGATCGAAAGTTACAGCGTTTTAAATTGTGCGTCGTCACGTCCTGAGCGTACGGCCTCATGCGGCGCTTGAAACTTTAAACGCGATTATCTCAAAAACGTGTTTTTCCAAAAATGCTTTTGCGGTGGACGCGATTGCAAAAAAAGTATTCAACCGATTTTTATAATTTTTTTTTTAAATTGTTCGTAATTGATGTCGCCTCTTAGTGAACGATCAACTTTTTATGTATAAATTTTTATTTTGCAGATATGAATTTTTTAATGCCAATTTTAGGACTGTAGAAGTGGAGTTTTTTAAAAACATGTTCCTATTTTCACAAAAATCTAAATATTTAATATATTGATCGTTCACTAAGAAGATATAACCCTATACTAATGAAATCTTTTCGATTTTTTGATTTCAGTTGACTTGGTGGACTTGAATCGCGTCCACCGCAAGCCTCTTCCAAAAAAAGGGTCTTGGGGGAAAACGCCATAACTCCGCCATTTTTAAATATTTTTACACAAACAAAGCCTTTTTTTTTCTTTAAACATTGTAATATCCAATAATAAAAACTTTTATACAATAAAATTATTGCTACATATCTTTAAAAAAAACCCAACTTTCGCTAATTTCACCGGACCACAAGGTATATAACCCCTTAAGTACAGTAAAACTTGGGGGTGTGAAGGTGTATGTCAACGGCAGGCGTAGGTAATCTTGTAATTATTGATGGTAAAGGGTGTTTTTTTTAGAGGTTAGGTTTTCAAGATGAAATAAAACGTATATAATTTAATGTTATGGCCAAGAATTTAGCTTTATTATAAAGATAAGGGTTTGCCATTATGTTTTAAAAATGATTTCGGGCAAGTGGCCGCCGCGGCTGGCTCGAATAAATTCCAGCCGAGAGGCCCAATTTTCGACCACTTTTTGCAGCAATTGGGGCCGTATGTCAGCAATAACGCGCCGAATATTCTCTTCCAAGACGTCAATCGTCTCGGGCTTATCTGCGTAGACAAGCGACTTCACATAGCCCCACAAGAAATAGTCCAGCGGTGTTATATCGCACGATCTTGGAGGCCACGCCACAAGTCCACGGCGCGAGACAATGCGCTCACCAAAAGTTTCCTTCAATAAATCGATTGTTGCGTTGGCTGTATGGCATGTAGCGCCGTCTTGTTGGAACCGAAGGTCGTCCACATCAACATCGTCCAATTCAGGCACGAAAAAGTCATTAATCATGGCTCTATAGCGCTCTCCATTGACTGTAACATTATGGCCGGCTTCATTTTTAAAGAAATATGGACCAATGATTCCCTCTGCCCATAGAGCACACCAAACAGTGACTTTTTGAGGATGTAACAGCGTCTCAGCAATGGCTTGTGGATTATGTTCACTCCAAATGCGACAATTTTGCTTATTGATATACCCATTCAATGAAAAGTGAGCTTCATCGTTGAACAAAATTTTCTTGTGATGCGTCGCGCGAACCGAACCATTATTTTCGTAATAAATTTGCACGATTTGCAAACGTTGTTCAGGTGTAAGTCTATTCATTATGAAATGGCAAACCAAACTGAGCATAAATCAAGTGACAGCTGTCAAACAGACCATCTACGAAAAAAGTAGTGCCAACTTGAAAACCTAACCTCTAAAAAAAACACCCTTTATTATACGAAATTACTTTACCATAGTATTTTAAAAGAAAACTTGCACGAAAGTGCGAGAAAACTGTGTTGGTAATAATTTTTATTTTCAACAAGATAATGATCCCAATTATATTGCCCACGATGTACGTACATACACTGAAGAGCAAAACTGTAACAAAATGTAATACTTTCTATTTCAACACATTTTTTTTTAGACATGTTTTAACAAATCAAATATTTTTTTTGCATAACTTTATTGGCATGTATGTACTCTCTCTCTCAAACCGGTTTGGTGTCAATGCAACAACAACAACACTAGTAGCAAGCAATAATGCAAATAAAGACAAATGTTACAGTTTTGCACGCAACCCATTTTTTATTTTTTACAATAAATAAAATAAATATTAATAAGATGTCCAATATCCTTTGGATTTTTTCAGCTCGTGGATACGATTGGGCATACTTCGTGTATACCTCAAGACAAAGTCAGTCGGAATAGCATCCCATACATCGCGTGTTCGCTCCCACAGCTCATTAACTCCACTGGGCGGACTTGAATATTCGGCAAGCTTCGATTTTACATGACTCCATAAATTTTCGATTGGGTTCATGTCCGGTGATTGTGGAGGCCACTTCAAGTTACGAAATTTTTGGCGTTGCATCCAATTTCGTACAACATGTGCGGTGTGCTTAGGGTCATTGTCTTGCTGAAAAATTACTTTTTCAGCAGCAAGACCCATACTTTCCACTACACCCGGCAGATTTTGTTGCAATATGGCCAGGTATTCCTCTTTCCGCATTATACCGTCTATTCGTACTAAAGGACCCACACCATTTTTGGAAATGCAGCCCCACACCATAATGGAGCCACCACCATGTTTTACTGTCTGCTTGATGTGATGTGGCTGGACTGCATTTGGGTCTTTAACCCAATACCAGGCCCGACCATCTGACTGAAATCGATTGATTTTGGTTTCATCAGACCAAATAACCTGCAATCGTTTTGAAATTTTATGAAAAAAGGTCTTTTATAATCCATTTATAAAGACGTACCTGATCCCAATCTTCAACTGTCCAGCTTTGGTGAGCCGCAACAAAATCCCGCCTCAACCGCACATGTCTTTTTGTCAGCATTGGCTTGGTTTTCTTCTCCGCTGCCTTTAGCCCCAGTTTTGACAGGCTGCGCCTGGCTGTCCACTGACTGGAGAGTGCTTCTTTGGGAGTGACCGCCTTGCTGCTTGTTACCAAATTTGCCAGATGGCGGGCATCGCGGTCGCTTATCTTCCTTGGCCGGCCTCCTTTGTTACTGGGAACAGCGTCTGGTACATTTTTCCGCAGCCTTTGCACAGCTATGTGGCTCACTTCGAATTTTTTAGCTATTTTTCTTATAGACTCGCCCTTCTTCAGCAAATCAATTATTTGGCGTTGTACTTCCCGATTTAACATTTTGTCTTATTCACGGTCACGTTTATAATAATTAAAAATCCACCAAATATATAATTACGAGAAAAATAACGGAAAATTTGAAAATTAAGAGTGAGTGCAAAACTGTAACATTTGTCTTTATTTGCATTATTGCTTGCTACTAGTGTTGTTGTTGTTGCATTGACACCAAACCGGTTTGAGAGAGAGAGTACATACATGCCAATAAAGTTATGTAAAACAAATATTTGATTTGTTAAAACATGTCTAAAAAAAAATGTGTTGAAATAGAAAGTATTACATTTTGTTGCAGTTTTGCTCTTCAGTGTATGTGGATCATACATCACATGCCTCACATTCTTCGAATCGCGTCGAACATTTGTGGGGTGAACTGGGTAGGCGTGTCGTTAAAATCAACATAACAGGCAAAACCCAACTAAAGGAACAACGGAAATGGCGAAATTTGGGTCCAAATGTGATTAAAAAATTAGGTAACTCCATCCTAAATAGACTAATTGAAGTTAACAAGCAAAAAGGAGTGCCTGCCATATATTACAATTTTATTGAACTGAATATTTTATTTGCGTAATTGAAATTGTGAATAATTTGGTCCTTTAAAAATATTAAGCATTCTGATTTTTATTCGATTTTTATTCGAAGAGTAAGGTTTTGTTAAGTTTACGTTAGTTTTATATATGCAATAAATATAAGGATTTTTCTTAGAATAACATTATCAGTTATATACATTTCTTATCAAGATACAGCTTGTTGAATGAGTTTTGTTAATTAGTTGTGTGAATAATTTTGTCCGCTCATGTATGCTATGTGTAGGTGTCCTTTTTCTCAACAACAAAAAAATGGCTTAATTTTATAGCCGATCCCTGAGCAACTGAAGATCTGCAACTTCACCTCTAGTGTGAGTAAGCTCTGGTGCCCCAAAAGGTTTTTATCAAACCCGAAGAGGCACAACCACACTTTTGATTCTTGTACTTCGTCGAGCCAGAAGAAATGCGCGACCTTCTTTAGCCGGCAATTTATTTTGCATCTCCCGGTCCATAGATCCGAGCGTCGTGCCACCTGGTGTCTCCACAAACCGACATACTATGCTCCGCTTGTCATCAATAAGGCGAAAGCTTCAAAAGCCATTGGCCCGACGAACTTAACATGCTGCTGCGGAAAAATCTTTGGGAGTAGATTATCTCAAAAGGGTCCTCAAACTGTCCTCTCTTTCATACCGCCCAAGCTTTCATAATCACTGTCAAGTGGACAGTGGACAATATCGTCTCATCCAGCAAGACATCGACTTCATCGGCATTACCTTAAGTAAAACAGTCCAGCAATATTATCATCGTGGCAACTGGGACTTTTGGATATGGCATTTCCGAACGCTTCATTTTAAGGTTATAGTTCTTTAAGGATAACGCTATTGCGTGGTTCATTATGACAAGAAATTTCAGTCCTAACTTTATGGTCGTTACCGCATCGTCCTTTTTCTTGAAAGATATTGAGGATAATACAAAAAAATTTTGTTTCCAAATTGTTTTAAATAGATTAAAAAAAAACTTTTTTTTGGCAAAGAGATATTAAGCTTAATAGAGTTTAAAACTCCCTCAGTTCTCTAAGTGAACGGGCTACAGGAAGGATGAGAACAGAGAATTTTTGCGGACTAAGTGCATACATACGCACGATTCTATTAATGTCAAATTTGTGATGACGTCTCCAAATATGTACATATGTATATGCGCGTATTCATGCTTTGAATGAGCGAAAGATATGCAGCAACTTCAAAGTATAAGAACCTAGGAAATTGGAATTATTTCGACGCAGAAAACCTAGTCGTGTGCGATTAGAATATAGGGTTGATGTGATTATCGAATAAAAAATGATAATCAATTTTAACACCTACATATATATGTACATCTACAATTTTATCAACCTTCCGAAGAACAATATTGGAGAGGCTAAAATGCTTGCGTAATACGTTAGTGCTTTTGCGCATGAATATTGAAATACAAATTAAAGCTAGGCCGTACTCAAGCCGGGCTGCATCTTCAGACACGGTGGACACAGCTTTCAGATCGCCTACATCGAGTAAGAGTCTAGTCGAGATAGAACTGTATATATTACTGACAAAAAGGAGGGAAATAAATAACATTCATCATTACTATTCGTTCCATTAAACAAATATTCCGTACATTAGTTATCCTTGTATGCATGTAGGTATGTATGTATGTATGTATGTATGTATATATATAATAGTAAACGGTCCATGGTACTGCAATACTAAGTTTGAGTACACATTGATCTACAAGAATCTAAAAATTATTTGTATTAATACTGTTATATACTTTTTAGGTCTTAAAGGCCGTTAATAAATAATAAAAAAAAAAATATACACATACAGTGCTGGACTTAAGTATAGGCACAATCCGCTTTATAAAAAGAACTGCAGTTTTATTTGTATTCAGAAAAACGATATATTTATTTTGTAGGTATATTATAGGTGTAGAGTTTATACATTAAAAAATAGATATGAAAACTAAATACATTTTCTTTGGAAATAAAGTTCAAAAATAAAAAAATTAAAATTAATTCGATATTTTACTGGACAAAAGTATAGGCACAACTACTTGCATAATTTTTTGTGCGCGTCTGTTTTGTGCGTATCTGTTTCAATTATCTGGCAACACTTTTATATTCAGCACATTCCTATGTGTACCGTTATTATTTTTTATTGATTCAAACAAGCGAAAAGTTGATAACATTTTTGTAAATAAGTATTTTGTTTGTAAACTCTTTATAATGAGCCCAAAAAAAACTGAAACAACAGTATCGGAGCGTAAAATCATTTTACACTTGCATAGCCAAGGAAAATCGTTTGCAGAGATCGGTGAATTAATGGATCGTAGTCGTTTTACCATACGGACCATTGTAAATCGCTTCAAAGGTGAAACAAACTTTGAAAATGCAAGTCGCTGTGGTCATCCGCGCAAATTAACAGAGAGAGAACGTGCTCAGGTCATACGAAAAGTGAAACGTGATCCAAAAATTACATCTTCACAGGTTGCTGCAGAGGTAAAGGCAGAAATTGGCAAAGATGTGCACTTTAAAACTGTACAAAGAGTGTTGCATGAGGCTGGTTATAACTCTCGTGTGGCTAGACGAAAGCCCTTGACATCTGCCATCAATCAGAAGAAGCGATTGGAGTATACCAAAAAGTTTGAAAACAAGCCAAGCGATTTCTGGGATCAGGTATTGTTTTCTGATGAAAGCAAGTTCAACATTTTCCGGCCTGATGGACACACAAGGGTATGAAGGGTATGGCGAAAACGTAACACTGCAATGGAATCTCGAAATCTTTTGCCAACGGTTAAGTATGGTGGTGGGGGGATGTTGGTATGGGGCTGTATGTCTTCTGCGGGTGTGGGAGAGCTTGTTTTCATTAATGAGATTATGGACAAGACAGTTTACTTAAACATCTTAAAGGAAAATGTGAAGAAAAGCGCTGAAAAACTGAACTTACCCGGGTCGTTCACATTTCAACATGACAACGACCCGAAGCATACAGCCCATGACGTCAAGATGTGGCTCGCTTATAACGTTTCACACGTCTTACCACACCCTCCGCAGTCACCAGACTTAAATCCGATAGAACATTTGTGGGAGGAATTGGAGAGAAGAATTCGAAAACGCACAATTTCAAATAAGGTTGAGCTTAAAGCAGCTTTAATGGAAGAGTGGCTTAATATTGGCGAAAATATAACAAAAAAAACTTGTCCACTCAATGCCAAATAGACTTAAGGCCGTCATAAAACAGAAAGGGTTACCAACAAAATATTAAATTAAAATTTCAACGCATTTTGGTTATCGTTTAAGTAGTTGTGCCTATACTTTTGTCCAGTAAAATGTCGAATTAATTTTAATTTTTTTATTTTTAAACTATATTTGCAAAGAAAATGTATTTAGTTTTCATAGCTATTTTTTAATGCATAAACTCTACACCTATAATATAACTACAAAATAAATATATCGTTTTTCTGAATACAAATAAAACTGCAGTTCTTTTTATAAAGCGGATTGTGCCTATACTTAAGTCCAGCACTGTATATATATGTATGTGTCGTAGACAAGCATGCAAATAATCCACAAGATGATTAGCAATTCAATTTTCAGGCCGGGGATTGTGCAATACGATAAATATAGGAAGCGCATTACATGCAAACCACGTCCGAAAAATTTGCCTGCATTCACACAAAATTCTTATTTTTGTAGTAATATCTCACAATTCGAAATTCGATTCTAACCTCAATTCCGAAACCATTTGGCGGTAAGCCTCGTAGTACTTTGTTCGCACCACTTCAGCAAGTTCACGTAAACGCCGATGCTTCGCTTCCAAGGCATGCTCCGGTTCAACACGTGGGTGCGTACCATTCTCCTTTTTATCCTTCTGGCGGTTCCCAGCATTCTTACAAACATCCAATTTGGTTTCCATCTTTTACACGAACCAGTTAAATTATTTGTAATCACCGTTATAACTGTAACTATAACGCCAAGCAACAAAAAGTATAGAACATAAAATTACGAATATTTCCGCGAAACAATTTCGCAAATTAAACTTTCATACCAAATTTCAAATGATTGAAATATTTCCCCTTTCGAAGAATTGTCGCACTCGTTACTTTTACCAGCGAAAATAATACTAAGGCAACATTACACCATCCGATATGTAGCGCGCTTCTAACGAGTTGTTTTCCTACCCTACATAGGGACCACTCACACTAGTGGAAATTGAAAATCCAGATGAAGTAAATTTTTCCTTTCAAGACGTATTTCAACTTGACGGTAAATTTAAACAGCCGATCAAATTTCCGCTTTACAAAGATTAAATTTCTGCTGACAATGTGGAAAAAGTTTTGATTTGTTCCCTTGACGACAGTATCTTAACAATAAAATTTACTAATTTCATGAAACCCACGTCACCGTCGTTAAAAATTTTGGCACATTATTCCGCCAAGAAATTGAGAGTTCTTATTCGATAGCTCATCCCAAATGGACATGTAGGGTAACAGGGGTAATGGGTAAGGGTAACAGTGGTCGGTTAAATTTAAAAGCTGTTTACATGATTTCACTTTTACTGGCAAATTGTTAAATCAAAAAAATGCTGTCTACCCCGTTTATAATAGACGATTTTTAGTTGAACAGGAGTAAGTGAAGTGTAGTTAAAACGTCAAATAGTAACAGAGTAAAGTAAGTTAAGTAGTAGTAAAATCAAACAGTTAGTCGTCATTTCATTTTGAGCTGACATCCCAGTATTCAAGTCGAAAGCGAAAAGAAATAAGTTGATCTACTGATCATCAAAATGTAAACAAACCCAGATTTGCTCGAAGAAAAAATTTAATGTCTCAAGTTAGCTGCCGCCCAACTTTGCTGAAAGCGATTTGCTAAAACGCAGTATCAATCTCAAAGTATGTTCATATGACCGTGGGTGTAAAAGCTTACATTTCAGCGTTTCATACATTTAGACATCGAGATGAATACCCTGTAAATATAAAATTTATATGCTATCGAGTATGATTCGATAAGAGTTGGGTTTAGTTTGGAATTGTTTCCACTGAGATGTTCTCAGTTCGCTACAAAATATTCCCCGCAAGGCGAATTTATTATAGGGGACAGCAACCACATATAAGTAAAACCCTACATGTATTTGTTGTTGCGTTTGGTCCAAGCATCACGTCAACGTACAATCGCAAATGTAAACATACGAATGTAAACATACCAATACATACAAACAAAACATATAATTTTGACGTAAGCCATACCTACGGCGAAAAATTCAGCTGGGTGAATGCTGTCACCTATAATAAATCCACCTTGATTCCCCGTTAACATTTTATAACCTTTGACAGTGTTCATACAGGGCAACTTAATTTGCCCCAACTCGTAACTTGTGGACGAGGAAAGGAGAGGAAGAACAAGTTGCTCGTGCTTAGCCAACACGCTTTGTGTTCTCCTTCTTTTCAATGTTTTTTTTTGGCTGTAGACTCAAAAAATTGCAAACAACTCCGTTATTGTGTGTAAACAAGACGGGCGGAGCTCGTCTAAAAACCCAAAAAGGGTGTATGCCGCCAATTTCATTACTTACCAATTACTGCAACAAAAATTAAAATTTCTTTGTTTCGATTTTTAAGTAACGTTTACTGAATTATACTTTTATTACAATGGCTGATAAAACCAACATAACAAAGATAGAAAGAAAATACTTAAATATACTTGTTAATTAACTTAAATAGTTGCTATTTTTCGAGGAGATACAAGCGCTCACCTGAACCATATCTGAAGGCGACATTTGCAATTTCTATTCTATAGAGAGAAGTGTAAAAAGTAAGTTAAAACTAATATTTTACTGTATTTGTATTGTATAAGTATATTTCTTCAATTTTCCAGCTATAAGAAGAAGTGCAGGCAAATGGCAGTAGGCCGGTGAAAGGGGCCTAATGGAAATATCGGACGAGAAGATAAATAACTTGCATGGCTGTCAAAAGAAAAAACAGCTATACACAATTTTTTTCACAATATCTTTTTATGTTTAAATTTTTTAAAATTAACTTTTCTGGTTAATACTCAAAGTTTATTCTTTCGTTTTAGATTGACAGTTAATTTCGATAAAAATTAGGTATGATAACTATTTTTCGTAGTTCGCATTTTAGTTTAGACTGGATCACTAACAAATGAATTTGAATCACATAATTACTTTATAATGGCAAGTTACATACCTCGATGGGTGCCGTGAGAACATAGCAGAACGATCGAGCCGACCATTTCGTTTTCCCCGTCAGTCGGTTCTACGTTACCGGAACGACTCGGATTTATTATATATCTGGACAAGAACTGTCATTTCAGCAACACTCCCCGTACATATATGCAGAATGTTTTTGCTTTTACAATAAGAATAACAGCAAACCTTCTATCTCTGAGGAGCGATAAGGTGTAGTTGAACTTTTCAATCTCAACACGTAATATCTGACGAGTTCCGTTGCTATCGAACTGATCAAATATACTTAATATACAATTAAAATTTTAATGGAAGTGGTAATTTATGGTATGAAGAATACATGATATATGGGCATTTAAGTGTTAGAACTAATATCCCTTGAAATCCTGCTGCAGCTTAAGCTTTGAAATTTAGGAAATAAATTGACAGAATTTTGAAATAATCATACAGAACCTGTCAAAAATATAACTAATACCTTTTATTGACATTTAGTTGGTACATACGAATTATTGAATAAATTTTTCAATGGGTTTTTGAAACAGGGTTTTCTAAAATAAATTGTGTGCTTGAGCAACTCTGCTGGTTGGTTACAACCTTGCGTTGGTGTCGCCATTTGCAATTCATTTCGCTTGCATTTCGTAGTAGCTACATTTTCTGTCGTCTAGTTGTGGAGAAAACCGCTTGTTCCATTATTTCTTAATTTTATTTGCAATCGTCCATCTAAATAATATAAATTATTGGATTAAACTTCTTGTACATTATTGCAAGAGCTTAAAGTGCTAAATATCGATATTAGGTGAAGGCGAGACTTAATTTACCGGAGAACACATATTCTGTGGGTAAGTGATGAAAATGTGGTAGAAAATGGGCGGTAGAATAGAATGGTGCTGTTATAGAATAAAATTTGGTGATATAAAGAAAGCTTCAAGTTTTTGCATAAATTGTGTTCAAGTGCGATTAATCGGCAGAAAATTCGTTCATAAAACGTTTAAAATATTCTGTGTAAAAATTGCTGAGCAACCCCTCATAATCCCAGTCTAGAAAAATGTGGTTTGCAAGCGCGGTTAAAGCAACGTTAAGTTAACCAACATTGATTTCGATAAATGTAGATAGATTTACTTTAGGCTATGTATGTATCCATATCTGTATATAGCAGCTAGATTATATATGTATATATTTTTTCGAACTTTGTTATTCATTATTTAACTATTACATAGTATATTTAGTAAGAATGAACTGTGAATACGAATTCGTTTATGCAGGTAATTATTTAAGAAATATATTACATCGTTTTGTTATGCTTGCACTATGCCACTATTACTACTACGATATGGAAAAAGAACAAATAGCCGGTTGTCTGTGAAAATGTGATGGCATGATGATGATGTTTCGTGACTCGTAATACTACTGTACAAATCCATTGATGTTACCCCTCTGCCAACCGGCTTTGTCTTAGGATATCTGTAACAAAAATAATTTACATTTTTCCCTTAAAATATGTATGTATGCATATATGCAAGTGCGTCATTTTTGATTTTTTATTGATTAATTATAAAAATGCATGAACAAGACAATAATTCGCGGCATTATAAACGAAAAAAAAATATTAATTTCGACAGTGACATAACTATTTTAGCCGCCTTGTCAAATATAATAAACCTCAACCAAGATCATAGACCGGGATGAATAATGATAAAATATTGGGAGCACAAATCGTGAAAAGCAATGAGGTAGATAAGCTTATTAGCTGCTACAACAACAAGTTTTGGTTGCTATATTTGGAATTATGTTACACTAACTTTTTTATATTTATATTAGAGCGTGCTTGTTAATTCTTTATTTTTTAGGCGATAGTTTTGTGTGTACTTTGTTTTAATAAAATTAACGAACTATCGTACTACCGAGTAAAGCGTGGTAAACACGAGGAACATTGTTTCAATCTTAAGTTACAAAGTCAATATTACGCGTGTAGGGATGCAGAACAGTACATATGGCTGCAATCGTACAAACAGAGATTTGGATAATTTTTTTTTGCCACCTAGAAAGAGCTTTGGATGGTCAATAATGATCAATAAAAACAAATTATAAACAAATAGATTCAAACGATTTTTTAGTTCAGCAGGTGATGACAGTTTTAGTTCCGTTAGTAAATTAATATGTGAGAATTCATTTCTTTTCAAGTTAAATTCTAAAGACCATATTATTGTTCTTGTAGCAACATAAACATTCCGCATACATGTACGGGGAACGCTGCTGAAGTGACAGTCCTTGGCCGGATATAAATCAGGGTCGTTTCGGTAACGCAAAACCGACTGCCGTAGGAACGAGATACGTTAACTATACATATACCATATTCTCTTACTTTTTGGTTCAATATATTCCTTTTCCAAATATTCATCAATAATGTTCTCGAAAATTTTTTTTTGCGCTCATTATAATTATATTCAATCGGTTTAAATTTGTATCAATTAAACTTGTTGAGCTGCCAATTAGTTTAAGTGTAGTCCCAAATACTTTCACTACTAAAGGGTTTTTCAAATGGCGCGGGTCGATTTTGGCTGTGGCAGCCATTTTGTTTTGGTGACATCTGTCAAATCTTTTGTTTATTATTCAGTTGTTTATGCCAAATTATCATGGCAAGTTACACGATTGAACAGCACGTTCAAATGATAAAACTTTATTATCAAAATGAGTGTTCATTAACGCAAACGTTACGCGCATTGCGCCCATTTTTCGGTAGGCGTGGTGGCCGTTCCAATTTATTATGGCCCATATTGAACCATATGGACCTAGACGACATGTGGTTCCAGCAGGACGGCGCTACGTGCCACACAGCAAACGCCACGATTGACATTGTGCATGCATACCCGCCCTTATTGAAAAACCCTTTATATTTTTGGTCAAGTATTGACGAAAGTAATTGAACGTTTGTGGCCTATCACCACAACCTCCAACAGATAAAATGTGTCGTACACGATTGGAGAGATTTAAATGGGGTGATTTAGATGTGAGAGACGGTAACGTTTTCGGCGGCCGAAAAAATTTGAATATTCATACTACTAAATGATTGCTGGGGAAACCAACCAATGAGATCGGTATCGGCGACAGAGACAAGTAATCTGAAAAATGCAAAGAAACCGATAAGGACACGATCGCATGATTTTCCAGCAACGTACTTGCGTGAGTCATGGACGATAGTTGTGGTTTCAATATACCTGTTTCGAAAATTTCCGCCGAAAAACAAAGCAGGAGCCGCCATTATGGGCGTTAAAGCTTAAGGGGGGAAGCTGGTCTAGAGCGCAAAAAATGGGCATATTTTATGAATTTATTTTGACTCAACAAAGGAATCAATCGAAAATCTGTGAAATAGGTTTAATAATATAGCTTTCATGGTACAAATACAAAATTTTTCGTCTGAATTAATTTCAAAATGGCCGCTGTCCAGCAGTTCTCCTAAGGCGCCTTTTTTTCTAGTGGGTCCATTGCCGAAGACGTAAACTCCTTAATTTTTGTCCTGGATCAAAAAATAAAATTTTTTTAGTTTCTATATAACAACAGAAAGAGACGTACGTAGGATTTTTTCGATATTTTGTTTTTTCGCGAAATGGTGCACGTTTGAACAAAAAGTTACAATTTTCACTATAAAGAACGACATAAAATTGTTGATTAAAAAAAAAACTATGTAATATAAATAAAAAATCCTACGTACGTCTCCGGAGAAAGGTATTTCGAATGTATTGTCAAAATTTCGTAAGAATCGGTAAAGATTTGTTCGAGTTATGTCTTCGGCCAGTTTAAAAAAAGTGATTTCGAGAAAAACGCGTTTAAAGTTGTAAGTAGCGTTCGGGGCATACCTGCGAGGCACTGCCGTCGAATGAAAAATTTGGGCATTTAGACATTTTTGCTGGCATCCCTCATTTGGTATATTATTTCTAAGACCCTAAAGCACCTTTTAAGACAAAAAAAATTTTTTTCGATTTTTTCAAAATTCTAGACCAGCTTCCCCCCTTAATAAAATATCATACTACGGTTCACTTTACTAATACAAACCTCGGAATAACTTCTCGTATTTGTATATAATGGGTGCACAATCGTTCAATTTCATTTAGCTTTTGTAAAAGATTGCTGTTGTAAAATATGTATATAAAAAATTCCAGACACCTGATATAATTTTTTTCGAAGTAACTCATGCAAACTTGTGAAAATTCGGTTGGTGTTGAAATGCTTGTGCTCGTGTTTTTTTTTTCAGATCTATTTAGAAAGAGAATAGTATTTGTTCACTTAGGTCCGAAATAGAAAATGACAACACGCATCATGTAAAATTTTTGGTTTTACTACATTTAGATTATTGATCAAAATTTTATCATTTTCGAGACGTTTTTTTCACGTATACACTTATACCTAAACATTTCTACTCTTCGCTAAAAACTTAAGCTCATTTATTTCGAACACCGGCAGCGCATATTAAGAGATATGCTCATATTTTTGTCAGTTATTACTTCCGCACTGCTTTTGCAACATTTTTGTCATACCTCCGTTCGCTCCGAATGCCCTTTTACGACATTCATCGGGAGACTCTCGCTGCTCGATGGTCATCATCGGAGTCCAACCACCACCACCTATTGCAAATGAAGCAGCTTCAGCTGCCTCTTGAGAGCTTCATTTATTTGGCACAATTATGTTCCGTACACTGTAACTGGGTTAAACGCCTCTTATCCAGAATCGACACTGGCATACTCGATATATCAAGGGTATATCAAAGTTTCTGGTACAACTTCAACCACCTACGTATTCAAGTGCCCCTTAAAACTTTCCCTCTTTTAACACCCTTCTCAGCAGCATGTTTCCTGGAAGTACCGTTAGATGAAATTGACACAATACACTTTGCCTTACTTCGCGAGCAAAAATACTGCTCATAAGTTGATGTACTATATAATCAGGCAAATAGGTATATACAGTGGTGGTCACGATTTTAGCACACTATACACAACCTTGACACTGTCCCACTTTCCTCTTGCTCATATTAAGCGCCATAAGACATTTAAGAAGGTAAAACAACGCCCACGACGCCGAAAGACAACAGCAAGGGAGGATTTACTAATATGCGAAGCCTCGCGAACAGACCCTTTAAGAGTTCTAATGCCTTAAAATTTCAAGTTTTATCGGAATATGGAATAAATGTTTCTGCCAAAACCATTAGAAGGCGTTTAAATGAAAACGGGTTGCGTGGGTGCATAGCTCAACACAAACCTTTGGTGTCAAAAAAAAAAATTTGGAGGCCAGGCTGAACTTTGCAAGGGAACATATCCATAAACCCATAAATTTCTGGAAAAATATTTTATAGAGCGATGAATCGAAGTTCTGTCGTCTCGGATCTGACGGGAAACAATATGTTTGGAGACCGCAAAATAAGGAACATGATCCTCGCTACTCATTAAAAACGGTGAAGCATGGTGGTGGAAGCGTCATGGTTTGGGCATCATTTTCCTGGCGAGGTGTTGGACCCATACACAAAATAGATTCGCGTATGGATCAATATGTTTACAAAAACATACTAACTGATGTCATGATTCCTTATGCGGAGGAAAATATGCCCTTAATATGGCGTTTCATGCATGACAATGATCCTAAGCACACTTCACGATTGGTGAAGAGTTGCTTGGAGGATCACAAAATTAGTGTTTTGAAGTGGCCAGCTCAATCACCGGATCTCAATCCGATTGAGAATTTATGGAATGATGTCGAGAAGCATATTCGAGCCGTGAAACCGAGGAATTTGAACGATTTGTGGTCGGAGATTAAGACTGCTTGGTATGGAATACCCCAGACGAGATGTGCTGCCCTAGTGGAAAGTCAACCACGCCGATGCGATGCTGTTCTCAAAAGTGGTGGATATCCAACTAAATATTAAGTTTTTCTTTCACTAATGTGTTGTTCTTTGAAAATAAATGAGAAATATCCATATGTGTGCTAAATTCGTGTCCTCCATTATTATAGGGTGCTTGTATTTAAACCAGTTTTAATAAGTAAGGAGAAAAAAACAAGGTTCTGATTATAAGGCCTCTCTTTCTCCTTTCTACAAAGACCCGCCAGGGATAAATATTGCCGCTAGATTATTTGAATATAAGCAATAAACGCAAAATGAATGTTACTGCATTATAGTGTGCTAAAATCGTGACCACCACTGTATATAATCTAGTACATAAAGCTTTGAATTTTTGGCTTGATTTTTATGTTTTTTTATGTCAACGAACAAATTTTGTGAATTTTTATTTTGCAATCTCAGTTCCCACACTATATCCTTTTTTCGATGTACAAAAATAAAAATAATATTACTGAAATCGTGCAAGGATTTTACATTGAATAGGTGTCCACAAAATTCTCATGTACGTTGTAGTACGGCGATATTTTTACGAAAATCGAAGTGACGATGAATACAGTATTAGGGCTGATTTACGTATCTATTTCGTTTCGAATATGCCCAAAAGTTTGGTCATTAGTATTAGCGTTGGGAACACATTTTTTTCTTATGCAGCTACATTGCATTCGTTAAAAATGCCATCTTGTCTATTCTTTTCAGAGCCTTCAAAGGTTGCAAAAGGCCTAAAGTTCGTCTAATAATCAAATCAGCGTCCAATCGCCAATTATGACCAGTAAGTACGCTGAATTACGCTTGAATGTGTTATTATTTGCATTTTTTAGTGCCAATTGTCAAGTAAATTACTTTCCGTTTGATTGTTTAATATGTTTTAACATTCGTGTGGTTATGCTATTTAATGAAAAATTTAAGTTATGTTTTTAAAAAAAGTTAAGTTTGCTTTCTTTCGTACGAAACTTAAATCATACGTGTTTTGGAGTTGTTGGAATATTGCACTTCGGTTCCTTATACGTACCGTAAAATTTTGTTTAAAGCATGCCCATTTTTAACCTGAGCCGCAAGGTTGTTGTTGTAGCAGCATAAACGTTCCCCATTCATATACGGGGAATGCTGCTGAAGTGATAGTCCTTGGTTGGATATAAATCCGGGTCGTTCCGGTTACATAGGACCGACTGTCGTGGGAGCGTAGTCGTAAGGTCGAGGAGATCGGCTAAACCTCAACAACCCTGTAAGCTCCAATTATATAATTACATACATATATATATAAGCCTGGATGACTAAGAATGATATGAAATGGTTCTGGCTTTACTTTGAAGCTGCATATTTTCGTGCCATGTATGAAGTAGCACAATGTGTTAAGCATGCCATTAAAATAGCCGTCTCGGTTTTGCTGGCAGTTCTTCAAGCCGTCGGTTCAATATGTGCGGCGTTATTCTGACCTATTTCGACCTAAAGCTTATCCGAAGTAGTTGGCTTGTTAATGTAGACTAATGAATTGACGTAGCTCCTCAGAAGAAAATCGAGGGTGTACAGTCGCATCATCTTGGCAGACAATTCATGAATGCTCGCCGTGGGATGACCCAGTCGTCAAATTTTTCTTTCACAACTTCGAGCGTTTCTTTCCTTGTATAGCATGTAACGGAACTCGTCGGAAAATATGATTTTGCGTTGTACTCACGCAGCAATTAAGTAGCATAGTATTTACCAAGCATGATGAAATATCATCCCTTACTGAATATTTTAACCACTGGATGCCATTGGTAACTTTGACAGCTGCTGAAACATTACAATTCGTAAACCTGTCATTACTAGCTGGGCACCCATTAGTTGATAAAAGAAAAAAAATCGATTTACAATTAACAGCCATGTATCTAAATAATAGTCTTAAGCATTTTCTATTTAGATATTTATAGGTCTGACCGAATGAATACGTTTTGCCCGTTGCAACGGGGTGTGTGCCTGCATGAAGTATAGTGGAGCGGCGAGCAAAGTGTAGAAAGAGCAATAAAACATTGAGCGAGGCGTCAAACGAACATAATTTAGTTAAAAATTTGCCGAGTTGAGCTGTATTTTGTTTTGTTAAAAATTGTATAGAAAATACCTTGAAAAGATGTTAAATAGAAAACAGCTCGGAGAATTTAATCAGCGTTTGTTAGCGAAGCTGTTTTCGATGTATACTTTTGGAAATAACTGGTTGCAGTCAAACCGAGACGAAATGTATTTATTCTGTCAGATCTATTCCATCGGAATTTATTGGTCTCTGTTTCACATTTCTTTTACCGTAAAGACGACTATGAACTATGAAGCTTCTCAAATGGTTGCAAAGCCGGGCTTAACCCTTACGAGCATGGTGGGAAGCCAGGTTCCCACCTTCTTTTTTCTCAACTTTTCTCTACAGATTTGATATTTATGAAAATGGGACCGAGAAAATTTATTTATATGATAATCCATATATCAAAGAATGTAACTGAAACTAAGAAAATTGTTTTGCGTGAATTTATAAACAATTACAGATAAACAAATTGAAAAAATCGTCTATTTTCAGGAAAAAATTCATTTTTCAACAAAGTACATAATGTATAAAGATGGGACATGATACTATAAGGTTTTTGGGGTTGCTGATTACGAATCTGAGGTCAGATTTGAGAAATTCAATATGGCGGATACAAAATGGCGGACATATTTTTTGAAAAATTGTTGGATACTCACCAAGTTTGATATTAGGGAGTTTTTGGGGTCGCTGATTACGAATTTTGGGTCAGATTTGAGAAATTCAAAATGGCGGACATATTTTTTGAAAACTTGTTGGATACCAAAAACTCCCTAATATCAAACTTGGTGAGTATCCAACAAGTTTTCAAAAAATATGTCCGCCATTTTGTATCCGCCATATTGAATTTCTCAAATCTGACTCAAGGTTCGTAATCAGCGACCCCAAAAACCCCCTAATGTCAAATTTGGTAAGTTTCCAAAAAAATTTTCAAAAAATAGGTCCGCCATTTTGTATCCGCCATATTGAATTTCTCAAATCTGACCTCAGATTCGTAATCAGCGACCCCTGAAACCCTTAAAATTACATGCAATCATAAAAGCGGTTGGTAAGTAAAATGTGTGCTTCAAAGGGTTAATGATAAGCAAGGGAATGATGAACTTGACTGCGAAGGCTCGATGCGAAGATCTTAATGTGTTATACTGGAAAGCGGCAAAGCAATTGATATTAAAGACAGAATTATTAGACCAGTTCTTTGAATTAATCAATGGTATAATAGGTATCTTCCATTCGCTACTTCTCTGTTCGCCATCTCTCTGATCGACTCACTTGACAAAAAATTTGCATGTGAAAGCAACAGCAGTGATAACAGGAATCCATATAATTTATATTATTTCAATTTCTTTATATATAAAATTAATTCGGTATTTCAGGGAATATTGTATTGAAGCATATTTGAAAAATGTATTATATATAAATTGATATTATTGATTTATTTTTCAAATAGGTAAACTTAATTTAAAAAAAAAAAAATAGAATAATATTTTTTCGGAGACTTGGGTCTAGGTAAGGGGTTGTGAAGGGGATAGGGTACAATGAGCTTTTAGGATTTACTCCATTCAGTGATTTTTACCTCAATTAACTCATTACTTGAGTAAATATTGAAATAATTCTAATTTACTATATTAGCTAGGATTCGGAAGTACGCAAGTTCGAAACCCCGTACACGAAACCAATTAATAGAAACAGTTTTTTTTAATAGCGATCGATCCTCTCCGAGTAAATGTCTGCCATGAAAAGGCATCTCATAGAAAACCTTCCACCGTTCCGAAGCGGCATAAAACTGTAGATGCCTCCATTTGTGAAAAATATCAAGACGCATACCATAAATCCCCACAAAAGTGTAAGCACCAATTATGTATTATCATTTCATAAGTTCATAAGCAATATATTTATTGTTAAGCGCGTTGATCCGATTTAGCTGATTAATTTTTGTAAATACGACCGACCACAGGCTGCGGCCCCAGTAAACTAGCCCTCTATAGTGCACCGTACCTCACCGTACCTCACCCTACTTCATCGATAGTTCTCATGCAGCTAAAAAAAATAATATCACTAAATCATTTTTGCCACATTAGTGACAACAAACATAATCGAAAATGAAAACATAAAATTTTCTCGATTTCCTTGGTATACAGCAATCACCTCTCACTGGCAATGGCAAACCTCCGAGTATTACTTCTTTGAAAAAGCTGTTGATAAAAAACCATCTACCGTTCGGAAGTGGCATAAAATTGTACAACATCAAGACCCATACCACAAATTTGAGAAGCTCTGTCAAACATCTAATAAAAGATGCGCACACTAATCATATACATATGCATCAATTCATACATACTTACAGACGGTCGTCAAAGTTATTCACATGTAGTACCCTGTGAAATCTGCCAACTTGTTTTATCTAATAAAATAATAATAAAATATGTTCTGTTTCATCACATATCGCAAATCGATAATAAATTTACCAAAAAACGTACTAAAGAAATAAAGTGCGAAATAAGTCGTATTCCAATGGGGCCAGACTTATTCACACAAAACATGATTTCAAACCGGCGTTGGTGTGGTGTCAAAAAGATACTCGAAATATAATTTACATAAAATAGGAAGCACAGAAGTGATTTAAAAGCAAATGAGAAGCATGTAGGAAAAACCGAAATATTTTGTTTGGTTAATTGTTATTTGACAGGAACAGGGCGAGGATTTATTAAAGGTCTCTTCTATTCGTCACTTCTCTGCTCGCTATGTTGTTGCTGTTGTAACAGCATAAACATTTCCCATACATACATATATTGGGAATGCCGCTGACAGTCCTTGGCCGGATATAAATCCGGGTCGTTCCGGTAACGTAGAACCGACTGTCGAGGGAACGTCTCTGCTCGCTATCTCCAACTCGGTTCATTTGACGAAAAATTTGCATGTGAAAGCAACGAAAAAGATATCCAGCAAGATTTTACGAATTTATGAACTGTATTGTGAGTTGCAACTCGAAAATGCGGCGAACGAATGGCGAAAATCAATTTTCGGCATCATCGGGGCGCATTTTCGCCTTCGCTTAATCGTATCTACCAAATTATTTTGACTTCTTTTCATTCGAACTGTGGATTTGTGATTGCATTGGTTGGTATTTAAAATGTTTTAAATATAGTTCACACATATTTAATTTACTAATTTTGAGCAATTGTTTTGAGTTTTATTGAAAAATGGTGGTTAATTTATTTATACTTACACTCTTACAAAAACAAAAAATATTTCCCTAAGTACCTACACTGACGACGGCATATCTATAGGATAAGAGTTATCTCTAACAAATCGACGTTGTGGTAGTAAATTAACCGTGACCTGCTTCCTTTAATGATCTTTGAAAATTCAAATCCATGGAATTAAGCATTTTTTAAATTTTTAATTTGTGATTTGTAGTTTGTGATTCTTTTATATTGTCACTTATTGCTTAGAATAATTTTGCGTTTGTAATGTCTAAATTGTCAGATTTGGATGAAGGCCTTTGTCAGGTAAATGCTTTTTTTTTGCTATACCAACAGCAAATACAAGCGAATGTGGATGTACTTATGGTTTTAAGTAGAATCCGAACGGTAAATGGTTTTTATAAGGAGCGTTTTCATGGCAGAAAAAGATAGCGGTCGCCCCCCCATTAGAAAAAAAACTTTGTCTATCAGTTTTGAGTTTCAGGCATTTCTGAATGGCTGCCAAGCACTAACCCATTCGGCTACGGCGTCCAGTTCATACTACATCAAAAAGCATATAGCGCAAAGCTTCAAACTTTCTAAAGAAATTTTCAAAATGTCATCAATTTTTTCAAAATTCTGGACTTGCAGTTTTATAACCCATCGAATTTTGGAATTTTCAAGTGACTCCAAATACTTTTTTTTAACATCGTCTATCAACGGCACTTTGTTTTGTAGCTACTTAAAACTTACACAGTGGGCGGGGATTTTTTGAGTAAGTTGTTTTTGTTGTTGAAGTGATAGTTTTCCGATATCTAAAATCCGTTTGGTGCACTTCACAAACAACTTATTAGGTGAGGTAAAGAATCCTCAAAGCTTTGTCTTATTATTTCGACGATTTACATAATTATAATTATCCTTATGCCAATGGTTCCAAACAGTTTTCTGACTTATCTCGATTCCCTGGGCTAAGGAATAAGTGCTCGGTCTTCCTTGTTATTTCAACATGTCATTTTAAATGAATTTAAATACATTGGCTAACTTTAATTACAATGTATGCCTTATACTTAAATTCTTTTCTTTCTTTTTTATTAATGCATGCGTGTTTTTGTAATTAGTAATTTGAAGTGCGCTGCAGTTGCAGTTACATATCCCATATTCAGTGGAAGATTTCAATGCTTTTAGGCGGACTGCGTAATTGCTTTGAAGTCAAATAGAACTGCTTTTTAATGACCGTAAGTCAAGTCGCATTCCACTTTGAGCAAAGCTATTCATATTAGCTTGTCTTGGCCAGGTATTAACAGTCCGTCATTGTAATTTTGTTGCCATGGAGATCGATGAATGAAATTTGAGCGAAAATGGTCAAACAATGGCATGCATTCACATTAGGTGTAGCGAGAGTTATTTTATGGGAAGATTTTGACCATGATGATAAGTACATACGTGTAGGTATGTATGTGTACATATGTCATAGCATACACTTTGTCAAAGGTCGCAAAATTTGGGCGTGGCTTCATGAAAAAATGTGATTAACTACATTTCTATAGAGAATGTGTATTGTATTCTGTCCAGCAAAGAAGTATAATGTGATGTACAATATGAAGCTTGCCAGTTGTGGAGAGAGGGCTGCGTGTCAGTCTTAAACTGAAAAAATAACTATTACAAATATGCACGTATGTATGTATATCTACATATGCATATATCTATGCAAATCAAAATTATACATATTCAAAACCCTTGGTGATCAGAGAAAGTGACAAAATGAAATTCTTGTAGATATATCATTTGAAAAATGTTCCGAAGCTCTAAGGGTTTGCTCTGAAATGCATGGCGGAAATGTTTTATTCGAATTGCAAAAGTGAATTGCTAGTACAATAATTACAGAAGCAAATTGTAGGTATAGCTAGCTTTAGCATTTTTTTGGCTTCAATCTTCCAGTTATGCCATTCTTTTTTATGTAGATCGAAATTACTTTGTTGGGTGTTGGGTGTATTACCCTGTAATAGGTGTACGCTGGTGATTATGGTGTTCCCAATACGGAGTCGTGTGTATGGGGTAATGTGGTTGGTGGGTACCGATGTTGGATAGGCAGGTTTTGAACGTTTAGGGTTGATGTTGGAATAATGGTGTTTGTAATAAGAACATTCACGAAGTAATTTAGTTAGCCTCTGTTCATGAATGAGTCGGTGTATGTCGCTAGGTAAGATGACTTCTGATGTGACTGTTGGTGTAATGGACATGTCTTTGGCCATTGTATCTGCCAGTGTAGGTATCCACATAATTTTGATGCTACTCCGATGGGTTATTAGTATGTTTGGTATATGTTATTTAATTATTCCCTTGGACAACGACGTACTTTGAACGGTTTTTAAGGTTGAAGGATTTGAACCGCAAAATCATTATCTTCTTTTATGATTTTTCCTATTTTAAATCATTTAGTGCCATTGGTTATTTAACTGATTTTTTCACCGAATTCCAACGGGCAGCTTTTATGTCTTTACGCTTCGCTGATAAATTTAGTGTACCAGGGGTCCTGAAAGGATGAAGCTTGGGTTTCCTACATTTGATAACTTTATTAGTCATGCTCCTATATCCACTTATGTTGCAATTTGCAATTTCACAAAATGTTAACAATCTGGCTATTAGGTGCTCTTAGTTTTTTTTATATTGAAGTTTAATTTTTTTTTATTTTCATTTTATATTATTTTTTGTTTAATTTTTTTTTATTTCTTTATATATATATTTTTATTTAAATTTTAATTAAAATCACGGGCTGAAAATTCACAAAATACCAGGGCATTCCACTGACTATAGACTATCGGTATTACGGCAGCTCTGGTTTTTTATGATTTCTATTGTATTTTTTTAAATTGTGTTGAATCATTCATGGTTTGAATCAATGGGCTTATATTTATTTTATCTTTTTCATTTGATTTTGCATATTTTTTATGTAGTCTTGAAAGTGTAGTAATTTTAGCGGGATTTTCTTGTTTTGTTTTTCTTTAGTAGTAGATGTTTATTTTTATTGTACTCGATAGGTCTACGCGACCTAATCGGGGAGTCATTTTGTGACTGAGGTGCTCTTGCTATCGCAACTTTTTGTTATCGATATGTTCCCCTTTTTATTTTGCTTCTCAAAAGCCAAACCAACAACAAAACTGCTCCGGATAGAGTTGCCCAATGCACATCAATAAGTAGCAGCAGTAGAACAAGAACAGCAATGGCGTGTAATTTGTTGTTGCTTGAATTCTCTAGGCAGCAAAAAAGTAAAAGGTAAACAACGTGAAAGGTAAATCGTACAATTTTTACGATAACCAAAATGGAAGCTCATATGTATGTTTAATTTCCTTTGAACAAATTATTTGGAATTTTCGTAGTTTTGTTTGGTAAAGGTTCCAATCTTTATTTAAGTGAGTCATAAAATTTATCTTCCCATTTTCATTCGCAGTAACAATTTTGATAGAAAAAAGGATGTTCTTAATTAAAAATAAATGTAAATTCCTTTTTAAAAAAAAAAAGTGCTAAACTATCTTAACCCTGGATCACTAAACATTAAACATTCGTCTAATAGAATACGCACGCCTACTGCTTGGCGAATTCGACAGTTCGACATATTCCCGTCACACCACCTCACTAAATGAATTTTCAAAAATATTTATATAGAAGTATTATAACACTTCTCTTCTTAATTTACACTCATTTGTGTGAAATAAAGAAAGAAAATATAAAAATATACCTCCTGAGGCTTCGCACTCTTGGTACTGCATTCTTAACAGATGTAACAAATATAAGACATCTAAAACTAACGAAGCTTTGTTCGTTTATAAAAGCCACCGAATGGTTTAAAAAGGAACTCGTAGTGTAAGGATAAGTTCCAGTGGTATCACAATGGATCTAGGACAGGTCTAAGAGACAGCCATCCTACCTACATACCTGCCTAACACTGTTTTAAGTCTAGTGATCCAGGGTTAAGTGAGAAGCGCTGTTTGCTCGTCCAACATAATAATCTGCAGGTTGAAGGAAACAAGCTAAAATCCAAAACTACTAATCCTGCAAAACAAAAAACATTAAACTGTGTTCCTCTGAAAAAGTATTATGCGTTATAGAGTTTAGACTATTTTGAGGCGAAGAATAGTTTGCCCGGCATTACTATTTCAATAGCCATAGCTTTTTTTTTTTTTTTGTAATAGATATAGTTTCATAAATTAAATAATCGGAATGGAGACTTAATATGTACTTATATGGGTTATGGAGACAAACAGAAAAAGTAATACTAATAATATCTATGGTTTCCTTTACCATAATTGCTTTAAAATAGACATGCTTCGTTTCTTGCTTAGTTTAGTGTCATGCATTTTTAACATCAGTCGTTTAACTTGGACGGTCATTTAAATAATTATCCAATTCTGAAGGAAGCAAACTGCTGTAGATTTTTACATTCTTATTTGTTTGTCTAACAAATTTTCCACAATTTGCTGAAATTCTCATGAGTGTACATACCTACATACACATAAGGTTTCCTATGAGTACAAAACATATTCATACATCTGCACATATTTATACACGTCATGCAAGAGCGTTGGCAGGTATATGATTTTTCTATAGTTACGCCTTGCAGAAACACGTTTCTGACTTGGTCTAAATTTTAAATATAAATAATGTGAAAACATCAGCTGATATTGACACAGCTAAGTGTTCACCACAACATACCAAGTTGCCGTTGAAATCACAAGCCACCAACGCTGTATAAAACGCTCATTAAATATTCACAACTAGAAATATCAACTTATTGCTCTATAGTTCCTTCAGAAGTTCTGTTTCGGCCTGCCCATTGTGCAATTAAAAATTCTCATAATTTGATTACGAAGCTCCTTGATGGGGCTAAATTTTCTAACAATTTCCATTTCTCTAAAAAGGGGTTGACCACAATAAATACAAAAATAAAATAAAAACCAAATGATACTGTCAATATTAAATGCAACTTTATTAATACCTGCTCCTGCGCTCGCAGTAATGGTGTATGCATTTACATACTTACATACACGCGAGAACATGCGTTCAAATTATACACAAATGCAGGTATTCAGAGGTTTTTGTTATGGCCTTTCTGGTCATTACATTGGTTGCGTGGTACCCGAACGTATAACTTCCCCTGTTTCTATATACCGGGGGAAGAATTTTTAATGATCTATTTATTTGTTAGATTTTTATTGGTCAGTCTGTGGTAGCATGCACATATTCTGTCTCGTGCGCTTAGCTGTCTGTCTATTTGCTGTATGTCACTGTTTTCTTATAATCATTGTCCACGTCGAATGTTCCCTCTCTGTCAATTTACTATTGCCGATCGGGTCTGAATTTTTGTACATGCATGTTTCTAGAGTCCGTGTCGATAGTAGTGGGAGTTAATAAGGGAAAGGACTCGCTGCTGATTGGCCGATTTCCGGTTGCATTTAATGGGCCGGCTTTTCGAAGCCAAGTATTGCACAAGCTTTTGCTAATAAATAAAGGCTTTTGTCTGGTTAAAACGCTAGTAGTTATAGACATTTCACTGGAAGTGGTCAAAGGCTTCCTGTTGGACTTTTCGTTTATTTGAGAACATATCTGTGAAAATTTGTGATAATTGTTTTAAGTGTTGTTTGTTAACTCTCTATTAAAAAAAATCATATACTTTGATCATTCCGACGTAAATCTATTTTATTATAAGGTAACCATTATTTGATTTTAAATAAGTACTGGAAAATTTGTTGAAGCGGTTGGGACGAAGTATTATTTCTATGTTACACAATGGACACAAAAAGGACACTGCAATCACAGAGGAAATTAATATTTCACCATTTTATTAAATTGAAACTTATGTGGTCTAGAACACTATATTTCCTGTTATACAAAAATATTTACTAGAAAGTCTTACCATGGTAATTTTTTTTTTTTGAATAATTGGAGAATAGGTCTATTTCAAGTTATGCTCTATTTTGTTTTTGTAATGTAGAATATTTAGCAATATATATATATACATAAGTACAGCTGTGAACATGAAAGTACCCTTCAAAAACTATTTTGTAAGTCATTTATTTCTTCCCAAAAATCGTACAAAAGAAAATTTCAATACCAAATACCTGCGAAGGGTTAAAGGATTTCAGATGTGTAGAGTTTATCTGAATAAATGAAATTTATTGGAGTTGTTACGTTTTTAAGCGTATAATGGAATGTTAATAACATTTTGCTCAGATTTAGGCGAAAATAGGTTTTTAATTTTTTTTTTTTTAATTTTGGTTAGTGGCATTTTTATTTATATTATTTTTCAATTTTGGTGTCATTTTCCTTGCCGAATTGTAAGATGATCCAAAAAGAATCTCATGAAGTCAGCCATACAAATTAAAAAGGAGGTGAACTTAAATGTTTTTGACATGACTGTACGTGGAATACTGCTGATAAGCAGCTCGCAGTCCTCGAAGAAAGCCACTCCTGATACCAAAACATAACATAAAACGTTTGGAATTTGCCTGAAAACATGCTAGCTGGACAGCTGACCTGGGACTTAATATTTTATAGACTAACGAGTCTAAAATAGTTTTGTACGAGGGCACGAGCTTACGACCATATGCTAGACCGACACCTGGCACCGAAAATCAGCCACAATGCACTCTAAAAACCATTAAGCATGGGGGCTCAGAAAAAATGGTATGGTGGATGTTTCTCATATTATGGCCGTGGAAATAATGCAGAATGTTATGTTACCGTATTACAGAGAGGCAATGATAATAGACTGTGTCCACAAGCAGTATGATGATTCTAAACCCACAAGTCTAAAGGCCAAGGATTGGTTTCGCGCAAATAAAATTATGGTTATGCACAATTCGATTCTATAGAAAATCTGTGGGGGGACTTCAAAAGAGCTGTACACAATGCCAACCCGAGTAACAATCAACAACTTTGGGAAATTGTTGAAGATGCGTGGCTAAAGATTCCGAAGCAACATTGTGAGTAATTAGCGGAATCACGCCATAGTGTTGCCGTAATAAAAAATTTGGGAAATTCAACTAAATATTAGTTTCAAATTTTTATCTGCAAACTTTGTCAATGCAGTTTCTTTTTAATTTTTTCATCAACTTGTTTAGAATGCGCTAATTATATAACCACTGCTATTTAAATATTAGCCCTGAATTTCTTTTTTTTGTTATACAAATTTTTGTTTTTCGTTATATAGAAGAATTGATTTAAATATGTGTTCAGTTAAAGAATATATAAAATTTTTTTTGGTACTGCTATTTTCGTGTTCGCAACTGTGTATGTATAAATCTTTCAAAATATTTATATGACGTAGCATTACATTAGAGGGAATTCTGAATTCAAATATTTAAAATCAGTAAAAAAATTGATTTGTTCACATCTCCGGTCCTGATTTTCACACAAATCTTATGATTGGTCGGTAATTTTCGCAAGATTCATTTAACATGCATCAGTCCCTTGTGTGAATTCGATAAGAACAGTCCTGCCTTTTGTGTGAAAAATGTGAAGTGCAATAATATTTTTTTTATTTGATAGAGTTTTTAGTTTTCAATGTATTTTGGTTTTTTTTTTGTTTTTTTTTGTGTTTTTTTTGTTGTTTTTTTTTGTTTTTTGTTTGTTTTTTTTTTTGTTTTTTTTTTTGTTTTTTTTTTATACTTTTTTATATTTACTTTTCTGTTTTTATTGCTTTGATTTTTTTATGTTGAGTCAAATTGACATTTTTTGGCAGGGACTTCTTCTTGATAGGCGCGATAACCGCATACGCGATTTTGGTCGAGTTTAACCAAGCGCGCCAGTCGTTTCTTTCTCGTGCTAATCGGCGCCGGTTGGAAAGACCAAGTGCAACCAAGTTCTGCACCTGATTTTTCCAACGCCTTCCTCTTCCTATTCTACCACCAGCTGCATACGTTTGGAATCAGCCAACGTAGTCGCTGGATCTTTATTCGCTGCACTATATCTATGTGATTCGGGACAACTAATCTAAAGTTTAAAATTTGTTCCAGACACTTAGGTTTGCGTCTTGTGATAATCAATCTATTTTATCTGATATATACATTATTTCGCGACGAAAATACCTTCAAATACGATTTTATTATATGCATTTATACGGCCAGTGCATACCAAAGCGATACGATACAGGAGACGATACTGCGTTACTACTGTGGTGCGACAGCGAGACAAACGCCGTTCATGACATTTAAGGTATGCCTTCATTTGATGAGCAAAAAAATTTGATTACAGCAAAAAACAGAAGCACTAATCATAGGAGAAAGTAGTGGGTGCACCCGTTTAACCCTTTGAAGCATGGTGGGAAGCCAGGTTCCCACCTTCTTTTTTCTCAACTTTTCTCTACAGATTTCATATTTATGAAAATGGGACCGAGAAAATTTATTTATATGATAATCCATATATCAAAGAATGTAACTGAAACTAAGAAAATTGTTTTGCGTGAATTTATAAACAATTACAGATAAACAAATTGAAAAAATCGTCTATTTTCAGGAAAAAATTCATTTTTCAACAAAGTACATAATGTATAAAGATGGGACATGATACTATAAGGTTTTTGGGGTTGCTGATTACGAATCTGAGGTCAGATTTGAGAAATTCAATATGGCGGACCCCGAAAACTCCCTAATATCAAACTTGGTGAGTATCCAACAAGTTTTCAAAAAATATGTCCGCCATTTTGTATCCGCCATATTGAATTTCTCAAATCTGACTCAAGGTTCGTAATCAGCGACCCCAAAAACCCCCTAATATCAAATTTGGTGAGTATCCAACAAGTTTTCAAAACATAGGTCCGCCATTTTGTATCCGCCATATTGAATTTCTCAAATCTGACCTCAGATTCGTAATCAGCGACCCCTGAAACCCTTAAAATTACATGCAATCATAAAAGCGGTTGGTAAGTAAAATGTGTGCTTCAAAGGGTTAACGTGAGCAACATGAAACCCAGTTCGGCGGTTTTTTCTCATGAAATTTCTCAACGCCCGGCCACTCCGGATTGTTTTTAATTAATCCAATAAACAAAATAGGCTTCTTCGTCCTCTGAAATGGTCCACACTCGGTTTATATCGCTTCTCGTTCAGCAAACTGTGGCTATGGGTGATAAACAGGCGATATATGCATGTTGTTGCAGTGTCGGTGTTGTACAAGGGTGCACTGACTTTATCGCTTCCATAATTTGCCATTCTCAGCTGTTAAACCTTAGTTATCGATATCGATAGTTCGCATGCAGCTAAAAAAAAAACACCCTTTATAAAGCTAGCCCAATCCAAATTTATTGAAGTAAAGAGATACAGAACGAAGTTCCAAGTTTGATAGGTTGTGTTGTGATAAGGTACACTGCCGTTTTTTTGTTCTTTCCAACAGTAAAACAAAAGTGGAAAAAAATCCAAAAGTTAACGTTTCAAAATTAACCGAACATACATGTAACAAGCACATAAAAAAGCGTGCCCATTAAAGAGCAATTGGAAGACCTCTGAACGAACAGTAACGGTTTTCGCAGTAGAACACCAAACAAAAATCCTCAATTTCTGGAAAACCCATAAATTCGCTGGGAATTCGCAAGTACATAAAGAAAAGGGGATGGAATTTTGGCAAAAAGCTTTGTTTACAGATGAGTCAAAGCTCAGGCAAACGTTTGTAGGGGGGAAAATTTTTGCTGCACTTAATCCGAAGGATTTAGTATCAACTATCAGCATGGCGACGGCAACGTAATAGTTTTGGGAGTTGTGTCGGAAGAATAATATTAATTGGGGGTAAAATGGATCGGTGCAAATACAAATCTTTACAGGAACAAAATTTGAAACTTTCGGTGGGTAATTTAGTGCTTGTGGCAGGTTGGATCTGTCAACAAGATAACGATCCAAATATGCCACAAATTGTCGCACTGCTTTATTCTGCACCAAGGCAATTAAACAACCGCAAAGAAAATTTAGTTGCCTCGATGTCATGTCGGTTTCAAGCAGTTATTGATGCTAATGAGGAGTTAACTAAATACTAAAAATTATCTAGGATTAAGTAAAGATTCCCAATTAAATTGATTTTTTTTGTGCTGTATGTAAATTTTTTACGCTGTTTTTGCGCTTTTTCCCTATAACTTTGTTATTTTATGTAATAAGAACAAGGGTTTTAAAAAAAACTTTATTATCACAATTTTTAGTAAAGTGTTCGGACTTTTAAACCTACGAAAATAAGGGGTGTATGTAGACTTAGGTTCATAATTGTATACGTTTTTAATTCACTTCCTTAATTTTTGCATAATTTTCCCGTTTTTACATAATTTAAGTAATTGAATATTAGATTGTTATTGCTAGGCAAATATTTTATACAAAGAAATTTCCCAAATGAATTTAAATTTTGTACTTCTATTTTCATTAATTGAGTTTGCTCGATTTCGAGAAATATGAAAATGAAAGAGATTATCCCTCTTGGCATCAACTTGGGAGAATTGTAAAGCTCTAAAAATATAATCTAATGATGATCCTATCAATCTGGCTAGTAGACTTTCGTGCTTTCTTTTTTCGGGGAACGTTTTACGCTATTTTATATTAGAAAAATATTTCTAAGCATTAAAAACCATCGTTTTTGAAACGCTTAATTGTGTTTGTGGGATAATGCAGTTTTTAAAAAACTATGATTGCTTTTCGAAGAGCTGGGTTGCAATTTTTCTCTTTCGACATTATTAAATCGTTTCAACTGAAATAAAGTGCTGTCGGAATATTCCAGATACTTTATTTTTTACTTACTTACCAGTTACGATCAGTGTTCGGACTTCTACCACTAAAGTGGTAGATGTACCACTTTTTTCCGAAAATTTGAATTTCTACCACTTTTACCACGCAAGCTTAAAAATCTACCACTTTTTTCAACTTTTGAAGAAGTCAATCTTTTTCACACACTATTTTCCAAAATATTATTGTATGTTATGAATTACAATATTATATTAGAACCTTTATTCTACTAAAAAAAGAAACAGGGCTGGCAGCACTTTAAAATATCGTCAAATACTTTGCGCAATGAATGATGTTGGCAACAGTGACGTTTGACACATAATTTTGCGTCACTCATTTAATATTGTTGCGTTTTCGTATTTGTTGAAGATGGAGAAATTCCTAAAAAGGTAAACTTTTTTAATATTGAGATTTGTGTACAGAAATATAAAATACAAACTTCTTTAGAAAATATACTGCAGAAAACGTGCCTGCAACGACTGAGTCGTCAAATAATAATGAGCCGACAAAAAAGAAATCTAAGTACAATCAAAAATACAAGCAGGAATGGGAAGATGGTCGGGAATGGTTAGAAAATGCAGACTTTAAAGCATTCTGTAAATATTGCAAAACGTTTCTTGCAAATGATGTAACATTATTAGACCGGCATGCTAATACTAAAAAGCATATGAATGCAGTGAATGTTAATGAAATAAAAAACGATCTACTTAAGTATTATTTATGCCTATGTGACGAATTATTAAAAAGGTTTGACTTTAAAAGCGAAAGATTAAAATTACTTGAATATTTTAACCCTTTTAAAATTCAAAAAGGCGATATGCCAACTATTTTACCCTTGTTTAAGGAATTTCCATTTCTTGGATTTTCGGAAGAAATATTAAACAATGAATGGAGATCTTTCATTGTTTTCAGCAAAAAAAAAAAAACTAAAGATATATTAGAAAAGGATATCTTTCGAGGATAGAAAGCTTTAAGCAAGGAGGAAAATATTTATAGTGAGTTTATGTTTAGCAATTTAAGTAAGTACATGTGCAATTTGGCAGTTTTGCCACATAGTAGCGCGGCAGCCGAACGTTTGTTTTCAATCGTGAAAATTATAAAAACCGAAAAAAGAAATGTGTGATGGTCAAGAAATATATATTCCTTCCAGAAACTTAATACGTTTTCGCAATAGCTTCAAGCATATAGATGGAAATTTTGTTCCAAAAGCATAAGTTTTTTTGTATTTATGTGGTTATAATAGCTTTAAAAAACTGAAGTACAAATTTTTTTTACGAAATCTTATGTGAAATATTATATTTATGTTTGTTATTAACACGTTGGCTGCCAAAGCCTTTTTAGAATTTTGATCGTTCAGTAACAGTGTCATTTAACAATTTTGGTCACCTGAGGCCAACAACTTATTTATGTTCTTTTTTGTTTCTTAGTGCCTAAAAATAAGTTTTGACTACTCGCGACTTTATTTTGGTCGCTAATTTTGCAGTTATAATGGTTTTTTTGTGTCGCACATTTTCGTGCGACATGGCCTGGGAGATCATAAAACATGTTGTGGGGCCACGTCGCACGAAAATGTGCGACAGTAATTTTTTGTAGTTTTCGAGTTGTATTTGATATTTTTAGTTTATTTTACTTAGTTTTCTACCAGGAAGCGAAGGCAACGAGCTTTTGAAAAACCTCTTGCTGTTATTGATTACAACAAAGCCAAATTAGGTGTTGATATATCCGATCAAATGACCGCCTACGCCACCACTCTCAGAAGAGGTGTTAAGTGGTACCGCAAAGTGGCTTTTGAACTGTTACTAGGAATGTCTGTCGTAAATGCTTTTATAATATATAAAAAGGCTACAAACAAACAAATTTCAATAACTAAGTTCCGGCAGGAGACTTCAAATGTTTTGTTGGACTTCATGTCTCCAGAACCCATAACAAAAGGAAAACATTTTATAGAAAAAAGAAAGGACGACAACGGAAAAACAATAAGGCGTGCTTGTGTATTGTGTTATGCCATGTCAAAAAAATCTGCTGAGAGAGTAACAGCTAGAAAGAGCTTGAAAAGGACCACCACCTACTGCCCAATAAACCGCAACTATGTGTAGAATGTTTTCCTAAATATTCCCACCAGAAAAATTAATTTTTGCACTGATCTCCATTAAAAAATTGAATTTTTAATTATAAGTTTATTGTTTTTCTACTGATTTCCATTTGAATTTACATACATATATATTTTTATATTTGTTTTGTTCATAAATGAATTAATTTTTAAAAGAATTAATAAAAAGACAAATTTTAATTTACAACTTTTTTATTATCCAAAAAAATACAATTAAAAATACACAACGGCCATGGGGAAATACACCAAAATGTTCACCACAGGCCAGAGAATCCAAATTCTATGTAAAATTCCATATTAAAATGTACAAAAATGTGTGACGTGGCCTCAGGGTAACATTTACGTGTCGCACGAAAATGTGCGACGTGGCCTCAGGGTAACATTTAGGTGTCGCACGAAAATGTGCGACGTGGCCTCAGGGTAACATTTAGGTGTCGCACGAAAACGTGCGACGTGGCAGCCAACGTGTTAAATAAATAAAGCATATTTAAGTTTTACCTTAAATCTACCACTTTTTTCATAAATCTACCACTATTTTTTTTTTAATTCTACCACTAAACGAAAAAAAAGTCCGAACATTGGTTACAATACAAAACAAAAAACAATTCACAAAATTTTGAACGAATAACGAATTGTTCTCAAATATATTTCTCAGAAAAATATCAGTGCTCCTACTAAACTGCAAAAAATAATTCGAACCCTTCAAGAGAAAGATATACCTGAACGCATTTCAATAAATGTGATCACAGCAAATTTATTGAAGCGCAAAAAATGCGTACTCCAAAAAAGATGCGCATATATGTATGGTGGCCAACGCATCGGTCTTAAGTATTTTTCAACAGCTGTATGCTTTTATCGGAGTTAAGTTCACGATTAGCAACGTTTGAAAATTTTAAAAAATTATTGAAAATTAGCGCTGTGGTCGCAATTTTAGGAGTGCTTACTCCTCCATATTCAGGGCTGTTCTCATGAAATAGAAATCTCTTAGTCCACATTTTGTAGAAATTTACTAAAGATTTGAGCCAACACATTCAATATGTGGAGGCCCTTTGTTATTGGATGCGCCAAAACTTTATAAGAACAGCTAAAAAAAAAAAATCTTAAGCCAAACTGCCAACGTTCTGTCCGAAATGTGTGGGTAGGTTGTAAAAATTGGCTCTCGGGGATCGATCACTGCAAAAATGCACGCAGATTGTTTGAATACGAGACCGTAATTTCGTTTTGAAAATCTCTTTTTTATGCCAAGGGAGGCAAATAAGACACAGTGTTTTTGTGGACCTGCTAAATGCTTAAATAATTTTATTAGAATGCAGGGAAAATCAGACTGGATATACAGGGTAAAAAAGGTTAATGTGCATTTACAGGTTTCTATAATTTAGATTAGTTAACATATGTTTGTACATACGTGTATTACGTGCCATCCATAAATTCCTACTTGTACAAGTAATTAATTATGTACTTTGCTAATGATTCGTTTATTTATTTACCATATTTTCAGAGAAAATGAAGATGAAGCGCGAAAATAACGACGACGGCCCACACTCCGACAAGCGCAGTCGTCGCAATGACGATCAAGTTCGCATTCTTATCCCTAGTAATGTAAGTATCAGATTGAAACTTCACTTGTAAAGAGTTCGAGAAGTATTGAGACTGAATACGCGTTTGAAATTTCAGATTGCGGGCGCAGTCATTGGCAAAGGTGGCCAGCATATCCAAAAAATGCGCACTCAGGTAAAATATTTGAATAAACTTATACATAATTAATTAACTAGTAGCCCGTTCTTAAAAACTCCGTCGTCCATTGCTTCCATCTATCCCTTCCGTCACTTTTAGAAACTGCAGGATATCGAGTCTAGAAACGTTCCTTTTTTTATTATATTATCCCATCTCTTAAAATGATTGCATATTTTAGCAAAATAGCTCTGAGTTGAAAATTTAACCGAATGAACAGTAAATTTTAATTATTAAGCTCGCAATTTTTGTCTTGAACAAAGAAGAATAATTGCTTAAATAACCCGTAAATCAAAAGCTAAATAACTTTGGGTAACTCGTCTAATGCTCTGGCTAGCTGATGCTAGACCCCTCTCATTCTTTCATACTAAAATAATTATTAATTAACTTCTATCCATGCTTTCCTTTATATTGGAACTATTACTTTGGACTATACAGCCAAAAATAGTGTCTACTCTACTTATGCATAAGTTTAGGAACTTTATTTATTATAACATATAACTTAAAAAAATATCTTATTAGTTTTGTTTAAGCTAATGCACTTAACCTCATAACTAAATGAAAAATTTTTCTCTCTTTTCTCTTGTCCCACACTCTCGTTTTATGTAACTGTGTCGTACCAATTCGACTCGAAATGAAACGATTCGATTGTAAAAACTCAAATCGTAAACGTTGAAATATAAACGTTGCCGCGACTGCCCGATCGTTCGCCCATCTACTGCCTGATTTGATCTGCCCCGTACTGGTTTGGCCTGAAATGTATTTCTCAACGATAAACCCAACAAAATACATACCGTAAAATAATAATAAAACTGAACGATATAAATGCCCATGCGTCTGCCCGATTGCCCGCCCGCCCGCCTGCCTGCCTGCTTGTTTATTTGCTCGCCCGACCGCCCATCCAACAACTGAACTGGCCCTGGTCTGATCTGAACACCATCACCAACACCGATGTGCCCGCGCAAAACGTGTAACAAATCTATCTAATCTCTTTAAATCAACAACTTGTCTCAACTCTGATATTTATATCTGTGATGGCATTTCTAATACCATTGCTCCGTCGTGTTCCAATTACTGCCGATCGTGTGTCATGTGAAATATGACTAAAAATAATAATAATAATAATCTAATGGATTTAAACGAATTTGAAAACTGCTCCATACATAATAAACCATATTTATTTCATCTGCGTACCAATTCACAAAAATGTGAATGTAAATCTTGTGGCAACGATACACATATTTATAAATTGTGTATAACACCAATTGACCAACAAAACAACTACTTTTACCGCCAAAACATCACCACTATCATACGCCACCAATCAATGAACCTGACCAAATGTAAACTGTAAACCCAACACTGTCAACCAACCAATGTAATGCAAATGTAAATGCAGTATAAAGCCACTGTATCTGTCGACGACTCTCAAGGCCCCGAACGGTAAACTCTTAACCATTACAATATCTTAAGATTCTTTTTATCTAAATCCAGTGATTATGAAATACCAAAATAATATACAATATCAGTACTTTAGACCTTTAGATTTATGTTGAACTTTTTGGTTGTTCCTTTCTAAAAATTTCGTAATTCGTAATTCGTATATCGTACATCCGCATCTCGATTTTTAACATAACTTGCATTATAATCTCGTAATTGATTGGTTTTTCTTCTTATCGTACCCTAAAATTACTTGTATAAATTAAAAAATGAAAGAGGTAGCTCGGCCTCTAAATGACAAAGAGTAATGTGATTGTATTTATATATACATAAATAATGAAATTATACATATCCACATGCATATAAACATATTTATGTATCGCCCTACACTAAAAAAAAACCTGCGAAGCATAGCATTTTAACCGTTGCAGTCCCAGGGGTTTTGAAAAAACGCTGTCTAAGAATCGCGAGCAGCGCAACTGCGCTTGCTCCAAATGAGTGCGAAAATAGCAAATCAGCTGTGTGCTTGTTTTATTTTATGTCGTGAAATGCCAACGCTAATAAAAAATTTTCAATTTTGCATGATTATATTATAATATAATTAGGGCTGAAGGCCTTAGTAGCCAGCGCTCTTATTAACTTTAAGTGTGTTGATTATTTATAATTTCATATTATTCTTACAAATAAATAGAAGAAAATATAATATAATCCGAATTGTCGCATAAAGTACTCTTTACATTAAAAGAAGTTGTGTGATGCACTTCAGTAAATCTGAACAATCAGTAACTCATCTTCAGTTGTCCACAATTTTCAAAATGTGCTGGGTTTTCTCGACATAGAATTTCAACCGCGCAATCGCGTTGCTTGGGACTTAAATGGTATTGTATCATGTATTACCAAACTTCAGCATACATATTTTACCACTATATAAAGTCTTTAAGTCTACCTCTAAACCGTTGTTACAACGATTAATCTTCTCTGCACAATTGAATTGATAATCCAGAATTATTGTGCCAATAGTTAAAATGTACCTATGTAAGATCAGCTAATTCATAAATTTAGGTTGCATAACAAATAGTCGATATCGCCTGCTATGTTGCTCAAATTCTTTCAAACCATTCACTTAACGATAGCGATAAACGTACTAACCGAATGATTCGATTGCTAAATATTATATTTACTACACCTCATCATCATCAAGACAAAAAAAAGCTCGATATATTAATCACTAGCATCTAAAGATATAAAAATGGTATGTTTTTATTTTATTTTTTTGAAAATCCAATCGTCTGTAATTCTCGTTATAACTCAATTTAACTTTCTCAGTACTATTTTTTTTGTAATTGTACCCCACTTTGTTACATCTACCAATAAAAAGGTAATGACATTTTCATATCTAGATTGGACCGAAGCTAATTCACTTCTGTAAATGTATAATCAGCAAATGTGGTGCAAAATGAATGTGAAAAGAATGGCCATTAAGAATAAATACATTGCCCCGCAGTTACGACACTGCGCACGCCTTTTAATGCTTGCTTTTAATCCCACTTCAAATTATTTGTATGTGTTTGGGTAAATTGAAAATAACAACTACATTGTCGTTCTATGTGTTCATTAACAGTTGGTTATGGAATCCTTATTTTTTGGAAATCAATAAGCGATTCAGTTCGAAGTCATAATTTTTGTGAAATTTACTAACTGCTACATGCAATAAAATTTTTTTAATATTAACACAGTGTTGATAGTATTGATGTTGTATTAATTAGGAATTTATATCAGAATGCCAATGTTCAAAGATACAAGAAAGAGACTGTATAAGAAGCAATGGTGTCATTACCCATTTCCGGTTATTGATAACTCAAGTGTCTGAGAAGGATACCCGACCGTCGTGCAACTTTTACTAAAATCGAATATAAATTGCTAAAAGATTTATTTATTCATAAAAAATATTTACTTTCTTCTTCCGGTTTTCTAATAGTACCATATTGATATCATCGGATTTGGAGTCAACACTACAGATTGTAGCCGAGATGCTGAAATACTTCGAAGAGGTGAGAATTTAAAATTATTATAAAAAGATTGCTAAGAATTTATGTTATGATATTTCGAATTAATTTGTATAAATCTTTATTGCAGCGCGATGATGAAGTTGATGTACGATTATTGATCCATCAAAGTCTTGCTGGGTGTGTAATCGGCAAAGGAGGCCAAAAGATCAAGGAGATACGAGATGTAAGTGGGCAAAATTTTAATTGTTTTATCGCTTAATTTAAATTATTTTTTACAAAATTTTACAAAATTCGAGTTTTGTAAATTCACTTTTCCAAAAAAATGTGTTTCTTGAATTTATTACAAACACTGAACTCTCTTAACACCTTAAGATGTACTTATTAACCTCCTGCGCTGGAAATTAATTTCGAACAGCCGGTGACTATATCGTGTAAACTAATTTATAATGAGCTCTTGCTTGAAATATTTTCTAAAGAGAAGCTTTTAGCAGAGTGTATATAATAAAAGCGTATAGTCACAATATTTAAATGAACATAAATAAAATAAATGGTATTTTAAATAATTTTATTAGTAATTTTGTACAGTGTGATACATTTTAAAACAATCAGGAATGTGCAGATGAGATTTTCGTTTACTTTGTGCAGGAGGAATTTTTCTCGGGAAATGTCCCTAATATTTTACCTGCAAACGCAATGGGGGATGTTTTTATTTTATTTCTATTTTAAAAAGCTTACATGATGCTACAATTATTAGTAAACTCAAGCAAACTCAGCGCTAGCAGCAGAGGCTTTCCGCCTCCGACGATGTAGGTCGGTGCCCTTTAGAAATTTATAAATTTTTTTTGATGTTAGTGGTGATATTTTGCCGAAGTGGTGTGGCCTTTGGGAAGCAAGTTCTAGGCAGGATATCAGTAGGTGATGCACACTGGCTGTGGCTTGGCAGAAGGGCCAGGTGTTGGGTATACTGCCCTGCAATAAGTGTACGTTAGTGATTATGGTGTGTCCAATATAGGTAAATATGTAGGTATGTATGGGGTAATGTGGTGGGTGGGTACCGATGATGGAGAGGCAGGTTTTGTTCGGTTGGGGTTAATGTTCAAATGGGTGTGTAATACGATTATTCACGAAGTAGCTTTGTTTGCCTCTGTTCATGAATAAGTCGGGATATGTCGCTGGATAGGATGACTTCGGATATGATTATAGGTGTGACGGAAATGTCCTTGGCAATTATATAGATGAGAGCATTTTAGGGGTAGAGGTTGCAGATTGAAATTTTTTGCCAATAAGAAGGTTGGGGCTTAGAGTACGCTTTGGATAGAGCCTGAATATTTTGCCCTCCATGTTGTCGTGTAGAGACGGAAGCCCCGATTCGGCAAGAATAGTTTTTGTCGGAAATGCGCAGGTTCAGCGTGTAATCCATAGACAGCTAGACCGTAATTAATGGTTGATAGAATGAGGGATGTTACCACGTTAATCAGTAGAGCTGAGCTAATTAGCGAGAGTTTGCTTGATGAGTATTTAATAATGTTTAACGTTACATATACTTTTCCCCTAACAATAGTGTATGGTATTTAGGAATAGTAACATTTTGTAGAATTTCTGCTGTCATCCGTGAACAGGTTCATCAGGTCCAGCTTCCAAATACTACACCCCGTCCACTCTTCCTTTGAAGGAATGTGAGTGGAGAATGTTCCGCTCGGACTAAGCAGGGGCACGCATTGATCATTCGGCAAAAGGATGAACCCAATGTTTCTAAGAATACTTGATTGTTCATAATTGAGGTCAAAATTGTCGCCTGAGCTTCTCAGTCTGTATTGCATTGAGTGCTAGAGTAGGAGTAGTTCGAGGCTACATCTTTTTCCCAATAGCGCCTTTGCATAAAAGGCTATTGTTGCCTTCCTGATCCTCTTTTCAATGTTGGGCTTCCACGTTAGTTCATTGGTATTTCTTCATGAATAGCACGCGCTCCGTCTTGATCAGATTCACCATCTAACAACTACGTTCAGATATGCCTGCATCAATTCGTACATGACATCTACAAACTTTCCTCTAACAATTAGAACGGCTTTTCCCTAAAAAACCATCGACCATTTGCTTTGAGGTGTTTCTTCCACGAACAACTTTTGTTGGATTAACCTCGTCTTGGAACATCTATACTGTCTAGTGCTGTTTTCTTTCCGACTCATATGCATAGATTCAACGAGAACAAATCTTAACAACCAGATGTTCATGCATTATTGTTTGCATTATGTATGCTAGTCCCACTAATGCCCAAGAATGCCTTTATCTCGCGATGTGTTAGACGATAATATTGCGTTATCAATTGTCGCACAGCATCGATTATTTCAGGCACAACAACCATTTCTGGAGTTACGGCCTTCACAAAATTCATACTGCAAGGGTCAACGAACTCGTATCAGCGTTTTACAGTGGCTAAGTATGGTGCTTCAATGCTAAAGGTCGAAGTAAGTTGATAATGCACTCCTTTCCCGATAATCCACGACGAAAACCCTTATAAATCATCGCACGAAAATTTACACGAGTTAATTTAATCTTTAATTTCAACTCACTGGAAAAGAGCAAATAGAGCTCGTAAGTGAAAACGATATATTCAGGGTTCTAAAAACTAACTAGCTTGTATTTTTTTATTTATTTAATTACAAACGTGAAATAATAATACAATTATTCTTACACGTAAAAAACGGAGCACTTTAAATTAGAACTTCTTAAAAATATATATCTTTAAATTTAGTTCCTCGTGCTTGGACCTTGACGTGGGGGTGGGATTGCGTGCATCAGCGAAGTACTGGGCTGCGCCAACGGAATACTTAGGAACTCCAGAAGGGTCACCCATGTTGGAGATGCTAGTCTGGAAATGTTAGACAAAGACAAGTAGGATTGGACAAACGTAATATTTACGGATGAATTTTCCTTTTTGGCGAATAGTTGCATACGGCGATCCTGATGTTCTGCTGACATTTGACAACTTGAACGAATTGTCCGGTTACTCCATCTAATATTCATGTTTGGGTATTTTTCTCCGAAAAAGGATTTGGTCGTTTATTTGTGTTTACTGCCGATTTCAATGCGATTTTGATGAATAAAATTTACCAAAAAGCATTACTAGCCAATCTTGGATATTCCAAGAAGGCAACGATCCCAAGCACCCAAGCCGAAGGTGTGGCGCATATAGAAAAATATTTCCAGATGTAAGTTTTGTGGTGAAATACTTTTCCTTCAGTATTGGGCTAAATTTATTTTTCACGTTCAAACATTCTATTCTGATCAAGAATTTGAAAACTTGGTTGAACAGGAACAGAGTAAGACTAATTTATTTGAAATCATAATTCTTTAATAATATTTACCTTTTAAAAGCAACTAAATATTTATACATACAAATCACCTCTTTCTCTTCATCCTCTTTTCGGGTTTTTAAAGTCTTATTCATATGTCTCTTGCACTTTTACGAAGTGTGGCAAGTTTAGTGCTCCACCAAGAGGCCACTTCCCCTGTCTCCGTCTTCTTAGTGGACACACTTCCTCAAAACAACCAAAGTACTCGTAACTGAGGATCGCCTCGTTCAACTGATTTAAGTTTTTTAAGTTTAGGGAAAGTTGGCATTATCGTTTCGAGGAGCATTGCAAACGTTTCCCAGCCCGCCTTTCGTGGATACTGAGTTACAATGAATGATCAGATCGATACTCCTCTTCCAATACCAACCATCTTTTTTTTGTGATCCGCCATAACTTCGTTGGTTAAGGTTAGTTGAATTACTTCTTGTCATCTGCTGGCGACAAAAGCAGAATTGTTACTGAAATCTCCTTATTGCCAATCCAGAGGAGAGAATGTTGTATAACAGCTTGTTCCCACGGAAGTTGTACTTCCGGCTACTTAATGCATTGTTTTGGGAGTTTGCGTCTCAACCCACTGTTAGCCCCATTCCATTTGACTCGGTGAACTGAACGATGTCTATAATCTTCATCGAAGAAGGGGGAATATAAAATCCGCACAGCCTTTCTGTCTCTCTCTGAATAACGTTGCGTAGTATTCTAATACTTGCATGGTTTTCATGCGGCGCTCGAGAGTTCGTCAGCAACCTAATTTGCTTTAAACGTTTGGCATGCAGTATTGTCTGACTACGGTCCTGAAACTTTCGTCTTCTTTGCTATGTGACTCTTGCCTTCTGCCCGCACATACCACTGGTCGTCAGCCGTCCTGTTACGCTTCCCAGCTGTTCTTTCGGATGCAGAGTCAGAGATCGAAGGATGCTGAGTACTCGTCTTGGCTATAGTCCCAACTTTCTTCTCCTTTTTGTCTCCTCTTCAGCTGCGTTGCGGATTCCTGTTTCGTATAAAGTTTAACCGTTGTGGAATCCATCTCTCACACCAGTATCCGCTTTTGACGATTATTGGTGCTCTACCTCATTCAAGAATAGGCTTCTCCATAGTGGGCTGACGTTGCCTAGATATTCTTGTTTTCTGTTGGTGACAAAACTTCAATGTTGCTGCCGGCTTGTTACCGACGTTATATATTACCATTGCTGGGGATGGAGTGAAATCCAATAGCTTGTTCCGAAGGATGTTATATTTTTTAATGAGTATGCACCCCAGTACACTGTTAGACCCAATACATTTGTTTCCTTATACTGAACTATTTATGACCTAAAGGTTGATATCGAGGTGGTACTGTTTCCTTTTGTATAACTTAGGGGAGATTTAGTGTATCATCCGACAGTACGCTATCTTTTGACACAGTAGGCCATCTTTCTTGCTCCGTTTTGGTTTAAGTCATTGGGATCTCTGTTTTGCTGGCGGCCTCCTGTAAATATATCTGATGTTGCCTTCACCATTTTAGGATTAACGCTACGGATATTGTCTATTACAGAAGAAGAGAAGAGAATGAAAAATATTGCGATGATGGAAGATACTTTCTCATATCTATTTTTTCTTTGCATCTCATCCTTGCAATGTTTTTCATTCTCTTCTAGTTAGTAGATTTGGTCATTATTGAGAAAATCCACTGTAAAGCATGTCATGAACATTTGTCAAGCGACTGCGTTTTACTTTTGATTTTTGAATCCGGCGCGTAACACTAATTTCAGCTGCTCTTTCCCTGTGCAACGGAATGAGCCTTACTTCGTTAAACTGAGGGGTGTTTTGTGTTTGTATTCCTATTTGCTTACTTCTTCTGCAACTGATGAATGTATAACAGGTGTTGCGTAGTAAGCGGCACAGTGTGTGTTTAAAGATCACAAAACATCTGTCCCTCGTGCTCATTTTTATCCCCATGTTCACTTAAGCGTCTCCTCAGTTTTACGTGCGTATATCCATTCGTACATATGTTTTCCATCAAGGATGCATGAAGCGGCAGATGTGTCGGAATCCATGTATGTATTCTTAATTGATTTTGGCAATGCATTATGTGTGTGGCTCGTGCAGCGAGTTACTCCTCTAGTATTTTCAAATTTCTAAATTTTGTAGATGCTTATAGTACATATATTGAGTTGTTTGATAAATGAGCATAGCAACAGCGCATCTGCCTTCATCATCAATTGGAAGTACCTAGTAGCTCCGATTGTTAATTTAAGTACATTTTGGTGTTTGGACGCAGATCAAATGACATTTTCATATTGAAATAAATATTTTACTATAAGATAATGTGCTTACGCATGCACAGGCGCGAATGATCTCTGCGCCAACTGTTCATATGAATCCGGATGTGTTTATCCCCACTTCCGTTCGTATTTCTTGCATCAGTAACATCGAAGTATATAGTGAAATGTATGTATGCATGTATGTATGTATACATAGATATTTAATGTGACTGCGCACGTCCCCACTTTAGCGCTCTTTATGCTCACGTATGCATTTCTTCTTTCCTTCCTTTGAGTTTAAGGGATAATATTTCCTTTTCGTGTGTTAAAAAACCTTCTCATATTTACGTAATCCTGTATGTAGTAGTGTTAACCGCCACTTTATATATTCCCCAAAGGGTGTTGATAGAGATGAAATTAGTTCATCTTTATATTCTAGAAATCACGATTTTGCAGTTCTTTTCTCACTTGCAACATTTTTATTTGGACAATTTATTTAATTGTCCGCCACTTAACTTGAGATCACTAAACATAATTCAGTATTACTCCGTTACTAATCACTCTTCTCACAGACTACTACATATTAAAAACAAATATATTTTTATATTTTTCTTATGAAAGTTCTGTTAGTTAGGTGGTGTAACGGGAATATGTCGAATTCGCAAATCTGCGGGCGTGCATAGTCTATTAGACGAATTTTTAGTGATCCAGGGTTAATAAAAAATTCAGTTTGTTTCTTATATTTAATTTTATGATCATCATTCATCGTATCTACAGTAAGGCTACCATCTAGAAAATGGGAAATTGGCATTCAGTTTAGCTTTTACCAAATATTGGTTTTTGTTTTTTAATTTTTCTTTTTAATTTTTTTTTTATATTTCTTTTTTATACTTTTTTTTATATTTTTTTAATATTTTTTTTAATTTAAAATTTTTATTTTTTATTTTTTTATATTTTGTATTGTTTTTAATTTTTTTGATATTTTTTATATTTTTTATATTTTTTTTTTTTTGGATTTTTTTTAAATATTTTTTTAATAACTCTTACTGCAATATCGTTGCCGGGAGAAAAAAATGAAAAGCAAATAAACATATCTATAACGTTTCATGAGGCGGCCGCCGTAGTGGAGTGAATTTACGCGAGACTACTATTCGATTGTCTCGAGTATGAAACCCAGCAGGCATTTATAAAACTCGGAGTGTGTTTCTGTCATGAGGAAACTTCTGATAAAAACCATTTGCCGTTCGGAGACGGCATAAAAAACTGATGGTGCCTCCATTTTTTGGAAAGTTCCAGGTTATGTTTTTACCACTGATAATATGACGCTACCTAGTAGAAACCTTCTCATTCGCGAAATTAAATAGTACTTGTTGTTGTGGGCCCAAGAAACATACTGTCAAAGGATTGTGTTCACATGGAGAGGAGTATTAGATGAGTGGATTTAAGAGGGCATGTGAATAGGTTAGTGCGTTTGTTGTTATTTCCCACTGTTTTATATGCTGCAGGTCTTTCTGAATCCTGAGAAAAGAAATATTATTTTTTTGGTGTCACTTGCGGGGCATAGATTGAGTAGATAGATATATAGATTTCTTCGAAGTTTGCACTTGTACCTCATGGTTTTTTGTGCCCTCTGCTCATTACAGTACTTCATCCAGACCCAGTTCCCTTATTAAACTCAGGATAGAGCTGTTGTCGCAGTTGACCGAGATGTATTAACCTTCTCCGCGCTATAGCGCTACAGAAGGTGCGTTGGAGTCTCCCGGGATTGATCGCAGAAAGCACAAGAATCTGTCGGCCATATCCCGATCATTGCAGATGACTGCGCAGTATACAGTGACCTGTGGGAATGCCCGTGAGAATTCTCAGTTTATCCTTGGGGAGAGTTATGAGTTTTTTAAACTTATTTTGGTTGTACCCTCCCAATAAGGATTTCGCCTGGCGTAGCCCCATAGTGGGGTGCCAGCAAGCATCCCTTAGTCCTAGCTTATTATTCCTTAAGGGGTTAGGGGTAGTCAGAGGCCCGAAAAAATGATGATTTTCACGAATTTTTTTTGCTACTTAATTAATTTATTTAACAAAAATAAAAACATAGCATAAAACATCATGTTTTAACTTGACTTCACCAAAATTTCAAAAAAAAAAATTAATAATTGCAAAAGTTATCGCTGTTTGTGTGAAGCCCGTTTCTCCAGAAGTCCCTTGCGGTGAACATCACAAGTCCTTGCAGATTCATCTAAAACCAATCGGATGAGAAAAATTATTTTTATTGATAGATAATCTCGAGCCGGATCGAAGCTTTTTTTTTTTTTTCAAAATGAACAAAATGGCGGCCTCAGGAAATATTTTTCAGATTTTCGGGAAAAAACCAACAGTTAATTGTTAAAAAAAAATCGAAATTTTGAAAAAAAAAATCCTTCGATCAGGCAAAAGTTTTTTATGTTTTTCAAAAGCTGTATAAATTTTATTGAAATCTACGTAGCGGTTTTTAAGTTACAGTGTTCACCAGTTTGAAAAACATAGTTTTGAGAAAAACGCATTTAAAGTTTTGCTATCGGCTCCGGAGCGGCCGAGCGCCCTTTGTTAATTGTTGAATAACTTGAAAAGTATTTGTCGGATTCACTTCAAATTTTTACACAATATTTTTAAAACATTATACTATAAGAAAATGCAAAAAAAACAAAATCGATTTTTTGAAAATTCTGACTACCCCTAACCCCTTAATGGTGTGTTGTCCCGGTAGGCAATGGCAAACCTCCCAGTGTATTTCTGCCATGAAAAAACTCCTCATAAAAAAAAATATCTGCTGTTCGGAGTCGGCTTAAAACTGTAGGTCCCTCTATTTGAAAAAAAAAAGATCAAAGCGCACACCACAAATAGGAGGAGGAGCTCGGCCAAACAACCAATATATATATTACATAAATACATGTACAAGGTGGTGCACAATTAATCATCCAATTTTTGTGTTGAATAACTATTTATTTAAAAACAAAATATTTCAAGTCATGGAAATATTTAATTTGAACTTTACGCGCACCCATTGCTAGTCTGTTTGAATTCTGCATGTGTCTATTTCACAAGTGTTACATACGATTGACGTACGACACTATTTGCAAAAATTATAAATCTTGGCAAATGAAAATAATAAAAATATTAAACCCAAATAAAAAATTGTAACGGCTGATTAATTTTGCCCCATCTTCTAAGAAGACTCCAAGATCAGGAATACGGTTAAAAAGGTATTTAAAAGTGTAAATATTCCTTTCCTCGTAAATGACTTTGTAAATGAAAAAGTGCAGGTTTATAGACCTATGCCGAAGGATTAACACTCAAAACCTTTCTTTGAGAAGGTGTACAACATAAATATTCACGTGCAAATGTATTCGTTTATTTCTGCAATGACGGTGTGTGCGATACCCGAGCACATAATCGTACACTCTCGTACAAACATCCATGGAAAGCCTGGCGGGAACTTAAACCCAGTTTTATTGTATAAGTAAATTTTTATATTTTTACGTGTATGTGTGCGTATATAGGAGCGCATATGTACATAATTTTGTATTTGTGTTTTGTGGCAGTGTACATGCCCACCTCTTCCTGCGTTTTTAATGGCCAACATGGATTGAACGGCAGCTGGTGGACATGAATAAGCATAGTCGCTTGCAACAACCAGCTTAACACTCGCATGTCTACCTGAATGACTTATCTGCTGTATGTGGCACATGCATTTTATTATTTACGTCCTATGCTGCATATGCCCTAAGCAGTTGCTTCGTTTTTTTGGAATTTTTTTTTCAGTTTTGTTGTTTTCTTCTTCATCTGGTCTATCGCTAATTTTGGTAAAAACAGTGTTTCTCTTTATTTTAGAATATGATAGAAGTGCGCCCTGTTTTTCTTAAAAAATAATGCGATCTACAAAAGCACTGCTCGCATGTGCTATGTATGTAGATTTGCTGTGCATACTTTTTTGCCCCATTAAATTTTAATTGTACTACTTCCTGGCCTCCTTGAATTTCTGAAGAGGATAGGAAAAGCGAATGCTTGCTGCGCATGAAATCATAATCATTGAATTCAATGAACTTATTTTTCATTTCGAAAATTCGGTATGGTGTGGTGTTTGTCTCTCTTTTCCTTTTTTGTGCACTCTCTGTTGTTTGTGTATGTGTGAATGTATGCCTGTGCCAGAAACTATGCTTGTGGGTAGGGTAGCTTACACATCCATACGTACGTATATAATACGTATGCATGTATGTAGGCAGATATATTCAATAGAATACGAGAAACGATGAACTGCGCATGTGTTTGCCGAACACCGGTTCCGTTGCGTATCGTAGTCACACAATGCCATGCATGTTTATGGCCAAGTTCGGTTAGTTTTATCCTTTTTATCCTGTGAGCATGAAGTCATGTCAGAGAGAAGAGCATATATCTTGTATATGTGTGCGAGTGTGTGTGTCCGTCCATATCTGTATCGAATGATATGATGTCGTGTATGTATTTTTTTTATTCACGTGCATTTGTATTGGCATTTCCAAGTTCAATCGTACCTACTGGTTCACATGTCGGTATATATCTACTTGTATTAGTATTACTTCAGTATGTAGATAGGACTTTGTGTGTACATACATGCGACTGACTATTCCTGTCATTTGGTGCCGGTTTGGTCATTTCTCAGTATAGTTCTCCCTTATGAGTTGCGTGCGCGTGGTTATTAACAGCAGTCGGCGGTACCCATTGTCAATGCTGACACAGCGTTTCGGAATTCATGAATTCAGTCCAACTAGTTCAATATTAAGATTGGTCGCGGCAACATCTTCGTTCGGCATTTCGGTAACCATATCCTCGTCTGCGCCAGGGATGTCGGATGTCTTTAGTTTTCGGTCGTCGCTCAGTTGTACATAACTGATTTTTATTTTACTTGGAACAATGTCATTGTGAACGTTTTCGTTAATCAATAAGAATAAGAACACTTACGTATTAATTAATATAAAAAAGGCAAATAGAATAACTTAACTATGGGAGAGAAAGGTATGTTTTAGCTGGTTATATTTGGCCTTACATTTACTGATAGCAACTATGATGGCTGTTGTTCGCCCTTCCACTCGTTCATATTCTTTGTGACTACTTTCAATTGTATTCCTTTGGGTAAGCTTTATCTTGGACGTATGTACATATGTGCGCTGGTATGGCAAGGCTTTTAGCTCTGGTGTTGGTGGATGTTAGTGGGTACATTGCCGATTGTGTTTGTTCATGTTCATAATTAATAAAATTGTTTTGTTATTACAGGTTCGTGTACTTGGAAGTGTATGTTTCGCTGACTGAATGATTGAATGTTGGTTGCATTGAAGGGTGAACAAAACAGGCTTCTCATTCACTTTGTAAGGCTGTGACTCAACTTTTCAGCTTCGTGTCAAACTTTTGTGTTTGTAGGTTGTGTAAAAGTGTCGCCTTACATTCCTCTTCGGACCCCTCTGGCCTCTTCAAATGTAACTGTCGCCTATTTGGTCAAGCCTCTATTATATCGTATTGTATCGCGTGGTGTGAATTATTGTACCATAAAAGAAGGGAATAACTTTGTATCACTGCTTCTACCAATACTACACACACGAAAGAATTTGATGTTCAGAAATGATGCAATCCTCGTAACATAAATTCAAAAAGATTTGCTTTCAACATAACGAATCTGTGGTTTAAGTATTAGCAAATTTTTCGACTAGTACAAAGTTTATTCTACTGGAATTACACATTTGTGGACTTTCAATATAAAAACTTAATTCGATTTAACACTTTTCGCCGAACACGCATTCAATTAATGGGGTTTAGCGCTTAAGAATTCATATAAATACATTTTTTTTATTATTGGCTTAACCCTCGGTTGGACAACTTTTTTTTAAAACCTTCAGCTGGGCACCTGGTCTGGCATTATTTCGTCCTGTTCGAGGATCCTTTTTAGGAAGCTACTTGGAAGTTGATATAACAGGCATGGATATTAAAAACTTGATGAATTTTATCAGTAGTACGAAGAGGATAACACCACCGTAAATCAGTCATCGTACGGTTGTCTTCAACAAATACACATCCCTTCCTCGTCTTTCCTTTCTTCCCCGCATCTTATCTTCTTTAAATGGTATCGCAAATGACGGATTTTTGAATTTCGTCCAAGTGTGCCTTCCCTATGGGCAACCATGTCAAACTAACCGAACCTGGAAGCTCAAGTCCGTTAGCTGTAATAGAAATATGTTAAATTCACACCCAAAGTCGAAATAGTCTGGCTAGACCTGGGTGCCCAACGGAGGCTTAAAGAAAATCTGTTAGCTCCAATTTTTTTTTCTAGAGCACTCGTATATGTACTTGCATACATAGATGTACATATGTATGTACATAAATTACTTTGGAGAAAAAGAAATCCCTTATAATTGGGATATACTACTTAGATATTAAATTTTTTTCAAACGTCTTTCTTTTAGCGCCTGATTTTTTATTAATATATTTATATTTGTTTTCTTTTTTTCAGAAAATTGGATGTCGTATTTTGAAGGTTTTCTCGAATGTTGCACCGCAAAGTACAGATCGAGTGGTGCAAACTGTCGGCAAACAGTCCCAGGTGATTGATGCTATACGTGAGGTCATCTCGCTGACAAGAGAAGTAGGTTTTCTTTGCATTTGGAATAGAATAAGTGAAAATATTTATTGTCTGTTGTTTAATATTTTCAGACCCCCATCAAGGGTCCAGTCCATAATTATGATCCAACCAATTTTGATCGTATGTACGCCGACGAATATGGTGGTTACGGCTCTGGTGGTGGCGGCGGCAACGGTGGTGGTGGTGGTGGTGGCAACAATCGCCAGTCGCGTGGTGGACGCGGTGGTGGCGGTGGCGGTGGTAATGGTGGTGGTGGCGGCGGCGGCGGCGGCAATTTTGGCAACGATCGTGGTGGACGTAATGATCGTAGTCGCAGCGGCGGCCGGCGTGATAATCCATTCATAAATCCATGGGCTAACGATGATGGTTTCGGAGGCAATAATGGTGGTGGCAATTTCGGCGGTGGTAACTTTGGAGGAGGTGGCGGTTTCGGTGGCGGTAATTTCGGCGGCAACGGCGGTGGATTTGGTGGAAATAATGTACCATCTGGTAACTTCGGCGGCGGCGGCGGCGGTGGTGGTGGCGGTGGCTTCGGTCCTGGCAATCAAGGCAACTTTGGTGGTGGCAACCCAGGTGGCGGTTTCGGTGGCAACCAAATGAATAGCGGTGGAAACTTTGGTGGCGGCGGCATGAATCAAGGCGGTGGGTTCGGTGGTCCAAACAATAACAATGGCATGGGATCTGGTGGTGGAGGTGGTATGGGATCAGGTGGCTCTGGAGGTTTCGGTCCAGGACCCAACAACAATGGACCGAATGGTGGTAATTCCGGAAATCTTCCGAATGGTCACGATCCTAAAAACAGCACGCAGGTTACCATACCGAAAGATGTGAGTACATTGTGCAAGTATATAATAATATATTGAAAAGTTTGACTAATTGTATGTGGTTTTTTTGCAGTTGGCTGGTGCTATAATTGGCAAGGGAGGCGGCCGTATTCGCCGTATCCGTAATGAGTCTGGTGCCTACATTACTATCGACGAACCGTTACCTGGTTCAACTGACCGTATCATCACCATTTCCGGTAACCCTAAGCAAATCCAAATGGCCCAGTATCTTTTACAACAGAGGTTGGTGTCGAACACATCCTAAAAGTATGAACAAGTTCTCTAACTCATGAAATTATCGAAAAAACAAAACTCATATTCATTATAATTCACAAAGAAAAGTAAGAAAATACTAATCAATTGATCGATAATCTTAACATTTATATGTGTACTAAAGTGGTGATTGTGGTTAAATGGTCTAAAGTGTGTTATTCAAATAATGGGATATTCAAACGCATAGAAACGCTTGTGCTACTACATTTTTCGCTCAACTAATCGCTGTCAGATACATTTTGCGTGGAAGACTAGTGATTTTGTTGTTTTGTCTCACAAGTAACAATAAATCCCTTGTCTTCTTACAAAGTGTATTAGTGCCTTCATTTACATACATACATAGATATATACATTTATAAATATAACTAATCGGTTTTGTTCTCCATGGGTTTGTTTCAGTGTTAACAAATATTGTATATGTGTCAAATTTAACTGTTAGCATACTAAAACCTTGTGGCTATGTCTCCAAATATGATATTAAATTTTTATACATTTAAATGACCATTCAGCAATATTAACTGTATACTATTTTGTTTTGCAGTGTGCACGAGAACAACGGTCGGCGAAACTTCTAAGTCATACATCGCCAAGCTATGGATGTCAGAATGCGTCCATGTTTTTGACAAACAAAAAATATATACGCAAAAAATATTACCTTTAAGACTTACAACCTCCTTAAATTTCATTAATTCTACACTTAATATGATTTTATTCAGAAATCTTCGTTTTTAATTAAATTAAAAGAACAATTAACAATTAAAAAGACCAAATAAGCAAACTATAATAAGAGTTGATTAATTTTTTGTGTAAATTCCCACCATATCTTGATTATTGTCATACCAGCTAAGTTCTTATAAATTCCAAATGAGTGTAAGAGGGATCATAATACATGCATACATACATATTTACAGTCCGAGCGCTTAGGATATCCTCTCGATATTGCAAAAATGTGATTTTAATGTTTTCCACATACAATACTGAACATTGCGTCCGATCTGTTGATGTTATAGGTCTTGAAAAGTGAACTTGTGAAATGTGTATGCGCCCTTTTACAATAGTCTCATTGTATTAATCAATTGTCGGAAATTTATTCTTTGACGACGTGCAAGACGTGACGAAATGGAGAAAAAGTATTTAAGATTAAGTCTATTGGAAGTGGAAAGTGTCACTATTTCATGAAGCAAGTTCCGTTAACATCAGCGGGTTGGATGAAACACCGTTACAGAAGTAAATTTCTAGAAAGCTCTAATGAAAATATTAAAAACACGTTTTTCTCTCTAAGGGGAGATAGCCACACTGCTACGGACTGTGTATGTAGATGATTAACCCAAAATTTTGATTTACAAAAACAAGTACTATAATACCAAATAGATTACAAACTAACTGCATTAGTTGTAAGGTCTATTAAAATTGCAACTGAGAGTTCGCGTAGTTTTTAGCAGTTTCATTTGTGGAAACTTGTGCATACCATACAACCAACAATTTACTAACTATATTGTAAAAGATGTAATTATTCAGACATTACACAGAGAATTACGTGGTCTGCTATTTTTCTTCTCGCTATTTAAATAAGTATATAGAATTCTTGTTCTATACGCATAAAGCGAACTTTGTAAGATTTCAAAGTACATATAATAAAGATATAAATATAAAATAAATACTTTTTGCGTTGACTTTTAATTTCCAGCAATCGGTTCCTAGAAATTCCAGATGACTCGTATTTTTAGAATGAGTTTGAGTGAAAGCCGAAATGCAAAAGAAAATAATGCTGTGCGTGCAATAATTATTGTGATGTTTGGATCGAGATCCAAATTGATGGATTTCAAAATATTATTGTAGGTATTTTGTGCTATGGATCACGTTCCACCAATATTTCACTCTAACGGCCAATAAACAATATGAATCGATAGTATTACGATCGAAACATCGTGATATTAATTGAACGTGAAGGGTTCGCCTAAGAGTTTTTTAGGCATGCACAGTAGAAACTTGATTCTTGCACGAAATGAAAACCGGGCTCGTTGCAAGTTTCGAGGTTGTCGCAAGTACTGAGGTATTTTTTCCATACAAATTAAAATAGTTTTATTACTGATAACAATCCAAGTTTATTTGTTTTTAATATATTAATTAAATTCACTTTAAAGCGATAAGTTTCAATGATGCCACAATTCCAGCCAGACGCTTTTCAAACGGTTTTTGAAACGATGACTAAATTGAAGTTCGGTAAGAGCGAGCATCCCATACACTTAAAAAGCATATTGCTTTGTTCAGGTCGATATTTCGCAGTCACTCAGCGATAGTTTCTCCACGAGCGACAATGTGACTTAAGAGGGATTTTTTAAAGGGTGATTTTTTAAGCGCTATAGGAAAGTTTTTCAAAAAAACACGTAAATTCAGAAAAATGCATGAAATTTTTATTTAAATCGATAGTACAGTAATTTAATGTTTCAAGATTATTTCATGCAAATGTTGACAGCGACTGCGCTTCAAATGGTCCACCCGCTTAGTCCAATTTTGGCATACTCTTTCCAATGTTTCGCCCGCTATCTCACATATAAATGCTTTAATGTTGTCTTCCAATGCGTTAATTGAAGCAGGCTTGTCTGAATAGACATGAGCTTTAACATAGTCCCACAAAAAATAATCTAAAGGCGTTATATCGTACGATCTGTGTCTCGAACGTGAAATAAAATGTTCACCAAACTCGCCTCTCAACAAGTCCATTGTTACGCGTGCTGTGTGGCATGTGGCCACGTCTTGCTGAAACCACATGTCATGCAAGTCAAGCTCTTGCATTTTGGGCAAAAAAAAGTTGGATATCATATCACGGTAGCGCTCACCATTCACAGTTACGTTACGATTCGCAGCATCTTTGAAGAAGTACGGTCCAATGATACCTCCAGCCCATAAACCGCACCAAACTGTGACCTTTCTGGATACATTGATAGCTCTTGCAATTCTCTGACTGATCTTCACTCCAAAATCGACAATTATGCTTATTTACGTACCCATTGATCCAAAAATGAGCTTCGTCGCTGAACACAATTTTTCGATAAAAAAGTTGGTATTCGGCCAACTTTCCAAGAGCCCATTCACCAAAAATTCTGCGTTGCGGTAGGTCGTTCGGCTTCAATTCTTGCACCAGCAAAATTTTCCACGTTGTTGAGTAACAGAAGCCCAATTGCTGCGAACGGCGATGAATGGATAATTGATGGTCATCATTAACACTGGCCGATACAGCTGCGATATTTTCTTCAGTTCGCACTCTATGTAAGCGTGTTGGTGGTTTGATGTCCAATAATGTAAATTTGGTTGTAAATTTAGTCACAATAGCTTGAATAGCCGCTTCATTGGGTCGATTAAACTGATCATGAAATGGAAGAAGCGCGCGATAAACTTTCTTAACAGAACACACATTTTTATAATAAAATTCAATGATTTGCAAGCGTTGTTCGTTTGTAAGACGATTCATGGTTAAATTATAGACCAAACTGAAGATGTTTGACAGTGAAACAAAACACGAAACGTGAGTCAACTGCTCAAACCAACTGTTGAAAAAGATAATAGCTAAAAAATCACCCGTTATATTAGAGCCTTACAGTTTGGAGGGAAGCACATTATCGATATTTGGCCGTCGTAGCTCTATAACTCGCCGTCTTTGGGATGGCATGGATCATTATCAATAATAAGTGCTTTTTCAGAAAGATTTTACGATCGAAATAACTCTTTTACTTGCTTATTTACTTATTAACAATTTTTGATTAAAACGGGATTATTGGTTTCGACAAGAAATTAAAATACCTCTGGAACAAACTATTTTTCAAATAAAGCTAAGGTCATCCAAGCAATTTTATTTCCTTTGTAGACAACAGGCATATCAGTAAAAAAATTTAATGAACCCGGATTCGCCGATTTGCCAATAATCATTGTTTTAGTTTTATGATTTCCAGCGGCATTTTTACAAGCAAGAAACATTATTCTCTCCTTACTGATCTTATGCACCGTAGCCGAGATATCTTTTGAGCGCACGCGTAAGAGCTTCCAAAATAAGTCAAGCTCATTCGCATTGTATATCTGCTCTTTTGTCAAAATTAAGTCCATAAAAGTTTTGTTAAATTTGTCCAAAAATGGGTTCATGGATAATTTTCTTATTTGATAATTTTTCTCCGCAAATTTTTAGCCATCGTATTCCATGCCACTTATTAATGTTTGCAACAAACCATTGCTAGAGTTCAAGCCTCCAGACTTCTTGAATTTTGGTATGTAAAACTTGGCTTTCTCTTTTATCATATCACTTGTAATTGGTATGTTTTTGGCCCTTTGTTTCGCAAACAAACTGAACATCGCCTTTTCCATATTTGGAAACTCGAGAAATCTTGAGAGTTTCTTAATGAGTATTTCCCCTACATTAGTTCAGCTGATTCAATTCAAAAAATGTCATTACCAGAATTCCATTGACGGTACTTCCCCGAGCTTTATACTCAAAAACAATAATGTTGCAAGTATTGAGGCAAACATTTTCTAATGTTGCAAGAAATGAGTAGGCAATGAAAAGAAAAATATATTGTAAGTATCGTACTGTATACATATATAAATATACACCGTTTGATTTGCATCATTTTGATTTTTTAGAAAACGCAAGCTTATAAGTGGCGATGATTGCTGTGAGGAGATCTTTAGTGACTCCATTTTTTTCACTAAAAGTTAGAAAATATCAATCTTATTATAAAATTTATGACAAAATCACAAATGAGCGATTCCATGTCAAATGACCCAAGTATTTTGCCGTAGATTTTTCTGAAAATTGATTTATTTGTTAATTTGAGTACAAAGTATTTTAAAAAAATTAAAAAAAAAAAACGATTTCAGTGTTGAAAATTTTTGTATCGAGTGTTTTAAAGTAAAATATCTTCGGTTATTTTAAGCATTTTTATAATTTTTTATTTTTAACATTTTTTTTTTAATTTTTTTGATTTTTTTTTGTAATTTGAAAAACAAGTTTCACTGCGCAATTGATGTGGAGGACGAAAAGTAAGTACACATAGTAACAAATGTTTTAAAGTGAAATATCTTCGGTACTTCTCAACATTTTTATAATTTTATTGAAAAATTTTATTTTTTTGAAAAAAAAAACCTTTTTTTTTAATTTTGGGATTGTTTTTAATTTTGTTATTGTAATATTCAGTATAGTTTCTTTACGTGTATTTTGCAACCGACCTGCAGAATAACATTCAAAGTCGTATCATTTATATCTATACAGGTTGGTCCATATAGCGGTTGTTTTTTAATCAATTATTTTGGTAGTGACTGCTCTTTCACGCGGGAAATCTCAACGGAAAGTCAGTTTCATACATATTTCCGCGGAACGAAATGAATGGCTTCATAACTTGAACAACATTGGAAAATATTGCAATTTTTTTTCCAAAGCCAAAGCAGTGCGTTTATTGAAGACAAGTCAAAATCACCTTTTCCATGTTAACAAGCAAAATTGCTATACCTGTGTATGTATTGACCATCCTCAGAGCGTGAGAGTTTGGAGGGGAGGCCCATTTTTCTTCGAAAAGGTTGCTGAAAACAGCATTTTGGTCAACGTTGAGCTCTACAGAGTCTTGATAAACGACCTTGTGTGGCTGGAAATCGAAGACATGCACTTCGACTATTTTTGATTGCAGCAAAATGTTGCGCCATGCCACACGGCTCAAGCACACTAAGATCGGTAATCTGGTTATCAGCCATTTCGACGATGCCAACTGGCCAACCCGGAGTTGCAATTTGACGCCGTTAGACTTTTTTGTGGGGTGACGTGAAGGATCGATGCTATGCGGAAAATCCATTAATGATCCAGACGCTTAAGGCGAATACTGAGTAAGGCCTTGGAAAATTAGGGTACCAGGATGCGTTACTGTGAAGCCAGCTGACACAGTCATATGTCAAATGCCTACACTTTCGAATAAACCATTAGTATACAAGAATAAATTGATTTTTTAATTACTTGAATTTTTAAAAAGAAACCACTGTATGGACCACCGTCGACATGCATAGTTACCACACTGCACAGTGCTTGCTCCCATGTGTGAAAAATAAAAAATTAAAAGCTTCGAAATTCCCAAATTAATGTTAAAATCTCATAGAGAGGAACGCGAACTCAATTTAAATTATCTGTTTCACCTCAGAAGTGAACACATCCTCAGTATCCTATTTACGCGTCAACAAAGGTAACCGCAACTCCATTGTTCTGTTTGTTATTTCTTAGAGCTCGGTGTGTGAAAAGTGTTAATGATATGTGTTGCCGAGGAAAAAGATATGTACCTTGAGGTATTTTTAATTATCTAAATCCTTTTATACTTTACTGAATTTTCCTAATGTGCCTAAGTACAGAGTACAAGGTGAAGTCCAAAATAAACAAGACTGGCGTCATAAACATGTTTTTGATGGCGCCATATTTTTAATGAGTTTGTCCGTTCGAAGTTGCATCCCTAGCGGACTTCCAGTGAATGCTTGGTGACATTCGTATCAGCGGAAGCGAGGTTATTGCGTCAAAAGTGTCAGTATGTTTATGTCATCGGTACCAAAATGAGTTTCGAATAAAGAGCTAATATTAAATTTTGTTTTAAAATCGGTAAAGCGTTTATCGAAATATTTGAATAGATGAAAAAAGTTTATGGCGATGATTGTCTATGGGGGCGTCCATAAATTACGTGAGGTGTTTTTTCAATTTTCTGAACCTCCCTCCCCCCCTGATGAGATGTCGTGAGATTTTATTCAACCCCCTCGCCCATCCCCCAATCTCACGTGAGATTTTTCAAAATGTGGGTTTCTTATGTAAACGCGTTAGATTGTTATTGTAAAAAGAAAAAAAAATTGCTTCGTGCTTTTATTTACGACTAGTTAAGACTAGTAATCAATATTGCTGAGAGTTTAAGTGTAATAAAAATTTAACAATACGAGTAGAAAACTTAAATCGTAACTACTGCGATTAAAAACAGAATATCTACTCTAATTCAGTCCATGGAGAATCATGCGCGGTTTCAAGAGAGACTATTGGGACCAACATGTCCATATGATTTTCAGTAAAATCATCTGCTCCTTCAACTTCGTTCTGATCTAGCGATTCTAAGCCGTTGACGCTTGCGCACAGTAACTCATTAGCTCGTCTTGCGACAATCCGTGAGGGTCGCACTTTGCGGTACATACGCGCTTGATTAGCTGGTGCAATGTGAGCTGCTCGCCTGTGCTCTGCAGCTCTTGTGATAGATGCGAAGTAAATACCGCATGTACTGCAGCATATTTTCTCTAAATCACGTATACTTGGGCAATAGACATCATAAGGCGTGCTGATAAAGGCATTCAGCGGTTTAATCGGTAAGCGTATTAGAAATGGAGCAAATGACTTTCTGTCATGTTCTTTAAAGTCCGGAATTATCAAACGTCAATCAACCTAAGTGATAGGGTATGGAGGTGGCAGAAAACGGTCGTGAAGAATCATATGCAGATCACTCCGGCGTGGGCTGCAGCAGTTCCGATCATCGCATTTCACAACCTAAAAAAAAAATTAAAAACAATTTCCTTTTGTAACTCTTAATAAAAATTTATTGACATTATTGACGCTCGTTAAAAAACTAAAAAAAAAAAAAAAAAAAAATTGGCACGCATAAAAATTTGATATGAATCAACTGCAATGTACCAGGAGTAAATATTGGCTCTCTCTAAACAAAGAAGGTTGGAACCTGTCCGTGTGTCGCTGCCACTCAGCTCGTTCGCTCTTGTTCATCGAGTCGCGCGTTCGGCTGATAGTGGCGCGAAAGCAAACGAAGGGCTACACTGTACCGTAAATTCAGATTAAATTGAGCTATTTGGTATAAAACAAATATGGTGGTTTGACAGCAGTAATGTATAACGTCGAGGTATGAATGAAATTATTTTCTTTCGAACGAATTAGTGAATGATTTTAATCATGCTACGATTACGCTAAGATTAAATCTTAAACATGTACAATCTGGATAATGGACCAAAATAGTATAATTTTTTTTTGTTTTATTCAGAAAAAAAAAATTGCGTGATATTTGCCGAGACCGCCCTCTCTCTCCAACGTAAGATTAGATGAGATGTTACTCGACCCCCTCCCCCCTTAAACATCTCACGTAATTTATGGACGCCCCCTATCTCGTGCTAGAGTTCATGAGTGGTTTACACGTTTCAAAGATGGTTGTGACGACATAAATGACAATGAACATACGGGCCGCCCAAGATCAGTAATCACCGAAAACTCCATCGAACTTGTTCGTAAATTTATTGAAAATGAACCGAAATCATCGTTGAAATTCATGGAATCGGAGTTGAATATCTCAAAAACATCGATTTATCACATTTTAACTGATCAATTGGGTTTACGAAAGGTCTGTGCACGTTTCATTCGGCACAAGTTAACTGAGGACTAAAAATTCCTCAGAATACAACATTCGAAAGACCTCATTAAAGAGTCGAGAAAATACTAGAACTTCCTTTAGAAGATTTTAACTGGTGATGAAACGTGGATTTAAAAGTGAGAAAAATAGCTGATCGCAAAGTCAAAATAAAAACGAATTAAAAATTGCGATTTGCAATTTATAAAGGAATGCCCTTCATCTGGCAGCGATGATGTAATGGAAAAAATTACAAGATGAAATCATGTGATCCGAAGCGCGTTATTTTGCATTTTATTTGCTTAATTTTATTTTTATTTTAAAATTTTGTGATTTTTCCGGCTAACAATTTAATCAGCTGTTCCTAAAACTTGCAAATTGTTACAGGTTTTGCTTTCATGTACTTTGTTTGATAGTTTTCTCTCGAATTCTCGGAAATTAAGTTACTGGATAATTTGTGCAGGAACAGACCTATTGCCTTAACTTAAATCACGTTTATCCGCTCCTATGGCAAACAAGTGCATGACCTGGTCTCAGGCGTCAAATGCACCCAAGGGGCAAAGCGGCTATCGCATAAATCAAGAAGAAGAAGAAATTTGCCATTTTTTTGGCATCATAATTAATTTTTCATTAAAATTACTTTTTCCCCATATTTAAGCTAACATATTTACAAAAATGTAATATGCGAATAAAGGAAAATTCCAAATTCACATAGGACAGGTAAAAAAAGCAGTTCATTAAAGAAGTTTGCAACGGGTCCACAAATTGTAATGGTGTATATTTATTGTTTCTTTATTGTAAAATTGTACAAATTTCAATATTATTTGGATTTTAATATGTATAATATATTAATATGCATAGAATTAAGTTTAAAAACAATTGGTGTTAATCATAGAAAACTCTTAGGGCTAATGGGTAATTCTCACATTTACACTAAAATTATTGTAACAACATTGCATACAATCATAAATAAGTTTGCATATGTATTAATGCGCATTTAGTTTCGCTTCGATGAATTGATTAGGTATTTACAGCAGTGCGTGAGTAGATGCTTTTCGCCGGACGATGAAGAGTTGCTATGATGTGCAGCCATAGCTCCAGCTTCTCGGGTGTAGATATCCAAGCCATATTGACCCTCTTCGGGAAAGCTGTGAAACATTTGAGTAATCAGAGTTCACGTTAATTACCACGTCTACTATGGGCTTGCATATATTGTATAATATATACGAAGTTGTTGTTTGTTTTTTTTTTTTATTTGTTTATTCTGCTACTTACTTTATTATGAATGTCACAATGTCGTCCAAGGTGCTGTGCGTCACGTACTTAGAGAGTTTCTTCTCTTCAATTCCGTTCTTGTGCAGTGTGGCCATAAAATCTGTCAGCGGACGTGACATGCGAAACTGAAGGTCCAAACCTCGCCCGGCAAATATAAGTGGATCCTGAAAATATCAAACATTGATTCGGTTTTTATTTTGAGTGTTTAAGGTAAGTATTTACAATTACTCGTTTACCTGGTGAGTTATTGGTATTAATCCAAAAAGCCGTGTCGCTTTGGTTGGCCCCCATTCCCCACTTGCGCAATCCGGCAATGGTACCATCACTGTTTGTAATTCTTCACAGCATATCTGAAGATACAAAAGAAGTAAAATGTATATATGTATTCAAGTATAAATTAATCATAAAGCCTCTCATTTTCGCCAAGCGTTAGCAAGTGGCAATTAGTATAAATAAACATATCTTAGCAATGCTGGAAAGGGTTGTGTAAAATTACATTTGTTTGTAGAATAGTGAGCCGGTGTTAATTTTGAATAAAATACAATTTTTTAGGAAACTATTGTCATTTCTCTTTATTATGATAAAGACCACGAAATGCAAATAGTTCCTCATCTAAAGGGTGGTTAAGTTTCAAGGGCCAGTGTTGATTTTGAATAAAATACAATTTTTTAGGAAATTATTATCATTTCTCTTTATTATGATAATATTGGTATGACTCAATTATGTACGGAATAAAATATTGGCCAAATGGCCGCCACGGCATCGGCGGCATACCCCCATCCGATAGTCTAAATTTTCGATGACGCTGAGGCATAATTGAGGTTCTATGCCGTTAATGTGTCGAATTATCTCATTCTTTATCTCTTGAATTGTTGCTGGATTTTCAACGTACACCTTTTCTTTCAAATTACCCCAAAGAAAGAAGTCCAACGGTGTCGTTGACGTTTAGGTGTAGTTCACATTCAACATCGGCCCTTGAAATTTAATCACCCTTTACCAGTTTTATGAGGTATAACCGTACTTGCTAGCGCCGAATCTTGTTCGACGACTTTGTTGTTGATTTTGCATGCAAATTTTCGGCAAGTGAGCAGAGCTCAGAGATAGCGAGTAGAGAAATGGCGAATAGAAGACGCCTTTTGTTTGAAGCCACCTAACTCACAAGCGACATGCTTAGGCCAGTGCTTCTAAGTATAAGTATTATATTTTTTACTAGTCAAAAGGCTCGTCCTACGACGGAATCAAACCACTTTTCATACTTTCCAGCGGAATGCTTTAGAAACTATTGAAATTACTTAACAATTTGACACACAAATTATTATAATAACGCAGTGCAACCAAATCATATGCAACGTTGGATTCAAGAGACATTCTTTTTTATTCACTACCCACTAGAATTTCGAAAAAAAATGATATTTTTTCATGTTATGATAGTTCATACTTTCAAAAATATACTTGTAAATTTTTACATTGAATTTCTTTGTAGTTTAGACGTTACAGCCCTTTAAAACGAAACCGCTTTGGAGTATGACGCCCAGGTATAAGCGTGTTTTCTCGAAACTATTTTTTCCGATGTTGCTCTCTGGTCAAAATAATGAGACACGTATTTTTTTGTTTGACCGAAAAAGTTTTTTTTCAAGATTTATCGGCTCAAAATCGATTTTTTTAATTATATAAGAAATTTTTTTTTAATTGATCAAAACTTGGTCAAAAATGAACCGATTTTAATGATTCAAAAAAGTAGTTGAAAACTTTTTATTTTGCAAAAAACAAAAAGTGCGACATTTTTTCGAAATTCAATATTTCAAAAAGAGTATTTTTTTTTAACTTTTTCCAAATCAAGAGGTCACCTCAAGCTTCACCTTCAAGCTGAATGCCCAGTTGCTAAAATCAGTTGTTTTTAAGTAATGAATTTTTGAGTAAAAAGCTGTTTCCCACTTTTTGTTTTTTGCAAAATTAAACATTTTCAACTACTTTTGTGCTATTGTTTGTACATGAAGTCGCTCGTGCAAGTAAGGACGATCATTTAGAACCCAGAATCATTAAAATCGGTTCATTTTTGACTAAGTTTTGATCAATTAAAAAAAAATTTCTTATATAATTAAAAAAATCGATTTTGAGCCTAAAAACGAAATTGCCGATAAATCTTGAAATAATTTTTTTTCGGGCAAACAAAAAAATACGTGTCTCATGATTTTGACAAGAGAGCATCATATTTGAGTTACATCTAAATCGGGAAACATGTCCCGAATAGCCCGGTTGAATTGAAGTGGAAAGCATCACCCAATGATTGGAATCTAAGTACCCTCTGCCCTATCTATAAGAAGGGCGATTCCACTGCTTGCCTAATTATTATCACACTATAAATCTTCTCAGTATTGTTTACGAAACCTGTAAAATAGCGCAAAAAAAACAAGTTCCACATGGATAAAATAATCGATATATCCGAAAAATGGAAACAAATTTTTGATTAAAGTGGTGATATCATTTTTATAATAAAACGTGACAAAGTTGTTAATTTTTGCTCAAATTGACACCGTAAGGCCTGGTAACTCGTGAGTTTTTTAAGTGTACGAGTGTACGTCGGAAAAAAAACTCACGTTCATCCCTTATACATTTTGATATTTAATTTCAACTAATTTTCAATAAAAACATAGTTCGTTCTTCAACAAAAGCTCATAAATCAGCATTTCAAACTTTGTGCAAAATTTAAGAAAATTCATCAAAATTATTGATTTTGTAATCAGAATATTTCGAAAACTTTTGAGTATGTAGTTTTATCCCCATCAAATTTTAGTGTAATAAAATGAAAGTTTGAAGCGCTCAAATATCGGGTTTTAAATGGACAAAATGTTAGAAAAAAAAATTCTACAAAATCAAAACTGAATTCCCACATAATTGCACCGCAATTGGATGATAATTGTTTTATAGCGTAAACAGACGGGGGCACGGGGGCGTTAATGACACTGACAGACCGTTGTTACGCGGATAAGTGAACTGCTGATTTGTTGGAAAGCCCTGTCAGTAAAAGATGGACCACAGGCGACAAATAAGGGTATCAGGTGCCCTGATACTAAAAAATAATTATTTATTTAAAAAAATCTTAACTTGCTATTTCTCAAACTGCTCCGAAATATTAAAACAATTAATGTAAATAATAAATAAAATATAAATAATAGTCATTTTTAGGCAATGTTTCCATGCAAGATTTTCCTAATCCTCTTAAATTATGAAAATTAAGTCTAATTGTCAATCCTCATTAGTTGCACTTAATTCCTGAGATAATCCTAATTAAGTCGTTAATCCCGATTAACGTTATCGTCTGTCTAGTCTATTAGTGTTCTTAACACTATGTAATCCAAAAAAACTCATTATTAAATCAAAAAAAGGTATCACGCAAACTTCTTAATTTAAGCAGAGGGGCCTTATGTGCTTTTACTGGGCCATTTGTTGTGTTGCAAGAGTGCACATTTTTTATGTTTTATATGAATAATTTAAATTTTTATAACCAAAATTTGGTGTGTGAAAATTTCCTGGACTACCAAGGAATATCAGGTAGATAAGGAGAGGAACATCGGAAAACGGAAACTTATGAAATAAATGTAGTAAAATGTACCGCATCCTTACCTTAAATTTACAAACAGATTTAAATTTCATAGGTTCGCCTGTTAGATATTCTTGGGGCGTAACTGCATTAGCAAAGATGTCCAGTAGAAAGGCGCCGGAACATGGCGCATGAACACGAAAGGCTACAATATTTCCAATGACCGATTGCATAACAAAACGCTTTAGAGAGACACCGTCGTAGGAGTCCTCGTCGCTGTCGTAAAACTTCAGATTGTAGTGAAAAATCAGGCAGCTCTGCATATCTGTAGGCATAGCAATACGAACTGTGGCTGCACCTGTGGATTGGTGTTTCAGTACGGCTGATAAGAAACTAATAAAATCAAAAAATTGCAAAACTCACCCGTGTCATCAGTGAAAACTACGGCTCCATAGCCCTCATCCGCGAAGTGTAATCCGTAGCGGAAGAAAAGCGAACGCACAAATGGTAGATTTTCGAATTCATGCAGAGTTATGGGTCTTTTAAGTAGTTGCCACTCTTCTTGTAGGGGGAAAAACTCGTAGATGAATTCTCGTGGATCCGTCAGGAAATAGTGATCATCATATTCATATCTGTCGAGACATACAATAATTAATGTTTTTCAATCGTGTGCGTACGTTTATATGCATGTGTAATCACCTTAAGCTGTCATTCTTCCCACGACCGGTCTTGGGCGCTTCCTTTGCGTTGACCAAATGTCGAGCGCCCCAATTGCATTGTACGAAGCGCCATGCTCCTGCTACGTATACAGCATTCCAAGAGTTGCGGAATCGAGAATCCTGGAATTTGACACCTGGCTGGTATCCCGCACTTTTCGAATAGCCTTTGATCACTACACAGTGCAGACCGGCGTAGCTGCAGAGACGCTTAAACAGTACATGGTAGCTTTCTGTGCCGTATTTGATACCCCGCAGTAAACCCATTGGCGTATCCCCACGCAAGTCATCATCGAAATGCATTGCATTCAAGTTTTTAACAGTTATCCAACGGAAAATTGTTCGAGCTTTTTCAATGTCTGTGGTGCATCGACCGACTAGCTGTCGTACCAAGTCCGTAAAAGTCTTCTGATCCTCTTGAGCCACCTAGAAATCAAAAAAATTAAAATTAAACATTTTTATTCTCGCCAATATGCAGTTAATTTGGAGTTAATAGCTCACCGATATTGCAATGCGATCGACATCTTCGAATTCAATGGGATCGGTATATATTTGGAATTTGCTAACAGCAGGAGGAGCTGGTACTGGTGCCACCATGGGATATTCTAGGGGGACGGCTCCTTCGTCAAATTCATCATCTAGAAATATGCTCTCATTTTGCATATATTCCGAACGACGCGCACTGATCAACTCCAACATTTCACTCGATTGACGATCTACCAATGCAGCTGTTTCATATCTTTCGTGCTCCAGCATTTTTCGGGTAATACTTTCTTTCTTTTTACTGCGTCGCAGTGTCATATTCTTTTCTAGATCTTCTTTTTGCTGTTCGTGCCGTAGCGTCAGCATATTCTGTTCATCGCGATTGCGCCGCGAAGTGGATAGTTCCTTTTCGAACTTGTGTGTGAGACGCTGCAGCTCGCGCTCCCATTCGTCTTGGAATTCGGATTGTATTTTACGATCCTCCTCCTCCCGTTTACGTGCAAATTTTCGGTATAAATCATCTTCCTCCTTGCGATGTTTCATCTCAAGATGTGCTTGCTCCTCGCGTGCCTATTTTGTGTAATTAACCAAAAACCGGCATGCACAAGCGAATGAGCAAAAATCAAGTAATTTTATATAGTAAATAATACATGTATGTATGCAAATTTATTTTGAAAATACTTATGGAAACGCTGGAGTTATATTTATATACAACATTACATTACATTTTAGGTATTTGAATCCACCATATCCAATTTTCTTTAATTCACCAGAAAATAATATTTAAAAATAGGTGACTACCATTAAATTACCACGCCGCCGTAGCCGAATGGGTTGGTGCGTGACTACCATTCGGAATTCAGAGAGAGAACGTCGGTTCGAATCTCGGTGAAACACCAAAATTAAGAAAAAGTTTTTTCTAATAGCGGTCGCCCCTTGGCAGGCAATGGCAAACCTCCGAGTGTATTTCTGTCATGAAAAAGCTCCTCATAAAAAAATATCTGTCTTTCGGAGTCGACTTGAAACTGTTGATCTCTCCATTTGTGGAACAACATCAAGACGCACACCACAAATATAAGGAGGATCTCGGCCAAACACCAAAAAAGGGTGTACGCGTCAATTATATATATATATATATATATATTGGTGTATATATGTATATATATATATATATAATAGGACTATGAATAAGTTCGTGCGGTTTTACAACAGATGGCGTAACTTGATTATTATTCCATCGATCCACATTTCCAAACATTCATTGGAGAGCTACTGTCGTAAGGCACAAACGTCAGTATAAGTTTTTTATTTGAAGCGTAAACAACAATATTTTTACCACACTTGAAAATGTCGAATTTCGTGCCAAATAATGTGTTTTTGCGGGGAATTCTTCTTCATTATTTTAATATGAAGAAAAAAGCAGCCGAAAGTCATCGTATCTTGGTGGAAGTTTATGGTGAGCATGCTCTATCTGAGCGAACGTGCCAGAAGTGGTTTGCACGCTTTAAAAGTGGTGATTTTGGCTTGGAAGACGAAGAACGCGAGGGTGCGCCGCCAAAGTTCATGGATACCGAATTGGAGGAATTGCTCGATCAAGATCCGGCTCAAACGCAAGAAGAGGTTGCAAAAACTTTGGGAGTTGATCAATCAACCATTTCCAAACGTTTAAAAGCCATGGGAATGATCCGAAAGGTAGGCCATTGGGTGCCGTATGAATTGAAGCCAAGAGACGTTGAACGCCGTTTTATGGCATGCGAACAACTGCTTCAACGGCACAAAAGAAAGGGTTTTTTGCATCGAATTGTGACTGGCGATGAAAAGTGGGTCCATTACGACAATCCAAAACGTCGGGCAACGTATGGATACCCTGGCCATGCTTCAACATCGACGTCGGCGCAGAATATTCATGGCCTGAAGGTTATGCTGTGTATCTGGTGGGACCAGCTGGGTGTTGTGTATTATGAGCTACTGAAACCGAATGAAACGATTACGGGGGATGTCTACCGACGACAATTGATGCGTTTGAGCCGAGCACTGCGAGAAAAACGGCCGCAATACGCCGATAGACACGACAAAGTTATTTTGCAACATGACAATGCTCGGCCACATGTTGCACAAGTGGTCAAAACATACTTAGAAACGCTCAAATGGGATGTCCTACCCCACCCGCCGTATAGTCCAGACCTTGCGCCATCCGATTACTATCTCTTCCGATCGATGCAACATGGCCTGGCTGACCAGCACTTCCGTAATTACGATGAAGTCAAAAAATGGATCGATTCGTGGATTGCGGCAAAACCGACCGAATTTTTCACAAAGGGAATCCGTGAATTGCCAGAAAGATGGGAAAAAGTAGTAGTAAGCGATGGACAATATTTTGAATATTAAATTTGTAACCATTTTACGTCAATAAAGTTTCAAATTTCGAAAAAACCCGCACGAACTTATTCATAGTCCTATAAATACATACATACCAACATATGTATGTATGTAACCTACATGTACATGGGTACATGTTATCAAGTACAAGTAATACCGAGTAGTCAGTCATAATAGAGGCAAATGGTATACTGAATTTAAACCAGTTAGGTTAGGTTAGGTTATAAAGGAGATGAAGAACATCTAAATTGTTTGGATGAAACATATTTGAATAGGTTATTTAATAATAGAATCACGGTTACAAAGTGAATGGCTTGACAATATATGGTACCTGGTCGGAAAGACTGCTTACGGTTCTGTACTGATGGTTTAAAGCTTGACGATAGAGTTGGCTTTGGCGTCTGCTGTAAGAAGCCAAAATTTAGCTTTTCGGCTCGTCTTCCTAATCACTGTAGCGTATTTCAGGCTGAAATTCAAGCCATTAATGAAACAGTTGGCTGGTTAGGCCAAGCTATATATTTTTTGATAGCCAAGCGGCGATTTATCTCTTGGTAAGGCTGTCACAGTGTCGGGAATCTCTTATTCCCATTATCTCTTACATTTAATATGGATATCAGGGCATAGTGACATACAAGGAAATCGTAAGGCAGACAAATTAGCGCGAGAGGGCACTACCGATCGCCTCTCTCTTGTTATGGAGATGGTAGGTATACCTCTCTCAACCTACAAACTGCGCGCTAAAAGTCGCATTGTCACTTAAGCCGACACGAGATGCATTGATAGTCTGACCTATACCGCTACAAAAAACATTTCGCCTTCCCTGCCACCGATGACTTTAGAGATATAAGAGTCAGCCAGATCAATGGTTTTGCACTAAAACAAAATGGTATCTTGAGGAGTGGCAGGCAAACTGCTACTGTGGCATCACAATGAATCGAGAACGGTCTAAATGGATCGGAACGGCCGCTTACAGCTTGGGTGTTTGGCCGAGCTCTTCCTTTTAGCTATTTGTGGTGTACATCTGCTTGCTGTTATTCCACAAATGGAGTGACCTACAGTTTTAAGCAGACTTCGAACGGCAAATATATTTTTGAGAAGCTGTTTCAAGGCAGAAATACACACGGAGATTTGCCGTTGCCTGCCGAGGGGCGACCGTTATTAGAAAAAACTGTTTCTATGATTTTGGTGTTTCATGCACGGATATTTGAACCTACGCACTTCCAAATGGTAGTCACGCGCCAACCCATTCGGCTACGCTGGCTTGGACACGTAGAAAGAATGCCAGAATAAGAGCACCAAGACGAGTCTTTGAGGACCCCGTATAGGAAGCGGACTAAGGGCAGACCAAGGAAGAGATGGGTAGATGCAGTAATTTATGATCTCACAGAGATGAACGTACATACAAATTTGGTGGCGCTTAGTATCGGACCGAGAAATCTGGAGGAAGATAGTTGCGGAAGTAGTGGTTCATCCAGGACTGTCATGCTAAGGAAGAAAGAAAAGTGGCGCTTTCAATGAACTAAATCAAAGCTCTAGGCTTTGCTTAAGGTTAAAAGATTAAGAAAACCTTAGGTGCCTTGTTTAAATCTACCAGTATCGATCCACTGAAAGATTTTTAGCGATTTAAATTATATTATTCTTCAAGAGTGCGCGTAAAATAGCCCTTGGCCCAAATCAAATACCGAATATCTGCAATTCGTTATTTAAGTAAATTTTACTACATTAAAAAATGGTTTCAGTAATTTCTTGGAAACAGTAGCTTACTCATATGCACGTTGGATTCCTTTCTCTATTTCCCACCTTCTAAATTGTCCCTTGCCCTCTCCTACTGCATTTGCTGATGCGCATTGTTAACTTAGCTAATTATAATTTTTTGCTTGAGTGGGTTGCAGTAGTCGGAGTAGTATTGCAACGGCTTGCACCAACGGTTTGCCTAGGGTATTCCGGCACTTGTTCTACAGTTTTTATGTTTGGTTGAATTACTTAGTATTAGTCCGCGACTGCCAGTGGGACTACTACTGACTGCGCCATACTGGACGCGGACTGTGCGCGTGCGTATGCCAGCCATTGAGTGAGGTTGCAAATATGTTCGTATATCGCAGCCACTGCATTGTTGGCTAGTTGCATTCATGCGAATTGACTCTGTAGCAAATAAACAGTTAATAAAAATAGCAACATAGAATAATGGTAACTGTTGTTCCTGTTGCTGCTGCTGTGTTAGTCTGCCAATCAGTCAGTCAGGCAGTGAAGCGTTAGTTTACCCCAAATAGGTCGAGCCATGTATGTGAATAACGGGTTTTCACATAGGCCCAACATTGCTTTTTGTTTTTTAGTAAGGTGCAACGTTGTGGATTTTTGATTTATTGCTGAAATGCAGTTACTATTTTTTTAAATTTAAACTAATATATCAAATCTTTTTCAAGAAATCTTTACTTAGGTTGTTATGTCTTTAACTATGTAATAAATGTAAATAATAAATTTATAATTCTTTTAAACAAGTCAGTTGTTGATCGCTGAGAATTCGGCATGTAACTTCTAATTTAAGAATTACAATAGCCAGTCGTAGCGGAAAAAATTGATACGATATAAATGGAGAAATATTTTGTGGAGAAATGGAGTAATATTTTACGGAGGGATAAATCCAGAATCGTACAAGAGGATCTCGCCAATATGTGTGCCGACCTGCCAATTCCGGGTACAACATAAAAACCCCAACCAAAACTATTAAACATGGAGTGTCATTAGCTCAAGTATTAAGATTTGGGCATGTTTTTCATTTTATGGAGTTGGACCGATAGACTGGATAAAGGAAACCATGGATCGTATTTTGTACGTTCGAATTATGGAGGAAATCATGCTACCGTATGCTCGCGTGGAAATGCCACTGCTTTGGATTCTCCAACAGCAGAATAATCCAAAGCGTATCAGCAAGTTGGTATAGCAGTGGATTCAGAGAAATCAATTTGAGATTATGGAATGCCCTGCACAGTCTTCAGACCTCAATCCAATAGAGATTTGTGGTGTGATGTGAAGAAGGCAGTTGCTGATGCTCATCCAACAAATAATAATCAGCTTTGGGTAACAGTAGAGCGGACACGGAAGTAGATGTCTTAGGAACAATGTGGAAATCTCGATATGTTGTGGTAATATCGAACAAAGGATAGGTGACTAAATGCAAATTATTATTATAATTGTCTTTCCTTTAAATCTGATCTTTAATTTATTTTAAAGGTTTTTTTTATTCAAGAAAATCATACTACCTATATACAAGAGTTCTTATGAAATTTAATTTTAATGGCGATATAGTTTTCTAAGTGTATTTTCCTGATTTTATTGTTAACAGTCAGAATTCCTTAAAGCAAAAAAAATAAAAGTATTTAACATAAAAAAATCTTATTTCTTCTTCATTTCTTTCCCACTGTGTGGGAACAGCTGTATATCAATGTACGATGTATGATACCTTGTTTTTTTTGGTGCATCGACTTTTATGTTTACAATACTGGAATTATTTTCTATGCATACAAATTCTTCATAGACCGAACATATTATATAAACAGTCTCCCTGACTTTGTGACAGCCACTTCAGCCTAAACTCAATGATTCAAGAGATAAAAGTAGCCAATGGGAGATAAAGGAAATTATGATGATGAAACCACTCTGATCTCGATCCTTCTTCTTGTTTTTAGGTACAAACTTTAAAAGTAAAAGGTAAACAAACGGGCCCTCATGACTTTATAGTACAATACTTTTTGGGTTCTAAAAAGTTCGTTTTCAAATGCCCCCGACATCCTATTTGCAATCTCATTATCAGTAGTAGCCGAGCTCAGCAAAGCGCGCCAGTCGTTTCGTTCACATGCTAACCGACGCCAATTGGAAATTCTAAGCTAAACCAAGCTTTTCTCTACTTGCCACATCGCTGTGGAGGTCTTTCTCTTTCCTCGCGCATCGAATCGAAGCTTTCCGAAGCCGCGAATCTAAATTCGCTGGTCACTGCACTTTTTTACTTATTATAAACATAATTATGTTTGTATTCGAATTTCAATTTGTTCAGTTTCCAAATAATGACGATCATTCAAGTTCAAGATCATTTGGCAAATTGAATGAAACTTGTGATTCATTTGCGTTAACATCATTAATTCGAGTGTCATTAGCAGTTCAAGTAATCGGTAATTGTTGTGCACCTTCTGTGAAAAACACCCCCACACCAGTGATTCGGAAGTGGAGCTGACGAATATGAAATTGAAAGTATTTGCTAATTTGTGAACACATTGAACTGTTAAACGACGCCATATAAAGGGAATGCCCACGTATTTCAATAAATGCTTAGCTACCAATGGCGATCACTTGTGAATAATTGAAATATTCCCCGAAAGTGATTTTTGTAAAATTGTAACGGTGCATATCACACACCCTCTACATATTTGCTTCAGATTGTTGAATAAATAAAAAAAAAATATTTTATAAGCAAAACATAGACTTAAGAATCGATCGATTGTTTGCATTGTTAGAAATAATTTCGTTTGCGTTGAGGCAAAGCAATGATTTATTGCCATGAAAATCTTCTTTTTAATGCACCAAAGAGTGTTTTAGTTGTTTTTTTGTTGTTGGTAATGTCAATTTCATTCCCAGCATTCATATGCTGAAAGGTCAGGGAACTGGCTTTGATTTGGCTTGGTTTTTAATAACATTTGAAGCTGCATAAGATCGCAGAAGAAGAAATGTCAGGCCAAGTGACGAACAAAAACAGCTTTGACTTTTCTGGCCTCTCTTTTCCCTAAATGTGCGTCTTTTCCACAATGTGTGTACATTGCTCTGCACAGTTATATGGAGCGGGGTTGAATGACCCAATAAAGCTGCCATATTTTGCCAGAAGGGAAAGGTTACCTTAGAGCTCATCAAAATGTGTGAAAAGGTCTAAAAATTGGAGAAAAGTACAACTCAACTAAAAACTGGCTGGAAAATATAAGACAGGTATTTGTAGTTTAGGCTTACATGGCTGGCATTCCTGACAGAGACCCATTCATCTTTCAAGCTACATGGGTAACTTTACCATTTGTAAGAGTTGAACCAATAGTAAATGAATTACATAATCGTACAATAATCCTAATATAAATTGTTGCAGGCAAGTAGTAATTACATGAATACTATAGATTGGAAAATCTAATGCACCTACACTCATTTCGTTTTGTTTGAGCGGGGAGGTAAGGTTTAAAATGCCTTCGCACTGTCAGGGACCATCGTCTGCTGCGTCGAGTGATGTGTCACTAAAACAATCCCTCCTCTATCTCTCCTGGAGATGTTTCCTCTACCCCAGAACTACGGTAGCATTTCATAAAATACGGAGAAGATCCCAGTAGGAGTTCTGATAAAAGCATCGGAGCCAGCATCATTAGGTGGGTTAAGGTTAGCATATCGGTTAAGCATTTCTGTGCATGTCAAGACGTCTTATGTACGTGCCAATAAGTTGCCAATTTTCCGCACTTTCTACCATTTTTTCGATGATTTTGTCTGCTTTTAAGGGACCCAGACTGCCTTCGATAGCTTTACGATCTAATTTCCATCTCTTATATTTGAGGAATGTGTGATCTGCATCGTCAATAGGTGCATCTCCGTAGATGAAGTTCGTGGCTTCCGTTTTCCCTAGTTTGTTAAGATATATTCGAAAACATCCATGTTCAGATAGCATCTCAGTAACCTCACCTCTCCGAACTGTCTGTCATATCATCTATTCATGTTTTGTTATCTATGTTTGGTATAAATCTTGCTGTCTATCTGCCTTTCGTCTGTGATTCCCACCACTCTTGCCATATTTGCAGTGTCTGTGCTCTAATTTATTGCCTTGCGCTGTTAGTAAGGGCGCATGTATGGTCCTTTTTAAGGATCCATAGTTCTCTTCATTCTTTCGCTAGAAGATCTATAGGTATCGTCGCTGATGATACCTTGCGGTACGCTGAAGCAGCAAGGAGGGAAGCAGTTTTTTTGGGCTTTGGCAAGAATCTTGCGGCGACACTCAGCTGAGGCCTTCGATGTCGGCCGTTAATCCTCATAGCGCGGAATCTCCGTTGCGACATTGTGACAGATTTTTTTTTACACTCATTGCCAGTGATAAAAATACATTAATGAAGCACAAGGTCAGACGCGATGCTATAAAAACTTCTTAGTTTCTTCATAGCTGAATATTTATTTTGAATTATTGTTAAACTCAACTAAAAATTCGAAAAAACTTAAACTCAACTAAAAATATGTAAACAACTATATAGGTATATAATAGACAATACATACAGAAAAAACCCACCAGATACATAGATTTTTATTTTTTATTTATTTTATTTCTTGATAATTTCATGCGCTGAAAAGTTAAACTCTTGAGATGAGCTAGTAATAGTTATTAAGTTCTTTTTTTGGTAAACAAGTGTTCGCATTAATTAAAAAAATTCTCTTAACAATAAACCGCTTGAAAATTGAATAAAAACTTTTATTAAAAAATTGTTCTTGTCATAAAGTAATTTATAAGAACTATACCTATAAATAAATATTAATACCGATAACAATGTCAGCCTTGAAATCCAACGTAGAATCTCTCTTGCCAACAAGTGCAACTTTGGACTAAGTAGGCAATTGAGCAGAAAAGTCCTCTCTCGACGAACAAACTAACACTCTACAAGACTCTCATCATGCCTGTCCTAACGAAGCGTGGACGGTGACAACATTCGATGAAGCGACGCTTGGAGTGTTTGAGAGAAAGATTCTGCGCAAGATTTTTGGATCTTTGCACGTTGGCAAAGACGAATATCGCAGGCGATGGAACGATGAGTTGTATGAGCTTTACGACGACATAGACATAGCGCAGCGAATAAAGATCCAGCGGCTACGCTGGCTGGCTCATGTCGTCCGAATGGATACAAACGCTCCGGCTCCGAAAGTATTCGATGCGGAACCAGCTGGTGGTAGTAGAGGCCTTCCTCCTCTGCGTTGGAAAGAAACATATCTGATCTGTAGGAAAACTCATGCTTAAAACTTATTTGAAAATTGCAATATATAAATTTCCCTTCAATCTTGAAGTTGAACGCCCGACCAGTATTATGAGCGACCCTAATGTGCATTCACTTGGTCATCCGATTAAAGAGCAATGCATTGAATGACTGACTGTCTTGCCAACATTGCGATCGATCCAATTGAGCGCAAAATATAGAAATGCCGACATACTAAAAAAGGGCACAAGCAACGAAAAATCGATCAAACCGATCATCTATAAGTAGTGGCGATAGGCAGAAAATAGCAATAAACAGTGATGAAATACTTAAATGAAAATGAAGTGAAGCAGAAAGCATTGAATAAGAAAATAAATACAAGTCGGTCAAATCGAATGCATTAACCGTACAATGTCCGCTACTGGAGGATGGCATGACGAGCTGCAGCAACAAAGCAGAAACCTTACTAGAAATGCAGTTGTAATCACTCGAAAAACCGCAGCTAGTGGCCACTTGTACCACCATCCAACAATGTGGCACCAATTTCAGGAGATACCCGCACTTTCACTCTGGCACACAACTTTTAACGCAATGAACGAGAGAACTGCGGAGCGGTGCATAATGGTACAGATATGGGCATACACACATACATATGCGTACGTAAAAGCTAATGCACTTGCTCTTAACCACATACATACATACATATGTGTGTATTTTGATGCAGTGCAATGTAATTTTTATTATTCATATTCTCATTCATGCTAAAGCACATGAACATGTGCACATGGGGCCATCGTTGCGGACTGCGCTATTATACATACATACATACACATGTAAGTAAAATATTGGAGTATGGCTAGCCAAGTTCTCGCAAAATTGTAGTCTTTAGTTTAGCAAGTTGAGAACTACTAAAAAAGCCTTCTACAAAAAAGCAGTCTACAAAATTTATAATCTTCTTTGAGATAGTGACCAAGATTATTTGTAACCGATCAAAACATCGACAGAATAAACATTTCAAAGTAATAATTTCGAAAAAATAGTGTGATTAAGGGCTGAAGAGGGGGAAACTATGCAACGAATGGGCAGAAAGATTTGTTGAGGCGTTTATATTCTGTTATTTGTCTAACAGAAATTATTACTGCCAAATTTACTATTAGGAGTTTTCAATTTACTTATAAAATTTAAACTAACGCGAAACCCATTTTCTTTTATTTTCTTTGAGTTTATGACTAAATACTTAAGATTATCGAACTCGTCTCGAACGAGAGATCACATTTGCGTGATCTGCAATTGCATTCGTGCCTACATTCGAAGGCTTTCACCAATGCGATCAGCGACATGATTAGCGGACAACTTGAACGATTTGCGCTAAGCGGCATTAAATGGATCATTACCTGGCTGCTTGTGTGTATTTACTATATGCACATGAAAGTGTTTGATTACTAAAAACTTTTCGAAAAACTTGGTAGAATTAAGTCAATTGTTCTTAATGTCCTCTCGCACGGGTACTATCTTTAGATTCTTCTTTAAGTTATACAATAATATTATCTGAGCATATACAAATATGGATGAAAATAAAGGCATTGCGAAGGTACTACATACATATGTATATATGTATGTATGTGTAACTCTAGCCCTTCGTTAGTTTACGTATCAGTCCCTTGAGTCTATCGCTTTATTTTATGTGGCATTAAAACCCGCTTTAACCGCCTGCTTTTGATTGGGATGTAAATTTGAAGAATTCATCTTTAATAACGCCAAATGATCGAAAAACTGTTTTCCAACCGCGGTCTGCCCTCGGTAGGAAATGTATTTTTGCCACAAAAAAGCTTATCATAAGAAACCATCCGTCATTGGGAGGCGGCGTAAAACTGTTTCTCTTCCCTTTGAGCATAATATCGAGAAAAAACATTACAAATTGGAGGATAACCTCGGCCAAATACCAAACAAAGGGTGTCATGGTAAACTGTATTAGTACATACAAATGTATCCTCATATATACTCACAATCCCATTTGAAAATCTTTACCAAATATTGTTCCTTGCAAGTTAATATCATTAGCACAGCAGACCATGCGTCTCTTTGCTTTGCACCAGACAAATCCTGGAAGGGTTCAGATATTTCAACTTGCACTAGCACTTTGCTAACATTATTCTTCAACGTGCAGAAAAGCAGTACCATTAATTCTTGGAAACAATGCTTGATTATTTTTCTGTCTAGACTATCAAACGCTCGTTTAAATATTTCAATAAACAGACAGAAGATATCAATGCTATGCTCGAAAATTTTTTCAAAAATTTGATTTACAAGGAAACCTTGATCAATTGTTGATCGACTGCTGCTAAAGCTGCACTGGTACCCATCTATTATTTCATCAGCATCAGTTTACAATATTTGTGAATACTTTGTATCCGACGTTCAGTACCGATATTCCTCTATAATTTTGACATTCAGTCTTGTTACCTTTCTTATGTATGGACACTACTACGCTTGTTAGTCATTCACTAGGTGTTTTATTCTTATCTCACATAATTTTCACAATGTGCACAATAGAAGAGAGTCGTACAATGCATGGTCGAAAGCACCCTAATATACTTCCTGCAACAAATCGATAGCACTTACACATTTAGACCAGTTTTGTTAAAGTTAAAGTTAAAGTTAAGTTCAGTTAAGTCATAGTTCAAGATAATTTTTCATACGAATATTCGCAAGATTCTGTGCTTTTGGAAGATATTTTGTGCTATATTAGATGTGGATAAAGAGTGAATGCTTATGTAGTATTGTCCTATCGAATGATTACCTAAATATAATATTTATTATATTGTATTGCGGCCGCCGTAGCCGAATGGGTTGGTGCTTCCATTCGGAATTTAGAGAGAACGTAGCTTCGAATCTCGGTGAAGCACCAAAATTATGAAAAAGTTTTTTCTAATAGCGGTCGCCCCTCGGCAGGCAATGGCAAACCTCCGAGTGTATTTCACGAAAAAGCTCCTCATAAAATCATTTGCCGTTCGGAGTCGGCTTGAAACTGTAGACCCCTGAATTTCTGGAACAACATCAAGACGCACACCACAAATAGGGGGAGGAGCTCAGCCAAACACGCGCCAATTATATATATACAATATATAAACTATATATAAAGTTATTTAATAAACTCTAAACCATGGTGAACTAGCTTCTGAAGAAAAACATGCTGCCTATACCTTATCTTTTTTCGAAAATTTTTCTAGATATTTGTGTACTTTTGGAGAAGTGAATATGGCTGTAAAGGAAATCATTAGAAGAAAACTCTATATTCGACAGATAAAAAATTAGCTCACATGGAGAGTTATCTTCTTCTTCTTAATTGGCGCGCTGGATCTTTATTCGCTGCGCTAAATCTATGTCGTCGTAAAGCTCATACAACTCATCGTTCCATCGTCTGCGATATTCATCGTTGCCAACGTGAAAGGTCCAAAAATCTTACGCAGAATCTTTCTCTCGAACACTCCAAGCGTCGCTTCATCGGATGTTGTCACCGTCAACGCTTCTGCACCATACGTTAGGACAGGCATGATGAGAGTCTTGTAGAGTGTTAGTTTTGTTCGTCGAGAGAGGACTTTACTACCCAATTGCCTACTTAGTCCAAAGTAGCACTTGTTGGCAAGAGAGATTCTACGTTGGATTTCAAGGCTGACATTGTTATCGGTGTTAATGCTGGTTCCTAAGTATACGAAGTCCTTTACAACCTCGAAATCATAACTGTCAACAGTGACGTGGGTGCCGATACGCGAGTGCGCCGACTGTTTGTTTGATGACAGGAGGTACTTCGTTTTGTCCTCGTTCACCACCAGACCCATTCGCTTTGCCTCTTTATCCAGTTTGAAGAAGGCAGAACTAACAGCGTGGTTGTTAAGGTCGATGATGTTATTTATAGAAAATCAGCAGCTGTCCATCGGAAAGTATATTTGCAAATAAATTTAAACGAACCTAGTCACTTTAAAGTAGATTTTAAACAAAAATGAAATGGTGCATCGCAAAAATCGGACAGATTTTTAAAAAATTAATAGACGATGTAGTAAATCTGCCATTTACTGATGGCCTACAGAGAAAGTGGGAGAAAAATAGTGTATTCGAATTAACATATGTTGCAGAGCAGGAAGACAGTAGAAAGGTTAGCAGCGAATTGTAAGCCACATTTCTATTGGGTTCCAGGCCATAAGCGCATTGAAGGGAACGACCTAGTAGACGATAAAGCGAAACGGGATATCTTTATCCTTGGATTTTGTCGATATTGACGAAAACCAACACCAATACGAATATTATACGAAGATATGTTCAGAAAATTCAGGAGAAGGTGGGAGACCTTGCCCACTTGCAGGAATGCTAAGGTGATGAATAAGTATGACGATCACAGTCGTACTCTACGCATACTATCACTAACATGAAGATATATCCCACTAGCGGCTTATGCTTAGAACATAGCAACCGGCGAGGAATGTAAAAAATGTTGGAAGCAGGGCTCAAAAGAAACTGCATAGCATCTCCTTTGCAAGATGTCCTGCGTTATTCAAAAACGCTTTAAATATTTGAGGGCACCACAGTTTGATAGATTGGAAGATATCTCAGCAGCAAGCTGGAGATGTCTCCTTAAATTCGCAATAGAAGTAGGCACCATGCGGGAGAACTATTTCAAAACACAAACACGCACCGACTAATGAGCTCCATGTGGTATCGCTATGGACCGAACCGGTCAATGCGTGACTAGAAGTCAACGAGCGCAACCTAACCTAACTTAACTTAACTTTTGATGTTCAGTTAATTTTACTAATCATTTTACAGCTGTTAATTAATACTGCACCTACAGTTACAAATAAATGTGTATTATAAACCGTTAGAAATCCGTTGAGTAGCAGAATATAGTTCGCATCAATAAAGAAAAATATCCGCTCATTAACAGTAGAGCAAAAATTATCTGTGTTTATTAATGCCGGCCTTACTAGAAAGTAGTCAAAATGGGGATGCGCTGGCTGTCGCGATATTTAATATTTTAAATGTTAGTTTCATATCGAATCAACTAAACATTAAAAACCGAACAGAGCGGATCGTCCACAAGAGGTTGAAAAAGTTTTTCTTTGATATCCTAAATTGAATATTTTAATGTTCATTAATTACACACTTTTACTTTCCTCATCAACAGATGCTCATACACACACTCACTGGCATATACATACATACATACATACATATGCATTAATTTTCATAAATGTACATATTTATTTGCTGTTACATACAGGCATATGGTATGAAAAATATGCGTATATCGGTAGCTTTACTTACCAAATAGAAATCTATTGGCTTTTCTCTCATCTTATTATAAGCCTTTTGTATTTCTGTTTGCTTGAGCGCATGCGCGATATGCAATGCGCTCGCATCGAATCGACCGTATTTATAATCGGAATCGTTTTGTGACGGTGAGCTGACATCACGGCTGCCATAACCATTTGGTGTCGATTGACGTGAACCTAATCCACCTGAACGCATCATCGTTGACGAGAGTGAATGCAATAGAAAATAATTAATAATATATAAGTACATATATATGTAAGTATGTATAAGTGATATAGACGAACATAGTTAAATCCTATTTCTGAACATTTTTTTAGTACATGTATCGGGTGTTTTTTTAAGAATTTGAGAACTTTAAATCCTAATGCCAAACAGTAATACTTTTTAATTATAATTTTTCTTTATTTCTTCATTTAAGAACCATTGACAACCTTACTGACTAGACTTACTGGTTGAAAGACTCAATAATTATTCGCTCATCCAGATCAAGACTTCTAGGAAGCCGATTAATCTCTTAAAGGCGTCTTGTAAGAGAAGCGAAATTGATTTAATTAGATCTGAGACTTCAACATAAAATGGATTATAAGAGCGAAGTACTCTATGAGGAACATTTAGAATTATTTCGCCGAGTAAATCTCAACAGTCAATGACACCGCATATTCTATCGTATATAAACATTAAGCTTTGAATAGGTCTTCGGATTTCAAGTGATAAAACATTGATAAGCATACACCTAGCGCTATCAAAGCGTAAAGGTTGAAAAAGAGCAAAACGAAAAAATTTGCTTGGAGCTCTTTCAATTATAATAGAATTTGAGGAGCGGTTTATTCCTTTGATGGAACAGAGACCGAACAGACTAAACACAAGATTATATAAGATTTTTCTAGTGTATGGGTCTTTAAAATCACTAGCACAGCGTCGCAAAAAAGCTAAGTAGGCATATGATTTCGGGACAATATACTAATTAATATGGACAATGAATATAAATAACGAATCAAAAATAACAGATCACGAATTTCATTGACTGAGACAAGAGTTAGATTTGAAACATAATAAGTTGACGAAAGGGTATTCATGGACTTGGAAAACGTCATGGGACAACACTTTTTAAGACATTATTTGTTTTGCAGAGCCCAGTCATTCAGAACATTCAAGTCTTCTTGTAATAACAATGTATCCAAACTCCTCAGATTCTGCGAAAGTCGTCTGCATGGAGTAAATATTTAGAATACTTGAAACAATGACCAACGCCATTAATGAAAAGTATTAACAAGATAGGACTAATAATGCTACCTTGTGGAACTCCAGAAGTTGACAAAAATGTATGGGATTGAGTATTCCCAATTTCAACAAATGAGATTCTATTTGACAGGTATGGTTTCAGCCATAAAAGGAAAGCCGAGGGGTTGCCTAGGCATTCATTTTTTGAATGTGATATCCGGCAGATGTCCGCCGTGCCTACGATGTTCCATGTTCCATACGATCAGTCCAATTTCTGACTACCTTTTCCAATAAATTTGAATAATAAATCTAAATGAGCCCAACAGCAAAAATGCGGCGACTTCAATTCTTGCACGAGCTGTATTTTATAGGCAAATAAGGCAACATCCGTACCTAAAATTGTTCACGTAGTTGAAGGACGAAGGAAAAAAAATTTGAGACCGACAATAAGTCGACATTTCGGCATTTAGTTGAGCACTTCGCTCTATGAACCTTCGTGCAGATTTATGTTTTTTAAAGTAAATCTGTATTTGTAGTCAAAGTAAATCTGGAATTAAACGATCCCTGATGGCTTGTCAGAGCTTGCTGACCAGAAATGTCAGCAGTTTGCCATGCTCAGCTATTAAACGATAGTTATCGATATGGATAGTTCTCACGCAGCTCAAAAAAAAAATAAAATACCCGATATGTGCCATATTTTAATGCTTGTCATAAATTTATTTTCGTATGCCAATATTGCATTCGTTCGAATGATACCCGTATAATGGGTAGGTGAATTAGTAAATATGTTTGTATGTATATACACACATATATTGCCAATAGATACATGCATTTATACATACATACATAGGTATGCCTTTTTGAATACTTACCGTCAACTTCGTTGCGTGTTCCGCGGATTTGCTCATTGACGTATTTGTTGGTGCGTGGCGCATTTAAAGCCTGTCTTATACCCACTGATGTTTGATCCAAATGGCCAGGTCCACTCTTTGGTACATGTGAACTACAGTAAACCTAAAAATATAAAACATTTGCATTCCATTCATTAAAATTTCAAAGAATAAGCGCGAATTAAATGATTGAAAAAATTGCACTTATTTGATTGGTGCCACTCCATGTAAACAAAGCAAAGATGTGTGGGATTCAATAAAATCTATGAATGGCCTTATAAATGTCCATAACTTGGCAAGTGTGAGTATTATGTGCATTAGGGTGGAGCAAAGCATGATACCTCATACTTTATTAAAAAAAATGTATATATATTTGGAGTATTTTTTAATAGGCCAGTCTGTTTTAATGGTGTGTAGTTGTTGTGGTTTCTATAATAATAATAAAATAGTTGAGATTTTATTTTTTAGTAAGAAAGAGGGTATAATTTTTTGGAGATTTGTAAAGAGAAAGAAGAAATTAAATAACATCGATCTGTCAACCTTTTATACCAAACTTGGGGAATAGCACATTTTTCCCATAGGGATTCAACGGTAATTTTCAAACAGGGTTGGGCATAGTGCACTCAATAATTAATGTAATAAACGGATAGTTAAAATATTGAACAACTGAAGATTTAGTCATAATGAATGAAATACTTAAAGATTAGTGGTAGTGCAAAATGCCGAACTGTGTTTTCAAAGCACTGGCAACACGAGCAAAGTAATTAATATAATTAAATTTTTTTTTTAATTTGTGTGTAATTTTTTTTAGTTATGGAACAAATTTAGAGAAGGCAATCAAGAAAAAACTTTTTTTTTGTCCATCCTTATGTGCATACATGTGATATATGTATATTTGTATGTATATCCTACTGCATACTACGTAGGTGAATGCGTACATACATACATATGTGACACTTTTGTTGCCATTTATAAGTGAAACACATCTACATTTGTAGGCCTTCGTTCCACCGCCTGTAGACTTCGAAACTAACAACGCTAAGAAGTCGAAAAGAGCAACCAAACACCATTTTCGCCTAAGCAGCAGCATTCTTTTGTTAGACATTTAGTCATAGCCATGTTTCAGTGCGGTAATTTCGCAAAACTCCAAATATTTTGCTAACGAGCACCAAAAGTAGATTTTAGCGAAATTCATTGCACTTATCAAGTCAATTTCTCTAATTTTAGCGAGCAGTATTTAGCAAAGCAGGATAGCAGACTGCAGTTTAATTAAAACAAAAAAGTTCAATTAATGGTTGTAAAAGTTTAAAAATATTATATTTTAAAATGTTTAAAGAACTACGCCGCAGTTAAAAAAAAACTTTTAACTATCTAGTCTTCCTCAATGTAAAAACAAATGCTTGAAACAACTCTGATTAGATGTTTAACAGCCTCACATTCTAGTAAATTCGTGAGGCAAAGCACCCAAAGTAGAATATGCCAGTTTTTTTTTAGCAGTATATTTCTGACGCGGCTGGCGCGAAAAGTTTGGGCGTAACTTAAGGTACGGCGAACACTTTTAGGATAGCTTTGTTGGTCCATTACCTTCGATGTGGACAAAACTGATGTAACCTGTCAACACGAGACAGGCCGACCGACTCCCGCAGATTCTCCTGTCATTAAGCAGAAGGGACTGTAGGCAGCTGGTTGGACTGATGATGCGCTACTTTCTATGGGCGAAGCACATGGAAAAGGTTGAGATGCCTGCACTCTGCCCATGTGGGGAGACGGATGAAACGGCGGACTACTTTCTGTGCCTCTGCTCGGCCTTCGCTCGAATCAGGCTTGGGAATTTGGCACTGATGTGGTACGAAGCGATCACCTTGGCTCCTTGGCATCACAAGACCTACTCAGATTTCTTCGGAAGTCAGAAAAAGAAAATTAAAAAGGGAGCCTGAGCGCAGTACAATGGACTTAATGTCTGAGTGTTGTACTTGCTAGTTGTCCGGAGAAACAAAACAAAAAAAACTTAAAGTTCCCACTCTGCCTGTTTTGGAGTAGTCATTGAGATATCTGTAATGCGTACAAATTTATTATTCGAATTTCGCGCGGAAATATCGGGGCCTATTATTAGGGACTACGATTACACTTGCGGAGATGAAAATTAGCTTTCTGTAAATTATATCGGCTGTTTTTTAAGCTGCATGAGAACTATCGATATCGATAACTATGGTTTGACAGCTGAGAAAACCAAAAAGAGTGTTGACATTTCCTAAGGTTTGACCAAGTCATTATGAATCGTTTAACGCCAGAACAGCGCTTCAAAATTGTGGAAATTTATTTTGAAACAAAAAAAGATAAATCTCTCCGCGAAGTACATAGAGCAGTGGCGGCCTCTTTGGTCCTTATTTCTTCATAAAGGAAAAGTTCTAAAGATTATATTAGATTAAATTAGATTTGATTTGAGGTTTGCACTTCGATTTCATGGTCTTTTGTGCCCTCTACTCAGCACAAAACCTCATCTAAAACCAGTTCCCTTAATAAACTTAAGTGGAAATGAGAAAGGAGCTGCCACTACGGTAAATGGCGGGAGCTAACTGATTTTTTGTTTCCATTCCAAATTAATCAGCTAAACATCGGCGACATTTGGTTCCCAAAATACGGCGCAGTTTGCCATACAGCGCGCTTAGCAATCAATTTATTGCAATGTCAAGCCACCATTGACGAAATACGGCCAAATTCATTGGAAAAAGTAGTTAAAAAAATTGGACTGCTCGCATGGACGGCATTGTAGCTCATAGTCGCGGGGGACATATGCCGGATATCATATTAAAAAAAGTAAATGTCATGAAAGTATCTACCAGATTATATTAAAAAAAAATTATTCCAACCGTATTTCTGTTTTGTATTATCAATTTAAGTTCTTAAGTCTTCAAAAACACCCGATATATATCATAATATACATATGGAATTCTAATAGAATTGATTAATTGGAATTAAAAAGAATTTGGACTTCTATCTTATTTACGCCAAGTTTGAAGTGAACTCGTAAATTGTAATTATTAAAATTTGGTATACAAAGAAATGAGACTCAATCAACGGTTAATACAACTCTATTCAATTAAGAGCCCTTTATTGTAACTATTTGTTCCCTTTTTTTTTGTATCTAAACCTTGATGATTGCTGGCTGCAAAAGTGGTCGAAACCGAGGTCACAATAGACGTCTCGCTGCTACCTCATGAAAATGCCAGAATCGGCAACGTTGGCAGCAAGCTCTAGGCATTGAAACAACTCGGAAGATGAAACCGTCAAACATGCGCTGGGACAAACACCTGGGTAAACATTTTTTAGCAGAGGAGGAAATAAAACTCAATAAAAGAAGACAATCACTAAAATTTATTAAAATTATTGAGGAAGTTGAGCTAAGGGTCTGAATCCATAAAGGAGTACAATAGATCTATCAGAGTGCAGTGTTAAATCCCCTCACAACAAAATAATAATAACTAATTTTTCTATAATTCTATTCTAGTATATATTTTTGCCTGATTTTCTTCGTGATAGAAAATAATGATAATCGCGAAGAAGAAATAAGTAATGGGGTGGTAAGGCAGAGGTTAGAGTTATAGCTCCATATTTCGAAAGTTATAACATCGCGATCATCAGACTTTTCCCGAAGTGTGGGATTCAAGTTATTGACTCAACCTAAGGTTTGCTATTTAGCTTAGTTTAGTAAAATTTTAGTTGGTAAACGCAAATACCCTAATCAGGGTAGGGTTAGGTTAGGTTTCTGAGGCAATCGGTTTAGAATAGGCCCCTCACTTAGACATGAAGGTCCGTTGTGGTACCACTGTGTATCACGGGAACCTTGGTGTTTATTCATCATGGGACCATTTAGAAGCTCTTATGAAGTGTAGAAAAGGTTTTATCCTAATACCAGATAGTTCTATAGATGAGAGTCAAAATAGTATCATATTTTCTTAACAACCTGGCTGTACTCCTAGCTAAGGCTGGACAATTATAGAGGAAGTGTGCTATTGCTTCTTTCTCTTCCTCGTCTCTATCACTTCTGCAGTATTCATGAGAAAATATTCCCAGCAAATGACCGGTGACACAAGCCACGACATTCGTGATGTTCTTTCCCGAGAGGTTGAGGAATTCTCCTGACCCATTCTTATCTCTTTGCGGTCAAATTGGTGTAGTTGTAATACAGGTATTTTATTCTCTCCATGACCTATTGGCCTCCTGGAGAATAATTTTTTATCCTTAATTTGCAAGTTGCCATAGCAATTCCAATACTGCCTCTGTTTTCAAGCAGTGAAAGCTTATTTAGTACCCTTTCTGGATAGCTCATTGGCCTTACAATTTTCTTCAATATTCTGGAACCCATATAAGACTGACCTTGAAGACGGTCCTAATATCATTTAGAGCTGCCAGGCATTCCTGAGTAACCTTTGATCTTAGTATAACTACTTCCATTGATTTGATGGGCGAGTGGCATAATCAGAGTATGTGCCATGGAAATTATTAAAAAAAAAATGTTTTAAAAGCTCTCTCTCATATCATAGATGGATGTAATCGCTCATTTACTTCAATAGTGTCATAACTCAAAAAACCAAAATGTCGAGAGAAACGACTTGAAATTTTCAATTTACTATCGCCTTAAGTAAAAGTATAGGAATATTTTCATCTAAAGCTGTTTATACTTATAGATATTGCCATGAATTATTTTAGATTTATTGATCCCATATAAAATCACGTGGTGGTCATTTGAGTTTACTTACCTAATTTGTTTTCCTTTTTCGGATAACGACACTATTGAAGTAAATGAGCGATTTGTTCGTTCAGTAATTAAGCTTTGAAATAATGAGTTAATCAAAAAAACACTAACCGATTAAACTAAAGCGAAAGTAAATGAAAAGTAGGAAGCGAAGATTCAATTCAGTACAAAAAATGTAAATTTTATTCTTAAAAATGAGGCCTAAACTGGAATTGCTTTGAAATACTCTTGAAATTTTCTATATAGTGCCGAACTGGTTTACTCACCTCCTTATCGTCCTGCTTGTGCTGATTATTGAAATATGTTTTAAGTGTCAACTTGGTGCCACAATGTACGCATTTAAAGCAGCCAGAGTGGAAAAATGTGAAGTCCTTGAGGGGGCCCACTCGATCAACTTGATAGACGATTTCATTGCACCGCAGGCACGTTGATTCATAGAAGTTCGGGCGGTACATTTTTCTGACTCGTTTTCGATTTGAAAGAAATCTCTTTTATTCTTAGATACACACATTCATACATAAAGCCCGTCGACAGCAAATCGATACTGCTGTGGCAATGATTTTTATAAAACTCTTCGACTGCAATTGCGGCTTTCACTGCTTGTAGTAGCTTTTGGCGTTGATTTCTTCTCACTAGAATTTTGTTTGAATATTTCTTTCATCAGTTCAGCTTATATGCATTAATGCTGTTGGTATTGTTTTTAGTTTTTTTGTTGGTATAACTGACTTAGCTGGCGCCTCGTTGTGATGTGAGGGTCTCATTGAAAATCTTTGATTGATTCGCTGATTGAGCTGGCTTGAGATGGTACATTTGTACACGTTTCTCTTGTTTTATTTTAAATGAAATGTTTTAAATGACGTTTGCGTGACTCGCCTTCCAATGTTGCATGTCAACGTAATGTGGCACGCCACAACTGCAAATGTAAAAGAAATGGTAAAGGTTTAGGTAAATTTCAACGTTTTATTGTTTTTAAGTTTTGGATATTGATATACACATACGTACGTGCATATATGCATAAATATATATATACGCCTAGTTACAAGTAAATATACAAAGTATCTAACTTTGTTGGTAGTCCCACCCGGTAAAAGTGTATTGAAATTTTGAAGCAAATGTTTACGTATATTTTTCTTCACCAAATTTGTTAAATAAGATTTGCTTATATATTAAATATTTTAATTTAATCTTAAAACGCACTACTTCGCTTATTTGTTGCGTAGTTTTTTAAACCGAAATATTTGCCAAGGAATTTTCTCTGTTTACTAACTAAGTTGTTAATAATTGAAACTTTTAAAAATATATATTTGGGGTTGTTTTTTCTGTAACGACTTATACGGATTTTAGAATATTTTACGTAGGTTCAAATATGTATTTAATCACCGCATAGCGAATAGGTAACAACCGGAAGCCATACCAGATTTTTAATTTTGAAAAACGAAATACCAAAATTTGCTACTGGACGACGCTATTTGGAAATTTTTATTACATTATTACTAATTTTAAGTTGAGTTCGATATGATTAGAAATTGATAAACACGTATATCATATCGTTGCAATCATTTAAGAAAAAAGATAGAATACAGATCTTTCAGACCTGGTTTTTATGGATACTGGAAGCCCAAGAATTTAAAAACAACAAAAACAATAATGTTACTAACTTTTCACCTTCAGAATCGCTAGTATCATTGTAAGGCTTTTTTCAGAACGGCTCTTGTCGACAATTGAAGAGTTAAACCCTCTCCCAAAATACCTCAGGCAATATTGCCCATCCTGCTAAAACTTTGGCAAGCCTTCAGGTACGTTCCTCATACGTTACCATTAGATTGGTAGTGCAGGCTTAGTTGATATATCGTGACTAGTTCGTGTCCTAGCTATGAATTCTATTACTCATGAAACGTGAAATCAATGTATGGCGTCTCTGTAAGCATGGACAACTATGTGGACATTTAGGGAAATTGCACTTTCGTATTAAGATAGAGGCAATAAGGCAGGACCCAAATGAAATTAATAATTTAAAGCAACCAACCGAGAAAAGAACAGAAAAAGGAAGCATAGATATACGGACATATAATTGAAAACAACGTGGATCCAAGAGCAGCCTTCAGAAGAAACAGCTTACTACTAAGATCTCCGCCGGTAAAGAATGCTCTGATTCTAAATGCATCTGGAAGCGGATCAGCTCACACCACGCTCAAAAATCTTACATCTGATAGTACCACAAATGGGTAGCGTGCATACAAACATCAGCGCTCAGAAGAAAGATGCCTCCAGTACCAACCTTAGAGGGCCACAATCAGCGCAGCAAACGCCAAACTAGCAGCAGCAGAACAGCTCGCCACTACCACCTCAGCATACGGCGACACAGTCCGCGCAGAAGCGACTGCCACAAAAGAACGCATCAATCGGTACAATTGAAATGTCTCGTCTACTTGAGTTGATTAATGATCAAAAAAGTGAGAAGGAAGGCGGAAGATGCGATCTTCCGATGCAGACTGGTTATAGGTGCTATACAGCAGGCGTTGCGACGCCGATGAAATACTAGCAACCTAGTCAAAGTTGAAGTATCTAAAATGGCTGAAATGTTAGGTGTAACACTGCCACTACGAAAACAAACGGAACGGGTTAGAACTGTTTAGGCATCGAATGCACCTTTGATTAGATCATTGAATGAGTTTAATCAGATTTTAAGTTCCTTGGCCTTTGACTAATCGCTATCGCAATACATTTTTGAAATAGGTGTGAAAGATGTATGTACATATAATTGTCACAAATACTGTTGGTTCTAAGTAGTTTGTAAGAGACCTGGTATTTCTAACTGGGCAAAACGCCAATCATTGAATGAAATGTCAATAGAAGTATAAATCCAATTGTCTTAAAAGTCTTGTGCCACATCTCCATTTGCGAAGAGCTATCGTGCGGAACAATTATCGTAGCTCTACAAGTTTTTTTACGTAGGGTAGCCGCAGTAGACAAATGCATTGGTGCATGACTACCATTCGCGAGTGCGTAGGTTCGAATCTCCGTGCATGAAACACCAAAATGATAGAAAAAGTTTTTTTCTAATAGCAGTCGCCCCTCGGCAGTCAGCGGCAAACCTTCTGCTATAAAATAGCTCCCTATAAAAAACAATTTGCCGTTCGGAATCGGCACGGATTATTTATTTTTTACATAGACATAACTTTTCATAAAAAAGTCGTATAAAGCACTCCTTGTAGTTCCGAGCAAAAAAAAAAAGTTTATTTTTAAATTTACCTTTTGCTTGTTTAATAAAAATAAAGCTATGAAAGCACCAAAGTGACAGTTCATCGTATGAGATGATTTGCATCCGCAGCATCATTCAGTAGTGTCATTACAAATTAAACCGAATTTCTTTTTTTGATATTTGATTTCCATCTCAAAAGACGTTGTACTCCCGGGCTACCCCCATGTGACTGCGTCTATGTATTCAATTGTCAAGCAGATCAGGTGTGCACCACATCAAGAACGTAAATTTGGAGGTTTTACTTTTATAACTGTAACTTTTTTATTCTGTTCCAATTCTTCGTGACTAATGCGAATTCGGTGTGAAGATATAAAAAATCAATGAATCTGCTATGAAATAGAAACCCGTTAGTAACACAAACTGAATTAAGTGTAAATGAAAGTTTTCTTTGTTCTTCGCTCTTCTCAAGTTTTCTGTTTCTATCTTGAATCCTTTTTTGGCATTGATGTTGACGCCATTCATCTCAATCATATAAACACAATAACTACTACTACTTCCATTTTTTATTATTTTTACAATTCGCCGCCACTTATATAGAAATATTTATTTTTCTTGACCATTGCTTACCATATTTCACCTGAATGCGTGGTACGCCAACTCCCCCCACTGAGATATGCTAAATGGCTATTTAACAAATATGTCAAAAGAGCAGTTTGAAAATTGATTTTGTTTTTTTGCATTTCATTATTTAATTTTACTATAAAAAGCAATTTCTGTTAAGTGGTAGTATCATCTGCTTCTTAAATAAGTTTTATGTTTCCAAAGTGGAAATAGTGGTGACATCAGTACTCAAAATTTGGTAGTATCGATTTTGAATGCACAGACATTCATATCATTAAAAAATGTGACAAAAACCTGCCAGACAGACACTTTATGGGCATTAGTAGGTGTATGATGGGAAAAATAAAGAGTTTATCGCGATACATTGGAGGCACTCCAATTTTTTCTGAATAGTGCTAAAATAATTTTCAATATATAAGAATTTTCCAACAATTTGGTTAAATTTGTATACATATATACTTAAATACTTATACATATGTATGCTCATAATATATATGACACATTTATGCGGTGCTGAATGTTTTAGCAAAGAAAGAATGCCTTTTAAAAAAAGCACACAAAAAGAGTATTTGAGGGAGTTTCACCATAATTTACCACGTTAAACGCATATATACTACACCCTCTATTAAAAAATCACTATATTTTTACAAATTGAATGAACCACTGTAGTTTTTGTCACAAATATGTTTTATTAATCCCCATAATCGCCAACTGCTTCGATATAATAATTTTTCCAAGTTATCAAAGGCCATCAAATAAAGGGGTTTCCAATTAGAGGTGTTATTTTGATATTCAAAGAAATTTGCTATTTCTTAATATAACTGATAGGATGTTTATTTCATTATAAAGAGGAAGGTATGCCGTTTATAGTGGAATATAACATCAGGCAAATGACTACCACGACCACGCTTACAGGACAATATCCTTTTCATAAAATTTTCCATAACCGAATTGCAAAGTGGCTGCCCTATGTCCTCGATAGCCTCACGAATTCCATCTTTGAGGTCTTGAATCGACCCCGAGCTGTTGGCGTAGACCTTCTCTTTCACATGGCCCCAAAGAAAAAAGTCACAAGGCGTTAAATCACAAGTTCTCGGTGGCCAATTGTGATCATCTCTTCGAGAGATAACACGGTCCGGAAACTTTTCCCGCAAAAGATCAATGGCGTGAAGGTATGGGGTTTATAAAAACGAAAGGAAAATAGAGCAAAGCCAATCAAAACTTTTTGGATACGTTGAATTTGAGTTACTTGGTAGGCATAAAATGGCAGAACAAACAAACGATGTATAGAGGAAATTAAGAGTATAAGGACTTGTAAATTCTATACTGTTGCGCCGCGCAAACGCTAATATAGCATAAGATTTCAAAATTATATAATTAATATGACTAGTAAAAATGAACTTTCCGTCAAAAATGACTCCTAATTCTAATATTTCACTGAACGATCGCAGGCAACAATTAGCGATAAAATATGATGTCTTCAAAGGAGCAAAACATTAGGCGAAAGTAAGTGGTAGCATTCCGAAATATTTATTTAAAAGGACACCAAGAAAGAACTTTTCCAAGCTCATTTTGGAACATTTGAGAATCGGATGAGTTTCTTACAAAATAATAGTTTTTAAGGACGTCAGCATAAAGTAAAAACTAGGCATACGAAAAACAGTTTTGCATGTCAATATTTTAAACAAAACAAATAGCAAAAGACCTACCTTGGACACTACCTCCAGATGACACAATAAAATAATATAACTGAAGATTTTCAACAACAACTACACATCTACGATTCAAGAGATAGGACTCCAACCAACGGAGAAATATTAAATATTTTCGGTTTTAGGAAAGCTAAAGCTGTTGAACGTGACCTTAATATAAGCATGGATGTAACCACCCTTTAACATTAATCGATTGTGGGCAATTTGTATCAAACCCGGAAAACTCTATGTTAACCCGAATCCTTCTGCCTCTTTCCTATTTTCAAAAACTTTTATTTCAAATGTCGGTTTTTGATATTAAAAGAGTAAGACAAAGGTGCTAGTATCATTGAAATTGGACTGTAAAATAAAAAACTTTAAAGGAGATCTTAGCACACAGACATTCCTCTCGTTGTAATTTTTCTATACCAGTCGAAGTTTAAGTAAAAAAAAAGTAAAAACAAAATTGGAAGAGCTTGTTAAAGGGTTACTTAACTTATATCCACTTCTTCTTTTCTACTTCCTTTCCATTGACAACACGACTTTGTGGCCACATAAGTTTTGGTTGAGTTTAAAAAAATTAATTTAGTCTTAAGCATGAAACACTGTGCCTTTAAACGTAGTATACCAACGGGCAACGAAATTTTGTTGATTCGATAGGCATGAGGACCTGGAATAGAAATAGTTCAAATTGCGTTGCGCACTTCTGCTATAGAAAATTTTTTTTTAAAGAACCATCGGATGCAGCATAATATTGTGAGTCCCTCTATGTAGGGAAAAACAAAAAGACCAATGCCGCAAATAGGAGAAAAAGCTGGTCAAACACTCAACAAAAGGTGCAAGCGCCAAGTAAAAACGCATGTTTGGATGGCTGAAATAACATATCGGATTGAACAATTTTTCAAAGGCCGTTAAACGCTTTTTTTTTTTTGTTCAAAATAGAGCGCATATGTATGTACATAAGCTGCCTCACAGACTGGCTGGTGACGCACACAGCTCTGAAAGTGATAGTTGGTGCATTTTCGAGCATTGCGTGCTCATTAAGCGTAACTAAGGCAACAATTATACCTTTCTATTATTATTGTACGTACATACATACATACATACATACATACATACATATTGCACTTGTAGTATTATGCAGAAGTATTTAAAAAAATTTAATTTTTGGAAAAATGCCAACAAATTTTTATAATTTTGAAAAGTTCATTTTAACTGCTAATTATAACAAAACCGAAAGAGTCACGTCAATTGGGAAGGCAAGAAAACAAAATATAATATACAATAATTTTTAAGCTAACTAGCAGAGACGGCTGCGGAAAGTATTTATATTATTTTGGAGGGAATACTTTATTCTAGTTTTATTTTACTGCAGTAAATGCCTAAAATGTACTCAATGCTACAAAATTAATTTTCAATTACTACTGCCTTGAAAAAATTGTGTGTATTTGTTTGTTGCTGAATAATGGACTTATTTCGTATTGATGCACTTCAAGTTTAAAAGCAAACCGCCTTTATGGAGCGCAGTGAGTGGGGCACTGAATTTGAACTTTATTAGTATCGGCTAGGCGCCATGTGTTTATAAAAAAATGGCGCAAAGACATCTACATATTCCGCCATTTTCGCCGTATTGCGTAAATAAGGCTAAGCATAGTCTCCTCAGCCGGTTATTTTAATTTATGATAAAAGCTCTTAAAGCTGCAAATAAATGTATAAATAAATCTAAAACAAATCTATAGAATCTAAAATTTCTTAGGTACGTTTACATATTATTAAACACGCTGCTGCTGTGTATGTGTAAGTTTATCGAAATACAATTTATTCATTTTAAAGTTTTATTTTGTATCGATACATCAGAATATTTTATATAATGTTAATTAATAAGCTCTAAAACGTACATTTCGTATAACTTCTAATCGAAAAATATCTAAACTTACGGGTACGTATATGAAAATTAGCGTGCACTATGAATCACAAATTTATTTTTAGAAGAGATATTTATTTTTTATTTTTTAATAAAAATCTTTCAACGCGATTGCCTTAATTGATCTCAATATCCACAATTCAGATTACAAAATTTGGTTTCAGTTTTTGTGGCAAGAAAAATGAAAGAAAACTAAAATATTTGTCGTAAAATGACAAATATACAGATATGTAAAATTAGTTTCTGCACTTTGTAAAGTTACTGGTATGAAAATGTAATATAATAATTCATTATATTGTAGTTAAAGCCTGCACTCTCTGTATGCTCTTCTAAGTATATGAATATAGAAGCAATTGCTCAAACTTGTAAAAGTTTCTTTGTTTTTTGTTTTCAAAACCTATAAAGTTCAAAATAAGCAATAATTTGCATTTGGATGTTTGGAAAAAGTGTAAAAGGAACATTGCCGGAAAGTAAGGAGTATGCATAGATGTTATAAATAAAAAGCAAAACAAAAAAATTAAATATCAAATCTAAAATCATTAGAAAATAATTTGCTAGGGGTCGGCAACCTGTGGCTCGATGCGACTCTTTGGATGTGAAGCTGCGGCTCTTTAATTCCATTGGCAAATATTGTTTATTTTATTAAAACAAAAAAGTCATTTAAAAATCGTTCTGAATTGATTAACAAGGATTAGGCACCGATTCTATCTATCAGCCACTTGTACCCTTCCTCCGTGACACGCATCGTCACTGCCGTCAGTCCGCCGGATGCCTCTGATTGACGCCTTCGTCGGATGGTTTTAATTCGCTTTCTACGCAAGACAATTTGGCGTTTTCACCAGTGATTTAGCTGTGACGTATAGTTTGTTGCTCTTGTTGTTCCCTTGATAAATAATAATTAATAAAAAATAATATAACGTAAGATTACTTCGGAGAGAATGAAAACCCAGTGTGCTTCTAATTAAGTTATTCTTCTAATTAAGAATTTGAAACAAAACCAACGACGATGCTAACAAAAATTAGTTTCTATTGGTGATCTTCCTCGATAACAATTGAAATATGATAAGAGATTTGAATGTTGAATATAAACTTATTTGTGAGCCATGAGGATGCCACAGCTTCTTTGCCAGAACTATTGATGGATTTCGTCTAAAATATATGTAAAAGGTCCAAAATTTCGTAACTATAGCCATGTATAGTGTTATACCTGCTGTACCCTCTTGCCAATTGAAAGTGTGTGGTGTAAATTGCCTGTGAGCTTCGGTTATTTGCTCACCATTGCAGATAGGTGATTATGATCAATGGTTGGGGTTGGCGCAAGAGAGTAAATTAATACTCAGAAAAGAGAAGATTTGCTAATTAGAGCAAATACGAAATATTTATGCATAACGAATTTGCAAATTAAACTAACCTAGGAAGGAGTATTTTTATGTCGAAAAAGCTTCTAATAAAAACCGTATGGCATCTGGAGGCGGCATAAAACCTACTGTCGCGACTAAACTTAATTGGTTTTAAAGTTCCCAACCTGAATAATGTAGCACCAAATCCACGACAAGGCAATATTTTCTTTTTAATCAAATTCTTTGGACGCGCAAGAATATGTAATGTACGTCAACTGAATGATCAACAGTTTGAAATAATAAACAAAAGACTTAAGAAGCGAACTTGCACAAAATATTTAAATTAGCGTAAAAATTAGATGCGTTCTTATGAATTGTTACAAATTTCTCAAGACTATGTACATGCGTTCATATGTATTGTAACAGCAAAAAAAAAATAAAAATTAAAGTTGGAATTTGTTTAGCTCATCGTACTTCAGTCAGCCAGTAGAAACTTATGAGAGCAAATGCTAACGTGGTCCAGTCCCTTTACGTTCATATTACGGTACTCGTATAAACAAACAATGTGTTTGTTTGCAGCTTTCAATGTATACATACGCTTACATATGCACTTATACACTACCTGTTCATACACACACTTACGTATATATGCATATGTATACTAACCTCATACGTTGGTATGTGATCGCATGATCGAATCCGGTACTGGAGTATGCGCAAATAAACAACACACAGTAACATTTTCCGAATGAATGTGCAATATTGTGAGAGTATTCTTCGGTATATGGATGCATATCGATGTGTGAGTGAATAGGCATATTCTTGGAGGTCATTACCGCACAACTTTGCCTCCCAATTCTCCAGCACAGATTCGTTTATGCCACAACATACAGCCCAAAATATTGCTTTTGTTGTTGCAAATGTTTTTATTGTGGCCGGTTTCTCTACAGTCGCGATTGTTTTTAGCAACAAAAACGGGTTTCAAACATAACACAAAAAAGAAAAATAAACAAGAAAAATAAACAAAACCCAAATTGTAAAAAAAAGTCGAAAGAATGTGAACGCTAAAGAACCAGCCAGCTTCTTTGAAATTCCAACGAAATTGAGTTTTTTTCTATTTCATGCTCTTTTCCGTCCGTTTGTTCAAATATGTGCGTACATTTTTATTACTGAGTGTTTTCTTGCGTTGTTATTAGGATTTTTAAGATCTTCACTATTCACTGGAGTTTGCTTAAACTTTTTGTGTTTAATGCTTTTCCTTTATTCATGTTTTGCTTAAGTGAAATCGCATATATTTACTTAGTGAGTTAATCACTAAAATAGTTTACACCTTCCTCTGAGTAGTAACTATTTCAAAATGAATGAAAATCTTTGTTATATTTTTTAGACGCACAGCTTTTAAATACTACGTAAATATTTACTCCGACAACCAAATCGCAATTAGGGCCTTGGGCCCGTTGTTTGTGCGTTCGAAATTAGTCGGCTAATGTCTGACTAATGTCTCTCGACTGCATCCGAAGCGATATTAGGCTCATCTAGGCTCCCCGTCACAGCGGCATAGACGGAAACTTCTGCGTTGATGAGCTTACTAGACCGGGCACCTTGGAGACGGTTTCAAAGCAAAACGTAAGTATTGGGGTTCCCCTGAGAAACTGTGGTCTACTCCTGCAAAGATGGGACCGCGAAAACGCAGCGAGCGCTGGCTTAGTGCGCAAACGTGCAAAGTCTCGAGATCCTTCTGGCCACGTATAGATCGGAGGCACTCGATGCAACTTCTAAAGCCAATAAAGCCACAGCTCTCGAATTTGGCAGGTCTTCTTAGCGGACATTGTCCATTGGGTGTCCATTAGGGCGGGTCGATTTAAAAATTGCTCATTGCTCTGTGAAAATCGAATTCTAGGGATCAAAATAAGAAACTTTGCCGAAGGAACCATACCTCTAAAACGAATTCTGATGTCCCCCTATTTGGGGCGAACGAAAAATCCCACTTTGACCCATTTAGAGTGCTCCAATCGAGTCCAAATGTATGACCGACCCCCACTAACTTTGGGCGGCCGATCCACCCATGTCAGTGGCACACCCCCTGGAACTCCCCAGGGGGGTTCTCATACAATCATTTCAAAATATCACCATTTTTGGCGTTTACATGAGAAAAGAAACTAAAAAGTTCCACCCAAATTGGGGGACATCAGAATTCGTTTTATAGGTATGGTTCCTTCGGCAAAGTTTCTTATTTTGATCCCTAAAATATGATTTTCACAGAGCAATGGGCGATTTTTTTGCCTCCCCACAAATCGAACCGGGCCTAGTGTCCTTGCAATAAGACTTGGAATTACTTCAAGTCCATTCTGCAGAAGCTGTCTGGAGGATGAGGTGAAATCATCTCAGCACCTTCTTATCAGCTGTCATGCTCTCGTCGGGCAAAGATTGAAACATCTGAGCTCTTATTTGCCACACCTGCGGATATTGCTGGTTTAAATATCACACACCTGGTAAATTTCATCAGTAGCTTCAAGCGGTTAAACAAACGTAATTAGTCACTGCCGGTACTCATCCTCTAACCAAGCCCTTTCTTCTTTTTTCCATCTGTTTGGGTCTTTCCCTGTTGTATGGTGTCACAACGGACGAATTTTGACTATTTGCCCAAGTAAGTTCAGTACAAAATTAAATTCCTCATCTTCTTTGTTTACTATCTAGTAAGGCGAGTGTCAAAAGTGAACGTTCAACGTTTTTGAGTAAGAAAAATTAATATTTTTATTTAATAAGTTTTTAGTTGATCGGGTTGCAGTAATTCTACAATAGAAGTAAAAAGAAACGAAATTGAATTGGCGAGGGGAAATCATAGCAAAACTGTGGAAAAAAGGCTGAAACTATCGATAAATAGGAAGAACAACAGGCAGGGCATGGACTTCGGTTCGGATAATAATTCAAGACTATAAAAATACCGCAATTATAACTCCACTTTTCTAAGCGTGTGACCTATGCATCGCCACTTTTGGCGTTTGATTTGCCATAGGATGGGTTCCTCATTCATTTTCAAAAACGCGTCGTTTCTAATGGTGTTCGATCAGAATATTCTACAGATGGTACGGAATTTATTGACGAAAGATTGTAGCCACGGTGTGATGGTTTAGACACCAGCCGTGTTTCACTTCAAGAGTATTGACTTCTCAAATGAGCTGAGTATTCGTCTGCCGTGATAGTGCAGCAGATTTAGCAGAAACTTTCAACAAATTCCTCCGTGCATCCGCCAACCATTCTATCTCTTGATTTATTGGGGTTGGCTCTCAAACCCTTCGTCTTGGCGATGTTGACCTCCCGTCTGACAGTGCATGCCAGTGTGATTCGTCTGTCCGCCTTCGCTTGCATGCCAGTGAGTTTGTGAGAGAAGGGGTAGATGTCATCAGCGAAGCCCAGGTCCTCAATATGTTTCAATTGGCCCATGACGTCGTCTAGAACGATGGCGAAGGGAAGGGGCTACAGGGAACAACAACCTTGCCTTACGTCTGCGTTGGTGATATTGGCATTGAAGAACTGCCAGTTCGGAGTTCTCATAAAGGGTGGACTGTTTGATTGGTTTAAAATAACTTGACAACTTTTAAAATTGGTTGGTGAAACCGGGTATTTCAATTCTAATAGTGAAATAACTTACAAAAACGTAAAACTGAGTTTTACCTCTTTGTAATAAGGAATGTTTAGTATACGTATGTAAATTTTTTTACAATTTGTGTTATGTTTTTAAGTTATAACATTTTCACTGATAGCCAAGCGGCGATAAAATCCCTCACGAAACAGTCGACAACCTCCAAGGTAGCTATGAAATGTCGCACATATCTGAACGAGATGGCTGAGTCGTTTCACCTGAAGGTAACATGGGTTCCTGGCCATTGGGACATTGAGGGTAATTGTAGAGCCGATGAACTAGTGAGACTCGGCACCAAATTGACCGATGAGTACATATGTAGACAATGAGATAGGGACACCATTACAAACATGTAAACTACTTATCCTTGAAGAAATTGTAAGGAAAGTAATCGAAAGATGGCGAAATGAAGCCACCTGCAAAATCGTCCGTCAACTGTGGCCGACTCTAAATGCTAAGCGCACAGAATCTCTGCTAAGCCAAACTAAACACAGTCTAAGCAGACTGATCTCAGTCATAACGGGCACTGCCTAATAGGTAGACACGTCCAAAGGATGGGTGTGCAAACACATGACTTCTGTAGAAGTTGTCTAGATGAGGACGAGGAAGAGACAGTCTCGCACCTACTGTGCCACTGTCCTGCTCTATCCAGACGCGGGTTTACTATTCTGGGTAAACAATTTTTTAATGAGTTAAAAGGTCTCAGTTCTGCAGAAATCAGAGATATTCTAAAATTTTTAAAAAGCGTACACTGGTTTTAGGAGAGATAGGGACAAGCTCCCTACAAGGCATCACAATGGGCTATGAGCCAGAGTGTGTCCCACAGGACAACCGTTTCAACCTAACCTAACTTAACCTATAATTAGGGTGCTCAAACTCCCTCTTAATATATATCACTCTATTATTTTCCATATTATTGTTTCTACAAAATTTCATTCATATTTAATTTGAGCTAAATTTGCTAATATTTCTGATAAATTACAGGTTTTACAAATATTATACTAAATGTCAAAAGCAGTATTATTAAAGAAAAACATTTTTTCAATACAAAAATATTAATTAATGAGACAACCGATGCTTATAGGTGCCTCGTAGTGAATGATATTTCAGTCGACTTAGCAGTGATAAAAGAGCCTTTTCTGGTCAACACAGCCTTGCAAAAAAACATTAACAGTGCTGGGTACAAGTTTTACCAAAGACTGCCTATTATTGCTAGTGACAGACGCCGCACCTTATATGCTGAAAGCTGGGAAAGCAATTAAAGTGTTTTATCGAAAATGAGTACATGCAACTTGCCCTGCTCCTGAACTCTACAGAGTTTGTGAAATAATTCGTGAATTATAACTGAAGGTTGATCAATTGATCGCAAATATTTAGAAAGTGTTTCTTATGGCTCCAGCATGCACTACTATGTATTTTTAAAGAGTGTGGACTTTATATGTAAGTCGCTTTGATCAGAGCCAAATATTTAGAAAATATTCGTTCAATCGGTAATTAATGGAATAGAGCGATTCATGCAAGCGAGTTATGACTGTTGGGTTAATTCTATTAAAAAATTGGAGCCAGCAAATTTGTGGCTAAAAACCAAAATTAACTTATTTTGAATGTAAAGACAGTCAATGACCGCGTTCCGGTTACGGAAGCCAAAACAACATTGAAACCAATTTTATCAAAAAGCAAGGACTTCCGTGTGATAAAAGATATTTCAGCTCAAATGTCGGCTGAACACATATCTACATATACCCCAGCCGAACTAATGACTTTTAAATATGAAATTAAAAATTTTATGTTTTTATACAATGTAATTGTTCGTAACCAAAGTTGGAATTGAAGTAAAAGTTGCGAAAACCTGCTCTTAAGTGGCTTTTTTTAATAGGAAGTTTTATGATTTTTAATGGAATTTTTTAATTTTTAGTTGCCAGTTTGATTACACTTAGCGCCACTTTTCAGTGCCAAAAAAGGATTTTTTTGTTGGCTTGCCGATTACTATACTTATAGTTGTATAAAAAAAGGTGGCGTAAAAATAATCACCCAATCTTGCTTGCGAATAAATTTTTTACTAAATAAAAATATGGTTTTGTGTGATGGAAATCTTTATTTGGTTTTGAAAATCGCGCCAGTCATTTCTTTCTCGTGCCAACCGACGCCTTACCCACTTCCCAACTCAGAAGAGGCTTTCCTCTCCCTCTGCTACCACCAGCTGGTACCGCTTCGAATAGAGCCGGAGCGTTTGTATCCATTTGAATTCAGTCAACGAGGCCGTCGGATCTTTATTCGCTAGGATACTTATCGTAGCCAAGCCTAAAAATCTTCTCCAAAATCTTTCTCTCAAACAAACATCGGATATTGTCATTGTCCACGCTTCTGCGCCAAACGTCAGGACGGGCAAGATGAGAGCCTTATAGAGTGATAGGTTTGTTCATCGAAAGAGGACTTTACTACTCAATTGCCTACTTAGTACAAGCACTTTTTGTCAAGAAAGGTTCTCCGATTGGAGGCAACCGCTGATAAAAAAAAATAACTTTTTCTGTTTTTTTCTTTCTACCGAATGATAGTCGCATCCAATCTCACTTTGCTATGGCAGCTGCAGTTTAGTGTGAAAATATTAACACTTGGAAAAGTAGGACTTGTCAAGAGCGCATACCCAAAAAGCCATATAGATACATACACATACACAGGTATACACTTACATGTATGTACTAATTAGTAGTGACACATAGCAATGATGTTTTGATGTTTTGCATTCCTTCGGACATATTCTTAGCGCAAAATCCTCAATTTCTACTAACAAACGTAAATACATACAATACACACGAAATTAACGCTTTAGTCTTTGGTGCTGAGACAGCTAACCTAAATCTCAGTAAAAAGATACACAAACGCATGCAAATGTTTAAACTACTGACAAGTTGAAAGTGGCAATAGATATTTATGACGTGAATGTGTTTGAAATGAGAAACGAGTGAAAAGCGAGTTTAGAGTTTGGCACCGTCTCAACTCAGCGTCATTTTTGCTGCAAGAGCTTTATTCACAAATAAGAGGTTAATGAAAGCGCCGAACGAAAGTTATTGATATTGGCAAAAACAACCCGTTCGTGTATGAAACTCACGATAGTAAATTTGCATATTAAATGTAAGTACATTCTTATACTTAGTGTATCAAAAAATATAAATAAATTGTGCTTTGCATGAAAATTACCCGGTAAGGCAATAAGCTGGCTGACATTTTGGAGCTTCCCGGACTGGTGGACTACGCACTCCCGCCTACATTTGCTATTACAATGTTCACGACTCTCCTACCATCAAGGGAGGAATGAAATGCCGCACATCTCTTAACGAGATGGCTGAGTCATTTCACCTAAAGGTAAGACTATACACCAAAATGACCGATGAGCACATATGCAATGACATAGCCATGCCCTTACAAGCATGTAATCTACATATCCTTGAGGAAAACGTAAGAACAGCGATAGCGTAATAAAACCACCTGCGGAATAGCCCGATAATTGCGGCCGACCCTCAATGCTTAGCACACAGAATCTCTGCTAAGCCAAAACAAGCACAGTCTTAGCACATTGATTTCAGACATAACGACAGTCACACGCCCAGAGGATGGGTGTACAAACACACGACTTCTGCAGAAGCTTTCTATATGAGGAAGAGGAAGAGACGATCTCGCACCTGTGCGGTTCTCCTGCTCTGCCCAGACGTAGATTTACATTTTTTTAATGAATTTGAAGACCTCCGTACTGCGGAAATACGGATATTCTAAAAATTTTGAAATATACCCTAAGGTTTTAGGAGAGATAAGGACAACTTCCTTGCGCGGCATTACAACGGGCTATGACCCTGAGTGGTCAAGCGCTCCAACCCAACCTAACATAAGTAGCGCTGGAGTGCATTGGTGGAAATTGTATTTATGGTCCGATTTGACACATATTCAGAGTGTATACCACTCAAGAAAGAAAGATTGCACCCATCAGAGAGTGCGTGGCGTCACACTGGTCTAGTTGTGTAATGTTGCCAACCTTTTGTACTGCGCAATAAATTTAGTACCTTTTTAAACCGAAAATGTGAAAATTTGTGAGTTTTTCTTTTAATTTGAAGCTATTAAAATTGTTAGTTAAAAAAATTTGTAAATAAAAAAGACTAAAAAAACCACACTGAGAAGAATTTAGTGCTATAGAAAACTTGTTGATTCCTATAAAATTTGATGTTTTGAAAGCGTAAGTCTTGCTCTTTGCTCATTTTGAGGTTATGCTAGAATATTGGATCTGCTTCTCTCAACTCTTCTTAACATTTAAAACCGTTTTATAAATTTAAAAAAGTCTTTGAATTTGCTAAAGACGAATTAGAGCTGTAGAGGTGTATCCATAGTAAAAATAAAATAATACTGTTTTCATCCCTTTTTTAAAGAGATTATCTTAACATAATTTTTTAATACAAGGACAGATTTTTAGAACTCTCTTTTATTTTCCATACAGTCTATTGTACATAGCCATAACATATTTCTTAAAAAAAAACGCACATTAGAAAAAAAGTCTTTTAAGTGATTCAACAAAAATTTAATACTTTATTTTCTTTAAATGGGCATTTTATTGCTTTTTTATATCCAAAACTAGGCAAAACCGCATTTGCGAGAGAGAGATTTGAGTGCTCGAAGGAGAAGAAAAATAGCGAACTTGAAAAAAAGTTTTTACTTTTTCCCCCGGGCCCGGAGTTTTCAGAGGCGCCCGGACTCGAGATTATACGTATTTATATGAATTAGACATAATTGGAAAGGGCCCGCATTTGCAATTTTTCCCCGGGGCCCGGATATGCTCTCTACGGCCCTGCTTTAAGTTATATGGTTATTGTTGTAGAATGTCCTACACTTTCGAGCAAGGCGAATGTACGAAACGATACACCAAAAAGGAAGGTGAAGAAGGGGAAGATCTCATTCTCGTAGGAAGGACCAAGTGCTGCAGAACCTGCCAGCGCTCGGGATTTCTAACTGGTAGCAGCGAGCGCAAGACAGAAAAAGCTGGTGTGCTTTTTTGGATTCGGCCAAAATCCACATACGATTGTAGCGCCACCTTCAAAAGATCTTCACTCGAAAAATACTGCGCTGATTTTAAACTTTTTTACACCGTTCGGAAGCCCATGTGTTGTAGATGGCCTCTGTGAGACATTTATTTACACGAGGTGTTGCCACCTGTTTGAACTTAAAACAGTGATTTATAATTATAATAGCACGTGTGCCGAGGCAAATATTATTAAGAAAAATCTACACTGAAACCAATTTTTTTTGATGTTGCCACCTTAACTTTATTACAAAAATAGCAAAAATTTCCACTTAAATAGGGATATGTAGGCATTAAATGAAAGGTGTTTAAACAAGCTTTAGTAAAAAAATATATTTTATTTGGTGTTGCCATATTATTTTTATTGTACGAGTATTATAGTAACGCATTTTATTTGAATACAAAAGTATGGATACCGGATGAAAGGTATTTAAAAAGCTTTAATAATAAAATCTTATTTGCTTTTTTTTTCAAAATTCAGAAATTTATTACAGAAATCTTTTAATAGGTTAAATTCAGTTAGAATTTTCAAAAAATTGATTTTTTTCATTTTATTTTCTGAATGTACATATATTTAAGAATACACACAGAAAATTTAATATCGTTCCGGTGAATATTTTCGAAATTACACGCAAATTTGAAAAGGAAAATTTGACAAGGCCATGCTTTAAACGCGTTTTTCTCAAAATGGTGTTTTCAAAGTAGTTGACCAACATTACTCGAAAACGGCTAAGCCGATTAAAAAAAATAAAATAAATAATTGGCGCGTACACTTCTGTTAGGTGTTTGGCCGAGCTCCTCCTCCTATTTGTGGTGTGCGTCTTGATGTTGTTCCACAAATGAAGGGACCTACAATTTCACGCCGACTCCGAACGGCAGATATGTTTATGAGGAGCTTTTTTATGGCAGAAATACACTCGGAGGTTTGCCATTGCCTGCCGAGAGGCGACCGCTATTAGAAAAATGTTTTTATTAATTTTGCTTTCACCGAGATTCGAACCAACGACCTCTCTGTGAATTCCGAATGGTAATCACGCACCAACCCATTCGGCTACGGCGGCCGTCCACCGAGCCGATTAGTTTCAAATTTAAACACGAGATTCTTAAATATATTTTTTATCGAAGATTTTTTTCACGGACAAGTATTTTTTTATAAACAATTTAAAGCCGAAATTTTGGTCAAAAATCGATTTTATTTTGAGAAACCGCCATTTCGTCAAACAAGTTTATTTTGCTTATTCCTTCGATTAATTACTAGCTTTAACATTATTTTACAAAATCTGTCTAGTTTTTCAATTTAAGTGGATGTAGTTCAGAGATATAGTGGTCACCGCAAAACGTCTTGCTTGAGAGGAGCTCCCGGAGATCAGCTGTAGCTCCAAAGAGGTACAAATTCTTGAATAACCCCTTTATTCCAAAAACACTTATTTATGTGTATATGTCAATGAGAAGATAAATATTACTTTAACACAATAATATTTTTAGACGGCTTCACCATAAAATTTTAAAGAAAAGGTGTATTAATTAAAACAATAAGAATTTAATAAAAAGTTAGGAAAAAGCATAAAAAATATGCGTTCAAAAGAAAAAATTAATTAAAATTATTTGTGTATGGTGTTACCATCTCATTAGTAGATGGTTCATGCCCCAATGGGGTTCGAGTCCGGGCCCTACCGATTGGTAGTCTCCTTCAAAGGTCTCTTTCGAAATATTACGTTTATGCCAACGAATTCAATTGAATTCTCGGCTGGAATTCCCTTTTATGTCTGCTTCTATCGGCATAAAATGGGTGCTTGGAATTGTAAATTTAATGTTTGGGAAGAGAAAAAGTTTTGCCGTAACTATATTAAGTAAATACGATGGTTGTTTGAAGCTACTTGTAGAGCTCTTGGCCAAAAATGAGTTCATAAGATAGTCTTATGAGTCTGTGCATTATCGTGGGGCGAAACCGATAACTTTAATAACACAAATCTGACATTCGCTTTAAAGAAAGTTTTAAGTCATCAATAGGCGGCACTTTTTTGACATAATGTATGAATTTATGTGTCTATGTATGTAAATACATGAAAAGGTAAAGCGACCAAATAAAATATTTATGCCGTAACTTCGTACAAATTTAAGCAAAGTAAATGACATTACCTGTAGTGATAAATAGAAACTTCACGAGAAAAATTAAACTAACTTTAATAAAGACTAACTTTAGAAAAGACGCAAACTTCACACGGTTAAACTTCTGGCAAAGGCCGGCGTCGTTAATTAAAATCCGATTACACTATGCGAGTACACATATTATATGTACATATGTATGTATATAAATATTACCTCTAACTGAATGTACCCTTTATTGCGGCAATGAATTCATACTTGCAAGCGGGTATATGTGCACTAAAGCATAATTGTGATAATAATATAAATTCACATACACACACATACATATGCACATAATTAAAAAGTACGTTTAATGAAGTAACATATTTTCTTATTTGTTTTGTTTTTTCTGCTGACCCTTAAAGCAAAACAACTTTTTTCTCCGCAAATCAAATATTCTTGAGGAGTGTTAAAGCGGACAATGATTCTTATTAAAAACGCTCATATTCCTGTTCCATTTCTAGACTTATGAGCCGTTATTAATAAAGTCTTAGTAAACATACTGCCGAATGACTTTGCTGAAGTGTAGAAATTGTTCGTATGCACATTTTTAATAGTTGTAATCGCCTGTTGATGGGATGCCTGGAGGATGGTTCTGTGTGTAGAAGCCCGCGCAAGTGGGGAAAGTCACTGATTGCCATTCACTTGGGAGTGGCCAGGACGATTCTTCTGCATACGGTCCAAGCAGCTCACAACTCCCGGTATCTTCGGGAACTTCGGTATCTACGGTATCTGGGTAGCACCCGAACATCCATTTGAGAGCAAGCTAATGTGAGAAGACAAAGCATCCCGGGATATCTGGTTGTGCGCTGGGTTCGGGACCCGCCACGTAAAAATCCTTCCCCAATGAAAATGTCAACAAAGTCCCGGATGAAAACTGCTTATTCTTATGACCACCGCAGCAAACAAATTGAGGACTCGGTCAAAATCACGTAACCGGTTATCGCGCTAATCAAGAAGAAGAGGAATCGTCTGTCGAAAGCTGCACTATTCTAATTTTTCAGTAATACCCTAAAAGCGCTTTTCTATTTGAGATACAAGATCTACACCAAAGTCCTTGAAGCTGGAAATATAATATATGGTTCTACTCCATCTCATTTAAGCAAACATACATCGAGTATGTCCAGGTCGGATTTCCCCGAAGTTTAACATATTTTTGCTTATTTCATTATATGTGGCCGTAGCCGAATGGGTTGGTGTATGACTATCATTCGGGAGTGCGTAGATTTGTATCTCCGTGAATGAATATCAAATAATAGAAACAGTTTTTTCTATAGCAGTCGCCCCTCGGCAGGCAATGGCAAACTTACGAGTATATTTCTGTCATGAAAAACCTGCTCATAAACACCATTTGCCATTCAGAACCGGCATAAAACTATAGCTCCCTTCATTTGTGAAACAACATCAGGACGCACAGCACAACTAAGACGAAGAGCTCGACCAAACACCTTAAAAAAGTGTACCGGCCAATTATTTATTAATTTATATTTTTTTTTTAATTTAATGAATCGCTTGACTTTCTTTTAAATTATTGACTTCTGTTATTATTATTAATTGTTGCTGTCGCGCCGATTAGAGGCGCATGGTGCCGAATCAAAAGATTGCCAATGTTGTCGATTATTCGCTTTTGCCTTGGCCCGGGAACACGTTGGGTTTTAGTCAACTCCTAAAAACTCGTCAAAAAATCTACGTTGCCATGCTCTTTTAGGACGTCCTCTGCGGTGATGTTCTTGTGGGTTCGAGTCTAGAGCCGGTTTGCTTATTTCGTTAGCTGAGTTGCGGATGGTGCGTCCAATCCATTTCCATTTACGTCCCCGCATTTCAATACCATTGGGCGTTTTCCCGCTTCTTGCACGGAGTTGTTCGTTGGAAATCCAATTTTCAGGCCACTATAGGCAGAGGATTGTTCTGAGACAACAGTTAACAAATGATTGTAAGTTTTGTGTGGTAGCTGCTGATACGAGTACAAGTCAAGTTTCACAACCGTAGAAAAGAACTGATTTTAAATTCGATAAAAAATCCTTACTTTTGTGCGTTCGGTCAGTTGCTTCTGGTACCATATCTTTTTTGAATACTACGTACATACTATATAAAGGGTGATTAGATTGGAGGAACTTCTTCCAATAGGGTTTTTTTTGCAGATAACGCGGGACTACTGTCAAACTAAATACATACTTTTTTTCAGTATTCATTAACATATCATCAGGGAAAGCACGTTTACAAATCCTACGATTTTATTACGAAAATCGACGCTCTGTGAAAAGTGACTATCGCGCGCTCAGGCCAACTTATGGTGCTCAGCGAAGAGGCCCCTTTTTGGCTTAATGACTACGTCAATAAGCATAATTGCCATATTTAGGCTGAAGAACAACCCAAAGTCATTCAAGAACAGCCATTACATCCATTGAAAATAACTGTTTGGAGTGGCCTATGGGCTGAAGGAATCATCGGCAGTAAAATCATGTAACAGTGAATGGCGAACGCTATCGCGCTATTATAAATGACTTTTTGATACTGGAAATCAAAGCCCGCGATCCCGCCAACATTCGGTTCCAATAAGACGTCGCTACTTCCCATACAGACACACAGCTCGTGAAACAATGGATTTACTGCGTCGTCGATTCGGTGAGCAATTTATCTCTCGTCTCGGACCGTTGGATTGGCCACTTTAATATGGAGGTATGTAAAGTCTAAATGCTTTATAGATAAACCAGCTTCGATTGAAAGAGCGCGCTGCCAATTATCTTTTTTTTTGGCTACTCCATTTTTTTTCCTTGTTCACTCCTCTCGGGGGCATAGAGCCTCGACAAGACTTGCGTTGGTTTCGTTAATCTATTTGATTTCTGATAGGGTAGGTGATTAGCCAGCCGCTATCAGTCCTAAGTAGTGGGAATGGCCACCTGTCGTTGCTTAGAAACAACGCCTTCTTACTACCCCATATAAAGACTAAAATTTCTAATGTGCTATCATGGCTGCAGTTAATATATGTATCCCGCCCCTACGATTTTTTCTCATATACACACCTGAAAATCTACCTATGTAGACATTCTGACCGACAAACTGTAAACAATTAAGTATTTTGCTATTTGTCGATGTCTATAAATTCATTTATCTATTACAACTAATAATGTTCAACTTGTTTTGTATTTTTTTAGGAGTTTTTCTTATACACCAGTGGTTTTGACTGGTTTTGGTAGAAATAAGTATATTTAAATAGCTGGTAAATATAGTGTTAATAGTAGTTACGGCAAGTAGAATAAGGGCCTTCAGATTGTACTTCGTATGAGCCCAGGACTGCTATATGGTTCAGAGTCAATTCGATATACACCCAACTCTTTTTTCACATGGTCGTTTTTACACGATTTTGAAATAATTATAATAAATTATTCTCGACCCCGCTAGGTTATTACAAATGACTTTCGGAAAAACAAGTCCGAACTTTTGTTAATTTGTAATATTTTAGAAAAAATTTAAAAAGACTTTGGGATTTACGCGATGGTGATACGATTTCCACGAACTGGGCACTTATCTTATCTTAATATCTGCTGCCAAGAAATTGTGAATACTGGAACAAGTATCAAAGCCTACATTTTCTGTTGAAAACATTACTTTAAAATATCTATAAGTAAAACATTCGAAAGCTACGTAATAGGAAACGGTTTTTATTTAAAAAAATATATAAAAAATTGTATTTATATAATTTTCGCAGCATAGGTTTTTTGAAGCTAAACAAAGAGTATCCCGCGAAAAGAAATACATTCGATATTTACATATAATATGTACAAGTAGGCGCAAAATTAATCACCTTATCGGAAGATTTATAATTTTTGCAATAGCGTTGTTTGTCAATCATATTTGACACTGGTGAATTTAACAGCAGCAGTAGACAAACAGGCAAGGCTGGAGCCCGTGCAGTTCAAAATAAAGATTTCCAACACTCAAAATCATTTTTTTTTTCTATTTAGTAAAAATTTATTCAAAAACCAAATTGGATAATTTATTTTGCGCCACCTTGTACAATAAATATTTTAAAATAGGAAGTTTGTACTTACCTCTCTTTAATTAGTCACAATTAGGAAGGCCGCTTTGTGAAAAACTGTAGATGAAATCGGCAGCAGAGCTGAGTGATTGTCAACAATAAACTGTACACTTAATTTCAGCAATGAAAAAAATCAACAACTTCAAGTGCAATAACCACTGAAACATTAACCGATACCATACAAATTCGAAATAATAACAAGTGCAAATTCGCAGTGATCTTTCACTTTTTTACGCCGACTCCTCAGCCTAATGTATGGATACGTACGTAAATACGTATTTGTGTATGCACAACCACACAAACGCGTATGTGAGTGAATGAGTTCGGGAGTCAATGCGGTTATGAGTTCGTATGTTGAATTCAGCTCTTTAGGGTGGTATCTCGCGTTATCTTTTGGCCCCACCGGTGAGAGTAGCGGCAGCATCAATGCCAGCCAACAATTTCGTGGCAACTCAACTTTAACCGTTCAGCATTTGTTGCTGCTTATAATTTACTCGGCTCTTTATTTTATCTACATACATCCATACATATATATGTGTGTATGTACGTATGTATGTACGTATGTATGTATTTCATGCATACCAGTCACTATCCCAACATTAATAATTCACAGAAGAAGAGCAACTCCTAAAATCGTATTGGGGTTTCGTGATTACTTTTTCTTTACTTTTATTTTAACACATATGTATATATGTATGTATGCATGTACGATCTTTTATTCAGAAGTTAACTCGTCTTGCACATACTCGCATTCGTAGACGCAATGGCATACGCATGCGCGAATTTATGTATATAAATATGCTACGCTTTCCACTTTTGATACACAAATATGTATATTAAAAACAAAAAGAAAAAACGAAGCTACATGACTATTTACGTGTTTGTACATACATATGTATGTATGTATGTATGCGTTTTCAGGCCTCTTTCTACAAAAAACAAAACAGCTTTAAAGTGATGATGACTTCGCTAATCAAGAGAAATTACAACAAACCTCTGTATACACATATAAAGGGTGTTTTTAAGAGCTTGGGAACTTTAAATGATAATATAAAAGATAAATATTGTTTTTTTTTATTGAGATCTGGTAGGCAACTAATTTTACGAGTTACATGGCCCATTCGATCAGTCGAATTTTTGACTACTTTTTCCAATAAATCGGAATAATAAATCTAAATGAGCCTAGACAACAAAAATGCGATGCAAGAAATGGTCATTTGGCTTCAATTCTTGTATTTGGCTTCGAGCTGGCGTGTGAGCCAAGATCCTCCCGATTTGCCTGTCTTGCTTAGAGGAGGCGGATGGCAGTGAGCATTTTCAGTGTGAGTGTCCTGCATTTGCTAAAGCAAGGCTGCGAATTTTAGGTCCCGATGTTATGAGAACGAGTAAAATTCGTTTCCTCAAACTGGAGGATATTTTCAGATTTATCAAAGAATCTGGACAGTTCTCAGGGGTCTAACTATCACTATTTCTCTATTCTATCCTATCTTTTTCCATTCGTTACTTCCCTCTTTACCTCCTTGACTATACATCCTTTCACTTTCCAAAGCTTTAAATATAATGGGCTTTTTAGCCTGAGTGTTTTAGGAGTTACCAAATCTCTCGGTGCTTCTTGGCTCGACCTTTCAAATCTCAATTTTCATTTCAAGCCAAGATACTTTTGCATTAAATTTTCCATGCAGTCGCAGGACAAAAGCCAACATTGACAACGAAAAAGAATCGACATTTCGGCATCTGCTTCAATTCTTCGTTCTATGAACCTCGCGAACAGATTTTTTTTTCAAAGTTTTTGTTCTGACGTTAAACGTTTCATGATGACTTGTCAAACCTTACTGAACAGAAATGTCACAGTTTGCCATTCTCAGCTGTCAAACCGTGGTTATCGATATCGATGGTTCCCATGCGGCTAAAAAAACACCCGATACACTTGTAAAAACTTGCTAATGGATGTATGCCATTTATATTAGTGTTGGTAATTATTATAATTTATTACATCTACATATACGTAAATGCATAAAAAATCTTATGGATGGAGCAACTATTGAAAAATATTTACTTTGAGTATTTAAACTAATGGTCAGCACCGTAGCTTGGATTTTATTTCGGGGGCGCCCGCCGATTTTGAATTATATTTCATATATTTTGCACTGTTTTGCTGCATTTAGCAATGTTTTCTAGAACTTGATTTGTTACCTGTGACTGAAAGAATGTGGACAGTCTTGAAGATGAAATGATTTGTTTCAGATAAGATTGAATACTAGTAAACAAGGATGAATATGATAACAACATTTGTGGATATTTTTATTTCGATTTAAGAAAAGAAAAACGCTGTCGCGCTCCAGCATTTGATGAAAGAAGTAAACGTCTCGAAGAAAACCGCTCGTGCCCCCTCTCTGGCTACGTGCCTGCTAATGGTCACCTTTACTATTTAAAAAAAAAATAGTTTTCAAATAAATTGAGCTTGTTGTGTAAATTGAGCTAAGCAAAATTCAATTTTTTTATTTATCTACGAGTTTTAAAATATTGCAAAAAAATCTGTGTGAGCCCCCAGTTTATGCTAACTTCGGGGTTTTCTTTGGTTTCATAGATTTTCTAAATTAGAGAGAGAGCAGAAAGTATGTATTGACATCACTGGAACATACTCTACATGTTCTACATGTCCCCTGTCGCCCTTAACGTCATTCTGCACTTACTTCCCGTTAATCTTCAAGTTCAATCCATTGCTGCATCAGCAGGTTGGCCTCTGAAGGCAATCTCCTTCTCTGTACTTCGTACAGATTTCTCCATCCGCAAACTGCTATCTTTCCAAGCAGGCTGGATTGGAAGGTCAAAAGAGTTTGCACGGACATAGGTACCTCTGTTTTCACCTGCGGATCCAAGATAGCATATGGAGTGGGAGCGGCAGTGGGAGTTTTTCTCTAAATCAGCTAATATTTAAGTCTCCTTCAAACTGTTGAAAACTAGTAGTATTTTATGAGCAGAGGTCTTTTTCATCCTCCAGACATGCACAATGCTTAGAGATCGTTGTTGGGAGAGAGATATAAATATGCCTTCCGTTAGTTTAACTCCGATTAAGGCATGTCGTCGTCATGTTGCCGCCTGCCAATCCCTGATCAAACGTCTCGAAAGTGCAGGCATCACTTCTCTTATCTGGGTTTCAGGGCATAGCAACATAAAGGCAAATGAAATTGCAGAAGAGCTTACCAGTTTCTGTTGTCCGCTTGGCCGTTGTTAAAGGGAAACCGCACAATTTCTTTCTTAAAAAAGCGCAAGAAATATGGGGTTCTATTTTATCTTGCAGTATCTCAAAAACACTTTGGGCTCAGTACCACAGAAGCGGCACGCTTAAAGTGCTGGGGATCGCCTGCCATTCAATTTCCAAACTCATAGCGTTGATCGCCGGTTACTGGGTGATCGGAACTCATGCGGGAAAGCTTGAACTTTCATACAACTCCCAATGCAGAAGCTGTGGGGATCCTGCAGAGAAAGAGACTGTTGAACACTTTCTTTGCGACTGTCTGAGTTTGGTGTCTTGGCACTTGCGGCTCCTTAGTGGGCCTTTTGGGAATAGCCTGAGTCAGTTCTTCAACTTAGATCCCTTCTCTCTCTTCTTCTCTACATCTGGATGGCTGAAGATTATTTTTCTTTCTTTAAGTTTTGAAATCTTTCGCAGGTAGCGGTCCACATAATGGTATTAAAACGACACTCTAGTGCTACTTTAGTGTACTCTCGTCATCTAACGTACCTACGTAAACGATTTTCTGTAAATTTGAAATATATTTCTTACAAGCCCTTGGGAACGTTTAACCATTGTACGTATGTGAAAGAATTAATTTTTTCCACACTATGAAATTTATTTACAATATTAAGAATGGGTCTCTTCCGAAATATTTGAGTGATAGCTTTAGGTATACATTAAATAGCTTTAGGTATATACTTAATCTTTGTTAGCATCACAACAGTTACCATAGATTTATTTTGGCCTGCCCTCACTACACCTCTCTGACTGGTGCTCTCCCACAAATTGGCTACACTTTAAATCTTTGTTACAGTTTTTAGAGCCATGGCTGAAGCCCAAATGCTTGCAATGTCTTTTTACTGTTTGCCCGTCATAGACGGAACAGTGAAATAGAAAGATGGGTTGCTGAATTTAAACGTGGACGCTTGAGAACGCTCCACGTCAAGGATGTCCAAAAGTAGCAACCGCACCAGAAATCGTAGAAAAAATACAGAATGTCTGTTGCTGTGGACTAGACCTGGGTCTATCACCATGATTCTAAATGAACACCATAGGCTAAAGAGTGGTGTGAACCTGGTCCTTCGGCTTCGAAACGAATTCGCGACCAAAAATCAACCTTCTAGAGTCAACTGAAGGAAAAAATTCTTGAAAAAAGGCCCAGCTTGCAAAAGACATTTTTTTTTCAATTAGGACAATGCATCGCGTCACGAGAGCAGTTTGACAATGGATAAAGTCCATGAATTTAAGTTCGAATTGTTGGATCATCCATCGTGCTCACCAGATTCGGCCCCTAGTGACACCCAATGCATAAAAAAATGCATGCGGGGAAAGCGTTTTGCATTAAATGATGAGATCATAACAGCTTCTGAAGCGTATTTTGCAGCCCTTCCAGATGCTCACTTCAGAGATGGAGTTCATAGTGTTCAAGTGTATTGATGTTCAGGTAGACTCTACTCAATAACAAAGTCTGTTTATTCGTCTTCATCTTTAGTTAGGACTATTATCCCGTTTCTAACAAAAGCTTATATATGTATATATAAATACGCAATACACATCGGATGTTGATCCAATCTCTTTGGTGGCCTTTCTCGCAGGCGTGTAGTGTTTAGTTTCCCGGTCATCTCCATTTTTGCAAAGCAGTAATCGGTCTTTCTGAGGACATTTTTCATCCGATCTTGTCCCCTTTTGCGGATCCATTTTACACTATCGCGTATTTCGTACATTTCTCTAAAGCTTTCATACCTCATAGAGTATGACTCTCGTAGAGTATGACCGCTTATAGCACTAAGAGATCGCAGTTCGATAGTCGTTCTGTAGCTGTTTTGTCTGCGCGTGTCTCATTGGGATACTCGTACGTCATTAGAGGTCGCACGGAAGTTTTATAAACCCTTACTTTGCTTGTTTTGCTCATTACTTCGTTTCGCCATATGACGTCTCGTAAACAACCAGAGGCACGAGCTGTTTTTGGGCATTGACATCGAATTTCATCTATCATGATTTAAGTGTATTTCAAACAATAAACTTGTGTTTTCTTATCGGACCGCAAAACTTATTGAACAACCTAGTATATGCATTTTGATAAAAACGGTCAAATTTGGGATACTCCTACAAGTTGGGAATTGGTACTCGTGGTCCAAATATTGGCTAGGATTGTGCTCTAATATGATTCCAGTGCTCGGCATCGCCCGAAGAGAGGATCAAAGAATCCTCAAACAAGGAGAAAAACAGCAAGATTTCTCTAAAGTTTTCAGATTATCTATGTATGCATGCAAGCGCATACAGATCTGGACTTGATCTCTAAAAGCTGCATTCATACATACATACATACATAGGTATGTGTATGTACCAATCGGTTTTGTATCAGTTAGTGAGTCTTGATTGTTGTTCCGTTTGATAATAAAGGTAACTAATTAACGTTTACGTAATCTAATTATACAAGCGCTCGTACATATTTTATGCGCATAAGTGCAAATGTATATGGACCCTATAAATCCACGAATGCATGTAAGTATAAGTAAAATTTGGACATATTTTCCCACTTTTGAGAACGTGGATTTTTCATTTTCACTTGTTTTCATTGTTTGCAGGCGGCCGAGCTGTAAACGACAGATCTCTTGAAAGGCGTTAGTATTACGCACATACATACATACATGCATACATTTGTGTGTGTATAAGCAGCACATAAATGGGACGGCTGGCAGTCTTGAGAAATTTCACATAGCGGACGAAAGTTTCCGCAAAGGCAGAAAGTCCCTTAATTATATTTGCACTCTTTGCTGATTATCATTCGAAGCTTTTGGTTTCGTTTTTATTTTCTTCTATTATAGGTACACATAAATATTTGAAATTATCTGGTTTTTTTACGGTTACAGTCACAAACTATCAAACGGTGTATTGCATATTCGACCATAGTTAGTTATCTATGTGTGTGTATGCGTATGTATCTATGGCCAGTAATAAGGTTATAAAGCAAGTGCAACAACTGTAGCTGGCTTAGTGCAAATGTATTTCCATATTTATATGACCTGTAGTAAATCGGACAGTCTAGCACAATCGCAGGACGAGTCCATTTTGGTATGGTACTAGTCCCCGCCAAATCCCTAACGCGAAGCCTATACGAACAGTAAATATCGCGATATTTGGATTGCAACGGAAATATACTTGGAGGTTTGCCATTGCCTGCCGAGGGGCGACCGCTATGCGAAAAAAACTTTTACTATCGTTTGGTGTTTCGTATCCAGGGTTCCGAACCTGTGCACTTCCGAAGGGGCAGTGATATTTATTGACCGTGAGGGGTGTAATAGTGGTAAAACGTGATGTGAATCGCAAAATAAATATTAAAAAACAATTTAATTTTCCGACACGATATCCAAATAACGCGATAAATATTGAACGTGCAGAATTCATGCAAGATTATTTCGCCATCATGTCGGGTGTGGAAATGATATTTCTTCAGCCGTTTATGTCGACAATAACAAACGACCAAAACTATTTGAAGATATTTATTTTAACAAAACTTTTTAAATTTTCTTAATTTTTTTTTAATTTTCTTGTTTCAATTTTCAAAATTTGATCTATCGCATCGATGTTGTGTTTTTGTTTTTGTCAATCCAAAATTGTTACATCCGTTAAATAAAATTATAATTTAGCGTTGTTCAAATCGTTCATTTGGCACCACGGTTGCCTAGAGGTCGCTACTCATTTCACAGGTTATCACAAATTTTTCTACAGGGTGCACTCTCGTACTTGCATGTGTATGATGCATGCATGTATGTAGGTGTGTTTGAGTTGCATGTTGTTTTTGACTGACTTTTCGAGTTTTCTGTTCGGTTTGGCTTATTATTTTCCGCCTAGTTATTTTTATTGCTTTTTACACTATTCGTTGTCTTGCTTCTCTTTGTTGCACAAGTACATTGCTGCCCATGTATTTATGCATATCGTTGCGTATGTGTTTGTGTGAAGATTATCAATGGGATGAGGAATCTTCGCACATTCGCACATTCATCACTAGCGCGCATGTTCACCGGATGACCCAACCGTGGCACAACAAGCTCAGCATACGAAATCGAAAAAATAAACTTGTTTTTATGGACAATACTCGTAATTGAAACAATTAAAACACCACAATGACACAACACACTTTTGCTATTTAGCTATTCAGTGCACTCCGTTTTCCATTTATCCGCTTCGCGACGTTCACATCACAACTTCCAAAAAGAAACTGTCACTGTCTTTTCGCACTCAAGGCAACTTGAAAACCTGCTCCAACTCTCGCTTCAGCAAATAGCTTTCGACGCTTTTGGCGAGTAAGAGTAGTTTGTTTGCTTTTCAGGCGCAGTGTTTTAGGTTTAAGCCATGGTCAAAAATGGTATTGCCATCTCCGAACGAAACTGGTGAGATCATCCGCTCTTTCGCTACTTCCTTTTTTACAGCGATGGGCTACAAATACATATGCACGACTGTTTATACAAACTTATTTGAATGTATTCATATAAAAAGTGGAATTGTAAAAAGAGAAGAGAGGAATCCATGCCGTCGCTCTTTAATTGAATGGAATATTCGCGTTGCCAACTTTGCTCACCACAGTGGCTTCTATTAAAGAATAAATCAGTAAAAGCTTAAATAGAATCTTAAAAACGACGGTCTTCAGTGCTGCCTGGATCTAATAATAAGTTTAAAGTCTGAGAGCACATGGGTCGTGTGAAAAAAAGGTAGTGAAATGAAATACTAGCAAATTTAAATTTAAAAGTAGCTTTGAGGTGACAGCCAAGCAGCCAGCTAAGCAATAGCAGCTGTGGGTATATTCAATAACGCATTATAATGCGCAACGTACTTTTGCAGTGTTGGCAATGCGTTCAGAAATGCAAATATGGCAGTACTGCAAATGCATCGCGTTCCAAAACGCCATTTTTGTATCAAACGTCGCGCATTATTTGCAGGAAAAATTTTAATACTGCCAATCTATCAATTGCAACACTTGTCACATTGGCAGTGCTGCCCGCGCTGCAATTACTGCGCATTTATAATGCGTTTCTGAATATACCCTGTATCACACTGCGTACGACAATGCCAAAACATGACGGATGAGCTTCTTCTTCCTCTTGATTGACGCGGCAACCGCGTACGCGATTTTGGCCGAGTTTAACAAAGTCGTTTCTTTCTCGTGCTAACCAGCGCCAGTTGGAAACACCAATTGAAGCAAAGACCATCTTCACCTGATCTTTCCAACACAGAGGAGGCCTTTCTCTTCTTCTGCTACTACCAGCTGGTACCGTACCTGGTACCTGGTATCCTCTCGGACGACATGACTTAGCCAACGAAGCTGCTGGATCTTTAATCGCTGCGCTATGTTCATGTCGCCGTGAAGCTCATACAACTCATCGTTCCATCGCCTGCGATATTCGCCGTTGCCAACGTGCAAATGTCCAAAAATCTTCCGCAGAATCTTTCTCTCAAACACTTCAAAGGACGTCTCATCGGATATTGTCATCATCCAAATTTCTGCGCCTTACAATAGGGCGGACATGATGAGAGCCTTATAGAGTGTTAGGTTTGTTCATCGAAAGAGGACTTTACTACTCAATTAAAAATAAAAAATAAATAATTGGTTAGGTGTTTGGCCGAGCTCCTTCTCCTATTTGTGGTGAACGTCTTGATGTTGTTCCACAAATGGAGGGACCTACAGTTTCAAGCCGACTCCGAACGGCAGACATTTTTATGAGGAGCTTTTTCATGGCAGAAATACACTCGGAGGTTTGCCATTGCCTGCCGAGGGGCGACCCCTATTAGAAAAATGTTTTCATTAATTTTGCTTTCACCGAGATTCGAACCAACGACCTCTCTGTGAATTCCGAATAGTAATCACGCTCCAACCCATTCAGCTACGGCTCAATTACTTAGTCTAAAAATAGCGTTTGTTGGCAAGAGAGATTCTCCGTTGGATTTCACGGCTGACATTGTTATCGGTGTGAAGTATTATTATTAGGTGCTATCGCGCTGTCTTTGGGCGCATAGTGCCGAATTTGATTCGCTTTCAGTAACAGATTTAATTCAAGAGCAATAGGTTGTTAGCCTAGGTCCCCTATCCGCACGTTGGGGCTGCCTTCTTAGATTTAGCTGGTGAGAGCAGCATTTCGTTTTTCCAATCGCTTGCTACAAGACAGGCGCTGTTTTGGGCTAAGTGCTTATTTGAAGGCGACACTTCCTCGCCTCGTCGGTGATGAATTTGGCCTTGTAACTTTTTCTTAAGATTGTACAGATCCCACTGTCCACCCTACTACGTCCTTATCCACCACCCGCTGTTTGTCCGGGATTTATTTGTTAGGTAAAACTTATTCACAGCTTATCTCCATATCTGAAGGCAACCTGTTACAAGCCCGATAGCCTGCAGCTTGACAACGGTGTTAATGCTGGTTCCAAAATAAGCGAAGTCTTTTACAACTTTAAAATCATAACTGTCAACAGTGACATGAGTGCCGCTATGCGAGTACGCCGAATATTTGTTTTATGACAGGAGGTACTTCGTTTGATCTCGCTCACCGCATACCCATTCCCTTTACTTCTTTGTGTGTCGATTCTCTTTTCATGGGTCGTTTCCACGACTTGGCGTATTGCGCATATCTGTAAATGTAAATGTTGTTGTTGATCAAGTGATATCATCTTTACAAGATTTGTCGTGTAAAATAATTTACAATTTCAAACTCCTATTTCATTTATTCAGTGGCTACTCGATCGTTGTCGTTTCTGAAACAACCAGATCCCCACAGACGATTTTTACAATTTTCAATGGTTTTAATGGTAACGTAACGAAAGACCAAGAGGGGAGAAAAGACGAGAACTTCCTTTACAATATTGTAACTGGTGATGAAACGCGGTGTTTCCATGAATCTAAAACTAAGCATCAAAGTGCCGAATGGCCCCAGATGAGCCACCACCCAAAAAATCGCGTTTGGGGAAGTCAAAAATCAAGTTAATTTTCATTTGTTTTTACGTCGTCCACAAGGAGTTCGTACCAACGGGCCAAACCGTCAACGCAATTTTCTATTTTGGCGTTTTGAAGCGTTTGTTGCATCGCATTCGCCCTGAATACTGCGAAGGAGGAAACTGGCGCTATTACATGATATTGCACCATCTCATCGATCCACTCTTGTGATTGATTTTTTGGCTAGAAATCGCATTTTAACCATCAATCACTCACCGAATTCGTCTGATATAGCTCACTGTGACTCCTACCTATTCGAAAATTGGCATTTTTCCATGAAAGAAAAAAAGGTTTTGCGTCCGTGGAAACCATCCAAAGGGCATACTGGCATCCTGAAGGACATTCCGGTCAATGATCTAAAACACTCTTTCGAAGAGCTTTTAGATAGCGCAAAACAGTTAATCGAGGCCAGAGGGGACTATTTTGAATATATAAACTCGAAGTTATCAGAAGTTAGGCGGCCGCCATAGCCGAATGGGTTGGTGCGTGACTACCATTCGGAATTCATAGAGAGAACGTTGGTTCGAATCTCGGTGAAACACCAATTAAGAAAAACATGTTTCTAATAGCGGTCGCCCCTCGGCAGGCAATGGCAAATCTCCGAGTGTATTTCTGCCATGAAAAGGCTCCTCATAAAAATATCTGCCGTTCGGAGTCGGCTTGAAACTGTAGGTCCCTCCATTTGTGGAACAACATCAAGACGCACACCACAAATAAGAGGAGGAGCTCGGCCAAACACCCAAAAGGGGTGTACGCGCCAATTATATATATATATAGGGTTATTCAATAGGTGCCCTTCAACTTTTTTCCAATAGGGAGGGCGAACGACGCAATATTTTTTATTCTTCGCTTGTCATTTGTAAACTTCATTAGTATACATTTCATCATGGAACGCTACACACTTGAGCAACGATTGAAAATCGTGCAAATTTTTTATGAACATAATCGTTCTGTTGCTGCTACTTTAAGAGCATTACGGCCATTTTACGGTCCATTTAACAAGCCGTCCCGTTTTGGGGTTATGTGAAGTCATTGGTCTACAGTAATAAGCCGGCGACGATTTGTGAGCTCAGAGCCAATATTGAACACGAAATTGCTGGAATTTCGACCGATTTATGCAAAAGAGTGGTCGAAAATTGGGTTCAACGATTGGACTTCGTAAAACGTGCACGCGGTGGTCATGCAAAAGAAATCGAATTTCATACTTAAATGTATACATATGTTCAAACTCGATAATAAAAAAAAAATTAGTTAAAAAAGTCAAACCGTTTGTGTTTTATTCAAAAAAGTTCAAAAGTTGAAGCGCTCTTACTGAAAAGCCCTATATATATATATAATCTTGTGCCTGATCGAAGCTTTTTTCAAAATTATCAATATGGCGACCTCAGGAAATAGTTTTTAGATTTTCGAGAAAAAAATGGTTTAAAAAAATCACAATTTTTGAAAAATCCTTCGATCAGGCACAAGTTTTTTATGTTTTCCAAAATCAGTATAAATTTTGTTGAAATCTACCAAGCGGTTTTTAAGTCACAGTGATCACTAGTTCGAAAAACATAGTTTTGAGAAAAACGCATTTAAAGTTTAGCTATCGGCTCCGGAGCACCCGAGCGCCCTTAGTTAATTGTTGAATAGCTCGAAAAGAATTTGTTGGATTTACGTCAAATTTTCACACAATATTCTAAGATATTATACTTTAAGAAAATGCAAAAAAAAATCCAAGTTTTGCATATCTCTGACTACCCCTAACCTCTTAAGGCTAACATCAACCCTAACTAGTTTAGTTTCTTACAACATGCATACTGTAAAGGAAAATCTACAGAAACAGCACTTAACTCACTTGTTACAGAAATCGGGAAGTCAATTTATAATAAGAAATACACACTGGTAGTCTTCCCTGATATCGAGCGCGCGTTTAAAAATATCCTACCGGATACCATAATAAAGGCACTGACTGATTTCGGGAACTCCGGGGCTCTGGTTGGGGTAATCAAAAACATGCTCATGAGCTCAAAGATCAGGAAAAGAGTCAGTAGAGGAACACCTCAAGGCGGAGTGCTGTCCCCTCTCCTCTGGGTGCTGGCAATAAACTTCTTGATAAAGAGCCTACAGGAGAGGGGACAACACGTCGTAGCCTATGCGGATGATGTTGCAATGGTAGTAAGAGGGAAATTTCCCAATACACTTTGAAAACTGGCCAAGAGCAAATGAGCTAAGCAGAGCTAACAAAGCAGAACTTATCTTATTTACTAGGAAACATAGAATTCCAAAAATAACTCCTCTCACTCTAGGTGGTACCGCACTGTCATTTAGTGATGAGGCCCGCTACTTAGGTCTAATACTAGACAGAAAACGAAGCTGGAAGTCAAATGACGAAGATAGAGTAAAAAAGACCGACAAAGCACTCTGCTCTTGTAAACAGCTAATAGGACTAAGTTGGGGACTTTCCTCATCTATCGTATATTGGCTTTGCACAGGATTGTAAGACCAATCCTAACATTTGTTATACTACTATGGTGGTCGGCTTTAGATAAGATATATCGCACCCTAAATACAAAAGGGTCACAACTCAAAATTTTCCACACTCGAGCTTGACTTGTTTACAGTAGCACAGAAAACAAACTATGTGACATATCACGCTGAAATTTGCCATGTAAGCTTATAACAGTCCTACCAAAAAACAAAAAATTTATTTTTGCCATATGTCATCCGCGGACCGTTTTATTGATAACGTCTCGTTCATATTTGAGCAGAACGTACATTTTGAGTTGTGACCCTTTTGTATTTAGGGTGCGATATATTAAAAGTGAGGCCAGTCTTTGCATCTGCGTGGCCCTTATGACTATACCCACAAAGGCACTAAATATTACACTTAACCTATTACCAATAGAGCAATTCGGCAAGCAAACAGCTGCCAAGGTAGCTCTCAGATTAAGAGAAATCGGTCTACTCAGAACAAACCAGAGAGGACACTCTTCAATTTTAGAAACACTCCCCTGTATTTCTGGTACGACGGATTTTTGTAAAACCAAAGATAAATAAATCCTTCGTCACAATATTTCCTTTCAAAGAGAAGTGGGATAACGGGCTTATTGTTAGAGAAAATTATATAAACATCTATACAGATGGCTCAAAACTAGACAACAGAGTAGGAGTTAGCCAATCATTTCGCCTACATTCATTGCAGTGTATTTCAGGCGGAAGTCACTGCCATAAAAGAGGGGCTTACTGTAATAAAAACGAGTGTATTATCCACAAATGAAGTCTTCATATACTCGGACAGTCAAGCAGCAATAAAAGCGCTAGAATCTAAAACACACTCGTCAAAAACAGTCATAGGATGTTTTAAACTTCTAAATGACGTATCCAATTACTACAAAGTACACCTTATTTGGGTGCCAGGCCACAAGAATATAGCAGAGAACTGCAAAGCAGATGAACTTGCTCGAATCGGTACAACTCTGGATCTCCAAGTGCATAAGTCGCTGATACCTATTCCTATTGCCACTTTTAAACTACTTATAGATAGGGAAACGATCAACCAGGTAAAACCTCACAATATGCGAACTAAGCAGACAGACATGGCCGAAATGGAACAGTGGTCGATCAAAAAGCTTGTTAAGGTTCAACAAAGATGCTATAAGAAACATGATAGGGGTATTAACTGGCCATTGTTTAATAGGCAGCCACGCTAGAAGGTTAGGACTCCCGTACTTCGATTTCTGTAGAAGCTGTCTTAAGACAGAAGAAGATGAAACAGTCAGACACCTTTAATGTGAGTGTGAAAGCTTAGCTATAAAGAGGTTCCGCACTCTTTATACGGCATTTTTAACTGATGTAGCGGACAGAGCGCATCTCAAACTAACGAAGCTTTGCTCGTTTATTAAAGCTACCGGATGGTTTCAAAAGGTACTCATAGTGCAAGGATAAGTTCCAGTGGTATCACAATGGACTTATGAAAGTGTGTCATTGCGACAGCCATCCTACCTACCTACTTAACAATGTAATGAAAGAATTGATGAATACCAACCATAAATTTATATTACGTTTTTAAGCAATTTAAAAATATTTCTAAGGTGCACGCAGACTTTATAGGCAATGTGTATATTTCTTAATGTAATAGGAATGTTTGAAAATATTATAAAAATCCGAGTTTTTATATTACCAACACAATCTTATATTTTGCCGACCTCTTTTGTAAACAAACCGCTTTCATACTCCTTATTACGTCAGCAAATTAGCTGATTCCTTCAAATTCGGTGATAGTTGACGTTAGCCACATCTTTGCTTTCTGTACAACGTGGCTGTCGTCCACCTTGCACTGCATCGACATACCACGCAAAGTCGTAAACGAAATTTGCGTTTTTGCGCGTATTGAGGTTAATTGCAGTTAATTTCGTATATTCGTAAGCTTCGTTTTCCAAAATTATTTCACGATTATCGTGAATCCCCTCATTGTTTTAAATAAAAAGGTGTTTTTTTTACTTATTTTATTATCTATGATTGTACTTTTATTTTATTAAGTGGACACTATTTAGCGAAAATGCAACGATTCTTTTTGTACTTCAGTCGCGAAAGCAACATAAAATCTTTTAATTTGATTGGTTATTTCTTTATACATTCAATGAATCAACCAAATTTCGCTTACAAAGCACTTGAATCTATTTCATAGTTATTATTTTTCGCAAATTGACGATTGTTTAAGTAGTTCGAAACTACATCTTGTAAAATTGATTTAAGACACGCATTTACTAATTACTCACTGTCCTATTGCACTCGTGGCGCATCACCAGCAATCACTTCGCCACATACGAGTATGCACCTGTTGCGCATTGGAATATCATTTAAAAAAATAATTGTACGTATGTAACTGTAAAACGACATGTATACAGTTGTATACATGCAATGGTGTGTCAATTTAATAACTAACTTACTGTCGACTATCATTAAAGCTACTACTTATAGATATTTTTTCCTCACATCGATAAAATAAATAGCATAACGACGACTTCAGAATAAAAGGCGCTGTCATCACTTGTATGTGTATAAATATATAGTAAATCTAAGCTTATAGTCTAAAACGCTTTGCGGGTAAAAGGCGAAATACTGTCCAGAGCTGGAGATTAATGACCATTGTGAGTTATCGTCTGTGGTTGTGCGTCTTGAGATGTACGTGGCAGTAGATATTGTTGCGTTGATTTTCGTTGAAACAAATCGGAAACGTAGTTCGCCTGGAAAATAAAATATTGAAATATTAAATGTATGAGTAATTTGGTTTTGGAATTCAATACTTCTGGCTAAAAACATTCACAAAACTTGTAAAATAAAGAAGGAGTTACCCAAGTGTATTAAAACATGGAAAATAAGTATATGACATTTAACGCTTTGGGAACGGAGCCGCTCGACGGGCGAGCATCGCTTAGTATAAAAGGTATTGGAGTGCGCAGTAATGAAAATAAATACGTTGAACGTTATAAAAACTAAGGATTTATTTAACAATAGAAGCATTTATTTAACACAAAAAAATATATATAAAAAGCCTGCTGGTTCCACTGGCAGTGAAATTCGTTCTGACTCTACCGTCGTCTCACATCGTAAGTTTACATTATAAGGAAGATAAGACTTCATCGCAAATGGCCCTTAATGTCTTTGAATGGAAACGTGACCCTTTTACTATATGCGTATCTTATCGCTCAGAACGACAGACGTCGCGAACTAATTCGGGCGGCTATATGCCGACACGCGTTCAGAACGGTAAAACGGCTTGGGCGGCTATATGCCGATACTCGTCCCCCGCCGGTTGATGTAACCCTTCTTTTACTTTGTGTTTTTATAAAAAAAATTCATCTTGATATTAAAAAATAGCAAAATTTCAAAACGAAAAACGCAATTATTAAAAAACAAAATACTATATAATAATCCGAACTGAAATACAAGGTGAAGTCCCCAATAAACAAGACTGGCGTCATAAAAATGTTTTTGATGGCGCGATCTTTTTAATGAGTTAGTGCGTTGGAAGTTACATCCCTAGCTGACTTCTAGTGAAAGCTTGGTTACATTCGGTTGAAAGAAAGTTATTGCGTCTAAAGGGTCCGTATGTTTGTGTCATCGGTACAAAAATAAGTTTCGAACAAAGAGCTAATATCAAATTTTGTTTTCAAATCGGTAAAATGGGTAAAACGTTTACCGAAACAGTTTATGGCGATGATTGTCTATCTCGTACCAGAGTTCGTGAGTGGTTTACATGTTTCAGAGATGGTTGTGAGGACATAAATGACAATAAACATACGAGCCCCCAAAATCAGTAATCACCCAAAAATCCATGGAAATCATTGTTGAAATTCATGGAGTCAGAGTTGAATATCCCCGAAACATCGATTTATCGCATTTTAACTGATCATTTGGGCTAACGTTTGAGAGAAAGATTCTGCGGAAGATTTTTGGACCTTTGCACGTTGGCAACGGCGAATATAGCAGACGATTGAACGATGAGCTGTATGAGCTTTACGACGACATAGACATAGCGCAGCGAATAAAGATCCAGCGGCTACGTTGGCTGGGTCATGTCGTCCGAATGGATACAAACGCTCCGGCTTTGAAAGTATTCGTTTTAACGTTTTAACTGGTGATGAAACGTGGTGTTTCCAACATGATCCTGAAACTAAGCGTCAAATGCAGTTTTCTATCTTGGCGTTTTGAAACGTTTGTTGCATCGCCCTGAATACCGCGAAGAGGGAAGCTGGCGCTATTGCATGATAAAGGACCCTCTTATCGATCCACTCATGTGACTGATTTTTTGACTAGAAATCGCATTTTAACCATCAATCACTCACCTTTTTCGCCTTCTACCTATTCGGAAAATTGCATTTGGCCATGAAAGGAAAACGTTTTGCGTCCGTAGAGGCCATCCAAAAGGCATGTACCGACATCATGAAGGACATTCAAGTCAATGACCTGAAATACTCTTTCGAAAAGCTTTTAGATCGCGCAAAATAGTATATCGAGGCCAGAGGGGACTATTTTGAATAAATAAACTCGAAGTTATCAGAACAAAGCTCCTGTCGATCCTATTTTAGCTCAGTCTTGTTTATTTTGGACTTCATCTGGTAATTATTAGGTTGAGCCATTCACTCTCAATTGTTTATCTGCTTTTAAATCTCCCATTGACGCTCTGTACTGTTAGTTTCTATTTCTCTTTTATGGGAGATTTTATTAACATTTACATTAGCTGTTAGTAAAATTGTATATCTCTAGTCTGTAAGATATACCCGTCATGTTATAACAGGTATTTTCTATTCGCCAAGCTTTAGCAAGTGGGGAATAGATGAAGCAAATGGTGTAAATAATTTGGAGCACTGGAAAAGAGCTGCCAAAAATTACATTTGCTTCGAAGCATTTCATGAGTATCAGTAAGAACGCAATCATACAGGGAGACAGTTGTTGCTTCAACTCATTACTTGTGATGCTCGTGTTCCCTCAACACCCTTTGTGTTCTTATTCTTCTCAATGTTGTTGCTGACTGTATACTGAAAACTAACAATTGCAAGGTGTGCGAACACGACGGGCAATACCAAAAGAGAATTCATAAATCTTGAAGCAAGAAAGGTCTCCCTCTATGAAAGCTGTCTAATGAAACTTTCTTGAAAGAGAGTTGGCAGAATTAAAAATAAAAAATAGTGAGTTATTTAGTTTTATGAGGTACTAGCAAACCCGGCCCGCTTCGCTGGGCACACTAAAATAGAATAGATATGGTTTAGAACAGAAAAGATATGGTTTTCATATTATTTATTTCTTTATTCTAATACTATTTATTTATTTATTCAATACCACGTTTTGGTCTCTATCTCGAGACCCTAGTCACGGAGCGGCATGAAAAATACTCTGAACTAAAGCATTCACCAACAGCTTCCATTTGATACCCATATTGAACATACACATCCGAAGGTTACCTGAGTCCACGTTTTGACCTATATCTCGAGACCCCTGTCACGGAGCGGCATGAAAAATACTCTGAACTAAAGCATTCACCAACAGCTTTAATTTGATATCCATATTGTACAAACATATTCTAGGGTCCACGTGTTGGTCTCTATCTCAAGGCCCTAGTCACGGAGCGGCATGAAAACTACTCTGTACTAAAGCTTTCACCAACAGCTTCCATTTGATACCCATATTGTACATACACATCCGAAGGTTACCCGGGTCCACGTTTTGGTCTCTATCTCGAGGCCCTAGACACGGAGCGGCATGAAAACTACTCTGTACTAAAGCTTTCACCAACAGCTTCCATTTGATACCCATATTGTACATACACATCCGAAGGTTACCCGGGTCCACGTTTTGACCTATCTCTCGAGACCCTAGTCACGGAGCGGCATGAAAAATACTCTGTACTAAAGCATTCACCAACAGCTTCCATTTGATATCCATATTGTACAAACACATTCTAGGCTCCACGTTTTGGTCTCTATCTCGAGGCCCTAGTCACGGAGCGGCATGAAAAATACTGTGAACTAAAGCATTCACTAACAGCTTCCATTTGATATCCATATTGCACAAACACATTCTAGGCTCCACGTTTTGGTCTCTATCTCGAGGCCCTAGTCACGGAGCGGCATGAAAAATACTCTGTACTAAAGCATTCACCAACAGCTTCGAATTGATATCCATATTGTACAAACACATTCTAGGGTCCACGTGTTGGTCTCTATCTCGAGGCCCTAGTCACGGAGCGGCATGAAAAATACTCTGAACTAAAGCATTCACCAACAGCTTCCAATTGATATCCATATTGTACAAACACATTCTAGGGTCCAAGTGTTGGTCTCTATCTCGAGGCCCTAGTCACGGAGCGGCATGAAAAATACTCTGAACTAAAGCATTCACCAACAGCTTCCAATTGATATCTATATTGTACAAACACATTCTAGGGTCCACGTGTTGGTCTCTATCTCGAGGCCCTAGTCACGGAGCGGCATGGAAAATACTCTGAACTAAAGCATTCGCCAACAGCTTCCATTTGATATCCATATTGTACAAACACATTCTAGGCTCCACGTTTTGGTCTCTATCTCGAGGCCCTAGTCACGGAGCGGCATGAAAAATACTGTGAACTAAAGGCATTCACCAACAGCTTCCATTTGATATCCATATTGTACAAACACATTCTAGGCTCCACGTTTTGGTCTCTATCTCGAGGCCCTAGTCACGGAACGGTATGAAAAATACTCTATACTATAGAAATCATCAACAGCTTCCATTTGCTACCCATATTGTACATATATGTCCGAAGGTTACCCGGGTCCACGTTTTGACCTATATCTCGAGACCCTATCTACCAAAAGGTATTCAAACTATACGGAAACCATCTTCAATACCTACTTAACAATGTGTGTAAGTTTGGTTTAATTCGGTTTAAAGACACGGCGCGTCCACGTTTTGGCATATATTTCGAGACCCTAGTCATCAATAGGTATGAAAATTACCCCACATTAAAGCACTTATCGACAGCTTTCATTTGATGCCCATATTGCACATCCACAACCAAAGGTTACCCGGGCCCACGTTTTGACCTATATCTCGAGACCCCAGTCACGGAGCGGCATGAGAAATACTCTGTACTAAAGCATTCACCAACAGCTTCCAATTGATATCCATATTGTACAAACACATTCTAGGGTCCACGTGTTGGTCTCTATCTCGGGACCCTAGTCACGGAGCGGCATGAAAAATACTCTGAACTAAAGCATTCACCAACAGCTTCCATTTGATACCCATATTGTACATACACATCCGAAGGTTACCCGGGCCCACGTTTTGACCTATATCTCGAGACCCCAGTCTCGGAGCGGCATGAAAAATACTCTGTACTAAAGCATTCACCAACAGCTTCAATTTGATATTCATATTGTACAAACACATTCTAGGGTCCACGTTTTGGTCTCTATCTCGAGACCCTAGTCACGGAGCGGCATGAAAAATACTCTGAACTAAAGCATTCACCAACAGCTTTCATTTGATACCCATATTGTATATACACATCCGAAGGTTACCCGGGTCCACGTTTTGACCATTTTCCCGGCAATTATTCGAATTTTTCTCACCTTTTAAACCTTCCCTAGACCTCCACGAATAATTCAAGACCAAGTTAAGATCAATCCGTTCAGCCATTCTCGAGTTATAAGCGAACATAGGGACAGATTTTCACATTTATATATATATATAAGAAACTAAAGATGATAGAATACAAGGTTGAGTCTTGAATATAAAGGTTGCGCCATGAATAAACAAACGAAAGGGTGATTACTTGTTTGTGAAGAAGAAGAGCAGGCGAAAGCAATAAAACTAATAGACACAAGAAATTATACGCTCACACACCCAGTTTCTTGCCACGGCGTCTTCCGCATAAAAACGTAAAGAAACTGCATAATGAGGCTTTATATTAAATTGAGCTTTCACTTTCATTTAACACACTTCCCTTCGTTTCATTAGTTTGTTTAGTTTAAATCTCATAAATCACAATTTTACCAAGCCATTCACTGAATTTTCACGAACATTTAATTTCTCATCCTTTGGTTTATTTTGTTCGTTTGTTTTGTACTGGTTAGGGAACTGACGCCAGACTTGCCAAAATCGCGTGAAATAAAGTAACTGTTTTGGGAAGACGCCACTTTCAGTACTCAATTCGCCTTGTTCGATTATAACCATTGTACAAAATTACAAGTAAAACCACTCTTCTTTTCCTATTTTTGTGGCATGCACCTTGTTGTAAGTTTGACAGGCACCTTTTTCATTCACAACAGATATTAACTGTCATTTTTCGGCAATCCATTCGGTTACCATCGAAAATTCTCCTAATCCTCTTAAGGGGGTCTTCTGGTCTCCAGCGAAAAAAAAATCGATTTTTTTTTTTGCATAATTTTGTTGTATGTGTATGCGAGAATACGCCACAGAAAGGATTTTTTGAAAATCGCATTTTTTCACATTTTTCTGGGCACCGAAGTGTACCCTCCTCCGGCCGTTTTCATCATAAACTTTATCTTTAAACGCGTTTCCCCGAAAATCGTATTTTATAAGCATTTTGGTCACACTTTTCATAGTAGTTATACTCCGATTTCAATGGTTTTGGTCTTAAAAGGTTCGGAAAACTTACCGCTAAGTTTCCCCGTGTACGATTTTTGAAATTTTTTTTCATTCCATTTTTATAACCTTTTAAATTTCAAAAAATGAGCAAAAAAAAATTTTTTTTGCAAATTGTTGCATAACTTTTGAAAAAAATTTAAAAAAAAAAATCTGTCACGGGAAAACTTAACCAGGGCAACTCTGAAGACAACGCATATCTAATTTTTGCTTTCTGATTACCCAGGTGGAAAAACCGTGACCAAAATGGAGACCTGTTTCGTTTGGAGGTGGACGTCTTCAGCGCCATTTCAAGGTCGCGGGTGTTAAAAATTTTTTAAAAATATTCACAGGATTTGTCACAATCAATCCCCAAAAAAACCCTTCATTTCAGGGCCTCGAGACCAGAAGACCCCCTTAAATGATGAGATTAAGTTTAGTTGTCAATCTGCATTAGTTACACTTAATTCCTGAGATAATTGCGAATTAAGTCGTTAATCCCGATTAACGTCGGCGTCTGTCTAGGCTATAAGAATGTAAAAGGAGACTTTAGCACACAGACTTTCCCTCTGCCGTACCTTTTCTATAAAAGTTAGATCAGTAAAATTGCATGAAAATCGGAAAATGTTTGTTAAAGAGGTGCTTAACCCATATCTACACTTTCTACTTCCTTTCCAATGGAAAAATACGTGGTACACATGCTTTGGTTGAGTTGAAAAAGAAATAATTTAGTCTTAAACATGAAACACTGTACCTTTAAACGTAGCATATCGACGGGCGTGATGCGTCATTGTTGTTGATTGCAAAGCCCTGGACATGGAATAGAAAGAGTTCAAACTGCGTTGTGCAATGCTGCCATGAAAAGGCTGTTCATAAATACCACAAGCGCACCAGAGAAGCGCAAAGTGCAGTTGAGCTCTCTTTTGGAAAAATAGAAAAATAACGCAAATAGAGGGCTAAGCTATTTTTAAATTTGCCAAGACAGTTCAACTGTAGTGAAATAAAACGACTGCAAAAATTAGTAACTTTTCATATAATGTTTTTATTTTGTTTTGGTTTTCAATTTTTCTTCTTCGATACTAAATTTCTAGCTATTCGTCTTTATAGAAAATTTACATAAATGACTTTCTCAAATTGATATAATTAATAGTAGTTCGGTTAAATTGTATTTGTTTTTAGCTATCAGTTCTCTTTATTATGCTTAACGGGCCAAACTGTATTCCAATTGAACCAATCCTTCGGAAGAAAGTAACTCTAGAAAAATGAAGGAGATATGGCGTCAATGAGCTTTTTGATTTTGATTAAAATTGCGGTTTCAAACACATACTGCTCTTGTAAGTATTTTAAAAGAACATAAAATGGTAAGGTAAGGTGCAAAGGCACATGCAAACTGAAATTTAATTTCTGAACACTTTCGATGCTTGTGAGAATACAAAAAATGTGCATAAGTGCAACTATTCATAAATATCTCAAAAGTAGGCCCCCGCTTGAAGCGATGGCATTCCATATACTTCAAGAGTAGATATACATACATACATTAGATACATCACACACACAAATATTTTTAGGTTTATGAATGAAAAATTACGATAAACTTACCACGATCACAGCAGTGAATGCTCCGATCGTCGAACCGGCCAGCACATCAGACCAATGGTGTTTATAATCAGACACCCGGCTCAGGGCTGTGTACCAGGCAATCATAATAAATAGGAACTGCAGAAAATGCCGCAACAATTTCGATCCGTGCCAATTCATGCGTGATTGTAAGTATAGCTAAAAAAAAAAGTATAATTAATTTTTTTCATATTTAGTAAAAACTAATTAGATTTCGAGCTTACCGCAGTATAAACCATCGTGTAGAATGTAAAGCTAGAGTGGCCGCTGGGGAAAGAGAGACGGACTTCCTTCAACATGCGCTTTGTGGAATCATCACCTTTACACGTGAAGTACTCGATGTATTTTCCCACGTTTATGGAATCATCGCAAGTAGTGCCGTCGAACAATATTGGCTGACAGACCTACGTAATAAATCACATAAAATACAATTTTACAATGTTAAGTTTTAATAAAATATATAGTTTTTTTTACATAGATGCAGATTTTATTTAGATATTTCAAATGATAAAAACGCGAGGCATGCATGATGAGGAAGAAATTGTAAAAATCCACCCAAAGACAATTCCTAAACTTAAAGACGAGATTCAATGCACTGTTGTTTGAGTTAATCCTGCACTTTTCCCAATTATTGTAATAAAATTCATCAGACCGACCAACTTTGCATAGTAGTAATTTATCGGTAACCGCGTTTCAAATATTATATTTTAATTAAAACCAAATTTTAGCTAATAATAGACATTCTAAAACCAAGCTTTTTACAAGCTAAATTACAACTACTACACAGAGTCACCCAAATGAAATGAAAAAGTTAACCAAGCACTAGGAGGAAGTATGCGTATTTTAATAAGTTCATCCTGTGCCAGCTACTTTTAATTTACATACTCGTAGTAGTGGAAAGTGAAGTGGACTGCATAGCTAAAAGTAAAACCTTAACATTTGTGTAATTTACTATAAGGAGGGTCATTAGAATCGGAAGATAACTGTATTACTTTGTTTTTTAATATTAAGGATTCAGACTGATGCGCGAGATGATGTAACAGCAATTATGAGACTCGTGACTAACTCTAGTGACGTACAGATAGAAACTAACATTCAATCACGACGCAGGCTCGTGATATTTACGTTTGGCCCGATAATCTATTAACGAGCCTGGCTCGTCGTATTAATGTTTGGGCCAAAAATTTTCATCACGAGTCAGACTCGTTAAAGCACGGCATGGGCTTAAGCCTGTAACACAATTTTGTTAAAATGACTTTCACGTCTGAATTTAAGGTCGTTCATTCTGTTAACCTAATTTTTACTATAATTTCGCGAGTTTCGGCACTTATCCATGGCAGTTAGAATTGTCTCTGGATGATTTGCATTACATTCATCTTCAATGGCACCCCAAAAAAATTGTCGAATGGATCCAATTTGAAACGGGGATATCGTTTCAGCTGATTATTTAATTTTCAAAGGTATGCGTAAATGATCGAACGTAAGGATGGCTGTGGGACCTGTAGCACCCTTATATTGAAACTAAATGTCGTTTATGCAGTCCTCTGCAATTTAGGGAAAGAAAAAATTGGCTAAATTGGCTTAGTCGTAATTCGAAACGTTAGACGAACCGCCCTGTATGACATTCATGTCTACGCTTTTTATAACAATAAAACATCAGAATTTTTATATTCAGGGAAGTCTATTGGAAACATCCCTAGTTCGCATTCCTTTTATTTTCTATATATATATACATATGTACATGCATATAAACAAATAGCGACTTTTACATGATGATAGCCGTTTCTGTATCTCTTGTTCATTAATTCGCAACCGTTTTAAATTCGATATATTACATATGTAGATCTAAATCTCTATATAGTCATTTGCTCTTAACAGAGCTGGTCTTGTTTGTACTTAATAAGCTGCTGTGGGCCTATAACTTATCCTCTATTTATCGAATATCATTTTAGATAACTTAGAAGGGTAGGAGAAGCTGCAACGATTGAGGCTGTGAGTGGTCTAATGCCATCTGAAAGATGTCAGGTTGATGATTTTTTTCTTTAGCTAACATTTTAAATTAACCAAAGAGATTAAATGGTATTGCAATTTGTATTACGAAATTGATATCAATAGTAAAATGGGAATTGAAAATAATCTTCTTTTTGAGGCTTTTATTGAATAATTAATTAGTACAAAGTTTTTAGTTTTAACAAATGTAAAAAATAAAAAGTTTAAGCAGATAACTTTTAAGGAATGAGAAAGCGCCTTAAATTAACTTTTCCAAAATCTAAAGGTCAGCAAGCCACTGCAAGTTCAACTTCGCTTTCCAGTTAAGCCGAGTTTAAATGCCCAACTTTGCGGGCGGAAACCAAGTTTAGAAAATCCATCATAGATAAATACAATAGCAAAATAGCTGGAAAACCGGATCTAAATACAAAATATGTTCAGAACTCTGGTAAACTCTCCACAGAAAAATTTGTGTCACTTTATTTTTTGTTTGCTGTTGCACAGAACTGAAAAAGGAAGATGCATGCAAAAAGTGACATGCGCAAAATTAATTACCTTTTCGCAAGATTTCTATCAATCAAAATCATTTTGGGAAAAAAATTCAGAAACAAAATTGGATGATTAAGAAGAAATCTTAAACGTGCCCATAAAATTAATAAATAAATAATTGGCGCGTACACTTCTGTTAGGTGTTTGGCCGAGCTCCTCCTTCTATTTGTGATGTGCGTTTTTGTTGTCCATGAAATTCACGTAACACCTTCACAGCGAATCTAATTCGTTTTTTGTTTTTTTTTTGTTTTTGCAAATCACGTTAATTTATCTACGAGCCCTGCGATAGGAAAATGTTTTTGTACACATTTTTTACTTTATAACATAATTACATCTTTTTGTAAGTTATTTTATTTTTTTAAGTATGCGTCTTTTTGCCGCCCTGTCTTTCGAATTCGAATGCAGGGTGCACCGGCTGCCTATGAATCTTAGTTTTTAGTACATAACTGCATTTCATAGATCCGCTGACAGATGGCGCGAATGCGCGCCTTAAAAAATGGCTGCACTTTTGTGCTAATTGGTAACACCTTGAAATGCAAGCGTACAAATTTATAATAGGCTATCATTCGGCATGCATGCCATCTCATTTTTATGGCAAAAGTACGTATGTATGTACATTAGTACGAACCAAAAAATAGTTTTTTTCTTGATGCTACCTCCTAAATTCGTTATGTGGGCAAATAGATGACTCACACATGATTCAATAATAGAAGGTTTGCACTCAGTAAACAACTTTCTTGTTCTCTGAAATCGACTTCCCTAGCAAGGCACTGGGTTGCTAGCTCTAGAAATTTTGAGTACATTTAGGAATATGTAACTAATCACAGCAAGCAACAACGCAAGTTTTGTTGCTCGTGGTAACGTGCAACTGATGAAACCGAGTGGATTAGCTTAAGTTTCATACCAATTGGAAAATTAAAAAACAAAACTTTTTTTCTGATGATGAGGTGATTTTTAAGAAGTTCATATTTTGAAACAATCTAGCATTTCCCATCGGGCTACAACAGGGCGAAGAGTGAGATAGTTTCCATCGAATTACATTGTAGGACTTCATTATAAGAAAGGATTGACGGCATATTTTCGCAATGTTTTTTTTTTTCAAAACAAGAATGTTTTAGTTAATGAAAATTTACACAAATCAATTCGAAACAAAAAATATATTAAAAAAGCCCTTTAAATAATATAATAATAACTAACTCAAATAAGAGGAGCAGCTCGGCCAAAACACCTAACAGAAGTGTACGCACCTATTTTTTATTTTAACTTAAATAGGCACTGGTCCTTGTCAAGTAGTTAGTAGTGAAATAAAAATCGTAGGTAGACTCCAAGCTTATAATAGGTTCATATAATAAAGGGTTTTCCAATAACAGGTGTTACAGGTGTTTTGAATACCCCGTTAGTGATGTGAAGAATAAAACCGGTGCACGTCGCTCAAGAACAGCCGAAAATATTGCTGTTGTAGCCGAAAGTGTTGAAGAAAACACAGGTTTGTCTATTCCTCGTCGTTCTTTGGAATTAGACATTCCACAAACGCCATTACAACGTATTTTGCATAAAGATTTGGGTCTTAAGGCCTATAAAGTCCAGTTAACACGAGAACTCAAGCCAGCCGATCATCAACAACGTCGTGTCTTTGCTGATTGGGTCGTTGGGATGCATGAAAATTATCCGGAATTTCATCGAAAAATCATCTTGAGTGATGAAGCCCATTTCCATCTCGATGATTTCGTCAACAAGCAAAATTGTCGGATCTGGGGCTCAGAAAATCCAAGAGTTATGGTTGAAAAGCCGCTCTATCGTCAACGTGGGACTGTTTGCTGCGGTTTACGGTCCGGCGAAGTCATTGGACTTTACTTTTTCGAAAATGAAGCTGAAGCAACAGTTACGGTGAAAGGATTGCGCTATCGAGAGATGATTAACGATTTTTTATGGCCGGAATCGGATGGTATTGATCTGGAGAACGTTTATTTTCAACAAGACGGCGCTACGTGCCACACAAGCAACGAAACCATTGATCTTTTACGGGAATAACGCCTCTTATTGGAAAACCCTTTATTACTTTTCTTTGCCTTTGACTATCGTTAATAGTCATCAAACAAACCAAAAGCACTAAAACCTTCAACCAAAGCAATTTCTATGAAAAAAACCTCTCAAAACAGTCTTAACTGCTGATTGTCAATTTTGCAATAATGTGCCATATGTGAAGGGTTAAATTAATTTTTGTGGATTTATTGCTGATTGCTGCATATGTGAACGTACTTTTACGTACGCTTCTTCTTTGAAAGAATTTATTGTGACCTATTTTGGTCTCATATTTATTATGACCCATTTGTAACATAATAACTGCAAATTGTCGGAACTTCGTCACATCGGCTTTAAACTTAAAAATTACTTCACAAAATATAATTCTTGAATTAATTTAAGCCATTTTTTGTTTCAATATCACACTCGGCAATGTCTGCTAATAACTTCTATTTTTACCATATATTTATTTATTTGTACGGGCGGGTTAATTTAAAAATCGCTCATTGCTCTGTGAAAATCGTATTCTAGGGATCAAAATAAGAAACTTTGCCGAAGGAACCATACCTCTAAAACGAATTCTGATGTCCCCCAAATTGGGCCGTTTCCTAAGCACATTCTCTCTCAAACAACGCATAGCTTCCAAATAATATTCTCTATTTACCATAGAACCATTTGGAACGAATTTCGAGTGCACAACACCATGATAATCAAAGAAAACCAGAATCATGACTTTCTCTTTTGACCGACTGTGGCGTGATTTTTTGGGTTTCGGCTCATGTGGGTAGCGCCATTCAGCCGCCTGTTGACTGTTTTGAACCTCAAGCTCATATACCCACGTCTCATCACCTGTTATGAAGCGCTGGACAAACGTTGGGTCTGAATTCACTTGCTCAAGCATGTCTTCAGCCACCTTCTTTCATGAATTTTTTGAAAGAAATTCAACTCTCTTGGAATGAGTCGAGCGTCTCATGAACAATTGATGGGTTAAGGTCACCAGCTACCTCCCTCAAACTCAAATAATGGATTTCCAGCACCATTTCCTTGACTTTACGATCGGGGCGAATCTTCCACGACTTCTGGGCCCTCTGCAACAGCCTTATACCACTCGTAGACCCGTGTTTTTGATAAAGCACACTCGCCATAGGCTTCCTCCAATATTTTCAACGATTCGGCACAAAATTTAAGACAAATATTTTTATCCATAGTGAAAATCGCAAAGCACACTTCCGGTTGACTGATACAATTAAATGCCAAAACAAGCTAATTGACAGATCCCACTCAAACTCTGCGACACTATAGAAGGCAGTGGTACCAACATTCCAGCAAACAAAATTTTGACAGATGTGTAACACGCGCTTTTTAAATGAACAATTCCCGATATTTTTTTGACAGAATGCATATGGAATTTATTTGCATTGACCACAAAATATATTATTTACATTCAAATATTAATTTAAAAACATGGATAATTTTGCACTAAGTCAATTAATTTTTCATCGTTCGTTCTAAAATTTAAATTTTTTATCGCAAATATCAAAATAAATGTAAAGTTTTTCCCAGCTGAGTGTCAAAACTCTAATGTCGCAAGTGAGCAAACCTTCAATAGTTGGATCATATTGATCCTCTATTTAGCTTTTCAGTTATGTAATATACTCATGCCACCAGCGCTTTGAAAATTACCATTAGAAAATTGCCGTTTGCTTTCGAAGAAATAAATAAATAAAGATATAAAATGTAGAACTGCGACATAGCCATCGATGTTGGTAAGACATGGGGTGACTATACAAAATAATAATATTTTTTTAAGTGTATTTATAGTTAATTTATCGAAAGACAATTTTCGGTAGTGCAAAGAATGAAATTTGTTATTTAAATAATACAAATCAAAAATAAATAAAAAGTTTCAGCTCTTCACCTTCAAATATATGTTTTATTGACGTATATACGACACTTGGGTGAAGTTTGTTATGTGCTTAGCGAAACTCGATGACTGGCTGATGGTCCATAATTTTATGCCACCCACCAACTCCAAATGAATTTTTATTTATTGGAAACATTTTCCCCCGGCATAAAAAATACACTCGGGAGTTGGCAACATTGCCTGCTTTGACTTTCATCAAGGATGGAAGTTCTTGACACAACTACACCTTTGCAGGAAAAAGGTGTTACATATAAATTTTAACTACACCCGCGCTGACAATTTTCAAACAATTTTATTTTGAAATGCTACGTTAAAAAAAGTAAGTAGTATATCTTCAAATAGTTCAACCGAAATAGCTTTCACATGATTACAATATCGGGCAATAGCATCAGATTTGGTAGTGATGACACCAATAGTGAATTTAAGGAAATGGTTTTGGGGGCAACATTGTATCCATAAACATACATACGTGCTTATGTAGTAGTGTATTACCACGCGAATGTGCCGTTTCAAGAATACTCCGTTAATGGCTTCAAAACATACTCACCGTAATTCACTACACAATTACAACATTGTTATCATTCAATCCCACATCTGCTACAAATTAAACTTTTTTTAGAACATCATCGCTTGCAATCAGAACACAATTTTCCATTTTTTAAATTGCATTGGAATCATAAAATACAATTAGTTGGTTCTTAATAGAGCATCCAATGCCGCAATGCAGCAACTCGGATCCCGAATGTCAGGGCTTAGGGATTTACTTGAAACCAAATAACGAATTTTTCAATAGAAGAATCATAAGTATAAATTTTATTTACTATCTGGCAGTGTCAAAAATTCCTCCAAGTCTAGTTTTTATGACGAGGTATTTTTTAAACGAGTAAAACATGGAAATTATTGGAAACCCCAGCCGTACTTCCCAGTTAAAAAACAATTAATAATTGGCGTGCACCCTCCTGTTATACTATATGTTTGGCCGAGCTCCTTCTCCTATTTGTGGCGTGTGTCTTGATATTGTTCCACAAATGGTGGGACCTAAAGTTGCAAGTTTTTATGAGGAGCTTCTTAATGGCAGAAATACACTCGGAGTTTTCCTATTGTCTGCCGAGGGGCGGCCGCTATTAGAAAACCACTTTTTCTTTCATTTTGCTGTCTCATGCACGGAGCCTCGAACCTATATATTCCCGAGTGGTAGTCACGCACCAACTCATTCGTCTATGGCGCTCATTATTTACGATCTGGCAATGTCAAAAATTCTTCCACATCTAGTTTTTATGATGTCGCATTTTATAAACTTGTAAAACTTGGAAATAACTGCCGTACATTTTTAGTTAGTTTAGGATGTGCGTGCTATAGTGGATAAATCCATCGCAAGACCTTCACTACTAAATGCTCCTGTGCTAATGAGACAATGCACTGGTCGAAATATTGAAAATATCGTAGCCGTAGGAGCATCAAATTAGTCAATTTCAAGCTTTTTACAGGAATTCGTAATATTTCGGGTCACTTTTTTACGAATTTCTATCGTATGAAGCCCTGAAACTTCTCCCACTGAGCTTTACAAAAAGGATGCTCTGTGGAATATTACTATAACACAAATATGAAGGAAAAACTAAGCAAACTTTAAATTTTAGGCATTCCCTAACAGTAAAAACTTCAATTCGATGTAACGACAGCAGCGACATGGAGTTCTCAAGTCTGGGTGCTCCACGACATAGAATGCTGGAGGAATTTTTGATGGTTCACTTAAAAGCAATTATAAAAAAGAAAATAGACGACACAGGCAGATTCATAGTCAAATCAAGATGGTTGACTAATCAAAAGCAGTGGTTCTGTTGTATAAGTGGAATAAGTAAAATTTTCGCATTCAAGTAGTCTATCAAAATGGCATCTATTGTGCTAATTGGGTCTGGCCTGTGTCACTCGGACAACACCTCCACCACCACTACCAAGTAGCAGAGATGAATATTTTCCAAAATTGCAGACCCTACCAACCCCTCTTGCTGTGCTCACGCATACAAAATTGGCATGACACGCGTAAAACGAAAAGATCGCCCCGTAGACCAAAAAGAGCCCATTCAAGGGGTCAGCAATCAGTTAAATTAGATTAAGATTTTAAAACTTACTGATAGGCTTAAGCTTACTCATAAGAGATTCTGTAAATAAAACAATGTGGACAGTTAACGGACTGAAAAATTTGTCCGGTTATGAGAAAAGTATAAAAAAGTGAATACTATGTTATAGGAGGATTGTCCACTCAGGAGCAAAAAAATTTAAAAAAATGCTTAAGGATTTGTGATATGTACTGAAAAAAGTGTCCCTTAGGAGAGAGTGTACTGTATTTATAAAAAAAAGTTATATGCACAAATAGGTTATGTCGAAATTATGTAGTTCTAATAGCCAAAATCACGCGACATACGAGTTATGTGCAAAAAATAAGGCCGTTAACATGTCTTCGAGACGAGTGTACTAACATAAAAAAATAATAATCGTATGTCGAATGTAATCCGCGAAATCCGCAGAAAACGGTAAGCAAAACTTTTACACTCGACCGAACTTGGCGCGCTTTTTTCGGTCTTGGCTCGTGCGGCAGCTTCCATTGAGATGATTGAGCTTTGGTTTTCACGTCATAACCATAAACCCACGATTCGTCACCAGTTATGACCTTCTGGAGCAAATTCGGGTCCAACATCTCATTAGCAATGTTCATGCGATGCTGCTTTTGGTAGAAATTGAGCAGTTCTGGTACGAATTTTGCGGCGACCCGTTTCATGCCCAAATCATTGAAAAAAATCGAATGGCACGAGCCAATCGATATGTCTAGGTCCTTAATAACTTCTCTAACGGTGATTCGACGATTGGGCAATACCATTTTCCTCACTTCATCAATTTTTTCGCCTGTTGTTGAAGTGCTCGTGCGTCCGGCACGCTTTTCGTTGTTCACATCTTCTCGGCCTTCTGAGAACATTTTGTACCTCTGATAAACGTTGCTTTGGTACAAAATAGCTTCTTCGTATGACACAGTCAACATTCGAAATCTATCCGCGCACTTAATTTCGTTTTTCACACAAAATTTGCTACAGGTTCTTTGATCCATCTTTAATCCATCCATTTAAAATCGAAGACGAGCCGAAACACGTGCAAGCAAAACAGCTGTTAACAACTAAGTGAACATTCAAAATTGCCGAACTCGTCGGCATGAGTGCCAACATATCGCCACAAAAAAATTGAAATTCGAATTTACCTAACCTGCGAAAATTCAAAATTCGCAATACCTTTTGAACACACCTCGTATATCTCGAAAACTTTCGGTTCCTCCGAATTAGTACTTTAAAACCTCGGAATCCCGATAACACCAAAGCTGTACGGGATTGCGTGCATTAGTTCCCACTCATAAACACTTTCATGTGCAGCTATGTTTATGTGTATGTATGTATGTGTGAATGTTCGTCGGCACATATTTTCCGTTTTCATATGGCAAGCATCTTAAACATGCCTCGTTCAGCATGGCGTTTTGATTGCATTAATTGCCCTTAAAATTTTTACATTTTTGCCACTTATGACGAATGCAAAGCTACGTAAATGATAATTTTATGATTTGCTGGCATAACTTACTGCGAAAAAGTGAGGCCTCAGTCGCCCAATCGAGTATTTAGCGATGTCTGTTGTTAGCTGGCAAATAGCAGCACCAAATCCGAAAACACCAATACTTTTGTAGCATTCCACCAGCCAGGCGGGAATTTCATAGTCCATAAAAATATATCGCCGGGTTGGAATGGAATCATCCATCGAGGATTTTATGTGTTCCGATTTCACGATCTCAACGGCAAAAATCTAAAAGAATGACGTTTTAAAATTAAAATAAAAGCTTCGGGAATTTTAAATGTTTGTATAAAATATCCTTTTTTGTAGTAAATGATAATAATAAATAGAACTATATTAGCTTTTAAGGAATGTGAATGGACAAATGGTATCTAAAGGCCAGTTTTGCACTGCGTTTAAACGCCCAACTTTGCAGGCCTAAACCAAATTTAGAACATCCACCACAGTTGACACATCGCTGACTGGCAATTTTACCCTAAATCTATTATTTCGAGATTCAATGTGGAAGTGAAAGAATATAAATAACCTTCAATAAACTGTGCTCGATAAAATAATTGGCCATCACCAGCCATCAATTCAAACCAAGAGCGTAAGAAAGAGAGCAAGAGAAAAGCAAAAATGTTAATGACGGAAAATTTGGCAAATTTGACTATAGCACGCACTTGCAAAAAAAGGTAGAAGAAAAAATATATATCCGCTGTGTTTGTTTAAAAACTGTAATACTGTCTAAAAAATTTATCGTTTGCTACTGTACACTGCAAATTGAACAAAATACCAGATTACACAAAAAAAATGTTCCTTGTTTAAAAAAAAGTTTAGTCACATACAGGGTCCGCACTGGACGTGTAACCAATTAAAAGGGCCATAATTTTAGTTTGGAAAATTACTTTTATACAATTCAAAGTAAAAAATGTGTGAAAATAATACAAAATTAAAAATCAGTGTACTTTTGCTCGATATGACCATCTTTTCGCAAGCTGCCTGAATGTGATTTGCAGGTATTTTGGCCCACTCGCGGGCAATCACACTTTTACGAAACTTTTTGAAATGCATTACTGATTTTCTTTTTTCGCCTTTACTCTCGGAAAAGTGCTTTCGCGCAATATTCTAGACTGTCATTTAGCCAACTAACAGACAGCGCGAGCGGTCTGAAGTTAGTTACACTTCGAGTGCCGGACGCTGTATTTTGGTAATACATAGATAATTTTTGCTGACGGATAATTTTTGCTGACTAAATTTCTCAATCACATTATTAATGTCTTTCTTGCCCCGAACTGGCTCTTTGTGTTCTCAATTTTTGTGTGATAGACAATTGCTGGTGTTATTGAACTCGACTGTTATATGTACAATATTATATATAAAATATTATATATGTAAATATAATGTTATGCTCAAAGAAATTAGTTGAAAAACTTTGAGCTTAAGCGTTGCGATTTGTCCGTACAAGCTTAGAAAAGAGTTTGATCTCGACATATACTCGTACATATATTTATGTATCGGCCGCCGTAGCCGAATGGGTTGGTGCGTGATTACCATTCGGAATTCACAGAGAGGTCGTTGGTTCGAATCTCGGTGAAAGCAAAATTAATAAAAACATTTTTCTAATAGCGGTCGCCCCTCGGCAGGCAATGGCAAACCTCCGAGTGTATTTCTGCCATGAAAAAGCTCCTCATAAAAATATCTGCCGTTCGGAGTCGGCTTGAAACTGTAGGTCCCTCCATTTGTGGAACAACATCAAGACGCACACCACAAATAGGAGGAGGAGCTCGGCCAAACACCTAACAGAAGTGTAAGCGCCAATTACTTATTTATTTTTATATACTTACACATACAAACCTACACGCATGCAGATCTTATTCATTTATTTATGAGTAAAATGTGATGTATTAAGCTTTCCATAATTCAAATTTGGAATTAAGATAACGCCCACTATTGGAGGGAGTATTTTGTGCTGGCACATTTCCACAGCTGGTATTCAGCAAATAAACATAAAAAGTGCCATCTAATGGTGTGTATAAATGGACCACACCACTTTAAAATTGTGGTAATTCAAAGTATGTCACACTTAACATCTCGTGCATACAAGTCAAATAGTCGCTGTGAAAGATTAAATTACGAAAATTCCAGCCAACAGCTGAAATCGCTTACGCATTTTATTTCGTCATTATTTCACATATGAAAAGTGGGCAAGTGTTCAGTGAAAGATCCCAGCGGTAAATTTATTTCTAACTTGTCGCAGTTATCGATTTTTATTGCTCCTTATCAAGAACAATTGCCGTGCTTGACTACCATTCGGTAGTGCCTGGATTCGAAACGCCAAATGACAGAAAAAGTATTTTCTAATAGCGGTCGCCCCTCGGCAGGCAATGGCAAATCTTCGAGTGCATTTCTGCCATGAAAAAGCTCTTCATATATTAAGAAACATAAAAGTGTGGATCCCTTGATTTGTGGGAAAACATCAAGACGGACGCCACAAATAGGAGGACGAGCTCGACCAAATACCCAATAAAGGGTTCAGATTGTAGCCTCTAGAAAACACTGTTAATCTTATTAAAAATTTGAGCTTTTCTTACTATGAGGGAGTGAAGTAGTACAAATGCACCTTTAAATGTTAAAATAAATAGATAATAAAAAATATTTATAACCTGTCTCAAATATGGTAAATTTGGTATCGGATTAACTTTGGGATGTTGAAATTCTCCCAAAACTCAAACCTCCACTGTTATTTTGTCCCAATCTGCCGGTATTCAGCAGTAATGAGAATTTAAAAGTCCATCCCAAAATCCTAGGTCTATGAGCAGATGCATACTATACATGCATGACGTTGAAAACCACAACAATGAGTTATTGACAACTTTTAACAGCACTCGACATTTTTTATATGGAGTAAAACACCTTCCTCTTCTTAGCTTCACAGCTCTCTCTTCGTGAGAGAGTCTGCTTCGACGTCATCTAGCCAATTCTTTCTTGTTCGGACTCTTTTCCTTCCTCCTATTGGACGTAAAGTAAACACTTGTTTTTTTAATTCTTTCATTTGGCATTCTTATAATGTACCCAATTCATCTAATCCGCTGCGCTTTAATAAAACGCTCACCACCAATAAGATCTTCCACTTCGTCCTTAGATTTTTTTCATAATGCTTATTGCAAATCGCAATAGCTGGTTTATATCATTAACTTTCAATGTCAAGATTTCCGCACCATTAAGGCAAAGTTTTATAAATATTGATTTTCTGTGTTCATGATAAAACCTTTGATATTAACTATTCAATATTTGCATAATGAGCCTTGTTGGCCCTTTAATTCTTTCATCTATAGTAATTGATGAGCCTTTATTCACTTGTAGAAAGAATCCCAAGGAAGCAAACACCGTCAGCAAAATAATTGTTTACCACTTGAAACTTGCACTTTACTATATCAAAAGTCAATGGGTATACCCGAAAATTTACTTCGAATTCTTTTTTTTTTCAATTTGCATAAAGTGCGAAACTTGGATTTATAATTATCCTAAATTAACTATATTTTCATAGAAAAATTGTCAAAATTAAAAAAGGAACAAAAAATTATCAATAAACCGCAGTGCTATAGTTATTTAACGCAGTCTAGTTTTAGTTAGTTTTTCAATATCAGGAACTCTACAGAATAGGGTCGACATATAAAGATTCAGAATATAAGAGTATGTATGTACAATATATGTATGTGTATGACTGGCCTCAGCTTCAAAATCGAAATGTCAAAGTAGCTCATTTATTCACTCGAACAATCACTGTTAGTTTTAGATATTACAGTATTTTTAAACCCAACTCACAACTTATTCAAGTTCGATTGTGTTCTCGATTATTTTAGCTATCGATCGATTGCTTTGAAAAGCTAACATTCAGCTGTCGCCTAAATTGAAAACTTTGTTGAATTGATTGAAGTCGAAAAATAATAGCAACAGATGTGTGAGTGAATTTATATTGTATATATTCATATGTATATCTACATACAAATGTTTGTTTGTATGTGTCCATTTGTGCGCCCCTTGAAACTCTGCGTAATGGGAACTTTTAAGTGAATGGGGCTTATGGACACACGTACATACATATATACATATGTATATATCCACCAATGACAAAGATGACAACAATATGTGACATTATGTTTGAAGAGATATGTATGTAGGAGTGTACAGCCTACATACACAAACATTTATGGTAAGTAATTGACTGCACTCATGGCACAATTTTAATGTTCATTTCGCTTACCACTCCAACGGGTAACACCAAACCGATGATATATAACATCCAATTCCGCACGGTTGACTCTTTGAAGGGATGCTTCAGCGACTCGTCATCGCAAAAGAACCCACGCTGATAGGCAGAGCCCCAAATATAGAAGCACAAAATCGGAAGGCCCACTGTAAGTAAAATAAAGAGATCATTTATAGATTAGAATTATAATTATAAAGTTGTATTTGTTTTATTATAAAATATAATTTAATTTATTATAAAATATAACTCTTGTATTTTTAACAGTAATAAAAACGCCGGAAAACTAAAAACAAATGTGTCTAGTAAGCTGCGCGAGCAAGAGCAACACCTGTTTTGCAGCGGTCAGCCAACGCTGTCCACACTACAAAGGTAGTCATCGGTAAGCACCTAAGCTCAGCTCACCGCCGAGTACTAAACGGAATGTGTTCTTTTCAAGAGCGCGCAGGGTTTTTATAGGTAAAGGCAATCCTATTATAAAATTCAAATTAGAGGGCTGTATGATAAGTACGTGGTCTTGCTTGCCAAAGATTCCTACAACTTCCCAAAATACATGTTAAATTCAGCAATGATCTCATCGTTAGAGCCGAATTTTAATGGATGAGAGGGCAATTCGTATCCTAACTCACAGAATTTTTGAAGTTGACATAAATGCAAGTTTATTGGAAAGCTTTTTCATGCCCTATCAATCAATTATGGATTGGTGAGCCAATTTGGATGGCCTGGACGGTGTTCATGAAAAACTCCTTATTTAAATTTAGCATTCAAATATTTTATAGTTAATAATAAAGAAGCACAGTTCCCGTAAGTCCCTTTTAGCTGCGTTTTAATTTCATTATTGGTTTTCTTTTTCAAAAGATATTTTATCACTGATCGATACTCTATTTTTTCATTGCTGTAAAATCAATCAATTTTTTTCAATTGCCATAATTTACCGCCGTAGCCGAATGGGTTGATGCGTGACTGCCATTCGGAATTCAGAGAGAAGGTTCGAGTCTCGGTGAAATACCAAAATGAAGAAACAGTTTTTTCGAATAGCGGTCACCCCTCGACAGGCAATGGCAAATCTCCGAGTGTATTTCTGCCATGAAAAAGCTCCTCATAAAATCATTTGCCGTTCGGAGTCGGCTTGAAACTGTAGGCCCCTCCACTTGTGGAACAACATCAAGACGCACGCCACAAAAAGGAGGAGGAGCTCAGCCAAACTCCCAAAAAGGGTGTACGCGCCAATTAAAAAAAATAAAAATAACGGGACACTGTTAGTCCTGAGGAATGCATGTAACACAGGCAACGAAGCGAATGCTAGGGATAGTTTGGAACACCTACTTTGCCACTGCCCTGCTTTCTGGACAAATGTGCCTACGATCAACACATTTATCATCCTTGAAGGATATTGCTGCCAAAAGGCTGAACGGCTTGTTAAAACTCCCGAAGACGTCAAGTATGAATTATATAAAATAATATCTTCGACTCTGAATGCATATCACTGGCAAGACAATGAACCCTAGAGCTCTAAGTGTGATCTTTTTACTGATGAGCCAGCACTACCTAACCTAACCTACAGTGTCTTGATGCTAGAGAAAGAACGTTAAGGATAATTTCCGCCTAGAAATTGACCCGACAGCGGCAGTTTAATCATAAATATTACTCGCAAAATTTTTCTGCGACTTATTAAGAATATTTTTACAGCATGTTTTGACTATGCAATTGGAATAAAGTAATTTTCATTATAAAATATTCTTATAACTCACACTTTTATACAAGGTGGCGCAAAATTAGTCATCTAATTTTGTTTTTGAATAGCTTTTTTACTAAATAAATAAAATGATTTTGATCTTAATGCGCCTCATTGCCTGTAGGTTTGTATACTGCAGCTGTCCAGTTCACAAGAGTCAGATATTATTGACATACGACGCCAGTTGCAAAAATTATAGATCTCCCGATGTAGTGATTAATTTTGGGCTCCCTTTTCGGTGAGTTAAGAGAGCATACCGTTGTATAATTATCTACTTGCAAAATATGTTCATATAAATTCATAAAAATGTCTGTGCGTAAGAGGCTTCTAATAGGGCCGTTCCAATGATGACAGGCTGTAGCGGGCATATTGCTTAGGCGGCATAGAATCTGTTGATTATTTTTCAGCACTGAGGCCAAATAGACATGAAAAGTTACAAGATCGCGCGATTTGACGCCACTAGACATTTTTAGTGACCCTTTCTGAAATCGCAGTTATATGTATTAAACAGCATTCAACCAATGCTTTCCAACTCAACAACGAATAAGAAGAATTTTTACAGGTGTGCTATTTAGCAGACCTGATGGACTGACGTCACTTGAGGTGTGTTTAGAAAAAAACTAAGATTGTGTTGGTGATATACGAAAAAAATCAACCAATGACACTTCGTTGCCGTCTGAAAAACGTATGATTGGACGAGTCTGCGAATAAATACATGCGAAATGATCGTGCAAACTTCGGCTGGCGATATCTCAAGGGGCGTGACATCCAAGATTCCCCTCACAAATTTTCTTCTTCACCATTGTTAAAGAGCAAACCTGGTAAATCAAGGATGATAGATTACTAGGTTAGGCCAATAATTGTGGTGAAAAACAAAATTGTGAACTGAACTTCGGCTGCCACGTAACGGTGGTGATTCGCCAACCGAATTCTGCACGATCATTTCACACACTCGTCCAATCAGTCGTTGTTCAGACGGCAACGCAGTGTCATTGTATTAATTTTTTTCGTATATCACTAACACTTAGTTTTTTCGTAAAAATTTCATTACCCCGACTACGTCAGCCCATCCGCTGAGTGCCGGTCTAACGGTCTGATATTGGCCACACCATTAAAAATCTGTTCACCATGTTGGTAAATTTATCATCCTTGGCCATAGCAGCATTCAACCAATGCCCCCAAACTCAACAACAAATTGGAACGGTATTATTCAGAAAAGATTGACTTGCATGAACTTACCGAAAAAAAAAAAATAATAACGAATTTCGTTAATACCTCACACACGGCTTTTATAGTATATTTTGTTCCACCCTTATTGGAAAACCCCATATAAATATATCAAAAAAACTCTAACTACATAAATACATACATACATACATATAAGGACAATTAGAGCTCGTAATTCGTAGCATGATTAATGTAAACTAAGGTGAAGCAATGCAAGAGACTTCAGTGAATTTGCAAAGGTTGATTCGTAGTCAACAGGTACGAATGCAATCAGTAACTCCTAGGAAAATGGGATCCTCGCTACGTACATATGAACATATGTAAGTATGTATGAATTGTTTTATCCGTTGAATCTTCAAGGTATACAAAATGACAACAAAAACATTACGAACAATGCAGCCTGCAACCATTAACCCCTGAGCATTAAATTCCTTTCAAGTGACTTAGCCAATAGCTTTCACAACATCTAGTTTTTTTTCAGAGTAAGCCATTCATTTTCAATTTTTCAAAAACATAAAAGTAAGTCGTCGAAAAATGTGAACTACCGATAATTCATTTCGGATCTTTTATTGTGTTGTAACGTAATCCGTGCAATCGTAACAATGCTCCTGATACATACATACATACATACACGTGCATGCGTATATAAGTGTGTATGAGTGGATAGTTTCCCAAATGAGATACGATTTCAGAAAAGGTAATAAAATGGCTTTAACACTTCCTTATTTTCAGGTGTAAAAAATATTGTTTCATAAAATCTGTACACTTTTTATAGCTACTGCATTTATGTCCCTTTAATTATTCTACTCTAATAACTTCACCTCGTCCACTCATATGTAGCTACTTAAGTACATATATGTACATATGTGCATACATATTTGAATGTGTATGTATTAGTATAGTGCTCTACATCTTATCCACAATCAAAAATTTTAATCTCTTTCGGCCGATATGAAACTTTTTTATGGAGTTAAAAAAACAGACCCATAAAATATTGAAGGAATTAGCGCAACTGGTGGGCCGCGCGTTGTATACGGGTCACGAGAAGTAAATTTGTTATCAATTCTATTCCACTCAAGCGTAGCATTGACAGTTCAAATAGTTTCCGTTAGAATGTGAAACAGTGGAGCCGTTGTCACTTCAATTGAAGTTGGATGAGGGGCTTCACTGAAATACTAAAACCGCCATACTAAACGGCTTAGTTTAACAAAGCGCGCCAGTGTTTCCATTCTCTTGCTAACCGGCGCCAATTATATGCACCAAGTGAAGCCAAATTCTTCTCCAGCTGATCTTTCCAGCTGGTACCGCATCGAATATTTTAAGAGACCGACGTTTGTACCCATTCCGGCAACGTGACTTACTTATGTACTTATATGGCTTGATCAAGTTCACAACCCGTTATCGGATTAAGGCCGACTGCAACAAGTCTCGTTAGGTGTCTCTGCTTTGCGCGCGTCTTCTCAAATTTGTTACACCAAGCGAGAATAGGATACCCTCGACACCCTGGTCCTTCCATCGGAGGCATGGTCTTCCCCTACGTCGTTGTTCTCCAACTTGCCATCTGAACACCTTTTTTGCTGGAGCTTCGGTATCCATACGCTCGACGTGGTCCAGCCAACGTAAGCGCTACATATTGATGCACTCGCGGTTCATTCGGTGATAGTATCGCCAACATAAACAAGACCGAAGATTTTCCGAAGTATCTTTCTCTCGAATACCCCAAGAGCTGCTGCATCAGTCTGCGACACGACCCATGTTTTAGCGTCATATAGTAGCACGGACAAGATGAGCGTCTTGTAGAGTGTTAGTTTTGTCGGGGGAGAGAAGTCTCTGCAACACATTTGCTTACTTAGACCGTAGTAACACCTATTAGCAAGCGTGATTCGTCAGTTTATTTCCCGGCTGACATCGTTTGTTTTTGTGCCGGCGATGCCAAGATACAATACATATGTATATAAACCCCTTGACAATTTCAAAAGTATAGTTGTCCGCTGAATTGGTGGATTCAAAACGCCATGTATGTTTTCTAAACGGCAGCACTTACTTCGTCTTGCTCTCATTAACTGCCAATCCCACTCTAGTTAATTCTCTTTCGATAGCGGGAAAAACTGCGGTTTGTTCAATGTGGTGCGGAATTTTAGGACTTCTGTATGAAAACGTCCTCAAATCGTGCCTTTGGATACATTAACACCACTTTTCCTTCAAACTGTTTCAGCTTCACTCAACGACAAGTTCGGCTTTGTCAGAAACAAATCAATGATCTTCTGATCTAGCTTTAGAGAGGTATTATTTTTGGGTCTCGATATACCGTTGCAACTAGTTTTTTTATGAACGTCTTCGACCTTCCTCAAATATTTTGTTGCAGATGGACTTGACATTTTTGGACCTTTAGGGTGTGTACTACACATAGGAACACTGTTACAATTCGTTTCTCATAACTCATTTTGTAAAAACAACGTACGCTTTCTACATTCCTCACAAAGCTAATAAATTGCACAACGCGAATTGCGAAAAGGATAGCAGGATTTAATTTTTATTTATAAAGGAACGCTAAGTTTGCATTTTGCCGGTCATGCTTCTATGAGACAAACTGTACCTGCATATATGATATGAAACACGTGTCTGACAGAAATTCGTGATCACCATAGATTCCATCAAAATTGTTTGGAAGAACAGCAAAAGTCAGACAACATACAAAAAAAATTAACTTTGACAGAAAACTTTAACCAAATGGGGTTTGTTGAGCTCAATTATTTTTTTATTTTTAAAGCGGTTTTTGAACACAGAAGCCATTCAAAACTACCAGCCAACGATTTAAAGCAATAGCCTTTGAATAACATAAATCCACGATGTAGAGAATACAGAAGGTAGAGCCTTCTGAACACCGCTGTTTTGTTTTTGGCAAATTTGCAAACTGATTGATGTTCGTGTAGAGAGTAAATAAACGTTTGTGTGCAAACGGATGCACGTGGAGATATACAAATATGTGCTCCATTTCTCCCATCATTCTTGGTTTTCCACTCAATTTTGCTTATTCTTACTCTTCTTCTTGTTTGTTTATTTCTTCGACGTCACTACACTTGGGAGGGCTAAATAGATATTTCATTCTTGAAGTAGATCGCTTTTGTAAAATTTAAATTTTTGTTGTTCATATTTTTAAAAGATTCTGCTTAAAACAGTTTTCAGATTCGAAATACGCTCATATTTCACGGGAACACAGGTTCGCATTAACCAAAATAAAATCTTATTTATCTAAGTCGATGATAAAACGAATTTGAAGCAACCCACTACAGTGAAAATCATATTAGTTCCTCTCGGGAATTTACATGCATACTTTGATGTTCCCTCTGTTTTACTGGCAAATATTTGTTAACTTAAATCTCGTTTATCTTTAAATTGTTTACTTGAACTTGGGTAGTAGTTTGTTTGTTCTGCCTCGTGTTGTTACTGCGGAGTTTTATATGAACAGAAACAGTTCCGTTTTTTTCAAACCTTAAAAGCTTAAAGATTTTGTTTAACTGCTTTGTTTAAACTTCTGTTTCGGTGCTTTTGATCTTAATACATATTAATTTTTGTATGTACGTATGCATGTATATGTTATAGGTACAAATGTATGTATGTACTTGCACATCAGTAAGAGAACGAGTCCGAATAATTTCAACGAGATGCATCCATAGAGTAAAATGTTTTTCAAAATTATCGTCTATGTCTCATACGCACATACACACGTACATGCATACATGTATTCACGCACTGGAGTCTAAACTGTACATAAAATATCTTGGAGTACTGATTGACCACAAGTAGAGCTTTTTAAATAGCACCTAACATACGCCAGCAGTAGAGCAGCGAAGGCTGTAAATGCATCAACTCGGATTATGATGAATACGAGAAGTCCTAAGTAGGATTCTAAGAAGTTACTTAGCAAATAATTAGTGGTATCACCTATCTTGTTATATGCTGTACCGTCCTTGGTTGAAGCAATAAACTGCAGCTCATTACATGAAAGGCATTAAATCGAAATACCGGCTAAGTGCATTTAGCACCGTATTGGAGGATGCCGTATTAGTCATCGCGGGTATGCTACCAGTTAAGCTGACTGGATTTGAATTCGCTGAGATAAAAAAAAACACCGAACGCATCAAGCACAGCTGATCAACAGAAAGACTGAACGGGAGCGAGGCATCCGTACGTGACAGTAGGAGTTGAAGAACTCTATGAACAAACTACGGACATATCAATTGATTGCGGATATCTCCAAGTGGATACATCGAAAACATGGACAGATAGACTTCTACCTGACCCAAGCACTTAAATTTAAGCATAAGGACGACCCGTGCAGCTCTTTTTGTGACAACTTAGTGTAAAACGCAGAGCATGTTTTCTTTGTCTGCCCTCGTTTTGAATTCGAAAGGGAAGAGTTGAGTATAATGGATTGGAAACCAATCCAAAACCTAGTGGATATAATGCTTGACTCAGAAGAACATTAGTCCACTGCCAGTAATATGGTAAAGATAGTAATCACCAAACCACAGCGCAGATCTTCATGAAGAGGCAAAAGACCGCTCCCCTCGCGTGGAGTAATACTTAACGGTTGTCTCGCGGTGGGTGGGGGGAAATGAAGCTGAAGTGGGTTTTAGTGGGTGAGTCAAAACACAAGAGTTCACACAAGGCAGTCGTTAAAAATGACTATAAAAGTCAATAGGCAAAGAAGAAAACTTCAAAAAAATTTGCGAAGAAGCTGTTATGAACCCCTGAAATACTGTTCTTCAGGTAGTATTGTCCAAAGCAAAAAACGGAAGCAGCCAAATTACCTGCCCATTCAACACAAAGTAAATGACATGCCACGTGTTTCTGAATATGAACTCCAAGTGGCGTAGAGTAAAATTAAGTCCCAAGACGGTTCAGGCATGAGAATATGTATAACGGTATTCCAAACCTGCTTTAACGAAGACACTTTTCCAAAGAAGTGGAAAATGCAAACTCTTGTGCTCTTACCAAAAGGCAATACAAAGCCCGGTGAGCCCGCAGCTTACCGACCTAGATGCTTAGTAGATGCAATGGGAAAAATTCTTGAGAGATGTATTTTTGACAGACTATCATCATTTGCAGAAGATAAAGTTATTATATCTATTATATCGACAAAATAATACTGCACTCTAAGAGGTCTGGACGTTAACGGTTAGCATACATAAGAAACGCTCTTAAAATTAGAGTACTTTGGACACATTATCAGAATAGTTGAGAGCTTCTTTACAGATCGTAAAGCCAAAGTTGATGAGGAGTACAATGAGCTAGGAGCTGTTCTTCAAATATCAGTTTTAGGCCCGCTACTCATCGCGCTACCTGATGTTTGACGAAGTTCTCAGATTCGGCATGCCACCTAAAACCAAAACCATGGGATTCGTCAATGACATCGCTGTGGTAATGGTGCAGAAATATATCCAAGAAATTTAGTTGGCTGCCAATGATTCAAGAAACAGAATCAAGGCATGGCTGTGGCCAAAGAACCTTGAAATAATTATACATATATACTTATTTATATATATTATGTATGATTGGTGCTTACACTATTTTGGCTGTTTGGTCGAGCTCCTTCTCCTATTTGTGGCGTGCGTCTTGATGGTTTTCCGCAAATGGAGGTACCCACAGCTTTAAGCCGACTCCGAACGGCAGATGGTTTTTTATAAGGAGCTTTTTCATGGCAGAAATACACTCGGAGGCTTGCCACTGCCTGCCGAGGCACGACTGCTGTATCTTTTTGGCTAATTTTGGTGATTCATGCACGGAGATTCGAACCTACGTACTCCTGAATGGTAGTGGCGCACCAAACCATTCGGCTACGAAGGCCGCCTTGAATTAGTTGAGCATAAAACTGAGGCAGCCCTCAGCAGCAGCAGAAAGTCAGTAAAATTTATGAAGGTAAATGTAGAGGCTGTAACTATCACGTCAAAATCTCCCGTGAAGTAATACCTGTTTGTTCTCCCGTGGGGAGAATTAGTTGGTTGGTGGAGAGACGTTTAGTACGTACATAAATATACATACATACATATCTATAAAACTGCAAGTCGTGCATACCGTTATGCCGGTATAGCAGCAGCCATGACAGATTCCTCTTCACGGGCATTATCCCGCAAAAACAAAAAACAAAACCGAGAAACAACATAAAGAAATTTAATATGTACAGTTGCGGCCAAAATAATAGTAGTGCTAGTACAGCACATAGTTTAATATTTTTATTTTTTCTCGTTGTCTTCTTTGTTGTCTAATTCGAGTGTAAAAACTTACAAAGAAGTTGAAGATATTGGGACTGTTCACAGACAATGATTTGTAACGCATTAAAATAAAAATCCCAACCTGAAACCACCTGCTAAGTCACCAGCTAATCGTGTGGTAAATTCAAAGAATAATTCTTTCACACCTGCTACTAAAATTAAAAGCGAACTGGAGCTGGGCAGTAAGCGTGGAAACTATTCATAGACGTGTGCGGGGACAGAACTTGGCAACTCATGACCCAAGAAAAGTGGCATTACTAACTAAAAGGCATGTGGCACAAAGGCTAAAGTTTCCAAAAGAGCACTTAGATTGGTCCACCGAAAAATGGAGAAATATTTTGTGGTCAAATGAATCCGAAATTGTGCTGAATGGTACAAGAGCACTTCGCCAATGCTTTAGACGAGCGGCTTATTCTAAGTACAACTTGAAATACACAACTAAAACTAATAAACATGGATGATTAAGTATTGGACATGTTTTTTATTCTATAGTGTAGGATCGATATACTCTATCGAGCTATGGAGGAAATCATGCTACCGAATGCTCGCGAAGAAATGCCACTGCTTTGGGTAATCCAACAGGTAATGACCTAAAACATACGAACCAGTTGGCGCAGCAGTGGTTTCAGAGAGATAAGGTTGAGCTTATGAAATGGCCTACACAGTCTCCAGACCTCAATCCCATAGAGATTTGTGGTGTGATGTGAAGAAGGCAGTTGCTGATGTTTAAACAACAAATAGTAATAAACTTTGAGAAACAGTAGAGCGCCCATGGAAATCTTACGAACGATGTGAAAATTTCGTTAATTCGATGCAACGGCGTTAAGTTGTGGTAATATCGAACAACGGATACTCGACTAAGTACTAATTATTGTTATGATTATTTCAGAATTATTTTTCTCTTAAATCTGATGAAAAGAAAGATTTATATTAACTTTTTTTTTATTCAAGAAAATCATGCAGCTAATTTTTTGACCGACCATTTGCAAAACTTCGTATGAAATTTAATTCTTCTTCTTCCTCATTTTTTCCCACTGTGTGGGCACTACTATTATATTGACCGCATCTGTATGTATGTATGTATGTATGTATGTACATACGCTAGTATTGCGTAAACTATTTATTGAATGCTTAAATTTTACGAAATTATTTGGGTATTTACATACTGGTTTATGAGCCTGAATGAGTTTGTATTTGCTCGAAAGAGCATGGCAAATTTGGTATGTGAATTATGTGTAGGTATGTAAAATGCTAGTCGTTTTTGATATATATACATACATACATATGTATGTATATTAGAAGGTATATACATATGTATGTATATTAGAAGGGAACGAAACTAAAAACCTCCGTACCCTCTTGCAGGTGCCTTTGGCTAATTGTTTCTGCGCTGGAAGCACACACAGCGTTGATGATGATAAGCTCATTTGATTGTGTCAAGTTCGTTTCAATGAAAACGCAAATCAGCTGAACTTTTTCGAACTATACATAAATACGCACACTCGCACACACATATATACATACATACGTATATGCATATACTCATATTTAAGTAAATAAATTGATTATCAAGCATAAGTTGCAGCTAAATGAATGAATGAAAAAGCGAGCTCTTGTTACATGCGAGCTCCCGCGTAAAATACAAATACAACGGCTGGATTGGATTGATGCTCTGAACGCCATTCTGGACACCTTTTCCATGAATGCTCAGCTCCAGCGGCACAAATGACAATTTTATTTGGCATAAGACGAACGCACATGTAAATAAATAAAATAAATAATATGGTGCGCACATACATACATACATACATAAACAGGTGTATGTAAACGTGGTAGGTAGTGCACGAGGGCTGATACGGTAAGGTTGCCGCATAGCCTCAAAGTAAAGTAGAGTAAATATTTACGCGGTGTTTGTGTTCTATGCCCACTTCGTTTGTTTGTTCATACTAAATACAGGCATGCCGCACTCTGCTGTGGCGTCGGCTCAACATTGTTGCACAAATAAAATTACAGGAAATATACGTAATTTAAATAAATTACATATTACTGTTTTCCCTTTTTTATCCAGCGATTTAACACCAACAAGCATTGGTATTGTATTCTGCAGGGTAGACGAATTTATCGTTAATGGGGGCATTTAATATACGTACAAACATACATTCGCAGAATTTTTCGTTTTAACTAAACTCGAACATGCGTCAAATCGAATACAAAGCTAGAGCAACGTTTGCAAAATAAATTTTAAATTTTTACATGCACATGTACGTACATACATACATACATATACATCATTTTACACACAGCCTTACTGCCTCGTTTCGCAGGGCATGAATCTATGATATCTATATACATACGTACACATCCATACATCCCCATGTATGCCATATTCACGTTGTGTGTGTGTACGTTTTCGAATCGTTTCATCGCAGACTATGCGCTTCGTTTATCATCAATATTAACACTCGCTTTTGTTGTTTGTTTGTTGCAGTGTTTCTTGCAGTGCTTGTTAAAATAACTTCGCCAAACATGGCAGAAAAGAACCTGTGAATTCCTAGAGAATTCTTTATTTCCTTATTTTCTTAATGCCAATTAAAACAAGAATACCAACGAAATACTCTTGCCTTTTTTGGCTTTGTATAAAACACAAAGGCATTCAAATCCGCTAAAAGGCAGACTGCAACAGAGTCAACATCGCAACCAAGACGAATTCATAGAAGGTGCCTACGGTAGAGCCACAGCAACATTTACATGTATTTAGGATTTGCAATTTGGTGGGTTAAATGCAAAAAATTTAATGAGGTTGTAAACAAACAAACAAGGCAACAACAAAGAGGCACGACACTTTGAGATTCAAACCAGCAAGTTGCAATGAAAGAAGAAAACAAATCAGTTGCTGAAACGAATTCGCCTTAAGTGCATTCGATCCTTTGGGATTTTAATTTAAATTCACTAGAGATTTATAAAATGTTTTGCTAGTAAAAGGATCCTTAAAATTTCGCGCATGACGTCGCAGAAAGCCCAAGTTGGTGTAGGTCTTAGGAATAATGAAACTAATGTTATTAACAAGGAGGCCGCCTTGGTTTTAGAGTTCATAATAAATAACACCAACTTGGTCGCACCAAATACATACAAAGCATAACCTTCGCAGCGTGAATATTCGGGCGAGGCAACGACGTAGAAGCATGACCGGGCAGTCCCCATGACTTTCTTTTCTTTGGATTGCTGTAATGAATCCATTTTTCATCACCCGTCACCATGCGATGAAGAAAACCCTTCCTCTTTTGCCGCTGGAGCAGTTGTTCATAGGCGAAAAAACGACGTTAGTTTCGACGTTAGTTTTATTACTGTGGGCAAAAAGCAAGGTGAATTTATTTGTCAAACTTCGCGGGATTAAAATTTCGCCCTAGTTATTTTTTTCATGAGTTGGCAGCACTGTTAATAACATCTCGGCCAACTTTCATGTGAATGTCATTATCAGTAATATATTTACGCTTGGTTTTACCAAACGACCAAGATTTTTACAATGTCTGATTTGATTGAGCAGAGAAGTGCCATCAAATTTTGTTTGCGGAATGAAATTTCGGCTGCGGAACGTTTACCATGTGGCAGAAGGTATTTGGTGATTCGACCATGTCGCAGAAAAATGTTTATAAGTGGTACAAAGACTTCAAAGAGGGTCGAGAACGTGTTGATGACTTGGAGCGCTCCGGACGACCATCGACGTCAATAAAGTGAAGGAGTTAGTGCTCTAAAATCGTCGGTTGACTGTTAAAGACCTTACTGATATGATCGGAATATCAGAAGGATGTGTGAAAACCATTTTGAAAGACCATTTGGGCCTACGATGCTTTCAGACTATCAGGACAAGCTCAAATGGATCATTACGGGAGATGAGAATTGGATTTATGCTTACGACCCTGAAACAACTGACCAATCAAGCGAATATCGTGCTAAAGGCGAGGCCAGACCGAAAAGAGCACGTCAAAGTCGTTCAAAAATAATGGTGTCCGCTGTTTGTCAATAGGTGCCGCCAGCAGTGTGTGCTGGTCGATTCTAGCATAACCTAAACGTCATAAACCAAGCTTAGACATATGATGCACAAACTGCTTCGACACATTAGTGATTTTGTTTTGGAGATGGTGCTTTAAGTGAAACAACGTGCCGAGATTGGTTCCGTCGCTTCAAAGACGGTGATTTTAATGTTGACGACCGTCCGGGTGAAGGAAGGTCAAAAACCTTCGAAGACGCTGAATTGGAGGCATTGCTCAATGAGGATCCATGTCAAACGCAAGAAGAGCTTGCTTCAGTATTACGAGTTACCCGCCAATCCATTTTCAAGCTTTTGCATGCTTTGGGAATGATTCAGAAACAGGGGACTTGGGTTCCTTATGAGTTACTACTGTGGGCAAAAAGTAAGGTGAATTTGGTTGTAAAATGAAAAATCTTTATTTATTCTTGTAAATCAATTTCATCTCCTTCAAAATAATCCCCTCCCGATGAAATACACTTATGCCAACGATTTTTCCAATCCCCGAAACATGCCAAACAGTCCATTTCCGGTATAGCCATCAACACCTTCTTCGAGTCAGCTTTTATCTCCTCAATCGACTCGAAACGGGTTCCCCGGAGTGGTCTCTTGAGTTTTGGGAATAGCCAGAAGTCACACGGAGCCAAATCAGGCGAATACGGTGGTTGCGGAACGATCTGCATGGAGTTTTTGGCGAAATGGTCACGAAAAACGATTGCAGTGTGAGACGGTGCATTATCGTGATGCAAAAACCAAGAGTTGTTGGCCCATTATTCTGGTCTTTTTAGACGAATTGCTTCACGTAAACGACGCATAACGCAAATTAGTTGCGCACCTAATAATAATGTCGCCCCTTGGCAGGCAATGGCGAACCTCCGAGTATATCTCTTTCTGAAAAAGCTCCTCATAAAAAAACATCCTCCGTTCGGAGTCAGCTTAAAGCTGTAGGTACCTTCATTTGTGGAACAACATCACGCCATAAATAGAAGGAGGAGTCCGGTCAAACACCTAACAGAAGTGCATGCGTGAATTATTTATTTTTACTTTTTATGAGCAGAGGGTATTAAATTTAGAACATTAGCGAAGATTTAGAATTAGGATACTGGAAAGCTACACTTCGACATAAAAATCTTTAGTGTCCTCTAATCATCAAAATACCTCTATTAAACTCAGTTGTTTCAATAAGTTCAGGATCGAGCTGGGATGGGCTGACCGTATGTGCTGTTATTCAAGCCCCAAGGCCGAAATGTCTACTTCTTTTTCTCGCAACGTATTCGAGAAGAAAGAGTGTTGGAGTTTCTGGGGATTGCGCACAGAAACAACAGAAATCCATGAAACATATCACGAGCCTGTGCAGATGGCTTTTAGGATGCCGTGAACACTTTTGATATGAGAACCTATTAAAAATTATTATTTGCTATTACGACTGCCGTAGTCGAATGGTTGGTGCGTGAGTACTATTCGGTAATGCGTAGGTTCGAATCTCTGTGCATGAACATCAAATAACGGAACGTTTTTTTTTTCAAAAAGCGGTCGCCCTCTGGCAGGCAATGGTAAACTTCCGAGTGTATTTCTGCTATGAAAAAGCTGCTCCTCCATCAACCAGCTGCCGTTTGGAGTAGGCTTAAAACTGAAGGTTCCTCCATTTGTGGAAAAATGTCAAGTCGCACACCATATATCGGAGAAGGAGCTCAACGAAACACGTAACAGAAGTGTATTATTGATTACCATTTTAAATTCTTACGCTCTTAAAAAAATGCCAGGTACTTTCTGCAAACAAAGGTTTAAATTCTATTATTTAATTATAAAAATGTCAAATATATTTTATATACTAGTTTTTTCTAAACTTTATTTATATCAACAAAAGATTTCTTTAAGAACACAGCCCGGACGTTAAGTGTTGTCCGATGAAAAGCTAGAAGCGCCCCGGGCCGTATGGTTTTCAACTATGATATTCATCAGCTGAACAAATAGAAGCGACTTGTTTGTCTAATCATACTGATCAGCAAATACGGTTAATATATGGTTACCTTATCACTCCAATAAACGGCAATATACTCCGATCTATTCGGAAATTGGTTTCACTGAACTTTTACTATTTCAGTTTTTGTAAATATGTACATACATACATACATACACACAAACATATGTATAATAATAACAGAATTCATTGAATCTTTACATGCATTTTTCATGCCTCATTGCGTGAAACAGTTTGAGCAAAAATGAACGGTAGAATTGAGTATAACAATTTTAATTAAGAATCACACCCAGGGTTGTATAAAATTAAACAATTGCATCAACCAATATGATTATTCGTGGCACATCAATTCGAAATCAGTAAATTATTCTCTATGCCCGAATTTATTTGCGTATCAGCATGCGGTTATGTGCCACATGCATCATACATACATACATACATACATACATACTTACTTGCACAATACGCGCTACCTATTCTATGGGGAACTTCACGTATCTAAACATTGGTTGTGTTGTCTAACGAAAAACTCGCATGTCATGCCCATAATTTATTTATTTTTCACAAAAACCGTGGAGGAATAGGATACTGGAAGCCCATGTGCGCATTTTGCACATCCCCTTCAAAAGAGGCACAACTGAAAATTCTCAATTCTGAGTTAATATACGGACTTGCTCATTGTTAATCTGTCTACTAAATTAGCAGTACTAATACGCAAAATTCCGCCATATATTTTTTATTGTAAATTATCGAAAAAGCAGTTAGACTCACGGTTGAGAGAGTTCAGATGCACACCACGATATATAAGCTCAAATTGTCAATATACGACGATGTACAAAATGCAGATGTGTGGCCAACCTCAGACCGTTAATCGGCTCTCAGCGATTTCAAAGAAATCAGCCTATTTGCTGAAATATGTATGTAAAAGAGGATGTGACAGCGGTGTGATACACGAAGCGCGATGATCGCAACCGGTTATTGAAAAGAGACCTCTTCGAGCTGTGAATCTTTCTTTTTAAAATTGTTCTTAACTTACTATATGGGCATTTTCACAAAAAAAGTCAACTGCGAGTGCAAAACTCAAACTGTTCCTGAGAACTTTTTGTTGATGAATAATAAATCTCAAATGTGTTTACTTTATAAATATAAAAGAATTTCTCTTTTCTTTTAATTTTGAGCCGAAATATACAACGAATATACAAAATTTACAAAAATCTAACTCTTTTGACCAAATATACCAACTTTTTTCCTTGTAATATTCCCTTATTCAAAGCAATACTATGATGTTTTTATAATTTAAAAATCTTCTACTGATAGTAACATAATGTTTAACAAGCAGAGAGACTTAGTGGAGATCGAATAACGGTAGTTTTTTTTTATTACTTCTGCTTATATTCGTATGTCGCGTCCGTTACCGAAAAATAGCATTTATTGTTCTCATTAGTGCAAAAAGTGTTGAAGTATAAATTGCTTTCAGACTTTAAGCAAATAACTTATTTCACTTAAGAAAAGTAGCCATTGACTCTCGACAAAAAAGATTAATAAAATTTATTGATGTTTGAAATTCGTCGCGTCCGTTACCGCGAACCTTAAATTTTAAATAAAGTCGTAGAGATTGCACAAGATTAAAATTTTATAGATGGCAAAAACGGCAAAAGAAACAAGAAAAGCAATAACAACGAAATATAGAGAGAAAATGAAAGAAAACGTCGATAAATGGCAGGAAGACAAGAAGAAAGAAGCTAAACGAAAGAAGAGTACCGAAAAAGATTATCGCAAAAAATGAAAAGTGATAGCAATTTATTAGAAAAGAAAAAAGAAAAGGACCGTGTTAGGCAGCAAGTTTTGCGGCAAAAAAAGAGCGTCAATAATATTGTTAGTTTGAATTGCGAAATTTACAGCTGTAAGCAAACGATGGGAAAAGCAATAAAAAAAGTTGAGCGTGCGTTACCTAAAAACCTGAATAGAAAAATAGCTATCCTCAAATCTTTATGCAATAAATATCTTAGGCCAACAGAAACGATGGATGAAAATACTACCAAGTCATCAAAAAGCCTGATGCGTGAAAAATTAATTGAAAAATTCTTTTTGCAAGATGGAATCAGCGTTCAAGCTTCTGGGAGAAAGGATACAATGCTAATCAATGGGAAAGTAGTCTCAAAACGTTTTATTCTTATGACCTTAACAGAAGCATATCAACTCTTCAAAGCCGAATATACCAAGGAAAAAGTCTGCAAAACTATTGTATTTTTATTCGTTCTAAGCCAACTTATGTACATTCAGTTAATCAATAATTTACGACACAATATGTGTATCTGTAAGTACCAGGCAAATTTTATTTTTTTACTAGAAGGCTGTGCAAAGATTATAGCGCAGATTCCTGCCAAAGCTGATTTATTTCTTACATCAGTTGCTGCGACGTTATGAATGAAAAGTGCATGGCTAATACTTGTGACAGCTGTGTACGCGATATTAAAGACGATCTAGTTCCAATACAGTTTATTAATCAATTTGATACGCAAATCAAATGGAAACAGTGGAGAAAAGTAGACGATCGCATAACTTTAAACTATTGGTCTTTAAGCGAATTAATTCATGATGTAGAGATTCAGCTACCAGCTTTTAAAATGCATTGTTTAATTAAACGTCACCAACAAAATTACTTTGAAATTAAAAAGAAAAATTTAGCAGCTAATGAAATTGTTATTCCAGTTGATTTTGCTGAAAATTATCGCTTGACATGCCAAAACGAAATTCAAGATGCCCACTTTAGTTATAACCAAGTAACAGTGTTTACGTGCGTAGCTTGGGTTCTTGGTGAAACCAAGTCCTATGCTGTTATCAGTGATAGATTGACTCACAGTAAATTCGACGTTTAATGCTTTATTTCCAAAATTATCAATATCTTACAAATCCAGTACAAAGGGTAACTCGCATTTATATTTTCTCTGATGGAAGCACTTCCCAATTCAAAAATAAATTTATTCTTTCTAGTATTCCAAGACTTGCAGCTGAATTTCATTGCGGAATCTTAGAGTGGAATTTTTTCGCCACTTCACATGGCAAAGGTGCTGTAGACGGAATAGGTGCCGTAGTTAAACGAAAAGTCTGGCAAATCATTAAAGCAAGAAATATCATTCTCGGTGATGCCTTATGCTTCTATGAATGTGCTAAGAACAACATTGATGGAGTTAAAATTTTGTATATCTCTGGAACACAAATTGATAGTTTTTCGAATCAACTGTCAGAGTTATGGCAAAATGTTCCAAATATCAAAGGAGTTAAAAGTATGCATTGGTTTTCATATTTCGACAGTAAATGTATTGAAGTTGCTCGGACGGCCTATTCATTAAAGAAAATAATTAAAATAGACCATCCTAAAAACTAATAACTTTCTTCTTAATTTTTAAGTCGTTTTTACTGTAATATTACTTGAGTTTTTATTTTCAATAAAATTGAAGTGTTATAATGAAAAAAATTCTATTTCCTAGCTCATGGAAAATTTTGTCGCGTCCGCTATGTCGCGTCCGTATTTCTTCTATACTCAATTAAAAAAAAAACGAAGAGAAAATTATCATATTTCATAAACCTACGAATAACAGTAATCTGTTCGCATTTATTAACATACATATATATTGTATATATATAAAATCATTAATTTGCTGAATTTTGTATATTTCTGAATGCGCCTCAAAAAAACTTCTATTTTTTGTCGCGTCCGTATCACTTTATAATTGCTTATAACTACGTACTTATTTGTAAAAGATCTTTCCCGTATATATTAAAATCTAGCACTCCGTCAGCCCTTTAAAACAATATCAATATATACATATAAACTTTTACTTTGTCTTCATTGTTTTGGACGCACTTAAAAGCGTACAAATGTCGCGTCTGTTACCGTGAAAATGCCCATATATGTAACTTGAATATCAGCAAAGGAGACATAACTAAAAATAATTCAATAAGTAAAAATAATTCAAAAAATTATTTTTCCAACAAATTTAATAAAAAAAAAGAGGTTGTCTGTAAAGTCGGTTTACTGACGATAGTTTAACGTGACAACGTCATAAGAAAATATTGATGGAATGGTTGCAATTTTCAAAGCAAAATTTTAATTTTATTTGTTTGGTAGATATTTTGTATGGATATAGAGGAGGAGGTAAATGGAATTGCAATGGAATAGGTCAAGTTACATTTACACAAACGTGAAAAATGACGAAACATTTATCAAATTCATGAAAGATATCTTCAATTTCGATTGTGCATCAGACGTTAATAAGTCAACAACACTAAGAGGCACCATCATCGATTTGCCGTTTTCAAGACACTTTACACTCGAAACACTCCCTTTCATTTCCTACTTTTTCTATCGTCGTCCTATTCTCAACAGAGAAATGGTTCATTACCATGCACACAGAAAGAAGGCATATGCAAATACAAGTATGTGAATTTATATACCTACATATGCGCATATACATACATATATATGCTCACTCAAGTAGGACAGAGCCAGATGTCGAACGTTGACGAACGCGGGGGCCGATTGTGCTCTTTGTCGTTCGTTCCGCGCTCTCGCTTGCAGTTCAAGCACATTAGCTTACATTTGCTTGCGTACGGAAAATTGCGCGAAATTGTATATGTATATGCATGTTTATATACATATATTAATATACAACATATCTTATAAGGTATATGGTAAATATTACCATACATTTTTTCCTTCATATATAATAAAAAAATTAATAATAATAACATTAAAACAACAGGTATTATTAACAAACTTGGTTTTATTTTAAATTCTTCAAGTAAATCAAATTAATAATAATCAATAAGAAGGTATATGCAAATACAAATACGTGAATTTATATATGTGCATATGCGCATATACATACACATATACGCTCACTTAAGTAGGAGAGAGCAAGATGTCGAACGTTGCCAAGAATGATAGAAACAAGATTGCGCCCATCAGAGCGTACGTGACGTCACGTTTGCTGAGTTGTGCAGTATTGCCAACCATATGTTCTTCGCAATAAATTTAGTGCTTTTTTATACCGAAAATGCGACAATTTTTAAGTTTGGTGTTTGTTTCTTTTTGTTTTTAATTTAAGGCTAGCGAAACTTTAGGTTAAAAAAAAACTGTATTATTATACAAAAGAAGTTTAAAAAAGGCCACTCTGAGAAGATTTTAGCGCTAATGAAAATTTTTTTACTCCTATAAAATTTGACAATTTGAAAGTGCAAATTTAATTTTTGGCTCCATTTAAGGCTATGCAAAAATATTAAATGCCCCGCTCTCAACTCTTCTTAAGATTGAAATCCTTTTTACATATTTTAAAAAGCCTTTGAATTTATTGAGTGCGAATTAAAACCATAGAGGTGTAATCGTTTCTTCCGGTCATCAATCCTTAGTGAGACATAGAGCATCAAGAGGTGTATTCATAGTAAAAATAAGCCACAAAATACCAGAAAATACTAAAGAAACCATACTGACATTTTTACAAAAAGAGTACCTTATCTAGTTACATAACTTCAAATATAGCAAAGAAATCGTTCCCTTAATAAAAGAGTCTCGCTTAACAAAAAAAACTCATAAATTAAATTGTACATAAGCATAACACATTTATTTAAAAAAAACGCACATTCTACAGACAATTTGTCACGCATACAAAGTTCTTTAAGTAACACAATAAAAATTTCGTGTTTTATTTTCTTTAAATGGGCATTTAGTGCGTTTTTATATCCAAAGCTAGGCAACTCTGCAGTAGCGAGAGAGAGATTTGACTGCCGAAAGCAGAAGAACACCAACAACACCGGCAATCGCGGGCAATGCCACCAGATGTTAAAAAAAAGTAAAGCTAAATAAAACTGAGTGAATTATTTAAATAATTATTAAAAAATGTATATTTTACAAAATTATAAACATTACTTTTAATTAGAATAGGCTAGAAAAATGTCATGTGGAATGAACTAAAACTCCGAGACAAAAAATAATAAAAATAACAAAAAAAAAATGCTAAATCAAGTTACGAAAATGGTAATCTGGCCATACTGGAGCTAAAATCACGTAACTAGTTGTCAAATTCGCTGAGCGCAAAGTAACGGGACCACGATGGGCGCCATCTCATTATTCTTTGCATCATGGAACGTTGCCGTTCGTTTGCTTTGTTCGTTGCGCGCTTTCGCTTGCAGTTCATTCAAGGTAACGACAAATGAGCAAGGTAACGGCAATGAGCAAGGTAACACTAATGAGCAAGGTAACGACACATTTTTTAGTGCGTGCAGCCGGCTAAATCGAATTATAAGACGTTATCACGTCAAAACTTTAAGATTTTTTTAATGATTTTCAAAGACCTTTTCTTCCCAATAAACAAGGTTTTTTTATTTCTAAAATATTTTATAAGCAAAGTATTTTGATTTTTTTTGAGACATGAAAAATTTTGAGTTGTGCTTCTTTGAAGAGGGTGTGCGATATGCACCTCACGGTAAACCAAACACTCGCAGTGTAATGCCGAACTATCTCTGTTTGGAACAGTAGTTGCTCGCTCTCATATGTAAGTATACCAGCAAACATCGTAACTATCCCATTCTCCATTAATTTGGGTATACTTGGAACTACAAACTGTAAACTACAAAATATAAAATCTAATTGTTGGCACTTATTGGCGCTTTTCTCCCAGCCATAGATAATAGAGTGTTAATACAACATTCGATTTGCAATACAATTTGGCAGTTCTATTTTTAATAACGTATTTCTTAAAATTAATTTCACTTTGTTTAGTAGAAAAAGCTGAATTTTTTTACAACCAACCTGCAATAGAACCTTCGAACTCGCTTATAACTCACTTATGACACGCTTGTGAACGAAAAGCACCACTAAATCATTTAATTTTATATAAACCTTTGGTAAGTATATTTATTGGGGGATGGTTTCATGTGTAGAAGTCTACACAAGTGGGGAAAGTTACTGATCGCCATTCACGTGGGAGTGGCCAGGACGATTCATCTGCATATGGTTCAAGCAGCTCACAACGTCCGGGATTAGCCCACGTATCCTCTGGGTAGCTTCCGAACACCTATGAAAAGTGTGGCAAAGTGTGTGAAAAGGCGAAGCATTCCAGGATAGTTGGTTGTGCGCTGGATTGGGGACCCGCACACTTAAGACCTCTCTTGGAGGCGTTCTGTTAAAATACGAACTGCATTCAAATAAATGTGGTCAGGTAGAACATACATATTTATATACACACACGTACATATCTATATGTATATTGTACAATGAAAAATTAGTTCAAACATTCCCTCCCCAAATATTCGTTTAGTTATTTAGAGAACCAGAAGGACATACAAGGTGAAGTAAGTAGATGTGAAGTCACATAAAACTGAAGCTATACGTTAAGTGTTACTTAACAAGCAAACATGACAAAATACCCTATTGCGAAAAGTCAAACTACTCAGAAAATATTCTAGTTCATGAACGGCAAAATTCGTACTAGTTTGAGAGTTAGTAGAACGGCCACTTGCCGCTTAAGGTGTATACAAAACAATCATTATTCTTTTACTGTGAATAAGAATGCTTCAAACGTTAAGGATGCACGGCTGAGGATTTAACGAACATACACGTGCTTACATATGTCCATACATTCATATGTATACATATGGATACATAAATGTGGAGTTGTGCAGTAAATAATTTGCCTTTTTTGTGCATTACTAACTAGTTCGATAGCATAGGTGGGCACTTTGCAGTAACAGTAAGAATGCAGTAAATATAATATTTTACTGATATTGCAATTTAATTTTCATTACCAGTAAACTTTTACTGATTACTGAAAAAAATTTGCATTACCAGTACACTTTTACTGATTACTGAAAAAAATTGCAGTAAAAATATTTTTTTACTGATTACTGAAAAAAAATTGCAGTAAAAATATTTTTTTACTGATTACTGAAAAAAATTTCAGTAAAAATATTTTTTTACTGATTACTGAAAAAAAATTACAGTAAAAATATTTTTTTACTGATTACTGAAAAAAATTTCAGTAAAAATATTTTTTTACTGATTACTGAAAAAAAATTGCAGTAAAAATATTTTTTTACTGATTACTGAAAAAAATTGCAGTAAAAATATTTTTTTACTGATTACTGAAAAAAATGCAGTAAAAATATTGTTGATTTGCTATTAGCTATTAGCCTTTCTTAACACAAGCATTTCAAAATTTGCATCGCTGAGTTTTTGCCTTCTAGACTGATTTACAATTCCAGCGAATGAAAACAACCGTTCTACAGGTGCAGATGACGGTAACGGGGTATTATATTTTAAAAATACGTTTTTAATAGCCTGATATTTATTTAGGCAACTTGTTGTTTCTTCTCGTTCGGCCAGGTATAAGAGCGTTTTTTGAAGATAATTTTCCGAGTCAGTGGAACCACATTGTATGCTTATATCTATTTAAGTAAATATATGCATAAAACAAATATTTAATTGAAAACCAAGTGTAAAAAGTTTACCATTACTTTCATCCCCGAAGTCAAAAAATGTTTTTTGAGGGGGTTGAGGTAGAATACGAGTTTTGGCACAGGCTACTTTTCCATACTTGACCACATACATGTTGAACATTTTTTTAACTTCCTCTTCTGTTTGCGTTTTAGCTGTTTCTAAAAGAGCTTTCACAAATCGCAACTTAATGTCAGGGACAGAAATAGCGGCAATAACAGCATCCCAAGCGTCAGGCTGAATCAGGAAGTACTTTTCAAATCTTTTAAGCAAAGCTTCATGCAATTTTTTGCTACTTTCGGTTAAATACTTAAAACTTTTAGGCTCCAAACGACGCATTTTTATTCTTAAGGACACTATAGTGGGTATGAAATAACCAAAATACATGGTCTTTTCACCCTGAAGGAAGTCGATTGCTTCTGCAATAGGTCTCATAAGCTTTACGTATTCCTCTAAGTACTCAAGCTCACCACTGAGAATGGTAGGAATTTTTAAACGGAAACACAATTCCGCTAAATTGGTTTTGTGCTCCAATAACTTATTTACGGAATCATAAAGCGAGTTCCACCTTGTTATGCATGGAGTTATTAAATTCGCATTCATCACTCCATTAACTATTTCTGCAAATTTCGGTCTATTGCATTTATTCCAAAGTTGTGTGCATCTGTGCAGTAAGAAAATATGTAAATATAAAAAATTTCAATTAAATTGAAGGATTTTTTGCCTTTGGAAAGATCTTTTGTGAATATCTTTTATATCCTGACTTGAAGAATTCATAATTTTGTTGAAATCGGTTGAAGCCAAAAGATTTAGAGTGTGGCTCGCACAAGGAAAATGTTTCGACAGACGTGGAGTTACAGATCGAAATTGAGGACCTGAAACAATTGTCGAGGCATCTGAATCGGAGTCAGTGTAAGTTTCCTCATCACTGTCATGCTCATTTATAGATCCTAAATCATTGTAAATCATTAATTCAATATATTGACTGGGAATAAATACGTGTATCTGATATATATATTTTACATAAATGATTGAATTTCGTGATGAGAGTGTATTACATTTTGACTTCCAATAAACAGTAAATATTATACTGATAATGCAAATCAAATTATATTATCAGTAATTTTACTGCAATTTTTTCAGTAATCAGTAAAAAAATATTTTTACTGCAATTTTTTTCCAGTAATCAGTAAAAAAATATTTTTACTGAAATTTTTTTCAGTAATCAGTAAAAAAATATTTTTACTGCAATTTTTTTCAGTAATCAGTAAAAGTGTACTGGTAATGCAAATTTTTTTCAGTAATCAGTAAAAAAATATTTTTACTGAAATTTTTTTCAGTAATCAGTAAAAAAATATTTTTACTGCAATTTTTTTTCAGTAATCAGTAAAAAAATATTTTTACTGCAATTTTTTTCAGTAATCAGTAAAAGTGTACTGGTAATGCAAATTTTTTTCAGTAATCAGTAAAATTTTACTGCTTACTGCTATTTGTAATGCAGTAAATTTATAATGCAGTGTGCCCACCTATGTTCGATAGCTTGGGTTGTACCGCATAGACCGACTAATAACGTTAAATGATATGCTGTTGATGCATGGGCTGACAATTGACATTTCGCCATGTTAAAAATACTAGTTTCTATCGCGAAAAGAATATGGCAGACGAACTACTTCAGCTGCAAAGCAAACTGGTAATAAGGTGGTTCATAACTAGCAAGTTTGACTGCAGGGTGTGTATAAATGCGCATACTCGTACATACGTACATATGTATGTATGTAAGTACATAATTGAAAAGAGCCATTAAGGCGCGGAATTGTCATAGAAATATTTTAATTCAATGGAATGCGACGAATTTTCAATAAGAGCCAATATGTGCTTAACTGTAAGTGGTTGACGCATTCTGTAAAAAAGTGAAAATGGATAATTTTAGAAGCCTCCTACCATTAAGCATAGCCAATAATTGATTTCTATTTTTGAAAAGAAAAATTAAAATAGGCGCCGATGCATTAATGTCAAAGTATCACGAATTGTCAATATATTACACAAAACTATTTAGACGCACACGCAAGCAGATTTCGGAAATTTCCAACCAGTGCTCGCGAAGCTACCATAGAAATTAGCCATGTACATATGTATGTATATACAGTCTAATCTTGGTAATTCGGACACTTGATAATTCGGACAGCGCGGTAATCCGGACACCAAAACGTTTTCTATTGAAGTCTCTGTAATCCGGACACCACGTATTCATGGACCTCTAAAATTCGGACACTTCTTTATTTTCCAGTGAATATGCTGAAATAAAAAGAAATTCCGTTATTTTTTATTTTATTTTATAAAGGGGACTCCCCTGCTAACTACTTTGCGTGAATAGTGCGTTTAAGTGCTCGTCAGGCTCCTAGTTCATATTCATAAGCATATTTGCGTAACGTGTAGTTCAGTAGCTAATTTCAAACATTAACTCCATAATTTCTTTAACTGTGGACTGTATAAATTTAACTATGGCACCAGCAGCTAAGAAAACACATACGTTTTTAACGATAGACCAGAAAAAAGAAGTTCTTAAGAAACTAAGTGAAGGACAGTCAATTCGACAGCTAGCTGCGCACTACAATGTGGGTAAATCTACAATTTCGGACATAAAATCAAGTGGATTAAAGATTGATAGGTAAAAAACGAAAACATTTTTTAAGAAGAGCTTACACTCCTTTGATTATATTATGCAGTTACATTGCTAGAACAGAATGTGGCCTTGGAAAGCGTAAAACTATGCGACCTGCGGAGTTTGAAAAGATGGAAGACCACTTGTATAAATGGTTTGTAAACGCAAGGCGAAACAATGCACCGATTTCCTCGGAAATCATCAAAGAAAAGGTCAAACAATTCTGTTCCCAAATTTACGGACAAAGTGTGGAATTTGTGGCTAGTAATGGTTGGTTTAGTAATTTTCGCTCCCGATATGGAATTAAATTCCTAAAAATATCTGGCGAAAAACTTTCCAATGATTCTACTGCTGTGCAACCCTTTATTGAAAAATTGCGAAAGAAAATTGCAGAAATGGGCATTACGTATGATCAGGTTTATAATGCAGATGAGACTGCTTTGTTTTGGAGAAAACTTCCAGAAAAAACCCTTGCATTGCATAATGAAAAATCCGCACCCGGGCGCAAAATTGGAAAAGAAAGAGTAACACTTCTAGTTTGCTGTAATGCAACCGGAGAACATAAACTTCCATTGTTCATGATAGGGAAAGCCAAAAACCCCAGAGCGTTTAGAAAAGTAAACCTTCCGCTTGGGTACTCCCATACCAAAAATGCTTGGATGACAGAGCAAATCTTTAAAAATTGGTTTGAAAACTCATTCGTTAAAGAAGTAAAGCGTTACTTAAAGGAAAAGAATTTACCAGCCAAAGCCATTTTACTGCTAGACAATGCAACTTGCCATCCCCAATCACTGTCGGATGTCGATAAGGACATATATGTTATGTTTTTGCCACCAAACTGCACGGCTCTTATACAGCCAATGGACCAAAATGCTATCCGAATTTTAAAGACAAACTATCGGAAGAGTTTTTTGTCTCTACTTTTGTCCAGCCCAACGAGCAATCTCCCGGAATCTTTAAAAAACTTTACATTAAAAGATGTGGCTTTTTTATCGTCTAATGCTTGGAAAAATGTGGATGAACGCGTGCTCAGAAAATGTTTTAACAAAATTCTTTATGACGAAGAATGGGACTCAGATGATGATTTTCCTCTTGCGATGCTACGGCCCAGCAGCTCAACTGAAATAATTGATCTTCTTGTTGAAATATCCCCTGATGTATATAATGATAACGAGATTACTGAGTGGTTGAATGACGACACTGATTTCGATATCAACGAGATTGAGGAAGAAGATAACGAGAACAGCAGTCTTGACGAAAATGAAAGTCAAGATCCTAAAATTTCGCACTCTCAAGCTATTGTCGCATTTGATAGTTGTATTAAATATGCAGAGGAACAGGGATTTTCATCCGGAGACATTTTAAAACTTGTTAGTCTCAGAGATATTGCCTTCAGAAAGAGAAATGAAACAAAATTGCGGCAAACGAATATATTGAAATATTTTACGGCCGAATAAAAACTAATATATGTACATATAACTCATTGAATATTAATCAATTTAAGATTAGATAAAAGTTTATTTCATTTAATTACTGATCTACTGATTTCTATTAAATTTTTTACCCACTCGATAATCCGGAAAATTCGATATTTCGGACAACCTCTGGTATTTAATTGTCCGAATTATCGAGATTATACTGTATATCCTACGAGGTTTTTATCAATACCACATACATATATACATACGCACATGCCATACATATATGTATGTATGTATATACCAATAATAATAGACTGAGGTATTTATCTACTCTTCACAACCCAATACCAAGGGTTCTATAACTTTATGTCGCCTATGAAGGGCAAATAATTTTATGAGAGGCTTTTTCAGGACAAAAATGTACTTAAAAATTTAACATTGCCTGCCGAAACGCTTTTCTTAGAAAATCTTTATACTTCCGATACTACATGACCCCTATGGCAACCGACCACGAGACCTAGAAGCCGGCACGTTTAAACCCACCCGGTGCCGACAAAAATGCATATTGATTATAAATCCAATGAATTCAAAAAAGTTTGCCACTTAGGCAAGACATACAGTCCAATCCGAGTTCACAATTTCAGCGGCCTAACTTGCATTTTCGCTTTTATCAAAAAAAATTATCATCTTGACAAAGAGCATAAACTTTTAATAGTTTGATCGATACTTTACGAGATATCGATCACTAGAGCCTTCTACCGAGAAAATAATGGATTTGTTTTTCCCCAAACCTGATATAATATTCGATATCCCGATAAATACGCTCAGCAGATACATTTCGTATAGTATTTGGGCAAAATAATTTATTAAAGCTTCAATAAAAATATGAGTTGAGTACAGGTTCCGGCACTCGAAGTGTAACCAACTTCAGACCGCTCGCGCAGCTGTCTGTTAGTTGACTAAATGACAGTCCGGAGTATTCTTTATAAGAGCGCGGAAGCAAATTTGCCGAGAGTAAACGATGATATTTGGCTGGAAAATCACAACTAGTGATTGTTCGTGAGCTGAAGCACCTTCAAGTAAATAAAATTTTTGTTTATCGCACCGTTACTCGTTACAGTGATACTGGTAGCATCGCGAAACGTCATGGAGGTGGTCATCAAAAGACTGCAACGTCACGTGGAATGGTTCAAAAAGTGAAGAAGCGACTTCAGCGAAATCCCCGAAGAAGTGCCAATCAACTGGCGAAACAACTGAAAATATCTGACCTTAACATCCGCCGTATACTGAAAAATTATCTCAAAGTCAAGCCTTACAAGATTCAAAAGACGCATAGTCTCACACCAAAGCAGCAACAAGTCACAACTTGAGAGAGCGTAGAAGTTGCTTCGCTTGGCCGAAGGCGAACATTGTGTTTTCTGATGAGAAACTTTTTCAAATTGAGCAATTCGTAAACTCCCAAGACGATCGAGTTTGTTTGACCGACCGTTAATACGAGAATTTGAGTCATCGTTTGCTACCACGATTGGCCAAACAGTACCCGCCACAGGTAATGGTTTGGGCCGCTGTAACCGCAGATGGTCGCTGTCCAATCGTTTTCATTGAGCCTGGCGTCAAGGTAAATGCGAAATATTATGGGGAAAGTATTATGCAGGTCGCTTTGAATCCGTGGGCAGAAAAACATTATGGTGGCAGACCATGGACTTTTCAACAGGACTCGGCACTGTCTCACAAAGCTCGAGTGAACCAAGAATGATCAAAAAAACAACGTTCCGAACTTCATAACGTCCACACAATGGCTCTCAAATTCACCAGACGCGAAACCGATGGATTGTTCTCTTTGGGGCATTTTGGAGAGCAAGATCCGAACTAAAAGATTCACCAGTCACGAGGTGCTGAAAGAAACCATTGCCCGCGAGTGGGCTAAAATACCTACAAGTCATATTCGGGCAGCTTGCGATTCGTTTCTGGACCGTCTCAAGGCTAAAGTTAAGGCAAAAGATGGACATATCGAACAAAAATAAATTGATTCCTCATTTTGTATTATTTTCACATTTTTCACGTTTTTTACTTGAAATTGAATGAAAGTAATTTTCCAAATTAAATTGATGGCCTTTTTAATTGGTTGCACTTCGAGTGCCGGACCCTGTAAAAAAGTCTAACTAAATATGTGTAAGCTCCATGGACAGTGGAATTATGCATTATCTCTAATATGTTGCTCAATAATTTATCAAAAAATATTGCACTTATGCATATACCTATGTACATGTATATGTATACATATATGTATATATTGTATGCAAATATGAAGGTTTGTTGGTAGTTTATAGACTCCTAAACTGTTCATCCGATTACGATGAAATTCTAGTTCATTGCTGTGAGTACATTTGGAAATGTTTGCGAGTTTGCTTGGACCCACTAGGGGGCGTTGCGATCAAGATTTAAAAAAGGCGTATTTATGGTCTGATTTGGTTCATATTCGAGATAAGTCTTAACTTTTTAAAAATAATTATTTTAGAAAGGCACAATTCTAAAGCCTTGCTCTGTTCCTTATATCCAAAAACAACATGAATCCAATACTTCTTCTCTGGGTTTATGTAAAATATCTAGTGTATATATGTACTACATATTTAATTTAAATTTTATCCCAACGTCAGTGCATACATTATTAGTATGATAACTAAAATGCAATTCGATTATGAATGGGAAAATTCTAATTGATTTGGTATAAAACCTATGAAGAGAATTAGAATTTAGTTGCAGAATTGTACCTCTGACAACGCATTTGAATTTTTTTGATTCTTTTTTTTTTTTTAATTATGTTTATTTGTAAAGATTGGATACATAAATTCATTTGGGTTCTCCTTCTTTTAGAAGTGCTTAGGTAATAAAACGTCTAGAATATTTCTTATACTACACCCAGAAAGACTGGATTCGATTATCGTTAGTCCATTGTTATATTTTACTTGTACACTATCAGCTTAAATAAAAAATGTAGGCGCCAATTATATATGTGCATATGTAAGTATGTGTTTAAGAATTTTTTTTTGTTGTTGACAGTTGTATTTACAGTTAACTACAACATAAAATACAATAAGCTTATAGCTCTGGCTACTGTGGCCTTAAGCTAAACTGAGAGGTGTTCAATAGAGCTGAGGTATTGCAGTATTTGCAGATACTCACGTTTTTTTATTTGATATTCGTGTGTTATCTTGTGTGTCTGCGTCGTAGTTGATACATTTTTGTTATTGCCCTTCTATTGCAGTTATGTCAGTATTAGGCGCAAATGTGCGTTCATTGATTGCCTGCTTCACTGGGTTGGCAAATTTAAGTATACCAGCTTGTTGTTTATTTGAATTATTGTATTTTTTTTTATGATGTGATTTTTTATCTCTGTATATAGGAGGTTTAGAGACACATGTATATAGTAAGGGGGCGGTTTTGTGATTCGTTTGCTGCTAAATCTAGTTCGTCGCCTTTGAATTTCGCACGTCCTTGTATCCCAAACAAGTTTGATTTTGTTTTTGTATTTTATTAAGCAGTTTCTAGTGTAGTCCGTATAATAATTATTTCTGTTTATGTTTTTTACCATTTCTAATGAGGCTAAGGTAAGGAATCAGAAAAAAATGCAAATTTTCCTGACTACTTCAAAAATGGCTATCGATTCTGCAACAAAATTTGTGCTGTAAAAAGTTAAGATTTTGGTAATTATTATTTTATCGTTGCATACCACTGAAGTTTGTTTGGTTTGTGCTTTTTGAACCGTCTGTGAAGATTTTTTTCTTGCTCACTCCTCTCGGGAGCATGGGGCCTCGACAAGACTCAGTCTTGCGTTGGTTTCTTTAATCTATTTTGATTTCTGACAGGGTAGGTGATTAGCCTGCCGTTAGTTTGAGTTTTTGTTTTATAAAATTGTTGATTAATTCTGCGAAGAGATTCTGTGAAATATTGTTGAAAGCGAGTTGTCTTTTTCCACTGCTAGAGTTATGTATCTACGGACTTGAAAGGTAGTTGCCATTCGGATAATCAGGGATGATGGTTTTGGATTTATTGTTGTCGGAAATATCTGATTTCTGGGCTTTTGTTTTATTAGGCGATTGAGTGTGGATTGAATTTTGTGTTTTCGGTTAGAAAAAGAAATCAATTATTTCTGCGTAAAATTCAAACCTTTATTTAAGATATTTCGGATTATCCGATTTGGGTCAAATATGCACCGTTTTGTTGTATAATTTGTTCCCATTTTAAATGTAGCTTCAAAATTACTCTCTGATAGAAGGATTGGTCCTTACTGGCGAAAAACTCTAGTAATCGATTTTTATAATCAGAGAAAAGGTGGTAAGGACCGGACTATATGATGGACACATTTAAACTTCGCAACCCAGCTCTCGGAGTTTTCGGCGAATCACCACAGACGTGTGTGGCCTTGCGTCGTCCTGATGGAACAGAACACTTCTTTTGCTGGCCGCCAATTCTGGTGGTTTCTGGTCAATCGCTAGCTTCAAACGGCCCAGTTGTTGATAGTAGAGATCTGAATTTAGTGTTTGGCCATATGGATGCAACATATAATAAATGGTTCCTTTCAAGTCACACCAAAAACACAGTAGAACCTTCCTGGCCGTTAGTCTTGGCTTGGCCACCGTTTGAGCTGCTTCACCACGCTTTGACCACAACCGTTTTCGCAAAATATTGTCGTATGTGATCCACTTCTCATCCCGAGTCACCAACCGTTTAAGAAATGTATCGACATTTTCTTTAAGATCAAAAGAGCCTAAACGGAATCATGAAACCAAAATTGCACATAATTAGCTGTTGCAGTATCGGCATCATAAACACCATTCACAATTTCAGCGGCCTGGCTAGCGTTTTCGCCTTTGTCTAAGAAAAAAAAATATAATGTAACGAATTTTCTCTTTGTTGACTTCCATTGTTAACACCCTGTAACTTACAACTGAATGGAACAAACAAAAAACAGCGAAAAAAATTTTTTGTGTGAAATGTCACCTTGACAACGAGCATGAACTTTCAATTGTTTGATCCATACTTTACGAGATATCGATCACTACAGCCATCTACCGTGAAAATAATGGATTTCTTTTTTCCCAAACTAATATAATATTTTAAGTTTCTGAGCCAAATTGTGGATTTATTGGTTTAATTTCGGCAATCCTAATAATATTTGTGAGACCTCTTCAAAGCAATCAAGAAATACGAATGCGAGAGTGAAAAGCCTTTTTCTGTATAGAGCAATACCTGTACAGAGGAGGTGTTCCACGGACAATGTTCTATTAGTACTCCTGTAGTATTTCTTATATCCTGCCTCCTAGGTTAGGGTAGGCATATTTGGCTGATCTGAATAAGTCATAGACCACAAGGATTCGTGGTATTACCAGTGTTGTTAGAGGCGTATTAAACATAGTTCGTGATATATGTATGGGCGAGTTTTAATAAACAGTTTAAACTTTTATCAGCAATATCCTCCTGAGATGAAAAGTATACCGTTCCCAGGCAATTTTAATGAGTTCTACTTAGAGCAGAAAGTGACAAAGGATGTGTGCTAACGTTTCCGTTTCTTCTACGCATAAGTTACACGCGTCGTTCTTACTCACTTTAGCTGTGTGATTTGGAGTGAGACAACGTCCCGTCAGTACTCCAACCAATAATTTTAGATTCCTTCCTGGGAAGTGATAAACTAAAGTTGGTTGTTTTCGTGTTGCAAGTTTGTAGCATTATTTTGGCACTCCGCTGGGAGATCGAGGATTCCCATATATATTGTACTTCCAGAGTAAGTTCTTCATCTAGTTCCATCTTTAAAACTGAGGGATATTTGTTCGACGTTCTCATCCTAGGCCTTTAGCAAGCTCATCAAAGCTGTCATTTGCCTCTATTCCCTTGTGCCCTTCCTGTTCTCGCAGAGCTCGCCCATTTTGGATCTACAGTGTTGCACCCATTCCGAGCTAGTCATTACAGCCATTATTGCTTTAATTGCAGCTTGACTATCGATGAAGATGTTTGTACGAATGTTGAGGGGAGTAAATTCCAACGCTAATTCAGCTGCGTTGGTTACAGCATTGATCTCAGCTTGAAATATGCTACAGTGGTTAGGATGCCTGAAAGACTTTTGGAGATCAAACTGCGGGCAGAAGACAACCGCTCCTGCTCTTAACGTCATTTTGGATCCATTTGTAAAGAACTTCTATGCATGGTAATCGGATTCTAAACCCTTCTGCCAGCCATTCTGTTCTATTACAAAACCAGGCCTCTTGCCAAAGTTTCCTTGAGGAATAACGTAGTTTATGTTCTGTATGTTACTGTAACCACAAAGCTTGCAATGGGCATCAGCAGCATTGATAGGGTGTATATCTCTTAATAGTTTGCTCGTAGCTAAGGTAATCGATATTAGTACACAGTTTGGCAGTTAAGAAAATTTGTTATCGTGCGATCCCAAGAATTTGGCAAAAGTTTAAAAATATGCTCGTATCGATCTAAAAAATTCTTGAAAAAAGTAATCAGGTGCTTAAAACACATCTGTTAGATCAAGAGAGAAAATGCCAAAAGCCGAATCGTAAATCCACAATATTAAGTGTGCGTTTTTTATTACTAGGTTTGCAATATAATAATCAATTTTTGTTATATCTTTTGTTTCTCGTATGTTCTTCTGAAAAAATTTCGGCTAATGCATTAAAGGAAAATTTTTGAATTTGTATGTCCACAAGTAACTTTTTGTAAAATATAAAAAATGTATTGGCTCTCATCAATATTTTATTTTGCTATTCGCCACATGCATACTTATTTACAGTTATGAAATTAAATGATGTTATACGCACTTGAGGAATGGCGGTGAAAAAAACATCTACTCTATCGCACTTAATGCGTCATTGATATTTTGATAAACGATCAGATACAATTTTTGCTTTGTCTTTCTCCAATGAAAAATGACTCAGTAAGGTATTTTTTTTATTGTTAACCAAACGCACAATGTTCCTTTATACTTCTTTATCTGATAGGTAGTTTCATTCAATTCGAAGGCGGTTCGACTCGCAACAGAAGAGGTATCGATCGAAAAAAAAATAAAAATCACAAGCAATGAATTTGGACTACCGGTAGTTTTCAGGTAGCGCTGTATCTTATTTGAAAACTATAATGCAAGGAAAGCAACAGTAATTCCCAAACGTTGAAGACGTTTGGCTTTAATAATTCTTATCTTTTTGTTTATTTAGCTATTCTATTGTTATTTTAGCTTTTAAAAAATAAGAAATAAATAAAAATAAATTCTTACATACATATATATCTATCCACCATCGTGCATACTTTTTACAAGGAAAAATAAACTTGATTACCTAAAATCTCTACCATTGATTTGAATAAATGCAACAAACATTGAACATTAACGAGTGGCTAAATTTCTGGTTGTTATATTAGATGATAAATTACTCTGAAAACCACATGTAGAGGCAACAAGACAAAGCGCTCAGTAAGAAATAGCGTAGCAAGGCCTATGAGAACTATTGAACTTAAGTCCAATAGTGTCCATAGAAACTGCTTTGGAACCAACATACTTTTATATGTGAGTATAGATTCAGAACTGATCAAAGATGGCTGCCTTCCTGAAAATTGCGTGAGTGTATCTGAGACAAAAGGTCATGCCAGTCCATTATTGCGACAAATTCAGTTCACCTCGAGAAGGACTGATTACATCTTCCCAACGGTTACATTCAATAGCAATTTGCCACTCTTTCCATCCCGGGAGGAATGGAATTAGGGGCTTTTACTAAACAACTTCGAATCTACAGTCCACGCAGATGGTTCAAAAATGGATTGAGGTGTTGGAACAGGAATATATTCTCATAGCCTTAGAATTAAGAAATCTGTGCGTCTTCCTAATACTTGAAGTGTCTTCCAGGCGGAAGTATTGGCAATAGGGAAAGCTTGTAGGCTACTAATCGCAAATTTTTCTTTTAAGGGCAATATCGCAGGCACTGTATTCGGCTACAACAACCTTTAAACAGGTGGAATAAAGTAGGAACAGTCTTACCACCTTGAGCGTGAGCCGTAACGTTACATTAATCTGGGTCTTGGGACATCGGAACATTGAAGGTAACGAAAAACCAGATGAACTTGCAAGAGAGGGAGCTACCATGAATAATGTTCTTGCAGAATCGATATTCCCACCACATAGTGCAATCAAGAAAGCAATCTCCTCAAAATATCTACGAACCGCGGAATGTAGATGGAGGGATCGGAACACCTGCAAATTCAACAGAACGTTATGGCCGACCTACGCCCACAAATTGTCGTCAACATTGACAAATATGAAACGAAGGGATGTCTGCAGGCGCACGGTAGTGATAACTGGCTTCTGGCCCATAGGAAAGCTGGCAGCCAAAATGGGCTTCCCTTACTATAACTGTAGTTGTAATCAACCGAAGAAAAACTTCTTCCTTTTTCTCTGTGAATGCCCATTCCGTATGGAAGGCGAGGATGTTAACCCTTGGCAAACCGCTTTTTGAAAACCTCGAAAAGCTGGTCGGCATAGACGTAAACAACCTTATAAGGTTTCTCAATCGCACAGACTGGATATAGTCGTGAAGGAATAATCGGCTAACTTGGTAGCGAGGATGTGGCAACAAAAGGGTGTGAAAGCACTAATTGGATTATTGGTGAATCACCACTTCAACCAACCGTGGGATCACAGATATCCCTCTTTCAAGTAAAAATATAAGAATACATACAAAGATGTGTAGACTTCAATATCAAGAGCAGCTGCCAGAATCTCCGAACTGATGACGGAGTGCCTTAGTAAGTTGAACACGCTTGGCATGATCAAACAAGTTTGGCTTTTCTGAATACCTGAAAGAAATGAGACTCTTGATAAGCTCGCAAAGAAAAAACATTAATTCTGCAGCTCAAGCATGGGGCACCGTCTACCCTGGCAGAAGAAGAGAAGAAAACTCAATGGCACAATATATCAGGTATGAAAAACTCCAGAGCCCTTTGGCATCTTGCAACCGAAAAAGCTTTAAGAATTGCATGAGCTTGTCCAAGAACAATCTGAGAATTATCACAGGAATTCTGACGAATATTGTGTGACGAAGAGCACAAAAAGGAAGACACAATGGCAAAATAATCCAGAATGACTATTTTTAAACTGGTGCCACGATGTATTCTAGCGACTTAAACTCTTTACTAAAGTTGCTCTTTGAAGCAAATAGCAAACGTATGTATGTAAGCATGTATGTACATATGTATAGGATGCGTTCGATAACACAAACATTTATAATATTTTTCCTAATTTTTGCAAGGCGTTCGATAACGCCAAAAAATTACCCATCACTCAAAAATTGAGAGGACAAAGTAGCAGTTCGATGCAATAAAAGAGTTCATTTTGACGGTTTGCAATTTGCAGTTTATAGTCGGAAAAATGGGGAATTAAGTACCAAAAAACGTTAGTATAAAAGTATATTTACGATAATTTTTAAACAAATTTAGCTGATTTGTCATGTTTAGCTCGATAAAAAAAACTTTAACTAACTTAACTTTGTTTAGTGTATTTTTTGTTATCGCAGGTGTATAGATGAAGATTCGGTTACTGTTTGAAAGCTTCCTCAGCATTTTCAACAGCTGACGCACGCGTTAACGTTATTTACCAGTAACAATGAGAATATAAATACATACATATGTACATATATAGGCACATATAATATATGGACAAATACCAACATATGTACATGCGCAAGAATCGTAAGTGTTAAGTATGGAGCAGCCAGATTACTTTGAAATGGTGTAGAATTAGTCACCAGCTTACTCATATCCGTATTGCATAACCATTTACAGTAAAAGCTTAAGATTTCATTTATTTTAAGATGTTCTCCAGAATACTGCTGCAATATTGTTGGCCAAATGTGAGTTGCATGTATGCATTAAATATAACTCTAAAACCATATTTTTATATCGAATTATTAAAGAATGTTTGCACACCAATTCTAAGGGAAACGACTTCAGTTATATTTCCCGTTTTTTTTTGTTTGTTTTGAATTTGAAATATGATCCGCAGTATTGCCATTATGCTCTGCTCTGTGATAGAGTACATAAAAGTGAGCGAGTAACTCGGCTCGTAGAAGTGAAGCTTTTAGTTAGTGCTAATAATCGCAACATCGGAAGAAAGTATGAGCGAGCGCACATATGTATATACATATAGAATAAGTGCAGAAGTGTTGTCAAATGTTTCTGATCGACATTCGCTGGGTAGTCGTTTTTAGCCTATTATAAATATGTGTAAATATACAAGCAAGTATGAAAAACGTCCCAATGTCGTTTCGTTGATTGTATGTATGTATGTTTAAAACGGTATCACATAACGGAAAGTATTCGGCATTTATTGCTGTTTTTAGTATTTTAGTAACGTGCAAATTCTTGTTCTATGCAAAACGAAACAATTATAAGACCAAAAACTTTTGCTTTAAATTTAAAAGTGTACACTGTAAGTTATTACGTAAAAATTATTATATTACAACTGCTTTTGATCACCTTATCTCTTTCTCAGAGTTAATTAGTTGTCTTAGTTTAGAAACAAAAAAATATGCCGCATGAAAAAGCTTTGTCTGAATTGGGCGGGGAAAATTTTAGCATGGAGAGAGAGGCCTTACAATGCGAGAGATTGCTTCAAAATAAAAAAGAAGCAAACTTGTGGTTTTGCATTGCTTCCATTTGAAAAAAAAAGTACGGATGTACCAAGAGAAGTGCCAGAAAAACCAAAATTAAACACACTCTTAACCCCTTAACCTACAATGACGGGCATAGCCCGCGTACGATGGTCAGGCCAAACGTAAATATTACGAGTATAGCCCGCGTACGGTGATCGCACCAGAAGTGAATATTACGTGTGCCATGGTGTGGATTAAAACTAGATGATTTAAAAAAACAGTTCGAGCTTGTATAAGATTTCGGCCCAACATCAACGAATCTAAATCGTATGTTAATTGGTTAATTTAGAAGTTACTACCCGTCGTGCGCAACATATTTAGCCGATTCTTGTCTAGAATATGCAAAAAGCCAAAACCAAAAGCTAGGTTAACCACACGACACAAACAGGTCAGATTGACATTTGCCAAAAATACCTATTTTTGCAATATTAAAGGGTAAGTATCATTTTTTCCGATGAAGAAAAATTTAATCTGAACCATATGGTTCAAAGTGTATTGGCAGAACAAGCGGAAGAAAAAGAAGTAGAAAATGGCTCGTAATTTCGGATAGGGTTATGTCATGACTCAGGCAGCCATTTGTGTCAAAGGCAAAACGCGTATACGTTTGATATCCACAAAAACGAATTCAAATACATAGAACTTCTAGACGAAGTACTTTTTACTTTTGACGTGATAACGTCTTATAATTCGATTTAACAGGCTGCACGCACGAAAAAATGTGTCGTTACCTTGCTCATATGTCGTTACCTTGCTCATTAGTGTTACCTTGCCCATATGTCGTTACCTTGCTCATTGCCGTTACCTTGCTCATTTGTCGTTACCTTGCTCATTGCATTGAATGAACTGCAAGCGAAAGCGCGGAACGAACGACAAAGCAAACAAAGCAAACGAACGGCAACGTTCGACATCTTGCTCTCTCCTACTTAAGTGAGCGTATATATGTATGTATATGCGCATATGTACATATATAAATTCACGTATTTGTATTTGCATATGCCTTCTTATTGATTATTATTAATTTGATTTACTTGAAGAATTTAAAATAAAACCAAGTTTGTTAATAATACCTGTTGTTTTAATGTTATTATTATTAATTTTTTTTATTATATATGAAGGAAAAATGTATGGTAATATTTACCATATACCTTATAAGATATGTTGTATACTAATATATGTAGGTATATAAACATGCATATACATATACAATTTCGCGCAATTTTCAAAAAGAATAAATCTATATGTAAAGATGCATACAAATCATATGGACATATCAAATATACGAATCTATTTCGTACGCAAGCAAATGTAAGCTAATGTGCTTAAACTGCAAGCGAGAGCGCGGAACGAACGACAAAGAGCACAATCGGCCCCCGCGTTCGTCAACGTTCGACATCTGGCTCTGTCCTATTTGAGTGAGCATATATATGTATGTATATGCGCATTTGTATATAATAGTGGTGGCAAACTATCGATGGCACTATCGATAGTATCGATGGGGTACCACTATCGTTACTATCGATGGTCCTTAACTATCGAAAAAATACTATCGAAGTTTTTTACTTTATCCAGCTGTGAAAATTTACCATCACTATTCTTTGTTTGGCGCGTTAGTTATTTTCACTTTTACTTGTAATATTATTTTTGCTTAAAAGAAATTTTCAAAATGGACAAGTTTATAACAATAAACGGAAAAGGTAATAATCTATTTGGTGAAAATATATCTATTAAGCCGTGTGAAGATTGATTTTATTACTTTTAATAGGAGCAAAAGAAAATGCAGTCGAATGCGTGTGTTCTTCGGAAAGCGAAGAAGAACGTGGTGGCAAAAAAGCACGTATTAAAATATCTTCAGTGAGTGAATTCTTAATTCTTATATAACACATTTAACTATTTTATATTTGCAAAGGTATGGAAATATTTTAATACGTCGGATGACAAAAAACTGGCAAAATGTGTTAAATGTGCTCGTGAGTACAAGACTAGTGGCAACACTACAAATTTAAGAGACCACTTAAAAAGGATGCATCCAAATATTGAAAAAGACGAAGATGAGTTTTCAACAACTTCGTCAAGCTGTCGCACAAGTTCTCGGTCAGTGAGTTCTTTTTTTAAAAGGGCTATAGAATATGGTAGCTCTTCTCAAAGAAAAGCTGACATTGACGTTGCACTAGCAAGTTTGATTGGTGAAGGAATGCAACCATTTAATCTAGTTGAGGATACTAGTTTCCGCAACTTCGTCAAAGTCTTGGATCCCAGATATATGTTGCCGTCCAAAAATACATTGAAAAATGTTTTTGTGAAGAATATGTATGTCGAAAAAAAAATCAAACTTCAAGAACATTTGAATGCAGTTGAGCATGTGGCAATCACTACGGATCTTTGGACGTCTGCCGCAAATGAAGCATTTATAACATTGACATGTCACTTTATCGAAGAATCGTTTGTGTTGAAGAATGCTGTACTGCAAACAAAAAAATTAAATGACGTTTTGAACCACAATGCACAAAACATTGCAAATACAGTTTCTGATGTGCTAAACAAGTGGAACATTTTTAATAAGGTTATCTGCATCGTTACTGACAACGCAAAATCAATGTTAAACGCATGTGATATATTGAAAATTGCACACTTACCTTGCGTTGCACATACTTTAAATCTCGCTGTGCACGACGCTTTGATGCTGAAGGCGGAGGATGGATATTTGAAGCCTATTATAACAAAATGTAAAAATATTGTACACTTTTTCAAATGCAGTTCTATTGCGACTGAAAAATTGAAAGAAGCGCAAAATACACCAACACCATTGAAATTGATTCAGGATATGCCCACAAGATGGAACAGCACATATAATATGCTAGAGAGATTGTTAACTTTACACGATGCTGCCGCTATTGTTCTTTTAGCTATAGGTAAAGCTCCTCCACCTCTTTCTGCTGATGAAAAAAATTGTGTACGCGAAATAGAAAATCTGCTTCGTCCTTTCGATGAAGCTACAAAAACTTGCTGTGGGAACAATGTCACCTTGTCTTTGATAATACCCATTGTGTATGGCCTGTATCAAAGGATGTATGAAATTAAATGCCAAATAGAAACAATTGAAGCCATAACTCTATGCGAAAACTTAATTGAAGGACTGAGAAAGCGAATGTTTCAATATGAAACACGAACTGCTCCACGATTGGGGTCACTTCTCGACCCTCGGTTCAAGCGTGAAGGATTTATTTCTAGCAGCAACGCAGAACAAGCAACCATTCGCTTAGATAATGAAGTTATGAGTCTTCTCGAAAATGAACCGCCATCTTCAACTAATAATGCACCACCAAAAAGTATTTCTCTTTTCGCATTTATAGAGAAGAAAAATGCGGAGAAAATAAAGTCGAAGAAAGCGGATGCCATCATTCTCAGGCGTCAATATTTAGAAAGAGAAAATACGGCAGAAGATTCAAATCCTTTAGATTTTTGGAAGGTAAACTAAAATTATGAATTAAAAAAAAAATAATATGTATAATGAATTTTTTTTATTTGTAGGTAATTGAAAATGATTTTTTTCCTTTAAAGAAGTTGGCTTCAAAATATTTATGTATACCGGCCACATCAACTGCATCGGAAAGAGTTTTCAGTAAGGCCGGTTTAGTTATAACTGAAAACAGAAGCCGCATAAAAGAAAAAAATGCAGATATGCTAATTTTTTTAAATAAAAATACTTGGATTAATTAAATTTTTGTAAATGTTTTTTTCTGTACTCTACATTTAATTTTTATTGAACGCAATCGATACTATTGAAAGTCTAACACTATCGGCACTATCGATGGTGAGAAAAAATACTATCGTTCACTATCGATAGTGACTAAAATACTATCGCCCACTATCGATGGTGCCGACTATCGATAGTTTGCCACCACTAGTATATAAATTCACATATTTGTATTAGCATATGCCTTCTTCCTGTGTGCATGGTAATGAACCATTTCCCTGTTGAGAATAGGAGATGACAGGAAAAGTAGGAAATGAAAGGGGGTGTTTCGAGTGTAATGTGTCTTGAAAAAGGCAAATCGATGATGTTGCCTCTTAGTGTTGTTGACTTATTAACGTCTGATGCACAATCGAAATTGAAGATATCTTTCATGAATTTGATAAATGTTTCGTTATTTTTCACGTTTGTGTAAATGTAACTTGACCTATTCCATTGCAATTCCATTTACCTCCTCCTCTATATCCATATAAATTATCTATCAAACAAATAAAATTAAAATTTTGCTTTGAAAATTGCAACCATTCCATCAATATTTTCTTATGACGTTGTCACGTTAAACTATCGTCAGTAAACCGACTTTACAGACAACCTCTTTTTTTTGATGATGATTTCGATGAGGAGTGGATTTTCCAACATGACAACGCGCCGTTCACGCTTCCAAAGTAACAAAAGAGTTTTTGGCAGCGGCAAAAAGAATTGCCTGCCTGCAACCCTGACCTTAACCCAGCCGAAAATGTATGGGTAATACTTTCTCAATCGAAGAGTGCGATTAATGTGGAATGGTAAAAATTTATTACTATTAAATATAATAGTATAAAAAATTATTCAAATCGATACCTCGACGACTTCAACAACTTAATTTTACTAAGTACCAAATTATAAACTGAGCCCAAGATTCTATTTGTTGATTTTAAAAATAATAAAATTGGTCTTATACGTTTTTCGTTCTATAGATTTTAATTCTCCTGATAATTGTTTTAAGTTCCCTGAAATATGTGCATATTTCGGGATCTCTTTAAACATTTATCGTTAAACCTCCGTTGGGTATCCGGGACAAGCCAGACTTTTTCTACTTTGGTCATGAATTTAACATATTTTTATTATAGCTAACGACTTGAGCTTCCAAGTAGCCTCCTAAAATTTAATTTTCTATGGATTTATAGATATAACCTTTTAAAAAGGAAAAAAGGTCAGACTCGGTCAAAATAGTCAAAATAGTCAAAATTTTAAATATTAAAAACATAAATTCTTAGCCCTTAACTGATAATAAAAATATACGAAATTTAGTTGGTCTTACATATTTTTCGTGTGGTGTATTTCTTTACATCCAGATGCGAATCTCGGTTGAATCGATGACACGAATTTTTAAGTTTTATTTAACGAAAAATAGGGTTTATTTGCATCTTTAATCTATAAAAAAAAAATGTATACAAAAATGTGGCGGCTGCCGTAGCCGAATGGGTTGGTTGACTACTATTCGGAATTCACAGAGAGAACGTAGGTTCGAATCTCGGTGAAACACCAAAATTAAGAACAAAAATGTTTCTAATAGTGGTCGCCCCTCGGCAGGCATTGGCAAACCTCCGAGTGTATTTCTGTCATGAAAAAAAATCCTCATAGAAACCATTTGCCGTTCGGCGTCGGCTTAAAACTGTAGGTTAGGCTTAAACGCATAAAAATCCCAGTTTATTTCACATCATCGCGTCAAATAGGCGTCGTCGAATCGACGAAAATCTTTTAAATCTTTATTTTTAACCCTAAATGGCACTTCTTATAATATAATGAACAATAAATAAAAAAAAGAATAATAAGAAGCGCCATTTAGGGTAAAAACCAAGGTTTAAAAGATTAAATGTGCTCACCACCTTAACCACTATTTATTCGTACCCCTACGATTTCTTCGTAGTTCACACAACAACAAAAACCATAAAACGCAAAATTTCATTGTACAATTTTTTGAAATTTCGTCAAAACTTTCAACTTTTTAAGCAGTATTTTTAGAGTTTTTCTGAATATGCAGTTTTATAGCGTTCGGGTCTTGCCAGGCGTTTTCTTCTATCTTAAAAAAATGCAAATCATCTCTCACGTAGAATAAACCCAATCTGACCCGCCCATGTGAAAACCAAGTATGAGTACCAATCTGCTACTCAGTTTGGAGTATTTTCATATACAACTGGAAGTAGCAAGATTTTTTTAAACAAAAAAGCTAAGGATAAAGTTTGTGTTGGCCCCTAGGGATCAACACATTACATACATCTTCCTTAAGGGTCCAAACTTACTGATCTTCCACCACCTTTTTTGATCTCCCGTTAAGTGATCGGAATGGTAATACTTGAATGATAAGCTATAGTAAATATAATAACTTGTGACCAGGCTTTAGTGACACTCCAACTAAAAACCAACTGCACATTCATGAGCACCATACAATCACTGGTTGCAGTGGAAATAGTTCCATAATTCAAATAAATAGTATATTTATGATAGAAATTTTCTCTTTTGTGCTTCTTTATATAATAATAGGATGACAGCTTTATGCATACACACATAGGTATGCACCTATGGTACATACAAGTATTCACGTATCTCGTCAACTTTCCGAGGCAGATGTTTGAACAGCGATGAATGGGAAACCAGTTTTGACTTTTTTTTGCATTACCTCGAAAAAGCACTATATGCTGGCCTCTACGCTAAATACGAGTACACGCACACATGCTTGTGGCTTGCAAGTATTTGTGGGTAGTGACGAATGCTTTCAGAATGAGCGACTTTTCACATTTTAGTACCCAGCAGGTAGTAAAGTTTGACCAAACATAATAAAGACATTTAATATTTATTTTCAATAAAGTGGGGAGATGACAGTTTAGAAAATTATTGCGATCCTAGCGACGACAGCTCCTGACTCACCAACAAACCGGAAATTTTTGTGTCAGTTAATTAGATAAGTAGAGAGTTGTGTAATATGAGGATATTTATAACAGGCTTTCTGGCGTTTCAATAATTGGATAGAAAGACAAGCTAATGCTAATTTATCGCTTCATTGACCTAAACAGAGATCGATCGGTAAGAGCCCAACTGGCAAGTCAACACAAGATTACTAAAAAACACTATTAAGAAATTAAACTTGCTAAAGGTTGATAAACCAGCCATATCGCCCGATATCTCTCAATTCGCCAGCAATGAGGATACTGCAACCCTATTATTTCAGTCATTCATGCACCATATTAACGCAGAAGCACCTAGCATATGCATATCAGTAGCACCACATTTAACCCCTTGAACTGTAATATATTTTCAATCAGCACTGTTCAGACAGACAATTTAATTTTCTTAGTTCTAGGAGGAGGGATTTATATAGAAACTTACGGAGAAGTCCTTAGTCAACATTGCTTCCAACACACATAAAGATGTGGGATTTTCACCTAATCTACGACGAACTGTAGCATTTGCACTCGGAAATTCTGTAAATTGGTGTATTTTTGTAACATTATCCGTCTCTTCGGAATTTCACTCTTCCGAAGGTATTCCTACATTGTTCGAAAGTTCGTTTTCACTGAAGTGTATCCTTCGTGGCGCTTAGTCTCCGCACACGTTTTCGAATAGGTGGAGCTACATCACTATCAGTACTGCTATCGCTATCACAGCTAACTTTTTCCTTATCGGCCTTATCCTTCTTCATCTGATTGTTCATTTTCACTATCATTACCACTCTCGCATAAAAAATCGAGATGTGCCTCAACACCTGGTAATATTCCCACACCTTATATCTATATTTATTATACTCCCCTCCCCAAATATAACTAATTCTATAGACGGATTTCACTAGTCAAATAACCGATATTGTATATACTTCATTTGTATGTCGTGCCGTTCATTTACTTGACACGATACTGGCTGCATAGATTTATACAAATTACACTCTAACGGTTCTTAGAAGCATGCATACAAATGTATCAAAGCAATAGACTCGAAATGACTTGCATATACTTTTCGCATAAAAAGTATCAACCCTCAATGATTTCTGGCGAGTGCAGCTGGTCATTGTCAGTTTGCACAACAAAGTTCTAGTTAAACACGTCATTTCAGTTCAAGGGTTAATGTCATAACAATCAACAAATCGTGACCTAAGCCACTAGTGCACATTAGCTAAAAGTAAATGGGAATTTTTCTCAAGTTTCCCGCTTCTTCACTGGCCAAAGCCTTACACTCCCAACAGCTCTTCGAGGATGTACTTTTATTCTCATCACATACAACCACAAACGTTTATTTGGTTGATGGGGACCACTAATAAGCACTGGGCGAAGCTATAGAACCGCACTTAAAAAAACCATATGGTATCTTCTTATGTTGCAAGAACGTTGATACGTCCACAATGTGATAACAAGCGCAATATAATCTTCTATAAACAGCGTTTGTCAGGTTGCTATCTCAGACCACCTCAGCAAGCACCTGACTGCTGGAAGCTAAGCCATCTTTTAGATATATCGGAGCCCCCAAAGTATATTCTTCTTCTTGATTGGCACGATAAACGCTTACGCGATTTTGACCCAGTTTCACAAAGCGCGCCAGTTGTTTCTCTGACGTGATAACCGGCGCCGGTTGGAAACACCAAGCGTAGGTAGTCCCTTCTTTACCTGATCTTTACAACGCAGAGGAGGTCTTCCTCTGCTACCACCAGCTGGTACCGCATCGAATACTTTCAGAGCCGGAGCGTTTGTATCCATTCTGACGACATGACCCATCCAACGAAACAGCTGGATCTTTATTCGGTGCACTATGCCTATGTCGCCGTGAAGCTCATCTAGCTCATTGTCCCATCCCTACGATACTCACTGTCGCCAACATGCAAAGGTTTAAAAATCTTCCGCAGAATCTTTTTCTCAGGCAATCCAAGGGACGCTCATCGAATGATGTCATCGTCCAAGCTTCTGCGTCATACGATATACCTCAAAAGTATAATCGATAGGCAATTAACTGCATTCACTTGAAGACAATTAACACAAACTCCTGCCCCATGAATGTCGTGATCGGGGATCTACCTTTTATCAGAGGTGACGAAAAGCTAAGATGCCTTGTAAAAGCTGCCTAACACTGGCACGATAACGTTTTCGACATTGCAGCAGATAAACCCCAACATATAGTATCAAACGCTGTACAGTTAGTATGTGAAGAAGTCCCTCACAATATTAATCACCAAGTCACGTGCTTATTCACACCAATTTGATTAGATTATTACCACAACAATAACAACGAGGATTTGTTCGATATGCTATCATTTACCTTAATCTTATATTTCAATTTCAAAAAAAAAAAGAGCTTAGGTTTTCTATATCTGCAATTGCCAAGACAAATTCTATCACAATACGAGTATAGTGAATAATTACAGATTTCCCGTTGTAGAATAATTCGACAGTTAACCGAATAATGCACGCATTCGCCAGTGTTCAATGCAAGGTAGCCGCCCGCATGCATACATACATATGTGCACTTATACAATTATGTATTATCTATATTTAGACGCGATTTGAGTCATAAATACATTCATTCAAGCAGCTGACACTTGTGCGTACAAATGCATGCCGTATACTATTACTATTATTTTAACAGGTTGTTGTTTGCAGTCTGCCTACTCAGATTAATACACTCATAAAAACAAATATGCATACAGATTCGATTGGCGAGCATTTACGTAAGATTTTTTGGGTTTTTTTGTTGTTGTTTTTACAGAACTGTTGTCAGCCAGCTTATTTCGTAGAAACTTACCGCAGAGCAGAATGAACACATCCAATACCACGCGATGTAAGACTCTTTTGTTGTGATCCATTATGATTGTTTTAGAAACGTGTTCGCGCGACGATTCCTCTGTGGTATCGTCACCCACACGTACTTCAACGTTGTTGTTATTCAAATTTGCAATTGCCACTGTGGCTGTTGTTGTAACAGTGGTTTTGCTTGTGTTACCACTATTGTTGCTATTGTCGTTGTTGTTACTGCAGCTGCAATTGCTGCTGCTACTATTGTTGCAGTTGTGATTTAGATTGCAATAACGTTTTTCCACGTCACGCGATTTTATTAACAACAACGGAGACGACGACGACACGTCTGCACTATTTTGACTTTCCGGTCGACAAAACAGTGTTGTTTCACAAGCGGTTGAATCGTTACTCATTTTGGCAGTAGTTGAGTTTTACATTAAAAGCACTCTCGGTATCACAACGCAAAAGAGGGCGAAGCAGTGCAAAAGAGGGAACGTGAGAATGCGCCAAGAAAAAGCTTTTACCCCCCTACTGGCCTACGTTGCTTTCTCAGTATCCACACCATATACGAGTGCGAGTACAAATACTGGGCAAATTAGACGGGAGAGCAATAACGAGCGTCTTTCGTAAAGCATATGTACGTATGTACATGGAACATAAATGTACATCAACACATGGAGGAGGCTTTAATATTCGTATGCGAACACGTTTTTCACTTTTTATCGTTTATTTGTTTTGCTCAGACTACGAGACTGCGTTTATTGTTTATTCGAATTTCATTGCATATTCACTTGATTAAACACACTTAAGAACATCGAGAGACACTAAGTTAAGAACAGGGAAATTTTTCTGTTGAGATTTTGTTAAGAAAAGCTTTCTCTTTCCTCTCTCTCTACACGTCACGCTCGATAGCAAAGTGGGGATGACTCAAACGTTTTAAATTTTTTAGTTAGTTGTTCATTGCGGGTTCACTGCTTCATTTTTATGCTACTGATTGAGTTCGTCGATTGCATAGCTTTTAAAATCTGAAAAGAGAATTAAAACAACGTTAATAATAACTTGCAAATAATGAGAGATAAGTAGGAAAACAATAGGATTAAAATCAATGGAGTTAATGAATTGGCCAAATTTGGTTTTGGCTTATATTATATTTAAGCGAGATATTCAGTAGTCCCCTAGATCTATGACACATTTCTATTTACGAATATTTCATTTGAATGATCTAAAAAGGAGTTTCTTTTGAAAATTAAAATACAATAAACAAAAATAATTTTTTCGGATTACTAAAGCTTTCTTAGAAAGTTCGCATTACATATGAGGTAACCTGTCAACTTAATTTCCCAGACCACCTGGAATTGTGAAAGCTAATTTTAACTTTGGAGTTCTACCACTGGCGCAGGTTAGGGCAAAAGATCCTTCCTCCCTCACGAAGAGGGATAAGGATCGTATTAAGAAGGATAAAGAAGCCGTGGCATACTTCGAAGCAAATAGCACAATTACCTGCGTAAGCCTAGTAAAATTGGGACGGGCCAGGTTCACAGAATCCGGTGAAACTCGAAATATCTGACCCCCGTTCCTTTTCGAATGGCTGTAAGATACCCTTCACCATTGATATTGAAGAATAAGTTTACGGCCTTTTAGAAATCTTAGGAATTAATATCGGGTAAAACAGTATAAGTAGAATCCCAGAACTCACATCGACCGGTAGAAATTTTATGGCAAATGTTACCATTAATGAGGCTCTAAACGGTTTGACAAAAGCTTCAAAAATCCTACACTGTAATTAGACGCCGAATCAAACCTAAACTAGACAAATGGTTTCAACAACTACATACAGTGACTCAATACAGAAGTCGGACACCCAAGTGATATGGTTTTAAATCAAAAAATATATATTGAAAGACAAATCTAATCCGTTTATGTTACACAATTAACAAAAGGCGCTCGGGCGGTTCGTATGCTACGTAGGCAACAGCAAATCGTTATATTGATAGCTGCTATGACGGCTGAAGAACTATTATATGGCCCAGAAATAGATGACACAGTGAAAGTAATTAAATAATTCGTATAACTCTACATACATAAATCGATAGCAAAACTTTAAATGCGTTTTTCTCAAAACTATGTTTTTTGAACTGGTAATCACTCGAACTGAAAAACCGCTTGGTAGATTTCTATAAAATTTGTACTGCTTTTGAAAACCATAAAAAACTCGATTTCGATTTTTTTTTAACAATTAATTGTCGGTTTTTTCTCGAAAATCTGAAAAATATTTCCTGAGGCCGCCAATTTTGAAAAAAAGCTTCGATCAGGCACAAGATTATGTATTAATGATACTAATCTCTCTTGTCCGATTGATATTAGATGAATCTCCAAGGACTTGTGATGATCGCCGCAAGGGACTTCTGGAGAAACGGGCTCCCAACAAACAGCGATAACTTCTACCAGCGATAAAAGGTAACGCATGGGCTGAAAAGTCCCGGGCCCTAATACATATATTGCACTAGTTTTATTGCATTCACCTCTTTTTTAATAACCTTAAAAAGGTAGCTGTTGAAATTTCTTGATATTCTATTCATTAGTTCGTGAGTTATTGCGCTAAGATTGGCGCTACTTTAGTTGTTTTCAAAACTATGAATCAACAAGAATTTCGTGTTTTAATTTTACACAGCTTCTTTGAAAAGTGGTATGGCGACTCCGCTCCATCAGAAACAACAATAAAACGATGGTTTCCTGACTTCAAATGTGTCGTAGAGACACCGATGATGCACAATGCAGTGGACGTCCAAATGAGGCGGTGACACCAGAAAACATCAAAAAAAATCCACAAAATGATTTTGAATGACCACACAAACAGCGATAACTTTTACAATTATTATTCTTTTTTTTTTTTGAAATTTCGCTAAAGTCCGAAATATAATGTGATAATGCCATGTTCTATTTTTGTTCTTCGGGCCTCTGACTACCCTTAACCCCTTAAGTAAAAACAATATAATTAATATTTAGTCGGGAAGCCTTTATTTTTCTCCCAGCATTCAGTCTTCTTCGCATGGATTCGACCAACTTCTTGTATGTTAAGGCTCTATTTTCCTCCACTCTTCTTTAATAGCATCTTCTAGGTCTTTCTTGTTTCTAATAACAAGCTTTATCAGGGCAGTTGTGCAAATGCCATAGACGAACATCAAGTGCCTCATGCAAGGGATGTGCTGGAAATTGTCCTTAATTCCCAACTTATCAACACTTTGGACCAAATTTTCTTTCATAATTGTTAAGTATTGTTTGTGGTCCATATTGCCATCAATAAGGCACATTTTTGCAGTACCAGCAGCGATCACACAACCCCATACCATTACCGACCCGTCCCCATGTTTAACTGTCGGACGTAAGTTTTTTTCCAGCAACTCTTCATTAGGTCTTCTCCACACAAATGTATGATTGTCCATCTGACCTAAATACATATGTTAAACTTGCTTTTATCTGCAAATAAAACGTGCTTTCAGAACTCGAAATCCGTATCCCTATGACGCTTTACAAATTTTATTTCGGTTAATCTCGTTGATGAAAGGTTTTTTTCCATTCAAAAAAGAGAATGACCCAAGAACCACAAATGTGACATTAAGGTTACGAATTTAGATCCAATTCAACTGTAGCCAGAAATCTCTGTACATCTTTTCCAGCCTGGAAAATATTGCTAACATCCAGATAGGAAATCTGGTGCGTCCCCCAGACATTCCATCTCACAATTTTGAATACCAAAATGAGAAAAATGTTATGAATTTTGAAAGAAGGCCAAAATGATTCGATTTCAAGCAATTCAATAAAGAATCAAAGTTTCCTGACATTCAATGTAAATTACGCTTCATTTTGATGAAAAGAATTCGCACTAATTCGCAGTTTTATGCCCAATGCTTTAATAGCAGTTGTTCATAATGTTCAGCCAAGAGAAATCGATTTGAGTGTAAATTGAGATAAAAAGTAGCTTCCTTACAGAAAAGCCCACAGTTTCTTCAGTTGGAAATAACTCTGGATTTTTATATGTACTTGCATTGGTAATTATCCCCAACGATGAAACTTATAATGTAACTATTATATTTGATTACATACCAATAACCGTCGTGGGTAATCACAACTTGTAAGCCGCGAACTCGTTGCATTCTTTCATGAACATAACCAATTCGTGTGGCTGCTCGCATGCATACAAACCTATGTATGTGTGCCTACAGTGTTTCTATTTTAATCCGGCAGTTTTAAAAGAAATATATTTGAAGACGTATTTCGTGGAGGTACATTCATATGAATATAAACGTATATATCTGTTTTACTTTAGAGGTTTTTGAGCACAACACAAACATATTTCGTGAAAAAATGTACATAAATTTTGGATAAATGTGAGTTACACCGAAGTACGAGTATGATTCAGTAAGTCCTAAATATTGGAAGTGGGAACATTTTATTCGTGTAAAAAGACGTTTTAGTTTCCAGGAGAGCCTCTTCTTAACTCACATCCATCCAATAGAGCTGTCAAACTATTGCCGCTAGTATCAATAGTGGGTGTTATTTTATGATGCATCGATGGTTTTATGACGCTTGACTTCAATTTTTTTTAATTCTTCATCACTTTGAACAACGATTTTTATTGTATGCATTTCAAGGCAGATGGAGACCCGTTTATTTATTGAAAACTAACACATGGACTGAAAAGTCCAGGGCCCTAAGACATTAATAGCACTAGTTTTATTGCATTCAGCTCTTTTTCAGTTAGTAACCTTAAGAAGACAGCTGTTAAAATTTTATGATATTCCATTAATTAGTTCGTGAGTTATTGCGTTTAGATTGGCGCTACTTTTGTTATTTTCAAAACAATGAATCAAAAAGAATTTCGTGTTTTAATTATACACTGCTTCATGATAGGAAAAAATACCCTTCAAGCGAAGCAATGACAATGGAAAGTGTTATGCGGACTCCGCTCCATCAGAAACAGCAACAAAAGAATGGTTTGCTGACTTCGAATATGGTCATAGAGACACCGATGATGCACAACGCAGTGGTCAACCAAATGAGGCGACAACACCAGAAAACATCAAAAGAATCCACAAAATCGTTTTGAATGATCGAAAAGTGAAGGTATTCAAACAACGCGTTGGCTTTATATTGCATGAGCATTTGGCTATGGGAAAGCTCTGTTCAAAGAAGGGGCCGCGTTTGTTCACTGGCACTACTATAAGTACATGAATTGAACTTCGAAATGCTCCAACATCCACCATACGCGCCAGATGTGACTCCCAGCCACTGCTGGCTGTTTGCAAACCTAAAAAATGCCAGCCGGTAAGAAATTTCGCTAGAATGAAGAGGTTATCGCTGAACTGAGGCATGAGGAATGATTGCGATGTTCATAATGGAAATTACGTTGATGAATAAAGCTAATTTTGAACACAAAAGTGTTTTCTTAAAATTCTAATGTGTGCCATTATATGTCATTATTATTATTATTACGACATGCTCGTAATTTACAATTAAATATAATAAATTAGAACTTAGGTGAAAAGATTGAAGTGCCAGTCTGGTATTCCTCAAATAGAACTTAGTCCATTCACAAATTTGTTTTGCATGAAGTTTCTAATCTTCTCTATTTCTTGCTAGATATCTTAATTTATTCATTAATTTATTAGATTCGTTGATAATGATTTTTCGCCACTTTGTCTCCGGTTGCCCTCTTCGTCGTTGTCCTTGTGGACTCCATTCCAGCACTGCGTGGCACCACATCAGTGCTCTTTGTTAATGAATGACCCTGCCACCCATACTTTTTCTCTTAGATTTCTATCTCCAACGGCATTTTCTGAATGTGCAAGTCCCCATATATGTTCATGCAAAACCCTCGAGGGCTACCATATTCATAGAATAAGGCGGCCGCCGGCAGTCAATGGCAAACCTCCGAGTGTATTTCTGCCATGAAAAAGCTCCTCATAAAAATATCTGGAACTGTAGGTCCCTCCATTTGTGGAACAACATCAAGACGTACACCACAAATAGGAGGAGGAACTAGGCCAAACACCCAAAAAAGGGTGTACGCGCCAATTATATATACATATATATATTAATAAAAGTTTGTAGCTTCCCTACAAGACAGTGCTGAGTACTTTCGGCAAAAATTCCTTTATTCCTTTATCAGTCTGTGCTGATGAGTTTATGCTAAGAGAAATGAGTAGTTTTGGCCATCAGTGCTGATAACTTTCTTATAGCAAAAATGAGAAATTTGATTTTTTGTGCTGAGAAGTTTGTGATGACAACAATGATGAGTTTAGTTGTCAGCAGTTATTACATTGTAAGAATAAAAATGCTTAAAAATGCTTGCCTTTAGAGCATAGAAGATATATTTCTCAGTTATAAGAAATTGCTATTGGTAAAAGAGAGATAGAATATCACACCGACAAAGGGAAACTAACAGAACTTTCCCATGGCTAGAATGAAAATGTGTAGTTTAATGTGGTTAATGATGATGATAATATGAATGTTTATATGATAGTCAGCTGTCTTGTAGGGTTGCTGACGTTTGCCTTTGTGGTAGACCAGGTCTCGCATCCGTACAACAAAATCGATTTAACACAAAGGTCTGAAGCCTGCTTACGTGCCACGAATTGAGCTGGTTAATATATCCGATATCCTTTCTAAAACTATTTTGTTTAATGTTTTCGCAACTGCTGGTAGTAAAGAGATACCTCTCCAATTCTGCATTTTCTCTTGTCACCTTTTTCGGTAGCTTCACTAATATCGACTCCTTTCATTCATCCGGAAAACTTTTCTCTTCTCATACTTTATATTATGAGAAAGTTGGTGTAAATTTTGGTCATCGTGCTGCTAGCTCTGCCTTCTCCAAACTGGATAAAGAGGGAAAGCGAATGCGTTTGGTGGTGAACGAGGACAAAACGAAGTACCTCCTGTCTTCAAACAAACAGTCAGCGCACTCGCGTATCGGCACCCACGTCACTGTTGGCAGTTATAATTTCGGGGTTGTAAAAAACGTCGTTTATTTAGGAACCAGCATTAACACCGCTAAGAATGTCAGCCTTGAAATCCAACGTAGAATCTCTCTTGCCAACAAGTGCTATTTGGACTAAGTAGACAACTGAGCAGTAAAGTCCTCTTTCGACGAACTAAACTAACACTATATAAGGCTCTCATCATGTCCGTCCTAACGTATGGCGCAGAAGCGTGGGCGATGACAACATCCGATGAAGCGACGCTTGGAGTGTGAAAGATTCTGCGTAAGATTTTTGGACCTTTGCACGTTGGCAACGGCGAATATCGCAGACGATGGAACCATGAGCTGTATGAGCTTTACGACGACATAGACATATCGCAGCGAATAAAGATCCAGCGGCTACGTTGGCTGGCTCATGTCGTCCGGATGGATCCAAACGCTCCGGCTTGGAAAGTATTCGGTGCGGTACCAGCTGGTGGTAGCAGAGGAAGAGGAAGGCCTCCTGTGCGTTGGAAAGATCAGGTGGAGAAGGACTTGGCTTCATTTGGTGTGTCCAATTGGCGCCGGTTAGCACGAGAAAGAAACGACTGACGCGCTTGGTTAAACTCGGCCAAAATCGCGCAAGCGGTTATCGCGCCAATTAAAAAGAAGAAGAAGATTGAGTAGGCTTTAAAGCACTCAACAAGCAGTTCCTGTGGCTTTTCCATTTTGCATGGTTGTTATTGCATAAGACCTGCATTGCAAGGAATTTTTTATGTAACTCTCGTTTTCAGTTGAGTCTGAACGAATTTTCAGCTAGGCGGCTTTAATTAGAAATGACCTGCGGCTTACCTTGAAGCCTAAAAGCGTTGATGCGCAAATTTTTCTTAAAAAAAAAATTCTGTCATTGTTCGATAGTATGGATGGTTTGACAGCTCCAATGCGTATCCAATTTTTGACTAATACGATTTTTCATTTATAATGTCGAAGTGCCTTTCAATTTCTTCAAAATTGTACACATTCACTCGTTTTTTTATCAAAATCACAACTTGCACCTTGAACAGAATTGCAGCGAATAGCGGGTTACGGGTTGACGGGTGCCCGCTGTCAAATTAAAACACATTTAATCGCTTGAAATTGCATGGATTTGCGGCGGGGACGCATTTCTTGCCGTCGGCTATTTTTACGACGGCAAAATAATTTGATTTATTTCTATTTTATCCGACGGGTTGAAGACTCAGGGTTGCTTTTCTGGTTACTTGATGACAATTAGTTTGTTTACAAGCAACAGCAGGCAAATAACAAGCAAATAGTTATTCAATTTGCTCAAGAAAATACACAAAATATCAATAATTTAGAAACAAGTTTTTTTGTGCTTCACAAATATAGCAAACGAAAAGATTTCGCAACCAAATTAATTTTATTGTAACCACAAAATGTCAGCTGAAAGCCGGCCCGTCCCAACTGTGCTTAATCGACGGAATTTCCCGACGGAAGTGGATTAGCTGGTGGCCACCCGTTAACCCGTTACCCGATGACCCGCTGCAATACTGTTCCAGGCCTTAAACGCTCCGAACATACACATAAATTGAAATTCCATTTAATTTGTCAGATTTAACAGCAGCTTTAGTGGCAGCTGCTCGTCACTCCAACTATAGAGCTGCCTCTAAGCGAGAAGCCGACTCTAACTCGACTTCTTCTTTTTCTTAATTGGCGCGACAACCGCTTACGCGATTTTGGCCGAGTTTAACAAAGCCCGCCAGTCGTTTCTTTCTCGTGCTAACCGGTGCCAATTGGACACACCAAGTGAAGCCAAGTCCTTCTCCACCTGATCTTTCCAACGCACAGGAGGCCTTCCTCTTCCTCTGCTTCCACCAGCTGGTACCGCATCGAATACTTTCAAAGCCGGAGCGTTTGTATCCATTCGGACGACATGACCCAGCCAACGTAGCCGCTGGATCTTTATTCGCTGCGATATGTCTATGTCGTCGTAAAGCTCATGCAGCTCATCGTTCCATCGTCTGCGATATTCGCCGTTACCAACGTGCAAAGGTCCAAAAATCTTCCGCAGAATCTTTCTCTCAAACACTCCAAGCGTCGCTTCATTGGATGTTGTTATCGTCCAAGCTTCTGCGCCATACGTTAGGACGGACATGATGAGAGCCTTATATAGTGTTAGTTTAGTTCGTCGAAAGAGGACTTTACTGCTCAGTTGTCTACTTAGTCCAAATAGCACTTGTTGGCAAGAGAGATTCTACGTTGGATTTCAAGGCTGACATTGACTCGACTAATTCGACTATAACTAAGATAAAGTAAATTTTTAACCAGGCAAACACCAACTTTTCTGGAGTCTGCTTTAACTCGACTATTATTATGCGCTCATGATTTTTTTAGATGACCGAATCCCCATGCCTGCAAATGTATATATTTGTAAGTAATTATGTATGGGCGTATGTATGTGCAAGCGCTACTTTCTTGCTCTTAAGCATACTTGAAATCTAAAGTTCAATGTTGTTTACATTTTTTACGACATTATAAACACAGAACATTTTTCTGCAATGCCTACATTGCTATTAAACCATTTCAATTTTAAGTACGTACTTTGCGAGGTATGATTACAGCAGCCCGTCGTGAAGCGGGCAAACGCACATACAATCTGCTGAATAGCAACTTATTTTTTACGATCTCTAGTTTGAGGCAAGGCGAATCTATGCAAGTTAGTGGCACTAGAGCAGCTGATTTTTTTTCTTTCTTTCTTGCGCTTCGGTATTTGAAATGCCAAAGTGACCTGTTTCTTTGTTGTTACCCTGTTGGTGTGTGTGTATTCTCACTGAAAATACCAAATTGCATAACCAGCAAACATGTAAATGTTGTTGTTGCTCTAGTGCACCACCTTGTGTAGATAGGCCTTAGTTAGTTGTAAGACATTTTCAGTTTGTAAGTAAAAGGATTTCGGTTGCCTGCTCGATTTCATTACGAAAATGTGAATGTAAAAATAACGCTATTTAAATCCACAACCACATTCACGCTTTGTAAACTGCGAAACGATAATAATTAGTAGATATTTGGCAGATTTTCAACTGATTCGCATTTTTTAATGCTGTTTGTTTTTTACAAAATTTACCAACTGAAAAGAATGAAGAATTTTCCTAAAAGATTGAAATGGTCTAATATTTTTTAATTTAAACACCTGCAACTCAAAAGTGGTATTCCAATTGGCACAAAAAAACATGAGCGCAAAGGAGCGGCCGCCGTAGACGAATGGGTTGGCGCGTGACTGCCATTCGGAAGAATCTCCGTGAATGAAACACCAAATGATAGAAAAGGTTTTCTACGATACGATATTGGAAATTTTCTTCCATATAAAGCACATCTAATTTTGTAAAATTATAATGTGACTTAATTATGTGAGCAAGAGTGTATGTAGATCCCAGACAGTCAAATCCTTTCCATCCGGATTTTGGTAATTATGCTCATCGCCAACTCATATGCCATTTGCTATCGATATCGATCGATACTTATCTTTTGAAAAGAGTCCATGGTAAATTGTTGAGTATACTCGTATAGGAAAATATCAGTTTCAAAGGACTAGTTTGGAATCATTTCTAAATCATCCTAAAAATAATTTGGCCTTTTCTCGTTTATTTTATACCTATATTATATTCGTATACATATACACACATACATATATACACAATTAGCGCATACATCTTTCGTTTAGTAGTTTAGCAAAGGTTTTCCTGTTTATAATTTCACTCGTTGTTACCTACGAACGGCGTTCAGTATAGAGATTTGCCGTTCATTTTCAACATTTAATGCCAATGCCCACAATGAAAGCTAAATAGGGATTTTAATTTCACAAAAAAAATTAGAATACTTCTTCTGGGCAAAATCCTTAGGGAGTACGCAAGAAGGAAGCATATGGAAGCACACATTTTATATTTAACTATTTTTTAAGCGCAATTTAGTTTTGAATAGCTTTTTTGTTAAACAAAAAAAGTTATTTTGAGTGATGGAAATCTTTATTTTAACCTTTACGCGCTCCATTGCTTGTCTGTTCTGGGATTTAGGTTTGCGCACTGCCCCAGGCTGTCGAAGAAAGGAGCACCCAGTGACCTTAACCGTCTAGCTGCCAAATCCGGACATTTGCAGAAAAAGTGCTCAACAGTCTCCTTCTTCTTCTGCGATGGGGGTTAAATGGTAACCCTAGCTTTTCCTCGTCTGTGGCGATCGTCCAATGACCGGTAAACACAGCACAGTTCCCCTTAACAACTGTCAGGGGGATGCCGGTGACCGTGTACGAGCTCTCTGAGGCCAATTCAGTCCCCTTCCTGGCAAGCTCATGAGCAATTTCATTTCCCTCTAAGTTCCTATGTCCTGGAACCCCGATCAGAGAAATGTTGCCTGCACACCCAAGAGATGTGATATCCTTCTTACAGGAGTTTACAAGTTTCGTTCTGCACCATGGAGTTTACAAGTTTCGTTCAGCACTGTGGCAAGTTTTACATGCTCCGGTGATGCCAATGCATGCAATCCTTTGCAACCTCCCCAGTTAAGTGATATTATAGCCCTTCCGAAGAGCTTCCCACCAAACCAGGCATCCGTAAAAATTGGCAAACCCACTGCATTGTACATCCACAGCACGTCCTAATGTATGGCGCAGAAGCGTGGACGATGACCACATCCGATGAAGCAACGCTTGGAGTGTTTGAGAGAAAGATTCTGCGCAAGATTTTTGGACCTTTCCAAAGCAGTTTGACAATGACTAAGGCCCATGTATTAAAGTTGAATTGTTGGCTCTTAGCGACTTCCATCTATTTCCAGACCTACAAAAATGCATGCGTGTAAAGCGTTTTTCATTAAATGATGAGGTCATTACAGCTGCGGAAGCGTCTTTTGTAGCCCTTCCAGATCTTCACTTCAGGAAGAGAATTCATAAATTGGAATAAGTCTATTGAGAAATGCAAAACTTATTGAACAACCTAGTAAATATAAATTTGTTGTGTTACCGGTTTGTCAATTTACAAAGATCTTTTGCTAAATAATTGAGTATTTGGGGCGACTTACTTGTATGCACTGGCGTGAGAAGCTTTTTAAGTATTACAGCTAATTTCTGTGGAACCTTCAGTGCGGTCATTGCAAGCTTCGTAAATAATAAAGTGAAAGACTTTTTACGATCTTATTAAAACACCCTTTTGCCTCTCCTCCGAGAGCTCGCAACAGTTCTCTTGTTTTCAATACATTAATGGTGAGTCTCTCGTCCGTGCTGTCAATAAATTTGGTATTCAACACCCAAAAAATGTGGTAGTCGATTTCTTGTTTATATCTTATACGAGTGTTTTTATTTCATAAAATTTTAAACAAAAACAACAAACGCTGATTGTTGGCACAGATGAGCAGGCAACGCATACAACAAATACAACAACTCTAAACAAAAATTCAACTGACGCGCAATTTTCGTGTAATCACAATGGGTTTTTTTTTATTTTTTTGTTTAAGTATCGAACTAATTCGACGTCCGCTAACCACACCTTGGCGAAAATGAAATTATCATTTCAAATCAGTTCTGATAAATAATGAAACCTTTAAGTATTTATATATATATATGTATATATGAATAATCATTAGGTGTGGGTACAGAAATTACTTACATACAATGAAAATAGTACAAAGAAACGAAACTTATCGATAACGTCCAAAAAAATATGACAGAGCACCGAAGCAAATACTTGGTTACGATTGTGTCAATTTTTGCGACTAAGCGTGCAATTGCTTTCGTACCAATTGACATATGACATTTGTTGGTATTTCCTATTGATTTGCATCGCAAAAAATGGCAAAAAGAAAATCAGGCATTATTGGGATCGATAAAAATATTATGAAAGTATGCGTGATTTGTTTGAATAAAAATTTATATTGAGATTAATGCCATATAAAATGAGTTGTATAATTTATTTAAAATATTAGTTTTGAAAATATTTCCAATGTTTTACCAGCCATTAAAACAAATGCTAATATAATAATATAATATTGAGCGGTGCATTGGTTTTTATTTTTAAAGAAATATTTGGTTTTAATCGCAGACTTTTATTATTATACATCAATACTTGTGAGATTTGAATATATTGCCTTAAATTTATTTTTCTTTTGTTTATTTATGCGAATTTCATAGACTATAGAAGTTTTTTTGGCACAATATTTTAAACGTTTAGCGTTTGTGAAGATGTTTTGGGGTTTTCAATTTTAGTTTCTACCATTCGGACTCGTACAAACTTATATTTAAAAAAATTAAGTGGATAAGAATGTTAAAATTGGTTTTTATAAAAATGGCTAAACTTTCCATTACTACCACAATTTGTTTGGCTGCTGAGCGGAGGCTGAAGGGGCATGGCACCTGTTGACGCAGCAAGCAGTTTCATAGTTCCCAATATTTATGAAAATGTTGTTTTATCGTAAAACTTACAAGCGGCACAGGTGAAATTTGGACTAGGTTAAGTTAAGTTAGGTTAAATGGCTGCCCTTGCCTGGAGCCCACTTGGACAAATATACAAAAAATGTGTCCTTTATGATATCACGCGATATTTTTTTATCGTAACATGTAATTATGTATGTATGTATGTACGTATGTCTAAAAACAACAACAAGCGCCGCTTTTACTATTTACGAAAATATTGTTTTTTCTGGGGCCAAACGTCAAATTCATTCATTTTCAAAATCACAAAAATTTCTGCCGAACCTCAATTTTTGATTTTTCCCTGCGAAAAGGTGACTGTTCTTTACTTATTCCCTAAACTATTAGGATTTAGGCAATGTTTTATATCTCATAATAGATAAAAAAATTATATTTTGAACTTTTTGAAAAAAGGGCAGCATAGCGACTCTTCATCTCTTCATTTAAAAAGTTAGCGCGGCTTGTCCGCATGGGGGCGTTCACGTCTGTCGTTCTTCAGCCCACGAACACGCTCAGGATCCCATCCCTCAATCAATATACACCTAATTATATTTTTACACAATAGATCTTCTTCTGGAGCATGGTTCCATATGTTGAAGTCCACGCAAGTGGGGAAAGTTACTGATCGCCATTCACTTGGGAGTGGACAGGATGATTCTTCTGCATATGTTTCAAGCAGCTCACAACTCCCGGGATTAGCCCAAGTATAATCTGGGTAGCTTTCGAACACCCGGTCGGGAGTGAGCTAACGTGAGAAGGCGAAGCATTCCAGGATAGCTGGTTGTGCGCTGGGTTTGGGACCCGCCACTTGAAAACACAAACAAAGCCTCGGATGAGAACTCCTTACACAATAGACACGTTCCCAAAATATCGTGTAAAAAGAAAATTAGGCGTAAACAATATTTTTAGAGTTCACTTAAGAATTTTTTTCCTGCTTACACATTTTAATTCATTTAATACAATATATTATAAGAAGTAAATTATGAAACTGCGAAAAGTCTCACTCTATTTGAAAAAATTATAAAATATTCAAAATCGTGTTGAAACAAAACAATTCGTGTAAGAAAATATTGTTTTTCTTTTCTTTTTAACTCATGTTAAATTAAAGTCGGGTAAAAAAAATTGGTGTAAAAAGAGAATTAGGTGTAATTCTTCTTTCTCTTACTGCAGTATTATGGACTTTTTATATTTTCTAAAATAAGTAATATATAAAAACTGTTCCCTTTTGGTTGACTGTGGTTTTTATTGTTTCGCTTTATTCCTTTTTTATTATCTTTCCTTTGACAGTTCGGCCTGCACATTTATTTACGAAGTTTAGAAGAGCATGTGTAATAATAGAATTTTAATAAAATATGAAGTTTTATTTAGTAAAAAAAGGTTTAAATAAACTGTCCAATCAATAAAGAATATTTATAAGTGAATAATGCTTCCTTTTTGGAGTTTGTTTTTAAGTAAAATAAGTGGGTGTAATAGGCAGTTTTTAAAACCTGTGCAAAACATAAGCATTTTTAGAGTAAAATATTCCTATTAATTGATGCTACACCACTGAGATACACAAATAATACCTACATACTTATAATACAGTAATCGTGTGCAACAAAACAAAAAGTTTCTGCTACCAATCCATACGGCAAACCCTAATGTGTGTATACAAGTATGCATTTACATGTGTACGTAAGTATGTGTGCAAGCAACATAGTCAAAACAAATATACAAAATTCACTCAAATGTTTAATAAACAAACTTTCATATTTTTGCCGAAATATACACAAAAGTTGAATCTGTAAATATGCATATACACACATACATACTTCCACACGAGTGTAACAATTTGCGACACTTGACCTTCACCCCGATTCTCAACGACCCACTAAACCTGTCAGCAAGACACAATTTAATTATGTTATCGATTGAGAGCAGTTTTACATTACTATTTATAAATGAATCTGTCTGCAGCTGTAAAAAGACGTCCGCCTTCTTCCCCTATTGGAATATACACCAGTCTAAGGGCATAGCCAATAAAGTCGGAGATACGTACACATATGTACACTTATAAATATTTCGGTGTTTTTTTTTTTTCAAAACGCTCGTAAGCTATTTTTGGTATTTATGTTTACAATGAAGCAGCTTTCGTTCGACGGCACAGGTTATTGACAGCAATTTTACAAGCTATGCGCACAAGGTGTTTGAAAAATAACAATACAATGCTAGGTACGTACCCTGATTCAATTATTAAAGGTTTGCTCACTTGTGACATTAGAATTTTGACACTCCCTTACAAAAGGTCGCATTTAAGAAGGGCGTAGAAAGTGGAAAAATTAAATACCTTCTTGATAAAAATGGTAGCAAAAAACGTTTTCTTGTTACTTAAATTATAACTGGTACAAACAGAAATTACCAGGAATGATATTAAAAAAAAAATGTTATTAAGTTAAACCCAGGTTGATATTTAGTGAATTAATTTTTAAATTGAAAACTGACCACGAAGTTGGGAAGTTTTACCAATATGAAGCAATTATATTACCTAAGCAGTATGGCCCTAATGAATACCTTGCACCTTGCTTTACTATGCTATGCCCACGTAAGTTTGGAGGTTTCCTAACTACTTGACAAACTACCACGGGCATGAAACACCAAATGATAGAAAATGTTGTTTGTAATAGCAGAGGCTCCTCGACAGGCAATGGCACACCTCCGAGTGTATTTCTGTCATGAAAAAGCTCCTCATAAAAAGCCATCTTCCATCAGGAGGCTATGATTAGTTACATATTGCTCAATGAGCACTTGTTGGTAACTTATGGATCTTTAAAGTAACGTAGTAAGTACTTCCCCCACCTGTATTTGAAAGGCATTGGACTCAAATTGTCAAAACGTCCACCTTTCACGTTCATTGCCCCAAAAAGATGCTTTGTGATATCCTGATTTAAGCTTTATGTCTGGATGTTTTCCATATCGTCTTCGTTTTTCCCATACCGAGCAAGTGCTTATACACGCTTTTGAAAACGAAATGTTTTTCCTACAAATTTTACATTTCTTCCACTTTTGATAAAAATTTCTAGATTTATCAACCCAGTTGCTAAGGGAGCCGATTTGTCAAGAGGGAATGAGAAAGCTGCTTACTGAGCAAACCTTTTATTATTGAATCATGGGTACGTACCAACAACTTTTCCAACAAAAAACATTCACTAGCAACAGACTTTTAAATAAATCAAACACTCTTTTTCCTTCTTTAAACTTTGCTGGGAGGTTTTCATTGCAGTTTCGTTAATCTTTATATCAACTGCAATGACAATAAATTATTTGAGCCATAGATAACGAAGAATCGGTGTTTTTTTTTTAACATAGAGCGGAGTGCCTTTACTTTGGATATATGTATGTATGTAGCTCATAGGTATTAGAAAGAATGAAAAATATGCTAAATGTTTGTCACGGTGACACACAATATTTTATTTCAAAGCACAAATGTATGTATATATAAACATATTTGGTATTTTTTCACAAATCTTAATAGAAAAAGCAAGAGGATTTCCGTAATTTACCGGACCACAAACCCACACGGCCGAAACGTACCTCATAAAAACACAAAACACAACTAATATAGGCGAATCCGTTTCAACTACTGAAAACACCCTTCAAGTTTTCGCCGAGAGAATGCGAATGTTGATTTGTTTTGACAGGGCAACATGTTGCCATGAAATTGGCCGTATATTTGCTTTGCTGGTGTCAAACATGTTCCACAATCGATTGCTTCGCGTGTTTAATTCTCGACATGTTGCTGGATTTCATTACATATACATGGGTACAAACAAGAATGATAGAATACATACAAGTACACATGTATGCATATAGCTACCTCCGACTACTTTACTATATGCAATGTGAAAAATTTCTGCTTTCGGTTCGAAGGCTTTCCTGTGGATGCGGGCATCATTAGTTCCAGTTTCTACGCTTTTATACGCAACTATTGGGTTTTACCTAGCGATGTTTCGGAAAGTGTCAATTGTCTGCCCGTAATCGCCGGGATGGTTGTCGTTTTTGGTTTTTCTTACCAAAGTCGGTAGGAAGTTTTCCGCCCGAAAGGTAGTTTTTCAATGTCCAATTACCGAATACCATTTGTTTGGTCCAGGATTCTAAATCTACTGCGGACATAAAGCATCAAATGATAGAAACAATAGAAAAAATAATAATGGTCGCCCTCACGGACAAGTTTTGGCAAACCTCCGAAAGTATATCTGCAATGATAAAGCTTTTCACAAAAACCGCGGCATAAAACTGAAAACTGAACTGGAACAGAAAGCAAATACCAGAATTTTCATAAAATTTGCAAGCTTTTTAATCGGAATTTTGCGAAATATTTGGATTTTGCAATTTTAAAGCCCATTGAATTTTTGGCATAATAAAGCACAAGTTGAAAGTGGCTCTAAATTGGCGTTGATTTTTGATCATTTTTTCAGTTGATGTTGTGCATTTTGTACCAAATACCGAATGCTCGGAATTCATTATAGGGCAGTGCACAACAAAAAAATGTAAATCAACGCGATTTTTAAGCCACTTCATAAAGTCGCTTTTTTACACCAAACTTCATATCCACAATTATTTTAAAAGTTTTTACTAAAAAATTTGAAATTTTCATGAAAATTTGTTGAATTGTTTTAAATTTGGTACAAAGTTTCAAGCTTTGAATTATACGCTGTTTGTTGTAGTTAGAAAAATATATTATTATAAAAGAATAAAAAATTAAATAAAAAATAAATAAATAGTCAAAACATTGCAATATGTCGCGCTGTTATTATTATAAATGCGGGTGAAGCGACTGATTAGTGCAATTTCTCGTTTGCGCAATCCGTAAAAGTAACTTAAAAAAATGTAGGTTTTTCTCATAAAAAAGCAAAATTGGAATTGAAATACTCAAAGCAAACAATTTAACAAATTGTCAGATCTGGAAAAGACTGTAGAGTAAGCACTCTCCAGGGGAAGTCGAAGATGTTATTAAAGTTCACATACATACATACATAGATTCTGAAATTGTAGCGTCAATGCCTGATGGTATGTTGGCTAACCACTTTCATCACGAGGGTTTACGAGTTCAAAATTGCGTTCTTCTTCTTAATTGGCGCGATAACCGCTTACGCGATTTTGGCCGTATTTAACAAAGCGCGCCAGTCGTTTCTTTCTCGTGCTAACCGGCGCCAATTGGACACACCAAGTGAAGCCAAGTCCTTCTCCAACTGATCTTTCCAACGCAGAGGAGGCCTTCCTCTTCCTCTGCTGCCACCAGCTGGTACCGCATCGAATACTTTCAAAGCCGGAGCGTTCGTATCCATTCGGACGACATGACCCAGCCAACGTAGCCGCTGGATCTTTATTCGCTGCGATATGTCTATGTCGTCGTAAAGCTTATACAGCTCATCGTTCCATCGTCTGCGATATTCGCCGTTGCGATGTTGTCATCGTCCAAGCTTCTGCGCCATACGTTAGGACGGGCATGATGAGAGTCTTGTAGAGTGTTAGTTTTGTTCGTCGAGAGAGGACTTTACTGCTCAGTTGTCTACTTAGTCCAAAGTAGCACTTGTTGGCAAGAGAGATTCTACGTTGGATTTCAAGGCTGACATTGTTATCGGTGTTAATGCTGGTTCCTAAATAAACAACCTCGAAATTATAACTGTCTACAGTGACGTGGGTGAATATGGCGTTGGTCTACCCATAATTGGCGCGTACACCCTTTTTGGGTGTTTGGCCGAGCTCCTTCTCCTATTTGTGGCGGGCTTCTTGATGTAGTTCCTCAAATGATGTTGTTCCGACTCCGAATGGCAGATATTTTTACGAGGAGCTTTTTCATGGCAGAAATGCACTCGGAGGTTTGCCATTGCCTGTCGAGGGGCGACCGCTATTAGAAAATTGTTTTCTTAATTTTGGCTACGGCGGCCTTATGTTATCCTGCACTTATTTAAACTTTTTCACTACCGATTTCATAATTCTTTTTTTTTTGCGACCATATTTAAAACTTGTTTTTTGTATTGGTCCTGTGTAGGAATAAGATCTGGATCATCAATTTCCAAATTGCAATATTCCACCTCAAGTAACCGATTACTTACTCAAATAAAACCTGACCTTGCTCTCAGTCGAGCTTAATAAACAACAATAAATATTGAATAATAAAATAGCATTGGTCTTTATTTACTTTTCGCTGGATTTTCCTCCATTGCGCTGTGAAATTTTTTGTGTTCCTTTTATTTTGCTAGAGCTGAACAACAGATTGTCAACACATTGAGAGAGAGAATACAAAGTGGGCACCATCCGCAAACCGCTACTTTGCTCCTGACAAATTTGGCAGCAACGTCAGCATAGAAAATAAACAAACCTCTAAGAACAAAATTAGTTGTTTGTGGATCTTTCAGTGAATATTTTCATTTTGAAATTAAACAAAATAAAATAAATTAAGTTCCGTCCGTAAAATTGTGAAAGCACGGTTTCTCCGAACCTTATACGCTGCAGCTTTTGTGTACGGCATTTGTACGTTCCCAAATTGAGTATGCCATCTTCATTTGGTCTCCGTATTATTCGTCGTGCCAGGCTGCTAGAATTGAACCAATCCAAAAAGTATTTTTACATTTCGCGTTACGTAGTTTACGCTTTTCAAATCCTTTTCCTCCTATGAAGCGCGATGCTTATTGTTAAACTTAAAATCATTGCAGAACAAAAGAATAATTGAATCTTTGTATTTGATTTTTGATTTGATCCGTTGTGCTCTTGACACTGTCCGATGCTTCTTGAGAGGATTTTCTTTAATATTCCGGCCTGAGCTCTTCGTAGTTCGGAGTTTTTCTATGTTGGTCTCTCAAAATTCTTTATGGGCGAAATGCTCCTATTACTAGAGCCTTTATTGAGTTTAATAAAATCTCTAAATTCGTTGAGATAGATTTTTCACGTTCAAAATATCGCCTTTTGGAATTTTTGAATTTTTATTATAAATAGTTTATTTATATATGTAATTTTAATGCCTATTAACCTTGAAATACCCTATGATCAAAAAGTAAAGTGAAGGTGATGTTGACTGTTTTCTTCGATTGCCAAGGCGTAATGCACCTTGAGTACCTTCCATCGGGCCAGACAGTCAATAAAGAATATTATTTATCCGTTTTGAAGCGTTTGAGAGATGCTCTTCGTCACAAACATGATGATAACGCGCCATCGCACCGAGCCCAAATTGTGCTGGATTATTTGACCAAAAACCAAGTAAATACCATCGCGCACCGTATTCACCTGATATGGCTCCGTGCGACTTCTTTTTGTTTCCCAAGTTGAAGTTACTACTTCGTGGAAGGGGATTTCAGTTGATAGAGGAGATCAAAGAGAATGCGACGAAGGAGCTGAAGGCCATCCCTTCGTTGGCCTACCAGGGGTTCATGGAGGACTGGGTTAAACGTTGGCACATCTGTGTTGCTTCAGACGCGTAATATTTTGAAGAAGATAAAATAAAATTGCTTGAAATTTAACTCTGTTTTGTTTTATTTAAACATTCACGCTACTTTCTGATCATAGGGTATGTCTACTTAGCTCATAATAATCTATTAAATGGGCTCAATAAATAAATTAATAATAAAGCCTGCCAGCCAGTTCTGTTCCTTGAAAGATACAGAGAGAAAGATATTGAAAATAGTAAACGAACAAAAAACCAGTAAAACCTTGCAAATTTCACGAACTGCTGATAGTTTGCTTGCATTAAAAATGTAAAGTGAAATATAAGCATTCTTTGTTCTCCAAGCGCTTTCCGTAAAGTTCAAAATAGATTTACTTACTTCTTCCAATATATAAATTCTGAATTGTTACTTTTTCCAGCGTTAGATTACAATTTTCTGATTTGGTGTTTTAGATCCGCTGGCAAATTGCGGCGGGTAAACTTTTTTCCAGCAAAAACTATCAGCTTCCCCTCAAAATGAAATGGCATTTTGCTCTCTCAATTTCCGCTACTTTGCAGAAGTGTTGCTTACGCGAAAACTAAAGGCTGATAATTTTATAAAATTATCGCAAAACGTCAAAAATTATCAGGTGCGTGAATTCACTTAATGTTCGAATATGATTTTGAGCACATCTCTCCATCAGTTAGTTCGAGTAAAACATAGTGTAAAGTGCAATTTGGGACTACATTTTCGACTTAATATCGAGAGAAACTCGATTTCCAAAGCATATTCATAAACGTTGATTTCCAAAACATGGCCGTAGCCGAGCGGTGCCAGACATAAGTATTTTTGGGAGTTATGATAAAAATCACAAAAAAGTTTGTGTAACTTTTAATGAGTGTTAAATATTCTTAGTAAAAACTTTGATTTTGAAGAGAATTTTTCGGGGTTGCTCGGAAAAATTATCTCGAATACACTCCCAACAGTCTGGCTGTGCCCGGGTTCTAAACAGTCAAACGTCTTTGGCTTATCTGATTTTAAAATGAGCTTAAATTGCTACTTTAGACTCCCAAGCCGGTGGGACGTCTTCCAAACTGTGATGTAAGCTGTAGACAAACCAACAAACCTTACCATTTTTGTTCATAGTCAAGAAGCGAGCAAAGCTCTGGCCTCAACGCGCATCAATTCGAGATGTGTTAAAGAATGCAGGAGATCGCTCTCGCTTATCCAACAGCAGAGCACCACACTTTGTTGCGGATGAGTGCGCAAGGAAAGCTCTTGACCTTCAGCGAGGGGTAGAGAACATAAGCATTCCTTTAAACGAACTGTGCACTGCGATTGACTCAAGCGTAATCGCGAAAACCAATAGAAGGTGGACTCTGACTACTCACTGCAGGGTCTCCAAAGCGCTCTGGCCAAAAGTGATTCTGAAAAGAACAAAGTATCTGCTTGGACTCAACAGATCAACTACCAGTGTCCCCACAAGTGTTATAACGGCTAACTGCACTATTGGCACCCTAGCCAGTAGAATGGGTGTGCCTCAGTATGACATCTGCAGGAATTTTGGAGATGAAGATGAAGTTGAGTCGGTACAACACTACCTGTGCATGTCCTGCACTTCAAAGAAGCCGTGCCAAATATCTTGGCGATTATTTCCTTGAAGACCTGGGAAATTTGCAAAATGTCTCACTGGAGAGACTAGTAACCTTCGTAAAAAGATCCAAATGATTTAAGTAACTTAGTTAGGGGATGGAAATCAAAGCATTCAAAGCATATATTTAATATATTTATTTAAATTTGGAATTATTTTTAATAATACGACGTTAATGTTGAGAAAAATGAAAGTAAAATATTTTTTTTTATTAATAACATTAGACGTATTTATATATGTAAGTAATAGAAATGCGTTCCTGATAATATGCGATTAAAGTTCAGATGAATAATAATAAAATTTTAATTAAATACATTTCAACTCTTAATTATGTAGTGTAAATAAAATGCTATTGGAGAATTTTCCTAGTTCCAAGTATACCGCCATTAGCAACTGGCCAACACATTGTCTTCATCTGCAAACAATTAAAATAATCTATGTATTACATTTTTACATCAAGGCCTTATATGATAAATAACAACAATGCGTTCTTCTCATATTTCGTAATATTAATATATGTACATATGTATGTACTATACGAAGAAATAATACCTACCAACAGAATAGCATATAAAGCACCGATCGCCGATCCGGCGAATACGTCCGTCGGGTGATGCTGGTAATCGGAAACACGTGTCAACCCAGTATACCACGCGAACATAAGCAGCAGAAATTGAATGAAGTGTCGAAGCATCTTACATCTTCTCCAAGTCATGCGATTCTCTAAATAGATCTGAAGTGTAGCAACAAAAACAAAAACAAAAATATATTAATAACAATAAGAAGAGACAATAAAAACACTCAAGATTAGAGAGAACGCGTGGAGATTAAATTTTACCGTCATGTAAATCATAGTGAAGCAGGCAAAGCACGCATGAGAACTGGGAAAAGAGAGGTGCATTTGTTTTAGCATACGTGGAGTAGCATTTCCAGTGCAGGAGAACTCCTGCACATAACGACCTGCATTAAAAGCGTCATTACAAGTGGTACCGTCAGCCAAAACGGGTTGGCAGACCTGATGAGAAATAAAAAAACGAAGAATTTAGTCGTATTATAACATACATATACACACACACATACATACATAAACATATTTAGAAGTAACAATAAAATAGCTTTAGTTCTGACAGTTTTTCGGTATTTGGCCAAGCTCCTCCTCCTTTTTGTGGTGTGCGTCTTGATGTTGTTCCACAAATGAAGAGGCCTACAGTTTCAAGCCGACTCCGAACGGCAGATATTTTTTACGAGGAGTTTTTGCATGGCAGAAATACACTCGGAGGTTTGCGATTGCCTGCCGAGAGGCGACCGCTATTAGAAAAATGTTTTCCTTAATTTTGGTGTTTCACCGAGATTCGAACCAACGTTCTCTCTATGAAATCCGAATGGTGGTCACGCACAAAACCATTCGGCTACGGCGGCCGGTCATTAGATCATTAGTGGGGAGGGAAACTGCAACATATCTTATAAAAAGATTTGCAAGCATAATTTCTATGCTACTCTAAATCTATCTAATTTTTTACTAAAACCATCGCATCCGCCAACGAGCAGTCTAGCACATAGACAATGGAGTTAGGTTAATATCAGAGCATTGGGCTTAAAATACATTCTGCCGGTAAGTCTCATTAAGAACTTTCATAAACTAGTCCAAACCTGAATTCGATAATTTGTATTTTTAAATAAGACAAACCTTTACTATTTGTAATTTCGATTTTTGACAGAGTTTTAACTTGAACGGAAAAATTTTAACAAGTCACAGGAATAAAAATTAGTTTAACTGAAACATTTCTTCGATAAAAGAAGTTCAGTTCATATTTCTCCCACCAAGAGACAGAAATAATTGCTTGCAGAAGTATTTTTCTCAGACAGAAATTTTCATTTTTAAAGCTTTGTCCCAAACAAACAAACAAAATGTTATATGCAGCGACAGCAAATCTGTTATTGTAACCTTGCAGAACACTAATATGATAAGAAATATTGTAACGAAAAAAGACGCGATAAAAATTATATGGGTTCCTGGTCATGCTGGAATCAAGGATAACGAAGTCGCCGATGAGTGTGCAAATAGAGCATTGGTGCAGCCATTACATATTTAACCACCTGTATGTATCACACTACAAGATTGGGCCACCTATCAACCTTTTTTTTTTGTCAAGACAACGAGCAAGTACAGCACTCAGACAACTCTTGTGGTGCCGAGGAGCCAAGGCGTTCGCTTCTTACCACATCAGTGGTAAAACCATCAAACCAGATTCGAGCGAAGGCCGGGCAGACCCACAGTAAGTGGTCCGCCGTTTCATCCTCCTCTCCACATGCTGGGTAGAGTGCACTTTTACTGTACACTAAGATGCCTACCTTTTCCATGTGCTTCGCCCATAGAAAGTGGCTCGTCATCAGTCCAACCAACTGCCTACAGTCCCTTCTGCTTAATGACAGTAGGACCTGCGGCAGTCGGTCGGATGTGACAGATGACATCAGTTTTGTCCATCTGTAGCCTCTCTCAGCCTGCCAAGCTCGCTTGTGGGTTAAAGTAACCCGTTTACTAACCCTTTCAGCCATCAAGCAGAAGGGAGTGGTAGAACGGGCTTCGGGCCAAAGGAGTTGGTCTCAGAGCCCATCTTAGCTAAAGAGTCAGAGGTTTCGTTACCCGCGATACCCACGTGTATCGGGCCCATCTTATCATCAGTATATTATGTCTGTCGAAATAGTTCAGCCTGGGTTTACAGGCCTCAACTACCTTTAAAGTGGTTGAAGTGTCTTAGACTATGAGCGCAGCTTTGCTGTTGCTGCAGACACATACAGATCTGCCGCACCACCTGTTTTCCACAACAAAGTTCATTGCTTCTTGAACAGCATACACCTCCGCTGGAAACAAGGATGCGTACATTCCAATAGCAAAGAGTATTTTTGTCCCCCAATGTTATAAAGGTTGAGACTTATTTTCAATCTCTAGTTCAAACCAATATAAAATTTTATTTACAGAGCTCAACAGTTTATGTGCGATAACAAAATTAGCCATCACCAGCTATCAGTCCAAATCAAGAGCGTAAGCGAAAAATCTCTCCCAAAGAGCAGAAAAAGTTTAGAAAGGCAAAACATAGTCGAAGGCGAATCTATTCAAGGTGGTGGCATTCGAGCAACAATAACATTTTTTAAATTAGAACTGTCAAGGGAAAGAGAATAGAAGAATGAAATGGAAGACAAATAGATAAAATTAAATGACCGACAAATTCACAACTCAACAACAACTTTCCGTCATTCAGTTTTAATAGCATTCCTGAATTAAAAGCGAATGAAAGAAGAGGAAATCAACTACTCTAATCACACCACCTTCTATAGATGCGCCCTGTTACACGCTTACTTGGAAAAACCGGTAGAAGAAGAGAAAACAGTTGAGTTTGTTTACCAACTTTTGTGTTGTCCAAAAAAAGACTTTATATTTAAAACCCCGGTTTTTGTTGTTTTTATATTTTCTCGTTTCTTACTATAAGCTGCAACTTCAAAACCGGTGCAAGAGCAGAAGTGTACAGATTAAAGAAAAATAATCATTTGTGTACAAAAGCTCAGTGATATGTTTCGAGATTGATAATTTTTACTGGCTAAAATATCTCCAGCACAAAGTAAACGTGTCTCCAGCAGCTGCCACTTCGCTCTCTCAATTTTTATGTAATGCGCAATTTTTAGGTGTTACGCCTATTTGCAAAAATTAGGAATAACTGTTACAATGTTTTACTATGGTGCAAATATTTTTAAAGGTGTGGCCAATATCAAACCGTTAACCAGCTCTCAGTGAATTTGACAGAATCTGCTGATAGGCTGACGAACAGTGAATGTGTATACAAAAAAACTGAGATTGTGTTGGTGATATACGAAAAACGTCAACACGGTCTCCGCCTATGCGGGCAGAAATCGTCTGCCGAGGGCCCTGCGACGTGGCAGCCGAAGTTACTCGCACAATTTGGTTGATTCCCACAGCTAAAGGCCAAACCTGGTGAACCTATCATCCTTGAGCGTTTACTAATAATAATTTTTAATATAATAGTATTCATTTGCTATACTAAATTATTTGAGACTATTATCAGTTACATAATGTTGCTAATGTTAATAATGCTTTCAAACCAGGTGTCCGTCAGAGATCAATTCCCTTTTAGTTTTTTTAATAATGTCTTTTATGTTGGTTATGGTATGTTTTATGTTCTTGCTGTATAAACTTGTACATAAATGTCCATGCCTATGCTGATGTAACTCAATATTACACCTATCGAATTGTATAGGACTCGTTTAAGATTTATGTTATAGGGTGATCTTCGTATTATAAAGCCTTCTAACTCCGAGGTGGAGCTTAGGGCGTCCGAAGATTCGTTAGCATATTGTGTTTTAGGCAAGTAGGTTTCTAGCCTCCCTACCCTCGCTTGTTGATAGATAAATTATCCGCAACTCCAAGCAGGTGTTTGTCTGTTCTGGTCCGCGAATAATATTTTATTCCTCAATTACCCTGCATAATGCCGAGTCTTCCCCAATCAGCCGCCTAAGGACGCGTCCGATGGGAGACAGACAACAAATCCACAAAGTATAGAAAAGTATTATTATAAAGTGAGCTTAGTATAAGATGTTAATTATTTGTAAGGGATTGAATGGTCTTAGTTGTACAAAAATATGAAATAAACTTATATTCGCACATACTCGTATGTCTAGTTTAGTTTTACTTAAAAACCAACATTGTCATATTTAACTTACAGTGGAAAAATGTGGCCGCAAACGTCCAATTGTATACTTGGCGATATCCATTGTTAATTGACCTACACCGGAACCAAAAATCAAAAGCCCAATTTTTTTGTAGCACTCCACAATCCAGTCTGCAATTTCTAACCGCCCAATGTAATATCGTTCAAAAGTCTTATTGACCAGTCCATGACTTCTGTTGTAGTGTGAAACGAAGAACTCGACTGCCGTAATCTAAAAAATATTTGTTTATTAATTTTAGTTTTAGTATTTCTAATACATGCAAAGAGATATTTTTTTTTATAGTAGTTCTTTAGTTCTTCTTAAAAATGTCATCTAAAAGTATTTATTATCAAGGAAACAAAAACTGAGTTCTTATTTCTTTTTATTTCATTTTATTATTTTCATTTACGACTTTTGATTGGAATAAAATTTAAAAAATTATTTAGAGTAAAATCAAGGCGAATCTATTCAAGGCGATATCAGTAGAACAGCTGATTTAATTTTTTTTATTTGTCCTGGTTTACATTTTAATTTACATTTTATTTACATTTTAATTTGAAAATTGTGTAATTCAATCCTCAGCAATGCTTTGAAATAAATTATTTCTGTCAAAGCGAATTCATTCGCCTTAAAAATAATCAGTTCACTTTGACAATATGAAAGCAAAAACCAAAAACAAAATACCGTACATGCAAATTTTTTTTTTGTACTACTGCTTTCATACAAGTAGATTCCCTTGAAAAAAATCGTAGTAATGTTCACGAGAAAAAAACACCACTTTTAAATCATTCCTATTGCCTTAAAACGTTTGTTAAGTACAGCGTCTTGAAAGTCCATCTTCCATGAAATTTCTCTCTACATCTCCAGGATCTGTGTTCCTAGTGAGGTTGTAGCACCTTAGTCATGTCCTGTAGATATCGGCGACAGTCCAACCTACAGCTGCAGAAAACTAAGCTTTTTTGGTAATGTAAGATTGCCCTAATTTTTAAGCGCAATTTAATTTACTACAGGGCCTAGAGACAGGAAAAAAATTGAAAATTATTGTATTCTTAGAACTTCATTTGGTATATTTCTTAGCACCCCGCTTACGTCGATTGTACTACACAGTTCTTTGAAGTTTAGCTTTTTACAACCTCCCTTAGAAATATAATAGCAGCCTCCTACAAAGGCCGAAACATTAAATGGACAATATCAAGACGAATCTATTAAAGGTGGTGTTGGTAAATCAGCTGATTTGTTTTTTTTTTTTTTTCTTTCACTGTTTCCATGTGGTTGTTACTTTTCTACTTTATATACGCATTGTTTGTAAAATTTAAAACTATTTTAACCCTTTGGGGACGCGTGTTGGCATATAGCCGCCCAAATTAGTTCGTAGCTGCAAGGCTCGCGACGTCTGCCGTTCTGAACGATATGATACGCATAGGTATAGTAAAAGGGTCACACTTTCATTCAAAGGGGCCATTAGCGATGAAGTCTTATCTTCCTTATAATGTAAACTTACGATGTGAGACGACGGTAGTGTCTCTCAGTGTCACTGCCAGAGGAACCAGCAAGCTTTTTATATATTTTATATTTTATCCTACGCACGATGGCTAAGCGATCTAGAGATGATACGTTAGATAGTACAGTTCTGACAAATATTACTTTGAATCTGATAAGACGGAAGATGACGGCACTACTTCGTCAAGTGAAATCCGCGCAATAAGGGATCCCTTCAGGCATTTCAACATTAGCAGTGATAGCAGTTTGTTTATAATTATTTTTTGATTTTATGAAATTTTTTTCTTGTGTTTTTTTTTTAATTTTTTTTTCTTAGTTTTTATAACTTTGAACGTATTTATTTTCTTTACTGCGTACTCCAATACCTCTCGTCCTCAGCGACGCTCGCTGAGAAAAGGAGAAAGATGATGGGAACAGGAGAAGGGAAGGGTGATTAAATATTAGAAGTAGTTAGAAACTGCAGTTTTAAAACACTTTTGCTTGTTTTATGGGCTTTATTGTAGTTAGTTGGTATAGAATTCCATAGTTTACTGGCACTAACAAAGAACATGTAAAGGGTTTTCCAATAACAGATGTTATTTTGAATAGCCCGCTATTTCGGTAGATGTCAATTTGGAAGCTGTCGTTTTTTGATATTTGACGCACAACGACGCATTGAAATTATTAAAATTCACTATGAAAATGGTGAAAAATTAGCAGAGACGGTTCGTAAAACTCGAACATTTTTGGGTCATCATGAAGCACCTTGTCCGACTGCAATACATAAATTGGTAAAAAAATTCGAGCTGTTGGGACATGTTAGTGATGTGAAGAATAAAACCCGTCCACGTCGCTCAAGAACAGCCGAAAACATTGCTATTGTAGCCGAAAGTGTTGAAGAAAACACAGGTTTGTCCATTCCTCGTCGTTCTTTGGAATTAGGCATTCCACAAACGTCATTACACTGTATTTTGCATAAAGATTTGAGTCTTAAGGCCTAAAACAATTAACACAAGAACTCGTGCCTTTGCTGATTGGGTCGTTGGAATGCATGAAAATGACCCGAAATTCCATCGAAAAATCATCTTGAGTGATGAGGCCCCATTTCCATCTCGATGACTTCGTCAACAAACAAAATTGTCGGATCTGGGGCTCAGAAAATCCAAGAGTTATTGTTGAAAAGCCTCTCTATCCTCAACGTGTGACGGTTTGGTGCGGTTTACGGTCCGGCGTAGTCATTGGACCTTACTTTTTCGAAAATGAAGCTGGAGCAGCGGTGAATGGATTGCGCTTTCGAGAGATGATTAACGATTTTTTATGGCCGGAATTGGATGGTATTGATCTGGACAATGTTTATTTTCAACAAGACGGCGCTACGTGCCACACTAGCAATGAAACCACTGATCTTTTACGGGAATAACACCTCTTATTGAAAAACCTTTTATAAGTCGGAACAATCAGATTCAATGTTCGGTTGCACTGGCATTGTTTAATGTTTTTATACAGGTACAGTGGCTTTTGTGTATATATTAATTAGCTGCAAATAAAAACGGTAAAAAGTTGCTCTTTCTCTCTGCTAAAGGCACTATTTATCTTTAATTCAAATACCTCCTTAACTCAAACACCTCCTTAACCTCTAAAAACCACACAAAAGCGAACACAGTGGAAATACTCCAGCTGATCAGCGATTCTTGCCATTATACTCGTACTCGTTTTTTTCTTTTTTAAGTGATGTTTTTAATAGTCAAGGGGATTGGAAAAAAATATTTCCACGTCATCCAACATCCAATTCCTCTTATGCAAGGTGGCACAAAATTAATCATCCAATTATGTTTTTAAAGAACTTCTTTACTGAATAAAACCAACATTGCTTGTCTGTTTGTATGTATGCTGCAGCTGTCTAGTGCACAAGTGTCAAATATGATTGACGTACGAGGTCATTTGCAAAAATTATAAATCTTCCGATGGCGTGATTAATTTTGCGCCACTTTTTATATAATATATATACATGTATGATACATTCAAGTTTGATATGGAACGTTTTAGATTTTTACAACAACATTAACTGAGAACATATTCTCTTCTCAGCTGAAATACTCACGATTGATATTGGAACTATGAAACACATCACAAATAGCATCCAATTACTGACTGTACTTCGTTTGTACGGATGTTTTAAGGTTTTGTCATCGCAGAAAAATCCACGCTTGTAAGAGACGCCCCAAAGTTGAAATGCCAATACTGGTAGTGCCACTAAAAAAATTTAATTTTATTGTATCTATTCACATGAATGGATGTAACGAGGAAAGTATTTATGGATTATGGACAAATTATATGTATATACTAGGTTGTTCAATAAGTTTTGCGGTTGGATAGGAAAAACACAATTTTATGGTTTGAAATACACTTTATTATACACTTATTCCTACAAGATTCCAATTTAGGAAGTCCGTCCCTGAAGTGAGAAACTGGAAGAGCTGCGACGCTTCTACAACTGTTATGACCTCATCATTTCATGAGAAACGCTTTCCACACATGCGTTTTTTTTATGCATTGGGAGTGACTAGGGGCCGAATCTGGTGAATGCTGGATGATCCAACAATTCGAACTTAAATTCATAGATTTTAGCGATTGTCAAACTGATCTCGTGACGCGGTGCATTGTCCTGATGAAAAAGAAATTCTTTCTTATGCAAACTGGCTCTTTTTTCACGAATTTTTTCTTTCAGCTGTTCTAAAATTGAAAAATTGTTGTTTTACCAGTTTGCAAGTATTCCGCAAACAAAATTCCTTTCGCATCCCAAAGAACTGATGCTAACTGATGATGCTTCTTGGCCGATTTCTGGACACGAACTCGTTTCGGAGCCGAAGACCCAGTTTCACATCACTCTTTAACCTCTTGCTTTGATTTAGGGTCATGGTGATAGACCCAGGTCCCATTCATAGTGATGGATAGATACACAAAATCCAGTTTATTCTTTCAAAAAACACTCTAAATGTTGCTGAGAAAGTCACAGCCGAATTTGGTTTTGTTCCATTGTTAACAAATGCGGCTCCCATTGTGCACACAACTTTCTGAAACCAAATACTTCAGTCAAAGTATTGCTTACACTGCCCAATGAGATGCCTAGGGCTTCTATAAAATCTCTTTTAGTCACTCGGCGATTTTCCAATATGACATCCTGTATTTTTTCTACGATTTCTGGTGTTGTTGCTGTTTTCGGATGTCCTTGACGTGGATCGTCTTCAAGGCTTATACGCATCTTTCTACTGTACTAATTGATGGTGAAAAGTCCTTCTACACCTTCAATATTCGGTCATAAATTTCCTTTGCACAAAATAGTGACAATAAATGGTTAGTACACAAAGAAAGAATTGATAGATTGAAATGAAACTTCACAAACGTTTATATGAAGAGTATACCAGCATAGCAAAGAAAAAATGTAGACTAGTAGCAAACCCCTCTCTTATCGATCCGCAAAACTTATTGAATAACCTAGTATTTCACCGCCCAACACCGTCCACTTCTTCCATTAGGTGCGTGCGTTGTGCCAAGTGAGCCCGTATCAATAAAAACTAATAAATTATCATAAAGTAACTTTCAGTCCTTTTTAGTAAATATTCGCATTCGCAGACAATAACCCATGAATTATATTTAATTAAACGAATTCCTCTTACGCATTGCAAAGATCAATTAGAATAACTGGAATCATAAACCCAAATACTACGACGCATTGCACTGTTTACTGCAAGACCGTCATAACTCGAAAAGGCAAATATCTTTTGTCGACTCTGTCAAAGAGCTTTGAGGGAGGAGGAACTACAAACCAATTTCTAAAACTCAGACTCAAAACTTTTCGGAAAAGCGGTTAAAGAAATCTTATATCAGAATCATCACGGTATTGTCCATGGACGTTCTGCAACCAACAATCTGGCAGTATTTTCCTAATTTTACATTCCAAATTCGCATACGACATCTAGACTGGTTTTTCAAAAGCTTTCCTACCCTACTGACTCGCAAGACATTGTATATGTAAGTAAAGGGTGATCAATTTAGAGGTATCGAATTTTGATTTGTAATAAAACAACGAAAATTCAAATTAATTGGGCAATCTTTATTATTTTTGTATAGAACCACTCATGAAATTTATTGTTTTAAGGTGATCCCTTTCAAATGTTGGCCGCTGCGCTTTATTCGGCCATCCGTAACACCAATTTTGAATGACTCGCTGGAGGACTACCATCGGCATCTCGTGAATAACTTTAGTAATGTTGGCTTCCAATGCCTCAATAGGGGCTGGTTTATCCACAAAGCATTTGGACTGTACATACCCCTACAAATAAAAGGCCAAGGGTGTGATATCACACGATCTTTATGGCCAATCCACATCGAAACGACGGCGCAGTAAATTCATTATTTCACGGGCTGTATGGCTGTATGACAAGCAGTGCCGTCCGCCGTCTTGTTGCAGCCAATAGAACAAAATTTTGTGGAGATCACGGAATTCAATTTTCGACATCAAAAAGTCGTTTATCATGGCGTGATAGCGTTCGTCATTCAGTGTTACATTGGCGATAGCCTCGTCTTTGAAGAAATATGAACCGATGATTCCTCCAACCCATAGGCCGCTCGAAATGGTTGCTTTCAATGGATGTAATGGCTGCTCTTGAATGGCTTAGGGTTGCTTTTCAGCCTAAATGTGGCAATTATGCTTATTGACGTAGCCATTAAGCCAAACATCGCTGAACATCATAAGTTGGCCTGAGCGCGCGATGAACACTTTTCACAGAGCGTCGATTTTCGTAATATCATATAGTACAATTGCACGATTTTTAAACGTTGTCGAGGGTTAGGTCTTTCCATGATGAAATATCAATAAATACTGAAAAAATTTTGTATTTACTTTGACAGTAGTCACGTGTGATCTGTTTAAAAAAAACATCCATTGGGAGAAGTACCTCCAATCTGATCACCCTTTATAAATGAACTAAAAATTATATAAAAAGTATACAAAAAAATTTCCCAGCCTCATAGAATTAGTATTGATTGATAAGTTTTGCATTGAAAAATTTAAGTTTTTAAATTTACGTCAAGCGAAAACGGTTGTAGTCGAATCGCGGTGAGCCGGCGCAAAAAGTGATTTGATATGCGTTTGGTGGGGTTGGCAGGGGTCATCTAGTATGAACCGCTTATAGCATCAAACTCTTAATTCGGGCAGATACTGTCAAAAATTTAGCCATGTGAAGTAAGCAATCGCCCAGAAGTGGCCAGCTTTAGAAAGTAGGAGCAGAGGAATTCGATAGTGGCTCGCAGGAAACTCAGAAACTCAGTTAGCTTAGTTGGTAAGTTCTTATGCTTCAAGCTTGAGAAAATCAAATGTACCAGTTTATTGCCAATAGGGACGAGAATCTAATGCTAAATCGGATTATTCTACCTATGCTAAATAAAATAATGACTGACTGAGGCATGATAAAAAATAATAAGAAATTATAGAAATGAACTGCTTGCACAAAAACAATATACCGTTATGGATTCAAATAAAGTAATAAAAATCGGATCGCAGATTGCTTTAAATTTTGTATTTTAGTTGAAATAAAACATAAACCAACAATTACTTCAGCATACTTCCACAAAAATCAAGCCTTTGGAGTTATGCCGGTTTCGCAGTAAAATTACACAGAGTATGATTATTAACACATATGTAACTCACTCACCACATGCCAGAATCATTAGATCCGATCCAATGCGACAGCAAATTTTTCCCACTCCATTTCGGTAATCCGTTTTTGTTATTTTCGTAAGCCCACTTGAGCCACCACCATCGTTCATGAAACCGGGGAATGGCAAAGCCAAGTTATTGTTGTTTTTATATTGAGTGTTGTTGATTGGCAGTGGCGGAGATCTCGTCGCTGTTGTATCAACCTTTGCTATCTGTGTATTTCGTATATGGAGCACCGATGTTTGAGGAACACCCGCTTGTAGCGTCGGCGATGAAGGCTCACTGTTACTACTCTGACTCTCCAGTCGTTGCAGCAGTGCCGCGTCAGAAATGCTCGTCGGTCGTAAGCTGTTCATTTTTTCATTAATATCACCTCAGAATCGCGATGGCAAAATATTCTGGACTCTTTATGCAGCCGACGTGCGCCCTAAATAAGCTGAATAGAAAGCTGATACCTCGGCAAGGCAGAAAATTTAAATATTACATACAGTTTTTTTTTGTTTCTAAATCTTCAAAGTTATTCTCGAAAGAGTGATCAAAAATAGTTGAATGCATTTAATGTTTTAGTGAAAAAATTTCAAAAACTAATAATTTCACCCCCAAAAAATGTATGCACATATTATATATATATATTCAAGTCTTATGTACACTTATTTGCTCACAAAAATATTTATTTGCATAATAACCACAATTCTGCGGTCAATCATAAGAACCAGGTTCGAACAGTTTCTTATAAATCCAATTTAACAAAAGTCAGCTTAAGGTGTGCACAAATAGCCTAGAGATAACAAATTAAAGGGGCCATAAAAAAATTAAAATGACTAACTTTTACAAACACAGCTGGGGGTATACTCTTGGATAGGTGTACTTTCAGAAATTACAAATGAATCCCCGTTCGTTTTTGGGAAGTCGCATAGTTATCTACAAGGTGGCGCAAAATTAATCACCCTATCGTAAGACGTTATAATTCTTTCAAAAGGCGTCGTGCGTCAATCATATTTGGCACTTGTGCACTAGACAGCTGCAGCATACATACAAATAGACAAGCAATAAGGCGCTGTGCTCTGCAAGAGAGTGGAATAATTAGGTCTGTTCATTTAAAAATTATTATAAATTGACAGTAATTCAATTTACGAGAATTCGCTCTTAAAGAAAATAATATCAGATAAAGTTCATGAATGCATAACCAGTAACAATTTGCAAGTTTTGCAAACAGCTGATTACTTAAAATTGTTGGCGGGGAAAAATCACAAATCATTTTTTCAGTTGAGGTACTCCGTATTAAATAAAAAAAAATAAAGCAAATAAAATGTAAAATACGAACTTAGTTTCACATGGTTTTTTTTCACAATAATTTGTTACATTTCATGATCGCAAGCAGATGAAGAACATTCCATTAGCAATTGAATTTTTGTGACAATCACAGCTTTCTTCATATTTTCCTTGCTTCCGTCTATGCATGTACAAATGTATGTATGAATGTATGCATTTATACATTGCCAAATTAGTTAATAACTAAGAAGTAAAGCATAAAACATGAAAGACACCCGCACTGCTTTCGATTGGAATTTCGCAGACTGCAGCTATGGTGACTGCAGACTTTGGTTCAGAAGTGCATACATACATACATTGGCCGATTTATACTTAATGTATGACTTCAAATAAACTATATATAAAATATATTTACTTGTATTCTCCACTTTAATCACAATTTTTATTTAAATTTAGAACTTTGACTCAATTCGCAAATTTTACTTCGTGTTTATTTTTACTTTGCGATCAGCTGTTTTTCTCACTTGCTAATTCTTACAAGTAAAAATGTATTCAGTAAAAAATTGCATTTTCCCCTCCCATTTTGCTCTCTCAATTTCCCCTACTTTGCAAGTTTTTTGGATACATGAACAGCAAAACTTTATAGTCTGTAACAATTGTTGATAATTTGTTCCGCAACTATTACAAATTGTTTGCTTCATGCACAGGCCTATTGTGTCGATTATTTTGACGCGCTTCCTGGTCGCTTAATCTCCCGTTTTGGCATGGCCAACAAGATCGCCCGATTTAAGCTCCCTTGACTTATTTCTTTGGGGATACTTGAAGTCGCGAGTTTATGAAAAGAAGTATCAGACAATCGCAGCTCTTAAAGAGAATATTGGACAGGAATGCGAACACTTATCACCGGAAACCTGGCGGAGAGTCATAGAAAATGTGATAGAACGGCTACAAATGTGTATCAGCGGCACCCACTTGTCGGATATTATCTTCGCCACTTAACTGAATGAATTTTAAAGGTTCAAATAAATAATTTATCACTCACTTTTTTTTTATTTAGTAATAAAGTTATTCAAGTAGGTGATTAGTTTTGCGCCATATTGTATTACTAGTACTTTACGACCACAAGAATTTTTTTGCTTTTATGAAAAACAACGCCACGCTTTTAACTCTAATTTGAATTATTCTATTTGTATCTTAATTTTTGTTATAATTCTGTTCTGAGGTAGTTGACTATGACTGATCGTTCGATTTGCTATTACTTCATTATAGGCCCCTTTGTCATTAAAATTTATCTTCTACTTTTTAGTTCGATTAGCAATAAAAGCGTGTTTTTTAGTTTTTTTAAACTATTTTTTATTTTTTAATAAGATGGCTTATAGGATGCTTAAACACAAGTCTCAGATGTTTTTTTATCTTATGCGATTTAATTTATTCAGTTCGAATGCCTCTGACAGACTCTGGTCTGCACGCCGATCGATTTTCTTTTTTACACTTTAACTTGGACGACTCTGGCAAACAATCAGATTAAGAAACAGTACACAACATTTTTTCTCGCTATATTGTCAATAATATTATAAAAAAGGTATTTATTTATCAATCATCAAAGAGAAAACATTTCTTGTTTAAAATCCTTTTTCACTGTTCACAAACCATAATACCACCTTAAATAAATATTTGATTTTTCCGTTAAACCATAAGCAAATATTACCCGTTAGGTCGATGAGCTGCAGTATTTATTTATTAACTAGTACAAAAAGGAGAAACATTCTCGTACACACACACATATGTACGCATGTACGGATGGCAGGAGGAATTTGGTTCAGAAACAAATTTGTATGTCTGTCTTGCTAAACAGAATTATTGAAATTGTTTAAGTAAATTACTTGCGCTCTACACACATACGCATGTATATGTATGTATGCGCGCACATACGTATATGTATACCAATACATTTATTTTCGTAATCATACCAATAACTTGATGAATTTAAGTGGCAATAACTTGAGGTAAATTATGTGTTTTTCATATGAAACGTTAAAAAAATCGAACACGCGTATTTTTGCACCTTTAGAAATCAAAATATTTTCCTAATGCAGGTAAATATTTTTAATGAATACATGTATGTATGTCTGTTTATGCACCCAATCTGCGGCAAGGCAAAATTGAAGGCAGCTTGTTTGAAAGTAGGCTGGTTTTAATGCTTCTGTTTGTTTATACATACATACATACATACTTATACGTGCATATGTATGTATGTACCAAATACGTGCATTTGTTGTTTTTGTTTTTACGGCAGGACTTTGTAAAAGATAGAACACTTTTTATAGGAGATTAGAATATTGGCGCTACCGCAGTAAATTCCAAAATTTAAAAAAGCTTCCGTCGGATTTTACATAAAATCTCTCTCCATTAGATATTGCCATTAAATTATTTGAGTTTAGCCAGATTCACTTTTTCAATTTTTGCTCGCCTCTATTTGTATTTATTTTCAATTCTTGACGTAAATTACGAACAGGACTTTCAAAGAACAAAAGCACAAACGAACAGACGAACAAATCAACAAATCAACTGTGACAACACAACACACAAAAGCAACTGCCTTCTGATAGCTGCGAAATTCCTATTCATTAAAATAAATTGTTGCTTTTGGAGGCAAGATCAAATACTGGGGTTGATGCCACAACATGTTTTCATTGTAGCATGTTTCCCGCTGCGATTGTTGGCAACAAGTTGCTAGAAACTATTCTGAAGAGGCATTTGAAATATCGCTTCGAACCAATTTACGCAACATGTTTAAGTTGGTAGGGTGTGGAACACGTTGCGTCTTACTGTATACAGTGAAGGCAGATAAAGTTGGATGATTTTTTTGCATCAATAGAGTTTAGCTGTGATTGAAGGCAATGGAATGCAGTTTACTTTGTTTTTAAACAATTTCTTTTTTATTTCAATAATTTTATTTACTAAATAAAAAACAAGTAAAAATGTAGGCAGTAAAAACTTGCAACTTCCCCTCAAAATGCTTAAATGCCATTTTGCTTTCTCATTTTCATCTACTTTGCAAGTTTCTTGGACACATGAACACCACAACTGGATAATTTGGAACAATTGTTGCAATAATTTTAAACCGCTTCATGAACAGACCTATTGTGTCGATTTTTAAGCGCATTTCCTGGGAGATTACGGGAGATTACGTTTTGGTGATTGAGCATAGCCAGCAAGGTCGCTTGATTTAACCACAGCTGACTTCATTCTTTGAGTTTACTAGAATTCGCGGGCGTATGAAAACAAATTTAAAAAAATGTATTATTGTACAATACTATTTCTAATTTTTTTTATTAAAAAAATTATTTTATTATTATGTCAATTTTTTTTTGGTAAATACAATAAAAAATAATAATTTTAAAGCTGGAAATCCCTATTTTGACATTTACGCGCTCCAGGCTTGTCTGTTTGTATATAAATTTCAATACCAAAATAAAAACAAAAATTAAATATTTTTACATTATGTTATCTTTTTATTTAAAATTTTATTAGTCTTTATTACTTATTTTGTGTGAATTGCATATAAATATATTTTTTTATTAAGTTGGAACTGACTAAGACCATTTCCAATAAAGAACTATGAGTTTTATTTATTTTGACAATAACTTTAATGAAATAGTTCATAAACATTTATTAATTATTTTAAAAGAGTAATCCATTTTTATCATTTCGAGTATTTGAGATTCTTAAAAAGTTCCTGAAAAATTGGAGCCTATGTTTTCCTTCCGCTACTGGTCTGGTGGTGGTATATAATAGAAATATACCCGATTCCAAAAATGTGTGGTCTATTGTTTCAATATTATTATTTAATGACTTTCCCGTGCTCCCTCATTCCCATTCGGGACTTTGTGGAAGAGTGGAGTGGGGTATTTCATTCGACTTTATATACATTTTTCTGAAAAAGTAATTATTTGGCAATTAGAACTATATATTAAACGTAAGTGCGTACATACAAACGAAAGCTGCACTGTAAGTTGCATACTAAACAAAAACTTAACGTGTAGACTTGTTGTAGGGAATCTTATTGCGTGGGTGTAAGACGCATCCGGTACCCAAGAACATCGCATCGAATTCTTTGGATTCCTTATGTTTTCTTTGATTTTCTTGTCTCACGTGATGAATATAGTGGTCTTGCCAAACTGAATCCTGAATCTGAAAGAAAAAAAAATTATCTTTAAAAATGTACAGCGATTCAGAAAATCAAAGGAATAGCGGAAGTTTTAGTTAGCCTTTTAGAGCTTTTAAATGTTGCCGTAGCTCCCCGCCCCTTAGAAGAAAAACTAAATTTAGTTATTCACCCGAAAAGGTGTTGCAAACTTCATCCCTATGACATCTATATATATATATAATATATATATTGTATATATAATTAGCGCTTACACCCTTTTTGGGTGTTTGGCCGAGCTTCTCCTCTTATTTGTGGTGTGCGTCTTGATGTTGTTCCACAATGGAAGGACCTACAGTTTCAAACCAACTCCGAACGGCAGATATTTTTTTTATGAGGAGCTTTTTCATGGCAGAAATACACTCGGAGATTTGCCATTGCATGCCGAGGGGCGACCGCTATTAGAAAAATGTTTTTTGAAGTGAAACTTCTTTAGGCGCGTCGGGGGCCCCAAGGCAGATTGAAAATAGGCGAGTGAAACGGTAAGTTCGGAGCGTTACCGAAATCCGTCAAATGGGCGGGGCCAAGGAGCAGCTGCTCCTTCCCACTCTCGCATATTCGCTCTCTCTGTCGCTCTCTCGCATCGCAAGCGCTGAACGATGTGAGGGAGCCACCGAGACACGCCGAAATGTATATAGCACACAAGTAAGCATTGAAGTAGACTGGCGACATGCAGGCAACCGACAACGGGTATTATAGATAGCCATAGCCCGTGCAAATGAGTGCTGTGTGTGAGTATCAGATAAAGCGCCGATTGAATGTGTGTAAGCGGGAAAGCAATAAGAAACTGCTGTGAAGTAAATAGATGGTAGGTATGGAGGAGACGAAGCGATACAATGAGTGCGTTTGCCAAACGAGTGACGATAGTTGAAGTAGAAGGTTGTAAAATGACATTTCAACCGTTTCGGTGATCAAAGCAAATTGATTAACGCGCCAAAAGTAGGCAAAAAATACCATTGGAAGTGCAAAGAATTGTCAGCGTCAAGTGCAACACTGCACCCAAGTGTCAAATTTGAAGCTAATAAGGACAAAAATAAATAGTACAAATTTATGTGGACTGATATAGAAAAAAAAAAATATGAAAACCTGAATTTAACACGAGAGAGGGGGGAGAGATCTAAACCGGGGCTCCCATGCATGGAACAACCAACTTAGAAGTTTCACTTCTACCGTGCGTGAGTCTGACAGACCCTAGTTTTTATTTTTTAATTCTTCATCTTTCACCGAGATTCGAACCGACGTTCTCTCTCTGAATTCCGAATGGTAATCACGCACTAACCCATTCGGCCACGGCGGCCGCCCTATGACATCTACTTCGCTCGAACTTACAAATGGGTGGAGAAACTTTCCTTTTCGGCCAATTCTCTACTATGGTTGTTGTTATTGTAACACTAATACAATCCCTGTCAGTGTAGGGTATATCACCAATTGTCTTCGTCTAGCTCATCTGAACGTAGGCCCAGGAAACATGCTGTTTCGACAGGTTGGGTCCAGAGGGAGAGGGGTGTTAGATGAGTGGGTTTTAAGGGGCATGTGAAAAGGTGGCTAGTGTCGTGCGGGGTGCCTTCACATGCAGGACATATGTTTAGTATGTCGGAGTCAATTCTGGATAAGTAGGAATTTAACCTGCTACAATATCCAGAACATAATTGTGCCAGTGTTACGCGGGTCTCACGGTGGAGCTAGAGCTCTTCATTTGCTGTAGGTGGTGGTTGGATTCCGACTACGGCATTTGGTGGTCGGGAGCTTAGTAAGGTGGTGACAGTCTCCCGATGAATGTCTTTTATTGTCTGTCTAAACACTGTGTGGTCCAGTAAATGTCTGTTCGTTTTGTCCTGGATCCCGTCGGCGTAATTGATGAGGTGTCTCCTGACGTGCCTGGGAGGCGGCTTTGGCTCAAGCAGGTGTCTCGTATCTGCTTTCATAACCGGTGCAATATCAACCACACCATCGGAAGCATTATAAATATGCGACATTCCGAATATCCTCCTTCCGGTAGATTTGCAGGCAAATTATGTGCAAATTTGTGTGGGAATAAGGTTGGACACTTTAAATAAGTGGTCAATTCACGGGCTACGGCCACGGTAAAATTCCAGCTGGGATTTCGATGATTCTCAGGCTGACTGACTATGTACTCCCCACTCCTACACTTGCCATTACAACGTTCACGACCCTCCTACCCTGAAGGGAAGAGTGAAAGCGGGTCGATGCAAGAGCAAGTCCATCCATGTAAATACAGATGGCTCAAAGCTCGAAGGCAGGGTAAGCAGAAGTGTATATTCCTAACATCTGGGGATCTCCTGCAGCTTTCGGCTCCCCAACTACTGTAGTATCTTTCAGGCTAAACTAATGTCAATAATAAAAGCCGTGACACTAGTACAGTGCAATGCGTTACCTGGATAAGATCTCTACATTTTCACTGATAGCCAGGTGGTGTTAAAAACCCTCAACCTCCAAGGTAGCCAGGAAATGCCGCACAGATTTACCATTGTAGGTAGACATTTCCAATTCATTAAAGGAAGATCTGAGTACTGTGGAAATCAGGGAACTTCTAAAATTTTTGAAAAGTACACACTGGTTTTAGGAGCTATGAGCCTGAGCGTGTCCCACAGCGGACTTCCGCTTCAACCTAACCTAATCTACCCTATACATATAGTATGTATACATTAGACCGGGTCGATCGCCATACGAAAATAATTAGCGAAGGGGACGAGTATTTAAAGCTTACATTGAGAAGATTTCAGCAGCAAAAAAAACATTTTTTTACCCTCAAAACTGCCGAAATCGTTCCTTTTCTATTATAACTTTGTTATTTAACATCCGATTTTCAAAAAACAAAAATACCGACTTTCAAATATAACAAATATATTTCACAAACAATATTCCAGCCTGGAGCTGTACTATATTTTTGAACGAACGCCGTATGTGTTGGCCATAGCCAAATGAGTTGCACCAAATGTGTATTGTATTTTTTCTTATGTCCTTTTTAGTTCCGAAGTAGTTTTCACATAGTTGGGTAAGTTACTCAGATCTGTACCCTGAGGTTTTCTATTTGTTTCATTGAACTCAATTACCCGGTTTCGAAAACTCGGGCAAGAAACACCAAATGATAAAAAAGTTTTTTTCTATTGTAATAACGGTCGCTCGTCGGCTGGCAATGGCAAACCTCCAAGTGTATTTCTACCATGAAAAAGCTCCTCATAAAAAATGATCTACCGTTCGGAGGCGGCATAAAACTGTAAATCCCTTCATTTTGGTGCAACATAATGACGCACACCACAAATAGGAGGAGGAGCTCGGCCAAGCACCAAATACAGGGTGTAAGCGACAATTATATGTAACTAATGATATTGCAAAACTTTTACATTCCGATAATACTCAACCTTTTGTTTCTCCTCCCTATAATGATTATTCAAAATATCCCAGAGGTTCTGTTTTTTGACTTGCAATTCAAGGTTGATTTCGCGTTGCTTAGTATTTTTGCGATTTTCCTCATTCTGTTTAATTTGTGCCTGAAATAAGTAAATGATGAGAAATTTTTGCAATTTTATGAAATGTTTTATCGTCATTATCCATAAGAAATTAAGTGTACCGTTAACACATTATGTTGACTCAGCGCCTTATTTTTCTCCATCTCTTTTAGCCGATCCATGTACAATTTGTCTTTAAGCAAAGCACTCGCATCCCTGAAATGAAATACAGCACACACACCAACTGTTAAGGTTACCCAAGCTCGACAAAATTTAAATTCTTACTCTTTAGCAAACTCGTTGCGCGCAGCTTTATCATTAATTTTATTTATTTCCTTCTGGCATTCGTCATTCCTTGAATTCATTTCCTGGTTGGACTTCGCAATTACTTTGAGAAGCTTTCGTTCCAGGTTATCTTGCTCCAGCTGTGAAAGGAATTGATGTCTTGAGTTTTTAAAGTTATTTATCCATTCTATAAAAGACCTTACCATCTCTTCATTAAATCGTCGTTGGACATCCAACCACATTTGTTTAATTTTCTTTTCTTTTTGACGCATTACTTCCTTCTCCTCGATTTGATAGAGCTGCGCTCGTTTGCTATCCATCAGCAATGTTTTGCTTTCCAAGTGTCTCGCTTTCTCACAGCTTTCCCTATAAAAAAAATTGAATTATAGTATTTACACAAATGAAAATTTTAAAATCATGTCATATTTGTGTATGAGCACATTTCTCTTTGTAGTTGCTTAAGTTTCAAGAACTTTTCAGTTTCCAGCTCTCGTTCCATTCTTTGAATTCCAAACCATTCGTGCCGTTTTCTGGCCGCTTCCTCGATTCGTTGCTTCGTGAGCAAAGCCAGTTCCTCAGAGTACGTCAGATGTTCGGACTCCAACATGTGTCGTAGCCTACGGCATGCAAAAAAAATTGTGGACAAGATTTATATTTATAATTTTAGAAGTAAGTTTTAAGAAAGCTTTACTTTTTATTGCCACATTTCAACCATTCAACCAAATACTGTTATGGGATAACATTTGTTGTTAAAATTAAATATTAAGTGCTTTATTATAGACATTATTTTATCAGAAAAGTAGGTGGGTTATTATAAATAAAAAAGGGGACGTTACTAAAGGCAAGTCAATTGAAATAATAGTTTTTGTCGTTAGTGTTAATAGTTTACGCCGTAAATCGTGACATTCGAGCCATAGTTTAGTGGTTGAAAAGTCTAACTGGATAGTTTTACTACTTGCATTAAGTCGAACAAATTACTTACATTACCATCAGCGTCAAAATAACACCAGTTTGGACTATTTATTTTGTAATTTCAATTATGTTTTTGTAAAAACATAGTCATACTACAATAAGAAGAAGCAAGAATTTGTGAAAATTCGGCAATTTTTCATAAAAATTTTAAACTTTTTATTCAGAATTTGTAGAAATATTTCAAGTATGCAGTTTTATATATCTTTCAATTTTGGTATAATAAAATGCAAGTTAAAGATTTGTGCTAAAATTTGCCGAATTTTTACAAATTGTAAACAAAGTTCGAAACTTTGCTTTATGTAGTTGTTGTAGTATGAACAGTATTTTTTTTAAATAATTTAAATTACAAAATAAATAAATTAATAGTCAAAACTTATCACTATGGGGTGTACACTTTATTTTGACGCTGACTTTTTTTACGAATATTGAGCCAACGAATGCCGAATGTGCTTGAAATAAAAGGAAAAAAATTAGATTATTAAAACTCACTGTGCCACAAACCAAAAAGTTACTAAAAAAATGGCAACGGATTCAGAATCAAATTAAGAAATTTCAAAATTTTGTTCTGCTTTTCTCAAGGCGAATCTATTAAAGGTGGTATCGGTAAATCAGCTGATTTGTTTTTTTTTTTCGCCGTGTCCATGTGGCTGTCAGCCTAGAATGAAACAAGGCGAATTCATTATTTGTTTTCTAGTTTCCCAATACATTGCTTTGACAATCAAACGTACAGAACATTGTCGTTGGTCTAGTGCCACCACCTTGAATGAATGCGCCTTGGCTTTTCTTGACAAAATTGGAGGATGTCACTAATTGCTTTCCTTGCCTCAAATATTTACAAACCGTAGCCTCTAGTTTCGAATGTGCTTCGACCACTTTTCAGGCCAAACAAGTACAATTAAATACATACATACATATTTATATTGAAATAGTTAATTGTATCTAGTCATTGTTTCGGTATAAAATAAATTCGTCGTCCCATTCACACATTCACTTCACTTTCAGCTTCAATATTTCAGCTTTTCGGAAACGAGGTTTTTGCCATTTCGCATCCCTAAACTATCAGCTTCGTCAGGCTTTACTAAAACTAGAATTCTGAATATAACTATTGGACCCAAAATTCAACTCATTTACACACTACGTGGCATGGGGATATCTTTTGTTAACTTCATTGAGCAGCTATATCTAGAGGCGAGATCAATAATGTTGACAAGTGAATATTATTCGGATGATTTTAAAACGATCTGTGGAGTAAAGCAAGGCTGTCTGATGTCTCCTTTACTTTTTGCGCTACATTTAAAGTGGTGATGGTTTGAACGTTGACGATCTAAATATAAGGCGATGATATTCAAAAACACTTCAAAAATGATAAATAATCTAGAGGCTTACTGTGAAAAATGGAGCGTGGAGGTTAACCTAACCAAATCGGCAATACTGGTTTTTCGTCGTGGAGGCAAACTATCGAAAAACGAAAAATGTCAATATAAATGAGAGAATATTTTTATAACAGACACGTACTGCTACACCCAAAATGGTTTTCCAGAAACATCTAGAAAAAAGGAACAAAGCCGCAATGTCAAGTTTAAACTTCACATGGAATAACTTTTTTGAAAAGAAGGAAATAAAATTAGGTGTGAAATGGAAAATCTTCCAATTAGTCTATCGAGCTGTCCAAAGTTATGTTTGAAAATATTGACAAATTACAACTTCAATTCATAAAGAAAGTTTTTAAGCTCCCAATCTGTTCCCCTACTTATGCTATTTATTTAGAAACAGGTATCAAGTGTGGTCACATTTACATGCTGGCATTACACTTAAACTACAACCTAAGAACAATCATTGCATATGAAGACTTGAGGCTCCCAATCCACCTAACAAAAATAGTTTTAAAATGAAATGTTTTCTGGGCTAAGGTTTTAAATCAAATAGGATTGGCTTACAATTGGAAATGGGACGAAACGGTGTTAGAAAAAAGTAAGAGGGCAGAAAAAACCAAAATATTTCTAAATTGTATTAACACTACTAACAGGCAAAAAACGTGGAATAGAGTACTAACCAGTACGGGCAGAATATATTTAAAAAGAACTGAACGATAGTGTAGGTCAAAGTTATAAATTAGGTGCGCAACTAAGTTCTCGCTGTTTTTTATGAAAATACAACTTTATTCTGAAAAAATGGTTACAAGTGAATCATTGAAGGTATTGCCCATCGCTGACTACTACTTTTCCCCATCTTTCTGGTAGATCTCGTATACCGTCGCGGTAAAACTGTTCATCTTTTGAGGCTATCCACGGATCAAGCCATTTTTTGATGTCTTCATATGAATGGAACTGCTGGTCAGCTAGACCAAGTGCCATCGATCGGAACAGGTGATAATCGGACGTCGCAATATCTGGAGAATATGGCGGGTGGGGTAGGATTTCCCATTTCAGTGTTTCCAGATAGGTTTTAACGGGTTTGGCACCAGTGATGGTTCCTCTTGGTTTTAACGGTTCATAATGAGTAACATCAATTTGGTCCCACCAAATACACAGCACCTTCGTAGCGTGAATATTCGGCCGAAGCAACGCCGTAAAAGCATGACCGGGCAGTCCCCATAACTTTCTTTTCTTTGGATTGCTGTAATGAATCCATTTTTCATCACCCGTCACGATGCGATGAAGAAATCCCTTCCTTTTTTGCCGCTGGAGCAGTTGTTCACAGGCGAAAAACGACGTTCAACATCCCTTGGTTTTAACTCATAAGGGGCCCAACTCCCCTGTTTCTGAATCATTCCCAAAGCATGCAATCGCTTGGAAATGGATTGGCGGGTAACTCCTAATACTGAAGCCAGCTCTTCTTGCGTCTGACACGGATTCTCATTGAACAATGCCTCCAATTCAGCGTCTTCGGAGGTTTTTAGCCTTCCTTCACGCGGCTGGTCGTCAACATTAAAATCACCGTTTTGAAGCGACGGAACCAATTTCGTCCCGCTGTTTCACTTAAAGCAGCATCTCCATAAACTTTTTGTAGCCCTCGATGCGCTTCAGCCGCCGTTTTTTTCGAATGAAAGAGGAAAATCAACACTTCCCGCAAATGACGATTATTCGGCACAAAATCAGACATTTTCACCAAACCAAAAGACATTTTCACCAAACAGCGGGAACTTAGTTGCGCACCACTATTTTAAAGATGGCATAGAAAATTTTTAAATTTCATGGATTTTCAAAGCCAGAAGTAATTTCATTATGCTTAATGAGCTTTACATCAAAAACTGTTCTTTATGTAACTGAAATGAAAAGGAAGTAATCCAACATTTCCTTAGACGATGCCCAATATTAATTTATCAATTTTATCACTGGTACTTTAAGGGGTTATACGCAGTTATGACTTTCAAAAAAATCGATTTTTTTTATTGCATTTTTGTAATGTACATATATTCAAAAGCATACGCACGAAATTTGAAGTAGATCTAAGCAATACTTTCGGAGTTATACCTAAATATGTAGAGATGCCTCGGCACGTTTTAAGGTAGGTATTAAAACTTTAAACGTGTTTTTTTCAAAACGGCATTTTTCAAGTCGGTGTACACGATATCTCGAAAACGGCTTGTTTGATCGGTCAACCGTTTTAACTCAATCTTTAAAGATACATTTTCTAGTAATTAATCGTTCCTTTTGTAAATCTGATACTTATTTTCCATTTTATAATCAATTTACGGCCAAATTTTAACGTAAAAATCGAAATCATTTCTTTTAAAAGCTGCCATTTTGTGAAAATTCACTATTTTGATTAGCCGAACGATTAATTACTAGATAATCTAATATATTAACAAAATTTGTTTGGTTTTTTGATTTCAGATAATCCAATCCTGAGTTACGATGTACACCGTAAATCGTCTTTTTTTAAAGGAGGTTCCAGAAATCGCCTGCAACGCGCTCTATAATCAACATTTTCATAAATAAAAAATTTTGTTACGTTCTTGAAGGATGCTTTTATAACCGCCAAAAATTTTCAAATTAAAATATTCTGAAGTTTCTTCAGGATAAATCCTTGACAACCCGTCTTTTATTTGCTTCATAACTGCGTATAACCCCTTAAAGTGCAGATAATTTATTGTAGATGAACAGTTTCGGAAAAAAAATGACTAATAAATATATAATAATATTGTAAATAGACGTGTAAAATTTTTGTGAAAAATAAATGAATCTATCTATCTATTGGACCCGTTATTTTCTTTCTAAATTTCTTTGACTTATTCACAATTGGTCTCACGCGCGAATCGAAACTTCTCAGAATACAAAGAACGGCTTCTGTTAAAACTGCATTTTCTTATTCCGATTGGAGTCACACAATTTCTATTTGATGACAAGTTTTTATCAAATTTATCTACAAAAATATGCATATGCCTGTATGTTCATGCCTATGCTATGTGTGTTTTACTTTTCGTATGCCGATGACACCTTCGCAAATAATCTCGTTTTTGAGTTTATGCTCCAAATGCTAATTAAAGATATTTAAAAAAATATTTAAAATTAAGAGTATCAGAAATTTACAACTGGGTGTTTTTGGAACATAAAGTAAACTAGTTTTCACATGCCCTGATATTTTGTTAAAATATGATTGGTTCAAATAAGCAGGTGGATGTACTACGTATCTGGTTAAGCCAATAATGTAGTTAAGCATGTGCATATGTGTGTATGTGTAGGCGAAGTCGAATCTAACATCAGCCTTCTCTCTTCCAGCTCCTCGTTTATTCGCCGCAAACTCGCTTGAACCTAATTTGTAATTCAAAAGGAGGTATTATTTAAAAAATGTTAACAATTATCTATTAGTGAATTCAATACAGGTATTTATTTAAATTTTTTTTACCATAGACTTAATGTTGAATTTTAAATTACGCAAATTTGTGTGCTCTAAGAACTCGATTACTTCCATTTTGGTTATATGGTAACAAATTACAAGCGAAGACCAGTTTCGGAAATTAATACATATTTGTTCTTGGCTGTTTGGTTGTCATAACAAGAATGAAATTAGGGTGAGTTCGTGAAAACCGTAAAAGCAAAGCGTAAAATTGTAAAAGCACCACATATACTCGTATATATATTTTTTCAATTTTTTTTTTTTATAAAAATATAGTTGACTCTATAATACAAAATTTAAAAAAATTCTACAAATTTTCATCAAAATTTCAAACTTTTTAACAAAATTAAAAAGAAGAATTGTATATGCAGTTTCAAAGACAATAAAATTTTATTTTAATAAAGTGCAAGTTTGAAGAAGCTCAAAATCATCGTTGATTTTTGATACTTGTTTTCCTTGAGGGTTTTGGGCCCTTTCTTCATATAAGAAATGCACGACATTTTGCTTGTTTTGTATGGAAAAAATTAGCAACGCCGTCAGCGTGAAGTGAAATTATATCAAAATTAAATCGAAATTGCTGAAAATAACTTGATTGCTTTTCTCTTTAATTTTGCGATTTAAAAGAAGACCTGCTTATCGCCTGACAACCATTGACTTTAATCTGCCTCGACTACCGAGGGGATACTGTATTGGAAGTTTTCTGACGAACATTTTTAACGAAAAAGCTTTCGACCAATTAAGTCTAGCAAAGCCACAAACCACAACAACGCTGCAAACATGCAGCACAGACATGTTTGAGAAGAATATCAATCAGGTTGAATCGTCGAACTTACGCTATTATTTTTACGATATGTACGATATGCAACATTCGACATGTAAGTCGCTTTTATTGAAATTACTAATTTTACAGAGATTTAAAGTTTATTCACATTCAAATTAATTTTTTTTTTACTATTTCGACACGGTGTATGTTCAGATTGTTTCAGCGAGAAAATTTATGTAAGCAATATTTTTTGTAATTTTTTGTTACTATTAGGCGTTCGAATTTTTTGTCGTAAATTTGCCAATTATACACCAAATATATCGACAAAATATTATCTCCCCCACAGAGAACGTAAAATGATTTCTGTCTTGTATTTCTTTTACGCTCTAAAATATTACGTTCTCTTGTCTGCACAAAGCTTTTTAGTATAGACAAAATCCAGTTACAAATAAATTCACCATATTTCACAGCCCTGGTGAGATTTTCTCATAGGAACAGAAGTGCCAAAAAAAGTACAGCGCGTGGTAACTTCTGTGCAGAACCTGGTGTTAATTTGTAGCAGCATCAGAGAATGGCTAGCCAAAGAAAATGTTCGATACTGTTTGTGCTCGCGTTTTACAGTGCCTGACGCTTGTTCGGATCTAGCTCTGTGCCTACATATGATAGAAAAATAGACAACAAGCCCAACTGCAACAACAGGCTTGATATGAACAGAAGCAATGTACATAAACTTTACCCCACCAGGTAACTGTGGTTGCTCACGCCCTCAGCCGGGTTGGATATTTGCAGTCTGTGTCTACACTTGCCGACGATCATTTGATTTTTCCCCTACCTGAGCATTTAGAATAGGTGGGGAAATCGCTTCTATTCAGTTATTTGTGTTGACAGTGTTGTTCTCACATTGACTGCTTGTATACTTGCATGCGCTCTTTACTACTAACACATCGATCTCTTTTACTGCTGACAGCGTGATCATTTTTGTGTTACAATTGTACAATTGTAGACAAAGCATTTGAGCGTAGTGTTAAGCTGAGTGAGTCGGTTTTAGGTATCCGTCATTACGTTTTTTGAAATCAATGAAAGAATTAGTACGCTGAGTGCGATGTTTTCCGCTCGAGTATTTTTTGGCGTGTTCATCGGTCTGTTTTAGTGTAATTGCTTCTCGTGTGTGTTTGCAGACGCGATAAATTCGCTAGCGATAAAGATTGTAAAAAACTTTTCCAAAACGATTTAATAAATTTGCCTGTGATTGTTGAAAACATACAATTTTCATCGAATCTGAAATCGTAGTGCAGATAACGGAAATTCGGTCGGGCAAGCGTATTGTGAATGTACGTCCATTCATACATCCATACATATGTATGTACATACAATGCATAGCAGAGCAGACAAATCGAAGCCGTAGCAATGACAGAACAACGCATGGCGAAGCAGTCCATTTTTTCAATGCGGCATATTGTATCAAAATAACGAGTGTGTGTGAGTGCATGTGTGGAACTGTGAGTTCAGCTGCCGCTATTGCTTCTGCTAACGTATAAGTGCGAGCAGGCTTTCGTATATATATACAAACACACATATGGATATGAGATGCAGCGGCGATTCGATTCATATGTTGAGTAACATGAGGGCCACGACGACTGCGGTTGTGACTGCGCGGATGGCTACGAAGCCGTCGATGTTCAGTGGTGTATTTGTTGAATCCTACGGTGAACCTCAATCACAGAGCCACTTGTCACAATCACGGACATTGGCTTCGTGGTGGGCAAGCAAAATTTCCTTCTACCCCATTTGAGCTACTTATTCTCTTCGTATTTTCTCTTCCGTAATTTATTTTGTGCTTAGTGCAAATGTGTAGTGTGGTGGTAGTGATAATATTCAGCTCGTATAGGTAAAGATCTGCCTATAAATGGATGTGGAAGTGGTGAATTTGAGCAAAAAAAAATTAAAAAAAGAATAAAAATTTAACTTTGCAAAAATAAAGCAAAGCACGAAAAAAGATTTAACATCGATACAAATTGGCAACTGCTGTTCGTTCCTACTGCCTTCGTTCTCTTCAACTTTATAACTTCTGCTCTTCTCATTTATATGCCCCGCTATACATACATATGTATGTACGTATATGCATACATGTACATGTTCATGTGTATGTATTAACACAAACAAATGTTTGTATGTACGCATGCATATACCTAACGTCTATTTAATCGATCGTACTCCGCGCTATTCGAAACATCAGACAGCAAAAGCAGCATTTGCTTGTTGGCCTTTCTGTCTCTACCATCGGCAAAAGCTGTCTATCACAGTGAACCATATTCCGTCGTATCGCCTATGCAGTGTTTTGATTGTCTAACAGTGCGCTAACGTCTTTCGGACGTGTCACAAACGTAATAAATTATTCATGGAAGGTAGTCGCATATGCATACAAAATATGTATATACAATTCTCTAACGCGTGAAAAACAACAAAAACATAAAATTACTATCGCTACATTTGCTGCGTAATCCGTAGCACACTCAAAAACATAAACAGTTGTACGAGATTGTGTATGTGGATATATACAAATATGTATGTTTGTATATATATGTGTGTAAGTGCAAGATGCTTGAGAAGGGACCTACATATGTATGTATGTATGTAGATATGCTAACGATCGTTGCGAAAATATGTGTGTACCGCAACATTCGGCTCTCCCACGAACACATAATAAACTATGCGTGCACTTGTGCCGATCCGATAGACTAGCGAAGTATGTACTAATGTGTACATATATATTTGTAATTATTGTTGCGTATATGTGTGCAGAAACATACATATGTATCTACATTAGGACATGTTAGTATGTATGTATGTAATGAGGTCACTGTCCTCTCGTAGCTGCACAGCATACACTTGCAGAGCTGCCGCAGTCACAGCCAACAGCCAACATCCAGCAACATTACTATCCTATCGCATTGGAGCAGCTCAAGAATAATTAGCAACAACGACATCGTCGCCGACGGCGGCAACATTTGCACCAGCAACACTACTACATTTGCTCCATACACCACATTCGTTGCAGTATTCCTTAAATGCTTAGGTTTTTTTGCACGATACGATTAGCACGCAATCATAATCACCGCTGTGTCTATGTTTTTTTGTGGTTTCTTTGTGTTTTATGTGGATTTGTTTTTCCTGTTATTTTTTATTATGCTATGTTGATATTTTTTATGTATGTATGTATATATGTGGTACATATGAACATATGTATGCTTGCTTTTCGTTCTAATTACATTTCGGTTTTTCTTATATTTATGTATTTTTGTTTCTAATGCTTCAAATATGTGGGCACATACATATGTATGTACAGATGTATGTACATATTTATTTATGCTTGTGTTAATATGTATTTATTATTATGTTAATATGCACATTCATATGGAGCTCTACATATACATATGTACATACATATATTGCCGGTTACGGAGAACTAAGTCGACCTGGGCACTGAAAGAGCCGCCAGTAGTGGGGGGGCCCAGGGCAAGAAGAAAATTGAGGCTTCCTTAAAAAAGGTTTTTTGGTCCTCTCTAACACATATGTATTAAATAAATAGTTAAAGTGTACAAGATAAGACGCCAATCACTCCAAAGTATCGACAAAAACATGGGAACTTTGAGCTTTGCGCAAACTTGCAAGAGACGAGGAACTATTCAAGAATGATATACCTACATATACATCTATGATTTTCAAGGGCATTTGTTAATTTTATCATTTTTATTAATTATTTTCTTCAAACACTTTTGAAAATTAAATGTAAATACACAATCTCTCTAATCTGCCTAAAATTCACAAATGAAACCCAATTAAATTAAATGAAAGACGGGGATGTTGAATTCCTCTGACAAATCGAACATTGTGCCGTAGTTCAAGTGCTTGAAGCAAACCTGCCATTTGGTCTCATTTCATATACATATGTATGTATTTTATGTAGTATCGTTCTATTCATTTTTGGCAGCTATCGAAGCCAAGCTAGCAATTCGAGCATACATTGGGCCAATATCTTTAGGTCCAAAGGACGAGTTCGCAGTGGCTGTGTTTCAGTCTTTGTAGTTATGGTTTGTTCTCAACTTGAGTGTCGATTCGCAGCAATGAAATTTGTTTTAGAAACATACTAAGTTGTTCAGAAATTTTTTTTTATAAATTCAACTTGCCAAGAAATTTCTCAATTCAAATGAGTAACTTTTTTACTAAATTAAAAACGTGATTTGAGATATGGAAATCCTTATTTCGACCTTTACGCACTTCACTGCTTGACTGTATGCAGCAGCTGTATAGTTCACCAGTGTCAAATATGATTGACGTACGACGCCATTTGCAAAAATTTCAAAATTAATTTTGCGCCACCTATTATGTAGAGTAGTGCCCGCTCGTTTTAGAATAAAAATATTTAATTGGCATGAACACTTCTGTTATGCGTTTGACCGAGCTCCTCCTCTTATTTATGGTGTGCGTCTTGATATTGTTCCACAAATAGAGGGTCCTACAATTTTAAGCCAACACCAAACGGCAATGGTTTTTTATGAGAAGTTTTTTCATGGCAGAAATACTGTTGGAGGTTTGCCATAGCCTTCCGAGGGGCGACCGCTATTAGAAAAACTTTCTATCATTTTGCTGTTTGATGCACGGAGATTCGAACCTAGACTCGTTTAAGTGTCCCAATTTGAGAATCCGTTAAATGGAATAAAATGCCTAACCCCTTTAAACTTAAGCAATATACCAAAATACAATGGACTACAAAACTGCATACTCAGGTTTATTCTAAAAATTCCGGCTAAAAAGCTTACAATTTTGATGAAAATTTGTGAATTTTTAGGCCCCTTCTATTCGCTATTTCACCGCTCGCTATCTCTATATTCGATTAACTTAACGAAAAATTTGCATATGAAAACAACAACAAAGTGATCGAGTAAGATTCGCCGCTAGTGAGTATGGCTATAGCTCATTAGACGCACTGCCTTACGAACACATGTCATTTTAGCCAGCTCTCTTCCCGCATTGCCGACATACATATGTTCATTTGAACCAGTTGCTTCCTCTATTCGCCACTTGCTAAGGCATGGCGAAAAGAAGAGGCCCTTTATATATTTTAGTAGGTATATTATTTTAGGCAGTTGAGGAATTTGTAATATCCTGTAGACCTGCTACAACTACTCATTTTGTGTACATACGTACATATGTTGTAATACTTGATGGCAATAAAAATTGGCTATTCGTCTACATTCAATCGTTCATATCCCGAATAAGAATGCATTGCTGATGAACTGTTGCACAGACGTTTTCTTATACTGATCTCGAGTTCTTAGCAAAACACAAACATTTCGCTTTCTGATAAAAAATAAGTAAAAGCACGATTGATATACTTGGACAATAGTGGTGCATCTTGGGGGCTTCGAATCCACCATTTGTTCACGCTGCACCTTCGTGATGGATTGACTAATCAACTGGATTTTCCACCATAAAACCATTTTATTAAATGGCCTTGACGTATTAGAGAGCTTCCACTTCGCAATGCTCCTTAAATCTTCAATAGAACTGAGGTCTGTGCTCTGGGAGAACCATTCCAGCACGCAAATACCTTCATCACGTAAACTTTTTTTTTGTCACGGCAGCCGAGTGCTTATGATCGTTATTCTGTTCGAAGCGCCAAATTATCAGCTACTACTCTGTCGTTTAAGACTGCATGGCATTTTGCAAATTTTCCTTGGGGAAATGTTTGGTATAATGCCGCACACTTTAAAAAAAGGAAAGAGGGGTGTGTCACCATTCAAAACAGAAATTTGCACTTTCCGGAGCCTTTTAGTTTTAAAGTAATTTGTTAAAGTTGTGCAAATTATCGAAAGGAACAAAGTTCAGGTTTCTTTGAATTTTACATAGACAATGGCTGGAATAGAATGGTGTTTGTAAATCAGCAGTACTTTTGCGTAGAACTCCTTTCTGCGTCGGCGGCCTTCGCCAGCCACTTGCCAGAAATGAAATGAAATGAAATCATATGAAATATGCAATATATTCGCAAAACGTATGGCAATGTTTTCGTAATATTGCTGAGTAATGAGATGACATTTTTTTTCGAGAAAGGAAAACTTTATCACTTTTTTCTGTCATTTCCAAAATATCACCAAATAAATCAGATAGTTGAGTTCCTATGGAAAAGCCATCAAGGTGAATTGTTAAACTAATAAATAGCAGCTCATGTTAAGCCAGCTAGTTACTTATGTACAGATGTGAGTAAATATGTTAAGATTTTCGGCGAGACTGGCAAATCTTGTCAGTGGAAATTTGAGATCTCCCCTTAACATTTTTGTTTTAGCACATCTTTTTAACATAATCTATGGGAGGTATGGGAGCTGCCGTCGTAGCCGAATGGCTTGGTGCATGACTACCATTCGGGAGTGCGTAGGTTCGAATTTTCGTGCATAAACGGGCAAAATGATAGAATTACTTTTGCTAATAGCGGTCGCCCCTCGATATGCAATGGCAAATCTCCGAGTGCATTGTCATGAAAAAGCTCCTAAAAACCGTTCGTCGTTCGGAGTCGTCGTAAAGCTGTAGGTCCCTCTATTTGTGGAGCAACATCAAGACGCACAAATAGGAGGAGCTCGGCCAAATACCTAACAGATGTGTACGCGTCAGTTATTTATATTATTTTTATGGGAGGTATAGATGCGGAGTAAAAATACTAACGCCTATTCCAAAGTTAATTGTCGTGTATATACATACATACATATGTATGTATGGATATACGCATGTACCTACATAAACACATATTTGAACGCACAAGGTGGCCCAAAATTAATCCCCCATTTTGATTTTTAAATACTTTTTTTTACTAAAAAAAAAGGATTTAGAGGGATGATAATCTTTTTTTACCTTTGCAAAAATTGTAAATCTTCACATTTGGTGATTTTAATTTTGTGCCACCGTGTATGTACGTGTGCATGCTTATTTACTAATGAAAACAATTATAAATAAATATGTACATACATACATACATACATACATACTTACGTATATCATAAGCACTAATAAAACCAAAGTTATGCACTTAAATACTATTTTTACATTACCCATAGTGGATTAATCATTTTGTATTCCCCGAAACACAATCACAGCAACAAAAATTCTATAAATACACACATCCGCACATTTCAAACGCTAATCAATTCACATGTGTGTTTGTTCGCTTGCCAAACTCAAAGCTTAGTTACGGAGCGCATTTTGCTACTGATCCTCTCACATTATCTGCTTCCGATTCCAATTGCCCTTCACCTGTTGTTGAGCTTCTCACTCTTCGTTGCTTTCTTGACCTTGTCTACTCTGCATTGCTCAATGTACATATGTATGTATACTCGTACATCTTGATTTTTCGCCAATAATTTCCAAAATCTTATAAGTAAAATATTAATTCACCTTAGAACCTCGTTAATATTTATAGAAGCAAGTGAACATTGTAATTTAAATCTTAAATCTTGTGCAAGCAGATGTTGTGAAATGACTTTCGTAATAAATTAATGTGCATGTGTATTGAAATTGTAATTACAAATACATAGACAAATACTTCAAGTGATAGCTTTGAAGTGAAGAAGTGAAAAGTGGAAGCTGACAGTTTTAAATACACAACTAAAATCGCTTTAATGCGGAAAGAAAATTGGATAATGTCCTCGGCGGCTCATTGTGGAGACATCGATTCTTTAAACTATGAAGAACTTAACGTCATCGGCACAGGTAATGTTCGATATTTAAAATCATTTTTGTTTTTGTAATAAATACTGCATGCGATGTACGATGAAAATTAGAATAGTATTACCACAAGCCTTCAAAATTTGAACTTGTTTTCAGTTATCAGAACAGTTGAGGGATTGATTTTTGAGTATTTTGTATATTACGCGCTGAATACGAGACTGGCATCTATCACGCCAGGAGTTTGAAAATTTTAAGTCATATCTCCCAAAAATTGGTATTTTGGCCATTATTGTGATTTTTTTGTTTTTGCAGACAAAGTTTTTTTTGTTTTAATTTCCCAATTTTAAAAAGTGGTAAGCTTGTTGAAAAAGTTATGAATATTTGAATTTGTTGGCAGTGAGCCATTTCATTTCTCAAACCATTTTACAATAAAAGTTATTTATTATTTATTACCCCTTCTTAAGTATGAGCGAGCACATTTAAGCCTGAATATGTTTGATAAATGGTTATAAATGATACCGGTTTTGAAAGTTAAAAGAAAACTTTTCATCTCCGAAAAAATTCACAAAATATGCCAAATATTTGACCCACAATTACGGTTCTTTTAAGTGACACTCGAATCAATTTGAATTCCTCAATTGAAAATCTCGATATTTTCGAAATGTGCGTTGTGCAATTTGATAGTTTCGTGAGAAGTTTAGAAAGCATACTTTGATTTTACAAAATGTGCTCCGCGTATGAGAAACGATTTGAAGCAGTGTTCCTATGTACATATGTACACACCCTAAAAGTCCAAAAATGTCACGTGCATCTGCAGCAAAATATTTGATGAAGTCGAAGACGTTGATAAATAAGTGGAGTCCCGGACAAGGCAAAAAAAAAACTCTCCAAAGCAAGATCAGATCGTTGATTTGTTTGCGAAAAAGCCGAATTTAGCTCTCTCATTTTCACATATTGAAAAAAGACTTGCATGGGCTAAGCAAAATTCAGAACGGAATTGGACAAGCGTAATATTCATGGATGAATCTTCCTTCTGGGCGAATAGTTGCATATGTACGTCGGTGCTTGTTTACTGCTGGTGATCGAACACTTCAATAAGCTGCCCAAATAATCCAGGGCTACATCTCTACAAAAAAGGATTTGGCCGTTTATTTGTGTTTACCACCGATTTGAAAAAAAGCACTATTACTGTCAGCTGCGAAGAAGTTTGGAGAACTAGCTAACCTGGGATTTTACAAGAAGACAACGATCCCAAGCATCGAAGTCTCAGGTGTATAGGAAATACATAGTAAAATTGGATTGAAATGTTATGTTCGCCTATGCTATTGAAAATGTTAAAGGAAAACAAATATGGACGCTCAAATAGTAATCAAGGCAAATTCGGCTGATTCAAAACACAAACTATAACTCGAAGATGTGAAGTTGTTGTTGTAGCAGCAAAAAGATTCCATATATGAGGAATGCTGCTGAAGTGACAGTCCTTGGCCGGATATAAATCCCCGGTCATTCCGGTAACGTAGAACCGACTGTCGTGGGAACGCGAAGATGTGAAGCCATTATGGCTAATGGTGGTGATTAGACATTTTATTGAATATATTGCATATAATAAATATTAGCAGCCCATACAATGCGGATTGTTAGAATCGAATTGGTCCAATATTTTCTATATTAAGTTATGGCGGTCACACTTCTATTAGACAGACTGTGAATATCGCCACTAACGTTCTTTTTTTAACTAGCGACTTGAGGACCTTGTTACTATTCTAACCCCTAGTATAGATAGCAGTTGTATGCCACATGAAGCAGAGTAAATTATTGAAAGTATCAACTAATTGGTGTGTCACCGACTTTATTTCCGGTTGTAGTTTGACCTCTTTGGTTCAGGTGGTAAAGAGGGGTGCCGTGGATGTAGTTGGGAAAAGCGATAGGTTTCTCCCAGGGAAAAAGCAAGAAATTTCGGTGAGGTAACTGTTTACCTTTGAGCACAGGTCATCTAAGTTATTGCAGGATGGCAATATCATTTTGATTAGGTTAGGTTATACTGTCTGGCCGAAGCCACGCAGAGACCATTTTCGCTCATAACGATACCAGAACAGAGTCCTTTTTTAGAAAATATGCACCATTCAAGATGCGCACGCTATTCGCGAATTTTAGGAGTCGGTCAAGCTCTAGTTTAGGGATACATTCTAGTCTTTCAAAACTGAAAGCAGGCAGGTAGCATAGAAGATGGTCCAGGTTTTATCTTGTACCCGGCTCATTACCTGCAAGCATCGTTAAGAATTAGATTTAGCTTCTAGGGTATCGTTTTGACTAAGAACCCAGTTTATATGCGTTTTTAATTATTGCTTATTGCTCCTTTTTGGTAATTCATTATGAATATATTTCCTTGTTTTATTTGTCCTCTGGAAATGCCCTCTCTCACTGAAAATGCACAGCACTTTAACAGAAGGTTAAAAAAATCGGGGAAGGACTTAATAAATATTTTTAGTATTACAAAATCTTCTCTCCACAACTGTAAATCAATTTTGTATATTATTATAATTTTGTATACCCTACACATTTCTGTCGTTGTCGTTTGTAAAGGGTGATCAATTTAGCACCTTTTAAATTGAAATAAAACAACGAAAATTCCAATGCATTGGGCAGTCTTTATTATTTTTGTGATTTTTTATACCTGACATTTATTTTTTTAAGATAGTCCCTTTCAAATTCAATTTTGAATGACTCGTTGGAGGACTGCGGTCGGTATCTCGTGAATAACTTTAGTAATGTTGGCTTCTAATGCCTCAATCGAAGTTGGTTTATCCACAAAGGAGTGATATCATACGATAGTGGTGGCCAATCCAGTGGTCCGAGGTGAGACATGAATTGCTCCCCGAAAAAAGGCGCAGTAAACCCATTGTTTCACGGGCTATATGGCTGCATGGCAAGTAGCGCCGTCAGTTGGAACGTTAGAACCAAATGTGGTGGAGATCACGTGCTTAAATTTCCGGCATCAAAAGGTCGTTTATCCTCTTTCAAAAAATGATGATTCCTCCAGCCCATAGGCCGCACCAAACGGTTATTTCCAATGGATGTAATGGCTGTTCTTGAATGGCTTCGGGTTGTTCTTTACCCAAATATGACAATTATGCTTAATGGGCCAAAAATGGGCATCATCGCTGAACATCATAACTTGGCCTGAGCGCGCGCGATGGACATTTTTCAAAGAGCGTCGATTTTCGTAATACAATTTCACGATTTTTAAACGTTGTTGAGCCTTAGGTCTTTCCTTGATGAAATGTCAATGAATGCTGAAAAAAAATTATGTATTTAGTTTGACAGTAGTCACGCGTGATCTGTCGAAAATACCCTATTCGAAAAAGTATCTCTTATCTGATCACCCTTTATAACTTAGAACGAAGATTGATACGTCACAGGCCACAATTTTGTTTTTTTATTGTTGTTAGTGGTAGTGCATATTAAATTGCCATATGAGTAAAAGTAAACTTTAGTAGTAGTGTAAAGTGGGCATCTATGGTAGATCTCAATCAATTCCAGGGTTAGGGATCAGAATTTTTGTTCTAGCAAAATATAGGTCACCCTCACATGCTGTGATATAAGTACATTTGCCTGTACTTATACATGCACACACCGAAAATAAAACAAAGTTAACAAAGTACATATCAAAGTAAAATGGGTAAGTGCCATAATATTTAGACCTGCTATACTTTTGATGTCAGTTGGTGAAAGTCAAAGCAAAAAAAGTCTATCGCAAAATACCTATGTATATATGTAAGTGTGTGTGTATGTATAAACAAATTTCGTGCATGCTCGTGTTGGCATTTTGTTACTATGTATGTATGTCTGCCTCTCCTTCGTTTGCTTTTCAACAGCGCGTATCCCACACCTCTCAGCATTTTTGCAAAAGGTGTTCGCTAATTTTAAAGACGTTTCTTGTTTGGCTCGCTAGACGTGGAATTCATAACGCATTCTCACCGACCTGTTAACTGTGTTGGCCTAAAAATCTCCAAGTGATGTCACTGTGTTCGGGGGAAGGTAAATCATTTACTTTAATTCATTAAAATTTAATTTAATAAATAACTTTAGAAATGTCCACTCGCTCGGTCTCAGGGCTTATTAAAATTTTTGTGCGGACATAGATAGGTATGTGTGTAGGTATGTGTAGATACATATAAATTCATGTGTTTCTATATCATTTATACAAAAGCATTAAAATGACAATATAACAAACGATAATCAGAACAGAGCTGATGGCCTCGGTAGCCAATGCTCTAATAAATATTTTACTATTGGTATTCATACCACTATCAAAATTATAATAATATACATGTACTTTTACGTTTGTATAGAAGTAACACGAATATTAATATCTGAATCATATACATTAAGTGTTTTTAACTTTGAAATACATATTATACAATATTAGGACAGCTATCCGCTGGCTGTAAAGAAATGGGACTGACTGACAGTACGTAAGCTTACATATTTGCCCACTGTTTATATGTATGGAGACGCTCTTTACAATATGTGCATTTATTGATATTCGAGTATACAATTAAAAGATATAAGAATTAAAATAAAAAATATAGAGTTTTCGAATTTTTGGCTACCTTTCACTAAAATTCGCAGACTATTGGATTAAGTACGCTCTGGAGATCGCTTAATTCTAGTACGTACACATATAAGTACATATGTATATATACGGCTGTCAACATGGAACTAATTTCATAGATAGCAGCGTAACTTTTTTTTGAGAGTTCATATCGGCAAAAATTGCATAATTTTGGGTGTAGCTGTTCAAAAATTAAGTCTGTTCGACTTTTAAATCCTTACGTGATCTGAGTTCAGACCGGCGTAAGCCAGGTTGATTTCTATCTTTAATGAATTAATTAAAATAAACTGTTTTTTAATAAGAGGTGTTATTTTGATATTCAAAGAAAAATGCTATTTTTTTAATAAAAATGATCGCATTTATTATAAAGGTGAAGGTATGCCGTTAGTAGTGGAAAATAACATCACACAAATGACCACCACGACCACGCGTACAGGGCAATATCCTTTTCATGAAATTTCCCATAACCGAATTACAAAGTGGCTGCCCTATGTCCTCGATAGGCTCACGAATTCCATCTTTGAGTCTTGAATCGACCCTAGGCTATTGGCGTAGACCATCTCTTTCACGTGGCCCCAAAGAAAAAAGTCACAACGTGTTAAATCACAAGATCTCGGTGGCCAATTATGATCACCTCTTCGAGAGATAACACGGTCCGGAAACTTTTCTCGTAAAGGTCAATGGTTTCATTGCTTGTGTGGTACGAAGCGCCGTCTTGTTGCAAATAAACTTTGTCCAGATCAATACCATCCAATTCCGGCCATAAAAAATCGTTAATCATCTCTCGATAGCGCAATCCATTCACCTGTAACACCTGTTATTGGCAAACCCTCAAAATTGATAGCAAATGGACACCAATATTTATGTGGAAATAATGCAAAATGTTATCTTGCCGCATTGCATACAGGAAATGCCAAAAAAATGGGTCTACCAGCTGGATAATGATTCTAAACACACGTGTCGGAAAGCCAAAGATTGCTTTCGCGCAAATAAAATTGGAATGGCCAGCTCAGTCCGCCGACCCCACTCGACCTCAATCCTAGAGAAAATCTGTGGAAGGACTTAGAAAGAGCTGCACACAATGTCAAACCTAGTAACGATCGACAGCTTTGGGATATTGATAAAGATGCGTAGGCGAAGATTCCGATGCAGCGATATGAGCAATCGGTGCATTCATTGCTCCGCCGTTGTGCTGCCGTAACAAAAAAAAATGGAAAATTCAACTAAATATTAGGTACAACTTTATATCTGCAAATTTCGTCGATGTGGTTTTTCCTAAATTTTTTTATAAACTTAGTCAGAATGCGTTAATTATATGGCCACTGTTATTTTAGTGTTAAGCCTGCATTTCTATCTTTTATTATAAAAAGTATTGTTTTTCGTCATAGAATTGATTTAAATATGTGTTCAATTAAAAAATAGAATATTTCAAAATAATAATAAAAACTTTCTATGATGTGATTACAATTTTTTGGAAAATATCTAATATTTATTTGGTACTGCTATTTTCGTACTCGTAACTGCATGTAGGTATCCTGTACCTGAGTTCAAAATCATAGGAGCCCCACAATTTACCAATTTTTAGCAATTTTTTTAATTTTAATTTTTTTTCTATGTTTTTATAAAAGTATAGTGCATTCTACAACAAAATCTATATCACTAAAAGCACACAAATTAAGCAAATTAAAAAAAAAATACCTAAAAATTCCATCTTTTCATTCAAAATTTTGGGTGCGTAGTTATATAGCCCATTGGCATATTTTATGGGCCGTATTAGTATACCAAAGTTCCAGTTTCAAGTGATCTCAAAAGTCTCGTTGATTTTTTACAATTTTTTTCATTGAGGCGTTGATCATTTTTGCCACATAAAAGACTACCGAAAATGTGCTTTAATGACGGAAAATTCTCAGCATCGTTCGGAAAAGAGACTGCAAAATCAATGCTATTTTTGAGCGACTTCAAACCAACACTTCATTGCACCGAAATGGAATGAGCTACTAATTTGTATGCCCACAAGTTTTCTAAAGATTCTAATCAAAAAGTTGGAAATTTCATAATTTTTTTCTTTTAATTTGCTTAATTTTTGTGATTTTTCCCTAAAATGATGAGCTTTACATAGTTTATAGCTTTACTATATATGCTTCCAAATTATGGAAATTTACTTTGAAAAAACAAAAAATTAATGTTGTTGTTGTTGTAGCAGTAATGCAAGCCCTGTCAGTGTAGCGTATATACTGTTCACTAGACAGAGCTAGTTTACTGGGGCGGCAGCCCTTGGTCTCGGAAAAACCCGAATCATTCCGGTAACGTAGAACCGGCTGCCATGGGAATGAAAAAAAAATGTATCTGTTTGCGAAGTGCATAGAGCCCTGGCGGCATCATCGGCTCTTTTTCCTTTCAAATTAGGAAGAAGCTGCCGTTAACAATCGATTTATTAGACTTTAGTCTATAGCTAAATTTTTGAGAATTCGATAACAATCGCTAAGAGAAAAAATTATGCCTCAGCACACTTTTCCTACGTTACCTTGCTTTCAATTACAAGAAAAAATTGATCCAGTAAAGCATCTTCCTCTTAAAATGTAATGTGACTTTGCGCTCTCAAATTTTTTGTATATGAAAACATCAGAGCACAACTGATGTTAGTTCACCACTTTGTAGAAGCCAGCAGTTAATAAGAGAAACAGTTGATTCTGTTTTTGCATATTCCTTTTCTTTATTGTTTTCATAATAATTTTTATAAGTACATATTAATTTGTTTTATTTGGTTTTTGATAGCACTTATCAAAAGAATATTAAACACATACACTAAGTATGTATGTATGCGGCTATATCCACTAATACAGATACATATACTCGTATACATACATATGTTTTTATGCATTACTACAAATTTGTGAATATACTATATGTACATACATAGGTATATACTCGGGACCCACTAAAGGAAATGAAATTAAAAATTATATAGTGTCGATCCATTTATGTCCAAAAGATGACTGACGTACGACGTCATTTGCAAAAATTATAAATTTTCCGATAGAGTGATTAATTTTGCGCCACTCGAGAAAGCAAAAAAACAGACTTTGAATAAAACCCGACAGACATTTGGTATCTACTGATGAGAACATTTTTGGTAGAGTCAGTAATAAATATGGACGCTTTTTATCAAGGAGCTATGAATAGTTGCAAAGTGGATTTTAATTCCCAATTTCAATTTGAATTTTTATATGATTTGTATTTATAGATTGAATTTTTATTTACATTAATTAAAATTTTTTTTTTTTTGCAAAAATGAATTGTTTTTGTTTTATACACTTATGCTTTATAATACTTATATAATATGGTTTGCATACTTCTTTGCACGGATTTTGGGAAAATATTTAGAGTTTTTCAGCTCACACGATTTTTATAGTTGGAAACTTATATCGTATTTTTCTACACGACTTTTTTCACACATTCCTTACGAACGTATCTACCGTGTAAAAACAGAGTTGGGTGTAATACTTATATGTAGCTATGCCCTTACAATTAAGCCAGCTGGTGGTGCCTCTTCGAAAATCCCTGACGAGAGCCGGATTCTCTTGTGCACGATTGTCAAAAACACTCGTTTAAATGTCGATTTACATTTAAAGTAATAACTAAACTTGTTTACCAGTTGAATCCAACACGCACAAAACCATACGATTTGGTGTGCGATGTTCCCAAGCTCAATTATAGCACTATTGTGATTGATCCGAAGGGTTTTTGCGGTGCTATTTAGCGCGAAAGGCTGGATTTGTGCACTTAACAAGAAGGGCGAGCATAAGCCAATATGTTACAGAATAAGGTGTCCTTAAGAGTTACAGTAAGTAATAATTTGACTGCTTATTACTCAAAAAAAAAAAAGTATTCCCTTTTTACGATTCAGAAAGAGCACCTTTGAGTTTGGCGAACAGAATTCATACTTTGCTGCAGGTGTTTAAGGGGTTACATGGGTTTCGTCGGGTAAAAAAACGCGAATTTTGGCAGACATTTTTCCAAAAAAAAATGATAATTTCGGTCAAATTTGCTTGACATTTTGTTTTTTTTTTAAATAGTTGTAATTGAAAAAAAAACAAAATCCTTCGTTCAAGCACGAGGAAGTTGTATCTCGAACCACCTGTGTAAATTTTCATCAAGATCGGTTGAGTAGTTTTCGAGAACATTTGACAACCGACTTTGAAAACACGGTTCCGAGAAAAACGCGTTTAAAGTTTTGAGTAACAATAAAAGTGGCTTGGAGCGCCCACATTCCGAAGGCTGTATCTCCGAAACTATTATTCGGATCGACTTCAGAATTTAGGATAATATTCTTGAGATGTTGTAGAAATTAATAAGCCAAAAAAAATCGATTTTTTGAACCCACGAAACCCATGTAACCCCTTAAAGCAGCGAAGAACAAAAACAACCGCACTAACCGCCTCTGCACTTACCTCCTTAAACCCACTCATCTAACACCCTTTGTCCTTTGGACCCACCCCGTCGAAACAGCATATTTCCGTGACCTACCTACCACGTTCCCACGACAGTCGAGATAATTTTATTTTAGTTGTCGAAAACTTATTTTGATTATTATTTTGTTTTGTTCTCGACTTATTTAATTTTGTAAGTCAATGGCAGTTTATACCAGTGCTGTCATAGCTGAGTTAAACGAGTTGATGTGATCTTGTACAACTCGTCTACAAAAGAATACGACTTTCCTTAAGAAGTTTATAGTATTGTTAGCTGCATTCTTAAACAACAGTCCTGGAAAAGAGCACAACGTGGTTAAGCAAATTACGTGAAAAGCAACAAATGTGGAATTGTGATGAAAAGTTTGTGGAATTTTTCTAATTTTTGCATAAAGTTTGAAACTCGGATTTATATAGTTTTTGTTACGCAATATGCTTTACTTTTACAAAACAAAAAATAATGAACAGTCAAAAACAAAGAACAGAAAATAGTCAAAACTTTGATGTGTAATCGTTATCGCTGACTGTACATTAGGATGACTCATCATAAAAGAGTTTCCAATTTGCCACAAAAGTTATAAAAATTATTAAATTTTAAGAGCTTTGCCTAAATATTTCGGAGGAATATTAAGACTTACGAGAGCCGGCCCGATTTGAAAACATCTCCAAAAATCGTGTTTTTTTATAAATATTGTAGAATGTAGAAATGGCTTTTAATAGATAATAGACGAGTTAACGCATAAAAGGTCTGGTAAAAATGTTTAAAAATATAATCAACGGAATCTAAATGATGAAATTTTCGATGCTATTTTTGACTTTTTTTTTTGGGATAGGTGTAAAGAAAACTTGAACAACTCAGCGAATTCTGCACCAATTTAAGCTTTTGAGGTATCATTGGAAAGTTATTTGTTCAGATTTTTTTGGAAAATTAACTTGCCGGCCAATTTTTTTCGCTTTTTAGCGAATAGATAAATTCGTTCGTAAAAACAGTAAAAATTTAAATCTATACAACAATAAAATAAAAACAAATACTTCTGTCAAATTAACTGATAGGGCAACCAGTTTGCGGATGTCACCCACTTCTGTATACTCTCCACTATGCGACGGAGGTATTTGCTTCAGAATTTCAGAGTGAAATAAAGTTTGATTTAAGGGGGTATTACATCATGGACGAAGATAAAAAACAATTATTTTTTTTTGCATAAAAAATATCCTTAAACCTTAAAAATCAGAAAATTCATCCACATAAAACATACATAAGTATATTTGGACGTATTTCAATCGAATTAGCTACAAAACTGCAAACCACGAAGCCTTGTAAAAATTCTAATTAAAAAGTGGAAAGTTTTGATGTTCAGTTTTTGAAAATTAAAAAGTTTTTTTATTTATCTGACAAAGTTTAGAGCCTGATTTATAAAGAATTTGTTATACAATGTGTTGCGAATCTTATAAAATATTATTATAAAAAGATGAAGTAACTTCATTATGTGAGTATAATTGTATGTTATTGGCGTTCCCATTTAATTAACAGAGTTTCTGCTTTTTATTATTTATTTAACAATTAATTTTTTTTCTTTCCGCATGTTTTTCGATGTCTTCCCCTTCCAACATTCGCCAATTGTATTCAATTCAAAATAAAATCTATGAATTGCACGAAAATGAAATATTTCAATATTGGGACGAAATTCGGGCAGGTGCCTACGGTACCGTATATCGAGCACGAGATAACCAGTCGGGAAAGATTGTTGCCATCAAAAAAGTTCGCATACCTATAACGGATAATGGAGTGCCAATGTCAACGCTACGCGAAATCGCCTTGCTGAAACATTTAAATGCCTCAGATCATCCGAACATTGTAAAGTAAGTAATTATATGTCATTGGTGTATTTTATTATTATTCTAAGATTTGCTATATGATCGACACTAGCCTTATTTGGACGAAGGCTAGCTTGCTGCCAGTTTCCGCATAGAGTTGGATCTGTTTTTTTAGTACCTTAACTAAAGGGCTTTAAAGTCATTCTGATGGAAACGATTCACTCTCCCAAATGTTCTTGAAAAAGCCACACAATAACTTTGCGGAAGTATTGCTGTCTGTTTTGGGCATTTCCGCCACAAGCCCCTCGGCTCCTGTAGCTTTACCGAATTTCCGACTCGATGAGTTTTGAAAGCTAGCTCGAGTTATTCGTTTTGTTATTTGTAGTTATTGAGAGTTCAAGCTGTGAACTTACGAGATCCATTTGTGATGGCGAGATTTGAAACGTGTACCAAGTAAGAAAGGTATTTTAGAGTAAAGTTTTAAATAATCTTGTTTCGACGGTGAAAGTAAATGTAGCATACCAGCGGATAAAAAGCATCAAACGATAGAAAATCAGTGGGGAGTGAATTTTTGCCATAAAAAGTTGCTGATAAAAGCAATCCCCCTTTGGAAAGCCAGAATGGGTAAACTTGTGGGCCCTTTATTTGTAAGATAACAAGAATACAGAGAAACTTGGCCTAAATATCTATAGAAAACTCTATGGTGACTTTGTTATTTTACACTCCAGTTAAAAAACTTCCTGTACTCCATTATATTTCCCCGACTCGCTTACTTTGAAAGGCATATTTAAATAAAGTGGGCGTAAATGCGTCGCTTGTTCGATGCTAGAGTGACATTAGAAAATATCGGCATTATTCTTGGGCCTCGAGGTCATAAAGAATAACCAAATACACAAATCTGTAGGCAACGCAGCACAAAAAAGACCTGTATAAATGAAACACTAATATCCAAGTATGTACGTCCCCATATGTGCAAAAGCATACATATTTTTGCAAAAACAGACAGTCACTCGCTACTTAACCAAACGTATATTAACTCATACAACTATCAGTTTGTATTCAATGCCTAAGCCACTTATACACAAAGTAACAGAAATCAGCTGTGCGTCACCTGCCTGTCTTTCTATCCACCATTACCAAATTATAATACTTAGATAGCAGAAGCAAAACGAGTATGGTCGCAGATCTACTGCTGTTTGATTAGGGAAGCTTCGTCGTCATGTGTTTCTCTTCGCATAAATCAGCTGTTAGCTCGACCACATACATATATGTGTTGATACAAGTAAATATACTCGGCCGCCACGCAATGTGCAAAAGGAGAATTCGCAAGCTTAACAATTCACCACTGCCTGAATGTTTAGCGTTCTCTTTATTAAGGGGTATTGATATCGCACTCTTCGAGAGAGTATATAAACACATCTCTCTCACACAAATTTTTGCCATTTTGATCAGATACATGTGTTGGTCGGCTGAAATCACTCACATCTCGAGTTTGGTTTGTGTTAATTGAGTGGTCGCATGGCTTCTGTCGCTCGTGTCGTTTGTGTGTATCAAATGATTTGACAGCCTATTGTCGTTGCCAGACAACCCAAGTAAAATTAAAAACTATTAGATTTATGGAAAGGAATCGATATACAAATGCATTTACTATGTATGTATCGGTAGCTAAACATGATGCAACTCCAAATTCATATTTTCAAAACACAAAACAAAAATGATTCTTAATGATTGTATATGTATATGTAAAATCGATCTTTTTGCAGAGATATCCAAAAGCATATAAGATATTTTTTAATGCATATGAATGTATTTACGAAAATATAATATATCAAAAATTTTTTTCCTAATCCCGGGCATACTCGACATGAACGCTTAGAGGATTAAGTGCGAATTAACAAATTATGTCAGTCGGTTCTACGTTACCGGCATGACCCGGATTTATACTCAGCCAAGGACTGTCACTAAAGCAGCATTCCCCAAACATTGAGAAGGAATATTGCTGCTGTTACAACAACAACAAATTATGATGGCAAATATATACAAACATGTAATTATTATTTTGCCATTGTAATTTGCAAACTGATGCCAGGTTATTCGCACTCATTGTACAGATCCATAAGTAAAATCACTCTCAGCTGGTTGTCAAGAAAAGCCCTCAGCTGAGGTCACCTGATTCCAAAACAAATGATTATATATAAAATTATTAAATTTCATAGAAAATCGAAAAATTGTCATACAAATTTAGATATTTCGCAATAAAAATATTTTTATTGTCCATTTTCCGCGTATTGGATTCGCCAAATATGGGATTCACCGTGCGCGTTGGCTGAACTATTATCAGGAAATTCAGTGGCCATGCTTACTATATAATGTCAAAATAACGGAAATTTTCGTTTTTTGCTTAACTTTAAATTTCATAGCAAATGCAATTTCCTTTTTCGGCATGACGCACATATAGTACGACATTAACTAAAAAATGAACTTTTGAAATTGACGCATATACATATTATCACTTAACAGGCTAAAGGTGGTGGCACTAGACCAACAACACTGTTCTGTACGTTTGATTGTCAAAGCAAATTATTGAGAAACTAGAAAACAAATAATGAATTCGCCTTGTTTCATTCTGAGTTGACAGCCACATGGACACTTCGAAAGAAAAAAACAACTCAGCTAATTTACCAACACAACTAGGTACCTGTCACAAGAATAGGAAGAGTATTTTTACCTGTAATTTTGTACAATGTTCGAACTTAATTTTGCCAATATATAAGTATTTTATGGTATGCCTTTTTTGAACACCGTCTTTACTTTTATTTTATTTACATATTTATATTTGTACATTATCTCATCTAATTGCTTTCACATTTTTTTTTTCAGACTATTTGAGGTGTGTCAAGTTCTTGAGAGAGAAGATCAGCTGATGGTCCTTTTAGTTTTTGAACACTTGGAGCAAGATCTTTCAGATTTGATCGACAGGCTACCAAAATCCGGCATGCCACCAGTAACAATACAGGTACACTTATGCCCCTAGAATAGATTATATCCTTAACAGATTATGTGTACGAGTAATTTTAAAACAATTTGACTGTAATTAGGTTCTTAATTCTGCTCAATGAAATCTCTATAGTTATAGATAAAAATTTAAATTAAATATTATTAATTAAATAAAATTAAAATAAATAATAAATAAAGAAAAAACGGACTGAATTTACAATTCTCATATAATCACCATTAATTTAATTCGTACTCATCAAACATTAAATAAATATATATATATACATATAATATAATTATATATTTTTTTTTTGTTTTTGTTATAAAAATATAGTTCACACCACAACCAGAATCCTCAAACTTTATACAAAACTTCAAAATTTCAACAGAATTCTCAACTTTTAACGAGAATTTTTCTGGGCCCGCAGTTTTATTGCATATTGAATTTTAGTACAACAAAGTAAGTGCAAGTTTCGAGAGATTGCAAAATACCATTGATTTTTGACAATCTGCTTTCCTTGAGGCTTAACTCCTTTCTTCCATACAAAGTGCATCAAAATTTCTAACTTTTTATGCAAATTTTTTATAAAAATTCAATTTAAGCAATTTTATATCCCATTCAATATTATTGTACATATATATATAATTGGCTCGTACACCTTTTTTTTTTTGTGTGTTTGGCCGAGCTCCTCCTCCTATTTGTGGTGTGCGTCTTGATGTTGTTCCACAAATGGTGGGATCTACAGTTTCAAGCCGACTCCGAATGGCAGATATTTTTTATGAGGAGCTTTTTCATGGCAGAAATGCACTCGGAGGTTTGTCATTGCCTGTTGAGCGGCGACCGCTATTAAAACAACTTTTTCTTCATTTTGGTCTTTCACCGAGATTCGAACCTACGTTCTCTCTGAATTCCGAATGTTAGTCACGCACCAACCCATTCGGCTATTGCGGGCGCCTATTCATTATTAGTATAATAAAATATTCGAATAAAAGTTGAAAATTTTGATGACATTTTTTTAAATTTGTTAAATTTTTGGGAATTTTATAAAAAGTTTCGAGCTTTAAGTCATATAGTTTTAGTTGCAGTAGCACCCTTCTTTTATTAAAACTAAAAAAAAAACTGAAATACAAAAAATAGTTAAAACGTGGCAATTCATTGCGCTCCTATTATTTTGAACTCGGGTATATGTATGCAAAATTAAAATTGATTACAGACATAGAAAACTTGAACAGTTTTAGAAATAGTACGAGTATTATACTTTTTCAAAAAAAAATTGGAGTGTTCACGTTTGGCCATCATTGATTTAAGGGGGCAGATACCATACTTGTAAACGGCCATATTTTCCCTGATTTTCATTAAAATGAAGAAGTCAATATATTTTTTCAAAATTGGCATACAGTTTATTTTTACATTAAAATAATATAAAAATATTTTTTTTTTATTTTAATCATTTAAAATGGCGGAACACACTTGATGTTGGTGTGCTGCCCTTGGATTTTCCGAGCCCCACAATCTACAGTTTTGTTTGTTGACAAAACATTTAAATGGAAATGCGCTTCATCCGACATATGCCGATATTTACGATTGGTTAAAACAATTGATCGTTGACAAGAATAGAAAAACTCAATAATTTTAACGGGTTGAGTTGTACTGTAGCGAACCGTAATAAATTTCCAACAATTCAATTATAACGTAGAAAAAGAGAAAAATAAATGTGTCAAAAAATAAAAAAGTGATTTGTGCTTAACATTAGTCAGAATTAGAATAAAATGCTTAAAAAAATGAATTTTGGGACGAATTTTTCTACTATTTTTGCTTCGACAACATTATTTTTTCGAAAAATTTTCGAAAACTTGAAACACATAGAAAGTAATATCATAAAAACGATGTGTGCAAAATTTCAGGGAGATCAGTCAATAACTTTTCGAGTTATCGTGTACGCTAATTCGAAAAATATAGTTTTGAGAAAAACACGTCTAAAGTTTGAATGCAACATAACTATACCTCTCCCAGCGCTCGAACGCAAATAATAGAGTCGTCACGTTTGACGATTTATAATATAAGAAATACTTAAATTTACGTTCTACAATTTTTTTTGACATATTCTTAAAGGATTATATTAACATTTTATGAAAAAAATTTTTTTTTCGAAATTTTACAGGTATCTGTCCCATTAAATTGCCCCAAGACGAAATTATACATTTTTTTTTTCAAGTAGTCTATTTCTAAGAAAGAACTATAGCATATTTACACACAATTAAAGAAAAGTACTCTAATGCGAAGTTAATGAAATTATTAATTATACCTTAAACCTTTTCTATTTTTTGCAATCTAGCGCTTATCTCGGGAGCTATTAACGGGAGTAGATTTTCTACACTCGCATCGAATCATTCACCGTGACTTAAAACCGCAAAATTTGCTAATCTCATCCCAAGGTCATTTGAAAATTGCGGATTTCGGATTAGCTAAAACATACGATTTCGAAATGAAACTAACCTCCGTAGTGGTGACACTTTGGTATCGTGCGCCTGAAGTGCTACTGGCGCAATCGTACAATAGTTCAGTTGACATTTGGAGTGTTGCTTGTATTATAGCTGAGATGTTTGCGCGCAAAGCACTCTTCCCGGGCACATCAGAAGCCAATCAACTGGATCGTGTTTTTGAGTAAGTATTATTATGTAAATGCTCTAGATTTTAGTAGTAATTGAAAAAAATGCAGACTGTCGTCAATTAGAAATTTGTATATGTTCGTATTTTTTGTTGTTAACTGCGGTTTCGATAACTGGGCACTATTTCATTATAAATATCTTTAACTAGTTCTAAATTTAAGCTTTTACTATATAATTAACTCGTTGCAGACTAACCGGGCGTCCCACAGCACAGCAATGGCCACAATCAATATCACTTTCAAGAGAGCATTTTCCTTCGCGACTTCCAAAACAACCTAAAGAGCTGTGCCCTAACTTATGTGAATATGCCAATGATCTGTTAAGTGTAAGTGGAAATTTGAGTTTATTCTGAGAATTTATTTTTCACATTTATTTTCTTTTTCAGCAAATGCTTTCCTTTGACTTCAGGTCACGCCCGTCAGCTTTGGCTTGCTTAGAGCACGAGTACTTCCAACAAGAGCCTATTTAACATTCGCTCCCATTACTATTCGTACTGATTCAATATAAGATTTTTGCTAATTTGTTAAACTTTTCACTAAGCCATTATATAGAATTTAATAATTAGTATTATGTTTATATTAATTATTGTGGTTCGAAGTTTATTTCCGCTATACCAATGATGCGGATGCCTACATATTTATATATAATATTTTTACATTTACCTATATGTTGCATAAGAATTTATGTATGTATGTACATATATGTATTGTATATATTTTGTTTACATAAAAAATTCAGTCTTGTTGAAAATGTGATGTGTCAAAAGAAAGCATAAGTTCATATTACAAGAACAAGCCTACATCCATACCTACACACGAGTACATAGCTTCAATTCGTACATACGGATATATAAACGTACATATATTCGTTTAATGTGTGAAATGTGTTTATGAAAATTGTTCAATATTTATTAGATATTCGAAAAGTCTAATTAAGAAATATTTAATAGGAGTTATTTATTTACTTATGAGGAAAATTGCACATAAATTATATAGTATGACAATGAAACTGTACAGTGCCGAAGAAAGTGTGAGTCAAAAATATATTTCGCCTTAAGATTTGTTCTAAATACATATATACCATAATATTCTTGAAATTATAAACCAAAGTGTAAAAAACTTTACTTTGTTTGATTCATAATAAAATGTTTGAGTAATTTGAGTGCGCTGAATCCAAAAAAAAAAATGTTTTTATTTTTCAATAAAAAATATGTGTAATTTAAGCCGTTTTCCAAATGGATTGAAATGAATATTTCTTCTAGGCCTACATACACATATACATATGTATTCTAGCCTCTATGTGGCTGTCTTGAAAAATTGTTATTCTGAAGGCCGTGGATAGTTGAACCAGAGTATGTTAATGAAATTCTGTGGTAGAACTCGCCACAATAACTCGTCCTCTTATTTCATATATCACAAGAAGCGCAACCAGATTTTTGAATTTAGCTGGATTTGAATTTTTAATCTTATTTTACATTCAAATGCCTTCAAAATCTGATCAACGTTTCAAATTTCTAGACCTGTTAGATCCTCAGGAATTTAGTCGAAACAGCTCAAACCTACTGGCTGCTGTTATCAGTCAAAACAAGTGACAGACTAATCGCTATGGGTGTGGTTTTAATACAGTGGAGAAAATACTGAAGGAGTGGCCAACATCAGACCGTTAACCGGCTCTTTACTATTTTGAAGGAATCAGCTGATTTGCTGACGTAACAGGGAATATGACAAGGGTTTGTTTACGACAGAAGTCATGAAAAACTGAGATTGTGTTGGTAATAGAAGAAATCGTCGTAGCCACTGCCCAGCTACCACGTTCTAGTTTGAACAACGACTGATTAAAAGAACGTAAGAAAGAACGTATTACAAAGATGATAAATTTCATAAACCGCAAGGATGATAGATTACCACGTTATAAAAAATGTTGAGAGTAATTTCCGCTGCCACGTTACTGGGTACTCGACAGCAGAATTTTGCCCGCTTATTTCATACGGATTCGCGTAATTGTCCAATTAGTCGTTGTTCAGACGGCAACGATGTAATATGAATGTTGGGTGTGTTGATTTTTTCGTATGTTACTAATACAATCTCGGGTTTTTTCGTAAACAAACCTCTGTGATGGTGCCGGTTACGTCAGTCAATCAGCTGATTCCTTCGAAATCGCTGAGAGACGGTTAACGGTATAAGGTTGGTCAAATATGAAATTTCAGCTATCTGACGCGTGTTGTGTTATGTTATGTAAATATTTATGTTAACGTAAGTATTATTGTTTATTTTATATTATACCCTGCGTTCAATAATCATAGCAGAGGGACTTACTGACAAGATTTTCATTTGATTTTAATTTGTTTTTTTTTTCAAGATTTCATACCTTTATTTAGAAATTAAAAAAAAAATGATTGACATTATTTAATTATGGAGGGCGTACTTCCACAAGTAGTGAGTTCAGTGGAAGTCACCGCTAATATGAAGACTCCGTTCCATGACGGCGTGCGGATATTAATAGCGTCTATTGCATGTTTTTGTTGTTGTTTTGGCAGCATAAACATTCCCCGTGCATATACGAGGAATGCTGCTGAAGTGACAGTCCTTGGCCGAATATAAATCCGGGTCGTTCCGGTTACGTAGAACCGACTGTCGTGGAAACGCATGCTCTGTTGTAATGGCTCTTGGGAACTACTACTTTACATTGACTTTATTGAAATCTACCAGGCAGTTTTTAAGTTACAGTGATCAACAGTTCAAAAAACATAGTTCTGAGAAAAACACATTTAGTTTTGCTATCGATTTATGAACGCCCGAGCGCCCTTTGTTAATTGTTGAATAACTCGAAAAGTATTTGTCGCATTCACTTCAAATTTTCACACAATATTTTTAAGATATTAGACTATATTTAAGAAAATGCAAAAACAAAAAATCCAATTTTTTGAAAATTCTGACTACTCCTAACCCCTTAAAAGAATGTATGGATGGTCGGAGTTTTTCATAATTACCGGCTACAATTGTGTTACTTTCTTCACTGTGTGAACATTTCTTTATGCATCAATTGTGAATGAAAATTGGGAAGGAAAGAAGGTGCAACGCCGATTGTCAAAATATACATATATATATATTATATACTTTGTTATCATATTTGTTAAGAGTGGAAGGAAAATTGCAACGGAAATCAGTTGAGAAAAGCTAATAAGCTGTGCGTGAGAAAAAACCATAACGTGCCTTGCACGCTGAAGCAATTGCTATGGAAACAGAAAATAGTGAGATTGGAGCAGAATCTAGTGCGAAAAATGAGCAGGCGAAGGAAGCTTTGTGCGCAGGAAACGGAAGGGTTTCGAGCGCCACAGTTGCTAGGTATGAAAGTATAAAATTTGATGTACTGCTGTCGACATTCCTGTGCTATAAATGGCTAGTTTTATAGTTGATGGCTACTTCTGATAACGTCAGTCTGTAATTTATTGTCCGCGATAACATTAATGTACTATCGCCTAACCTTTGAATTGTCAGCATTACTCATAACTTTTGTACGTATATATAATGTTACTAGACCGAATGCTGCATCTGGCCATTGGCTATGTATGTTGCTTCCACTTGCCCTCGCCTCGAATCTTGTGCATAAGGATAGATGTACCGAGCAATTTTCAACACAAGCCATCCTCACCATTGCCGTGATTGGTATGAGTCTAGAGTTTCTGGGCTTCATTCTTTATAAGCATTGCAAATCGAATTTACTGCTGAAACTGTTAATTGCATTTGTGCCTGGTTTGATTACCGCCCTGCTGAACAAAATAGTGTTGCGACAGTCATGGAGCTACGGATTATTTTGGGGATTTGTCACCACCTTCTGTTACCAAAACACTTACATGCGCGTCATGCGGCGCCTTCCTGGTTGTTTCAGCTATGGCGAGGCAACTGTGCTAGTACAAGGACTAATGCTGTTTCTTTTAAATATAGTGTTAAAAATTCCTAACATTTTCTTTCTCACTCAAGTTAGGAGTGAATTTGAAGATCTGAATGTTATCATGATGGTTTGTAATTTTCAAATATATCAAATACCATCTATAATTAATCAAGCAATTTTTTCTTCAATTACAGTGTGCACTTTTCTATTTGTTGATTGTCTGCTGCTTGCTAGCTTCTGTCAACACTTTCCAAAAGCCCGTGTACTTTTATCCTCTAATGCTTTTATTGGCCATAGCTGTAACTTGCACTCCAATCACGAAACCAATTCCTATCATTACACTCTTGAAGTTCATATTAAGAGACGAAGTTAGAGTAAGTAAAGTAAATTATTTTTAAAAGTCACTTAACAAATATGTAGCATATTTTTTTACTTGCAGCTGAAAATAATTTGTTTTTACTTCGCATTGGTGGCGTTGACAGTTTTAATCGTATGGTGGCAAACAGGAAGTGAAGGAAAAGCATCTACAAGACTTCGTAAAATATTTCATTTCCTAATAGTATTGGTGTATGTACCTGGGTTAACTTACCAATGCAGCTTTCTTTATATTGCATCTGGAGTGGCATTTGCAATTTTCACTGTATTGGAACTGATTCGCATATGTAACGTATACCCTTTGGCGGACGCCTTGGGGAGAGCCTTTGGATCATTTTCCGATGAGAAAGATGCCGGCATACTCGCCCTAACACCATTTTGTCTACTCATCGGTTGTTCGTTGCCTATGTGGATAAGTCCATGTCCTTGTGGCTTAAATGTGTACACGAGCGAAAACCCTCGAATTCTTCCATTATTGGCGGGTGTCCTGACTATCGGATTCGGTGACACAGCTGCCAGTGTAGTCGGCTCAAAATTTGGGCGCATTAAATGGCGTAGTAAGTATATTATTCGCTCATCATATTTTGATATTTTGGTAATCTTATATTTTGTCATTGAATTTTATTACAGACTCGAATAAATCGCTAGAAGGCACTTTAGCGTTTGTGCTGATCACAACACTGGCTATACTGTGTTTTAATTACTTTGGCCTAATCACTATGTCGACGTCAAAATGGCTTACTGCAGGAATTGCGACAGTGACTACTGCTTTAGTAGAGGCCCACACAGATCAAATAGATAACTTAACTTTGCCTATCATTTTTTATATAATTGTGAATATAAGTTGAAACTATGATGAAAATCAAAAATTTACTCAGTTAATTCGACAGGCAATGGCAAATTTCCGATTGTTTTTCTGCCATGAAAAAGCTTTTCACAAAAAATAACTGCCGTTCGGAGTCGGCTTGAAACTGTAGGTCGCTCCATTTGTGGAACAACATCAAGAAGCAATAGGAGGAGGAGCTCGGCCAAACACCCAAAAAGGGTGTATGCGCCAATTATATATATTTAATTCAGCATTTTGACGTTCTTTTTTTAATTAAATCAGTTATATGTAGGTATTTGAAAATCCACTTTTATTACTTTTCAGAATAAACAACTATTTCATCGACTGATGACATTTCAGCGCAATTACGTTCTATATTTTGTAGCAGTTTAAATTTTTACTTATCCAGAATTGAGACGGATATACTCAAAATATATACGGCATGTGTTGGAAGCCCGCATTATGCTAATCATCTTATCACATACCTCTTTAAACCCACTCAGCCACTCGCTCCCTTTTCCGTATGACTCCTTGTTTCCTAGGCCCACCGTTAAATGAGATAGACAACTAGCGAAGATTTTATCGCACTTGGGATCAATAACAACAAACGAGGTCATTACAAAATGAACTTACTTATATTAACCCTCCGTCAAACAACTTTTTTAAAACCTTCGGTTAGATACCCTGGGTCTTGCATTTCCTCATCCTGTTTGAGGATCCTTTTTAAAGGGTTATGCCCATAAATCGATAGAAAATTAAATTTTAGGAAGCTACCTGGAAGCTCAAGTCGTTGCCTATAACAGAAATATGTTAAATTCAAATCCAAAGTTGAAAAACTCTGACCAAACCCGGTTGTTCAACGCAGGTTTAATAATTGCTTCATATTAGCGACCCCAAAAATACCCCGAGTATCCAATTTTACTTCTATTTTAGTTTAATAATTTGGCATTCGGTCGTAATTAATGGACTTTAACGGGTTAAACCAATTTTTTTTTTCAAAACTTTGGTTTTTTTAACTTTCCTATATGGATTTAATAATGTAAGATTCAGGCTTTAATTTGAGTATAGGTTCAAGTTTCTAGCACGACAGGCTTTGAGAAAAGCAGGAGTAAAAAGAAAACAAACGGCCGCCGTAGCTGAATGGGTTGGTGCGTGATTACCATTCGGAATTCACAGAGATGTCGTTGGTTCGAATCTCGGTGAAAGCAAAATTAATAAAAAAAATTTTCTAATAGCGGTCGCCCCTCGGCAGGCAATGGCAAACCTCCGAGTGTATTTCTGCCATGAAAAAGCTCCTCATAAAAATATCTGCCGTTCGGAGTCGGCTTGAAACTGTTGATCTCTCCATTTGTGGAACAACATCAAGACGCACACCACAAATAGGAGAAGGAGCTCGGCCAAACACCTAACAGAAGTGTAGGCGCCAATTATTTATTTTATTTATTTTTATTTGTTTAAAAACAACCCAAATCACTTTATATACATCGGGAACCAGTCTCAAATAAAAAAATATCAATTTTGCAGCCCTGATTTAAGTGAAAATTGAGATGTTTGGAAAAATGAACTTTTGATAAATACCTTGAATACCGTAAATGTCGGCGGCCGCCGTAGCCGAATGTTGGTGCATGACTACCATTCGGAAGTGCGCAGGTTCGAATCTCCGTGCATGAAACACTAAAATGAAGAAAAAGTTTTTTCTAATATCGGTCGCCCCTCGGCAGGCAATGGAAAACCTCTGAGAATATTTTTACCATAATAAAAAAGTTCTTCATAAAAAACCGTCTCGCACTCGGAGGCGGTATTAAACCGCAGGCTCTCCATTTGTGCAACGACTTCAAGACGCATACACCCGCAATTTCCTCAGCATTTAAATATAATTACAATACGCATAAAAGTTCCACGTCCAAGCGAACACGAAATAATAAAGCGTATTTGCGTCTTTTTGAATTTCGTCCTCGCAAAAAATAAAGCCTTTCGATTCGAGGTATCAAAATTTTATCCTAAAACGTTTACATTGCCTATTGTCCATAGCGGTGAAATCCATAGTTAAAATAACCCGAAATTGTTGCAATAGTTAAACCAAATATTAATATTTTCAGTATTTATTAAAATTATAAAGAATAATGCGGCTTTGAGTTATTATAAACATTTAATATTGGTAATACAATCTTCATAATGTTAAACAAAATATAAAAAATTAAAATCTTATACCTAATGTATAGTTTTTTTCTCTTTTTATGTCATTATTATTATTTTAATTAAGAGGAAAACATTAGATATATATAATTATATGTATGTGTGTGTGGTATATGTATATGTCTTAAGTACAAAATACAAACTGGAAATCCATATTCAAGCAGACGATTACGAACTTTTGTTATATGTACTTTATTTTATTTTATTTTATTTTAGCGCCTGTTTGTCTGCTTCAAAAGCACAACAATGAAATATACTGAACGAATCTAAACATATACTTCGCAATCGTTTTATTGTTTGTGTTCACTTTTGCAACTAATACACGTAAATAGGCACTATTCAGAAGACTGACAGGTGTACAATGGAAGAGAGTTCGAAATGGAAAATGAAGAGTTACAAATTTGAATAAACCAATCGTTGCATACTTTCGACAATAGGGGCCTGGCTACATACGATGCGCAACACAAAATGCCCACAAATTTTACAACTTAATAGATATACATAATTGCTGGACGGGAGGGAGAGAAATATTATTTTGAGAGACGGTAAATTATGTTAATGGCACATTGCAGAACGTAACAGCAAAATAGTTTTCGATAATGCGATTTGAGTTAAGACTTGAAGGCACGCAAGTACAAAAAAGTATTTGAAAAAATATTGTTAAGTGTAGTTAAGTTAAGACCGTTTTACAGAAATCCTAAAGTTTACCAAATGGATGTGTGGAGCCCAAAATTCACTTGCAGGTTTTCATGTCAACTCGAGCAATTTTACACTTATGTGTATGTACACATTTCAAGAGTGGTGATAAAGTATATATGTATGTATGTATAAGCTGTAATGTATAGGTAGTTGCGTTTAGAATTATTCTTTGCAGTTAATTGTGTCTAATGATCTAAAATGTATACTTGCAGATGTATGAAATGATATTACAAAAAACAAAAAAAATTTAAAAATTATTTTTAATTAAAAAATTAAATAAAAATTTAAGTTTAAAATTAAACAATTTTTTTTTAAGTAAAAACAGAAATGGAATAAAAAGCAAATCAAAAATAAAATATTTATGTATATAAAAAAATACAAAACAAAAAGTTTTCTAAATTGATTCTTCTGCTGTATCTAGTGAAAAGGTCAAATCACAATTGAAAATTTTAGAATCACAAAAACAACCACGCTATGGAAATTTGAAATAGACAAGCAAACTGCCAGAATTGAAAGAATTTGTGTAGCTTTTTAAGTAAAAAATCAAACAAATTGAAATATATAATTTCAGCATTATTTGTCTGTTTGTATTTATTATGGATGGGTGTACTTGTATCAAATCATTTTGATTTTTTTCTCTAGATCACTCTTGGAGCAAAAATTCTCTCGCATATTGAATTTTCAATGGCATGAGATAAATTTAAAAGAGGGGTTGTAGACGTATTAATCAGAGAATTGCCAAAGTTATGACTATTTTTCCCCATATTTTTCATTGCTAGACAAATATTTCTGGGTTTTGACACTTCCGCACCACCATTCGACTTCTTCTTATGAGCAAATTTTTATAAAGTCTCGAATTCCGATTTTACTGATAAAAAATTTTAATAAAACTATATATTTATATATGTATATATAATAACTACGTTCATAATTAGATGCGTATACATAGTTATGTATGTATGTATGTATGTCTATAAATGTGCAATACCATCTTCTTTTACCTCTTCGAAATGGTGTGACAAAATTTTTATAAATGTCCGAAAAACATTAATTTTTTATATTATTGTCGCGAAATCTGATTTTCGAACTAGAAAAAAATTTAGTAGATATTCATTAAAAATCTGTGTTTATTTTTTTATAAAATTTCTGTAATGTCATTTGCCATCATTTGTTGTTTTTCATCGTGCATATTACGTTAAGAAATTTCAAATTTCGCTGGTTTTATCTCTACAACTCAAACAGCCAAGAGGCGGCTACATAAAATAAATTCGATTTATTTTGGCTGTATGCCTCTCCCGAAACGTAAAAAAATAACGAATTATAAATTGCAAAGAAAATAAGTATTTATAATTGACGTATGTAGGTGATGTGTGTGGTGCAATGTATTATTTTGAATGGATGTGGCATACTTGTTCGCATGCAAAAGTTTATGGGAACAAAATGATGAATGAAGAATACCACTTATTATGTACTGGTCCATGTAATACACTTAAGGTTTTGATTTTCTGACCAAATTTAGTGAAACACTAAAATCTTATTAAATGAGAAAGCATTAAAGTAAAATGCAAAAAAAAATTAATAATAATCAGACGATACGCAAAGAAATACCATGTGAAATATTTTGATTATTTATTCTGCTCACTCTGTTCCTAAAATAATAGTTACATTTGACCAATTGAAGTACTCGGAAAAATCGCAATGCTTATAACGAATGCACACCGTGCCGTGTACAGAGGTCGTTACGTGCCAATAAATATTATATTTCCCGTGTTACCATATTTTTATAACTTTATTTTTCTCTTAATCGTATAAATGCAATTTCCCGTAAATACTCAAATACTCGTTTGTAGGCTCATCAGCTCCATCATCAATTTCGTAGTGTATAATTTTTTATGAATTTATGTTTCGGTGTGGCTTGTGGCTTGGCTTGCATTGTTTTTATGTGAATGGTTATGTATGATCGCTAATTGTACGTACATATATGCTTAAAAGGAAATGTATAAAAGTCACGTTGACGTATAAAAAGTGTACAAATGCGTCTAATCGGTAATCGATTTGATATTTTCGATGTGTTTATGCATATTTTTGAATTTATGTAAGGGTGAAGTGCTCTTTTTCGGTACGTTCCATATTTAAGTTGCTGCTAACGAACGATTGTCGGCGAAAAAATGGAGTGTTTGATTTTGTAAGAAATGACAGAAATTGAAATATGTTTCGTATATTCATTCCATTAAAAATTTCATTTTAATTAATGCGTTAATTGCCCGAATCTTCACCGTCTAAGGATTCATCTTGCACCGAGGAACTATCATCGCCCCGTTTTGACGATGATGGCGTGCCAGTTAATCGACTCGAACTCAATACTAAACCCCCACCAGTTCGCCTGCAATGAAAGGAGAGCAAGTGTATTAAAAACCAACGCATACATGTATACATATTATTATTATTATTATTTTTTTTAATGTTTAAATGATGAAATGTTAATATTGAAAATTGTTCATGCAAAATTTAGAAATGTACGCAAACGAATTTCTAAGCTTTCGGTAAACGAAATTAGGGTATATTATCGATGGGCAGTTCCTTTTCACTGTTCCATATGACATGCAATGAGATCAAAATACTATAATGTGTGTTGTCAATTAAAAAGCTGCATGCTCAATTTCATTCAAGCAAAATAATAGCAAAACCGAAAAAATTATTTGGGTGGGCAACAAGCAATGACTACAACTAATTCGTTTTGAAAGTAACTGTTATATCATAATGCTCTGTATACCTATATGGGTTTTGCAACAAACCTAAAAACCACCACAACGAAAAAATTAAGACTTGGGACTTGTTTATCTTGGATCGCATGATCTTACTGTAATAGTAGTCCAAACGTACAATCTACATGTGGTGAACTTTTCTTATATTTACTTAGTGAACGAAGTGTAAAAATCATTTCATAATTTTAAAAGGAACTGTTACATAAATGGGTTTCAAGCAATATTTTCAAAGTCGAAGGAAAACTATTTTAGATAAAGGGAGGAGTACATTTCAATTTTTTTTTTAAGTTTATTCGTGATATCAGTGGGCGGAGACAATTATGTAAAACACGTGCGTGAACTCAGAAAGACACAAGAAATTACGACGCTCTTACATTTTAAACTTTTTCCAGTTTAAATACTTTAACCGCCGCTTTACAAGCCTTCACAATTCATAATCAGTGAAGCATCCTTCTTGGGCGAATAGGCCTTAGCCTTTTCAGTTTCTGCCACTTGCATTGATCTAAAGTTTTAGTGTTTAAATAATTTTTATAATTTATTCAAAACAAATTATGCAAAATCAAACATGATGAAAACTCCTAGATCAACAATAATTATTAGACGCGAAACAATGGCGTAAGCGAAATTTTGGTTTCTCATTCTTTGGTTTCTTTGTTTCTCGTAAACTTACCTCAACTTGGTTTTCAAAGAGTTGATCTCCCGGTTCATTGCTTCTTGGCTTTCAATCATGTCTTCACACTCGCGTTGGTATTTACGTTTCTGCGTTTTTTCTTTCTGCAACTCTTCTTCGGTTTCATCCAGGTTTCGTTTAAGTAATTTCATACGGCTATTAAGCTATAAAAAGTAAAGGAACCAAGTTAGCTGTTTTTGTTTGTTTAAGTTTCATATTTATGGAATTATACCTTATCGATTTGCTCCTTGTATTGATCGGCATGACGACGTTCGTCTTCGATATTCATTGTAAGTTCCTTTACTTTCTTATCCATTTTGCGGTTAGCTTTTTGCTGCAGGAGGCGTTCCTTGCCCTCATTTTCTAACTGTTCCTCAAGGTTGGTTATCTTCGCTTCCAGGGTTGCAATTGTAGCCTTTACTTTAGTGCGCTGCGCCGTTTCAATCTCGGTAAGCTTGGCTTTAAGTTCTTTGTTTTGTCGCTCGAGTAACGCACGAGTATTTTCGTTCTTTTGGGAATTCGATTTCTCATTGGCCAACTCTGTCGAAAGTTGTTCTATTGATAGTTGCGCTTTGCGACTGCGATCTAATAGCACTTCTGAATTAGATTGTTCTTCCTCTAACTCTTCTTCCAATGTGGCAATTCGCGCCTCTAAGCGACGCTTCTCATCAATCATGAGGGAACCCTTGCTGGCATTGTTGGCAATTTCCTCTGCGAGCTCATCACGTTCCGTTTCCGCAGAACGACGAGCTCTTTCAGAACTAGCTAAATCTTCAGTCAACTGCATTACTTCAGCTTCTAGGGCCTTCACCTTGCGTTCAGCTTCTTTGCTTGCGGCTTGCAATTCTTCCTTTGCAGCTTTAGCTTCTTCAGCATCACGAAGAGCATCTTTAACTTGGGTTTGCAGTTTTTTGGCATGTTTCAAAGCGTCCTCTTTCACTTTGTTATGCATTTCCATAGTTGTTTCGATCTCTTTCAGATCACCCTCGAGCTTCTTCTTCGCTGCCACAGCCGCGGTGCGTTGTTTTCGCTCCTCATCCAACTCGGCCTCCAAGTCACGTAGCTGTTTAACAAGACCACGACGCTTCTCTTCGGCCTGTTCATCTTTCGCTTGCAAATCACGTTCGAATTGTGAGCGCAACGCCTGCATATTCACCTCCAGACGGAGTTTGGCATCTTCCGTCAATTGCAAATCGTCTTCCAATTCTTCGTTTTGGGCCTTCAATTCCGCCAACTGCGACTCCAGTGCACGTTTAGCCTTTTCCAACTCGTGCACATTCTTATCGGCAGTGCCTTGTGTATTGGCCAAATCATCAAGCTCATTTTGCAGCACTTTTCTTTTATTCTCAAGATCCTCGATTTTATCGTAAGCTTCATCTAATTCACGGGTTAGTGAAAGCACCTTGGTCTCTTTTTCACGCGCTTCTCGCTCCGCAGTGTCGCGCTCCTGAGCTATCTGCTCCGATATGGCCTTTTCCTCAGCAAGAATTTTATCGAAATTCTTTTGCTTTTTCTCCAACTCAAGCACCTATGCACAAAAAATAATAAACTGATTAACCATATAAAAATACTTAGCCATACGGACATACCTTCGTACGTTGTGCTTCTAGCTCAATAGTTGTGTCCTCAAGCTCCGATTGTATTTTCTTTTTACTCTTATCCAAACGATCATTTTGCGCAATCAGCTCTTTTACTTGCCTCTCCAGAGCTTCAATTTCTTTGTTCAGACGCTTCTTGCCTTCTTCTAGTTCTTTAGCGAGATCTGCATCCTCCTCGGCCTTCTTTTTAATATCCTGCATTTGTGCTGTTATCTCAGCCAACTTTCGTTCATAGTTCCGTTTCGCTTCCTCATCTTCTTCCAGCTGTTCTTGCAATGCCTCCTTTTCAGATTCGAGCTGTCTCAGCTTTGAGCTCAGTGATAACTTCTGACGAGTCTCTTCTTCGAGTAGCTGTTGCGCTTCTGTCAATTGGGACTCCATATTACTAGCAGATTTCACAGCAGCTGATGCTTTCAATTCGGCCTCTTCCAACTGATTCGTTATGTTTTCTGTCTCCTGCTGCAGTTTTGTACATTTCTCTTGGAGTTCTGACCGTGCACGCTCGATTTCAGCTAGTTTCACCTACAAAGTTGATAATTAATATAGCTAATTTATAATGTAACTGTATACACTTGTATACCTATGAATATATGCATGTATGTATGTGCGTATTTACCCATACAGAAATAATATGCAATATTACTGAGCACCAAGTTTGTGTACTTTTATAAAGTACCAGCTGCTACCTGCGTTTAGTGTTTTCATTTAGCATAACACAATCGGAACTAATAAATTCCTTCTAACTAAAATTTTTTATAACTCAAAGCAACAGAAATTCAATCCTTCTGTGGTCTATGTGTCTATGTGTACCTGTTTTCTTGCTAGTTCACTGGAGTAAAGACGTTTCCAGATTTATCTTAATGTATGCACATAAATGATCAGTACGAGTATAACCAAACTTTAGATAAATAGGTAAATTTGAATTGAATAGTAATTAATTAGAAATTGTCCTTTTCTAAATACCTATTCGGATTTTTTTTTTTTTTTTTTTTTATCTACATCCACAAAGGCTAGAATCCATTTATTATGGACCCAAATTTCAATAATAAAACCCCCGAAAATCCTTTTTTATAAGTTAATTAATTTATCCAGGCTTTCATTCTGTGGTGCTTTAAATATTTCAATATGGAAGCAGGTAGTGCCGGCTTTTTCAAGCATTCACACAGTATAATCTAATGTTTCTTATAATTTTTTAAGAATACCTATAAAATACCACGATTTATTACTCCTAAAGTGAAAACTGTCGAGGCTCCGATTTGTATTGGATTAAATTTTAGCATTAAAAAAAAGCAGGCTTTAGGTCTCGTAAAGCAATTTTTATTATTTTCAGGAAGCGATCATTAACAATCTTCAATTGTTCATAGTTGATTTCCGGCTTCCGTGTGTTCGATCTTAGTTGTACGACCAGTATGCTTCAACCTTCTTGCAGTAAATATTTTTTGGGAGAAAAAAAAAACAATCCATTTTTTTATCAGTGGATGGCTGTAGTGTCGATATCTCATAAAGTATCGATCAAACAATTTAAGGTTCATGGTTGTTGTCAAGGTGAGATTTCACACTAAACAGATTCTTTTGCTGTTTTGTTTGTTCCATTCAGTTGTGAGTTACAGGGTATTAGCAATGCAAGTCAACAAAGGGAAATTTCGGTACGTTTTACAAAGGCGAAAATGCAAGAAAGGCAGCTGAAGATGTGAATGGTGTTTATGGTGCCGTTACTGTACCAGCTGATTACGTGCAATCTTGGTTTCGTCGAAACCGTTGAGGCATTTTTGATATTGAAAAAAATGTCGATAAAATCACAAAGGTTGACCGGAATTTAGTAGTCGTAGCATATCCCAGGAGCTAAAGATCGACCATAAAACAGTTTTAAACCGTTTGCGCAAAAATTTTACCCAAAAATTATGGATTTCTTTTTTCCCAAACTAATATTTTATGCAGTCAAAATCAGGAGATGGTAAATGCCGAAAAGTTAAATCGGCGCATGAAATATAATATAACTTTCAAATCGCAGTCAGCATTCCGAAAATCGGAAGGCACATTAAATCTTTGAAGAATTACTATTTACACAGTCAGTTGCAGACTGCAGTTAGTTTGCAGTTGTTTGTAATCGTTACTATTTTTATGAACATAACAGAATCTGCGAACAGTTAAATAGTTCATAAACCGCAGAAACAAAATTTTCCATACAGCTACATACGTGTGTATATTAAATATCGCGTGTTACATTTTCATACACATGTACATATCGCTCATTTACTTCAATAGTGACATAATTCAAAAATAACTTTAAGATAGATATACTTAAATGACCATAAGCTCTTATTTGTTGTGCAAAAAATTCATGGCGATATCTATTAACAGCATCTCATTAGATGAAAATTTCCCTTTACTTTTACTTTACATAGTAAATTGGAAACTTTGAAGCCGTTTTCCTCCGTGGAAAAATAATTCAAAAGGTGTGGCCAACTTCAGAGCGTTAATCGGAATTTGAAGAAACCAGCTGATTTGCTGATGTAACAAGGAATGTAACGGTGGTTTGTTTACAACAAAACTGAAATTGTGTTGGTGATATAAGAAAAAGTCAACGCAAGTCATTTTACTTCGTTTCCGTCTGAACAACGACTGATTGGAGGAGTGTAAGGGTACGTATGAAATGAGCAAACAGAATTCTGTTGCTGGCAGTCCAAGTTACTCTGACAGATGGCTAAACCTTGTAAACTATCATCCTTGGTTTTCCTCGATATTTAGGTTTTTAGAGTTATGCCACTATTACAGTTAATGAGCGACATGTATCCATTTATTTGTTGCAAGCTCGTTATAATTCATGACATTGTATCGGAGATTTCAATAGGAAGATAAGAACTTTGTATTTAAGTGAAACGCAGAATAACTAAGAAATCGGTCTGAAATTTATTCCGGGTGTATTACATCGGTACTTTCAACTGCCCTAAGGTGCATCCATACATTGAAACCGACTTGCTTCGTACCAGTTACAATAAATGTCACTGCAAGTGTTTACATATAAAATACAAAACCGTCGAGAAACTGTGAGCCATTGTAAATTTATCACAGCTAACAGATGAGGAAAAACACACTTTTATAAATACTAATATATATAATGCCAATATACGAGTACAAACCTGCAGCTCTGCAATTTGTGATTCTGCTTGCTTTCGGCGACGATCGTTCTCCTGTCTTGAACTGTTGACGCTGCGCAATTCCGTAGCCAAATCTGCATTTTCCGCCTCCAAGGCACCCTTCGCTTTCTCAAGCACAGTTTTTGCTTTCCGTAGATTCTCCAGTTGGTCATTGATAACATTCAATTCCTGAGAATGTTTGTGTCGCATTTCAGCCAATAGCGATTCATGATTCACTGCCTCTTCTTCCAACGATTTCTTTAGAGTTGCCAACTCTTGTTCACGCTTTGAACGGAGTTCCTGTTGGGCTATAAATGGTGTAGAAAAACACGACATTTAAATCGAATTCGAAAAATTCAATAAGAAATATATGTGTATGTATGTATGTATGCAATATATGTAGAAATGTGAATATTTTTTTAGACAAACTTAATAATACTAATGACAAGAAAGGCTGATGATGATCAAAATTTCATCGATTTCAAATATAATATAAAAACTTTAATTCACTAACCGGCTGTTGTATCCAAGGAGTCCAGAAGTTCATTTTTCAGCGCCTCCAGCTCTTCCCCGAGATCTCTGCGTATCTTTTCTGCTTTCGCTCGTGCCGCCTTCTCTGCCTCCAAGTCTTCTTGAATTTCAGCCAACTGCGATTCTAGTTCGCGCTGCGCTTTTTGAGCGGTGGCTTTAGTTGCGGACTCCTCATCGATACGCATTAGAGTTTGCGTCAGTTCTTCCTCACGTTTCGCCAATTGCGCTTGCATGTCTTCAACTTGCATGCGGCGTTCATTTAATTGCTCTTTCAAATCTGCCACTTCCGTTTCAATTTTACGCTTCGTACGATCGGATTCTTGCCGTTGTTGCTGGTCTTTATGCATGCGCTCTTCTAATTCAGCTATTGTAGCTTCATGTTTTGCCTTTAGTTTACTTAAATGCTTTGCTTTCTCCTCCTCCTCGGCCAATGTTTGCGAGAGGTCGTTAGCACGCTCTTCCAGTATTTTCTTTTCTTTTATCAATTTTTGATTTTGATCATCTGTAACAGCCAAATCTTCTTCGTATTTCTTGATTTTGGCATCTAACTGCACTTTCTCTAGTTGCAATTTCTGCCGAGCCGCTTCTTCCTCCTCCAATTGCTCTTCAAGGTCTTGAATGTTCAACTCTAACTTCTTTTTATCCGCACCAAGCGCAAGAGATCGTTCTTCTTCCTCTTCAATGCGCGTTTCCAATTCTTGCATCATATCTTCCAACTCCTGCTTGCGAGCCATCAATCGAGAACGTGACTCCTCAGCCTCGGCACACAGCTCAATTTCAGCTTGCAATTGTTCAGCTAATGTGGTCTTTTCTTCGAGCGCTTGTTGGTATTTTCGTTCATATTCCTGCGTACTTTTCGCCAAAACATCCAGCTTTTCACGCACCTGTTTCAGTTCATCCTCCTTTTGTACAAGTTTCTCTTCTTGCTTAGTTACTTCAAGTAAAGGCTTTACTTTTGTGTATAAACGCCACCACTGCCAATTGCGTAGCTTCAGGTAAGCAGCACAATTTCTTTGAATTATACGAATAGCGTTTAATTGTTGTAGCCGTTTCTGGTAGTTGCGACGAGCCAGATAGCCACGACAGAATGCTTGGAAGTTCACAATCAAATCTGTAATTTTGTAATCGCGTTCCTCTTCAAGATGAGCCAACACACCAGCTCTGAAGAAGATTTTCGATTGGCCGACACGGAAGAGATTCGTATCCAGTTCTAAAGCCTGAATCATTTTCTCACATGCCTTCTTACCGTCCATGAAACCTTTGGGTATAACATTTGGGGTAAGTAGCTCATAGCGTTGACGGAACTCTTGGAAGGGTATACGATTAGGGAAGCCCTGTCGGCAAATGCGAATACCTTCTAATACACCATTGCAACGCAACTGATCCAGCACCAAGGGTGCATCTATTTTACCAGCACGTTTTTCGTGGTTTGGAATAATGCAGCGTACAAAGTTTGGATTTGTGTTCCGCAATGTGTCCATTAATTTAGCTAGTTGTTCTTTATACAAATGAGATACAGTTCGGAACATTCCTTTGCGAGTGCGAGCACCGAATTGAGTGTCGGTTAAAGCTTGCTGGGCCATACCCACTATTTCAGCATCCTTCCAGATATTCACAACGAATGGATCCTGCGAGGCTTGCAGCAGAGACACAATATTTTCATTTAATGGATCCATATTCTTCATCAGCCATTTCGCTGCCGAATAATCTACCTTGCCGGCATAGTGAACAATAGCGAAATCCGCAACACCACGAAAATCGGTTTTCAAGAACTTCGGATGCATTGAGTGAGCTGAGACAAGTTTGTCTACAAACGTTTTATCCGTTGCCTTTGGGAACCAGCATTCTTCGTCCAACAAAGCCATTATACCACCAGGTTTGTCGATTAAATCAATAGTTGGCTGAAGATCAAGACCGAAATCGATGAATTTCCATTCAATGCCTTCGCGCTGATATTCTTCCTGTTCCAAAATGAACATAGTGTGATTGAAGAGTTGTTGCAATTTTTCATTGGTGTAATTAATGCAGAGTTGTTCGAATGAGTTCAGTTCAAATATCTCAAAACCAGCCATATCAAGGATTCCTATAAACGATGCACCTTGACGTTTGGTACGATCCAACGACCTATTAATGCGGTTCACTAACCATTTAAACATCCGTTCGTAGCATGCCTTAGCAATGGCTTCCACTGCGAATTCCACCTGCTCCTTAGTTTGGGCTTTTGTAACGAAATCACGGCCCACCTTAATTCGAGGCGTTAGAAAGGCTCTCGTCATATCTGTTACGCTCAAACCAAGCAAATGAGCAATCTTCTGAGCCACCGTGTTATCAGGAAGCGTTGCTTGATCATTATTACGCTCCTGTCGGAATTTCATGCAACCAAATAATAGCACAGCGCTCACTATACGGAAAATGGAATTGAAGTCGTCGCTGGTCATCCCCATGATGTTCATTGACTTAACGGTCGCCTGGAACTCTGCAAAATCGTCTACACCGGGTACAGGCAAACTGCCATTAGATAGGAATGGATATGATTTAATGTCATCGAGTATGAATTTATCACGTTGTTCATGAGAAGCGCCGGCAAGTAATTGATAAAATATATGGAAGGTTCGTTCATCCTTGGCTTGACGAATGGCACGAGATTTCTCCAGCAAATATGTTTCAATATTCGCACCCGAAATGTAGCCAGACGCATCAAAGTTTATGCGAATAAATTTACCCTATTAACCGTAGCAAAAACACAAAAAATAAACAAATATTAGCATAAAATTTCATGTCTGCTATTGGATATAAACTAAAATACTTGCAAGCATAAAATTGAAAAAAATCCAGGCATCAAAACAAGAACATAAAAATTTGGTAAAACATTTACAATAATATAGAGATAAAAAATTAAAGAAGGATATTCGTTTACCGATTGGATTACCATTGTAAATGAGCTACATCTTTATGTTACCCTTTTGTCGAATACTTGCCAGGGGTACTTTTGGGAATTCGTTTTTTATTTATGCAACACTAATTTTGAATTGTTAAAGATTTCATGCGATATATCTATAATTGTTTTTTATATCTTATATAGTCTTTTTTTTTTTTTTTTTTTTTTTGTAAAAATTTGTTATATAAAGGCCATTTGCGGAAACAGCCATTGTTGTAACAGCTTAAAACATTCCTCATAAATTTTCGTTCCGGTACGAAGAGAACGGGACACTAACGGTTTACTTTCAATTTGCATGCAATTTCTTCGTTATATCTTTTTCCGTATAAAACATTGTATTTCTCAAAAAGAAACAGCTGTAATATAGTATTCATGAAGCAGCTCAAAATGCAGTCTCAAAACTGGTTTCGAAATTAATGAATTTTGAAATAACTTCATACGTAATAATAAAGGATGATCAGATAGGAGGTAGTTTTTCAAATAGGATTTTTTTGACAGAGCACGCATGACTACTGTCAAACTAAATGCATAATTTTTTTCAGTATTCACGGACATTTCATCATGGAAAGACTTTCGTCTCAACAACGTTTACAAATCTTACAACTGTACACATTACGAAAATCGACGCTCTGTGAAAAGTGTTCATCGCGCACCTAGGCCAGCTTATGGTGTACATCGAACGCACTATTCGGCAAACCATCAGCAAAATTGATCATAACTTCACATTATTGTGAAGAGAATATTGCGGCTGTAAATGAGAGTTTTCCGAAGACCCAAATAATCGATTCGGCATCGATCCCAACAGCTTGGCCTATTTTATGACACTACTTGGGCGATTTTACACAAAGATCTTGGTTTGAAAGCGTATAAAAACTATACAGCTAGTCCAAGATTTGAACCGGCCGATTTTCTAAAGGGTTATAATTTCCGTCGTTGGGCTCTTGAAAAACTCGTCGAAGATTCGCATTTTGGGACCCGAATTTTGTTCAGCGATGAGGCCCATTTTTGGCTTAATGGCTACATCAATAAGCAAAATTGCCGTATTTGAGCTGCAGAGCAATCCGAAGCCATTCAAGAACAGCCATTACAAGGGATTCTCTTTAAAAAATAAATGTCATGAATGGTTCAAGAACAGCCATTACAAAGGATTCTCTTTAAAATATAAATGCCTTGAATGGTTCTACACAAAAATAATAAAGATTGCCCAATCAATATCAATTTTCGTTGTTTTATGTCAATTTAAACTCCGATACCTTTATATTATCACCCTTTATTAATATTTCCATGGTAGTTATTAAATTTTAAAGATATGTTCTTTAGAATATTTTTTTTCAATGGCTGGTTAGTAGAATAAAGTCGACCTCGGCCTGCATTCATGGCATTTCCTTTTGGAGCCTTTGCCCGGATTTTTTTATAAACCGTTTATGTTATTATACATTAAATAAATCTCAGTCAATACTTACAAAACGGGATGAATTATCGTTCTTCACAGTTTTGGCGTTTCCGAAAGCTTCCAAAATGGGATTGGCTTGCAAAAGTTGTTGCTCCAGTTCACCCTATATGAATAAAGTTTTGTTGGCAACATTATTAGTAAAGTAAGTTGAAAAAATATAAATATAATCTATACATGTAATAAATAATAACTGTATATCACATATTAAAAGAAAACCAACTAATTAACTAATGTCAGAAAGGAAAAGCATTCACTGAACCATGCAATTCAACCAAAATTATCTACGTGCAGCTGTAAAATTTATCTATATGTGTATGTACATTGATGTGGAATCTAGATATAAAAGTACATATTTATATACTAATATTCTTTTTCCGTTGTACATTATCATATTTTTTGCAATTTTGCTATCAACTAAAACGTGTTTCATATATACATCGTTCCTCAATTCAAGTATGGAATACTTGGTGTATTAACAAATAGTACCTACACCTGTGTTCACAATAAGAGCAATGCGACATATTGCTGCGTTACCAATTTTTCACTTTTAATTTAATTTTAGTTCATACTACCACAAATACCCAGTTGTAAACAACCGGAGAAAAAGAACACAATCTTCCATTTTCTCTGTGAATGCCCTATGGAAGGACAGAATTTTAACCCTGGGCTAACCGCTGTTCGAGAAACTCGAACAACTGTCTGGCTTAGACGTCAACAACCTAATAAGGTTCTTAAACCGCACAGACTGGATATGGTCATGCTGTAAATAACCGTTAAACAAGTTGGTAACGAGGATGTGGTAACAAAATGGTGCGGAAGCGCTAGTTGGATTCTGGAAGAATCACTACTTTAACTAACCAACCAACCACAAGTACCATAACATTCCAAGTTTCAAGCTTTGAAGAAAATTAAAAAAAATCAACAAATTTTGTTGGTACAAAATTCAATAAATTTTCATCAGAATTTTTAGAAAAATTAATTTAATGTAAAAAATTTATTATATGGAGAAAACGCACAAATTCAATAAACTGCAAAATCGAAATTTATCTATAAATTCTGATTAAAAAATTTAAACTTTTCATGAACATTTTTATGATTTTTTTATTTCATACAATGTTTGAAACTTTGAGTTATATGATATTTGTTGTAGTATAAACAATAATAAATTAAAAATATTAATAAATAGTCAAAACTTGCACTATGCCGCGCTACTATTTTTGTGCACACATGTGTATATTTATGTGTGTAAATCATCTCAAAAACTACCATTACTATGTCAGTAGTCTACTTTCAAAAATATTCGAATGCAAAAATAGCAACTAGAGCTTTATGTCTACAATATTTACTGAAATACCGTAATTACCATACATCTGCATCCTGTATTTTCGCACAATTTCGCAACTTCATTTTGACTTTTATGCTTTACAGAAAACGAATCTGACATACCGTCGAGATTACATTTGATTTTAAAAGTTTTCTTCACATTAACTTGTAAATTCTGTAAAATTCGAAGCCGACTTTAATTTTGTAAATATTTACATTGCCAATAATAAGCAAAACTACAACAAACATAAAGCGCAAATTCATTAAATTTCGCTGGGAGTCGTCAGATCACAGAAGAAATACAAAAATGATTTCTTACAAACAAACAATTTTCATTGAACCCATTACATTATTATTACTGATTTTTACTTAGCTAAATGTGATGTGTGTGGAAAAAGGAAATCCTATAGATTTAGAAGCAAAATAAAAAACATTAATGTGTTGCTTTATAATACCACTGCGCATAATATGCCTCTTAATAGTCTCATAAATTGTAGGTTCGATTCCTGGCCATCAGACATGAAAAATAGTTTTTACTATTTGAGGTTGTGATGATAGTCTGTGAGTTTATTTTTGACAAGAAAGGCGTTCTCATAAAAATCAGCTATGATTTCGCGAGCAAATTAAAATTGTAAGTTTCAAACCTTTGGAGGTCGCACCAACTACTAACTGCCGTATAATAGGCTTTTTATTTTTTGTCCATCGAGCACAAAGTAAGTCTTCTGTTAAATATAAACAGCAATCGGCTAATTCTTTTTAAAACTTCTATATAAATGGAATTAGGATATTCACAATACAACACTTACGACAACTTGTGAGTCACCTAAACGGATTTGCTTCATTGAAAATACTAAATCCTTCGATAAGCTATACAATGTATATATTATATTACCTATTGACTATTGACTATATTTAAATGTGATAAATATCTCAAACAATTTGGTGTTAAGTGACGGAATTGTTGCTGCATTTAATCACAGTGGCACGGCACTTTTACGAAGACCTTGTACACCTTGCATCAATCTTCGGAAATTTCAAGGAACCCTCCTTAATAGAGTTGTTGCTGTTTTTGCAGCTTACTAAACTCTGACTAGGTAGTAAATTACCATACTTTGACATAGTCGTAATTTACCAATATGCCCAGATTATCCGCTTCGACACAGACAAACGGTTTCCAACAGAGTTGATTTAAGAGGCAATATGTAGGCATATGGATCTTGCCATGCGTGCAATCTTCAAATGTAAACTATAAACTGTAAATACTCAGCCTCTTTCACTCTACCTAAAAACGATTTTTTGGTCATAGAACGAGTTTCATTAGATCTACAATTTGTGGTGGGTCTCCATAAAGGTGCTCGTAGTCTTTTGTAGTTTCTCGCACAATGTTTATAAGTTTTGTGTGAAAAGGATTGAGCTTTACATAGTTTGTGAAGCAAATAATGCCATCCCACTGAAAGTATAACTCGTCAATATTTATGGTCTATACTCTTGCCCGGTAGATATCTTGATTGTCAATAAATATCACACTACGGCGGGACGAAATTAATTGCTTTATGATATCATGCGTGCTGCTCATTAAATAGAGCCACAAACAGTTAAAACAGCCTTGAACCGACGCTAAACTCTCCTAGACAACAACTTGAGTGTTATTTTTACAAAGTCTTGCTACAGCGATATAAATGGTTTCCTTATTTTATTTTACTTCTAAAGTGATACTTTATAGATAAAAGATGTTTTCCGAAATCTCAACTGATATTACAAAATTGTTATTAATACAAGTTTGTGCTGCAGTGTAAAAAGCATAGGTTAATAATCCAAAAGCCTAGGCAGACGGTGGCGTTAATCGGGATTACATTTTTTCGAGGGATAAACGACTTAATTCGGAATTATCTCAGGAATTAAGTGCAACTAATGCGGGTTGACAACTAGACTTAATTCTCATAATTTAAGCGGATTAGGGGAATTTTCGATGGCAACACTTAATATCTATTGTGAATGAAAAATAATGAAAATTTTAAAGAACAAGAAAGACTGAATGAAAGGTACTGCCACAACAACAATAACAAATACTGAATGAAATGCTAGTTTGCACTAACACATTCGAAATTTGATTAATTGTTTTGATATTGCGGAGCAGATTGAGAAATTGCAGTTTAAGATTTTTTTAAATAAATAATTAGTTTTTATTATAAGGCAGCTAATACCCGTATTTGTCGCCTGCGATACATCATTTACTGACAAAACTATCCAATAAACAAATCAGCTGTTCACTAGTCCGCGTAACAACCGTCTGTCACACTACAATTTTAATCAGAATTAACTGCATCAGTAGTCTCGATTAACGTCGCCTTCTGTCTAGGCTATAACGGTGTTTAGACTTAAAATTCCTCCAAATACGAATGGTGCCGTTCTTTTATTAAACATCGATAACTTTAAGCAAAATTATAGTGCTTTAAAAACTCTTGGAAACTTGCTATAGATAAACACTGCAAGTATCCAAGGAAGCAGAGATTCGGTAACATCGAGCGGGCAATTCAAAATGATGTCAATACACTAATAAAATCACTAAATAAAAAACACATTTCTCTAAACAATAGTTTGTGCATTATTGGAGTATATTAACAAAAACAGCGAGCATATGCAAATATTAAATATATTATTGAAAAGCAATAGTAAGGTAGATGCTTTAGTATGGGTACTTTACCGCAAACGTTTCTGCATTATTACTCTAAATTTCGAAGTTGTAGGATTGTAGCGGCGTAATTGATTCGATCATAAAATCAGTGGATGGAAACGCGTCGAGCATTACAAATGTAATATAAATCGCAATTTAAGTTGCATAAAACAATTAAAATGTGACGAGTTAACGAACAAAGTTAGATGAACCACGGTTCGAAAACAGAAGTTGGGATTGTTGTTTCAAACCACAGTGGCACACACACATACCAATGTTGAGAGCGAGCAATATGTAGTTATTGAGGCATTGTAATAATTGTAGTGTCAGGCGGCAGTAGCATTAGTAGGAGTAGTAGTAGCAAAACGAATAGTAGTAATAGTTGTTGGATGTGTATTAGAAACATTAATGGTTGTTGAGTTCGAATATGTACTATTAAATTAAATACAAATTAACTAAAAATATTAAAAAAAATCATTATCGCAGTCAAAGGTTTTCGACATTAGAATATTATCAGACGTTAGACATTCATTTTTATGGACTGTATGACAATTAACTTTGGAAACAACTTTATTTTGACTGTGATATTTCATCTACGCATACATACGCCTTATCAAAGTAGTTTAAGCGTATTTTAATTTTCAGAAATTTGCTTAATTGAGTTGCATTGATGAATATTGATGAAAATTAAAATTCAAATTTTTACTTAAATTACTTCATCTCAAAGACATACATATGTAAATAATAATACTGAAATAAAAGCATAAGTGTACATACGCAATGCTTATAATACTTATTTTCTAGCTGCATAGAAAAGTAGGTTCATTTCAAATACTTACAATAATTAAAGCCGGATGAGGTCCCTTTTGGTAGAATTTGTTGTGGTAATTTTTTGTTTGGATTGATTGTTGGTTGGTCGGTCGGTTTATTGGATTTTTCGTGGTATTAGTGAAGATGTAAGAAATTTGTTTTTATATTATTTTGGACGTATTGGTGGAAGTGATGGGGGTTGTAGCAGTAAGTGATCGCACATTAACGGAATATTGCAGTGTGTCGGTGAAAAAATTGCATATGTATATTTAAAAATTTTATTTAACATTTAATTTTGATTATTTACAAAAAAATTATTTTAATTTTTTATGGTGTTTGTTTTAATTAAACGGTAGAAATTTGTAGAATATTACAATAGTATTGACACCAACGAATCAATTTTACAACGATAGTAGTGTAGTGGGTAGTAGTAGGTGGAGCATTTGCAGAGTAAACATGAAAAAAATTAAAAGAAAAATAAGTAATTACAAATAATATAATTTACAAATTTAAAGTATTACATGTATAAATAAAAACATTAATTTCAATTAAGTATATTTCACTTTGGGAACTTCTCAACCATTTAAATGAATTCGTGAAAACCACGCCAGGGTAAGAGAAAATCGAATTAACACAATTATGTATGTATATTTATGTATGTATAAATTTATATAAAAAAGATAAAATCAGAATATACAGTGAAAAAAATATATATATATATACCAAAGCATTTACCGTTATTGTTCATTTCTATTTTTAAATAAATAAATGTATGTATGTATGTATATGTACTTAAAGGAAATATTTTATTCAAATAAACTAAGAACACAGTAATTAGAGCAGGAATCTTGCTTTTAATAGGCCGCATATTACAGATAACTTTTGGGCGATGTGGACTCCGAATAATCGGAACGGACATTAAGCCAGACTAGTCTGTATACATATGTGTAACTATGAAGCATTATATGTTTTATATGTATGTGCATACATATTTTATATATATTACATGTATTTATATGCACATATACGTACATATACATATGTACGTATGTGTGTACCAACTTATACCTTGTTTTAATATTAGGTAAAAAGTTGAAAATAACGTACACAAAACGATCAAATGAGCTCGAAAAAACATGCAAAAATAAAAATCCTACATACATACATAGGTACACATACGCAACCCGAATATGGAATAACTTTGAGAAATTGTTACACCAGTAATATTATGTGATTTGCTCACTATCGCCGAGTAGTGAGGCTGAATGCACAAACACCTCATTCGACTACATCAAATGGCAAAAATACGTTGAAAACGGCAGCAAGCAGTCAATAAAGCATGTTTACAAAGTTTTTACAACCAGCCGTAATAATAATTTTTTCCATATATGGGGTGCTCAATATACATAAGTATGTATGTATGTATATGCATTCAAATGTATTTGTAAGGCATTTGATTTTAGTAAATTTTGAACACACATTTGTATGGGCATATTTATATGCTAACATATGTGTGTATGGAATATATGTATGTATGTAGAAGTTTGTAGCAGGCGCACACATTTATGGAGTATTTTTAATTACTTCAAAATCTTTAAAAGAATTTCTTAACGAAACTTTGATTGCCGTTTAGCTGTGTTTTTTCGTTTATTTCATTTAGTATGTCCTTGCCTTAAAAGGAAACTTCTCTACGTGCTAAACTCCATATTGGTGCCAAGATCGCATAAAAAACGAAGAAATGGAGTTAGATAAATTAATAGCATCGAAACGGCCGTTTTAGATGTGAATATCCACCAAATCTATATAATAGTGCATGTGCATGTGTATGTATGTATATGTATGTATGTCTTTATATGCGTATGCATAGTTAATTTAAATACTTTGAGAAGTGACTGTAAGTGATTCATAAATTATGACCGATAAATTCATTGCGAACGGTATATCAAAAAATAAATATATGTATGTATGTGCACCCCGCCCGCGACAAGATGTTAACATATCCATATTCTGAACAATTTTGACTTTTTATGTTCATTATTTTTGTATAAAAGTATGACTCTTTGTTTAACAAAAATATTATAATCCTATTTTCATATTTCATATCATTAGAAAAATTCCACAAATTATCTTCAATCCACGGTTTCTAATTACAATTCCTGGAAAGATCTTTGGCAAATACTTTTATAGCTTATTAAATTTTAGTATAATAAAGTACAAGTTTGAAGTTCCTAAATAATCCACTTGATTTTTTATTATTTCCCCCCTAATTCCTGCGGGAGGTGGGCGCGGTTATTGATCAATTTCCCCTATATTACTCGCCAACATACCTTGGACAAAGACTAATATGTGTGCCAAGTTTCATTGGAATACATAAATTTCTGCCCGAATTATCGTGCGCACACACGCATGGCTCAATCGATTCCTCTCATTAATTAATTTTTGCATTCAGGAACAATAATTATTATTTTTTTTTTTCACTAAAAATTTATAAAGTTGCTCTTTATTTTTCGTATAGGGATAATGATAATTCTTATGAGTCAATCAAAGGCTCTTTTCAAAGATCATATTGTCTATACCAGGGATGGCCAAACTCCTTGGTAGTCCGAGCCATTTTTGAAAATTTGAAACATTTAGCGAGCCGCAATTAAATACATACACATTTAAAAAGTATCCAAAAAAGGTATTAAACATTTTTTTTACAGAAATTATATATATGTATATTGAAAACATATAAATAAAAACATGAAATTAAATATTAAAAATTAAAAATATATACTCTACTTCCCTTGATAACTCTTAAAAATTTGGTGGAAGTGGGGTAAATTTATCGAGAGCCACAAATAATCTTTCTAAGAACCGCATGTGGTTCGCGAGCGGGGTACGATACACCAGACAGGGCTGGTTTAGTGGGGCGGCAGCCCTCTGTCTGGAAAAAGCCCGAGTCATTACGGTAACGTAGAACCGGCTGCCATGGGAATGTAGCCGCAGGTTGCGGCAGCTAAAACACAGATTTGTGTTAAATCTGCTTGTTTTTGGAATTTATATAGGTACAGGTCTTGTACATGCATCTGCTCTAACAATCTCGTTACTTTTATAATACCATGGGAAAAATTACCCCTTTTCAAGTTGATTCTAAAGAAAGCATAAAAGCTTATTTTAAATTTCGAGCTTACAATCCCCAAAAAACGTCCAAGTGTACCCTTTTTATTGATTAAATTGGCGTAACAAATTTATTTATAGTGACGCAGCTAAATGATATCTACTCGAATAAATGAACCATCAATGAAATCAATGTCTTGCTAAATTAAAAACTATGACTCCTCTGCTACATCTGCATTTATATGTACATGCACACACATAAAGCTTATCTTCACATACCATATATATGTATGTATGTATGTATGTGTGTAGTGCAAGTGTTACGAAAGTTAACGTTTTGAAGATATTTTCCTCTTCTCAGAGCGAAATACGACTGGGAATACAATATATTATGTATGTATGTATGTATGTATGTATACGTGCATACGCCTGCCGCACAATCATTTCAATTTTACGTTGACCATTCCATTCCACCATCTGATCGCGCTTTTTCGTTTACACATACATACATATGTATGCATAAATATTATTGGATATTCAATATTTGTACGAACTTAGGACTCTAGCTTTCCACAATAGATGACATAGTTCACCTTAAATGGAGCTAAAAGTTGTTGTTATTGCAAACGCAACATGTTGGGGAATATGTTTCTTTTGAACAGCACGATCTCAGCCTGTGCCCATTTTTCATTAACACTACACAACACATCTCTGCATACTGCTCCATTCTTCATTTGTTCATTCGTTTTTTTTTTTTGCGGTTGGTTTGCCTTCAACTGACATTCGCCTTTTTTACTTTTACGGGCATTTCTCTGTTTCTTTGTTTACTCACTGAAATGATGAGTCATGGCATAAATATTTTCGCTCTGAATCGCCAACCAAAAGGTTTTTAATCATTCGGCTTCAGATAATTTTTTAGAGAATGAGTTAATGTTTGTTTTTACTTTTTACTTGTATTTTGTTGATAATAAGGGGTAAAATTCAAATATCTTTAAAATACATACAAACAGATACAAATACGAGTATACATTTGTTTTGGTGGTTACATACAAATGTACTATGTACTCGATCATGATGACTGTATGTTTAAGTTTAAGCAAATAATAGAAGCTTATGATATACCATATTCCAACTTATTGTGCTTAATAGATTTGATAAAAAGTAGTGCCTTTAAAAACATGTCCATATATGTATATGTTTATTACTAAATACCTAACTTTCGACAATAATTTAACTGAAACAGAAAACTTACCGCTCCCGAGCCCTTCGGTTTCGATGCAGCCACATACGCTAAATACTGTATGACCTTTTTCGTATTCTCAGTTTTTCCAGCACCAGATTCGCCAGTACATAAAATGGATTGGTCTTCGCGATCTGTAACAGTTATTGAAAAATCGATCAATAAATATATTAAGAATAATAATAATAAAAAATTAACTTAAAATATAGTACATACAAGAACTAAACGGGTAGCCTATCGGCATAAATGTTTAGATGCGGATTTGCGTACTTATTTTTGGCACATAACTAAAGGAAGTGTTTACATTCTGACGCAACTAAATTTTATTGGCACGGCGTATGTTTTTAGGGGAATATCATAGTCATAGGAATATAAGGATCGTTGCAATTGCCAGACATGAGCGGCTGGTGCTAGAAAAATTATGTTGATGTGCATTAGTCATAACGGCACGCACAAAAACAACGCTCGTGTTTATTAGCTTTAGATATTAACCGTTTTTATTTTTCAAATTTCCAAAATAATTGTGGTGACCGTGGTTTATGTTCGATTTTGTTGATATAATATTCAATGATTACGCAAAGCCAAATGCCACGCAATTACCAATTTTGGTTTTATTTGATAAAATGGGAAAGCTCATTTATTCAAATCTGGCGGAGTCACACCAGTTTTTCAAAATGTTTAGAGAAACGCAATACTTTCAACTTTCCTATCACTGAGATTGGGCAGATATGTAAAGAAAGTTATAAAATTACTAACTACACTGGAAAACACGATGGATATCAAAAAAAGGCTTATTATCACGTCTAATTCAATAACTATGGACAGGATATATCCAATATTAATGTATGGTATACAAATAAAATGTGAGAAGTGGTTAATAAAAATGGATATCGCATCCATAGAAAAATGGATGGAAATACGGAGTTATTAATTTTCATTGAACAATTGCGTTTTCGGCCGGCGTAGCCAAATGAGTTGGTGCGTGACTACCATTCGGAATTTTCAGAGAGAACGTAGGTTCGAATCTCGGTGAAACACCAAAATGAAGAAAATATTTTTCTAATAGCGGTTGCCCCTCGGCAGGCAATGGCAAACCTCCGAGTGTATTTCTGCCATGAAAAAGCTCCTCATAAAAGTATCTGCCGTTCGGAGTCGGCTTGAAACTTTAGGTCCCTCCATTTGTGGAACAACATCAAGACGCACACCACAAATAGGAGGAGGAGCTCGGCCAAACACCCAAAGAGGGTGTACGCGCCAATTATATATATATATGTATGTATATATAATTGCGTTTTCGCACTGTAAAAAGTGTGTAAAGAGTGTACAAATTGGTTTTCACATTTCTCTTCATTTCGAAAAAGCGTTCAGCAGTGGAGTGGGTGGATAGGTAGGTTAGATGGCAAGAGTACCACGGGTACTAGAACTAAAGTGCGGTATTGATACCATACTGTAGACCACTACCTAGATAACTGCCTCAGGCTATACCCAAGTCACACTAAGCAACCACAGGTGCTTAGCCGCTAAGTCCGGACATTTGCAAAGAAAGTGTTAAACAGTCGCTTTCTCTGCAGGATCTCCACAGCTTCTGCAATAAAGGTTGTACGGAAGTCCAAGCTTCTCTGCATGAACTCTCTGAACATCGCTATGAGTTTGGAAATTGTTCTATGTTCCTATGCCCTGAAACCCAGACAAGAGAAATGCTCCGTGCACGTTCGAGACGTTTGATTTCCTTTTTTTTAGGAGTTAACCAGAAGAAAGTATCAACTTGATCGCAGCTTGACTATTGTCTCCCTCCCAACAACGATCCCTAAGCATTTTGCACGTCTGCAGGATCGCGAAGACTACTGCTTGAAGAACACTACTACTTCGTGTGTTTAAAAAAACCACAACATTGTCTAATTTGGAAAAACACTAGCTCCAACTCCAGATCCAATATTGGATACGTCGGTGAAACATAGGTGCCTGTGTCCGTGGAGACTCTCCTCTCCTTCGAATCCATCCTACTTGGATAGATAGCGCTAGCACAATCCTCAAAACCCAGTTTGCGGATGAGGAGATCTGCACTAAGTACAGAGATGGAAGAATAAATCTGTCTCAAAATGCGACAGAGGACAACCTCCTTCAACCCCCCTGAGCTCTGAGCAGCAATGAATTGAGCTTAAAGATCAACGGGAAGTACTATGAGTGTAGAATCACGTTAAGAGCGGACATTTTCTACACGCCAGTGATGTCAATAAATGCAGTCATCTGCACTCTCTTTAATGTTATAGCGTTTTTCGGTTGTTCCACAAACGCAAGGACTTGTAGTTTGGGGCTGTCAGATAGTTTTTTGTAAGACATTCTTTCATGGCAGAAATGCACTCGAAGATTTGGCACTGCCTTTTGAAAGACGAACGTTATTAGAAAAAACGGTTTATATTATTTGATATTTAATGGTTAGAAGCAAACGTGAGGGCAGGACACGTAAGACCTCGGCGGCCACAAAGTCGTTGTTGTTGGTATAACAGCATAAACCATAAATGTTTGTGAAATGCTGCGGGAGTGATAGTCCATTGTTGGATATAAATCCGGGTCGTTCCGATATCGTAAAACCGGGTTATATTGTCGCGAAAATCAAAACGCAATCACAACCAATTACTCTGGTCATAGATATTTTGCAAAAGAAAGTATTAAATAATTCCTTAACCAGTACAAAACACTTGTTTTATTTCTTTTAAACTCTCAAAAGACACTCAGGAGCTAAAAGTATGATACTTTGTAAAACCTTAACGTACTTGTGTAAAGTTTTTTGTGAGTAGTTTTTTGATGACACGCACAAAACCCATTCGGCTATAACGGCCGGCGTAACAGAAACTTGAAGTCAAAAATCATTTTTTCTTCCACTATTTTATCGTTATAATTTAAAATAATTTGCATTAGTATTAGTGGTGAAATTCATACAAAACATAAGTTTTTTCCATCCGAAACATAGTTACACTTAAAACGTCTGAAATTTTGTACAAATAAAATATCGTCATGCTATTTTAAAAGAATTACAATTTATGTCATACGATATCTCTTTAGCTTAGGGCACTCGTTTTAGATAAGGTCTTAAGAAAAATACACTGCCGCCATTTGAACTGAATGAGTGTTTGCACTTTTCGTGGAACCGTAGGTACTGTGTTTTCAAGAGCCGAATGTTCAGTAGGTATGTTTGTGGGTATGTATGCATATGAACAGAATTGTGTAAAAGCGAAATAAGAAATAACAAAACGTTATTTGTATATATGTACATATATATACACCCATGGTCAAAATAATAAATACAAGATATTTTGATTAGTTTTTTTTTTTTTTGACTACTTTTCTTTTGTCGTGCATTCGTTGTGGATGAAATGGGCAGCACCGTCAGTGAAAAAAATTATAAAAAGACAAACGAGAATTTCGAGCCAATTTCAACTTGTACTAAAATTTAATGTAGCCAAATTTTGTTTAGAAATACATTTTAAATAAATTTCAAGTTTTGATGAAAATCTGTCGAATTTTTATAAAGCTTATACAAAGTTTTAAACTGTGATTGATTTATTGAAGAATTTACTATATTTTTTATAAAAAATTTATGAGAAAAATTATCAAAACTGTTTAAAGTAACGTATATTTATTATTTTGACCAAGGGTGTATATACATATAGTATAAGTACCACACATAAGAAGGCACTAAAGTTACATACATACATATGTATGTGGGTACAACAAAATTTTGATAAGTACACTTAACTTTATACGTAAAAGGTGCTCAGTGTTTATATTAAACATTTTTATGCGAATATTTATGAATCACACTGGTGACAAATCGGTTGGTGAAGCCAGCAGGCCGGCTGGCTACCTTTATTTGCAATTAGGTCTTTATTTTCAGATGTATTTGGTATGTAAATTCAAACGCAAGCACTGAAACTGGTTTCTGGTTAAACATTGAAGCGTTTTGATGGCAAAATGGTGTATGAAAAGTAAAAAATCAATAGCTTTATTTGTAACATTGGTACATCACTGTGAGTCATGCCACCAAACTTTCCAGTATGTGAGCATAATTTATTGATGTGTGCTGGTCCAAATTTGGTATCTCTACGATGGCTATATCAAAATTCTCGACTCTTTAACATCGAGTTTCCAATTGGCGTCAAGTAATATAATCCTTTTTTAAGACATTGAATTTATTTGCTTATGAAATGTGGGTTAATTTAGGGGTTAGGTCAATCAAACGTCAAATGCGGTTAGCGCGAACATTTATTTCTTATATTTGCTTGATTATGTAATATGTATGTATCATGTGTATAAAGCCACGTACAGATGTATGCAGTTGGAATTATGTATTTACATACATATGTTTTGTGTGATGAAATTTTTTCGATTTAAATTGTTAAATATTAAAATATCAAATATTCACTGATAGTACTTCTACAAATAATGTACAAATTAAGAGAATTCGAATATGACTTTATGGCGTTTATAGTGCAGTCAGTTCTACATTACCGGAACGACCCGGATTTATATCCGGCCAAGGACTCACTCCAGTAGCATTCCCCACACATATATGTTTATGCTACTACAGCAAAACAACAGCAACAAATTGGTTTTAGCTGGGTTTACCTGGGTTTATCACATAATTAAGTCACTTTGTCTTTTTACAGGTTAGGTTAGGTTATGCTGGCTGATCTGTAAAACGATCTCTCTTAAACTTTTAGGGTCCATTTTGTTACCAGTTCTATGTATTTGAAGTCGATTATATTATTTTATGTAATTCCTAATGCACGTCTTCACGAGTTTTAACAAGCCATTATTTTCTTCTATATAAACCATATACAGCACAGGTCAGAAAGTCAGGTTTTTATGTGAGCACTAGCGTATTAAGTCCAACTTATTGCCTATTAACTACTCTCTTCATTCTATGGGCTCATTTTAATATAAAATTTTAGATGGATGACATTCTCTTTTTGTTCAGTTGATATGAATCCTCCGGAAATAATAAAATAAAGTCACGATATTCACGATCAAGTGCAAAAAAAAAATATGGAAAACGCAAATAATTATTGTGGTAAAATAATTGACTTGAGAGCTTGCAATCACTTCTTATTATTATTTAGTTTCGCTGCAATAAACACAATAATGTAATATCTCTTGTTTCTTTTATTATTTGCGTTTATCATTAGAGTTACTCTGGGGTCTTAAAATATTCTTTCTCTATCAAATAAAAAACATACTGAGAAAATTTTAAAATTAGTGTTACGGGTGTGCGATTATTTTCTAGATAGTTTCATAAGTAGCGTTATTATTTAATCAGTACTTACTTACATGTAAATACTTATGTATTAAAGGCATACTAAATGTACATAGTTCGTAAAAGTGAGTTTGGTTTACCTTGCAACATGGATCTATAGGCTGTGTCAGTTATTGCGAAAACATGAGGAGGCACTTCATGCCTTTTGATACCCTTATACCGTTCCATTATCTTCTCAGTGTAGATTGGCAATTTTTTGTAAGGGTTCACTACAACACAGAAGAGACCAGAATAAGTCTGTAAAAAAAATAAATTTCTTTATTCAGATAAATGAACATAATAGTTATGAAAATACTGAAATAAATATATAAACGCAAAGGAAAGTGCTTATCAACGCAGAGTACAAAATATGTAAAAATGTAAATAAATAAGTCGTCAAGAAAGAAGCTTATCACAACTTTATGAAGTAAAAAAACCAAATAACTTAATAACTTTCAACGCAGCCCGGACGTTTATGTATGCAAATGTTGGGACTTGCACCGGAAACAGCCGTAAGGCGACAATTGGGGGTTTAGCTAGAAAAGAGCACAAGTTTATGACTTTACCAAAGCCGCAGGAGAAGCAAAACGTTTTTCAGCAGGACTCGGCATCTGCGTACAAGGCAAGAAAGAATCCACTACAAATTTACCTTCCCTATCAGTGGTCGCCAGATTGGTTGAAACGTTAACGCAAAGAATAGCTACACTACAGGCACTCTGAAGACCGTCATTATGACATTCCCACGACAGTCGGTTGTACCTTACCGGAACGACCCGGATTTACATATATCCGACCAAAGACTGTCAGCTCAACAGCATTTCTCGTATGTGTTGGGGATTTTATGCTGCTACAACAATACCAGCAGCCACCACCATGGCGGTGATGACCAGAAAGGACAAATAAAAGTTGGCTTGTTTTACATTGTATTGTACCAAGTTACGTGCAAATAGAAGGTATTTCAAAAGACGCGCCAACACGTTGTTTTAAAATAAAATATGTCAAAATTTAGATTCTTGCAGGTTTCACTATTTTTATACAAAATATGGCTCTTAATAATTATATGTGAAAAATAACATAATTTAAAGGCCCACCATGGACACGTGGACAAGAAAAGTCCGCCAAACAGTCGATTCATGAATGCCTGATTGTTGATAACGTCGAGATATCGATGTTGAAGATTGTGCAGCAACACTTTGCGATACAGCTACAATATTCTCAACAGAACGCCCAATTTTCGGTATGCCAGTCCTGCCAGTCCTTTTCCTATCCTCGGCAGAACTAGTTTCTTGAAAAATTTTCACCAACCTCTGAATTGTCGACTCATTCGGACGATTATTTCCACCAAAAAATCACGCATTTTACGATTTGTTCCTCTTAAAAATCGACCATTTTCATAAAAAGTTTCAATAATTTTAACGCGTTGTTCTAGCGTGTAAAATTGTTCATCTGTTTACTTGACAAATGTCAACGATGACATAAAAAAGTATCGTCTAAGAATTATTCAATACCAACATCTAGCCGTCACTTTTGAAAGACCTTTTATTACCCATCCCTCACCATCCTCATCAGTCCATTTTTCTAGTAGTATTTTTTTTCGGGCACGCAGATTTCCGGCGACGGTGAGATAAAGGCGACCGTAGAAACCCATTTTGAAGAGATATTTAAAGAATATTTTTTCAGTGACAAAGGTATTATCAGAAGAGAGCATTTTTTGAAAAGCCATAATTTTATTTCATTAAGTAGCTTAGCACTCCTCAGTATCATATGATAAAAACTAGATTTCTACGTATGAGTCAACAGCTAGTAACTCCAAGGTACATTTACAGTACTAAGCTAAGGAGTTTTCAAAGCAAAAGATTATATGAGAAGCAAAGAGGAAAAAAATCATTCATTTTAACTCACTATGAAACAAAAAAAGATTATTCACTTAATGCGAAATCGTTAACAGATCACATTTTACTATTTACAAAGTTAGATTTCAAGAAGCAGACGCATGGTGGCCAAATTGGAAACGGGCAAAGCAGCTCTGAAAGTATTAATGCGCTTCATAGTAGTGGAGGCGAACTAACTAGAAAAGGACTTGGTTTCATATCGTTAAATTTAAAAACATATTATTGAAATCCATTAAGTAACATGAAATGAAGCACATTAAATGCATGAAATGATGAAGCACATCCATATATACTTTTTTTGCTTATGTAGGTCATTAATATGTGTAAACTTAATAAAAATGTTCAGATAGTCCGATTTATGCATACTCAAGATGTGTTATGTGCATAACAGTATTGCAATTTACATCAACAACGACCCAAATAGCTTCGTGAAGTAAAAAAAAAACATGCACTAAGGTGTGTTTATTCAATACCAATGCGGTTTTACAAGCATACAGTTAACTGCTAACTGAAAACTCCCAGCTAAGTGGCAAGTAAATGAATGTGTTCTATATTTTTGTAAGTATATTCTGGCGAATCACCAAGCAATCCAATACCCGAAAACGTCTAAAAATCATAGACATTTACGTCACACTCACTTCTGACTCGTTGGATTTGTGAATAACAAAATTATTGTCTTTGGAGCGACTTATTGACTACTGATATGCTCCGAAAAATATTCTGCTTAGTGTGGCTTACATGTTGCAGACATCAGTGGCTAGGACTTAAGAACAGAAAAGACCAACACCGCTGTCAATGGCGGTACAGGCATGTGGTTATTCCCCAAGTCAACAAAAATCTTCAAATTGGTACAACATGCCCTATACCACGTGGTCATTACTTGATGAAATAAAAATTAATAATAAAATAATAAACTTGCATTTAAAGGGCTATGGAGTCTAGGAAGTATAAAATTCAGCGAATAGACTGTTTTCCTAATAAAAATGCGTGCAATGTGCGGGTTTCCTAATCATAAAAAATAAATATGTGATTTATAAAAGGTAATTTGACGATTGCAATGAATGGGTATAATTAGGTTATTGTTAGACCTAGGAAACATGCTGTTTCGACGGGTTGGGTCCAAAGGGAGATGTATGTTGGGTGACTAGGTTTAAGGGGACAACTGCATAGAGGATAAGTATCGTGAGTATGTCGTGGCCAATTCTGGATAGGGTTGTTGTTAAAGTAGCAAGTGACAGTCCTTGGGCGGATATAAAAGGCAAAGCAGCTCCGGGTCGTACCGGTTACGTAGAACTGACTGTCGTGGGTGAACTGACAATAGGTGGTGGTTGAACTCCGATTGGCATGGTATTGGTATTTAATGCTAATTTAAAATCAAAAATGTTAATGCTAATGCAAATTTGTTGTGAAAAACCAATATTCGTCTTTCATGTTTTATAAAAGATTATATTTATATTTTCAAAAAATTGTCTATACTTTCGAAAAAAAATTTCAAATATTGCTAGCCTGATATCACGACCTTATCGTTAGAAACATAAAAAATTTAAAATGTGAAATCGACCATAATTAAATGCAGTATTATTTTAAGTGCCCAAATATTTATGTTCGCAAATGTTAAAATCTGAACATAATAAAAATCGCCACCTCCATTCCAGTAAGCTTGAAATATTAAGCAAATCGATTCGAAAACACTTCCAGTTAAAAATGGACAGTTTTTAATTGAGTGTACACATTTATATACTATGACTGCACATTTCTCGCATTTCCAAACGAAATGTGACGCGACAGCAAATTTATATTGAATGGATGGGATAGCGTACGTGCATTGACTTATAATGCACTGAGAAGCGGTGAGCGTAATGAAGGCGAAAGGTGGTCGGCCAAAGCTCAGCAATTATAGCCGGAGATAGCGGAGACGAATTAACGACTCAACAAATCAGCAACGCAACGCGCTTACTTGACAACTAAGCATAGCGCAGCACCTCGATCTGATTTCGAATTGCGAATTCACCCATTTTGGCATACAGCACAACAGGTCACAACTCAACACACAAGGGCAAAACATGTGGTACCATATACCACCATATGTCTCGTACACAATACATAAATATCTATTAATACTTAATTAGAGACGTCAAAGGATTGCAATTATACCGAAAACAAGGTATGAAAAGATCATTCCAAAACTGTTGCGATGATGCAAGATAAGAAATCAACTGAGGTAAATAGATATCGAAATCATTACATACAACCTTCTTACCCTCAATAACTGAATTCGACATTCAATTTCTATCATTAGCATCGTTTACTAATACATCGCTCTAAATTCTTACAAATACAAAATAGAAAGCGTGTGCCATTATAATTATACTAAGTACAGACAAATATATGTATAGATGTATGGAACAGAATGTGTATACAAGCATTATAATGTCAACAAAGCTTCTTGATAGAATTCTGTAAAAAACAAAAACAGATGCGAGTAATTAATAACATACGAAGACAACCTGAATCACACCCACAACTACTCATTTGATCAAATAATCATCACACTTGTAATGTACGATGATAATATTCGTATCACCCAAGATTATTATACATATTTATATTTATAAGTTTACCGCTTTACCACTTTTATTCAATTGCAATCAAAAACAGCATGGGAATAAGCGAAAACATCTAAGCATGAAGGTATTCTACATAAAAGCAAACACGTTAATGATTGAATAAATAATTCGAATCTGATTTTCTAAAAAAAATCTAATATACAGAGTAATTAATGAAGTACAAACCATAATATTTGAATGTCTATCTGACGCATGAATATTTATAAACATAAATCTTCAAACAAACTGTTTTTTCACTTACTAAACTCTACTGTATGAATAAAACAAATCGTCAATAGAATGATTCCGGTCCTTTTTCACAAGTAGCACACAGTGCCCTCTTCTGCTATTACAAGGCCGTACTGCACCAAAAATTTTTAGAGCCTACGCGCTTTATCTAATGTTGTTTTAGCAGCATAAACATTCCCCGTGCATATACGAGGAATGCTGCTGAAGTGACAGTCCTTGGCCGGATATAAAACCGGGTCATTCGGTTACGTAGAACCGACTGTCGTGGGAACGTAGTTTTATCTAATCAACGGAACCATTGTATTCGTTGCACTATCTTTTTCGTTTTTAAGCTTGTCCTATTCACTATTCCACTGCCTATGTTATTCGCCAACGTTCAGGGGTTCATATACTCTCTGGAGCGCCTTTCTTACGAACACTGCAAGAACAGGCGGACTGTTGCCTTAAATAAGCGCAAGTTTTATCCCACTACTTGTCAAATAAGATTTTAAAATATCTAAGGACAATGCTGCATTTATGGTATTTTTAATAAAGGTCTAATCCTCAACCGCTTTGTACTATATATGAGATAAAGTCCCGATTCATCAGTTGGAATTATATTGCGATTTTCTAATGCTTTTAACAGTCTCGGCCACACTTTAGTTGTGCCGTAAATGGAGTGACTAAGCCGTAATTTGGTCTCATGGCAAAAAATCGCATCAATCGGACAAACAATTGGCCTGCCTTTGTACTACGCAGCGTACGATAAGCAACTTTCAATATATAACACTAAAATTGGTAGTTTCTTACGGACCGCTCGTGACGTGCGCTTATTTCTTTTGAGAAGGCTTCTTCCTATTTCATCCCAGCCACATTCTTCTTTAAATCACTCGCAAGGATCCTACTAAAATTCTGTGGGTTTTTACCATTTTTCGCGTGATTTACACTCATCTCGTTAGGATATTTCACATGGATAATCGCTACAACACTAAAGCTGCAATTAGTGGCGCCGTAGCCATAACGCCGTCGTCGTTCATTTCTAATATATAATAAATATCAAAACAAAAGTAAAGTATTTCACAGCTGCTTACGGTTACGCGTGAAACCCATCGTCACCTATAATCGTTTACAGTGATGATGATTTGGTTGCAGCTTTACTTCTACTTCTAGCTTAGTTTTATTTATACGCGCCTTAAAATATTATAAATAGTTTAATAATGTATTATTGAACCACATTTTATAATCGATCCTACTATCATGTTTTTAACATCCGACGCAAAAAGTGAAAAACTATAACAAATACGAAATAGGCTATGGGAAATATTCTTAACGCTCGACAATGCTTAATAATTTAAACTGGTAAGGTTGAGGTCAAGTGGCTGTCTTACGACTCATCTAGGCGAAATAGAAGTCCCTTGTGATACCACCGGAACTATTCCATCCTTACTCCACTTGGTCATCTTCAAACCATCCTGTGGACTTTATAAATCTAACAAATAGAGCAAATTCAATCTTCTTCTACACAGAACCATGCACCCGCATTAAAGGTGTTTAACTGTCTCTGTCTCTTCTACATCCTGACAGTCTCTCCAAAAGTCAAAACAAAAGAAGTTGAAAATCTCATAACTCTCCCTAAGGATAAAGAATGATCACGGGCATATTCACAGGCCACTGCAGACTACGTAATCATCTGCACATGGTCGTGATATGGTCCATTGACTCTTTTCGTTCCTATGACTAGTCCCAGAAGTTTCCAATACAGTTTCTCCTTGAATGCAGCGACATATCGCGAAGGTTGAGAAATCGCGTCTATTTGCAGCCGGAAGAAAGGCACATACGCTCAATCCGACCCAGCTCTATACTGAGTTTAATAAGGGAACTGGGTCTGGATGAGGTACTGTGATGAACAGAGGGCACAAAAGACGTGCAAACCTCCAATAACTCTATCTATCTGAAATGTCCCTTATTGAGACCTTTAAACTCACGCTAGGTATTTTTGTTTCATATTCTTTCTTTCTATTATACTCGTCCCGTTTCGATGCTACAAGTTTCGACAAATGTATTTGCTTGTAGCGTCACTGAAAACGTTCATTGCAAACCAGCTAGTGCTCGGACGATTTCAATAAAAACCAACCGATGTTAATCTGAAAATCGATGTTATTGGTAAATTGTTTTCCAAATTAATTGAAGTGTATGTTTGTATTAACGCTTTCTGTTTTGCAATGAATGCCATAGATTCGATATGTAATATATGTAGATGATAGCAAAGGAATGATTCAGACCTTGTGTAATAATAATATTGTGTATTAATTAATAATATTAATTTTTGAATGAGTTTGACGACGGCAATTGACGCAATTCAAAATTTGGTACTTTAAATGGGCATGCTTGAGAGCACATATGTTTGTACTCGTACACATACACATACACACGTATACACATCTCTCACATTTATATATTAATTTGTATAAATAAATATCCAAAACAGTGCCAACTAGGTTTGTGCGCCTCTGTTTGGAACACCCAGCGAAACGCCAAATCATCTGCAGTCTCAACGGACTTCCATCCAGACTTGTTTTTCGACTATGGACTACTCTATGCAATTACATTTTCAAACAAAAAGCTGGTGAGTGCGGAATGCTGCACCTCCTCTAATAGAGGTGCCGATCGAAATAGCCACAACCCGTGTCGAGCTAACCGCAAAGCCCTCTGTATCGGAAAAGAGTAGACCTAATGCACAACTGGTAGATAGTCACTTTTGAGATGTCGGAGGAACCCTATCGGCAAGCATTGAAGATGCTAAATTTAAATTCATCGGGAACCTATAGCTTCGAGAAGCTAATAACAAGAAGACCAAAGTGTAGAACACGCATAGACATCTGTTGAGGTGGCAACAAACGCAATCGTTTGACAACTTCATAGACATATTTGGCAATATTTAATCGGAATCCGAAATAATTTTTACGTCTTTTCGTGGCCGTGGAAGAAACATTCGTTTGATTCACCACAACGCACCAAAAATCAATGAACAGTCTAGAATGTGGATATCTCGTGGTGAATCGAAGCCGAAGTCAAGGCCAAGGCGGGTCTGTCAAACAACAAGGACTTGAAGACAGTTTTTTGGTATGTTCATGGTGTCATTGAAATCTTCGCCATAAAAAACAAGCACGTTTAATCGATCTCACGCCGATTTGAAATAAAAATTACCACATTCAGAGAGGGAAAAATTTGTCTTCTACCAAGCCAAATATGAAAAAAGCCCGCAAAAAACTTTTGGGGGGATGAAACAGATTTTAGAGAAATGGTGTTATTTGGAGTGCATGAAAAATTTTCCTACTATCATTCTTAATTATGGTATATAAAATTTTTGATATCATCTCTTTCCAATATAACACTTTTTTTCAAATTACTGTCATTTTGAAGTTCAAGCCACACTTGCACCAAAGGCAACATAAATACCAGGTTTTGTTACATGCTTTAGTTTTCAGTCGATTCCACCGGAAATTCTAATGCATTTTTGTATACAATAATTGACAAATATTCGTTTTACCGGAAATTTAAAGTCATCGTAACTCTATATAGAAAAAATTACCCCCGAAACAATTGTATTATACCTATATACATATATAGTATATTACTTACGTAAATTAAGCCAGAATAGTATCTGTCTTTGATGTTGTGCAAAACTGAGGCTTCGTTTAGACAGGTCAGCTCCGCCATATCTTCGACCTTGTCAAATTTTGGAGGATTCATCTTTTGAATATCATCACGCAGAACCATCATCCGTTTACCAGTTTCGGCAAGCTCCACTTCAACTTCGTCGCCATGTTCGCGTTTAATGCTTGCAGCAACAAACCCCTGCAAGAAAAAATGCAGATCATAAAATATTGCACAAAATGCCTTGAACTTTTACTTTTTTATATGTACATATAAATATTTAATAATATAATTCATTAAAAAATTATAGCTATCAGGGCTATAGACTTTATATAAAATTAAAATAATAACAATTACGCATACAACTCGTTTTATAAAAAAAACGTGACTCCGAAAAATTCTAGAAGACCTGCTTAAATGAATGCGTGAAGGGAGAATGGAACCTCTTAAAATGACAAATACGAATTAATAATTCTCTTACTAAATAGCGTTTTAAAAGTGACGCCTAGATGCCAGTAGTGAATAGTTCCTAGACCGTACCTTTTTTATGTCATCTTTGACATTTGTCAAGTAGACAGATGTACGATTTTACTCGATAGAACAACGCTTAAAAATATTGAAACTTATTATGAAAACAAATTCATAATTTTTTTGTGGAAATAATCATTCAAATAAGTCGACAATTCAAAGGTTGGCGAAAATCTTAGAAGAAATTGGTTCTGTCGAGGATAGGAAAGGGACTGACAGATAAAAAACTGGAAATTCTGTTCAAAGAATATTGCTGCTGTAACGCAAAGTGTTGCTGAACAGCCTTCAACATCGATATCTCGACATTCTCAATTAGGCATTCATGAATCGACTGTTTGGCGGATTTTACCTGTTGACGTGCTCATGATGGGCCTTTAAATGATGTAATTTTTCACAAATAATTGTGAATTTGGAATAAAAAAATATTAATATATATTAAAAAAAATAAAAAATTAAAAAATATATGCATAAAAAAATAAAAAAATATAAGTAAAAAAACATTTTAAAATTAAGAAATAAAAATAAAAAACATTTTGAATAAAAAAAATATATGTATTTTAAATAAAAAATTAAAAACAAAATAAAAAAAATTCTAAAAGTAAAAAATAGTAAAACATGCAAATCTAAATTTTTACTTTTAAACAAACTTCTCTTTAAAAGATATTTTATTTAACGATTTTAAGTTGATTAGATAATTTATGTGGCTATCAAACATTTTCTCAAGAGTAGTTAGGCGAGAATTAGAATATGAGTACATGTAGTGAGAGGTAGGGACTTTTCTTCGAGTAAAAGAATCCCACTGTCACTTAAAATAAACAACAGTTTGAAAGCAACTTAATTGCGCATGCGTGGCAATGCAATTAAATTTTCACACTAGTGTTCTAGTACTAATTTGCCTCGTCGTAAGCTCACAATCGTTTATTTTTAATGAAACCCCAAAATGGCCAATCTTGTTATCAAAATTGAACGACTGATGTTATTAAATACTGCTGAGAAGTCAGTATAAGCTCTATAGCCATTTTTACATCTCTTTTTGACTAAGTTTGTCTACTATCTCGCAAAAATAGCCGTAATTGTAAAAATCTTCGTCTATCGTCTACTAAAGGTTATTGGTGGGCAGAGTGGAGTAATTTTATAAAACATTTAACAATCAAAATTCTAAAATCTCAAATTTTTTAATAATTGTTCTTTGTTTGGTGGTATTTTTAAATAGTTTATATGTGAAAGATCTAAATAAAATTACAAGGTTAGCGCCACCTAATCATCATCATTGTTTTTGAATAACTTTTTTACAAAATAAAAAAAATCATTTCGAATGATGGAAATAATTATTTGAATCTTTATAATTTTTTCTACTGGCCATGCCAAAGAAGGAAGACTACGCGACCAGGAAAGATTTCCTTCACAATATCCATTGTGGCCCGTGCTGTATATTCGGTGTCACTGTCCTGTTGAAGCCAAATTGCAATATCCAATCCCAATATATTCTCAGTTTGTGAATTTGCTTTGAGAGTAAGCCCTATCGGGCTTAGGCAGCTTGAAGGTATATCAGATTAAAGGTACTTTTTCCAACAGGGTTGTTTTGACAGATCACGCATGACTACTGTCAAACTAAATGGATAATTTTTTTCAGTATTCATTGACATTTCATCATGGAAAGACTTACGGTCCAACAATGCTTAGAAATCGTACAATTGTGTTCATCGCACGCTCAGGACCCGAATTTCTTGGCTTAATGACTACGTCAATAAACAAAATACATCCATTGAAAACAAAAATTTGGTGCCGCCTATGGGCTGGAGGAATCATCGGTCCATATTTCTCGCGCCATAATAAATGACTTTTTGCTACCGAAAATTGAAGCCCGTGATCTTTACATTATTTGGTTCCAACGAGACGGCGCTACTTGCCTTACAGCCTGTGAAACAATGGATTTACTGCGTCGTCGTTTTGGAGAGCAATTTATCTCTCGTCTCGGATCAGTGGATTGGCCACCAAGATCGGGTGATATCACACCTTTGAACTTTTATTTGTAGGGGAATATTAATATTAATAAGGAGAGCAAAATTTTGTCGTACGGTTTTTTAGTATTTATAGTCAGAGAAAAAAGATGAAACATATACCAATCTATAGCTTATGTGGAGACGATTTGCACAATGTATTAAAATAGATTCATAAGTGAATAGATGCAGGTAAAATTAATCACACTATTTTACCTGTATTATGATATATCATGTTATAATATGTATCATGATATTATATATACATATGTATCATGATATAAAAGTTGATGAAACAACTGGAAACTTATATATTGTGATTCAATACTATTATAAATTTAATTAATGATTGTTTTTTTTATGATTTTTCAAAAAAATTAATATTTTTTCCGTAATACTTGAAATTAAATGTTTCCAATTCATGAATAAAAAAATAAAAAATTATGATATTTGAAATACGCAAATATAGGATCGCTTAATACAGGTAAAATGGGATATTTTTCACATTTAATTTTACTGCATATATCATGTAAAAAGTTTCAACATAAGCTATCCGTTTATATACATACATATGTTTCAACATTTTTCTATGACTATAAATACTAAAAAATAGTATGACTAAATTTTGTTCTCCGTATTTATATAACGTCGAAATTTCGACATATGGGCGATCCTAGTAAAGTCTAAATGCTTTGGATAAACCAGCCCCAATTGAGGCATTAGAAGCCAACATTACTAAAGTTATTTACGAGATCCCGACCGGAGTCCTCCAGCGAGTCATTCAAAATTGATGTTTACGGATGGGCTTGTAATTCGGCCGTTGCGGCCAACATTTGAAAGGAATTATTTAAAAAAAATGAATGTCAGGAATTGTTCTACATAAAACTAATAAAAATTGACCAATCATTTTTAATTTTCGTTATCTTATTTCAATTTAAAATCCGATACTTATAAATTTATCACCCCTTTTATATTATACTGAAGTATACACATTCAGTTTAAGATGTACTAGTTCAAGTCTTATCGGGCTTAGACCAAACAAGATATTATAGACTATACCGGGTTATCCTTTCCCATGTTATTAGAACTCGTTTAGCCTAAAATTGGATTTCGCCCGTAAGTAATATACATATATATAATACATATATTTATGTTACGTATATAATGTTGATGAAGTTTGGCTGACTCAACCTCTAACTAAGCCGTCAAATCCTCATACCGGTTCTTTATCGGAATGGCTGTTGTTGTTCGATCTACAACTGAGATGCAACTCTTTTATTTCGCTGAATATTAATATAGTGAATTATAAATCACCTTTTAAACCTGATTCAGGGGAAAAGCTGAGCTCCACTTACTGACGTTAGGTAATAGTAGTATCCCTAAAGTACGGCTTCCATGAACACCGACAAACAAAACATTGAAAAATATTTCCTCGCACCTAGAGGCATAAGTCACTCGCCAGTAAGATATGGAAACAAAACTTAATCAACATATGTGCGGCATGACACCAACCACCTGGCCCATTCCAATTAAACCTACTTATCTAACCACTTTCCCTCTGTTCCCACACTGTAGAAACAGCAACAACCTAACCACGTTGAAATTCGGTCCAGTATTCTATTATTATTTCACATTTTTGTGGTGGCAACTCTTTATAATGCTTCTTTCCCTGTCTCTCAATCACTGTTGCTTTACGACACTTTATAATAGCTTCGCTTTTTAAAATACTGTATTGAAAGCCAAATAACAAAACAATGCGAAAACCAGTTTTTACGCTCAAGACACCCACGAAATCTGTCCAAATTTGGAAATTGTTAAGCACTTGCTAATGTTGTACTTTGTGAACATAATTTTCAATAAATTAAATAATTAGAGAATTCGTTTATTTGAATTGTAAAAAGAAATGTAATTAAAAAGAATTAGAATATTAGAATTCCTCTCACTACAATCCACCACACGAGCACGGCATAGAAATGTTGCTCGCAAAGAGGGTTATTTAAGTCATTGAACCTTCCAAAATACATACAACATATAAAATACCATTAATGAAAGAAGCTGATTCCCTCGTGTTATGTTTACCTTAACATACATATATAGCGTTTATATACATATATGTAAATATTAAGTTGGCCTTAAAGCAATTGTTATCGTCCACTGCATACGTAGTATACCTTACATTCTTATATCAATTGAATATTCGCAAAGATTTTAACCAGACAAAACGCGATCGACCAAAGTAATTTACACATTTGCTTGTAAAACTATATGAAAATATGTGTGTATGCACAGGCAAATAAGATGAAATCCACGATAACGCAACTATTTCAACATAGCCAACGCCTTTTATCGTCACCGCTTTTCTTACTATTCCTATTTTTACCATGCCTACATTCTTTTCTCACAATTCGCTCTATCTCTGTTCATAAATACAAATTTTGAGATATTAATTTGCGTTGCCGCTGTTAAATTATTATTAACAAACATTATTACTCCGTCTTAATTTCCAAGCGTACAACACTGGCCATTGATGTTTAAATTTATGAAAATATTTATTGAAGGCAAAAGCACATTTATACTTGACTATTTAACGTAGGATATTTAAATAACTAAACTATCAATAGGAGAAAATTACTTTTCATTGGGATATTATTTATTAGTGCAATAAAAATATCAGCAGGATAGTTTATTTTCATTATTATTGTAGTAGGAGCATCTGTTGGCATATCATCTTAGAGGTTATCTCTAATAGTAGGCGTAATAAATACGCCATCTCATCGATATTGAACCGAATGGAAAAATGTGTTATTTTGATGAGAAGGCAATTACCGAATGCTGTCATGTTGACCTTATAGAGTTTCCAAATCTATAATCTCTAATAAATAGATTAACACAAAACTTTCAGTTATGAGTTTTCTTAAAAAATCCAAGGCAATGCTAAATAAACAGGAACAGCCAATACAAACTGGAAAATCCAAACATTTACACACCATCGCTGAAAAACTTTCAATTTTAATATTAGGTTAAGTAAAAAGTTCTGAATGTTTCTACTAGATGTCATTAGTGCTTCATATCACATGATGTACAGTCTTGTGTTTAGTGAAGTTATATGTTACAGCATTCCAAAACAGGTCAAAAATGTGTTCTTCGTTACAAAATGTTCACATCAAAATTTTATAACGTATTTTGTAACGAACTGTAAGCAATCAATTCCAGATGCCGTTCATCGTCGTAAATCATGGCAAAACTTTACTGGCGCGGTAAGATCTCTTTTCTTTGCATCAATTAAACTTTTTTATTCATTTTCATATTTGATGCGAAGACTCTGGGAATTAATCAAATAAAACGCCGAATAAAAATGAAAAAGGATAACTTTTAGGTGGGCTATGTTTCCAAAATACACTAGATATATTAATGAATGATTATAAGCAATAGCAGTGCCTCCCAATAGTTTTCTCTCATTGACATTCCCTACGAACAATGCGCAACCAGCAGCGAGCAACACATTTGTATGTGCCAAAAACAGAGGATTGGACACAAAGTGTACTTGGTCAGAACTCGTAAGGTGTGATATGTTTTGCACTCGGAGAATTAAAATGCAAAAATAGTAGTTCACAGTTCCATATAGAGTAGCAATTGCATATTGCATTTGTTCTAAGTTAATTAACAATTGTATTTAAATACCATATTTCGTTCCTTATATTGTTATACGGGTTTTTATCAGACATTGTGCTCAAATAAAATTATAACTATAAAAATTCACCAAAAAAAAAAACAAAATCTCAAGTGTTGCAAAATGTTGCCCGCGGTGTATTGCAATTTTGTATGGTATTAAAATTACAAAAAGTTGCACAATGTTGTGGCAAGTTGGTATGCCATGGCAAGATTACATTTTATAAACAGCTGGAATAGTGTTAGTAATGCATAAAAATTAAAAACAGAGAATTGTTCAGATATCAAAAACCAATGGAATAAATCTATATTTTAGAAAACTAATGTGACTGCGTGAACTAAAGAGCAAATATTTAAAATTAAAGCGTCAAAAATAGAACAAGGCACATAAAACGCTGCGACTCGGGTTGCCCCAAAAGTTTTAAATTTAATACAATTTCAAAACTAAAAAGATAAAAAGAAAATTAAAGTTTAAAAACTAAAAACACGTATTTATGATGTACATAGGTATGTGGATTTGTAGTCCATTCAATTTGAGTATAGTAAAAGATAAGTTTGGCTGGGTCATGTCGTCCGAATGGATACAAACGGTCCGGCTTTGAAAGTATTCGATGCGGTACCAGCTGGTGGTAGCAGAGGAAGAGGAAGACCTCCTCTACGTTGGAAAGATCAGGTGGAGAAGGACTTGGCTTTACTTGGTGTGGCCAATTGGCGCCGGTTGGCACGAGAAAGAAACGACTGTCGCGCTTTGTTAAACTCGGCCAAATTCACGTAAGCGGTTATCGCGCCAATTAAGAAGAAAAAAAAAGGTAAGTTTGGGGTTGCTCAAAAATTGTCGCGATTTTTGAGCGACATCAAACTTATACTTTAGTATACCAAAATTCAATGAGCTACAAAACTGCGTACCTAAAAAGTTTTTAAAAAGTCTGATTAAAACGTTTGAAATTTGTATAATTTTACGAAATTGGTTGAATTTTTGTGAATTACTTACAATGTTTGAAACTTTGGTTTACACTTTTGACTTTTTTATAGTAAGAAAAATTTTTTTCTATAAAAAATAGCGCAAATGACATTGTCAATATTGTAAAGAAAAACTGATCGCAGACTTTTTCTGCTCAGTGTATGTAGGGCCCAAAATAAAATTTATGTAGTGTTCGGCCGATAAGCTGTGGCATTTTCATCTCAATACAGTGTAATATTTAATAATCAAATCGATATCTAAATATTGTAATTAAAATTAAATATTTCATGCTGAGTATAACTTTTGAAAATCCTAGCTTATACGAATACGAATAATTTCGGGCTAATAATGTTAATTATATTACAAATTGACATACCTGATTCTCATGTGGCACCCACACAAGGCGTTTCTGTGTCCACTCGGCCTGTGTTGCCGGATCATTAAACTGGCTCCGTTCGACGGAAAGATATTTCAACTCAGGATCGTTGCGATCAATTTCTTCAGCCATTTTTTAATACTTTTTTATAATATTTCTGTATTGATCAATATTATCTCGACACTTTTTTAATACAACGATTATGCACTTAAAAAATTATAAAATGTTCCACCTGTAAACAAAATAAACATAATAAACTTAAAATGCTCTGTGAAGAAGAACTATTGAATACGCATTTCTTTTCAAAAGTTGAAGCAAGATTATTTCTATAATTTGCAATAACAAGTACCCGCACCCGCTTACAGAAAAACGAAATTCAATAAATATTTTTTAGAGAAAATAACACCAAAATAATGTCATTCATATCCGTATATACATATGTTATAATATGCATTTTTCTTTCTTCAATTTTTTATCTCGATTTAACTCAACGAACGTAAACGAATATTAATATTCAGCCCCAATACAAATTAACTTGTTTTTGTCAATTTCATTGTAGAGGGATAGCTGGACCACAGCAAAATTATATATTGTGAGTTTTTGCATTTAAACCAAAATTCATATGGAAATGTTAATATTTATAGCTGTGGACGACGAATTTCAGGCCAAAACCGCCAAAATATCACTAGGGCAGATAAAGCAGTTCAACCAAAAAGTTAAAGCAATAATGTTGAAAAGTAAACATTCTGTGTAATATATTGGGTTTTGGGAAGGACAAGCTCTATGGAATATTTCGAGGTCCACCCAGTACAGCATGTCATCCAAAATACATTTCCATATTCAAAAAGCTGAATAAGTCAATTCAGAACTTATCAGTGGGAATGTTTTTCTTAAGCTAGATAAATTAAATAGAGGAAATACCGCTGAAATAATACACAAAAAGTTGTGTACGGCTTTAGGTTTATTTTTGGAGGAAAATATATTATTCCCGCTTCTAATTGTTCTTTTATTTTGACCTGTGAATAGTTTTAATGCCCCGATTAATAAAACAATATTCGAAACAAATCGTCGAGCTTAACCTTGATTTCGTTTTTTAATTTGCCTCATTTTTTTACTTAAATGTAATTGCAATATTACCTACTTGTAAGTAGTGTGTAAAAATCGTAAGGATTCCAAATTCTAAGACAAATATGAAATAAATAAATACTCAAAAATAAAGAGAGAACATCATCTGTTATACTGAAGTTTTATAGACCAACTGTCTTAAAGCACGCTGTCACGTCCAACGGTCACAGCTTACCAATTTCATCGATTTACATTAATCTGTTACCTACATAGGTATGTAATGAACAAGTCCTTTATTTAAAATTTCTGTGTAAAAAAAAACAATAAAAATTTTCCCAATAGGTTAATCTACCATAAATTTCCGGGTCAGATTGGCGTTTAATCAATGGATTCCGATTCTCTAACAATTCAAATTTTGGAAATTTTTTGAAACTTGCAGATTACAATGTTAATTAAATATGCGGATAGAAACAACACAGTCAGGCAGTGGATATTCCCAATATTGCGTTATTTAATCTTGTAAGTTTTATTCACTAAGAACAGCTTGAAATTAGTTTTCAAACTTTTGGACACTGAAGCTTTGGTCATATTGATATCCACGATTTCTAATAAATTAACACCCATCTAAGTTTGGATAACATTGTTTAGGAATTTTATAAGTCTGGATAGGTATTATTTGCATGTGGATTATTACACAGAAATATTCGCTCAATTGCAGATTTAACTTGACTAAATTAAAATGCACTATATTCCGACGTTTGTGTAACTGCGTTGGATGCACACAAGTTTTCCACTTCACCCTTTATTGGTACTCTCTAATTCTTTCCGACGTTCGTTTTATAATTTATCTACCGCACATCCGTATATATGCACTAGTGTAAATGTATGACCATATTAAACTTCCAACGCTTTTCGGTTATTTTTTTATATTGCAATTAACAAAGAAATTCCAACAGATTACAAATTCCACGACACTTTTATCCTTTCTGTGGAAGTTTTAAAAATATTTAACTCCACTCCTTAGTTTTACACATACTTTCCCACTTTGTTCTACTTTCGTTAAATGACTTTTCAATTACTCTACTCTCAGACGACTACGGCCGGCTTCTTTCCTCCAATCGAATATCTACCAAAAGTTCAGTGTTGCATGTTAGCGCTACTTAATTCTGCTTACGATACTTTGTACGACTGCTGCTATACATTTTCATTAAGCTCATCTCAACAATACGCAATAATTAACCGAGAATTTAATCATTACTTAGTCAAATACATATTTTAATTATTTTAAGTATTCAAATATTAACTTTTTAAGCTACTATGTATTGCAAGCCTGTGTCCGTTCAAAATGTTCGTTATACTTTTATTCGTTTTCTGCATTCCAATCGTTTATCTTTGTCATCGTTTTATGGCTTATTCATTGAACGCCTGCATTGTCAGAGCACCCTAACATTACATTAGTCGTATAGTAATAACACTATTGCCACTCACACAACCACAATGATTTAAACATACGAGAAATAAATCCAACAAATTATTCCTTCACAAAATTCTAATTAAACTTATAAACAAATTTCAAATATCTTTAATTCCACTGCGCTTGAAAACACGTAGGAACGAACAGCTTCACGGGTGGATTTCGTTAAGTTTTATATGATTCTTTTTCTCTGTCGATATGATTGTCGGTAGCAAGAGTTGCATTTTGTTGCACGTACATCTCTGAGCAAATATTACGCACCATACAGCCGAGATTGATAGAATACAAGTTTGAGCCTTCCGAATTCGCTGCGATGCGATCTCTTCCATTAAACAAACAAAAGGAAGAAAAATTACTTTCATGTGAAGAGAAGAATCGCGAAAGCAATGGAAACTGCTAAACATAAAAAATTATACACATGCACTCCTTATTGTCACGGTGTTATCGGAAAAAACGCATTTGGAGGTATTGTTATAATACGTACTTCTCTATTTAAGAAACACAATATTATCATGCAATTGACTGAATATTTACAAACAAATAATTTCTCTTCCTTTTGTTTATTTAAAGAGATTAAGTCGGAAAGGACCACTTTCTGTATTCTATATACTGTGCCACAAATCTATACAAGTACAGATCCTTACACACGTATATGCAAATCTTCGAACTTAACATATATTTATTCGGAAGTAAATTTTGAGAAAATATGCTCCTATTTATCTTAATTTTTTATTTAGCCCTCTGTAACAAACTTTGTCGTCCTTATAACAAGCATTTCTTGGGTTAACTAATGAAAATTAATTATATAATTTTGGGTATCTTTCGAAAGTAACGAAGAGCACATCATTTACTGATTAATATAATGGTCACTCTAAAGCTTTCTCTAAAAATGTGGTCGTTGCCTAAAGCCGCTGTAGTCGAATGAGGATGCTGTAGTCGAATGAGACACCGCCCCTCGGCAGAAACAGTTTGTCAGAAAAAACGTCTGTGGTTAAAACCGAGTTTAATTATCAGAAATTTGCTGTTCGACAAATTTGGTCTCAAAAACTTAATTAAACGCATTTGATATATATATAATTGGCGCGTACACGCGTTTTTTGGGTGTTTGGTTGAGCTCCTCCTCCTATTTGTGGTGTGCGTCTTGAAGTTGTTCCACAAATGGAGGGACCTACAGTTTCAAGCCGACTCCGAACGGCAGATATTTTTATGAGGAGCTTTTTCATGGTAGAAATACACTCGACGGTTTGCCATTGCATGCCGAGGGGCGACCGCTATTAGAAAAATGTTTTCTTCATTTTGGTGTTTCACCGAGTTTCGAACCTACGTTCTCTCTGAATTCCGAATGGTAATCACGCACCACCCATTCGGCTATGGCGGCCATGTATTTGGTTTCTACCGGCGTATTTGGATTTTATTTATAACATATATGTCCCAAGTGGAATCTATACAATTGATTGATATACAGTTGATATCGATTCCACCAATATAACAATTCGGTGGGGAGATCAACTGTCGCTTACGAATCAAATCTACAGACTTTACAGGACCTGGTCCAAAGTTTCAGGAAAAATCCAACCTTGAGCATAAATGATTAAGTAATGACTTTTTTTGTGAAAGTAGTCGGAGATTTCTCTTCTATCGAAATCATTAAAAGTATTAAAGAGAAAATCAGAACAAATCTCAAATATTTTTATTCGTAAAATGAAAGGAAGTAACAAAAGAAGGATATTAAAACTATATTCTCATACTTGCTCTACATTTGTTGCAAAACTGCTTTTTGTTAAAACTTAAAGCTATAATCTTAAGTATAAAGCAGAATAGCAATATTGCACTTTTTACTTACAAATATAACTAGCACCTGCCCGTACCAATCTAATAAATCAAAGACCCTAAAGTTTTTTAATTTTATATCGTAAGATATATTTATGGTAGATTCCACGAGAGTGAAAATGCAGTTTCGTCACCCTAACCTACTTAAGCAGAAAATACGACAGTGTAAACGAACTTGAAACTAAAAATTTATAGCTATGCTGGCAATGCTGGTTGTGCTAAGTGTAGTGCAGCCGTACAGAGTAAATTTTGGTAATTTCTCTGTCCTAAGTAATTTTATATTATATAGGCGCCCACAAATTTAGCAAAGTTATTTAATAAGGCGGAGTGTATTGTATATAGTGTACAAACGCAATTTGGCTGCTGGTACTTGACTGTTGTGCTGTGAGTAGGAAATGGTTAAATTTGTACCTTTAAAATAAAGGCGTAAAATTGTTTGTATAAGAAGTGGGGGAGGCGGTCAGCAACAGTAATAAAAACAAACGGGTACGCCTACTGAAAAGTAGCGACGCAAGAAATTTTTGGTTCCGTCGTATATCATTTCAAAATAAAAAGGTATTGACAGAGCTTAAAAGATTATTAAAGGGTTTATTAAAAAAATGTTACTGTTTCATTTTAATATTTCAGCAAAATTAAGTTGAAAGTATTGACCAAAATGTCGGCTTCATTAAATGACACGCCCACGCCACAAGAGATGACGTCAGCTGCAACACCGGTGTTACCAACGAGTATATGTGGGAGTGACGGTAAAATATTTAATCAAACTAGTATAGACAATAAGGGATCGGTTTCAATCGTTCTAGGTTTGCAGGCAGAAATAAAACACGAACCCCCAGAAGATATAAACGATACTCCACATACTATATCAAATTCAGTTGATGCAATTATCACTGAAGACACCTATGGTCCTAAAATTCGTCTTACACCTACTATAAAACTAATGCCAGTTCCGAATCCAGTCGATCCGAAGCGAAGATTTGCTTGCCCCTATGAAAATTGCACAAAAAGCTATGGAAAAAGTTCGCATTTACGTTCCCATTTAACTTGGCACACTGGTATTAAACCATTTGTATGTTCGGAATTAAATTGTGGGAAGGGTTTCACTAGATCCGATGAGCTTAACCGACATGTGAGAACGCATACAGGAGAAAAGCCTTTCGAATGCATACAGGTTTGAAGTAACATAAAAATTTGTTTTTTTACAATAAAAACAAATGGTTAAATTATTAATTATAATTTTGCAGTGCACAAAAAAATTTTCACGCAGTGATCATCTCACTAAGCACCTTGCTACTCATGCCAAACAGATGCAAAATAGCGTCAATGGCACTAAGAAGCCACGCACTCAAACAGATGGAAACCGTGCAAAAAAAGGGCAATACCTAAATGAATCATCCCAATCAAATAACAGTTTCGAGGACAGTGAATACGTAACAGAACCTGAGCAATATATTAAAGGTCTACACTTCATGGCATCGCTTGGTGAAAATTGTGGTAAAACAGAATCAGTAAAATCATCTGAAACCGATGCAATATTTGGGGCTGAAGATCTCACTAATAATGTCCTACTCGACCATAAGCCCATAAAGATAAAATTAGAACGACCTGAAAACAGCAATGAATACCAAGTAGTGCCAGCTGATACTTCCACAGAAACAAATTCTTATACAACATCAGAGAGAAATTCCGTTAGTTCGGGATCGGAATATCCACTGTCTTCTGAATTATCGGCCCTTGTCGCTGAAGAATCTAAACCCGAACAAAAGTCTACATTGCATTACTCCACCTCCATTACTCCAATAAAAAAGAAAGAGAGTACCATTGCGCAGAAAGTAGAAAGTGTACCTGTTGAATCTGAAGCCAGTGCATTTATGGAATGGCCAGAGCTCAGAAAAGAAATATCGGAAAATGCTTATGATCCACATCGTCCCTGGCGATGTAAGTTATGCCCGAAATCATTTAAACGCCAGGATGATCTAAATCGTCACCTTCGCACGCATACTGGGGAGAAACCTTTTGCATGTGTTGCTTGTGAGCGACGATTTATGCGTAGCGATCATTTAAAAAAGCATCTCAAAACGCATAATAATTTACGGTAGTCAAGATAAGTAAAACATTAGCGCGTTTATACTGATTAAAAATGCGTATGCTTAAATATGTATTATATACTACAAACTGTTGAGCGATGGGATATAAAAGATATATATATATACATAAGTATATGATATTTTTTTTTCCTCTTATAACCAGTTATGTTATAAAGTAAAATATTCAGTCACATTTTTAGTATTATTATTTGGATTTGTCTGAAACTGGAAAAAAGAAAAAACTGTTTAAGAGTAACCAACACTGATTGCTATTGAAATATATTATTTTAAATGCAAACCGTAATACAAAAAACTGCAATTTTTTAATAATATTCAATCCTTAATTAAGAAAATGAGAATTGATCAAGTCAAATGCAAATTATTGTTGTATAAAGTTTGTTAACCATTTAAATCCTAATAGCTTCTTTGTAAACATATATTCAATCTTTATACACATACAATATGTTTGTCCTTGTGTAGATAATTTTTTTTTGTTGTAAATTTTCAGCATTATTGAAAAATGCCGCAAGTTAGAATGAATGTAAAGGATTTTAAGAAATGTACACTAAATTGCAAACGGCTTTTTTTTTTGTTTTTGTAAATTTTCAGCAAGTATTGAAAAATACCGCAAGTCAAAATTAATGTAAAGGATTTTGAGAAATGTAGACTTGCAAACGGGAAGATCTGAAAGGGGTTGTGCAAAATTTAACCAAGCTTTGGCTGATGTGGTTGTCATAAGAGTATAAAAACCCCCCCATAAACGTTTGGCGAATGCTGTTGGAGTGACATTCCTTGCTCGGATATGAATTCCGATTCTTCCGGTAACATATAGCCGTCTGCCGTGGGAATGAGCAATTTTTTGGTAATTTGAAAAATGAAATACAATAGTCATTCATTTTGCACGGAAATGATGCACAAATATTGTTCATTACAGTTTTTGTTATTGATCTATATACAATTGGCGCTTACATCCTTTAATGGGTGCTTTGCTAGGTTTCTCCTATGGCATTCGTTACTGATTAGGTTTTTTGATTGAAGAGAAGAAGAACCATATAAAAGTGACGCCCACCATTTGTGATTGATTGTTACTGTACAGAAGCAACTACTCAGTCCATGAAGCATTTTAAAATATTCTCCACAAACTTTTAGAAAATGCTACTGAAGTGGCTGCTCTTAGCCAAATGTAAATCAGGTCACATAGAACCGACTGTCGCAAGAATCAATATTTCCTTCCTGGACTACAAGTACGTTAAAGATTTAAACACTTTACAATTTATTGTTACGTAAGTCGAGGCATTTAACACGTTTTTTATATATTTAGAATGGTCTGTGAAATATGAGTACATATATTTTTTATTTATAGATAAAAAAAATGGCGATGATGCACTTTACAAATTATATTCCACATAATTTCGAAATTCAGTGCAATTCCATCAAATTTCTTGTTAATTGTAATAAATAAGAGTAATTTATGGGTTGTAGTTAAATTACTTGCATAACAGATACTTTTACTTGGCTAATCAAAGTCTCTTATTTTGACCGATCAAAGTCTCTGTTTTGGCATGTAAAAAATAATTTACCTAAATAGGCAACACGGTTTTAAACCTTTAGTTTTAAATTTATTTAACTTTTAGATAAAATAAAAAAAAAAACATTTCAATAATTTTTAAAGTAAAGCGAGCAGTTAAGCATATTATATGTACATACATATGTATATTATTTATCACTTACCTATTGGACAAAACGTTTACAAATTCAAAATTCAGATAGCCCCTGTATGTAATGTGCTTATTTAGAAATGCTTATTATTGAATGGTAAATGTCACATATTCATATACATACATACACATATAAATTATAAAATAAAAATTTCTAAATTTCTCTCTGATTTGTCTTAATATTGGCGATGGACCAAAAAACCTGCATATCTCTATAGGTACGTAAAAGTATATAATACGAGTATAAGCATGGTTTTTCAAACGCTGTACTTACATACCTCTGTATGTAAAAGAATATTCATGCTCATACCATAGGTGGGCACACTGCATTATAAATTTACTGCATTACAAATAGCAGTAAGCAGTAAAATTTTACTGATTACTGAAAAAAATTTGCATTACCAGTACACTTTTACTGATTACTGAAAAAAATTGCAGTAAAAATATTTTTTTACTGATTACTGAAAAAAAATTGCAGTAAAAATATTTTTTTACTGATTACTGAAAAAAATTTCAGTAAAAATATTTTTTTACTGATTACTGAAAAAAATTTGCATTACCAGTACACTTTTACTGATTACTGAAAAAAATTGCAGTAAAAATATTTTTTTACTGATTACTGAAAAAAATTTCAGTAAAAATATTTTTTTACTGATTACTGGAAAAAAATTGCAGTAAAAATATTTTTTTACTGATTACTGAAAAAATTGCAGTAAAATTACTGATAATATAATTTGATTTGCATTATCAGTATAATATTTACTGTTTATTGGAAGTCAAAATGTAATACACTCTCATCACGAAATTCAATCATTTATGTAAAATATATATATCAGATACACGTATTTATTCCCAGTCAATATATTGAATTAATGATTTACAATGATTTAGGATCTATAAATGAGCATGACAGTGATGAGGAAACTTACACTGACTCCGATTCAGATGCCTCGACAATTGTTTCAGGTCCTCAATTTCGATCTGTAACTCCACGTCTGTCGAAACATTTTCCTTGTGCGAGCCACACTCTAAATCTTTTGGCTTCAACCGATTTCAACAAAATTATGAATTCTTCAAGTCAGGATATAAAAGATATTCACAAAAGATCTTTCCAAAGGCAAAAAATCCTTCAATTTAATTGAAATTTTTTATATTTACATATTTTCTTACTGCACAGATGCACACAACTTTGGAATAAATGCAATAGACCGAAATTTGCAGAAATAGTTAATGGAGTGATGAATGCGAATTTAATAACTCCATGCATAACAAGGTGGAACTCGCTTTATGATTCCGTAAATAAGTTATTGGAGCACAAAACCAATTTAGCGGAATTGTGTTTCCGTTTAAAAATTCCTACCATTCTCAGTGGTGAGCTTGAGTACTTAGAGGAATACGTAAAGCTTATGAGACCTATTGCAGAAGCAATCGACTTCCTTCAGGGTGAAAAGACCATGTATTTTGGTTATTTCATACCCACTATAGTGTCCTTAAGAATAAAAATGCGTCGTTTGGAGCCTAAAAGTTTTAAGTATTTAACCGAAAGTAGCAAAAAATTGCATGAAGCTTTGCTTAAAAGATTTGAAAAGTACTTCCTGATTCAGCCTGACGCTTGGGATGCTGTTATTGCCGCTATTTCTGTCCCTGACATTAAGTTGCGATTTGTGAAAGCTCTTTTAGAAACAGCTAAAACGCAAACAGAAGAGGAAGTTAAAAAAATGTTCAACATGTATGTGGTCAAGTATGGAAAAGTAGCCTGTGCCAAAACTCGTATTCTACCTCAACCCCCTCAAAAAACATTTTTTGACTTCGGGGATGAAAGTAATGGTAAACTTTTTACACTTGGTTTTCAATTAAATATTTGTTTTATGCATATATTTACTTAAATAGATATAAGCATACAATGTGGTTCCACTGACTCGGAAAATTATCTTCAAAAAACGCTCTTATACCTGGCCGAACGAGAAGAAACAACAAGTTGCCTAAATAAATATCAGGCTATTAAAAACGTATTTTTAAAATATAATACCCCGTTACCGTCATCTGCACCTGTAGAACGGTTGTTTTCATTCGCTGGAATTGTAAATCAGTCTAGAAGGCAAAAACTCAGCGATGCAAATTTTGAAATGCTTGTGTTAAGAAAGGCTAATAGCTAATAGCAAATCAACAATATTTTTACTGCATTTTTTTCAGTAATCAGTAAAAAAATATTTTTACTGCAATTTTTTTCAGTAATCAGTAAAAAAATATTTTTACTGCAATTTTTTTTCAGTAATCAGTAAAAAAATATTTTTACTGAAATTTTTTTCAGTAATCAGTAAAAAAATATTTTTACTGTAATTTTTTTTCAGTAATCAGTAAAAAAATATTTTTACTGAAATTTTTTTCAGTAATCAGTAAAAAAATATTTTTACTGCAATTTTTTTTCAGTAATCAGTAAAAAAATATTTTTACTGCAATTTTTTTCAGTAATCAGTAAAAGTGTACTGGTAATGCAAATTTTTTTCAGTAATCAGTAAAAGTTTACTGGTAATGAAAATTAAATTGCAATATCAGTAAAATATTATATTTACTGCATTCTTACTGTTACTGCAAAGTGCCCACCTATGGCTCATACATATGCGCGATGGTTGTTGGGCAAGAGAATTAGCCACCACCAGCCAGCAATAAAAATCAAAAACGTAAGCAAAATTCCTCTCTCCAGAATACCAAAATATGTTAACGAACGCAAAATTCGCAAATAATAAAAACAAAAAGCAAAAACAGATGGAGGAAAACTAATCAGCACTTTCTTTCAAGTGCAAATTTCACAAAACGTAAATCGGTTTGCAAAACAGTGATTGTTAATTTTTGTTGGCGAACATATTTCCTGCACAATATAATTGATTATCTTTGCTCTATAAATTTTTTGTTATTGGGCTTACGTTGGGTGAGATTGATGATGACGACCGATGACTTAACCGCATCTAACACGTGGTAGTTTGTAATAATTACAAAACATTTTGTAGGGAGCAGAACTAAATATATTCATAGGTACATTTAACACATCTTTAGTTGTGTAGGAAATATTGACAATACGAAGCAAAATTATAGGAGTAACTTCGCTTGCCACGTCGCCGATAACTCGGCAACAGAATTCGACCCGCCTATTTCACACGTATTCACACATCCTTCCAATCAGTCGTTATTTAGGCGCACCAAAGTTACATGAGCAGAAGCTGTGTTGATTTCTTTTGTATATCACCAACACAATCTCAGTTTTTTCCTAAGCACACAGCTGTCAAGGTCTCGCTTGCGTCAGATAATCACCTGATTCCCTCAAAGTCGCTAAGAGCTGATGTTGGCCACACCTCTGCGTTCCCTACCGAATTTTTATAGACAGAAGATATTGCAATATAAATATTATCAACTTCAGTCTCGAGAGTAATTCTGCATTCTATGCCCTTTTGCTTGCTTGCCGTTTGTGGTACTGGTCTCCATCGCATAGCTGGGTATGACACAAAACAGTTATTTAAGGACCATGAACATAACCTCGACGAATGACAATGACAGAGTCAATCATCACGGGCCGACTGGCTTATAAAATGTGATCAGTTTTTGCACCCCAAGTGTAGGTGGACTTTGGGTTCCTGTTCCATTAACGAAGTGTATTTCATATTGCTGTGGTGTACGCGGAGAAGAAGAAAACTCTATCAATTTTGTCTGTCAAGAATTCAGTCATTTACTGTCAAAAATTTGGCTCCTACGACTTCCACGTTGAGTTTAGTCTGATTTCTATGGTACAACTGGTAAAACTGTGGCTAAGAATTTAGTTGCAGAAATTACAGATTAAATGGTGCTTGTGAGAGAAGTTACCCTTACGTTTTATCTTACTGCGCATTACAGCTCCTTTTTGTGAACTTGTATCCTGAAATCCTCGTTGAGACCCGTATGCGGAGATCTCTAGGATTAGATCGATGCTATACTAAGCGTTGTCATCATGGTCAGTTGTCGATAGATCTAGGAAATCTGCATTTTCGTTGCCAATGGACCTAAGCAAGAACCGTCTTATATTAGTTGACAAACCGAAATCCCCTGTTACGTCAGCAAATTAGCAGATTCTCTCAAAACCGCTGAGACCCGGTTAACAGTCTTTTGTTGGTTGTTGTTGTAGCAGCATAAACATTCCCCATACTTACATACGGGGAATGCTGCTGGAGTGACATTCGTTGGCCGGATATAAATCCGGGTCGTTTCGGTAACATATAACTGACTGTCGTGGAAACGCTATCTTTTGTTGGTCAGTTTCTTCTGTATCCTCCCCACCGTGAGGAATAACTATAACAAATTTTTGTGCTATCGACCACGACTAATATCATTCGTAGCAGGGAATGTGACTAGGAAAAAATTTAAATTCACTTCTAATTAAATCAGAGTTGATGTTTCTACGTAATTTGATCTCGTCTGATTACGATTCTTAGATAATAAACCGAACGCATGAGTTTAAAGTTAAAATTACTTTTTATATTTTTCCGCCCCACCTTCATGATTAGTCTTAGATTTAAATTACCTATAACATAATTTATTTATTTTGATTATTGTTACGCAGGCAACAGCTATTTTCTTAAAGTAGGCCTCCATAAAACTTTATATAATCAAAGATACGCGTTTATAGCAAATAAAACATCTTCATCGATCGATAATATTGAAGGTATTAACGTGAACGTTTTTATAAGAAGCAATTAGTGAATGGTGAAAAGGTATTAATTATTTTTTTTGGAGAATATTTATTTAGCTCAGTTAGTCTTGCAAATTAGAGATACTTGACGTCTTTTTTGTTTTTCTTTTGCTTATGAGCAGCTTCGTTACCTTTATCAAATGCCTGTTTTACTAACTTCATGCTAGTCTCCATTCCTACGTTGGTGTTCATTATATGTTCGTTCGGTAAGGAACTATCGACGTCCTTATTTAGATTTGTATAAAGCACTGCTTCTATTTTCTTCCCGGTTTCCCGTTGATAGTAATCCGAGTTGTAACTAGTTGAAGTAAAGCAAGGTGTAGATAAATTGCTTACAGAATTTTCGTCATCAATGAGCTCGTATGTATTCTGACGTAAAAACGTATAATAATCTACATCCGTGGTCGAAAATGCAGCGAACGTTGCCGAACTTATTGATGAAGATGGTAGATTGCTGGAAACAAAAGATTCCAAAATGTCTGAGGCCGAACTTTGGCTCGGTCAGAACTTCAAGTCCTTGATCGCTTGAGGTAAATCGGGAAGCTTAATATCCTTTATTTGTTGTGGAATGTTCATGCTTTTGACGGCACTTACAGCACGAGCTGGGGCCGCCGAAATACCCGCCTAAAATCAAATTGTATTTAGTTTGTCATTTTATTTTAAATTTGTCTTACTTCCTGCTTCACTAGTTTGTTTTGTTCTTCTATTCGTGCTAGTATATCAGTCATATTTGTTTGAAGTACCATTCCGCCCATTACAAGCTCAGCTAAGATGTGATGCACTGCATCAGCATGGAAAATCAAATCTAGCTCACAAACATTTTCAAAGCACTTGTCTAAGGTTTCCACAAAAACTTGTATTAAATCTAAAATACCCAACTCACTTTCAGATGAGTCAACACAAAAGACAAAATAGAGCGTAGCATAATGGCGATATATCAGTTTGTAGTCTGAGCCACCGATAAGACTAAAAGATTTTAAATATATTAGAGGATTATTAAAAATCATTTTTCTTTTTTTTTCACTCACCTTCCACCTTCTAAAAAATTGCATACGTTATCCTCTCGTTTCGAGACAAGCTGAAAAGTCTCTTTTATTATCTGTTGCTGCATATCTTCATTCTAAAATTGGTAACATGCATTAAATATAAATAATTAAAATATAAACTAACGCCAACTCACGAAGTATTGGTAGAACTTGGAAAGCCTCGGCTTCCCATGATTGTTGAAAACTAAAATCGCCTTAATCATCTTTATTTTACGTCTGCCGAATTTAGAGAAAGCTTTGATTTTTCAGTAATTTTCCGCAATATATACATAAATATACACTCCTAACATTCGATTTTAATAATATATGTACTATATGCCAATTTGTATACATTAATACAACATATAGCTATAGATAAGATAAAACGTTAAACAGACTACAATTCCCATTAGTGAATACTCGATACTTTCTTCTCGATAATGAATCACGGCGAATTCATGCAAGGTGGTGGCACTCGAACAACAACAAGAGAATGTCTCAACAAAAGATTGTGGTATTAAAATTTTCAATTTCAATTTAAATTTTCAATTTATTCACTCTATGATGATATTGCAATATTACAGACTAGAGTACAAAAAATTATGGAGGTATTTAAGACTAAATTAAATCCAGAGTTTATTGAGTTTATGATATGAAAAAAAAATCTTCCAGACGAAATAAAGTTACTAAGCGTCTAAATTACTGCTACGGATCCTTGAAGTAAAAAAATGGCTAGTATTCTATATACCTTTGGAATAATATATCATATGTGATTATAAAAATCAAAAACCACACAAAGTTAACAAAGCTATTTTTGTTTAAAATATAACTGGAAGTTGGAAAAATTTTAGATGTTTCACATCATCGACTTATAGAAAATTATCTAAATTATTGAACAGGACGCGATGTCATTAATATGGCTAGAAAATGGCTAGTATTCTATATACCTTTGGAATAATATATCATATGTGATTATAAAAATCAAAAACCACACAAAGTTAACAAAGCTATTTTTGTTTAAAATATAACTGGAAGTTGGAAAAATTTTAGATGTTTCACATCATCGACTTATAGAAAATTATCTAAATTATTGAACAGGACGCGATGTCATTAATATATCATATTGCCTTGAGACACCACAGAGGTAACAACAAAAGCCGTAAAACCGATAAAACCATACACATTTAGTTTAGAACGGCCGCATGCAACTGTCTTGAAGACGGCCGTGATGGAAACGCCTTTCCAGTGATTTTTATGAACTTTATAATAAATACGGCCGCCATAGCCGAATGGGTTGGTGCGTGACTACCATTCGCAATTCACAGAGAGAACGTCGGTTCGAATCTCGGTGAAACACTAAAATTAAGAAAAACATTTTTCCAATAGCGGTCTCCCCTCGGCAGGCAATGGGAAACCTCAGAGTGTATTTCTGCCATGAAAAAGCTCCTCACAAAAATATCTGCCGTTCGGAGTCGGCTTGAAACTGTAGGTCCCTCCATTTGTGGAACAACATCAAGGCGCACACCACAAATAGGATGAGGAGCTCGGCCAAACACCCAAAAGGGTGTACGGGCCAATTATATATATATATCCGGGCCCCGGGGGAAAATTGCAAATGCGGGCCCTTTCCAATTATGTCTAATTCATATAATTCGAATTACTCTGGAGTCCGGGCCCCTCTGAGAACTCCGGGCCCGGGGGAAACAGTACCCGATCCCCCACACCTCTCGTCGGGCCTGTATATAAACATACAAATAAGGCAATAACAAAGAAGCAGGGCACTTTGACAGTCCAACTAGCAAATCGCCAAAAAAAATCGTGTCAGGAGCTATAGCGAATTCACATTATGTGGATTCGCCTTGAATCCGATATTACAAGTGTGGCCATTCAGCAAATTTATTTCTTGCGAAAGTTTATCGGTTACTTATTTACAGCGATTAATAAATCACATTATTAGTTGTTTTGTTTACCTTTGCTATGAACTTATTAGAAAAAGTGAATTTCGTATGCAGGTTGTACAATTATTTTGAAGTTAATTTCAAAAAATTAACATATCTCTTTGTGTTTTTGCAATCCAAGCGTTAGCTCTGTACAAGGCAAAGATGTGAAACAATTCGGAAAGCAGCACATGTTTGACTCGGTGGAGGACACCTCGTGGAATTCTAGTGAAGCAAGTGTCTGATTACGTTTATACATACATATTAGTTGGTATTAAAATATTTTTTGAGATAAACGTGATGAATTAAAAGAGCTGTTTAGTTTACGGCCCGGGTGCCAAAACTGTCGATATGGAAACAAATGGACGCGTTTTGAACCCAATATTAATATTCCAAACGTAACGAAATTCTTGCCAATTGTATAAAATTTATACACAAAAAGAAATTCTGTAAAAGTAGTATTTTGCATCACTAAGGCGCTTCGTAATCGGCACTGGGTTTTTTCTAATGCAACGACTATAATTTTAGATGATGTCTAAAAATGTTAATTCAATTTTGTTTATACGGTGGTTACAATACCAGTTCAAGAAAGTATCTTTGTGCAAAAACCTGTAAGTTGCATTTCAAAAGTCCTCAGATGACATGTCATTAGTGTTGATTGATTGGTTTTCTTGGAATGTTGCCCATGGTTGCCGCCGTAGCCGAATGTGTTGCCTTTCGCCGTAATTGTGTTTACGCGATTATATGTAAAATAAGTGTATTTTTCTGGTTTAATCCACGATGTATAGAATGCACAGGTGGGCCCAACATCCAACCCTTAATCGGCTCTCAGCGAATTAACTGATTTGCTGTCGTAATAAGGTATGTGATAGGAGTTTCTTTGCAACAGAGGTCGTCAAAAACTGAAATTGTGTTGGAGATATGTATGTAAGAAATCAATTTCGACACACCCCAACAGCGACGTGCTGTCAAGTCCCCTATGGCGTGGGAGCTAAATTTACGCACAATTGTGCTTCGAATAGCCTTATCTTGTAATCTCACATTCTTGGTTTAACCAATCTATCTATATTCCTCTGTATATAAATACTCTGCATTCTTTGCGTGTCATCCCCTCGTTGGAGAACGAACTTAGACAGTACTTAACCTTGGGTGAATCTGAGCGAACAGAATGGATCTAAATTTAGAATTATCCGTACACCTAAGCCCATGTTTTTTTTTTTTCTTACATGCATTTTTTCATCTCTGTCTTTATTAAGATGCATCTAATAACTACATTTTTACTTCTAGGGTACTCCACAATGGGTAGTAATCAATTTTAAGGAGCCGCAAGCAATCACAAAATTTTTGCTACAGTTTCAGGGTGGATTTGTTGCAAAACCTTTATCAGTTAACATTCAAAGGATGGATGGTGAACTTATTGTAGAAGAAACATTCTACCCAGAGGATGTAAACTCTCCTCAGACTTTTCCATTAAAGCTGCCTGTGTCAAATAAAGAAGCAGCGAAGATTAAGTTCTTATTCCCATCAAGCACAGACTTTTTCGGGAGAATAATTTTGTATAAAATTGAAATATATGAATAAAATCAGTTTTTGTCTAACTTCTTTGGAATCGATAATAGTACATATTTGACAACAGGTATTGGCTAGGGAGTTGCAAACAGAAAACGACGAAGATCATGGATATAAACACTGAAATCTCCGGATTCCTGACGATGTAGAGAATTCAAAAGTGGCGCCATAGGCAAACTGACATCACGTCAGCGCGGAAAATAAATAATATTATAAATTTTGTTTGCAAAGTTATTAGTTTGTGATGAAATCAGTGAGTATGTAATTGTTAAATTGACACAATAATGAAAATGATATGCCGCTAAAGCACGAATGATAATAAAGTCTTCACATCAGTTTTTCCCCCCCTGCTTGCATTTTGTTTTTGTTTTCGCAAGGTTTAGAAATTGAGCTTTTGACGGGATACGTAGACGTATGTAGAGGCATAAAGTGAGTGTCCTGCGTATGTGATTATATGCTATAGAGTTAGATTAGCCAAATCAGTTTGATAATAACCTTAATAACAATAAAAATTGAACTAATTATGTACTTAAAATGTCATATATATACTTAAATAAATACACCAAGAATCATCATTATCGTTTTCTTTATCTCCTATTGGAGTATAGGGCCTCAGACCATCAAGAATTATGTAATACAATATTGCGCCTCCGAATTCGCTGTGACGTCAGCACCTAACAAAATGGAAGGGAAATCAATTGTTTGTGAAGGGGAACAGTAAGAGAAGCAATGGAAACCGCCAAACACAAGAAATTATATACACGCGGATTTTGGTTATTGTCAGAAACGCATTATAAATGCGCAGTAATTGCAGCGCTGGCAGCACTGCCAGTGTGACAAGTGTTGCAATTGATAGATTGGCAGTATTAAAATTTTTCCTGCAAATAATGCGCGACGTTTGATACAAAAATGGCGTTTTGGAACGCGATGCATTTGCAGTACTGCCATATTTGCATTTCTGAACGCATTGCCAACACTGTAAAAGTACGTTGCGCATTATAATGCGTTATTGAATATACCCTTTCTTGCCTTAGTGCCATCGACACAAAAAAGGTGTTTTTATAATTCGTACTTTCACAATTTAACACGGCGCATTTCATTTTTATAAGTTTGTGCAATTTATGAAAGACACATCTTAAAATTATAATAATACCAATCCATTTACTGAATATTTATCAACAAGAAACATCTCTTCCTTTTGTTTGCTTATCTGCAGTGTTGACATCATTGGTTGCCGAAATCTATTCGAAAAGTAGCTGTTTTTTAAAGGTCACCTTATTTTTTACACCGTGAAAAGTGAACCTGCTGTTATTTTATTTTTTATTAGCACCAAAACATAGTGTTTTAAGAAAGAAATGATAACTAAATGAGCACATGGGTCAGCTCCTTGATTATTGTTTGAGCGAAAATTGATTGTGTAACGTCCCGGTTACTTCAGATATACTTCCAGCTTTCAACATCACTGTTTATTGGAAATATCTTTCCAGATGTCATTTTGACAGACGGAAGTTGTAGCGACTCCATTTTAAAAATGCCCACCTTCTTTCTTTCGAAACGTGGGAAACGTCAACATTGGTTGGTTTTCTTCTTCGGCGAAATTGATTTTCTTAAATTTTGCCATAAAAGTGCAAAGTAAGTGTAATAAATAAAAGTTTTTATCAAATGAAGTTTTACTGAATGAAAAATTTGTATTCTTGTAACAGATGCCGCGTGAAATTAAGGAAGTGAAAGATTTCTTGAACAAGGCCCGTCGCCCCGATGCGCGTGCTGTAAAAATTAAGAAGAACCCTTCTAATACTAAGTTCAAGATTCGTTGTTCTCGATTCTTGTACACTTTGGTGGTGCAAGACAAAGAGAAGGCCGAGAAAATCAAGCAATCTTTGCCACCAGGATTGCAAGTTAAGGAAGTCAAGTGAATATTTTACCTTCTCTAATCGTGTGATAATTCAAAGGAAATTGGAAGATTGCATTCATATGTTCTGTGACTACCTTATGCAAAAACATGTTTGTATTCAAGAAATGAATTTTAAATTATAAATATGTTATACAAAAGTTTGTGTTTTACTTATACATATGTGCATGCACATACATATCTAATTCTGTGCAAAGGAGATCTCACTCAAAGAAATTTACATACTATGTAACTTATTTCGTCAAATGTTTTAATTACTGTTGGGTTCATTTAGAAAAGTGGTAAAGTGATGGATATTTCAACAGGATTGTTTTTAATTCAGTATACCCATGAATGAGTTTAATAAACCTAATTAAGGTAAAAGGTCTCAAAACTCAAGGTCTGATCACTAGTGGATTAGAGATGCTCGAGGTAACTTCTAACAATGCTGCAACACTAATTTTGTAGGACTTGACATTACTTCGATTTCCTTTTGGAGGAGCTGTCTGGAGGATAAGATGGGACCATTTCAACACCTTCTGATATGTGCTGCTAATTAGACAGGTTTACATATTTTCACCTGCTGAATCTTATAAGTAGTACGAAGCGATTCATTTATTTGTCGTTGTAGCAGCATAAACATTCCTCCTAGATGTACGAGGAATGCTACAGTCCTTAATCGGGCATCGTTAGATTGTCAAAACAGGATTCCTGGAACAATGCTGCTGATATCCATTGAGAAATTTGTATTCACTTGGAAAAGCCAGTAACGAAAAGAACAATTGCTCTTCGATTGGTAGAAGCAGAGCTTCACGGTGTACTGGCACAGAAGAGGCCGTTTCCACGACAGTCGGTTCTACGTTACCGAAACGACCCGGATTTATATTCGGCCAAGGACTGTCACTCCAGCAGCATTCCCCGTATGTAAGTATGACGAATGTTTATGCTGCTACAACAACAACAAAGGCCGTTGGTCACAGCATCACAACAACAATGCCGAATTTAGTTTCCTCGAGAGCACATAACCTGGACTCAAAATAAGTGACTTTATATTTTATTCAGCGATGAAACGAGAAGAATTAGAATTGGTCGAGAGGGTGGGAATTTCGTCGCACCAATGGGGGAGGGTCAATAACTGTTTGGGGCTGCTTTTTGCGGAATGGTGTGTCAATTTATCGTATTGAAGGTAATATAGATGCGTTCAAGTACGATCAGATACTTTAAAATGTTATGCTACCTTATGCGGAAGAGAATTTACCAGGGATTTGGAAATTTCGACAAGACAATGATCCGCAGCACACTTCTCGTGTGGCAAACAAGTTTTTTGAAGGCAATTTGATCACTGTTCTGGATTGGGCATCTTCGAGTGCCGACTTAAATCCAGCAGAACATCTTTGGAACTACGCAAGAAATGCACTCAGTACGCAAAATATAACAAATTTGCATCAGTTATTTGAAAATACCAGGGCAACATGAGAATCCATGCCAGTTGAACACTTTAGAGGTTTAATAATGTCAATGCAAAGGCGCTATGCAGCAGTAATAAAGCAAAAATGAGTGTCAAACAATTAATGTATACTTTTCCTTTCATCTGTATTTTTTCTGATTTATTACCCCGCGCCCGGAGTTCTGAGAGGGGTCCGGGCCCCTCGAGAAATTCGAATTATATGAATTTGACATAATTGAAAAGGGCCCGCATTTTCAATTCTCCCCCGGGGCCCGTATATGCTCTCTACGGCCCTGTACACATATATATATATATATATATATATTATAATATATAATTTACGCATACACATTTTTTGAGTGTTTGGCCGAGCTCCTTCTCCTATTTGTGGCGTGTGTCTTGATGTTGTTCCACAAATGGAGGAACCTACAGTTTCAAGCCGACTCCGAACGGCAGATATTTTGAATGAGGAGCTTTTTCATGGCAGAAATATTCTCGGAAGTTTGCCATTGCCTGCCGAAGAGCGACCGCTATTAGAAACAACTTTTTCTTCATTTTGGTCTCTCACCGAGATTCGAACCTACGTTCTCTCTGCATTTCGAATGCTAGTCACGCATCAACCCACTCGGCTACGGAGGCCGTCATGGCTACACATGTACTTATATACCACAGTAAAACTTACTATCTGTTCTAAAAATTCAAATATGTTACCTTAAATAGATTTTTATGAATTTGTTCTTAATATAAGTCGGATTACCTTGTCTCAACACTACTATTCCACACAACGTGACTTCGCTATAGCTTTGTTATTTTCTTCCGATTTTTTGGTTTAAATGTCAAAGTGTCCATCGTCTTTGTTATTCCCTAATTTGTGTGTTGTACATCTTGTTGTTGCTCTAGAAAAGCACTGGTTGCTCAGAATTGCTAAATGTTTGGGGAATGCTGCTGGAGTGACAATACTTGGCCGGCTATAAATCCGTGTAAGATTCAAAATAGAAGATTAAAAGTATTTGGCAATATCCACACTACTACCTTAGTGCGTGTATGAATTCCTTTCAGAATTATTCAATTTCCATTTCAATTAAAAATCATATCAAAGAAGTTTAAACATCTAATGCCTCAATTTTAGGAAATTTTAATAGATTTAATATTTTTTGGATACTTTTAGTATAAACAACGGCTTTTAGTCTCTTGTCTTATTTTTTATTAGATTAGACCATTACAAAAATTTTAACAAACAAAAACAAAATATGATATCATACATGAGAAGGTTTTTTGTCTGTATTACTGCTATTAGCGTATGACAAATGAAAGGAATAAAATAGTGCTTCGATTCACACAACGGTAGATAAGCCATCTTTAGAAAACAGATACTATCACTATTTAAAAAGCAGCATATTAGAGCGATATATAGGGGTTTTCAGTAAGAGCGCTTCAACTTTTGAACTTTTTTGAATAAAACACAAACGGTTTGACTTTTTTAACTAATTTTTTTTTTATTATCGAGTTTGAACATATACATTTAAGTATGAAATTCGATTTCTTTTGCATGACCACCGCGTGCACGTTTTGCGAAGTCCAATCGTTGAACCCAATTTTCGACCACTCTTTTGCATAAATCAGCCGAAATTCCAGCAATTTCGCGTTCAATATTGGCTCTGAGCTCTCAAATCGTCGCCGGCTTGTTACTGTAGATCAATGACTTCACATAACCCCAAAACGGGACAGCTTGTTAAATGGACCGTAAAATGGCTGTAATGCTCTTAAAGTAGCAGCAACAGAACGATTATTTTCATAAAAAAATTGCACGATTTGCAATCTTTGCTCAAGTGTGTAGCGTTCCATGATGAAATGTATACTAATGAAGTTTACAAATGACAAGCGAAAAATAAAAAATATTGCGTCGTTCGCCCTCCCTATCGGAAAAAAGTTGAAGCGCACCTATTGAATAACCCATTATATCTATTTATTATTACTTAACAAGTTTTAATTCTTACAATTCATATAGAAATCAGATCGTCTTCTTCGCCAACTTCCAGCATGGCTTGCATTATCTTACGCTTGAGCTTCTTTCGTGATGTATCGGAATTGAGATGACGAAATTCTGTAGCAATCAATTCCCCAAAAGCGTCCCATTGGTCTCGTGATCTTAGGATCATACAGGTGTCATCTAAACCTTTTTTACTTACTATGTCGCTAGTGTTTTGCCCACATTGATCTCCCTTGGTATTATGGTAGTAGTTGGTGGCTTGCTCATGCTGTGAATCTTCAATAGTTATTTCCTGACATTGAGATTTCAGTCGCTGCGGGGATATTTTGTCTTGTTTATTACAAACTCTATTACGGTCTTCGTTGCATTTGATGCGTTGGCTTGCTTGTTTGGATGGAAGATAATGGCTGCCTTTGCTCCCGATCACCAACATTGAAGTCGTACTTTCATTTCTTTGTGCATTGCAGTTTTTGGTTCTGCTTGGCGATACGTGATCAACAACGCCTACTTCATAATCGCTGACCATAATCGAATCTTCAAATTGATACTGTGTAATTTGCTCTAAAGTGTCATTAGAATTTTGTACATTGGCTGGTTTTGTACTTTGTTGCTCAGTTTCGTCTTCGCTTGTTATATCATACTTTATATTTGAATCCATTCTACGCATTTTAGATTGATAGCCGCCAGGACGAGGCTCAATTACATCTCGAAGAAATTTAAGGGCTTGGAAATGTTTCCACCGACAACCTTCTGTTTTTGACTCAGTGTCGTCTCCTGTTTCCTCAACTCTTCGTTCAAGTTTTTTCATCTCCGAGTTGAACTGATTGCGCAAGTTATGAATCTTTTTTCCAAAATCCATTTTTGTGATGCGTAAATTTGAGCATATATCCTCAATAGCTTTTGTTCGCTTTTCTTTGTTTTTATATGCCTCAGTGTAATGATTCCATAAGCAATCATGTTGCCGGTACAACTCAATTAACTGGGTAATCTTTTCTCTTGTCCATACTGTACTCTTTCGTCGGGGACCAATTTCTACGGACTCACTCGTTTTCGCCATTATATGATTGTTTAGGACAAGTTTGCGTCCTGTATTAATTTAAAATATTTGTTTACAATGCCCACAAACGAGAAGATAAATGAAGATACCTTCTTGAGCAATGTTTTTAGCGTTGCCGTTTTGATATTTTTGAGTAAATTGACAAGGGGAAAATGGTGAAGTGTTTATATTCTAGTGGTAAGAATTACTTTCTTAACAAGATTAATGAAAATGTTTACATGTTGTGAAAAAATCATAGGGAATATTTCGATTAATTTTGCACTCTCAGCCTAAAAACCCAACCATTTTCGAGCGTTTTCACTTGTTTATTTGTGTATATACAGATACAATTATTTTGCGATGGTATTTAGCGAAGTAAAATGTAAAAAAATTGATTAAACTTGAGTTCAAGGCGTATTCATTAAAGGTGGCGGCACTAGACCAACAACAATGTTGTTGTTGTACGAGCATAAACATTCCCCATACATGTACGGGGAATGCTGCTGAAGTGACAGTCCTTGGCCGGATATAAATCCGGGTCGTTCCGGTAAAGTGAAACCGACTGTCGTGGGAACGACAATGTTCAGAACGTTTGATTGTCAAAGCAAAGTATTGGGAAACTAGAAAATAAATAATGAATTCGCCTTGTTTCATTCTGAGCTGACAGGCACATGACACGGCGAAAAAAACACAAATCAGCTGATTTACCAACACCACCTTTAGTAGATTCGCCTTGGTTAGGCTCTACCTTTAGCCTGGTAACGCTTGCATCAGGGTTGCTTTACATTCCAAAGTGTATTAAACAGATTAGAATAAGAACTTGGCGCACACTTATTTGACTAAAAGAAATTAAACACTTTGTTTACTTGTCTTGTTACTGTATTAATAGCCACTTGCTTTACATATCTCTATATATTATATTAGTGTTGACAAGCAATCTATTCACTCTTAACGTTATAATTAATTAAAAAATTTGCTATTTTCATTTCAAAATTTTACTATTTTTCCATTTCAAGACACATTTTTGGATTAAACAAACGGCTAAACTATCCATTACTACTAAAATGTATTTGGATGGTAGGAGAAGGGGGCGTGGCACCTTTCAGTCCTCACATTAGAAAGAGTAAGTACCCACCATTCTAACTATGACAGTCTCAACTTCCTAGGGTTTCTATATGGCCCCCACGAAAAGAGTAAAAATTATGTTTTTTCACTACCCTATTTGCTTAAAACAAAGTAAAACAAAGGTTAGCCAATAACAACATGGCAATTGAACATTTCGGAAAATTAAATGTCTAATAAATATTTATTTCCTTCCTTAATATACTCGTCTCATATGAAATTTTTTAAATTTTGTAACTCAAAAATCGGTTGTGTTGTATTCCAAACAAAATTGTAATATAAATTTTCAACCTTTGAAGATATCTTTTCTAGCGCAATAATTACGTCATATTATGACAGAGTTGCATTATGGCAGCACCGAGCATAATTTTTTTTTTTTAATTTTTTTGACGACGTTTGCAAAATTATATTATAATTTTATTCGGTATAAAAATAGAAAATACAATCACATTTTTTCACTAATGAATTCACAATTCTCTTTTTGCTTTCTGTGTACGATTTTTCGAAAACAGTGAATTTGGCAAATGAGCAAAGGAAGTAATTTGTGCAACATAAGACTAACAGCGGTTGCTTAAAAGTGTATTGTTTTTATAACTGTCTGGACGCAGCTACGCCAACAGTTTTTCTCCTTTTTTGACAGCTAGTACCTTTTTTCAATTTTCTTTTATAAAACCAAGGTAAGTAGATAACAAGGGGGATTTATTATAATAAATACAACAGTTTGACAGTCGAGAGTAACTTGAGAAAATTTTGACAATTTAGAGACAAAAAAAAAAAAAAATCGAAATTGCAACCTTAGGGTATGTTCAACAATGCATTATAATGCGCAACATACCATTTCAGAGTGAGCAGTGCGTTCAAAAATGCAAATATGGCAGTACTGCAAATGCAGCGCGTTCTTAAACGTCATTTTTGTATCAAAAGTCCTGCATTATTTGGAGCAAAAATTTTCACACTGCCAATAAATACGTTAGTACAATGCCTGATGAAAAGTGGGTATTTAATTCTTTATTTTAGCTTTTAATACAAAAATTGATGAAAAATACGATATTTAAACTTTATTTTATTATACTTTTCTTGGTTTTAGTGATAACTTTAGTACATCGGAGATAAAATTACTGCTCAGAGTCCGACTGAGCATAGAGAACAAGTTCACGTCGGGAAGGAGGAAAAAGAACGTGCTCTGGGCTAAGGTCGTAGATGAAGTAAAAAAAGTTAATAAAGATTTAAAATAGATAGAAACATCGCATGAGAATAAACTATTGTATATCCTCGGGAAACGATTTTATTGTTTCAAAAAAAGACTTATTTTTGGGTATTTTCGGTTTTGATATTAAACTTTTGACAAGATATGTCCTTTTTTTAAGCTTTACACGGTTTTTTTTTCTTAAATTTAATAAAAGACTATCGGTTTTTTCCTCACATACATCGTGCATGACCAAACTTAGTAACAATTCCATTCCAGTGCAGTACACAGCGCGTTCATAAATGCAACAAATCTATTTGCAATTTTTCAACAAATCTATCAGTTGCATGAATTGTCACATTGACAGTGCTGCCAGCGCTGCAAGTACCATAGATGACTAGATGTGAAACTCTTTTTCTCGTGAGAGCGCTGAAAAATGTGCATTTTTTATAACATTTTCCAATATTGCCACACCGGTAGAAACATGAATTGGGTATTTTTGAACCAAAGGTCTGGAATTTTTAGTTTCCATACCACCATTGAGGTTAGTATTTAGTGTGCGGTTGCCCAATAGCCTTATATCACTCGTAACCCCCAACATATACTAAAAATAAGCACAATCCGTATGAAATATGTACATAAATAAGCAAAAAATTTTAAAATTTATATGTAAATGAAATTATTTAAAACGGATATTCATAAGTAATTTAATAATAATAAAGTTATGAACCCGAAAAACCTAAGTTATAATTAAAAACATGACTTATTGCGATTTTTTAATATAACACAGAAAGTGGGTAACAAAAAACAAAAATTCTCAAACAACGAACTGAATAAGTTAAAGCAGATTACTTTTAATCTTCGTAAAATAACTCAAACTCAAATTAAATTCCCTTACCTACGCTTTTCACTCATAGAATATTTACGTATATACCAATTTACAGACATAAACCAACATACAGATTTCAATAAAAGTACATGTATGTACGAGTAAAATGTATTCATATGCATATGTGCATAAGACTAATTATAGTAGAAGTTGAAAAGGATATAAAAGGCTTTGAAAAATTCTAAAACTCCCTTCAATTTAAATTATTACGTTTCAATTGAATTAATTTAAAGACAAATAATTATAAACATTTCAACGCGTCATTTCTCCACTATGAAAAAAGGAACTGTTTTCGTCAATTATTTTTGGCGCGTTTCTTCTGGTAGCCAGCCATTTCGCCTATCAGCTGTTCAAAATCCCATAATGTGTGAGTGCTACCAAGTTTTGAAACGTCCTCATGGGCGCGCTCTCTCTCAAAATGAATAAGTTTCACATCTAGTTATCTATGGCAAGTACTGCGCATTATAATGCATAGATGACTAGATGTGAAACTTATACATTTTGAGAGAGAGCGCGCCCATGAGGACGTTTCAAAACTTGGCAGCACTCACACATTATGGGATTTTGAACAGCTGATAGGCGAAATGGCAGACTGCCAGAAGAAACGCGCCAAAAATAACAGACGAAAACAGTTCGTTTTTGCTTAATGGAGAAATGAAGTGTTAAAATGTTTATAATTATTTGTCTTAAAATTAATTCAATTGAAATGTAATAATTTGAATTTAAGTGAGTTTGTAGAATCCAAAGCTCGTTATATCCTTTTCGACTTCTACTTTTAATTAGTCTTATGCAACATAATGTAATTTTATTGAAAACTGTGTGTTGGTTTCTATGACATAGATGACTAGATGTGAAACTCTTTTTCTCGTGAGAGCGCTGAAAAATGTGCATTTTTTTAACATTTTCCAATATTGCCACAACGGTAGAAACATGAATTGGGTATTTTTGAACCAAAGGTCTGGAATTTTTAGTTTCCACACCGCCATTGAGGTTAGTATTTAGTGTGCGGTTGCCCAATAGCCTTATATCACTCGTAAACACCTACATATACTAAAAATAAGCACAATCCGTATGAAATATGTACATAAATAAGCCAAAAATTTAAAAATTTATATGTAAATGAAATTATTTAAAACTGATATACATAAGTAATTTAATAATAATAAAGTTATGAACGCGAAAAACATAAGTTATAATTAAAAACATGACTTATTGCGATTTTTTAATATAACACAGAAATTGGGTAACAAAAAAAAATTCTCAAACAACGAACAGAATAAGTTAAAGCCGATTACCTTTAATTTTTGTAAAATATTTCAAACACAAATTCAGTTCCCTTACCTACGCTTTTCAACCATAGAATATTTACGTATATACAAATTTACATAAACCAACACACAGTTTTCAATAAAATTACATTATGTACACAAGACTAATTAAAAGTAGAAGTCGAAAAGGATATAACGAGCTTTGGATTCTACAAACTCACTTAAATTCAAATTATTACATTTCAATTTAATTAATTTTCAGACAAATAATTATAAACATTTCAACACGTCATTTCTCCATTAAGCAAAAACGAACTGTTTTCGTCTGTTATTTTTGGCGCGATTTTTCTGGCAGTCTGCCATTTCGCCTATCAGCTGTTCAAAATCCCATAATGTGTGAGTGCTGCCAAGTTTTGAAACGTCCTCATGGGCGCGCTCTCTCTCAAAATGAAAAAGTTTCACATCTAGTTATCTATGATCTATGTTATAATGCGTTTCTGAACATAGCCTTACTGCTGCTCCTGTTTATCGTGCCTTCGTTATTCCTAAAGCAAAAAACATACAAAAATTTTCAAACACATTAACTTCAACTCGTAGCATGTACTTTAGTTAGTAAAAATACCAACTTGTGTACATAAACCAAAAAGTAAGTATTCATTCGATAGAACTCTTTCTGCTCAACACAACTATGTTAATTGTATTTTTTAGTTACTTAATTTTTATTAATTTTGAGGCTTAGAAATGGAATACCCAGAAGGCAAAAATCAACATTTACGACACCTGCTCTTCTTTGCCGAAGCCGCCCGGGACATTTGCGAGGTGTATGGGGAAGGTGTCATAGGCGAATCTACGGCAAAGTTCAAGAAAGGGGACTTTGACGTCAATGGCACGTCCCGCAGCGGAAGGTCTCGATGAAGAACGTCTCAAATCAATTTTAAAGGAGAACGGCCGCCAAACCAATCGGGAATTGGGTGCCTTACAAGTTCAATATTAATATTTAAGTCATGGTTGAATAATTTAAATTTTTTGTTTTTAAATAAAACAAAAGCTCAAAATGTACTTTCAGTTTACTTAAAATTCGTTTTACCAAACACACTGCTATAAATGACCATTTATTAGAATTTTGCTGAAATGCAGAGAGTAAACATCTCGATTTGTGAAGATAATAAAAGGCGCACAAAATTTTGGAAACCTTGGATATTTTACAAAATCCCCCAAAATGTGACCTCGGAATATTTATTCGGTAATTAGTAATAAGTGCTGAAGCAGCTACTCAGTCGCCAAAACACGTATTTTTTTGCTCCCAGATCCGAATCGTTGTGGTTTGCCATAAGAATGTACAAGTGAGATCTTAGCATGGGTAAAGCTATTCGATTTCGAAATTCTTTGAGAGGAAGAAAATGAATTGGTGATTATTATAATTTTATTACATTAATCATTTAATAGAAATTAAAACATATCATTTTTATTTATTGGGCAAAGTGTGTCTGAAATTAGCCACTAGCGAACTCTAGAACAATCCCTATTATAAGTTCGGTTAATGGGTGTCAGCAATGTCGCATAATTTGGCTAAAAGACTTGTCAGTTGAAGCAAAGAGTTCAATCCGTCTACAACTTTCATGTGGGTGATTCCTATTTCTTTAATGAATTTTAGTTTAGTATTTTCATCAATGTTGAGACGCTTGCATACTCGGAATATATTTCCAATTATATCTTCACAAGCATAACCAAGTCTCCACAATTTTGTGAGGATTTTGTACGCTTTATGTATATCGTTTTGTGCACAATGTTGCAGCATGTCCTGTAAAAGCATGGGATGCGGTTCGTCACAAACTTTGAATACGTTTGCGCCCGTAATCGTTCCGAAACCTTGTGCTGTCGATTGTAAATTATTTAACGCCTGCCTCATATCACCTTGCGCAGTAAAAACGATTGCTTCCAATCCGTCCTCTTCATAGGAGAGCTCTTCTCGTTGACATATCTCAATTAATTTAGCAAGTATTTGCCCATCTGACAGTCTTGTAAAACGCAACATTGCACAACGAGATTGTATTGGTTCAATAATTTTCTCGCTGGTGTTGCATGCAAGAGCAAATCGTGTTGTATTACTATAAATCTCCATCGTTCGACGAAGTGCTTGTTGAGCTCCTTCAGTCATGCTATCAGCTTCATCTAATATAACAATTTTATGCCTTCCTCTTGGTAATGTCACTTTTTGTTGGGCAAACATTTTTATTTTGTTACGAACTACGTCAATGCCACGTTCATTTGAAGCATTTAGCTCGAGTACGGCTTCTTTATAACTGTCTCCGAGCAAAATACGTGCCAAACACTGGATTGTCGTCGTTTTACCCACACCAGGAGGGCCCTAAATGAAAATATCACTCATTACTCATTTCCATGTATCACAATTCTAATACTACGTACTGCTATTATAATATTTGGCGCATTTCCTTGCGTTGCAAAAACTGAAAGGCGGGCAATTGTATCCTCATTTCCAACAATCTCCTCAAATTTTGTGGGGCGATATTTTTCAATCCAGGGTAGGTTGCGTCGTTTTAAATCTTCTGCAGTTATTTCTACTTCTTCTGGCATTTTGTCCAATTAGCCAAACGATCACTTTCAACAATCGAAAACGACGGTTCTAAATTTGCCGGCAAATATTTAGTTTGCAGCTCAACAATACATGTAGTTGTACTCTAATGATACCGGATGCATATTATCGATATTTTACTCAAACATCAAGTATTTGGGTACTCATTAGTGATAGAAAAAAACAATTTACATACGTACCTGATTTGGTTACAGGTATTATTAAAGATGCATTCAAATAGACGCGGTACGCTGCGATAAAAAAACTTTCCGCAGCAAACACAATTTACAGCACGTAATAAGCAGATATATCGTAAGCAAAGTTGCAATTTAGAGCTAAAGTTCTACTTCGTATTTTATTTACAAAAGTGTTATGGACTATAAAATAACATTTTTCTTTATAAGAAATATGAGTTTAAATTTGTTACTAGTAACCATTATGCCTTCTCAAGAAATGCATTTAAAATGGTGTACAGTGCCGATATTTGAGCTCGTCACCCTTCGGATGTCAGCAATGTTTCTTGCTGTATCGTACCGCGTCTGGCTTTGCTCTCATTGCTTTTTAATATTCGATAGGCGTATTGTCGCTATAACTGCTCCAATTATAAGAAACATCATTTCTATACATACACGCTTTTTCAAAATTTTTAAAATAATACGACAAATAAATTACTAATATTTTTTTTTTTTGATATTATGACATTATAAAGCTTTGACACACAGTAATATTTTTACTCGGAAAATTGAATTTTGACGGTTCGGCGATAAGTTCTGACACTTTCAAGTTTCAAAATTTTCAGTTACAATGCGTCAAATTTAATTTGATTACAAGTTTCATAGATGGTTACTTTGCATTACCAGTAAAGCTGTGTCGCTTTTAGGGAGTCCAATATAGCAGATCTATCATCATCATCATGCATTAGTGTTACAATACGGGGTGGGTTAAAGCTCCTTCTGAGCAAGTAGATGGGCGTCTGTAAATAAATATGTTTTATTAGCATGAGAACACAAATGTTTGATTGGATCTTACCTGGGTGTAGATAGAAAGTGTGAGTGTATTCGAGCTGTAATAATTGCTGCCGGTATTGTTATTTTTTATGAGATGGAATCATGTTCTGTCACATAATTTCTGCAACAATGGGAGCGTCTTGCGTTTTGCCAGTAAAATTTTGGCAATCTGATGGTGATCTTTAGCTAATCAACCGCAGTATAAAAGTTTTTACTGCAGGGTGGAAATGGAAGAGGAAAATTAAGTTTTTATTGAATAAATACTACTTTGAAGCTTAATATTGCTTTTAGCGCAAAAATAAATTCAAATAAAACGAAGCTATCTGCCCATTTTTTCATATTGCGGCGAACATATCCTATGTGTTGCACTTGGGCCGAGCTTATGAAAGGTTGTAGGAAAAACGGCTTACCCAATAACTATTATAATGGTCTATTGAAACTTGTGTTTTTATTTTTAGTAGAGTTGTACTGGGTCAAGAAAACAGCCAAAATTTAATAAATAATTACGTTGCAAATACTTCATTGGATCTTAGAAGTTAGCAAAACAAGTTGAAACATACTGACACCAATGTACGGTCTGACATTTTTTTGTTTCTTGAATTAAACTTTATTTTATGTTTAAACTTATAATTCCTGGAAGACCCTTTACAAATATTTGAATTGATTTAAAAAGTGGCTAAGTATTCCAAGGAAATATACCTTGTGGTAAACCAATTTAACATGGGAAGGTCTTAGATAAGCTGGATACGTGTTTTCCTTTTTAACCTTAAAAAGACACGCAATGGTGACATGAGAGAGGAAGACAGTTCATTTGGGTGTGATTGAAGGCGATCTGGGTATTTCCTCTCTTTTATTAAAGGAATATATAAGTCCTGATGAATTTGATAATCCGTCACGTACCACGGAGCGTTTACCAGGGTTCGTAAGGTCTTGGACCGAAAACGTTGTAGAATTTCCAAGTTTTTCGCCTTCACATCGACAACTGTTTAAGGAAATGTTCATTCCAGGTATTTATAGCAGGGAAACGTCAAATTGTGGCCTGACATTACCGTTAAGTATTCTCTCATTTAACGATAGATATATAGTAGGTGCTTTATAAATGATTAACGTTACGGCATAGAAAGGGATGCACATAAATATCATGAAGTAAGGTACAAGCGAGACTAGCAATACGTTCTCACATATATGTATGTAGGGGGAATGTTTATGCTGCTACAATAACAACAACAAACAAATACGTATTTACATTTATATATACATATATATATATATATATAATTGGCGCGTACACCCTTTTTGGGTGTTTGGCCGAGGTCCTCCTCCTATTTGTGGTGTGCGTCTTAATGTTGTTCCACAAATGGAGAGACCTACAGTTTCAAGCCGACTCCGAACGGCAGATATTTTTATGAGGAGCTTTTTCACGGCAGAAATACACCCAGAGGTTTGCCATTGCCTGCCGAGGGGCGACCGCTATTAGAAAAATGTTTTTCTTAATTTTGGAGTTTTCACCGAGATTCGAACCGACGTTCTCTCTGTGAATTCCGAATGGTAGTCGCGCACCAACCCATTCGGCTACGGCGGCCGTCATTTACATTTAGATTACATTTATTTGGGCCCGTAACATACATATTTATATGTGTAAATAAATATATATATGCAAGTGTGATATTAAAACAAAAAGTGGTTTAATTTTATTTAACTAAGTTTCGTCAATTTGAAACTACCTATTTTGTTACCTATGCAAAAACTGAATTCTCTCATAAAAAAGGCGGATTAATTTACCAAAAACAAACTTTGAACTTTTGATCTCCAAGTCATGATTATTCTTACACTTACTTACTTGATAAATTACCTGTACCTTATTAACTTATTTATATTGTATTTAGAGTTATTTTTTATTATATACACATTTGTTTGTTATTTGTGTGGATTTTTGGTTAATTGATATATGTTTATTTTGTCAAAGTCAAACTTTCGCACGCACTGCTACAAAAAAATGCTCTATGGTTTAATATACAATATATATAATATATAGGGTTGTTCAATAGGTGCGCTTCAACTTTTTTCCGATTGGGAGGGCGAACGACGCAATATTTTTTATTTTTCGCTTGTCATTTGTAAACTTCATTAGTATACATTTCATCATGGAACGCTACACACTTGAGCAAAGATTGCAAATCGTGCAAATTTTTTATGAAAATAATCGTTCTGTTGCTGCTATTTTAAGAGCATTACAGCCATTTTACGGTCCATTTAACAAGCCGTCCCGTTTTGGGGTTATGTGAAGTCATTGGTCTACAGTAACAAGCCGGCGACGATTTGTGAGCTCAGAGCCAATATTGAACGCGAAATTGCTGGAATTTCGGCCGATTTATGCAAAAGAGTGGTCGAAAATTGGGTTCAACGATTGGACTTCGTAAAACGTGCACGCGGTGGTTATGCAAAAGAAATCGAATTTCATACTTAAATGTATATGTTCAAACTCGATAATAAAAAAAAAAAATTAGTTAAAAAAGTCAAACCGTTTGTGTTTTATTCAAAAAAGTTCAAAAGTTGAAGCCCTCTTACTGAAAAACCCTATATTTATACCGTACATCTGGCTCATAAGTACACTATTTTGAAGACAAGATGTTTTTATACAAATTTTACTTTTCTTCGATATTTACTCAAAATTTCTAGAGTTAGCAACGTAGTGTCTACTGAAGGGGCCGATTTGTAAGGAGGGAACGAGAAGTATGTTTACTGAGCAAACCTTTTATTATTGAATCATGCACCATGGCTACAAAATAAAATATTTTATTTGTCTTTATTTTAACTGAGTAACTCAAAACAGTAATCACGAACTAACCTATTCGGCTACGGCGGCCGTCTGCTGCAAGAGTAAGCTCTTAACAAGAAGAAGGTTGAAGATGGTTATCGTACACTAATTGTAATATACTATGAACAAACTTAAGTATTAAGTACACTGTCTTAATAAATTCTTTGTAATTATTTATTATGATAAAAATTTGTACAAAACGGATTACTGTGCTGCGTCCGTATACATATATGATGCAATTAAATCATAGGTTCCGATATAAAATGAAGTACTTCTTTAAATAAGTACATAATTCTAGTTAACCGTAGAAAATTTATTATAATATCAGATACCATTTCAGAAGTGGAATTATTAGTTAAGGTTTTTCACCAGCTGATATGTCTGCTTTGGATACTGATTATACATCGCCAATCGGTAGTTTTGATTCTGCTTCACAGGAACTTAAATTTATATTTTCATCACTTTCATCTTTATTATCTCGGTTTGGGATTTCAACAGAGCCTCCTTCCTCAAGAAGAACCTCCTCAGCTAGATCATATAAGAATTTCGTTAACATTTCGTAAATAATTAGTTCCACTACTTCATTTTCTTCGCGATGGAAGTTACACCATTTATCGTCTTCGTCATACATTTCCTGTATTATAATTTTTCCGATATGATCGCGCTTGGCCCTTTGACCATATACTGAATATATTGGAGTACGTCGTTTCGAAGTTTTATCCATAGCCAGACATCGTCGCACTTCTTTGTATACCGATTCTTGGATGCAACGTAACCGATTGGGTGGATTAAAGAATGCTAGCTGAGTGTGGAAATTTATTGGGTCCCCTTGCATTAGGACCTCCCTGTGCTCATCTAGATATTCACGACAGATATCGAGTATTATACGCTCGTAGATATTTGTTATTTTTTCGTCCATTACTAAAGGTATTTTATCTCCAGTTTCGCTAATATAGTCTAAAATAAAAATCAAACATTAATTTCAAGTAATATTTCTAATATTCAATTAAGCAATCAAATACCAGTCTTTAAGAGTTCGCAGTATAATTCGTGTGTGCGTCGATAGCAAATTTCTCTAATTCGTTCTTCTGATGGAAATATAGTTGTCATAGGACTCCCGTGAGCAGGAGGTACGTACGGCGGAGGAGGCTTATTTGGTATTTCACGGACGTACATGTACGGCCCAGCAGCTGAAGGATTATCGAATTGCTTCAATTGCTGTTATTTAATTAGAAAAACAATAAATATTACAGAACTATAATAAGGTTAAGACAGTCTACCTCGTTCTCGATTATAATTTGTTGGCAACGACGGATTTCCAGTTCATTTATTATGTCGGGCATAAGTTGTACAGTGTTGACAGACATGGAAACGTTCAGATTGCTTATACTTTGTACTGCTGATTGTAAACGTGCGTTATCTGTTGAGCACGGTGACGGCGGTGGTGGCGGGACTGGTGTAGCTTCAGGATTGGTTGATATTGGTTGCGTTTTTCCCACTTTTTCTGAAGCTCCAGAACAAATTGGCTTATCTATGTCTGGGTCTTTATTTTCGATATCGATGTGAATTTCATTTTCACCCACTTCTTCATTGCCATTATTATCGGCAAGAGATATTTCTACAATGCTTTCAAAATGCGGTAATGATAAATCATCTAATTGCGTTAACTCGCTGGTGCTTTCAAAATCCTCTTCGTATGTATTTAAAACCTGATTTTCAGTAGCAGTCTCTTCAGATTGAATTAACTTAGGTTGACTTACAAATGTTTTTGAGTTAAACGATTCATTCGTATCATTCACTGAGTTATTGCTAACATTTTGAATTTGCTCTGGCCACGAAACTGTTGAAATTATGCAGTTCGAACTTTCCTGGGGAATGTCGGTATTACTAATTTCAGAGCTACAGGAAGACTGAATACATGACGAAATATGCTCCGAACAACTCTGAATTTCCTGTTTATCAGCAGTAGTTTTTAGCTCCTCATTTGCTGTATGAAATAATGTTTCAGTGGAAACTGAACAGTTTTCAATCTCCGCGGTTTCTTTAACTGGGGTGGTTTTATCTGGTAGCCTTTCCGTCTGCAGGCTAGATGCTACAGTAATGTGCTCTGTGCCAGTACTTGAGCTGTCATTTGCTTGCTCAAACGATATTTGTTGTGATGTACTAGATGGATGTGGTAATTTTAGATTAGTTTCAGTATTCAACATAGAACGCTTGACATTTACTGCAGGGTTATTTTTATATGTATTCAATATTTCTATTTTTCTGCCCTTTGGCGAACGATATTTATCATATAATACAGTGTCAGAAAGACTGCGCATTAAGCCAACATCGTTGGCTATACGCGGCGAAGAATTTCTCATACTTGGATGTAAATTCAATTCCGATTTGGTTTTTGTTAACAATATATTGGCTTCAAACGAAGATGGTATAAAGGTAGAGCACAAAATGGCTGCACTCGAACCAGTTGCGAAAAATTGGAAGTTTTTTGCTGCAGTGCAGGGACTGTAGTTTTCAAGTAATGAGTGGGTAGATGTCTCTTCCCAAGAATCCTTTTCTTTATCAGACGGTTCCGAACTGGTACATAAATTTAATGGTGGAACTGAAATGGGCTCAGGCTGTTTTTGTAAAGATGTCTGTGATATGTTGTTACTCAAAGTCGATATACTTTTCTCTAAAAGTTCAGCTGCCAAACGACCTTCATTCCGCGCAAAATCTTCAAGCACTGCTAGTTTTGCTGCTTCATAAAGACGTTCCAAATCAGGCTTCGAAAGCTGATAATGTTTGTTAGGTTCATATTTTTCGATCTGCTGAGAGGTCAGACGACGCCACAGTTTATTTAACTTAATGCCAGTAGTTCGGACGCAATCAACAGCGCTAGATTTACTATCTTCTCTACTCTCCTCGTTACTTCCCGCTGTCGTATGCGCACTGGAAATGCTATTTAGTTCTCTTAAACTATCTTCTATTTCCTTTAAACGACGTTGAGATTTTTTATGAGTACTAATATTTTTTAAGGGAACCACGCCTGCGTGGTTTAGGCGCTCTTTCTCTCCCTCGCCAGGGTTAACAGGTTTATATTGGCTTTTGTGTGTGCTGTAAGTAAGTAGTGCATTCTCCATTTGTAGAACATCAGCTTCTTCCTGGTCCAGTCGGCGGTGCCACTGCATCAGTCGCTCCACATGTTCGCGACGCCGTCGTAAATCTAATTCACGTTTCTGTAAAAGCTCTTCAAGGGAACGGGATGATTCAAGGCCGTAATTTGCACGCACCACGGGTACTGAGCGAGTCGTTTCGAAGTCAATTTTTGATTGTGAACTGCCACGAGCATATTTGGAAATAGAGCTCACTAATGCAACTTGTGGGAGTGAAACTAATGAAGAAGGCAGGTTCTCATTACGACACAATTGCGTAATTTTGTGACTAATTTTCGAAATAGATTTCTGAGAAACTACACTCTTATCTGACTCTTTTGGTGAAGACACGCATTCTTTCGCTGCACGATTAGCCGACGACGACTCTGTTGAGGTTGTTGTGGTAGTTGATTGTAGTAGCCTAAATTAAAAAGTTCACATTAAATCAACTTTTAAATACATATAAGCATGCGTATTTATATTTGTTAGGGGTATTCTAACATTTAGACTCGAACTTAAGATTATATACATAATTCCCTCGTTTACTAATAGGACTATGAATAAGTTCGTGCGGTTTTTTTTCGAAATTTGAAACTTTATTGACGTAAAATGGTTACAAATTTAATATTCAAAATATTGTCCATCGCTTACTACTACTTTTTCCCATCTTTCTGGCAATTCACGGATTCCCTTTGTGAAAAATTCGGTCGGTTTTGCCGCAATCCACGAATCGATCCATTTTTTGACTTCATCGTAATTACGGAAGTGCTGGTCAGCCAGGCCATGTTGCATCGATCGGAAGAGATAGTAATCGGATGGCGCAAGGTCTGGACTATACGGCGGGTGGGGTAGGACATCCCATTTGAGCGTTTCTAAGTATGTTTTGACCACTTGTGCAACATGTGGCCGAGCATTGTCATGTTGCAAAATAACTTTGTCGTGTCTATCGGCGTATTGCGGCCGTTTTTCTCGCAGTGCTCGGCTCAAACGCATCAATTGTCGTCGGTAGACATCCCCCGTAATCGTTTCATTCGGTATCAGTAGCTCATAATACACAACACCCAGCTGGTCCCACCAGATACACAGCATAACCTTCAGGCCATGAATATTCTGCGCCGACGTCGATGTTGAAGCATGGCCAGGGTATCCATACGTTGCCCGACGTTTTGGATTGTCGTAATGGACCCACTTTTCATCGCCAGTCACAATTCGATGCAAAAAACCCTTTCTTTTGTGCCGTTGAAGCAGTTGTTCGCATGCCATAAAACGGCGTTCAACGTCTCTTGGCTTCAATTCATACGGCACCCAATGGCCTACCTTTCGGATCATTCCCATGGCTTTTAAACGTTTGGAAATGGTTGATTGATCAACTCCCAAAGTTTTTGCAACCTCTTCTTGCGTTTGAGCCGGATCTTGATCGAGCAATTCCTCCAATTCGGTATCCATGAACTTTGGCGGCGCACCCTCGCGTTCTTCGTCTTCCAAGCCAAAATCACCACTTTTAAAGCGTGCAAACCACTTCTGGCACGTTCGCTCAGATAGAGCATGCTCACCATAAACTTCCACCAAGATACGATGACTTTCGGCTGCTTTTTTCTTCATATTAAAATAATGAAGAAGAATTCCCCGCAAAAACACATTATTTGGCACGAAATTCGACATTTTCAAGTGTGGTAAAAATATTGTTGTTTACGCTTCAAATAAAAAACTTATACTGACGTTTGTGCCTTACGACAGTAGCTCTCCAATGAATGTTTGGAAATGTGGATCGATGGAATAATAATCAAGTTACGCCATCTGTTGTAAAACCGCACGAACTTATTCATAGTCCTATTACATTATGCTTAAGTAAAATATTATATATCTACTAGTTTAACTTAAGCGGCTAAAATTTAAATAGAGGCACTTAGAATCCAACTTCAGACATTTTATGATGGGTTTGCATAACTTATTGACTGCAGCTTTCGTTTAACTGAAGCGCGTTATTGCTTTTTCTTTAGTAGGAGTGTTTTTAAAGTTATGCACAGAAAGCCGATAGATAAAATTTGTAATTACAGTCATTCGTAATATATGGATGTATATAGATAATATTTTTGAACTTTATTCGGATTAATGAGTCTCCATTGAGCACTGTAAAGGCGACTTTAATTTCCGAGAATGTATTTTGGTAACATAAATGAATAAATGCGAAGGCGCATTTACATACATACACACATACGCATTTTGATATTAAAAACAAAACAAATAAGGATAACCCTACTGTTTGTTCACATGTATAACATATACACACATGTGTAAGTAAGAATTTTTAAGATGGAATTTTATCATTATATTATGAGCGACCGATAAGAAACTACAGGGTGGTTCAAAGAGTGTTTGAACATTTTTTTTATGTAAATGTAATGTAAATAAATAAAAAGTGCATGAATAGTTTTCAATGATTTTATGGCTTAGATTGGAAGGAGTAAATCTTCATTAAAATGACTTCTACGGCTAGCATTACAGTACCCCACTTTGTCCACCCAATTTCTCAGTATATTTTCGCGAGTTTCTGCACTTATGGCATCAATGGCAGGTTCAATTTCATATTTCAATCACCGCTGGATGATTGGGGTAACATTTAACTTAAACGGCGCCCTCAACAAATAGTCGAGGCAGCTTAACGACGTTACTGTTTCGGCTGATTTTTCGATTTTCAAAAACTTTAGAAAGGCAAAGAATTGAATGTACGATTGGCAGTAATTGACGTGTGGATATTCCAAGCCCCAAATGCGATAGTTTTGTTTGTTAATAAAGCCACTCAAGTGAATGAGTTTTATCGGGCCAGCAATAAGCTAAATTTCTGACACATAACGGACGTCATTTCAATGTTTTAAAATATTCTCAAAGAAACGTGCCTTTCCCTCTCTATAACTATATATTATATAATGTTATGTACGTGTATGTATGTGTGTATGTAGAGCATTAAAGCTTGTTTAAGATTACATTTATTTTATAATAAGTATTCACCACAGGTATTTTTAAATAACGATTCAATTTTGCGAAATGTCAACAAAATACTTATACACATTAGGCATTGCTAATTGCTGAAATATTCAACTGTCTGTTCTCTACGATACGAGTATTTAGTGTCGCCGAGTATTAATAACAATTTAAATTCCAATACCGTCACTTGTGTACATATAAGTTTACTCATACCAAAAACATACGTGTAGATCAAATGAACAAAGCATTCCATTCATTTTCAACTCAACATACGGTAAGTTTTGAATTTATGAATATGAAATCGATTTACTCTACAGTGAAAATATTTGCATATAAAGATTATCTATAAAACCTGTTAAATTTACATACTGTTATATTATTTAAAATTTGGTTTTCAGATTATTAAGAAACGTATATTGGATATTGCTGGCTAGATTTATCTTTTGCACATTTATGGTTTAAATTTTTATACAGAAAAGGTTATTTTCGTATTAGGGCAAATGAATTTATTGGTACATACATATGTACATAAATACGAATGTACTCCATACACAGAAAAGTTTACAACGCGATTTATACTTTGACTGGAAACAACTTATTTATAGTAAATTGTGTAGATCGTTGAAACTCATGCTGACTTCGAGCATTCGCCATTCCTTATATGACGTTGTAGAAAAAAATTGCTTTAACCGCCTAAACCGTTTATCGAAGACACTGCTTTTGCGGAATGCACTACCTGAACAAAAATTAATTGACCACAGAGAAAAACAAGCACGCGCAAACTAAATACGTAAGAATATTTACTATTATTGATATTTTTCTCAGCTGCCGGAAAGCATTACAAATACAATGCTAAGCCAACTAAACAGATTCGCTTCCCTTGCGCAACTCACACACAGCACATCTCATGCTGAGTAATATTGTCCAAACGTTTTGAACGATTGGAGTAATCAGAAACGAAACATCGAGCCGAATATCTCCGAACCTATTAAAAGAATGCATACATACATTAGCATAGAAGGAAATGTAAACAAAAAAAAGTGCTCCATTTCGCTACCCAATTTATGAATGGATCTGGAGGATTTGTTCACATGGCGAGTTACACACATATACATAGATACATATGTTCATAGTACACATGCACTATATATAGTCAAGAGAAAAATAAAATAATATCTCTGTGAGACGAAAATGTTTTTAACAGTCTGCTGTATTAATATGCTGACGGTACTCGCGTAAATTCCAAACGTAATTTCTGTTTACAAATTTTCAACGAATAGGTTATACGAGGTTGTTCAATGGGTTTTGCGGTTCGACAATCGAGGGCGTTGCTACTAGCCTACATTTTTTTGTTAAGTTGGTACACTCTTCATATGAACGTACGGGAAGTTTCAATTCATTCTTTGTTTACCAGCCATTTGGTATCGACGTGTCACAGTATTATATAGTATATTATATATGTATATGAACGAATGTTGAAAGTTTATAAGAACTTTTCGCCATCAATTCAGATGGGTTGTTGAATTTAAACGTGGCCGTACAAGCCTTGAAGACGATCCACGTCAAGGACGTCCAAAATTCGCAACAACACCAGAAATCGTAGAAAAATGAGAAAATCGTCCAGTGACTGAAATAGATTTAATAGAAGCCGCAGGCATCTCATTGGGCAGTGTAAGCAATATTTTGACTGAAGTATTGAGTTTCTGAATGTTTTGTGCTCAATGGGTGCCGCATTCGTTAACAATGGACCAAAAACGCATTCGAAACCGACTTTCTCAGCAACATTTAGAACGTTTTCGAAAAGATAAAGTGGATTTTGTGCATCGATTCAGCACTATGGAAGAGACTTGGGTCTTTCAAAGGCTAAAGAGTGGAGGGAGCCTGGTTCTTCGGCTCCACCTATTTTCAGACCTAAAAAAATTCGTGCGCGGAAAGGGTTTTTCATCAAAGCTGTGGAAACTCATTTTGCAGCCCCTCCAGATTTTCACTTTAGGGAAGGAATTCATAAATTGGAACGAGTGTACTGATGTTCAGAGCGACTATACTGAATAATAAAGTGTATAGTATATCAGACCACGAAATTGTGTTTTTCTTATCGAACCACAATACTTACTGAACAACGTAGTACAATGGTTATACAGAGCGGACACCGAAATCCGGACACCTGAGTAGCGTTCAATTACATATGAATTTTGACGGCATTTAGTAGGGTTAACTTTATTTGTCATTACTTGAATGTGCGATTGATATATTGTGAAAAAAGTAGAAAATGATGGACCATAAAAAATGAGTGAATATGATAAAACTAAAATTTGAACTTTACGTCACGAAAACTACAGCCAATTAGTGCTAAAGTTAGATTTTGTAAAGTTGTAATTTTTACTCAAACTAAAAAAATAAATTTAATTGAAAGCTATTTAATCCCAAATGGATCCCCTATTAGAAGGTCGCGTAGATCTACCGGGTATAATAAAAATAAAAAACTTCATATACATACATACGAGACAATCTATCTATAGAAACTGCAACGAATTAAAAAAAAGAAATACCAAGAAAATTCCGCTGAAATTAATATATAAGGTTGGCCAAAAAGTCTTGCGGTATTTCCGCAAGCTTGTCTTTGCAAGCGCGTAGTTCTAGTTGTATTCGTCGCATCGGTTCACGCTAGAGCTTTTTGGAAAGCTCTTTTTACGTTCTAACACGTATTTGATTAATTGTTGTTTGCTTTTCGTCGTTCGTGAGTTATAGCGTAGCAAACATGGAGCAAAATAAAGAGAAAATACGGCATGTTTTACAGTACTACTACGATAAAGGCAAAAATTCATCTCATGCTGCCAATAAAATTTGTGCAGTTTATGGACCCGATACAGTTTCCATTTCCACCGCACAACGATGGTTTGAACGTTTTCGTTCTGGTGCAGAGGTGATCGAAGATGCGCCACGGTCCGGAAGGCCTGTCGTCGAAAATTGCAATAAAATCGCTGAATTGATCGAAAGAGACCGGCATAGTAGCAGCCATAGCATCGGCCAAGAGCTGGGCATGAGTCATCAAACCGTTATAAACCATTTGAAGAAGCTTGGATTCAAAAAGAAGCTCGATGTATGGGTGCCACACGACTTGACGCAAAACAACATTTTTGCCCGTATGGATGCATGCGAATCGCTTCTGATTCGCAACAAAATCGACCCGTTTTTGAAGCGGATGGTGACTGGCGATGAAAAGTGGTTCACTTACGACAACGTGAAGCGCAAACGGTCGTGGTCGAAAAGCGGTGAAGCTGCCCAGACGGTGGCCAAGCCTGGATTGACGGCCAGGAAGGTTCTTCTGTGTGTTTGGTGGGATTGGCAGGGAATCATCCACTATGAGCTGCTCCCCTATGGTCAAACGCTCAATTCGGACCTGTACTGCCAACAACTGGACCGCTTGAATGCAGCACTCATGTAGAAGAGGCCATCTTTGATCAACAGAGGCTGAATTGTCTCCCATCAGGACAACGCCAGGCCACACACATCTTTGGTGACGCGCCAGAAGCTCCGGGAGCTCGGATGGGAGGTTCTTTTGCATCCACCGTATAGTCCGTATCTCGCACCAAGTGATTGCTACCTATTTCTGTCCATGGCGAACGAGCTTGGTAGTCGGAAGTTGTCCACAAGAGAGTCCTGTGAAAATTGGCTCTCCGAGTTTTTTGACAATAGGGAAGCGAGCTTCTATAAGAGGGGCATTATGAAGTTGGCATCTCGTTGGGAACTCGTCATCGCACAAAACGGCGCATATTTGACTTAAATCGCATTATTATAACCAATTTTAGGAACAATTGAAAATTCAATAAAAATACCGCAAGACTTTTTTGACAACCTTATACTTCCAAGACAACATAAAACTAAAATGAAAACGAAATACACTAAAAGAATTATGAAACCGTCGATTCAAAACGGAAATGATTCAACACAATTTAAAAAATAAGATAGAAATCATAAAAAACTAGAAGCTGCCATAATAACGATAGTCTGAACAATAGTTTTACGTTAAAATACATTTTGATCTCACAAACGGTGGAATATCCTGGGCTTTTTTATTAAAATTAAAAAAATAAAATATATAAAGCTATTAACAGCTCGTTTGACAAAAAAACTATAATTTCCACTAAACACTCGATATTTTGTTAAATTTTATATTAAAATTTACCTCTCCATTCTAAAAATTCATTTCGATATAGGTTCAGATGTGCAAAAATGCAATAAAAATTGTGTGAATTTTTGAGGGTTCGCATTTCAGTGGCCGCTACTGTATGTATGTAGGTATTTATATTTGGCTTATTATTAACAAAAACCCGGTCCACTTTGCTGTGCCGTTGAAGCAGCATGGCAAAATGGGGTGGTGATGCGAATTACAGCCTACCCCATCTAACTGTCGACCTCACCTTCAAGTCTGAGCAAATGAGCTCTGACGACCGAGCACAGGCGGTATAACCTTAACACCCCACACAGAGGAAATGCTATCCCTATCCAGTATAATTAGATACCTGTCTGGAAGATCAGCTTGCAACCCCAGCACCACAATACAATAGTACAACAGTAGAAAAATTTTTTTTATTTTTTCAATAGCGTTTGCCCCTCGGCAGGTGATAGCAAACTTTCTAGTGAAATGGTAGTCGCGCACCAACCCATTCGGATACGGCGGCCGCCAAAATTATTTATTTTACTCAGTAAAAAAATGATTCAAAAACAAAATTGTATGAATAATTTTGCGACATTAAACGACATCCATAGGGAGACTCTTGCCACCTTCTTAAATTCCCGACACTAAATGCCGTGATCGGAGTCCAACCTCCACTTATTTTGCAGATGAAGAGCTTCAGCTATTTCGCGAGAGCCGCGCAACTTTGGCCCAGTTACGTCCTGGATATTGTAGGTTAAACACCTACTTACGCAGAATCGATAATGCACAGTCAGACTTGGTTAGTTCTAAAATGTACTTCTTGCATAGGATGTGAGGAACATATATACATATGTATGTACCTTTACTTAATCTTACACGAAAAATGTTTACTTAATAAGGCATTCTTTTAGGAATTATGTTTTGCTTAGAAAAACATTTTTTGTTTTGAAGTTCGTGCAATAAAAAAAATTTCATGTTTAAAAATTTATTAGAAAATCGTGTAAAAAGAGTTGGGTGTATATATCGGCCGCCGTAGCCGAATGGGTTGGTGCGTGATTATCATTCGGAATTCAGAGAGACCGTGGGTTCAAATCTCAGTGAAAGACCAAAATGAAGGAAACATTTTTTCTAATAGCGGTCGCCCCTCGGCAGACAATGGCGAACCTCCGAGTGTATTTCTGCCATGAAAAAGCTTCTCATAAAAAATATCTACCGTTCGGAGTCGGCTTAAAACTGTAGGTCCCTCTACAAGGTCCGGCCCTCGAAGTGTAACCTACTTCAGACCGCTCGTGCAGCTGAAGCACGTGCACTGTCTGACTAGTTGACTAAATGACAGCCCAGAGTATTGTTTACAAGCGCGCGGAAGCATTTTGCTGAGAGTAAACACGAAAAAAGAAAATCAGTAATGGATTTCAAACGTAATAGTGTGATTGCATTATATTTGGCTGGAAAATCACAAGCACCTTAAAGTAAATTAAGTGTTTGTTTATCGCACCATTATTCGTTACAATGATACTAATAGCATCGCGCAACGTCATGGAGGTGGTCATCGAAAGACTGCAATGTCACGTGAAATGGTTCAAAACATGAAGAAGCGATTTGAGTGAAATCCCCGTCGAAGTGCCATTAAAATGACGAAACAACTGAAAATAGCTGACCGTAGCATCCGCCGCAAACTGAAAAATGATCTCAAAGTCAAGCCTTACAAGATCCAAACGGCGAATGATTTCACACCAAAGCAACAACAACTCAGACTTGAGAAAGCGAAGGAGTTGCTTCGCTTGGCCGAAGGCGGTCAATTTCCGAACATTGTGTTTTCTGGCGAGAAAATTTTTCAAATTGAGCAATTCCTAAACTCCCAAAACGATAGAGTTTATTTGACAGACCGTTAATACTAGAATTTGAGTCATCGCTTGGACATCAGGAGACAACACCCGCCACTGGTAATGGTTTGGAGCGCTGTAACCGCAGATGGGTGCTCTCCAATCGTTTTCATCGAGCCTGGCGTTAAGGTAAACGCGAAATATTGTATGAAAGTATTCTGGAGGTTGCTTTGAAGTCGTTGGTAGACAAATGACAAATGAAGTCCGTGGCAGACCATGTACGTTTCAACAGGACTGTCTCACAAAGCTCAAGTGATTCAAGAATGGTTAAAAAACAATATTCCGAACTTCACAACGTTCACACATTGGCTCTCAAATTCACCAGACGCGGAACCGATGGATTATTCTCTTTGAGCCATTTTGGAGAGCAATGTCCGAACTAAAAGATTCACCAGTCTCGAGAGGCTGAAAAAGCCATTGTCCGCGAGTGGGCCAAAATACCTGCAAGTTACATTCGGGCAGTTTGCGATTCGTTTCTGGACCGTCTCAAGGCCATAGTCAACGCAAAAGGTGGTCATATCGAGCAAAAGTAAATTCATTCTTAATTTTGTATTATTTTCACATATTTTTTACTTTGAATTGAATAAAAGTGATTTTTCAAACTAAATTTATGGCCTTTTTAATTGGTTACACTTCAGTGCCGGACCCTGCCGGACCTAAAAAAATATTAAGAAATTAAAGAAAGAAGAACATAGCCGTGCTGACATTTGTCTTCTAACAACACAAGAAGAAGTATCATTATGGTTATGCAATAGAAAAAAATTGTACTTACTTAGTGTAGAGATATCCTGAGAGATGACGTTATTTATATTGGAAAAATTTTCTTCACTTGAGGTGATCAGGTTTTTCTGTAGGAGCTTGTGGAATTCAGTTCCGTTTACATGCCCATCTATCAAGACCAGTTGTCCAACACCATTATAGGAAAAACATCCCCAAGTCATAAGACACTCCCTGCCTTATCTTCTTCTAAAGTACGACATTCCGTATAAACCATAAGAGTTAATTTTGGAATCATCCGAAAATAATATATTACTTTTCTTGAATACTTTTTTCTTTGGCCTAATTTGTGCAGTTTAGCCCATTGGAGACGTTTTTGAATAAAATTCATTAGTACAAGGCCAACGAGAAGCTAATCACAGCCACTAAAGAAGTTAAAAAAAAATATCAACGAAGTAGTGGACCGTGTGAATTCATTGAAGCGGAGATTTTTATTTAAAAAAAACGCACTTCCTAATAGGTGCATTCACTCACTTTTTCCAGCAGCAAAATTCTGCCAAATTACCATCTGATCTCAATCAAAGAGAAAAATATTCAAAATTTTAAACAAACAGAAAACCGATAAAAAATGGCAAGTTTGATAGTAAAATAGCGAAAAAAAAAAATGGAAAATTCAAAACGACTGGGCAAAGTGTGTTCTCAAGGCATATTCCGTACAGTCCACATTAAAATTATTTATTCTTCTATGTTTAAATTCTTTATGTTTGTTTTTTCCAACGCTAAATTACAATCTTTTGAATTGCCTAAATTACAGCCAGTTGCTTTTGATCAGCTGGCTTATTTCTAACTGACAAATTGTTGCTGGTAAAAATTTTTCCAGCGAAAATTTGCAACTCTCTCACGTTGTTACGCTCTCGGGTTTTGGTTTCTCTTGCAAATCTTTGCCGTGAGGCAAAATCTGATAAATTGTGATAATTATCACTGGTACTACCGGGTACGCGAATTGACCAAATATCGTCAACCAGATGTTTTTAGAGATAGGAGCATTACCGTATCAGAATATATATATAAATGTCATGCTGTTACTCTACATTCTCTCAATGGTAAAAACAGATAAATATAATCTGCTAGTGAGACGCGTCGTTATCTATAGAGGAAAGTATTTAGACCTAAGGTTTAACAGAATGGACGTCAAACAAGCGGAAATTTACGACCTGATAAAGGAGTGGATACTTATCGATTCATATACTCATCATATCTGTTCATATATATTTATCACCTCTTTTCAACTGGAAGAGAACGGTTGCTTACCATGATTGCCGCAAGATGGAAACTCTAGTTGCCAGTAGATTTAACGGAACGGCACACTAGTTGAACCCTTTTTTTGGGTGTTTGGTCGAGCTCCTCCTCCTATTTGTGGAGTGAGTCTTGATGTTGATTCACGAATGGAGGGACCTACAGATTTAAGCCGACTTCGAATGGCAAATGCTATTTTATGAGGAGCTTTTTCATGGCTGAAATACACTAGGGGGTTTGCCGTTGCCTGCCGAGGGGCGACTGCTATTAGAAAAAACTGTTTCTATTATTTCCTATTACATGCACGGAATTCCGAATGGTAGTCATGCACCAAGCCATTCGGTTACGGCGACCGTAAACCAATTAATAGCAATACAATATTTCTGACAAATTTCCAAGCGTTAACTTCCACCAACTAACAACCCATCATATGCCCTAAATGGCACCTATTTTATTCAACTAAATTCCGAAAGTCAGGATCGGAAAGCAAGTGTTCTAGAACCATCACCAAAAACGATCACGGCGCAAGCACTGCCAGTAATGTGATGAGAGTCTATCCGTAATATGTCTCCATCACGATGTTAAACGTTAAGTATTTGAGGTGCATTAATGAAAGGATTCATCATTTTTATCGTTACAGAAACTTTCTTGGTATGCGCAACATTTCTTATTGTTATCATTTTGTGGAGATGTTACACAAGGAAGCTTGACTCACCGCCCGTTCAAATTCTTAAACATTGGACAAGAAGTCTCTGTAGGGGCAAAATCGGCAGAGGCAATCTGCACCAAAGCTTTAACGCGCATGCGTCAATCAAGCACACAAACTAGAACGTAACACTGGGCAAAAGCTGCGATTAATATCTATGAGTCGCTCCACCTTCATCTTTTTCAATTACTGATCTCGCGGGTGGCAGGTCTGAGCAGGTGACAGATTGCATTACATCCAGCCCATTTATCTGAACTGGAGTTCCGCTGATATGACGCACGCGCATATTGTCAGCTCATTGTTACTAATATAGTAGTAAGTAATAATTTTTTATATAAATAAAACGATTCCGAAAACTTGTATTTTATTGTTGTTGTTGTTGTTGTAGCACCATAAACATCCCCTAACAAGTACGGGGAATTCTGTTGAAGTGACAGTCCTTGGCCGGATATAAATCCGGGTCGTTCCAGTTACGTAGAACCGACTGTCGTGGGAACGACAGTGAACAACCAATCCGGTGAACATTTTTGTTCGCGATAATAAAATTATATTGTGTACTACCACCGCTATGATACAGTTATTATATAATCATAATAATTTTATAGTTGCGTTAAAGCTAAAATATATGTTATACGTTATCATTTACCTTTTAATTTCCTCACGCTTTTTTTCCATTTTCATTAAAATTCCACGTTGTTTTTTTTTAATTACGGAAATTTGTAAAAGTAATCCTTTAGCTTTGCAACGCTCTTTCTGCACTTCCAACCATGCAATTTGTCCTTTAGTACGATCAAACAAAGCCTTTTGTCGCATTTTTAATAAGGCCGTCAAATGTTCTGATTTTGTTGTTTCGTTTCGTATTAATTTTTCATACTAAAAATAAATCAAATAAATATCATTTCGATACATTTGAATACGAAATACTTACCAGACCGACATTCGAGTAGCTACACGTTGAATCAGATAAACTGTCGTTGTTTGTGGAACCCAAGGAAATTCCCAAACTGGAATGGTCAAACATTTCCAGAATTTTCTGGCTTGCAGTTGCGTATTTGGATGTCATGTGTTGATTGTAGGCATTGATGCGATCTCGCAATGCTGTGGTAGATATTTTCCTTTGTAATTTGGAACTTTCAACTTCTTGTTCAATTCCGCTTTTACATTCGCTTTGAATGTCTTCCGTTACACTATCAGAATTCTCATTTTCATTTTGCCAAACGACGTTTGCGGGATCTGGTGACTTATCTAACGACAATCGTAATTCTGATTGTTCAGACTTTTCTTGCTCTTCCATTGTTAAGGTTTTACTGCCCATTTTAGAAGAAAATATTTTAGATTCCCACTGGTAGTCTTCGCGACGTCTAATTTGTTGTGAACTTAAAATGGCTTGCTTAAAATCTGCCTTTACTTCTTCGATTTTGTGAAAAGGTTTACTTAAGTCTTGTTGCGAAACTACCTCGGTCATGGGGCATCGGTTTTTTTGTGAAAATTCACTCGATTTATTCGAATTAAAAGATCTTAAACTAGAATTGGTACAAGATCGACTAATTTGGTTCAAATGTTTAGAGGAACTTCCTTCTTTTAATCCATCGGTGCCAGAATGAGATTGTTGTGATTCAACGGTTTCATTTTTATGAATTTTATTTCGTTTCTTAAAATATGCGTTATTTCCGTCTTTTTCATTGTACAAATCTGAGTTGGCGTTCTGAGATCTTTGACTAGAATTTTTTTCAAAGTCTTCTGTATATTCATCAGATTCTTTTGGAACACTGCGTTCGGGACGTTTTAAATTATGTTCTCTAGCACAAATGTCTTGCGATTTATCAATAGTCGTTTTTAGCCGATCATTTACTTCAATTACTTGTGATAAACTACGATTGAAGTCATCTAGAAGTTTATTAAAATCGATTTCGTGCGTTAGGTTGTTTTTATGTACCAGATTTTCTAGTATACCGCCTCGATGCGTATTCACATGTCTCGCTGCAATTGCCTTTTTAAGTTTCTTGTTTGAGGTAATTATTAGATTTTCTACGCGTTCTAGAGACAGCGGACTGATTGCCCCCATAGTTTCGTCCTGTTTGTTTCCATCAATATTTGCATTTATGTGGCGAACATTTCTTTGTGGGCTATTAAATATTGAACTGGAAATCGTAGTGTCATCTTCTGATGCTAGTGAGTTAGCTTTTGATTTCTGATTTGTTAACGGGATACTTTCTGATTTTTTGGATGTAGTTTCCGAAACAGTATTTGAAGATGGCTTTAGCTGTATTGATATTGAACTAAGATTAGAGTTTAATTCAGATTGAGATTGAGTGGTGTAACTTCTAGGCTTTATTAATTTTTGACCAACTCCTTTTTCTGTTTCTATTGTATGGGTTACGAATGATTTCTCAAGCACTGATTTTTTACTTTCTGAATCACATGTTTTTTTTAAAGATTCTTCAATTGGTTCACTGTTAACAAACGTTGCCCCACTTTCCGATTTGGATAAGGGCAAATCTTTAGTAGATGTAGTTTTATGCGTAGACTGTTTTACATCAGCCAGTGCTTCGAGTTTGCGTCTGACAGCCATTATGAAATTGTATGGATAAATTTGCACTGCACTTTGTTTCAGCCAACATGGAAGATCACTCTGTGGTATGTTCTCTAGTTTAGATTGTGATTCATTACAACTTATATTGATAGGTTCAGAAGCATTGCCTTTTGATATCTCAATATTTTTCAGCTCATCTGAATGCCCGCATTCTAAGGTATTTCTAGCAGATATGGGGTTGCGATATGTGGTTTCTACTAGGTTTTCTTGTGAATTTATCAGCCCTGTCGCAGTGTGCTTATCATCAGAAACAGATTGAGGAAATTTCGGCGTTGAATCAGCTTGCTGAGGAGATGGTCCTTGGCCCGAGGCATCACACCGGTTCAGCGCGGTATCGTAGAACCGACCAGCGTCCGACTGAAATTTCGGCGTCATCATCTCCAGTGCAATATTTTCCTTATCGTAGCTAAATTCTTTAATGGCGCTGAACGAGTGGTCTTTAGTTTTCTTTTTTCGTAATAGCCCAATTCGTTTTTTGCTCGGATACAGAGAATTTGGCGTTTCTCCTTTTATTTGCTCATTTGCTTTCGGATCTTTTGTTGGGTCAGTGCTTTCAACTTTAGTTTCATCTTTTTGCTAAAAAAAAAAAAAAAAATTATTTAATATAAGCTATCAGTCAATTAAAAAATCATATCGAACAATGTAATTGGAATTTCCCTATATTTTTCATATTAATTTTAAAAATATTTTAAGAATATAGACGTAATTATTCTTTCTTACGTCAATTCTTTTTTTCAATGTTTTCTAAGCCCATATTAAGGTTGTTCACCTTTGACGAAAGACGCTGTTACTTTTTTTGAACATTCCTTCTTCATTCGGGCTTACCTCCCGTGACTTATACCCGATCAAGGATTGTTACCTCAGCAGCATATTCCAAAAATGTTGAGGGAAAGTTTTATGCTGTTACAAGGAAAACACCTTTTTAGGTATGTTTCTGAAGTGACAGTTCTTGACCGAATAAAATTAATTGTGTACTAAAAATCTGCCAGAAATACCCGTGAATATATAACACTTCAAGTTTCTTAAAAATATTTCAGAACTAGGTTGCACATTTTAACATAAAAATTGATCAGTCGAGGTTAGGCAACTAAGTTAAATGTCCAAATATCTGCTAGGAAATTAAATTAAAAGATGATATAAGAATCTTGCATTTTTTGTTAATTAATAAGAAATTTGGTGTACCTCTTTGTTTTTGAATAAAATGTTGATGCAAATAGGCTTACTAAACTGTAGTTGTCTTATGCAATAATGATTTGTATTCTCTACAGAATCAGAAATTCTAAACTAGCTATTTCGATGTAACGGTATTATGTGTAAGTACATATGACAATGTAAACCTGATGAATATTATTTGATATGTCAGGAACTTAAAATAATAATACTTACAGACGCATTTTTTATTTTATAATCTGTAAATGTTGACGTCGGATCATCGATTACAACTTGTGTGGTTTTATTATTGTCATAAACATCAGCAAAACCTTTTAAAGTTTTTCTGCCACCGCTCGCTATATTTCCAATGGGTTTGTTTAAGATACAATCAGTCTTTTCTTTGTTTGCTGTTTCTGTACAGATTTTAGGTTTACTAATTGTTTCAATATTTTTTGCAGAGGAAAATTTCTTTTTATTAACATTTTTAGTAATGATTGCTCTAGAATTCTTACGAAGGTCTTCAAGTCTCTTTCTGATTTGCTCTTTTTCTAAAGCAGTTTTTTCATTGCTGAGTTTCAATGTAGAAGCTGCGGACTGAAACCGTCTTTGATACTTTTGTTTTTCTAAAAATTTTCGGGCTTCTTCAACGTTGTAAGACTTACGCTTAGTATTTCTGGGAGTAGTATGCAGAGATTCAGACGATTTCGCTTCTGGTGGCTGACTTGACTTTGATCTTGCTTTAGCACCTACACTTGTTTTTACACGGCCTTCTGAATGTGACCTAAGTTTGCTTCCAAGTATTTCAGTTTTACACCTACGAAATGTGAGCGCAGTTTTTTTACTATTATCCTCATTGTCAACCAGTGTTGTGTTGTCTTTGTGTGAACCTTTCTCTTTATCATCAAAAGTTGTTTTGTTTTTTGCTATTTCATTTATATATAATTTAAGGTCGGTGAATTCTTTCTCACGCTCTTCCTTCTTCTCCGCAAACTCATTTTGAGAATGTTGAATGGTGTTTGTTTTTCTTAACTCAATTGTTGTTGAATTGTCTTCCAATTGCTGAAATTGTGTTGATTGTTTTGATGCGTGATCTTTTTTCGCTGCTTTTACAGTGCTTGTGTAAGATATTTTGGCAATTTTAGTTATTACTTGATGAGGTTTTGCTGCTATACGATGAATCTCGTTGGCTGTAAAAATTATACATTTGAACTTTTATTTCCATTTTTAGCGGACTCTATAAAAGTATATCTCAAACCATTCAATATAGTTGAAATAGGGCAAGTTTACCTGAGATGTTCGAGTTATTAACATCCCCCTTCGGATTGTTTCGAACCGGTTGTTGACGCTCATCCATTATGCTGTTGTGATTCCATACAACTTTTCGTTACGATACACAACTCCTAAAACTTGGGTTTTGCTATTAATTTTCTTCATCTTATTATTTAAAACATTAGCAAATATCATATAGTAGTTCTTTATATAAAACACTCAGATGCGGTCAAATATCTTAAGAAAAACTTTCAAAAATTCCAATGTTGTTCACAAGCGCACAACCATACAAATCGTATTTTCAATGCTGCCAAGTTATTTTAATATAATTTTGACAAGTACTTTATTTAACAGGCGACCTCACCTGCCTGAGTCGCTCACTGGTTTTATGCTTTTTTTGCTCGCAAGCGAGATACAAGCAGGATTTAAAGCATACTTTTTTCAATTGACTCCGTTCATACAGGGCTAGGATTCCACACCCAGGGCTATGCTGATGACCTGGTAGTATATATAATGGGCTGGCATGAAGAGACCATCTCTAACCGCATGCAACAAGCCCTTAACATAATAAACAAATGGTGCACTGACAAAGGGCTCTCTATCAACCCATCTAAAACTGCGCTAGTGCCGTTCACCAGGAAAAGGAATATCAACATCAAATGTCCTGTCCTGAATGGATCGACTCTACAACTCTCCACAGAGGCGAACTACCTTGGTATCAACCTTGACAAAGCGCTTACCTGGAACTCGCATCTTGAGAAAGTTACTGTAAAAGCCACAAGGGCATTCTATGCCTGCACAAGGCTTTTTGGTAAAACATGGGGGCTCAGCCCCAGAATGACCTACTGGACATTCACTACTGTTGTTAAGCCTATAGTCACTTATGCTTCCATAGCATGGTGGCCCAAAGTTAAGCAACGAAAGGCGGCAAGCGATCTTAACAAATTGTACCGCCTCATCTGCATCGGTATAACAGGAGCAATGAAAACATGCCCAACTGAAGCTTTGGGCGTGCTCCTAGGTATACCACCGCTTCCCATCTTAATTGAAAAAGAAGCAAGATTGAGTGCCTTAAGACTAAAAGGCAACGCCGATCTTAAAAGTGGAGATATGAGAGGACATCTAAAGATCTTAGAAGACTTTCTACACACTCCTATACTACACAGGGTGGATACAATATCTCCCAAACCCATTCTCTACAGAAACTTCCGAATTATTATTAATGAACGAACAACTTGGAGAACTAATTCTATCAATTTCAAGCCTGGATCTCAATTATGGTTCACTGATGGGTCCAAGCTGGAAGATGGTAGAACAGGGGCAGGAATCAATGGGCCTAAATTTAAAAAATCGATTCCGATGGGACTCTACCCAACAATTTTCCAGGCAGAAATACATGCCATTGAAATATGTGTGAGAGAATGCCTTCGCAGGAAAATGAGAGGTACTCACATCTACATACTCTCAGATAGTCAAGCGGCTCTAAAAGCCCTTCTATCAACAACTATCACCTCTAAATTGGTAAATGATTGCCTAAACCTTCTCAACATGTTAGGAAACCTCAACACAGTAAATGTAGTCTGGATTCCGGGACATGAAGGGCATGAGGGGAATGAAATGGCTGACGACCTCGCAAAACAAGGAGCAAATATGCAACTTACTGGTCCTGAGCCTTTCTGTGGACTCACGAAAAGCCACATTAATGAATTCCTCAGGAAATGGGAAGAAAGGAAATTTGCTGCACACTGGCTAAATTGTGCCGGTCAGCGTCAAGCCAAACAATTTCTTAGTCCCAACAAAGGAATATCAGACAAGCTACTCTCACTAAACAGAGTAGATCTGCGTCTTTTAACAGGATACCTCACAGGTCACTGCAGCCTGAGGTATCATTTAAATAACATTGGTCTATCAGAGACCAATGTCTGCCGCTTTTGCGAAATGGATATAGAAAGCTCAGAACATGTGCTTTGTGAATGTCCTGCGCTGGGCAGACAAAGACTTCACCACCTTGGTGGTATCGTAGTATCTCCATGTAATCTTTGGAACAACAAACCCACAATAGTGCTAAAATTTATAAAAAGCCTTAAACTCTAGGGTTACAAAAATAGGTCTTGCACAATAGATCAACTCTGGTCGCAGTGCGCAATGGCCTTCTAATAATAATACAGGGCTATTTTAGTTGAAGAAACTCGTAACTTGTGAGAGAAGGGAGACGAAAATTATTTACATTGTTGTTGGTTGTAGAATACAATTAAAGAATACAAGATTGAATAGGTTAGGTTTGGTAGTGGTGGCTGATCTGTAAAAAGATCTCACTTATAGGGTCCATTGTGCTGCCAGTGCTATGTATTATTTGTACAGATTTGTATAGATTGAAGCAAAAATCAGAGAGAAATTTTAGACAGTAAAATCGAAACAACAATGCAAAGTTGAGTTAGGTTAATGCAATCCATGCCTGAGAGCAGAAATGTGCAATTTAAAAAAATTTATTAAAGATCATAAATATTGTCTTTGGTAAGTGTAATTTAATTGTCGTCGAGTGTTTTGAAAGTTGTATGTGAATCGTCAGCTCTGCATCTCTGTTCTTCGTGCAAAATTCGTTATTATAATTTTATAATAAAAAATAACAGGCCTTTATATTTGTTTACTTTTTTGACATTTCTCGTCTGTTTCACAAAACCTATTGATAAATGGTGAAATGGAATGTAATCACAAACAAAGAGTTACATGCGGAAAGTTAACGATTATTATTAACTTGAGGACTACCGAGGATGGGATTTTGTAGGGCTTTTTTAATCACGGATTAAGGAATTAAGCTCGAAAAGGCGGTGTAATCTGCATATATAAACGTACTACAAAAGTACGGTCACATATGCAGTAACTAGCAATAAATCCAAAAAAATAATCTACCCGTTCACATATGGCAGATTACCTCAAAAATTGAAAATCAGCTGTAAATACTGTTATGAAAGGTTTTTCTTCATATAAATTATTTTGGTGGAATATTTCGGTGTTTTTGGTTTGTTTAATTATTATTAACGATGTGAAAAAAGACAAGGAGAAGGATTAGCTAATTTTAGAGAAAATCCGTAAACGACGTTTACTGAGGTTTCAAAAAAGTATGCCAGCAACACGCATTCGAAATTCGATATTACATTTTATAATAAGTAATACAAGGACAAAGTGTTTGGACACAAGTTTTTTTTTGTTATATGAATACATAATTAGTAATATTTAACAAGCATTTAACTAAAATTATGTCTACAAACCTGTTTTCATCCATCCATTTTATTTAGTTTTTACTTTGAAGTTTTTCTTTACATATATATATAATTGGCGCGTATACCCTTTTTGGGTGTTTGGCTGAGCTCCTCCTCCTATTCGTGGTGTGCGTCTTGATGTTGTTCCACAAATGGAGGGACCGACAGTTTCAAGCCGACTCCAAACGGCAGATATTTTTATGAGGAGCTTTCATGGCAGAAATACACTCGGAGGTTTGCCATTGCCTGCCGAGAGGTGACCGCTATTAGAAAAATGTTTTTATTAATTTTGGTTTCACCGAGATTCGAACCGACGTTCTCTCTGTGAATTCCGAATGGTAATCACGCACCAACCATTCGGCTACAGCGGCCGCCAGTTCTTCTTTACGCGCGTAAAAATGATGATCTATTACACAGAAACCACAGGGTTGTATGTCAAAAAGGATGGTTATTATCTAAGATTATTTTATAATCTCAGATTTTGGGAGAGAAATTTTGTATGGGAAATCTCGCTGGGTTGGCTTTCATTTCTATTACGATTAAGTTGTTTATAATGTTTAAGTGCGTGGACCGAATATAAAAATTATAACACGCAAATGTAGTCACTATATCAGTATTTTAATTTATAGTACTTTTTATAAATTACAGTTAAGAATTAATAGCAATATTTACCGTTAAAATACTTCTTTTTTGCATAAGCTTGAAAAATGCCCTATTACAGACGCTTATTTCACTTCAGTGCAAACGCAGAAAAGTAACAATATTCACTTATAAACACTCTTTATTAAATGAAGATTCTATTTAAAGCTATTTTTACTAAATAATACTCCAAATTCTATTAAAATTCTAGTATTACAAATGTTTTTCTAAAGTTTGTAATACCGTGCAGAATAAATGTGAGAAGCGAACTGTCAAACGAACGATGAGAGAGAGAAGAACAAAGCGAGATAAGAAAACTCAGTCGACCAAAAAGGAAAAATTTTTTTATTATTATTTCTATTATTTATAGGGACGCTTTTCTGACTTCGAATATGCATACATGTTACAAAAAAAAATATTTTTAAAAATACTGAAAATTTGGAATAAAAAACGCGCGATTTTTAGTCTAAATTTTCGCCTGCGGTGCTTTTTTGTTTTCAAATATACATACATACATACATGTTACAAAAAAAATTTTTATAAATAGTGAAATAGTGCAAAATGGGACAAATTTTAGCCCAAATTTTCGCCAGCGGCACTTATAAATTTTACGATAAAACAACATTTTCATAAGTGCTATGAATTATAAAACCTAAGTTAAATGCTTTCTGGGTGGACTATTGCTGTATACACTTCTCTTCAACTGTATTTCAGTACAGACTGCAAACGCGGTCATAAAAAAGCTAATTTTTAAACTTCTCCTGGGGGTTTTATAGGGAACCTAGGAAGTTGGGATTTTCACAGTTATAATAGTGGGACCTTGCTCTTTCTAATGGGCGTGGTGGGTGGTGCCACACCCCCTTCCCCTCCGCCCCCCATTCAAATATATCGTGGCAGTAATCGAAAGTTTAGACATCGTGCTTTTTAATTACGGATTGGGAGTTAAGCACGAAAAAGTAGATCATCTACTTATGTGTGAACGTAAAGGGTGCTTTTTTTAGAGGTTAGGTTTTCAAGTTGGCACTACTTTTTTCGTAGATGGTCTTTTTGACAGCTGTCACTTGATTTATGCTCAGTTTGGTTTGCCATTTCATAATGAATAGACTTACACCTGAACAACGTTTGCAAATCGTGCAAATTTGGGCCCAAAACGAGATGGCCACCGATCCCGATTTTCACAAGAAAATTTTGTTCAGCGATGAAGCTCACTTTTGGTTGAATGGGTATGTCAATAAGCAAAATTGTCGCATTTGGAGTGAACATAATCCACAAGCCATTGCTGAGACACCGTTACATCCTCAAAAAGTCACTGTTTGGTGTATTTCTTTAAAAATGAAGCCGGCCATAATGTTACAGTCAATGGAGAGCGCTATAGAGCCATGATTAATGACTTTTTCGTGCCTGAATTGGACGATGTTGATGTGGACGACCTTTGGTTCCAACAAGACGGCGCTACATGCCATACAGCCAACGCAACAATCGATTTATTGAAGGAAACTTTTGGTGAGCGCATTATCTCGCGCCGTGGATCTGTGGCGTGGCCTTCAAGATCGTGCGATATAACACCGCTGGACTATTTCTTGTGGGGCTATGTGAAGTCGCTTGTCTACGCAGATAAGCCCGAGACGATTAACGTCTTGGAAGAGAATATTCGGCGCATTATTGCTGACATACGGCCCGAATTGCTGCAAAAAGTGGTCGAAAATTGGGCCTCTCGGCTGGAATTTATTCGAGCCAGCCGCGGCGGCCACTTGCCCGAAATCATTTTTAAAACATAATGGCAAACACTTATCTTTATAATAAAGCTAAATTCTTGGCCATAACATTAAATTACATACGTTTTATTTCATCTTGAAAACCTAACCTCTAAAAAAACACCCTATATTATAATTGACCATCTAACACCTTATAAAAATATTCAACTATCGTTACATTTCAATAGAGTGGTAATACCAAGCATCGTTCGGTTAATTTTTGGTTCGTTACATTTTTATTTATAATTTATAATATTTAAGCAAGGCGAATCTATTAAAGGTGGTGCTGGTAAATCAGCTGATTTGTTTTTTCTTTCGCTGTGTCCATGTAGCTGTCAGAATAAAACAAGGCGAATTAATTTTTTGTTTTCTACTTCGCCAATACCTTGTCGTGACAATCAAACGTACACAACATTGTTGTTGGTCTAGTGTCACCACCTTCAATAAATACGCCTCGTATTGAAGTGAACGTTAATATTTACCAAAAGAAAAATCGAAAATGAATTTTTCGTACCCATTAACCTCGCCATATGAAAAATGTATAACAAAAGAAGCCATTTGCTGAATATTTCGCTATAATTTTACATATATGTATGTATTAGTTCGTAATTCTACATAATATACATACGATACATACATATACGTATAAACATTAAATTGATTTAGAGAGGAAATGTCATATATTTGTTAAGTTGCAAGAAATCATCGTTATCGTAAACTCAAATTTTCTACATATATGTAATTCGACTTACGTTTCTCTCTGTGCACTGTACCCTTGCTCCCAATTTAAATACATACAGCTGAATTCGCAGACCGTTTACTTTATTTTTTCACCGCATTGTCTTCTTTACCATTTGAACAATGTAATAGGTATACAAATAAGTATATATATATATATATGCATTATGTAGTTACATACATGTTTTTACTGAAAAAATGTACTTTAGAAATAGTTAACAGTTTGAACGAAACAGATTCAAATTTCAATTTAAAATTTACAAATGCATATTATTAACGGTGAAATTCGCCTATTTTATTTGGTTGTTAGTAATTGTCTCTCAATAAAAGTGATGTTGGTGCTGTGGCCTGTCTGTTTGCTTCAACTTTAAATTTGACTTATATGTATTACATGCAAAAAAATTAAGACTAAAATACAATATATATGTGTGTATATGTACATATGTATACATTTGTGTATATACATATGCACATGTGAATGAATATATACTATAGATATATTTTTGATAGTATTATAAGTGTTTTGCTCATCGGAAAGAAATAGCATTCATATTGAAACAAATATAGAAACTTGACGCCAACATCGTCATTTATAAATTTTACTTGTATAACTAAATTCTTGTGCCTACTTTCATATGTGTAAATGGAGGAATTTCGTCAAAACAAAGCAATATTATTATGTATAAATTATAATCGATAGTTATGCAGTAATTTAGAAATTCGTTAAATTTTCTTTATACTTCGGAAAATACACATTTAAAAGCATAAGCTTTATAAATTTACACATACATACGTAGTATATATGTATGCACATATGAATATTTTTCAATGAATAATTACGATAAAATGCTAATTTCCAATGGTAGTCTAATCAAATCAAAATACGTTCACGTCTGTATGTGGGCATGAATATTCAAATTATTTTGTTTACTACTAAAAATGCGATTGATACGAATGTGTGTTCTTCAATTATCATTTTTGTTTATCAGTTTCATGACAACTTTTCCACTTTGTACTTCAAGAGCATAAAGACTTCCGTCTTTAATTTCGTTATTCAATACCTCGTCAGTAACATTTACATGCACTCCCGACGGGCCCGCGAAAAAAATAAAGTTTTTACTGCTATCATTAAATATGTTTGAACCACTTCCGGAATATTTCGAATGCATACTCCAGCTGCTGTAGATTGCACCGTTTTCTACTGCGCCATTTGATGTGCTGTTTGCAATCATCTCGTAAAACCCGGGCATTTTGCAAAGCTTCTGCATTAGTTCTTTTGCCGTATTCGAAATCAAATATATGGCGTTATAGCTACTGCCGTCCATACTTACGTAAAGCGTAAGACGAGGTGCAATTGCTCTGAAATGGGAGTATTTTATTGGTTAATTTATTCTTCATATATGAATACTTGAAATGAGTCTTACTTAGCGCGCAATATATTGAACATACGAATTCCATCGGCCAGACCGCATATTTGTATTAAATCCTCTTTTGACATCCTTAAATAGAAAAATGATTACACAAGTACATATATATGTGTGTATGAATGATCGACAAGGCTTAAAGTAGCGTTTTAAAATTTCAATGGGTTGGTCCAAACAAATATTTCGATTTCAGTTATTGCATAGACGATGATAAGGCAAGATTTTCGTTCCAATAAATTGTCGAAAAATATCATTAGGTATTGCATTTTGGGCATTTTTTCGTGCTGTGGGTTAAACTATTTTTGCTGTACGTATGCTGATGAGTATTTTTAGGAAAAAGAAATCCATTATTTTTGCATAAATGGTTTAAAAATGTCTTATGGTCGATATTTAGCTCTTGGGCGGTGCTACGACTAATAACATGCCGGTCAACATCGATTATTTCTATGACTTTATCGACATTATCGACATTTTCTTTAACATCAAAAATGCCTGAACGAAATCGACGAAAGCAAAATTGCCTGTAATTAGCTGCTACAGTATCGGCACCCCAAACACCATCCACAATTTTAGCGGCCTGGTTTGCATTTTCGCCTTTATCAAAGAAAAACTGTAAAATGTACAGAATTTTCTCTTTGTTGGCTTGCATTGTTAACACCCTGTAACTCTCAACTGAATAGAACAAACAAATAACGGCAAATTTTTTTAGTGTGAAATGTCACCTTATAACGAGCATAGTCTTGAAATTGTTTGATCGATACTTTACGAGATATCGATCATTATAGCCATCTACCGAGAAAATAATGAATTTCTTCTTCCCGAAACTAGAATAATATAATTAAAATTAAAAAATTTTTAATTTTCACTGTGCTAAAGCATTATGTAGTCTCTACAGTCTTAAATTTTAGAGTATCTGTGCATTACTTGGTTATACAAACAAGCCTAACACTAAAATATACACCTGTGTAGTTTAATATTTGCTCTTTTATTCTCTTCACTTTTTTGACTCTCACATATTTAAGTCAAAAATACTACATATTTTGTAGTCTTAAAACTTAGAGTCATGTAATATTATATAATATTTTAGCCTCCAAAAGTTTAATTTTAAGACTTAAAAACATAAAAATCAACGAAAATGTAGCAAAGCTGGACACGAAAGCGAAATCTGCACACAAAACTAAATTAAAAAGAACATTTTATTACGAGGGTTGCAATTTATATTTCTGGCCTTGGGCACTTCTAGTGTTGTCAAGCGCCATCTGAGGTTTGACATATTTTATCATACGCGTACTCAGAACACTTTGATGTGGAAGCCATATTAGTGTTGTTTACTGCGACTATAACAATTCATCTCGGCAAAAAATTGTAATTAAATGCGTAGAATACTTTGTAAAACAATAAAACAGTTTTTAATCACCAATGTTTCACCACCATTGTTAGGCCAGAATATAAATAGTAAAAAGCGAAAACTACTCAAAAAATTTAGATGAAAGTTTAGAGAACTAATCTGGTTTCTCTAGCACGAGTCGTAGTTATTATTAATTTAAGCTAAAGTAGGCCATATAAATTGGACTTGGGTATATTTTAGGTTTCAAGGCTTTTCCCATGCTCATGGTTTTGTTGCGGAAGTCTATTTTGAAAATCCATTCTAAAAAGTTCTATTTTAAGCAAAAATTTAAGATAAAAAGTAAAGCAAATAAAAAAAAAGAATTATTCACAGTAATTGGCGGCCGCCGTAGCCGAATGGTTGGTGCGTGACTATCATTCGGAATTCAGAGAGAACGTAGGTTCGAATCTCAGTGAAACCCCAAAATTAAGAAAACGTTTTTTCTAATAGCGGTCGCCCCTCGCCAGACAATGGCAAACCTCCGAGTGTATTTCTTCCATGAAAAAGCTCCTCATAAAAATATTTGCCGTTCGGAGTCAACTTGAAACTGTAGGTCCCTCCATTTGAGGAACAACATCAAGACGCACGCCAAAAATAGGAGGAGGTGCTCGGCCAAACACCCAAAAATGGTGTACGCCCCAATTATATACACATATATATATATATATATATATATATATTCGCAATAAGTAATCATCCTTCTGGATACTGAAACTTATTTTTTTCAATAGCCCAGCAGTAAATTTCGATTCAACACTTGCACATCCATTTTACGGAATAGTTGAATGAGGATAGTTGAGATGGATGGATCTTATTTTATTGGGGCCTTCTAAATTTAGTGGCGCTCTCCGTTTTGTTTTACTCCAGTTTTCGAGCTAACGGTATTTGAAAAAGGGACTTGGGCTACTGACAGCTCATTTAGAAACAACCTTACACACCTTACAAGTAGATGGTGATTTCTGCATACTTACATACAAACTTTTTTCGGGTTCTGACGATCTTTCAACAAATAAGAGAAATATAATCTCCGTAGCAGAAAGATTTTGTAAAAGTTTACGGGGTACGCAACTATGTCTAAAATGTCTACACTGATGTGCATGCAGATTATTTCACAGATATTTGTATTTGAACATATACATACATATTTGCTTACCTCATTATATCCGAACCAGAAAAGTGTGCAAACGTTGACAGATACGTGGTCAAACGATGATGGCTCAGCCATTGCGCAACTTGGGACGGGGTGGACTCTGGCAAAATGTTGATAATCTACCAAAGGTGGAGTAGAAGCAAGTTGAGGTAAATGTTTAATTATTATTTAATATTTAATACATAATCATCCATGTCCGGGGTGGCGGATTGTTGTGGAGATACCATGTTAGCATCCATTAGTTTCAACGTTGGTGAATTTGTTGAAGTGACACTGTTTATTGCTATGGGGCTGGAGTTGGTGACAGGTGATCCACCGGTGTACGGCAATATGCCATCGTACTTTGGAATGTGCACTGGCGAATTAGGCCAAATCTTCATGCTTAAATTAAGACAAATAGAATACAAAAATTTAATATGTACATACATTTTATGTGTAAATATTATAATATTCGTTAATAAAAGTGGCAATTTTACAGAAGACTATTGATGTTGTATATATGTATGTATGTATGCATGTACATGTGTAACAAAAAAAGAAAATAAATATAATATGTACTTAATTAGTGTATATGTATATGCTCTTAAATGTCTGACTAAGCTTCTTTTCAACTTATGGTGCGCGCCTTGTTCAAAATCAACACCGGCCCTTAAAACTTAACCACCGTTTATTTGACACTTGTGAACTACACAGCTGCAGAATACAAGCAGACGAGCAATGGAGGCATACAAGTCAAAATAAAGATGTTAAAAATTTTCCTTATTATTATTATTTCTATCTATATTATCAGAGAGAACGTAGGTTCGAATCTCGGTGAAAGACCAAAATGAAGAAAAACTTTTTTCTAATAGCGGTCGCCCCTCGACAGGCAATGGCAAACCTCCGAGTGTATTTCTACCACGAAAAACCTCCTCATAAAAAATATCTGCCGTTCGGAGTCGGCTTGAAACTGTAGGTCCCTCCATTTGTGGAACGACATCTAGACGCACGCCAACTTTATATAATTCGGCTTTAACAACCGCGCTGTTAACTCTGCCCTTTCTACACTGGATAAAGAAGCAAAGCGAATGGGTCTGGTGGTGAACGCGTACAAACCAAGTATCTCCTGTTATCAAACAAGTAGTCGGCTCACTGGCGTATCGGCACCCACGTCACTGTTATGATTTTGAGGTTCTAACAGACTTCGTTTATTTAGGAACCAGCATTAACACCGATAACAATGTGAGTCTTGAAATACAACAGAGAATCTCTCTTGCTAACAAGTGCTACTTTGGACTAAGTAGGCAAATGAGTAGTAAAGTCCTCTCTCGACGAACAAAACTAACAATTGCCCTCATCATGCCCGTCCTATCGTATGACGCAGAAGTTTAGACGATGACAATATCCGCTGAGGCGTCCCTTGGAGTGTTTGAGAGAAAGATTCTACGGAAGATTTTTGGACTTTTGCACGTTGGAGACGGCGAATATCGCAATAGATGGAAGAGAGGGCTGTATGAGCTTTACGAGACATAGACATAGCGCAGCAAATAAAGATCCAGCGGATTCGTTGGCTTGGTTATATCAGCCGAATGGATACAAACGCTCCGGCCTTGAAAGTATTCGATGCGGTACCATCTGGTGGTAGCAGAGGAAGAGGAAAGAAAAGATCAGGTGGAGAAGGACTTAGATTCACTTAGTGTGGCGCCAACTGGTGCCGGCTAGCGCGAACTGGCGCACTTTGTTAAGCTCGGTCAAAATCGTGTTCCTCGTGCCAATCAAGAAGAAGAGAAAATAAACATAATAGAAAACGATAACAAATAAACATAATAGAAATTAGTGAGCATATTTTTTCTCTGCTGGTCAATACTTATAATGCTCACACTCACCGACGTAGACGTATGTTTCGTGTCAGCTGACACGATCAAACATATGACAGCGTCATATAAATGAAAACTCACCATCGTGTACGCGCGACGGTTACGCATGACGTGTACGTGCGTAATGTGAGCAATTTATATTTTTGCCGGGAAGCCGTGTCAACTGAGTGCTCTTTCACCACACAGTGTTGCCAAACTCTACATTTTAATTTGTATATTTAATCCATTTGCATTTGGTGCCTAAAATCCTTGAAATACGCTTTTTCGAATTAGAGAATGATTTTCGAGATCAAAATCATTAAACAAACTGATCTTGACAACAGCATTTTGAGAAGTAACTGCTCAGAAATGACGCTCAGTAATATGTCACCAATGATGCTCTAATTCGCTGTTTAGCCGCTCATTGTGTGGCCTTGGCCTTAGAGTAATGCCATCTGAAACGACAGATGGTTAATTATGTGAAGATTTTCCATAGCAGAAATGCACTCGGAGGTTGACCATTGCTTTCCGCGGAGTGATAGCTATTAGAAGAAACTGTTTTTGTTTAAACTTAGGCCCGGAACATATTTCAGCGGACAGCTGGTAAAGAGTTGATGGGTGGTGATTAGCTGATCCACTTCAGTCGGAAAATTCGGACGGTTAAACACAATACCGAAGGGGCGGTTTTGAGCTAACATTTTAAATAATAATGATAATGAAATAAATTTTGTAGTGAAATATTTTCGTTTGCTATATTATATTGGGGAAGCACCTCGTAGAGGCTCATTGTTACAAAAAAAATAACTTCTTTCTAAATTATTGATAATTTGCAGGGTTTCCTGTGCAAATGGAATATTAATTGCTTGCTGTTGCTTGTAAAATATAAACTGCCATCAAATAATAAAAAAAAACAACCCTGAGTCTTCAATCCGTCGGAGAAAATATAAATTAATCTAATTATTTTACCATCGTAAAAATAACCGACGGCAAGAAATCCGTCCACGACGCAATTCTGAGCAATTTCATGCATCAACCCGTTACCCGCTGTCCGCTGCAACTCTGTTCAAGGGGTTATTTTTAATGTGCGGGTAGAATACTGCTGCCAAGTATACCAACTTCCATATAAACTTCTGAAATCTTCTCTCTACTGGCAACCTCTTATTTTTAAGCTGATCACTTTGTATGTATGCATGCAATCAATGACAGAATGTTACATATTTAATGTCATCTGAGTCGAAAAATTGAATCAATATTGTATTACTTGCAAAAAACAGTAAAATTTGGCACTCTGACTTATCTTACGAAATGTATATAATCAGAGGTTGTATATCACAACCAATTTAAAAAATCTGTGTACATATCAGGGCAGTCAAATTAATCGTAGATAGGGACCGCACAAAGAAAAAGGAAAAAACAAAAGAAGAACATACAAAATTATTTCTTCAAAGACTTCCAAAATAGCTACAACGATAATTTTTCACAAAATTTTGATTTTACTATATTTCAAACAAAATAAAAAACAAAAAAAATTGAGCAGCTCATTTTAAATACAACTAAAAAAACAACATAAACATATCCTACAAAAATCCACTCCGAAAAGAAAAATGCGGAAATGTAGATCAACACTCATTGCCCGTAGTCCAGAACGCGAATATTTGTGCTATGATCTGTTTCGAAAGTGACTTTCGCCTATTGAAGAAATTATAGTTGATTTATTTTTTGTTGTCTTATATGATGACCATCCTGTCACATATTTTCAACCTCCGGTACGAAGCAATCTGATTTCTATCAAATGGTAAATTTCCTTGCTGGCGCCCTTTTGACGCTAAGGTTCGATACACCTTACACATTCATAGGTTGTTTTATCATATAAGGGGGTGTCCATAAATTACGTGAGGTGTTTTTTTCAATTTTCTGACCCTCCCTCCCCCCCTGGTGAGATGTCGTGAGATTTTATTCAACCCCCTCCCCCATCCCCCAATCTCACGTGAGATTTTTCAAAATGTGGGTTTCTTATGTAAACGCGTTGGATTGTTATTGTAAAAAGAAAAAAAATTTGCTTCGTGCTTTTATTTACGACTAGTTAAGACTAGTAATCAATATTGCTGAAAGTTATAAGTGCAAAAAAAATTTAACAATAGAAGACTTAAATCGTAACTACTGCGATTAAAAAAAGAATATCTACTCTAATTCAGTCCATGGAGAATCATGCGCGGTTTCAAGAGAGACTATTGGGACCAACATGTCCATATGATTTTCAGTAAAATCATGTGCTCCTTCAACTTCGTTCTAATCCACTCTAAGCCGTTGACGCTTGCGCACAGTAACTCATTAGCTCGTCTTGTGACAATCCGTGAGGGTCGCACTTTGCGGAACATGCGCGCTTGCTTAGCTGGTGCAATGTGAGCTGCTCTCCTGTGCTCTGCAGCTCTTGTGATAGATGCGAAGTAAATACCGCATGTACTGCAGCATATTTTCTCTAAATCATCACGTATACTTGGGCAATAGAGATCAATAGGCGTGCTGATGAAGGCATTCAGCGGTTGAATCGGTACGCGTATTAGAAATGGAGCAAATGATTTTCCGTCATGTCCTTTAAAGTCCGGAATTGTCAAACGTCAACCTGAGTGATAGGGCGTTCGGCTCATAGTGGCGCGAAAACAACCGACGGGCTACACTGTACCGCAAATTCAGATTAAATTGAGCTATTTGGTATAAAACAAATATGGTGGTTTGACAGTAGTAATGTATAACGTCGAAGTATGAATGAAATTATTTTCTTTCGAACGAATTAGTGAATGATCTTAATCATACTACGATTACGCTTGAGATTAAATCTTAAGCATGTACAATTTTTTTGTTTCAATCAGAAAAAAAATTGCGTGATATTTGGCGAGACCCCCCCTCTCTCCAACGTAAGATTAGATGAGATTTGACTCGACCCCCTCCCCCCCTTAAACATCTCACGTAATTTATGGACGCCCCCTAAGCAATTCATTTTCAAAATAAGTTCGAATGTATGAGTATGTACATATGTATGTACCTGTATACATTTATACATACATATGCATATGAAACACAGCCTGCCTGGTCCAATTACATTTTATTTTGACACTGAAAGTTTCTTGCACGCAAAAGGATTTACATATAAAAAAATTTGGGAAATACCATATTATTATTATCAATATTATTTAAAGTGGTTTTTATAACGGTAATGGTAACGTAGAACCCACTGTTGTAGGAATCGAATTTCACCGACAAATGTTATTCCGGTAGGTTTTGTAATTCACTTCTGGCAGTTGCATTGTTATAGGACTAGCCCGATTTTCAGTTAATTCATTCGAATATACGACGGTTTGGATTTTGAAAAGGTAACAACATTGCTCCATTTTTTAAAAAGAGCTGTCGAGAAGCCGTTTGATTGTTTACTCTTTATGGACTGAAAGTGAGGTGAGAAAGCGCTTGGGGGAGCTCTGGAACCCGTAAAGCTCTTCTTTTGGGGAGTGAATAATCCAAAAACAGCTCTGGACAAGATCGCTCGAGATAAAAACCATCAGCGAGGCATTCAAATTTTAGAAAAATAGGTGGCAGTTTACGAAATGTTTCCTTAAATATTATTTATTTATATTTCTTTGTGGACCACCCGACATGTACATATGTATATACATACGTATATGTACGCACGCCTAACGTGTATGCAAAAGCACGGGTGTGGAAATCATACAAACATACATACATATCCATATACAAATATCTAGTTGTAACATGCATTTAAGGCGTTGGACGTATACAAACCACAAAATGGGCCAATCGTGCAACCTATTCTGCAAAAATATTTAAAACAACGACGAAGTCTGTTTAGCAAACTATCAAACACGGCGCAACAACTTTGATTTTGTGCTTAACAATTCAACCGATTCAGTGAGATTGTGCGAAGCTGTGCAAAAATCCTTTGGTGTAGTGTACATGATCGCCGTATGGTGTTGAATCAGTTAATTTTTTTTTGTCTCACGGGGTACTTGATAAATTATTTATGTATGTATGTATAAATAGATTCGGTATTATCGCCGCAAATGTTTAATTTGAGCTTCAAAATTAATTTTCGTTAATAAAGAAGAAGTTCGTCGCAACACACAAAGACCGAAATGTTGACGCGATTAAATTGAAGTCTTTCCCTCTTGATAAGTATGTATATTTGATGTCGCGCTTGCGCTTAAGACCCACTAACACTTCCAATCACATTCGAACGCGAATACGTACTAAAGTCGATGTCGCCTCTCCTACACTTCAGAGTAGCAGTTGTTACAAAAAAAAAAAAGTTCGCGAAACCAAGTTTTGCACAAACGATTCTATTAATGTGGTGGTGATGTGGGCTTTACTTAACCGCGGCACTGCTAATAAACTGGGTAATAACTGACGCTAGTATTGGTGTAGTGGGCAACGTTGACCTTTGTGTTGGTGCATTGATGTGAAAAAGTTTTCTGCACTCTTCGTTAGAGTCGAAGTGGAGTTCGCTATCATCTCGGCCCAATTTTATCAGTCTTTTTGCGAAATATAATATTACACACAAATGCACATTAGGAGGAATTCTTAAAATACATATGCACGTATGTATATGTACGTATTTACTTAAACCGATGTGCCATTTTTCATGCTATACCCAGCAAATGTTTTCGCAAATACACATACATATGTATGTACATGTGATATGTAATAGAAATACTAGAAATGTCCTGAAAATGTTATACGTTTTATTTTACAAGGATATTTATGCACCGAATTTTACAATCACATATCCTATGGTTGGGTGGGAGAAATTATTAGGATTCAAATATGCATATTTCGACAGCATTTTCTCGGAAGGCTTAGTCTTGATTTTAATTTGGGCGGAAAACCGTTTAGAAAAAGAATAAAGAATTGCATCAAACTTAACGAAAATAGTTCTTTGCCTAGTACATATGTATGTATGTATATTTAAATACCTTCAGCTTTAATTTGAATAAAAAATTGTGTGTTGCATAAAAAGGAAAGAAAAAACAATACCGTATGAATCACTGTAATGTTTGAAAGAAACTATTTTTAAATCTCAAGCAGAAAAAAAATTTGAATAAATTAGTGTTCCGTAATACTTGGGAACAACATATCAAATATTATTATGGCGGTCGCCGTATGCGAATAATTAGTGCCTGACTGCCATTCAGAAGTTCCCAGGTGCGAAACACCGAGCACGAACACCAAATGATAGAAAACTTTTTTATAATAGCGGTCACCCCCCCAGCAGGCAATGCCAAACCTCCGAGTGTATTTCTGCCACGAAAAAGCTTCTCATAAAAACCATCTGTCATTCAGAGTCGGCTTAAAATTGTAGACCATTTGTGGAACAACATCAAAATGCATTCTATAAATAGGGGAAGCTGGAATCACGCGTTTTTAATTTTTGAATAGTTAATTAGAATAGTTGGTTATGAAAACGAATCATGATGTAAATGACTTTTTCAGTGGCATGCCCATATACTACATTAACGGAAGGCAATTATAAAAAAAAAAAAAAGAAAAACAGAGACAATTTTTTAAGTGGACTAAGAAGTATAAAATAATTTATTTTATGCCCATTAAGATTCTGAAACACAGAGAGGTTGTTTTGTTAAGAAGAAATTAAAGAAATTAAATTAAGAAGCTTCAGAACCAGTAGATTTCAGATTCTTAAAACTCAGTTAGGTAGGTAGGTGAAATAGTTGAAGTAGCACTAAAGCGATGTTTTGATATCATTATGAGGCCTCCAACGGGCAGATAACTACAGCCAATCAGAGCTGAAGATGTAAAAAAGATTGATGGGAGTTAGGTTAGAGCACTGCACCAGTCTGTTGAAGAATGGAGCACCCAGTGACTTTAACCGTCTAGCTGCCAAACCCGGACATTTACAAAGAAAGTGCCCAACAGTCCTCTTCTTTGAAAGGTCCCCACAGCTAAGTTCATCTAAAGCTAAAGTTCAGTTGGTTACACTTAATTTACATAATTTAACTTAGCGGCCGCCGTAGCCGAATGGGTTGGTGCGTGACTACCATTCGGATTTCAGAGAGAGAACGTTGGTTCGAATCTCAGTGAAACACCAAAATTTAGAAAAAAATTTTTCTAATAGCGGTCGCCCCTCGGCAGGCAATGGCAAACCTCCGAGTGTATTTATGCCATGAAAAAGCTCCTCATAAAAATATCTGCCGGAATCGGCTTGAAACTGTAGGTCCCTCCATTTGTGGAACAACATCAAGACGCACACCACAAATAGGAGGAGGAGCTTCGACCAATCACACAAAAAGGGTGTACGCGCCAATTATATATGTATATATATATAACTTAACTTGACTTAATATTTATGCGAACTGTCAGACATATTTAGTAGAAAATATAAAAACAAAACATTTAAAATTACGAATTCTTTAAGTTAAGTTAAACTAAGTAAAGTTAAGCTAAGTCTCGCCTAACTGAGCTTTTACATGCAGCGAAGTTTTGCTGGGTATGACAAATATAACGTACACCTATATGGCTATGATTGTATGTATGTATGTATGTGTTTCACGAGCCTCGGCTGCAATCGAAAAACCGGTTGTCATTCTTCTTGTTTGTATGAGTACGCTAGCGTTGATAAGTATGTGTCGGTTTGAGCATATACATACGTATGTATGCATGTGCCTTAGCATTAACATCCATATCTTCAGGTGAGAATGAATTTGACTGATAAAAGTTGTTCGTATTTCCAGTTTTTTCGTATAAGTAAAGTAAAATTTTCTCTATTTTCTTTTTGCTGAAAATGGATGTATGTACATATGTATGCATACACAAGTACGCTAAATTGTTTGCTAATTGTTGTTTGATTGCCGCTACGTATTAGGCTTTTAAAAAAGTTCGACAATGCCCAAAGAGAAGCAAGGTATAATAAATATTATATTTAAATAAAAAAATGCGATTATGTCTTTAATAAATCTTAGGTCTCTTTTGGTATAAACATATTTTGCCAGTAAAATAGTGAGTTATACCAGTTTTATGAGGTATAACCCTACCCGCTAGCGGCGAATCTTGCTTGATAACTTTGTTGTTGATTTCACATGTAAATTTTTCGTCAAGTGAGCCGAGCAGAGAGATAGCGAGCTGAGAAGTGGCCTCTTCTTAACAGTTACTCAAATTTGATACAAATGGTGAACCCAAGAAAAGAATTCGGGGCAAGTAAAATTTTGAAAAACGGCTGGTGCTACGCCAACTTTTGGATAAATGCATAGATGTATCTCGATAATGACTTAATAAAACTCTTCCGAACTGGGTACACGTATTGCTGCCCGCTCATTTAGATCAGATGAAAACCTTGCACTCTTTTTGTGTGTTACGACGAAATTTGCGCCCGTCCCTCTGATGATGTAAGCTATAACTCTCATTGTCTATGAGTTTGTTTGATTCCATTCTAAGTTAGATTTTACTATGCACAAGTATGTATAAAGTTCGATCCGGACCGATTTTAGAATTGCCTTATCTTTCCTTTTATTCTTAAAAGTGAACCTAAATTTTTAAAACGATGGGGTAATTTCACTCGATTAACTTGTTATCTTTTGGTATAGACATACATACATTTAAATATTCTGTCGAAAGTATCGGGTGGATCCTCGTGTGGTATCAAAATAAATTTTTTTCTAAATTAGTTTTCCCACGGCATGCAATAGGAAACCTTCGACAGAATTTTTTCATTATTAATTGCTCATGTCGAGTGGAAAGAAATCAAAACAGTGGAAAGAAATCAAATCAACAAATCGAAATCGTTTCATGATAAAGTTGTCGTTAGACTACCGAATGCTTCACTGTCCTGAATACCCTGGGAGCAAAGAACACTGTTTTGTTGGGTTGGGTACCAGAACATGAAGGTTATGATGGCAACAAACAGGCCGATTGCCTAGCAGCTAAATTAGGAATTTACCGTAGACTGGAAAGCAGTGGAACACACAACAACTCTGGGTGGAGATTCCAGGATAAAGGCAGGCAAAACAGTTTATGCTTCCCTCTAGAAGAGCATCAAATAAGTTCTTAATCTACTACATGGGACAATGCTATCATTTTAGGAAGCTAAAGTTAGTAGAAACAAGTTAAAGAAACTCCACAGCGCATTCTCTGCGATCGTACAGCTGTCCCAAGACGAGAGCCTTGTGTGTTTTATGCTTGTACTTCTTGGTTATTAACTAATGTACAACATCTCCGATACAGTACATATTGGTGGCTACCCAATTTCCCGGAGAGAACAGAATACACCACAATGAGTTTCATCCCAAAACTTCTCTATTGCAACATAGCATTCTACATGAGGCCAACTCATCACTATTTGCTGCAAGTAAAGTGCAAAATCGCAAGTCAACTATACTAAGAGCACTGGAATATGGTAACAAGCTGAGAATAATCTCACGACCACAATTAAGGCCCCCAATTAGCTCTCCGCCTTGGCATTTTAGAAAGTCTTCGGTCCTTTTTGGTATAGCAACATTTCCTAAATCCAACACCAGTTCATTAGAATACCAGCGTAGGTTTGAAGAATACGTCGCACCATTTAGACCTGAATGGAAAATCATCTACACTGATGGTTCAAAAACTCTGGACCACACCACTACTGTTCTGTGTACACAGCAGAACCTATAGCAATATACAATGCCGTAATAAATAGTTGCATCAAAAACTAATGAAAAAACAATCATTTCTTCGGATAGCAAGTCTACAATATCAGGTATCATGCACATAAGAAACAAATCTCCCTTTATTTCAAGCATACGGAGCATATTAATTGAGTATCAAAATAAAGTCAAAATAATGTGGATTCCTGCCCACGTTGGTATTAAAGGGAATGAGCTTGTTGACCAAAAAGCTAAGGCTGCAGCAATGGAACCGTTGCTCACATTTGATTGTATGCTGCAGAAGGACATATACGGACTAATTAATACATATTTTGAAGCAAAAAGAACTGCGGCATGCAAAACAGTGCCACACCATTATGCAAACTTAAATACAACTGGCACTATCAACTAGTGCTATCAACTATCAATCCATATGCCGTACCAAGGACATCACTGCCTTCATCCGACTTCGCATTGGGCACACAATCGGTACACACTCCCACATTTTAAATGGTGAGAGGACACCTCCCTGCCCCTACTGCACCCTGTCAACACCAACCTTTTGGGCGACTGCACGCATTTTATGAATCTCAGGAACACAAGTTTCAACAACCATCTTCCATCGGAAATACTAAAGACTCTTTCTCAGGAAAACATTGAAAAAATGACAGATTAATTAATTAGAGCGGATCTGAGAAAATTGATTTAAACCATGAGCCTCTTTACTTAAATATCTATGTAAATATTCTTCCGTATATCCTATGAATTTACCTCCCACATAACTTAATTTCTTTATTAATTCATGTGCCGATAATCTTTTCCAGACAATTAACTCTCTAATAGCTTAACTTTTCTGGTCAAAAAATAATCTTATTAGAGTAGTGAGCCGCAAGCCCTGGCAGCTAGTGCTCCTTTTTTTTGTAAAAAAATAATTTATTGTTATTTTCCATATATTAAATAAAATAAATAAATAACTAATGTACATACATATGCACATACATGCATGCATGCATGGACGGAAGCAAGGAAAGTTTAAAGAAAGTTGTGATTGCCACAACAATACAATTCCTATTGGAATGGTCTTCATCTGACAGCGATGATGAAATGGAACAAATTATTAAAAAATAAATCATGTGATGTTAGCTGGTTATTTTGTATTTTACTTGCTTATTTTTTTATTTTAAATTCATTACGAGTTAGCTCAAGTGAGAAAAAAAATTAATTTTTATGATTTTTTCCGCCAGCAATTTAATTAGCAGTTCGTAAAACTTGCAAATTGTTACTGGTTTTGCGTTCACGTACACTTTTGGTTATTTTTTCTCTTTCCGAGAATTGAATTACTGGCAAGTTACGGAATAATTTTTACATGAACAAACCTATTGACATGTGCGACCAAATGGTTTCTTACTACTCAATCCAACAAGAGTATGTCCGATGGTACATACACATTTTTTTCCAATATCTTAGGCGTGTAAATCTGGAACGTATACTGGCTGTATAATTTTCATATACGGAGATTTAAAATTACTTTTATAATAAATTTGAGCTTCTGAGATGCTCAGTGACAAGCAAAATCAACATTAGTAGACAAAAACATGTGTTGACGGATTGCTTAAGACCCCTTGGTAGCGAACATGCTAATAAATTTTTTCATTTCCAGATTTATCTTGCATAATGGTAGTTTCTTTAAAAACATAATATGTTACAATTCGAAGTTCCCGAAAGTGAAAATTTTCAGTGAACATAATGATGATGATTCGAGTTGTAGAAGCTTGACTGTATTTAAAAAAAAAATAAAATTAAAAAAAAGATTAAATACAAAGAAAAAATTAAAAAAAAAAATAAAATAAAACAAAACAACAAAAAAAGAAGAAAAAAAAACAAAATTAAAAAAGAAAACAAATAAATAAATATAAAAAAATACAAAAAAAAAAACAAATAGAACAAAACAAAAATAAAAACAATAAAAGGAGCATACTAAGTCCATAAGAAGAGATTCAGAAATATCACAAAACAAAAGTATTTAATTTACATTTCTGTTTTTATGAAACCTGCCAAGAGTTGGTATAACTTGTTGCATGCAATAAGGCGCAAAATACAAAAAAAAGAAAAAATATTTGCTAAAGTATTCGAGTCATTATCAATAAAAAGAATGCAATAAAAATACTATAAAGAGACTCAAAAAATGGACGGTGTTCGCCAATTGGAATTGTAAATTTTATTTGAATCAAATTTCGAGCATTTACATTAATTTCAATCAAATTTCGTCCATTTACGAAAGAAAAAAAAAGAAAAAAAATATATAGAAAAAAGGGGGGAAAAAGGTAAAAAAGGGGGAAAAATATATATATAAAGAAAAAATAAAAGAAAAAGAAAAAAAGCAAAAAAAAAAAAAAAAAATTCTTGCTAAAGCAGAGAACGCCCGAGTTAATGCCATAAATGTAAATTAACCCCGCCTTCTGTCCATCGCATTATGAGTTTTCCATCACACAATGAAAATATCACATACAAAATTATTATCATACAACACAAATCTCTTAATCAGCTTTAGTCCAATATTAATAAATAGAGCTCAGCTCTTCCACCTGTTTTTTGTCGTTGTAATTTTTTATATCAAAAATAGAATAGAAGTGAACTTTTTTAATTGTTTTTCAATTGCGAAAATAGAAATGCGCCAAAATAAAAGAAATGAAAAGAGTTGACGTGTGGCAGAATGAAAAATTTTCAAATAGATGGTGTTGAGTTTTTGTGGAAAATTTTAATTATATATTGTGATTTCGAAAATAAAAAAAACATAAAAAATTGTTCGCATTGTTCGCGAGTGCACTCGGGGAAATAAAAGTGGCTCCAAAATTTGAAATTGGAACCAATTGTTCGTCCCGTTCCTTATTATTCGTATGTGCGCAGCAATCACTTCGAGGACCACGCTGCTGGAGGAAAATTTTTAAAGCGTTATGCCGTTTCAACAATCAACCTCCGTAAGGACAGGATCTATCTGCATTCCATGTATGGGAAAAATAAATCGGAGTTGCTGGCATTACAATACTATTTTCTTTTCCTAAAACATAAGTTGCCTTTAATAAGTAAGCGTTAGCGTGCAATTTAAAAATGTCATTTCCCATCCACAAGAAGTTTTTTATTTGAGAACGCCACTTAAAAAAAAAGTACGTTTAAAAAAAAGACGTTTGGATGGGGCTTTTCCTAAACTAAATTTAAATGTAGAGAATGTTCGTAGTTGTAGTAATATTTCATCCGAATTAATCTTTCAGCCTGTTTAGCGGACTTATACCAGATCTCAAGTCGTATGGTTTCCCATGCCAATTTACCAGATCAGACGGGGAATTGACATCAATTTTAGAAGAGAATATTCAATGTTATGACATACGGGGTGTGGATGATTAGGTCTACGAGGAGGAAACTGTACATACATACATACAATTGAATTACAATAAAATTTCGTGCGCTTCTACATTAGCTCAAACGCACAGAGGGCGAGTTAATTTACATTAATGACGTCAACGCAAATTAAAGTTGCAGTCTGTTTATTCTATTATCAGAGAAATTAAAAATCAAAATCGAAAGTCAATGCCGCATGGCAATATGTATTATTTAGGCAAATGTTTTTATTAACTATCAAATTATTTGAATTTGGTTAGGACTTGATGATGTTGTTCCGAATACCATATATTTGTATACGGACAAAAATCGGTGTTTCTGCATCGAAGTTTGCTAACCCAAAGGCAATGCAATGAATTTCTTAAAACGGAAGTTGCTTTCAACAAGTGGGCTTTCGCGTGCAATTTAAAAATGCCATTTCCCATTCACAAGAAGTTGTTTATTTGCGAACGGCACTTTGAAAAAAACGTACGTTTAAAAAACAAACTCTTGGATGGGGTTTTTTCTAAACCAAATTTAAGAGTAGAGACTTTTAGTAGTTGTGTCTTATTGGAAATGATCCTTTAATCAGACGGGAATATAACGTTAGAGGAGTTCGAAAAAAATTCAATTTTAGAAGAGAATAGGCAGTGTTATGATATACGGGGTATGGATGATTCGGTCTACGACTAAGAACATTTCGCTCAGGTAGCACCGTCTTTTCAAAGCCATGCGAAAAAGCGGGATATAGAAATTAGACAGTTGAAACAGGAAGTGGAAGTTTTGAAAAAGCAGCATTTCTCTTCTTAGTCTTAATTGGCGCGATAACCGCTTACGCGATTTTGGCCGAGTTTAACAAAGCGTGCCAGTCGTTTCTTTCTCGTGCTAACCGACGCCAATTGGACACACCAAGTGAAGCCAAGTCCTTCTCCACCTGATCTTTCCAACACAAAGGAGGTCTTTCTCTTCCTCGGCTACCACCAGCTGGTACCGCATCGAATACTTTCAAAGCCGGAGCGTTTGTATCCATTCGGACGATATGACCCAGCCAACGTAGCCGCTGGACCTTTATTCGCTGCGCTATGTCTATGTCGTCGTAAAGCTCATATAGCTCATCGTTCAATCGCCTGCGATATGCGCCGTTGCCAACGTGCAAAGGTCCGAAAATCGTACGCAGAATCTTTCTCTCAAACACTCTAGGCGTCGCTTCATCGGATGTTGTCATCATCCAAGCTTCTGCGGCATACGTTATGACGGGCAAAAGCAGTATTTAGATTTAGAAAAAAGGGTTATTATAACTTAAAAAATGCAAGCGTAAATGCAATAAATTTTGCTAAGATGAATATTAACAAAATGAACACATATTTATGTATACAGAAGAGGAGAAAAACTTGCAAAGGTTTTGTGAAATAATTTTCGACGAAACTTATGTTAAAAGTGATCGTCTTTTTTAAAAAAGTAAGGATGTTATAAATGGTTTCTTAGACAGCGGTGATGGTATCAGGAAAATGTATGCTGCGGACAAACGTTGTTTTTTATGATAAAATCCATTGCAGGAAACTGGAAGTATGGTCTGCCATATTATGTAAAAACATTTTAATTAGAAATATAGAATCCGTAGAAAAAATGGGCTTAACTGTTAAAGCGATCATTTGTGACCAAGGCCCAATTAATCTTGGATTATTTAAATTGATGAATGTTACTTAAACAAATTCAGATATTATTTTAATGCGAATAACATTTTTTGTATGTATGACTATTTTCATTTAATGAAATCTGTTAGGAAGAATTTATTAAACATTATTTGAAGACTAGGGATGATATAGTCAGCTTCAAAGTTATTTGACATTTTTTTCCTATCGATAAGGATAACATAAATTTCCAAATATACCCGAAACTCACTTAGACTCACATACATCCCAATTCTTGTGAAAAAATGAGTGTTTTCCAGGCGACACAGGTACTCAGCAATCGACATGATTTTTAGGCAAGGGTTATTAGGATCAGATAAGTATTTATTGAATTGCGCTAAACCCACTCAGAGTTTCGTAAAACGCATGAATGGTTTATTCGATGATTTAGACTGTAGGGATCTGAACAGTAATAACCCTTCCAATGGAAGCTTCTGAAAGCTGAAGAATGTCTGGATCAACGAAAAGAATTAATGCAGCCATTAATTACTGTTTTGCTGTTTGAAAACGCAAAATGTTTATTCTAGGAGGTGCATCAAGAAAATCAGGACAGGCTGAAAGCAAAGAAACTGAAAAAGTTAGCCAAATAAACTCAATTTTGTGTTTAATTTAATTAAGTTCAAATGGCTCCTTAAACTGCGTGTTAGGGTAACAATTAAAAGGTAACAATGTACAGGAAGTTTCTTTTTCGTGTAACTAAACATTGAAAAAATCTTGTTTATGTATTTATATCTATGCTACTGTTTGTTGTTATTATGCATTTTTTTCAGATTTTCTTTTTCTATTTATAGATCTTTCCTAACAAAAACTCAAAAAAATATTCTCCAAACGTCTGAACGATTTATTCGATGTATTGGACTTTTAAGGTGTCCAATACGTTAAGGGTCTGAGGTAAAATGAACACGCTTAAGGAACATATGGAGTTTATATGTAGATCAGTTCAACTTTCAAGTAATATAAATTTTCCTGATTTTCGTGGCTTTAAAGTAACAATAAAAACAACTTACAGTACAGAGAAAATTACAAATATTTAAAGCTTATATTACTTGAAAAGTTGAACTAGGGCGCACTGGAAAACTTTTTTTATAAAATCCAGGCAAATCAAGGCATCAACACACACCCAACAGCATATGCGGTCCAATTCAGTGTTGATCGTTTGATGACAATGAAGATTCTACGTCACAATCTCGAAAATAAAGGATCTAACTGGGAAAATGACGACGATACGAGTATTAATTTGAATGGGAATATCAGAAGACTTTTCATTTTATTATTACTTTTGAGAGCGTAAAGCGTTTTTGAGATGGCTTTTGGCCACTGATTTCTAGCTTAGTGTTATGGCTGGTGGATGATGTGCAATAAGCGTTGTAGGTACTGAAAGTTATAATAAATATATTACATAAATATGTATGAAATCTAAATAAAATGTTTTGCAGCGTCAGTCTCGTTATTTAACGGTCACAGTTGTTATTTAGTATTACTGATAGTAGAATATTACGTTGCGGGAAATATTACGATTTTGCGGTAATTATAAACAACTAAAAGTACTTAAAGTTAAAATAACCGTTATTTATATAAAATCTTACTATTCCGGGCTAAAGCAACCAGATGACGTTGATGTTATTAATTCTAACGGTATGTCGTTCATGATGGTGCATTCGTAACTCGGCTGGAACTTTTCTTGCTCTGCTTGAGGTCTTCTTTGTATTTTCTCGCGATCCTGCTTATGTTTACGATCAGCACCTTTTAATTTGAAAACCTAAAAAAAATGTATTCCATACAAATTATTTAAATTGAACATTCATTTGAACCTTTAGGCTATACTTAATTACGAATATTTATGCATGTAAATATGTATGAATGTATGATTTTTACGCTTTACGCGAGCTATGTATATTTTTATCATCATGCAAATTGTAGTTAAAGGCATTCACTTAGGTTTATGTATGTAACTCATGGACTGAAAAGTACCGGGACTAACAAAGACAACACGTTTTTTTTTGTTCAAATTAAGCTTTATTCGTCAACGTAATTTCCATCAAAAACAACGTAGCCATTCCAGCACCGCTCTAACATTTCAATACCTCTTTTGTAGAACGATTTATCTTTTGCCGCAAAATAGGCCTCAGTTTCAGCGATAACCTCTTCATTCGAGCGAAATTTCTTACCGATGAGCATCTCTTTTAGGTCTGCGAACAGCCACGGTGGATGTGGGAGCTATTCGAAGTTCAATTCATGTAAAGGGTTTTCCAATAACAGCTGTTACAGGTGAATGGATTGCGCTATCGAGAGATGACTAACGATTTTTTATGGCCGGAATTGGATGGTATTGATCTGGGTATCGTTTACTTTCAACAAGTCGGCGCTACGTGCCACACCAGCAACGAAACCATTCATCTTTCACGGGAAAAGTTTCCGGACCGATCACGAAAAGGTGATCACAATTGGCCATCGAGATATTGTGATTTAACACCTTGTGACTTTTTTCTTTGGGTACCACGTGAAAGAGAAGGTCTACGCCAACAGCTCAGGGTCGATTCAAGACCTCAAAGATGGAATTCGTGAGGCTATCGAGGACATAGGGCAGCCACTTTGCAATTTGGTTATGGAAAATTTCATGAAAAGGATATTGTCCTGTAAGCGTGGTCGTGGTGGTCATTTGCCTGATGTTATTTTCTACTATTAACAGCATACCTTCCTCTTTATAATGAAATAAACATCCGATCATTTATATTAAAAAATAGCATTTTTCTTTGAATATTAAAATAACACCTCTTCTTAAAAACCCTTTAGGCATATAAAATTAAAAGCGAAATTCTTTTTGATCCATTGTTTTGAAAATAAAAAAAATTACCGTCAATCTTAGCACAATAACTCACGAACTAATGAATAAAATACCATGAAATTTTAACAGCTCTCTTTTTAAGTTTAGTACTAACTGAAAAAAGGTGAATGCAAAAACACGAGTGCCATCTATGTGTTAGGCCTGGGCGTTTTCAGCCCATGTACAATATATTATAGAGTGCACGTTTGAAGTAGCTAAACAAAATTCGTTAAGCTTTTATATTTTTCCCCTTCACGGTGTTGCGCATTTTCTCCAGACAAATAAGGAAAATACATTTTTTTATATGGGCTCTTTAGCAACTTCAAACTTGCGCTTTATTAGGCATACTAAAACGTAGATAGTGTTGTTGTTATAAAGACACACTTAGACCTTTCGCAGGTCCATTGTGATACCACTGGAGCTTATCCTTACTCTACGTGTTCCTTTTCAAACCATCCGGTAGCTTTAATAAGTTAGTTAGTTTTAGATGGGCTATGTCCGCTACATTGGTTAGAAATGCTGTATCAAGAGGGCGCAGCCTTCTCATAGCTAAGCTTTCACACTTACATAAAAGCTGTCTGACTGTTTCCTCTTCTTCTGTATTAAGACAGCTTCTACAGAAATCGAAGTACGGGAGTCCTAACCTTCTAGCGAGGAATAGAAAATAAATAGAATCTAAATTAACTGAGTCAATTCACATACACCCTTATCTCTTCGATAAAAGCTTGAAAGAGTAGGGAAAGCTGCACGAATGATATAGTGAGCTTCTTTTAAATTATTAGAATCATCATCGCAAAGTTTAATTACTGATCACATTGTCAGAAAAGAAAGCTACACAGAACGAGAATGAAGTTTGTGAAAATCCATCACCTTTACTGCAAATATTTCTTGCAGAGGCAGTCTCTTCTGATGACGAAGGTGATTTGGAACCACTTCGCAAATGGTGCAAACCATTATCATATAGGGATCATGATTAAAAATGTAAATCTACTTTACTTTTCAATAAAATAAAATGAATTAAGTTTGAATATAAATTTATTTTAAGCTTTTATATGAATTTCTTTCAAACATCAGAAATAATTTATTAAGCAGCCTATTTTTTTTGAACTTCTGCGAACTTTTTTATGTGGTTTTAAGTTAATTTAAATTCGTCGTTGGTTTTAGAAAATTACGGAACGTATCCCTAATTCTTCAAAGCAGTAAAGTCCTTTTTAATGCGAATTTTTTATATGCGCTTTTCTGTGGAACGTATCCACCGTACAAAATGAGTCCTTCTTCTTCTTAATTGGCGCGATAACCGCTTACGCGATTTTGGCCGAGTTTAACAAAGCGTGCCAGTCGAATATCGAATACTTTCAAAGCCGGAGCGTTTGTATCCATTCGGACGATATGACCCAGCCAACGTAGCCGCTGGACCTTTATTCGCTGGGCTATGTCTATGTCGTCGTAAAGCTCATACAGCTCATCGTTCCATCGCCTGCGATATTCGCCGTTGCCAACGTGCAAAGGTCCAAAAATCTTGGGCAAAATCTTTCTCTCAAACACTCCAAGCGTCGCTTCATCGGATGTTGTCATCGTCCAAACTTCTGCGCCATATGTTAGGACGGGCAAGATGAGAGCCTTGTAGAGTGTTAGTTTTGTTTGTCGGGAGAGGACTTTACTACTCATTTGCCTACTTAATCTAAAGTAACACTTGTTGGCAAGCGAAATTCTACGTTGGATTTCCAGGCTGACCTCATTGTAGGTGTTAATGATGGTTCCTAAAGTCTTTTACAACCTCGAAATTATAACTGTCAACAGTGACGTGGGTGCCGATACGCGAGTGCGCCGACTGTTTGTTTAAAGACAGGAGGTACTTCGTTTTGTCCTCGTTCACCACCAGACCCATTCGTTTGCCTCTTTATCCAGTTTGGAGAAGGCCAAACTAACAGCGCGGTTGTTAAGGCCGATGATGTCAATGATATAGTGAAGCCTCGTTTGGTATCAAACGGCTCGGAGAGGTCCTTCCCAACTCTGACGGCGCTGCTCGTATTGAGCAACGTCATCTTGCATATCCGTATTAATTTTGCGAGGATACCAAATTTAGACATCGCGGCATACAAGTAACTCCTTTCCGTACTGTCGAATGCAGCTTTGAAGTCGACGAAAAGATAGTGTGTGTTGATTCTCCTTTCGTAGGTCTTTTCCAAGATTTGGCGCATTGTGAAAAGCCACACTGATAACGTCCAATCAGTTGGTTGACGGTGAGCTTCAGCCTTTCACACAATACGCTCGCTAGAACCTTATAGGCGATATTTAGAAGATTAATTCCGCGGTAACTGATGCAGATTGCAGGATCACTCTTCTTATGGATTAGGCAGAGCCCACTTAAATTCCAATCGGCTGGCATGCTTTCATCCGACCATATTTTGCATAGGAGCTGATGTATCCACCTTACCAGCTCATCGCCGCAATGTTTGAATAGCTCAGCCAGCAGCCCGTCAGCGCCCGCGACTTTGTTGCTCTTTAGCTGCGTTATCGCTATTCTCGTCTCGTCATGATCGGGTAGCGGAACGCCAATTCCGTCGTCAACGATTGGGGTATCGGGATCTTCACATTCTCTATGACATGCGCAGCTTTCACTGTTTAACAGGTTCGAGAAGTGTTCCCTTCATAATTTAAGATTGCTCTGTATGTCAGGCACCTGATCGCCGTCTCTGTTCTTACAGGAAAACGCCCCGGTCTTAAAACCTTCTGTAAGCCGCTGGTAGAATTTTCGGGCGTTGTGCCTATTGGCCGGCATCTCAAGCTCCTCGCACTCACGTATTTCTGCCTCTCGTTTCTTCTGTCGGATAGTACGTCTCTCTTCCTTTTTTAGCTCTCTGTAGCGATCCCACATGGCTCGCGTTGCGCCCGATCGCAGCGTGGCTCTATAGGCGGCATCCTTTTTTTCTGCGTCAGTGCGTCAGCAAACGAGACCTTACAGTACTTAAGAAAAAAAATTACACTTTATAAGTTTCTCATCATGCTTGGACGATAGCAGCATCCGCTGGTGGTCGTTGGAGTGTTCGAGGAAAGATTCCGCAGAAGATTGGAGACGGTCAATATCGCAGAGTATGGAACAATGAGCAGTACGGCGACATCGACTTAGTGCAACAAATAAAGATACAGCTGCCCCGCTGGCTGTGCCAAGTCGTTCGAATGGATACAACTGCTTAAGCACTAGAAGTATTTGATGCGGGACCTGCTGGTGGTAGGAGTGTAAGAAGAAAACCTCCATGGCTTTACATGGCGTGTCTAACTGGCTCCTGTTAGCTAAACTTGCTCAAACTCCTTTAAGCGTTTAATGGGCGTCGTATAATGGGGACGAAATAAAAGATGGTTGGAAAATGAATCGAGTCTAGATCCTGTTCTTGTTCAGGACAGAACTCGTGCACGAATAGATATACATATTTAGGGTATGGATTCGAGAGATTAAATAAATTACAAAAAATGTAGGTGTGTACGTGTAATGTACATGTGTGTATGCGGATGCTAGTATGCCAGTATAATTCGAAATAAATTGATATCCACAAACCTTGATTTGACAAGCCGCTGCGTGCACCGGTTGTTTGCCACTAATGAGTGGGTGGTTGTTGTTCGCACTGTGGCTTGGCGTTAGATTGCCCGTTACGCCCGATGCCATTGTAAGCCCAATTTGCGACGGTGCAGTCGTTGCCACGCCCGCTGCTGCAGCCGATGGAATTGACGAAGTTGCTGAACCTCCTACCGCAGCTGTTGCTCCCGTGGCATTAGTTGATTCTATATATGTCTCAATCTGTAGTCTAAATGGCACACCTTTCTCACCGCCATGCTTTTTCGGCGTGAACTCAGTTGATATGCAATTTACTTTGATGTATACACCGACTTCCTTGAGCGGGTCCCAGAAGATTTCGACCGTATTCAAAAAGTTTGGATTTAGTGGTTGCGACACGTGACATAAACCGTACGATAGTGGAACGTCAACTTCAATAATTCGTTCGCCAGGACGCGAAGCTTGCCATTGCTGCATTTGTTCACGTTCCATAAACTGTAGGCGGCGCTCATGGAAACAGATTTTGATGACACTCTAGGACGAGAAAATTAGAGTAAGAGACTTGATGGATGAAAAATCTGTTCTTCTACAAATAATAGGATATTCCCAATGGCTTCGCACACATATACATACATGCATATGTATGTATGTATGCGCATAGTTACATATGCAACTAATCAAACAGCGCATACGAAAAAATTGATAATAATGCACATTAATATCGAACTAATTTATCAAATTCTACATATTTTGACTAAATAATAAATTCGAGCTACAACATAGGAATGTATGTATGTATGTGCTGTATACTATAAGGTATGAATTCATATGTATGTATGTACATATATGCATGCATACTTCATACTGATGAATGTAAAAATTCCAAGAGCAAGTTTTATCAGTTTATCGTTTTAATATCTCATTAGGTTCGTTACAGTCATTGTTTGCTTTACTAAAATATGGAATAATCAAAGCTCAGTTTTGGTACGAGTACCCGCACAAGCAAGCCAGTTAAGATGTACGTAGAATACATGCAGGTATGTGTGTGTGTACGTATGTATGTTGTTTGTAAATGCGATTGCGTCAATTGCTGACAATTGTGCTATACGCCCCTCGGGACTGCCTGGGGTCTTGACAACTACGATCTTCAAGTACAGTTAGATAGTTGCCATCAAAACACAACGCCGCTCATCGTTCCATCTCGCAATCTTCGCACACTTAACTTGTATGCAAAAATTCAGCGAATATTCGGTACAATTATACACCCAGCCTACTCGTCGAGCTCCACGAACGATAAAAATTTGTCGTCTATTGTACTATACAATATTTAAGTGATACACGCGTACAAGCAACTATGTACATATGTATGTATACATATGAATGGTTGTAAGTAACTGTGTGTGGATACGTCCGTATACGTTTGTCGCAATTTGTTTTAATTGAAGCATATTAAAATCAATTTAGATGAATAAATTCCAATGGAGTGAGTATCTGTAACATATGTACATACAGACATACATGCTTATAAGTACATACATATCTAGATATTTATGCAAGTAAAAATTGCAAATACATATACATACATACACATATAGCCTTTACATAAAAAGAAAGTATCTGGGTATGGATGTGTTTATTTGAAGATATACATACTACATGCATACACACATTCCTATTTGTGAAATAAATCGAGCTTGGATCGAACATTTATAATAATCTATTTAATTTGTTCATATGTCTAGAATAAGTACGCAAGTGCTTGCTAATGTAAACGCATAAGCCTTACCTTAAGTATCTTATCGCGATAGAAGGATAAGTCGCCGATTTTCTTCAACTTGATTTCGTAGCTTTGTCCCTGATTCAGATAGGTAAGCGTTTCCTCATTATTTTTGGTAGCTATGGAGGTGGCAGCTGCCAGAATGTACTGGAATCTGTAATTTCAAAGAAGACAGTTCCAATAATTCTAAATGTTACTGTTTTCGTGCTCACTTGTGATCATCAGAATGTGCATTGGCATTATTGCCATTAACAGCACCACCTCCAGTATTGTTTTCAATTTTGTTTCCATCGACTACCGTCAATTGTTGAGGTGCTGGATTTCCCTGTGCTAAAAAAATATGCAAGTGAATAATATAGAATTTTTATATATGTATGTGTACATATGTATGTACAATACGAATATATCTGAATGGGTAAAGGCATATCTTACCAGGACTCTTTTCCACGCCACCGTAAGTGTTGCCAGTATTACCAAATCCAGAGGCTCCACTGCTGTTGGGCTTATTGATGCCATTTCCATTTTGTTCAATTTCTTGTGGTGTGCCGGTTTTCGGCGAACCACATCCACAGAGTGAATTGTTCAAGGCATTTTTGGGAGTTTCCTCTGTGTTTGGCGTTGCATCTACGTGCGACGGTGTCTTATCTACTTTTGGTGCGCTTCCTCCACTGCTGCCTACGACGGAATGAGTATTTAATGGACTTTTATTGGCCTTCAGCTGTTCGCCTTGTGGCTCCTGTTTCAGTACCGTCAGGGCCGGAGAGAACGACAAAAAGGACTCACTGTTGGTTAAACGATTCCACAATTAATATAGTAAAGGGTGAAAAGGAAATGCCATGAATTTTAAGAAAAATGTGTACTAATTTGTAATATAACAATAATTTACTTGCCCACTGTAAGGTACTTACTTGCTCAGATAAGAATTGCTATTAAAGTCTGTATTCAAATCGAATCCTATATCTTCAGTCCAACTGCCACGACCTAAATGAATGTCAAAGAGAAAAATAATGAAGTTAGTTCTAAGATGAATGCAAATTACAAAATATACAGGTGCCCATATATAAATATATATATAATTGGCGCTAACACCCGTTGTTTGTGTGTTTGGCCGAGCTCCTCTTCCTGCTTATTTATGTTTTTCCACAAATGGAGTGACCTACAAATTTTGTGACGCCTCTTAACGGCAGATGGTTTTTTTTGTGGGGCTTTTATATACTAGAGGGGGCTTGCCATTGCCTGCCGAGGGGCGCTCGTTAATAGAAAAACGCCCGTCATTCTATTATTTGATGTTTCATGCACGGAGACTCAGACCTACACAAAAATCACTCGAAAACATTTTATAAGAAAAATGGAGAATAACTGAATAATCCAAAAAATTGGGTTAGAAGATCAAAATGCGATGTAGACAAATGCATCAGACACTCCCAACTAGATCCTTGCGGTCAAGCACAACAGGCAACACAGAGGTCAACTCCGTGCGAAGTTGCTTGTCTCCCATCGGACGCGTGGCCAGCTGGCGGATGGAGGAATGCTCTGTAGATATGTGGGGCAGGTGGGAAATAAAATACCACTCGCGGACCAAAACAAGCGCACACCTGCCTGGAGGTGCAAATTGATATCCTATCACCAAACTACGGTAGGCGGGCTAGCAGCCTACCTATCTGAAGAAACTCCTTTTGCTAACGAATCATCAAAATTAGCTTTAACCTACTCGAATTCAGTTCTTCCTAAACTTGTTGTTTTATACCCACTTTGGTTGGAATTTTCGGATAGAAAAAATCAGCCTTCTTTTTATTGGTTTCTCGGAATGGATTTTACTGATTTTGGAATTTCGTATAAGGGAATTTTTATGTATTTGTTTTTTCTAAGTTTGACATACTCGAAATTATAAAATTATCACAATGTGGGGTAGGCTTATATTATATATATATGGTACATATATATATATAATTAACGCGTACAGCCTTTTTGGGTGTTTGGCCGGGCTCCTCCTCCCATTTGTTGTGTGCGTCTCGATGCGATTCCACAAATGGAGGGACCTACAGTTTCAATCCGACTCCGAACGGCAAACATTTTTTATGAGGAGCTTTTTCATGGCAGAAATACACTCGGCGGTTTGCCATTGCCTGCCGAGTGGCGAACGCTATTAGAAACAACTTTTCATTTTGGTCTTTCACCGAGATTCGAACCCCATTCTCTGTGAATTCAGAATGGTAGCCACTCACCAACCCATTCGGCTTTGGCGGGTATCAAATTACGGTACAATATTTTAAGAATAATGTAATTGAATAGACTAAGTAGGTAGTCAAGCATAACGAAACAACGGTTGCAAATGCTACCTGTTTAGAACCTGGCATAATTTAAACAATAAAAAAAATTATGGAAAATAATGAGTATTTGTATCAGGAATAGGGGTGGCCAAATCGAGAACGAATTTGTTAAGTTATTTGTTTTAGTCAAGTATTTTTACAATTTGTTCTTTTTTTTGGGAATTTTACCCTCCGCTAGTTGAGCCTGCAAGCCGCCTATGGGCTACTTTTGTCATATAAATATTATACCTTTTTCGGTAGCTAAAAAGTCATACTAGTTTTAGAAAATATTTGCAAAATAGTTTCCATACAAATTTGGTTTCTTTTTATTGACGTGAAACAGAAGACTCTTAGTGAAAATTCTAAATTCAAAACTTTATCAAGCGGCCATTTTTAATTGGCAGGGCTTGATTCAAATTTTACTGGTGCTTTTTATTAACTGGTATAGACTTTAACTAAAAACATAAAACATGTTGGTCCCTTGAACTAACACAAAAAAAGAACTGGACGTACAAGCAGAAGAATATTTTTGGTAAATTATTTATAAAATCGAATATCTGGAAAATGGCTTAGTTTTGGACATCATGTCCTATAACCAAATTCAAACTATTTCCTGTAATATTACATTTTATTTTGGTGAGACTAGAAAATTATATATTATATAAATTTAAAAAATTCCGAAATGCCAAAATTTGTCTTCAGAAAATCATACGTCACCTATTTCAAATACCAAATGTTTATTCACACCGGTATTAACAACAAGTTGTCAAATTAAGTTGCAACAGTTTTTCATTGTAAGTTGTTTGTTAAGTGCTCATGAAATCATTTTTACTAAATTTATGGTGTTAATTTCGACGCATACACAAGTATGTGATAGCCCCAACGCATGGAATTGTGCAGTGTTAACCTTTGTTTTAGCTTATTTCAAGATATTTCATTCCTATAATTGTATCAATTCTCGTTCAAGTACTACTTAATGATTTTTGATTCATTATATCATTTTATATGTGTTCGCAACTTTTGTGCGTGCCCTTCTCATCCCTTCTCCTTCTTTCTCAAAATTTATTGTTACGCTGACCGCATGGGAGCGGCGTCAAATAAATCATTTCAAAGCCTTTTGGTCAATTTCCCACCGATTCAAATACAAATTGTTATCCGATTCGTTTGTTTGTATTTCTCTCTATTATCTACGAACGTTTCATAAAATGGCTGGCTATATATTTGTTGCATGAAACACCAAATAATAGAAAAAAATTTTCTAATAGCAGTCGCCCCTCGGCAGACAATGGCAAACCTCCGATTGAATTTTTGTCATGGAAAAGCTTCTCATAAAAAATGTTTGCCGTTCGGAGTCGGCTTAAAACTGTAGATCTCTCCGTTTGTGGAACAACATCGAAACGCACACAACAAATAGGTGGAGAAGAGCCAATCGGAAAATGTATAATTTTTGCAAATGGCGTCGTATGTACGTCGTAGATTAATTTTGAAGCACCTTATATCATTTACTACACTGCATTAAATAAGTATAGCACATGGATCATTGAGAAGTTTTGAAAATGTATATGTTTCTTTTTTAATTTTAATGTTTTTTTTTATAAAAATATTCCTCATTCTCCTACAAAAACTATACAAATTCAAGCTTCAAACCAAATTAAAAACAAAAAAAAATGTAATAAATTTTCATCAAACACCCAACATTGGCAGCCAAAAAAATTTCAGAAATCAACGCAATTTTTGAGCTACTTGAAATTTGCACTTACATATACCGAAATTCTATAGGCTTTAAAATTGCATACTTCAAATTTTTTTTAATTCTGATTAAAAAGTGCGGAGTTTTGATGAAGATTTTTCGAATTGTTTTAAATTTAACATATAAGGTTTTTGTAGGAGAATGAATATTTCGAAAAAAAATATTAAAACTAAATAAAAAAACGCTTAGCTTATCAAAACTTATCAATAAGTCCCTGTGCTACATATACAAACATGCATATGTAGATACTTTACGCGGTGTATAAAACAAATACTCCGCATTATTTACTTTCGCTATTTATACTATTTTTTAGTAGTGAACGAATAATAACATTTTTTCTATATACTTTATTTACTTTCGCTATTTATACTATTTTCAATAGGTAACAAATAATAACAAATTTTCTGTATTACTTTTTCAATTTATTTTATAAAATAAAATTTTATTAGCATAATTTGATTCTTCTATCGAATGAAAATGACTTCCAAATTCTAACACATTATACCGTTAGAAAACACAGTCATATCACATATTTCCTACATGTATAGATACATGCACATGTATGTACATATATAGCAGCGTATATACACACATGTGTACTTAGGAGTACAACCGTACAGTTCTTCTTACACCATCTTCTAATTATAACACGCGTTTTGATAATAGTTTTACATAGTACAGTTTTGTTAATAACACCATTAACAACAAACACACCACTTCTGAGCGCTTCTATATTTGTTGCTTTTTTTAAATTAATTTCATAACGTCTTCGCTTGTGATCGTACCCGAGATATTTGTCTGATACCAGGTGTAAATACGAGCACCATTGTCGGTGTTAGTAGATGCATTCTCCTGCATTTGTATTATTATTATTTTTCCCTGTAAACTGCAGTGGTAAATCTCTCAGTGCAAACACTTTAACCAGCGGACAAAAATATTTGCTTTAAATAACAAAATGTATTTATGTTAAACGAAATCCGATATTACTGAGTACTTTATATAGAATTTAATTACTATATTGAAAAATGCATGACTTCATGTATTTTACATAAGTATATATGAATCGACGTGCTTCAACACAACTTTTGTTTTTACAGTTCATATACCAACTGAGTACACGCTTCTTAATATTTTGTGGAAAGCTGTGCGGGTTCACAATATATAGTATAGGTTTAAAGATTTAATCAATGGAGATAATTTGAAATTCTGTAATCTGGCCCTTCATTGACACTACACTGAGAACAAATACTTTTAAATTTGATTAAACAAATCAAAACGTAAACAGATGTAGTAAATAGTACGCATTTTGTACAATATTTTTATTATGGTTTTACGTACATACATACATACATATAATATGTATTTGTATGTGCATGTATGCACTTGTTAATTCCTACTAAAAATGTGCGTAAGTGTTTGTTGACCTAACTGAAAAATTGGAAATTCATCTAATAAGTTTAACAATGTAATTTTTAACAATTGAAAATTGTCTAACCTTTCGAAATTGTCAAAAGCAAATAAAAAGAGTTTTTCCCATATCATTAAAAATGTGACTCATCCGCCGTAGCCGAATCCATTGGTGCGAAACTACCTTTCGGAAGTGCGTAGGTTCGAGTCTCCGTGAGACACCAAAAAGAAGAAAAAGTTTATTCCAATAGCGGTCTACCATCGGCAGACAATGGCAAACCTCCGATATTATATTTCTGCCATGAAAAAGCTGCTCATAAAAAATATTTTCCGTTCGGACAGAAAATGTGAATGAAATGAGAAGGCGCATATGTTACTGTTAAAATTTTTTAGTACAATTGAGATTTGAAAGGTTTGCTAGTAAGAGATTTTAGAACATCCTCAAATATAGGCACCTCACTGAGTTTTGCACCACAAAAATTTAAAACACCACATTAAAAATTACTACACCACAATTCTCTTAATAAACTTTACTCCAATAATAGTAAAGAGAGCTCTCCCACTTGTTTTTTGTCGTTGTAATTTTTTATATCAAAGATGTCATAGAATGAACTTTTTTTAATTGGGCCAACGGTTACAATTGCGAATATAGAAATGCGCCAAAATAAAAGAAATGAAAAGGAAAGTTGATGCGTGCCAGAACGACAAATTTGTAAAGTGAGTCGGTTGTGTTGAGATATCGTGAAAATTTTGTGAAAAATTTTATAGTGATTTCGAGAATCAGAAACATTAAAAAAATTCCTAAAGTGCGTAAGTGTATATATTTCGAGGGTGTAACGAGGCAAACAAAAAATTATTTCTTTTGTCGCGGAATGAGACGAATTAATCTCGATAAGGTCAGCAGTAATTAGGTTTAGAAAAAGGAGCAATTTTAGCTTCAAAAAATGCAAGCGAAGATGCATTAAATTTTGCTAGGATGATAGTTAGCAGAATTAAAGGCTTTTTCCTAACATTGCGCCCATGATAACTTGCACTATGCAAAACCCGGCGAATAGTTCTAAATTGTTTTCCAGGCTCATTTTCAACTTCAGATTTCAATTTAGGGACACTTATTTTGGGGTTTGTCTTGATTTTCCGTACGACTAAGCTTTTTTCTCTGGGACTTAAGAGCGGCGGACGCCCACAACGCTCTTTATTAGTGGTGCTTCCCGCACTTTTATATTTATTCACAATATTTTGTTCTGTAGGAATGAAATGTAGGAAAACTGCTATCTATCAAACGACCGATTTCTCGCAATGATTTATGTTCCTTGTGATATATTATAATCAGTTTTTTTAAATCATCAGAAAGCTCTTTTCCTCTTGGTGCCATTACAAAACGTACTTCCCTAAATTTTTATACTCACTTTAATTATTTCCTTTTAATAGCTTTCACTTTTTTAATCAATACGTAAAAATAAGTGTTATGCTAACTGAACAATCGTTTGCTGTATACTAACTTTTTTGACATAAATTTCGCTGGCATCAAAGACAAAGGAAAGCGTGGATAACGGTACCTAAAATTTACAACTAAATTAAGGCGCATATGAAAGCTTGTCCCAGTACACAATTACCATGTGTAAAATATTTTGATTACATATTAAGGAAAGCGTTAGCGTCAAACAATTCCATAAATCAGGCTCCTGTATACTTATTTATGTTACTAACTGTACATATGTATGTACATAAATAAAATACAGCTGCTAAAATGCATGAAACGAAGAAATGAAGTCCTCTCTCGGTGAATGAAAACGCATTTTATAGGTCTCGTTTCCTTGCATGGCGCAAACGCATAATCGGCTGAAGCGTTCGATAGAAATAATTTGTGCAAGATTTTTGAATCTTCGCGTGTTAGCGGCGGCGAAATCTGAATTAGCATAGCACTTGACTGCGCCACATCGTATGAATATAGTAGATGCCAACGCTTCAGCTCCGAAAGTATTGCATTCCGAACCTGCTGGTGATATCAAAGAAAGAGGAGGGCCTGTATTAACAAAATTCTGTATTGAAAAAATTTTCTGTTGACAAAAGTCAACGAAAAAAGGAGTTCTACGCAAAAATACGGTGGATTGCGTAGCCGGAGTCGAACTGATGAGGGTTATTTTTTTGAAGCGGGTTATTTCTCCTCTGCAATAGAAAGGCAAAATGGAGAAGGTCTTAGTTTCACTTAGTGTTTGCAATTAGCGCATCCCTACATCTTCTTTCGATTTGCGTTGTGCGTCTTGATATTTTTCTATAATACAAATCGAAGGACCTGCAGTTTTCTGTCGCCTCCGAACTGCAAATGGTTTTTTATGAGGAGTTTCTTCATGGTAGCACAGTTTATATGGGAATACTCGACCTCCCACAGGACTGCCAAAATAATGCTACGAAGGGTTGGGCACGTAATGCTGTATGATACAATATTCTGTTTACAAAATGCTGTATACAAAATTCTGTATTTCAGAATTCTGTATTATAGAAAAAATAACCCTCATCAGTCCGACTCCGGCTACGCAATCCACCGTATTTTTGTGTAGAACTCCTTTTTTCGTTGACTTTCGTCAATACAGAATTTTTTTAAGACAGTACAGAATTTTGTCACTGCAGAATTTTGTTACGTTAATTTACAGTATTTCGTACGAAAAGAATTCTGATATACAGCATTTTGTAGGGATCCCTGCTACGAACTTACAACATGAAAACAACCAACTTTATTTTATCACTCCAAAGGAAGGAATATAAACTATTGGTCGGAGTACTGACGGGACATTGTCTCACTCCAGATCACGCAGCTAAAATGGGATTGGTACAGAACGACGCGTGTAACTTATGCGAAGAAGAAAGGGGTACATTATACCACCTCCTTAGCTATTGCCCTGCTCTAAACAGAACTCGTTACAACTGCTTGATATCGGTATAGTTTTTTATCTGTGAAGGATATTGGTGGCAAAGGTTTAAACTGTTTATTAAAACTCGCCAAGACATGTATCACGAACTATGCTTAACGCGACTCCATCAACACTGGTAACACTACAGACCCTTGTGGCCTCTGTGAGATCTATTCAGATCAATTAGATATACCTAACCTGACCTTCATGGTAGAGATGCACTCGAAGGTTTGCCACTGCCTGCCGTCGGGCGAAAAAAAAAACTTTTTACTTTGGCCCATTTTATCTGGCCAACACCGAGCCCGGACACTACTGAATGGCGGTCACGCGCCAACCCATTCGACTACGGCGGCCGTTTAGCGCCAATTACTTCAGTGTTGTTGACTTCAGTGCCTTTAAACGATCAAAATCCCATTTGAGTTTTTCGTATTTTGCTCCTATTTCGGTTTTATTGTCTCGTGAATATTTTACTTGAAAATTGATTTAGAATACTTTTTCTCTTAAGTCAATTGGAATTTTGTTTTCCAGACTTCAACATAGTGACAGGTGTAGACGAGGAGAAGAAGTAACAAACAATTTCAAAAAACTGCATGTATTTCCACAAAATTCAACTTTTTTACCATTTAAGGCTCATAGCCTGGAGACTCACGGTAGGCATAACTTGCTTTTGGTCTGTCGAAGACCAAGCAGCCGAAATGGGCATCGCTCACAACACAAACTGTCACAGTTGTGAACAACCAGAGAAAAAGGAAACGATTTTCAATTTCCCTATGAAAGGAATGAATGCCCTATGGAAGGAGATAATGTCAACCCTGGGCAAACCACTGTTGGAGAATCTCGAACAACTGTATGGCTTATCCGTCTATATCCTAGTTAAGTTCTTAAATCGCACAGTCTGTATATAGTCATGCTGTAATTAACCGCTAAATAAGTTTGTAGCCAGGTTGTGGCAACAAAATGGTGCGGAAGCGCTAGTTGGATTCTGGATGAATCACTACCTTAACCAGCCACCATCATTTTTTTGCTTGCTTCGTTAAGTACTTTCAGAAACTGGGTCTACATGACCTTCAAAACGTTTTAGTGTGGTATTTTTTAGCGTAATAGAGTGTCCAAAGAAAAAAATACAGGAACTATTAATAAATTTAATTGTGAACAGAATATTTTAAACCAGAATATATAACATTACTGTTTGTGGAAAGGTCGTATAACATATTTTTGTCCTCAAAAATTTGTGAATATGTCGAAAGAATGCACCGTTGCTTACCAATATATTTCAATATTAAATATATATGTATATTTTATATTTAAATAATAACCTGTCTTTTGCCAACACTAACTCTTGTGTCAAATTTCATTTATGTAGGTGTGTTAATTTTTACTAGGTTTTCCGCTTGCTCAGACGAACGTTAAAATGTCTATGTGGCTGTGCACATACCTACATCGTTAATTTTTCAAATGACATAACCTGTAATGTTTAGATGAAGTTGTATTCAGTGGTAATTTTAAGCGACAAAAAAAAATTTTTATTAAATTATTCCACGTCTATTCGTTTTCTTTGTTGTCGTGTAACCCAACTGCTCCTTTCTCTATTGTTTGGGGTTGCTTCGGTAGAAGTGGCCGTTAGCACTCTCGTTTCCTAAAATCTCTTAAGGGGTTATATACATACAGTTAGAATTTTGAAAAACTCGATTTTTTTTATTTTTTTTCTTAATGTACATATATTTAAGAATACACACAGAAAATTAAATACCGTTCCGGTGAATATTTTCAAGTTACACGCAAATTTGAAAAGGTGTTTCAGAATGATTGTAAAGTGCTTTTCAAACTTTAAACGCGTTTTTTTTCAAAATGGTGTTTTCAAAGTCGGTGACCAACATTTCTCGAAAACGACTAAACCGATTAGTCTAAAATTTTAACACGAGCTTCTTAAATATATTTTTTAGTATTTAATCGAAGATTTTTTCTCTCCGATAAATATTTTTTTATAAACAATTTAAGGCCGAAATTTTGGTTAAAAACCGGTGAGAAACCGCTATTTCAAAAAAAATTATTTTGCTTATTGCTTGGATTAATTATTAGATTTAACATTACTTTAACGAAATTTGTTTGATTTTTTAATTTCAGAGATATAGTGCTCATCGCCAAAAGTATTTTTTAATAAATTTAAAAGTTTTCTCAGAAAAAATTGTGGAAAATTCAGTAAAATTCGCTTTTTTTTACTTTTAACTGTATATAACCCCTTAATAAGCATATTTTTTATATATATTATATTACATGGGAGTAATCTTATTTAAATATTGACAAGTATATCATATAGCGCTTTTATACTTTAAAATATTACTGTTATGTAGACCATGCATAAAAAGCAATATCTGCAATATTCTCATCTTCAAACCTATTTAATTCATTAAGGGAAGAAAATTTGGTTAAAACTTTCTAAGCTGAGTTCCACAGTCTCAGTAGCTTTGAATTTGTTAAACAGGTATTCACTGACAGTTGTACTCGAATACTAAAATTGTAAACAATCGATTTCGAAGAATCCCCTAATTTCTCTTGGAACGAAAAATAAAAGTATTGAAAAATGGATGCATCGGGGGTAAATGACACTTATTAGGACATCACCGTATACAATTTAATATTTGCTGATATAGAAAAGAAAAGGAAGGCGGCCTAGTCACGACTCGAAATTCACTGGCAGCGCACCAGTTTGGTAACCGCGAATTTTCCTGCAGGGTTCATTTGCTTCCACATACATACATATGCAACTACACACATCCAACTTGAGTTCAAAACAAAATTTAAATATTTTCATAAAAAAACATGTAAATAATAGTGTAGAGACGCAGTTGGCATTTCTATAATGAATTAGAATATGTAACAAAAACCAGTCTTAAATTTAAAAATTCAACTTTTTTAATTGCAGCTAATTTTCCTAGAAAAACCCGTTCTGGACCGGGCATAAACTAACTTGAACGAAGATCTTTTATCAAATGTGTTTAGTGAAAAGTAAAAAGGCTGTACACATTTTTTATATACATATCTGCTGATATATGTACATACACACAACTGTGTTCAAAATAATAGTAGCGCGACGAATTACCAAGTTTTAAATATTATTTTTTATGTACTCATTTTTTATGTTTTTACACAATTAACGCGCATTCCGCAAGTGAAGCCATACATAATTTAAAGTTGTAAACTTTGTCTGAAGTTCACAAAAATTTAACAAAATTCAAAAAAGAATTACAGTCTGTGTTAGAAGAAAAGAGCAAGTTTTTTTCTTGTAACTTCAGGATATATTTCGCTCTGCTTTTTGCTGCGCAATAGTCCCACTCAAGAGCTACGACCCCAGTGCTAACTCAGGTTAGTGTCGTTCGAAACTTTCCCGTAAACGCAACCAAACAAAAATGAGTGGGAGGTACAAGAAGCGTTTCGAGGCGGTATCTTACGTCCCGGCTGCAAAAGTGATTAAAAAATCAAAAAAGGATGTTGTGATGTGGAATCAGCGGTGTAAGGTGTACAAAAATGTTGATAACTTTTCCGAGCGTGGCTTGAAGCGGGGGACGACAAAAAAGCAGGATAAAGTGATCATCTAACTTTTTAAGTGGGACCCTTCTTTGCGACTACGTCAAGAGCGCACAATTCTTGCTAAAAAGGGAATAGATGTGAGTATCAACACCATCGAACGACGACTGAAGGAGGCGAACATATTCTACCGTCCCACATCATCAAAACCACTTCTGTCAGAAAAACACATTGAGAAACAACAAAACAAATGGCGTCACAGTATTGGACTGGCCTTCCCAGTCCCAGACGCCAACCCCGTTGAATGAAAAATTTAAATATCATATATATCTTTTATACTTCATGAATAACCGCGGTTCCTTTTTTCTGACACAGACTGTACATCAAAATTTTTCAACTTTGTATTCAAAGTTTTTAGAAAAATTCTAGCGCATGCAATATTAGTTTCACAAAGTGCAAGTTTCAAGTAGCTAAAATTTCTCGTTGATTTATGATATTTTATTTTATAACATTTTTCGCTGAGGTGTTGAGCATTTCTGCCGAATATGTGCTTTACTCGTTTGCGGAATAAAATTCTTAACATCGATGCAAAAAAAATATACATATGTATGTCCATATATCAAGAATCAACTCGATTTCTGAACCTACTTCAAACTTGCATTTTATTGTGCTAAAATTGAATGGACTATAAAACTGCGTAGCCGAATGGGTTGGTGCGTGACTACCATTCGGAATTCACAGAGAGAACGTAGGTTCGAATCTCGGTGAAACACCAAAATTAAGAAAAACATTTTTCTAATAGCGGTCGCCTATCGGCAGGCAATGGCAAACCTCCGAGTGTATTTCTGCCGTGAAAAAGCTCCTCATAAAAATATCTGCCGTTCGGAGTCGGCTTGAAACTGTAGGTCCCTCCATTTGTGGAACAACATCAAGACGCACACCACAAATATATAATATATATATAAAACTGCGTACCTAAAAGCTTTCTAAAGATTTTAAATATTTAAAAAGTTTTTTTCTGAAATTTGTTAAATTTTTGAGAATTTCGCACAAAGTTAAGTTACACCTAATTCTCTTTTTACACGAATTTGATTTAATACGATTTTCAATAATTTATGAATTTTTCTTGCAAATAGAGTGAGATTTTTCGACGCGTATATGAAGTGTTTAAATTAATCTCAGGAAAAGTCTTTGAGACTTGGTAGATTTTGCTCTCGCCGTTTGAAATTGAAAGTTGAAATTGAGGTCGAGCCAAGAAGTACCAAGAGATTTGGTGGCTCCTAAAACACTCAGGCTAAAAAGCCCATTGTATTTAGAGCTCTGGAAGGATTGTAGATAGTCAAGAAGGAAAGGAGAAAAGTATCAGAGAAAGAGATAGGGAAGAATAGAGACAGAGACAAAGGTAGTTAGTCCTGAGAAACGAATATTACTCAGTCTCACGACATATGTAGGAACCCAAAACTCGTAGCCTTGCTCTAGCAACGGCAGGACACTCACAGAGAAATATTTAAAACTTAGTAGTTCGTCGCGTTACTACTATTTTAAACACAGGTGTATATACAAATATATGTATGTATCTATACATGGATAAAAGCACGCCAAGCTTCAACTGCAGTCAACTTCATCGGTTCCGTTTTGTGAAGATGCTTTTACGATACAGTAGGACATATTGAATGGTTGCCGAGATATAGGAGATACATTTTTTTATTTTTTCTGTAATCCGTTTTTTTTTTATTTTGCTCACGGCGCATTTTTTTGATTCATCATTTGTACCTAATGTGAATAATTCTGCTTTATTTATGAAAGAGATAAGGGTTTTCTAATAACAGGTGTTATTTTGAATAGCCGCTATTTCGGTAGATGCCACTTTTGAAGCTGTCATTTTTTTATATTTGACAAGTAGAAACTACGCCATTAATAAAAAACGATACACACTTAAACAACGCTTTGAAATTATTAAAATTCACTATAAAAATGGTGAAAAATTGGCAGAGACGGTTCGTGAAACTCAAACATTTTTGGGTCATCGTGAGGCACCTTGTCGGACCGCAATACAGAAATTGGTAAAAAAATTCGAGCGGTTGGGGCAAGCTAGTCATGTGAAGAAGAAAACCCGTGCACGTCGCTCAAGAGCAGTCGAAAATATTGTTGTTGTAGCCGAAAATATTGATCTTAAGATTTGGGTCTTAAGGCCTATAAAGTCCAGTTAACACAAGAACTCAAGCCGGCCAATCATCAACAACGTCGTATCTTTACTGATTGGGTCGTCGAAATACATGAAAATGATCCGGAATTCCATCGAAAAATCATCTTGAGTGATGAGGCTCGGCTTCGCCAAAAAGCTAAATTGTCGGATCTGGGGCTCAGAAAATCTAAGAGTTATTGTTGAAAAGCCTATCTATCTTCAACGTGTGACTGTTTGGTGCGGTTTATGGTCCGGCGGAGTCATTGGACCTTACTTTTTCGAAAATGAAGCTGGAGCAACAGTTACGGTGGATGAATTGCGCTATCGAGAGATGATTAACGATGGCCGGTGAGTGGTATTGATCTGGACAACGTTTATTTTCAACAAGACGGCGCTACGTGCCGCACAGGCAACGAAACCATTGGCCATTTACGGGAATAACACCTCTTATTGGAAGACCCTTTATTACTTTCTTTTTTAAAAACTACAGTTATCGAAGAGTGGTTTCGATTTCGTTCATTTTCACCACTAATCTTTCGCGGATGAAGAGTAATATATCTACTAATTTTCAATGACGGACGGACGAACATGACTAAATCGACTCTTCACATTATTCTGCGCCTGTATGCGGTTATACACAATCGTTATGTGAAAAAATAATAATTTCCTAGGGCACAAGTGGACGCGGGCATAAAAGTTTAAATCGATTCGAGGAAAATGCCTATATAATCCTTTGACTCCAGACATAGTGATCTTATTAAATAAAATAAATAAATAAATTTAAAAAATTCGATAGATATAAAATATTAGCTATGTATGGTAAGTAAATATGTACATAAGAATGTACACCAATGCCTCAGATGCTGTTTCATCGGTCAAAACTGATATTTTTAAAAAGTTATAATAAAAAAACAGAAACGCGCAAGTATTCAGTGTTTATTCGGCAATGCATTTTAAATAATTCAAATTGTACATTTAATAATTGTAGTATATACAATTTCGATGAACTTTTGTGACTCCGAGGTACGAATATGCCTTTCCATTTCTAGTTTGGCTCTAAGTCTGTGTACTGTAAGTAAAGTAAGATGTCGATTTAAGACGTTCACTACTACCACAAGTATAAGTAATTGGTTTCCTAATTCTGTATATGTATCAGCCAAATTTAAAATTTTCAACATACAAGAACATATCTGAGCCTACGCTTGTGCTCACATAATTAAGTCACTTTATCCTTGTACAATATTTTTATAACTCAATATTATAATAATTTTTCATGCAATTTTTTTTCCTTGATTTTCAATAACAATTCAGCTCATAAAAAACTAATAAATTTAAGTTCCAAAATTTATAAAAAAATTCAATGAAAATTTTCGACTTTTATAAAACTTCAAGGTGTGCAGTTTTATAGTCCACCCAATTTTAGTACAATAAAGTTAAATATTCAAGTGGCTCGAAATTAACGTTGATTTGTTTTTAATTTTTTTTTTTTTTTTTTTTTTTGTATACGATTTTGAGCATTTTCTTCCATATAAAAGTTTTCCGAATGTGTGCTTTTGGAACACATCGGCCCACGGCCACCTATCGCCAGCAAACTTATATTGTTCAAAATTTATATTGGCGCAAATTTTATTAGTATCAAACTGATTATTATTTTGAAAGCTTGACATTGTGGCAGGAGCTACAATGGGACATTTTTTCTGAAATATAACAAAATGGCGGCCTTTAAAAAAAAAGGTATGTTTATCGGGTGGAAATTAGGACTGAAAAAAAAAACTAATGTAGGACCTGCCAGAACTACTGATGTGTGGAATAACTGATGAAAATTTCAGATCAATCAGATGTCCCGAAGAGCCAAAATCCTGTTGACAAGCCACCTATCTTTTTTTAAGACGCTTACTTTGGTGCCACACTACTACAAAAAAATATGTAAAAAAAAAAAAAAATTGTTTTTTTATACTATGATATTTGATGTCAATAATAATATACTATAAAATCAAAACAATCGCATTTTATTTTCTTAAAAAACAAAATTCCTAAAAAATATCTATAAAAAATGGGTATTTGACCAGACTTAAGGTTGGGAAAGCACTTACCCGCCGTTTTTTCCTTTTTTTGTTTTTCTTTTTCGTGATGTGGAATTTTATTGGCTAATTCTCCAGACTGTACTGTAGTTGGGGTTCCACTTTGACCGATATCCAATGAGTCCCAATCCATTCGTCTCTTTCGCGATCCACTATTTGAATAAATTGTTTGTACGTCGATAATTTGTGGTCCAGGCGATTCCTTCGAGTGTTCGTCTGAAAATTATACTGCATCACAAACTTGTTTGATATTTCCAGAAATAAATTTCAGGCGATTTTTGATAGTAGCTGAGGTTAACCGATTATTAATTTTGCCAATTACTCAACTTAGATACTAATTAGATTTGTTCACTACAATTCGGGCAATTTTTTGTTTGGTAGTACTTTGAAGAAATAATTACTCGTACATTCAAAACAATGCTTATAACTATTAACTGCTTTTCACTAACTAAATATAACTGGAGTTCCTTTGTACTAAACAATTCACTTGAGGTCTTTTATGCTCGGTCTTTAATCACTTTATCATTATTTATTATAGTTTTTTTGTTTATCATTAACTTTCAGAGGTATTACAAATAAAAAAATAACAACAGAGAATAAAGGGTGGTTCAAAAAAAGTAGTCTTCTAAAAAATATAATAAAATGAGTAAAATCAATTATTCCCACTTAATTTTTAAAAAGGGAAAAGAATTGAGAAGGTGTGGGCAATAACAGACCGTTATCCGGCTCTCAGTGAATTTGACAGAATCAGTTGATGGGCCGACGTAACAGGGGATGTGCTTGCAAAAAAACTGAGATTTTGTTAGTGATATAAGAAAAGATCACTTCGTTGTCATCTGAGCAACAACTTATTGGACGAGTGCGTGAAATTATTTTGCAGATTTAAGCGGGCGATAAGATTGTGTTGGTGATACTCGAAAAAAAAATCAAACACAGTCTTCCACATATTGCTTGGTTGCTATCCGGGCAACGTCTGATTGGACGAGTGTGTGAATACATGTGAAATGATCGTGTAGAGATTGGCTGCCGAAGGCCCTGTGACGTGGCAACCGAAGTTCCTCTCACAATTTTGTTTTTCGCCATAGTTATTGGTCAAATCTTGTAAATCTATCATCCTTGGTTTTTGGAGTGCCGCAAAGAGGTTAGCAGGGTCGAATTACAGCTTCAACAGGCAGTGCAAAAGACAACACGATTACTTAGCGCGCAAGATATCGGTTATTTGATACACTTTAAGTTACATTGCGCCGTCCTGCTAAAACCAAAGAGCGTTGAACTCCATGAATTAAGTTTTAACCCACAAAAAATCGGTAATTGTGGTACTGGTGTTCACCGTTGATCGGAAAGACGTTTCCAGCAGTTTCAAAAAATTGGGCAATGATGCCACCTTTTCAAAATCTCGCAAAGCGTCACTTTTATCGTGACATGATGGAAATGTGCCCTGCCAGAATAGATGAATTTTCTTTAAATTCAATATCTAATTTAGGCTATTCTAAGCCCCTGGATGGCAATTTTTGCAATTGGAAGTCTTTTGTAATTTGAGCCATTGCAATTTTTGTGTCATTTGTATAGCGCAGGAACCATTGTTGTGGCATAATAGAGTGTGGCACTTCGAAAAATGTCTCAAAAGCCTATGATATATGTAAATAGAAACTGGCATTTGGACCACCCTTTATGTATGAGAATAGATTACACGCGCATAGTTTAAATAAATCGGCAGTGAACATTATTTTTAACTTATCTCGAACTATTTGTTTCTGCCCTTAAACAGACTATAGCTGAACTATTAACTGTTTCTATTAATTGTGCTCCTTAATGAAGCCCCCAAACGATATATGAGAATAATGCATGTTAGGCGTTCACGAGCTTTTAAAAAACCTTTTAACTACTCATAAAATATTTACCAACATTTTGTTATCAGTGAACCATAAAATCAGGCGATGATTGTAATTTAATGTTTCAATTTGTTTTACCTGTGGAGCCTAAATTACGATTGACGAGATTACTGCATTAAACAAGTAATGCTATGATACTTTTGCTAAATGCCTAAATATTGATAATTTGATAAACCGTTTGAAAAGTAAAAATTTTCTTTTAAACATAAATCAATAATAACTCCGTTTAGTAGTAAATATTTTAAAGGCATAAATAACATGAAATATTTTTTAAAGGCATACCTGTCCAAGATTCCTCAGAATTCGGTGGAGAGTCTACAAAAGTGATAACATAATCCGATGCTATCTGGTGATGTGAATAGCCGTTTATATAATAACGATTTGTTTTGTTCAATATCTATGGGGGAAAACAAAAACAAAATAGTTAATAAAGCCCATATCGAAATAAAATTTATGTCAAACTATGTTTAAATCAAATACTGTTAATGCCCACAAAATTAAAACTGAACGAGACAAATGCATGAAGATATTGAGCTTCAAGCAGCGAAAATACCAGAATTTTTGAAACAGAAAAGTGAACCCATAATCCATTACGGGTAGGCGAGTATTTCTGACCATTACAAGTAGGCAAATGCTTGCAATGTCACTTTTCTGTATCCCGTAACCCCCATTAAAATTCACTAACAAATATTTTCGTAGAACATTTCAGTTTTCAAATGTGCCCAAGGGTATTATAATTCTGTTTACATAACGGTTAAAGCATAAAAGCATAAAGGAATCGAGATATAAATATATGTATACTCGTATATCGTCCCCTTAGTATAACAATAGCCTATGTGCTCATAGGCTATTATTTTTTTATTGAATTTTTGGATTCTCCATCGTGGATTTTATATGTGGTCAAAATTTTGTCAAATTCTAGTTCCACAAAGTGGGTCAAAACGTCAGTCAAAAAATAATAAATATTTACAGACACAACGAGATTTGAGTGAGAACTACTTTCGACAAAAAGTTTGAAATTCATTTTCTCAAAACATCAAAAAATGTATAGGCTATTTTAATACTAAGGGGACGATATACCAAAGGCTCAAAACGATGAGAGAAGTCGATTTAGGCAAGTTTTCCCGGCCGTCCATCCGTTCGTGCGCACGACAACTCGAGCAAACATCAGTGTGATTCACTGAAACACGGTACTCATATTACTCTTTATCCAACTCTATCATGGTAGAAATACACTTGGAGGTGTTTCATACACGGAGGTTTGAGCCTGTGAAACGGCCCGAAATATTTTTATTTTATATTTAAAACTTGACAATGTCACATCCATTTTTAGGTAGAACTCGCCTAACGTGGCACACATATTGATATCCACCTCATTTCGATCCAACATAAATATATATGTAAATAATATTATTGAGATCGAACAAAAACCCCCGTCCGCTTTTTATATATTAATACTAAATTTCTGTTGTTTCAGCTGAAGCTATTGGTCTGCAGTGGGTCGTGGTTTTACTCTGATAACGACATTCGGAGTGCAAGAGTTTATAAAGGTGGTAATGGACTCTCGGCGATTGTTGTTAATTGCTTAGTTGTCCTGTGCTTTTCTGGATTTCGTCAACACAGTGATGGAGATGCCTCCTGACATATTTAGGGGGTGGCGCAGCCATCAGCAGTAACTGCTTGCTGCTCGAAAGGAAGCATACATGATTCACTGTGAAAATGTTATAGTGGGAGCATCAGAAGGCTTCAGGAGAGTTATGCTGTTTTGATGAGCTCCGGGGTACCGAAGACTTTCCGACTGGGGTGCTTAGGTGAGGCACCCATGTGTTGCGGAATGTAGAAACCGTGGAAGCTGAGGACGTATGATAGCGAGAGCAACATGCGGCCATAAACTGTGTGGCGCCCTCCCTATGTGTCTCAAGACCTGAACAGATCTTAAGGTGGCACCAACCGTTGCATATAGAAGTTGAGTGTGGATGGAGCCTTTCTCACTCCTTTCCCTGCTCATCGCCATATGTATATTTGATTAGACCTACACTTTATTCAAAATGTATAAGTTAGTAGCCCTACCCGCATCCATATGTCTGCCCAAAGGTGTTCCTTTTTTAATTTCATTATAACATTATTTTCTAAGGACTTTTTCATCATGATAGTTTTGTATATCGATATTAAAATATAATTTAAGGAAGCGTAAGTTTGCAAGTTCAATTGTAAATATAATTTATTGGAAAAGGTCTGACTGTTACTACCATTAGCTCTAATGGTTTCACATCTTCGGGTCATAATTTGTGTTAATTTCTGCGCAAGTTGTGTGTTCTGCTCCAAATTAGCCGAATTTCCCCCTGATAACAGTTGACCGTCCACAATCCAACATTTCAATCCCATTTGGCACACCTTCGGCTACGATACTTACGATCGTTACCTTCTTATAAAATCCAAGGTAAACTAGACTTCCAAACATCTTCGTTTCTGACGGTAATAATGCTTTTTGGCAGATTTTATTCATCAAAACTACGTTCCAATTGGCGGTGAACACAATTAAATGGCCAAATCCTTTTTCGGTGGAACAGCCTCAAACATGAACCTTATTCTACGTAATCGGAACGACCCGTATTTATATCCGGCCATGACAGTCGCTTCAGCAGCATATCCCGCATATGTATGGGAAATGTTTATGATGTTACAACAACAACCATATGAACTTTAACTGGATACTCAACAGATCGTTGAAGTTGTCGATTCTCAGCAGTACACCAGGACCGTTTGCTTAATTCCCTTCTGAATTTGCAGTGTCCATGCAAGTTTTTTTTCAATGTGCGAAAATAAGAACAGCGGTTTTTTCAATCTGCTCCGAAATTTGAGTTCTTCTGCGTGTAAACGTCCTCGACTCGTGTATTTGGATGCATTAACACCACTTTTTCTTAAAACTGCTTCAACTTCACGCACCGATAAGTTCGGCTTTGTCGCAAACAAATCAATGACCTTCTGATCTTGCTTTGGAGAGGTTTTATTTTTGCGTCTCGTCCGGGGAAGTCATCAACGTATTTATCTTTGGTATACCATTGCACCCACTTAGCCTTCTAGTCTTAGTCGACTTCTTTAAATATTTTCTGCATATCTACGTGTCAAGCGTGTTTAAACTTAGGCCATATTCCAGATAGCTGGAAACTAGTCAAGGTCGTCTTCATACCAAAAGTTGGTAGAAGAGGACATGAATCAGCGAAGGACTTCAGGCCAATCAGTCTTTCGTTTTTCCTGTTAAAAACTTTTGAAAGACTTTTGGATACGCACCTCAGAAGCTCTTTGGAGAGCTCGGGTATATCAACTGCACAACACGCATACCTTAAAGGCAAATCTACGGAGACAGCGCTTCACGAGGTAATCGGAACAATAGAGGGCTCTCTAGAGAGCAAACATTATACCATGGCGGCATTCTTGGATATCGAAGGCGCCTTTAACAATGTTAGCACAGATGCCATCCAACGGGCGTTGATAGACCTGGAGGTGGACAGTTGCATCAGTAACTGGATCATCTCCATGCTAGAAACCAGGATCATCAAAGCTAATATGGGTAATATTAACATAACCAAGAAGGTCCACGGGGGCACTCCACAAGGGGGAGTATTATCTCCACTTCTTTGGCTATGTGTGATTAGCAAAATCTTAATAAAACTTGACGGAGGTGGGGTAAAAGTGGTGGCGTACGCTGATGATGTGGTGTTAATGGTGTCAGGACTGTGTCCAAATACGATCAGTGGGATCATCCGAAGGGCGTTAGGCGAGCTTAACTCTTGGGCCACAGGATGTGGGCTAAGTTTAAACCCGCGTAAAACAGAACTTATGCTTTTTACCACCAGATATAAGGTACCAACTTTTACCCTACCAAATATCAACGGACAAACTCTGTCTTTATCAACCAGCGCAAAGTACTTAGGGGTAATTTTGGACTCCAAACTTAGCTGGAAGTTAAACGTCGAAGAACGGGTAAGGAAAGCAAAAATTGCTTTATATGCCTGTAAGCGTATGCTTGGAAGAAGATGAGGTCTTCAACCTAAGCATACATTATGGCTGTATAAGGCGGTTATACGACCCATTTTATCGTATGGTTCGGTAGTTTGGTGGAAAGCTCTAGGGAGAGAGTACAATACTAAATTACTCGGCAGAATACAAAGATCAGCCTGTGCAATAACGGTCGGTGCAATCAGATCATGTCCTAGAGAGGCTCTCAATGCACTGACACACGTTATTCCAATAGACCTACATATAAAGAAGACGGCAACCATGAGTGCATTTAGGTTAAATGAAGCGGGTCGCTGGAAAGGAAAAACTTATGGTCACGCTAGTCTATTATCGCGACAAACTCAGTTAACCTCTGTGAGGACTGACTACATCGTCCCGATGGTAACGTTCAATAGGAATTTTGCCACACTCTTTCCATCTAAAAAAGAATGGAATAAGGGATTTTCTCTAAACAACTTCGATACCACAGTCTATACAGATGACAGTAAAATGGATTGTGGTGTTGGAGCTGGTATATATTCTCATAGACTTGGAATTGGAAAATCTGTGCGCCTCCCCAATACCAGCAGCGTCTTCCAAGCGGAAGTACTAGCAATTGGGGAAGCCTGTAGGTTACTAATCGCAGATTTCTCTTTTAAGGGCAATATCGCTATTCTTTCGGATAGCCAAGCCGCAATCCAGGCGCTGGACGCGACTATAACAACCTCTAAAGTGGTGGAGCAAAGTAGGAATAGCCTCACCAACTTGAGTGAAAACCATAGAGTAAACTTAATTTGGGTCCCGGGACACCGGAACATTGAAGGTAACGAAAAAGCTGATGAACTGGCAAGAGGGGGATCTGCCATGAATAGCGCTCTTGCAGTACCAGTATTCACTCCACTAGGTGCGGTCAAGAACGCAATTTCCCTAAAATACCTTCGAATTGCAGATTGTAGATGGAGAGACCAGACGAAATGCAAAATCAGCAGAACGTCATGGCCCACCTACAACCTCAAGCAATCGTCGACATTAATAAACATGAAACGACGGGACACCTGTAGACTTACGGCAGTCATAACTGGCTTCTGGCCTATCGGAGAACAAGCCGCCAAAATGGGCATCCCTCACAACACATACTGTCACAGTTGTAAACAACCGGAGAAAACAGAAACAATCTTCCATTTCCTCTGTGAATGCCCTGCCCTATGGAGGGACAGAATGTTAACCCTGGGCAAACCGCTGTTCGAGAGTCTCGAGCAACTGTCGGGCTTAGACGTCAACAACCTAATAAGGTTCCTAAACCGCACAGACTGGATATAGTCCTGCTGCAAATAACTGTTAAACAATTTGGTAACGAGGATGTGGCAACAAAATGGTGCGGAAGCGCTAGTTGGATTCTGGCTGAATCACCACTCTAACCAACCAACCAACGTGTCATTTTTTGGACCTTGAGGGTTTTACATAGGAACACTGCTTCAAATCGTTTTCATATGCAAAACTCATTTTGTAAAAACAACTTACGAATTCGAAATTTTTCCCAAAACTAACAACTTGCACAACGCGTATTGCGAAAAGGTTAAATCTATTTAAAGCATTTAATTTTTTAATTTTAATTTTTTTTATTTTCTTGTTTACTGCGCTCGGTAGCATACTTTCTTCCATCGTACATGGTTCTGGGCTGTTGCTTTTGCACAGTCCCATGTCATGTCGGCCTCTGCTAACTTGCGCAACATCGACCTTCTCCAAGCATTATCTGGCCTTTCTTTTTTTTATAACAGAACTCTAAGTTTGAATTTAGCCGGCCACGTTTCCATTAGACAGACTGTACGTGGTCGTCATATTTTTTCATTAATAGAGTAATAAGTTGTAGGCAATTAAAAATTTTCACATTCTTTTTGTACAATTGCTCGAATTAAGTAAAGTATTGCAAATGTTAGAAATGGATGTACTCAAGCGAAAAAAACCCCTTACATACAAGTATATCCATTCGTCAGAGGAATGATGAGCGGGCTAAATTGAAACTTATTAATTTTTCTTGTGGCAATTAAAAATTTGCGTCTTATTAATTTCAAAAACTTAGTCATCGCAAATGCAATGTACCTGCGGATTATTTTATTAATATCCCTATTTTTCATACAATTCATGATCCTTTTTCGCATATGCATTGGGTATTTATGTTTTTATAAACTTAATGCCTCTGTTCATATGTATGTGTGCACGTGGTTCTGGTTGAATAATATTTTGCCTTTGAAAAGTAGTAAGGTCCTTGGGTACCTACGAGTAATTGTATGGGTCTTCCATATACCATTGGTATTTTATGCTTGTTTGAAGAATTCAAATCACTTTAGACAAGTAAAATATTAATGAACACATTTTTTTGTGTTTTATGTTATTTATGTAATAGTAAAAACTATAATCACATTTTGTATTTGAATAACTCCAAATTGCTTTTTACATTTTAAGTTTGTCCTTCTAACAGAAATGGAAACAACGCACCACAGCTCTTTTTCCGCTAGAATGTGTAAATTTTTTGTTTTGAAAGTCTTTATATGGAAATGCAAAAATAAATAAATAAATATTCCTAACATAGTACATATCCCCACGACCAGAGAAAACCAAAGACCTACATAAGTATAGACTATATCACCGCAAGATAGGCATCGCTCTCGGGTAGAAGCTGAATAGAAAGCAAAATTAAGATATGCGGATTCCTATCTCTGAGGTATCTACAGCTTTTGGTTTAGCTATGGATCACTCTCACTACGCAATTGCTTGGAATCTTGGCTTTGACTCTTACTCTGGCTCTGGCAACCTGTTTTGAAAGAGAGCGTTCCCTTTTATATTAAAAAAATTTGAATAGCAACCAAGGGATGTAGTCTTCCCTAACGCCAGTGTTAGCCTGACCGACATCCCATTGCCCTGCTTTTTATCATTTAGTAAAAGGCGCTGAGAATCGTACATTGCGTGTTGCTTTGAAACTGTGAGCATCCTTCTATGAATTTTTAGTTATAAATTTGCCATTGTTCCACTTTACACTTTCTCGGAAATTAAAATGAGCAAATGCCTCGGCCGAACGGAGAAGGGAATATATTAATTGGTATATATTTTATAAAAGGCTGAAAGGCTTCAAATATGGCGGCGAGGAGCTGGTAAGGTGCATGCATCAGCTTCTATGCAAAATATGGTCGGAAGAAAGCATGTCTGCCGATTGGAATTTAAGTGTGCTCTGCCCAGTCCATAAGAAGAGTGATCCTGCAATCTGCATCAATTACCGCGGAATTAATCTTCTAAATATCGCCTGTAAGGTTCTAGCGAGCGTATTGTGTGAAAGGCTGAAGCCCACCGCCACCAACTGATTGGACCTTATCAGTGTGGCTTTGGACTTGAAAAATGTACAATAGGCCAGATTTTCACAATGCGCCAAATCTTGGAAAAGACCCATGAAAGTAGAATCGACACACACCTTCTTTTCGTCGACTTCAAAGCTGCATTCGACAGTACGGAAAGGAGTTACTTGTATGCCGCGATGTCTGAATTTGGTATCCCCGCAAAACTAATACGGCTATGTAAGATGACGTTGCTCAACACCAGCAGCGCCGTCAGAATTGGGAAGGACCTCTCCGAGCCGTTTGATACCAAACGAGGTTTCAGACAGGGTGACTCGCTGTCGTGTGACTTCTTTAACCTGATGTTGGAGAGCATCGTACGAGCCGCAGAACTTAATCGCTCAGGCACAATTTTTTATAAAGAAACAAAGCGAATGGGTCTGGTGGTGAACGAGGACAAAACGAAGTACCTCCTGTCATCAAACAAACATTCGGCGCACTCGCGTGTCGGCACTCACGTCACCGTTCAGTTATAATTTCAAGGTTGTAAGAGACTTCGTTTAGCAGCAGCATTAACTCCGATAACAATGTCTGCCTGGAAATCCAACAGGTGCTACTTTGGACTAAGTAGGCAACTGAGTACTAAAGTGCTCACTCGACGAACAAAACTAACACTCTACAAGGCTCTCATCATGCCCGTCCAAACGTACGGTGCAGAAGCGTGGGCGATGACAACATCCGATGAAGCGATGCTTGGAGTGTTTGAGAGAAAGATTCTGCCCAAGATTTTTGGACCTTTGCACTTTGGCAGCGTCGAATATCGCAGGCGATGGAACGATGAGTTATATGAGCTTTACGACGATATAGACATAGCGCAGCGAATAAAGATTCAGCGGCTACGTTGGCTGGGTCATGTCGTCCGAATGGATATAAACGATCCAACTTTGAAAGTATGCGATGCGGTACCAGTTGGTGGTAGCAGAGGAAGAGGAAGGCCTCCCTTGTGTTGGAAACTTGAGAAGAACTTGGCTCCAATCTTCAAAAAGTCTTACTGGCGCCGGTCAGTACGAGAAAGAAACTTTAGGCGCGCTTTGTTAAACTTGGCCAAAATCGCTTAGGCAGTTATCGCGCCATTCAAAAAGAAGATATATAAAAGTTTGGCAGGAATACCACTCGGTAGTGTCCGTGTTCTAAGCCGCCTATATGCACGAAACACCAAGATGACAGAAAGGTTTTATTTGATAGCGGTCGCCACTAGGCCAACAATGGCTAACATTAGAATGAAGTCCTATCATGAAAAAGTTCCTCATAAATCATCTACTGTTCGGAGGCGGCATAAAACTGTAGGTCCCTCCATTTGTGGAAGAACATCAAGACGGAGGAGAAGCTCAGCCAAACACCCAACAAAGGATCTAAGCGCCCTCTCCAACTGCGGTCCGAGGATTGTGCATTCACTTAATTTTATATCTTATTTATTTATACATACCATATAAATGAGGAACATACAAGAATACATAGCTTATTAGAAAATAAATGACAACAAGTAAGGAAGTTCGAAATTCGTTCTAGACCGAACTTTATACCCCCGCATATTTTAATAAAATTTTATTTGGGCTGGTTGATAATTTTTGGATTCAAACAAACTAATAACGAATGAGAGTTGTATTATAGCTTATAACACCAGGCGGATGGTCGGGAATTTAGTTTTAACATATAAAGAGTGGACGGCACAATTCATTTGTCAGCGATTAAAACTATCTAACTATTTAATGTAAGGGAAAGCCAGCAAAGCAAGACTCCACTGGGCCAGAAATTGGAGTTCTCGTGTTGTTGTTCTCTAAAATATTAACAATAGATTAAATTATAAAAAATAGGTCAACTACATTTAAAAATCGTTCGAATTCTTTATAAAAAAGAAAGATAAGTTTGTCGCTTGGTGCAATTCAGTCCTGAGTAACTCTGTTGGTTTATTTTCTTTGGTAATAAGTCAAGTCAAAAATCTATCCCGATAAAACATCCATAACTAAATCACATGGTGCTACGAAACCAAATGAAATGGGAACACCTTGAAAGATATTTAGGTCGGGAGGGTCATGTAATTTTAGGGGTAAGCCTTGTCGATTAAAGCAAGAATTGTTACAATAAATTTTCCAAACATCTTGACTTATGTTTGAAAAACCAAATTTTCCCACCTTCGCGTACTTATAACCCTTTAACTTAGTTAATTATCAACCGCTTAAAATTTCTTACCGGGCTGAGAAAGAAGAATTTTGGAAATTTTAATATAGTAACTGTAACACATACAACTCAACAATGTCAAATTGTCATGGCGGGTACATCAAAGCGGGTAGCCTAGGCGTGGGAGTACACATGCTTACATAAGGATGTGGGATAACACGCGTCCATGAAAAAATGGTGAATAACTTAGTCAGTAATTTCCTGTGTGAATGCCCTGCCCCTGAATGGAAGGATGGGCAAACCGCTGTTCGAAAGTCTCGAACAACTGTCTGGCTTAGATGTTCGCAACCTAATAAAGTTCCTGAACCGGACAGATTGTAAATAACCGTTAAACAAGTTACCGAGGATGTGGAAATAAAATGGTGCAGAAGCGCTAGTTGGATTCTGGATGAGTCACCACTTAAACTAACTAGTCAGTAATTAATTGGAAATTGATCCGGGGGATGTAGTGGTGTTACTCTCACCCACCTTCTCATATCTGGGAAAATTTCCTGATTGTTTTCTGATATCTACCGATTACTACGCTTACAATTTCTTTACAGATGAATCCAAAATGACGAAAGGAGAAGACTACCGTCTGCCCACAGTTCGTTCTTCACCCAGGCACTTGCTTGCCTAGGATGAGTACGGCCAACATATATTCCTCACTCTCAATTTTGAACTCGACGAGGAAGGATTGCCAAAAAATGCTACGAACTTGCACTTCCCAGGAAGGAATGTAAAATATTAATTGGAGTACTGCATCCACATCGCGCAGCTAAAATGGGATGGGTCTAGAACGACGCGTATAACTTACGCGAAGAAGGCGAAAGGGTACCTTAGAAGACCTCATTTGCCACTGCCACTGCTGTTACCGGAACTCGTTACAACTGCCTCGGATCGGTATACTTTTCCCCTCTAAAGGATATTGCTGACAAAAGTTTAAACTGTTTATTAAAACTCGCCAAAACATGTATTCGGCAACACTGGTGACATTACGGCCCCTTATGAGGTATATACGAGATTTATTCAGATCACCCGGATATACTTAACCTAATCTTCCTGGTATGTATCTCGCAGCTCTCTTATTTGTAGCCCCGAGGTCGATCCTAAAAACGTATTGGTAGTCCGAATCGGTTGATTACGTAAGACAAAATATTTCAGCCGCATGACTGGCTTTGCGTCCGAAATATTTACAGAAATCTTATTAAGGGATCGATTTTATTTAAGAAAGGATGTGTTAAGGATACATCCTGGATCGGTTAAATAAGAGATGCGATACCTTCTCACCCATTTGTTCCACAAATGGAGGGGCCTACAATTTTATGCCGCCTCCGAAGAGCAGATGATTCTTTACGGGGGCTTTTTCATGGCAGAAGTCACTGCCGAAGGGCGAAACAACTTTTTCTATCATTTGGTGTCTCATTTGGCTGTCGCATAAAAAAGTTAAATGTGTGGTAAGAATTGATTTATTTATATGCTTTAATCATTAAAGCTTGTTTGTCAACTTGGTCAAAATTTCAATAAGAATGTAAACAAACAAACAAGACAAAACCAAAGAAGCAGTGCTCTTTGACATTCAAACCACCAAATCAAAGAAAAAAAATTCAAGTCAGCTGCTATACCGAAGGCACCTTGTATGGATTCGCCTTGAGAGAATACCAACTAAGAGAATACCAAGTAAGGATGAAATTCATGTTTCTTAGAGAGATAAGGCATTTTTAGCCTAACAAAAAATGTATTGCATTTGTCTATCAAAAAATTCAGCGGGCGGAGATGCGATAACTTCTAGTTAGTACATATGTATATGTATGTGTATGTGTATATACAAACAATGCCTAACATATTTTTCCACTGTTAATTTTTGTGTTGTTATCTGCTGTATGAGAAACTTTCCGACACTTACCTGACTGTTGTTATTATTATGCGGAATGCTGCTACTTTTCTTGTTATTGCTACTAATAGTACTGCTGTTGTTATTGTTGTCGTTACTATTGTTATTTTGCTGTTGCTGATAATGATTATGATTCTGATGAAGATTGCTGGCGGTGTATTCCATTTGATCCGGACAAAAATTAATTGTTCCCGATGTCGGATTGATTTTCGACGTTGAGGCGTTGATACTGATGTTTTTGAGCGCCGTTAAATGTTGTTGTTGTTCTTGTTGCTGCTGCTGCTGCTGTTGCTGCTGCTGTTGATGATGGATGTGCTGTTGTTGATGCTCCTGTGATTCTTGATGCAGTTGCAATTGTTGGGGTTGCTGATAGCTATGTGCGTATTGTGGGTGTTGTTGTTGTAATGGATATGGGTCAAATAGTGTTTGCAAATCGAAATAATTTGGCTGCTGTTGATGTTGCGATAGCAGCGATAGCGCCATTCGGTAATATCGGTATCCCAAGGATATCAACACACGCACACACACTCGTAAAAAAAAACGTTCAATTTAAACGCGCCGATCGAGTCCGACTGACGAAATGTATAATATTGTCCCGGAGAAAAAGATGTTTCCACTTAGACACGTAGTTGTTATTTCTTTCCGACGCGATAAGAATTTTAAATATTTAGACACAGCTGGGAAGCCTTACTCTTGAACCTCCCAACTGCTTACAGACTCAAAATAGTAATTGTTTTGAAATTTTCTACTTTATACATATTTTAAAATATTTATGGCTTTTTAGTTTTGCTTTGATATGGCAAATTGAGGTGCAATAACTTTGCAACATTTATTTGTTCACTTTCAGAGAAACTACTCCTTTTTTACTAACAACCAAATTTAATCTTGCATTCTTACTTCTATATATATTTTTTACTTTTTTATTTTTTTAACATCTATTATATGCATATAACTTTGTAACACAAACTAGTAACAAACTTGCTATGTTGGCTAATATTTCTATTTTACTTTGATGCTGTTTTGCTGAAACAGTTTAAAGTTTTTGCGACTCAGATGTTTAAAATAATACGAAAAAGGAATTGTACAGCTCCTTTATTCCAGTGGTCTCGCGTTGTCGATGGCTTCGAAGTAGGGTGTTTTCGATTTTTAGCAGCATTTTGTTTATCAGATACATGCAACTCACTTGGTGCTCATTGGAATGGAATCGGAGTTCTTTGTGATTAGACTTCTCCATTTATTGAAACGCAAAGTTTATTTTCACAAATTCAGAATTCAGAAACAACGTCAACTTGTCTATTTTCAAGTGTTATTGTTTGCAGTGTTGTTGTTGCCGTAGGCGCTCGCAATAATTTAACAGGGAAATCAGACGATACTTCTGCTTCAGATTGACTTTGTTGTTGCGCTTATCGCTATTTGCCCCTAGTCAAATACTTGAAAACATCATGGCGCATTAACTGATTTCGCTCGTTGTACTGCCAAATATACACTGATTATTTAATTTTTTATATATGGATGTATGTATGTATTTTATTTAGTTTTTCAATTTAACGACCTTTTCTCACGCAGAACTTTAAATCAAATTTATTTTTACAAATATCTTTGATGCTGAATAAATGCCAAATGAATGGTGTGAACCTTTGCGAAATAAGACACAAACTTCCGAATTGTGGTGTGGAAAATACTTGTATTCCCGACTCGCGCAACACTCGATAACTTTCTGACTTGAGTTTTTGGCTTTGTTAATAATTCGACACAGTACACATAGTCGCTGGTCACATTGGTGTATTCCTATACAACGTCACGAATGAAGTGTAATCTTTGCACTGCTCGTGTGTGTTTAACTTTTTAGCTTTGTATTTTTCATTCAACTCTGTATTTGTTAATTTGATAAAGTTCACTTCTGTATGCTTTTGTTGTTGATTTGCTGATGTGTTGATGTGTTGACGTTCTCGTTGTGAGCTCGGCCAGTTAGTAAGAGCGTGATTTTAATGGCGAATTAGTTAGTTTCTCAAACTATTATTTATGTGAGTGAATATACAGTTTTACAATCGTTCATTATTTGACAAAGTTTTGATCAGATGGGCTAGTATAAAGCACTTGTTGATCTGATTGTGTGTGTTCACTATCAGTGTAATAATATCCTCTAATTCACGCCTGAAAGGAAAAAAGTACCATCAATTCGATAGAATGAGTGTTAATTAAACAAATATCTTCTGCATGAACATAAGTTTATGCTTGTAGAAGTGTCACACAAAAAAAAATTAAAAAAAGTCGCGCACAAAAATCTGTTTAGGCAAGTTTACTGCTTACGAATGGGGTTTTCAGATAACTTCGTGTTTTTTTTTTTTTGTTTGTTTTTATATAACTTTTTTGTAAGCAATTAAGATTGACGGAAACGCGACCGAGCACGATTTGGACACGTTAAAGGAGCAATTTTAATACAACGAAGCAATGCTTCGCACAGCGAAATAAGGCCAGCATTTTAGTAGAACAATTGGCTGAATCCAACCACCACCGCTAGCACGCGTCGTTCGTACACGAGTTCAAAACAAAAATGAATATGAAGAAGCTTTCTCGCTTTTGGGAAACTGTAGATCCCGTATCCGATCTATCGGTACAACGATAGTGCTGACTCTGGCCTTGTGTGTCTCCTTTTACGGATCCAACTTTAGCTGCGATTCAAATACGGACTCCGATAGATCAACTAGTGGTGCTCGCTCGTTACTCACTACAAGTACAAAATAAATGAAAACGAGAACGAAAACGAAAACTACTGAAGACTGCGACCTAAAGAGCTTACTTCATCGTTACCCGTGGGTACACGTACATAGAGGTACATATGTATGTATGAATATGTATATGTAAATTTTGTCGATATAGCTTGTTTGACGTTGTATTTGCTCTCGATGGTTACTGATGTTGTCAGTGACGGAGAGATGTGTATACGCAAACATACATCCATACATACATACATGTGTGTCAGTACTGTATTGTACATAGAGCGAGAATTTAATGTGGGAGCAAGAGGTCGGGTAGTAACGGAATGTAGTTACTTTTATATTCAGATACTTATCTTTGTAATTTTCACATTTTTATGCATTACATACATACAAATGTATATGTGAACTTAGGAGTCTGTGGAAATTACCGACTGAGTAAGTGAAAACACTGCAAGAGAATAGGAATCGTGAGCTTAAGTAACTTTTGTTTGCGGGTCGGTCAGCTCTACGTGTTGGTGCTTACTCGTATTTGCATGTGTGTGGGATACGAACATACGTAGTACACAAAGAGTATGAGTATAAATGAGTATGTATATAAAGACTTAAAATGTATGCATGTATATGCAAATGTCTGTATATATGTATGTTAATATACATTTCATTTGTTTTCTCACATGTAGATGAAACGTTATACAAGCGACAGTTGGTTAGCTAGCAGTTCATCAATTGCCATGTTGATATGTTATGTATATACATACATATGAGTATTGTCACAATCCACACATCTATTTGCACTTGAGAATGTTCACTCTAGCTCGATCGTATGCTAAACTATCTACATATACATATGTATGCATGCTCTCTGTACTATATAAGCTCTCTGCACTTTTAATTTTGCCTTTCTCGCGCTTATTTGAAACGTTTTTACAATTCCTATTTTCATTAAGCCACATAAATTAATAGCGACTAACGAATCTTTCCTTGTGAGTGGGACGATGATTACACGTTTTTAATCGTTGAGCGGGGGGCGTGAAAAGATATGTACTACATATGTATGTATGTATCTACATATGTGATGACCTCCACAATTGGCTTTGATTCGCTGAATAGTCAGTTTAGAATATAAAAAGCCGACACTGTTCATTAAGCAATTGCTGTATTGTAGTTGTTTTATTACTGCAAATATTATTGTGGTTATTGTCGTTGATATTGATCGCCAACTCACAAACGCGTTCACTTACATACATATGTATGTATGTACATATGTTCATATAAGTATAAAAGCACCTACAACCGACAATTCAGAGTTGATTCCTATAAAGTTTACTCACTTACACAACAACATCACAATGCTCATAAATTAATAACACATATGTATGTATGTGTATGTATGTGTACATACATACATGTATGGTGTTTAACATACGTATATCATTGCAATTGTTGCAAATATGTTTGTTCGTATAAAACATCTATAAACGTCCATTTTTTTTCTTTAGAATTTTTCAACACTTAATGGAAAACTTAACGCAATTCTAAGTAATAAATATTACAGAAGAGTCTGTTATCAAATTTCGGATGTTCCTACTAGGCGTTGAAATACACGTTATTTTAAGAAGCAAAGAATAAAATTGTTTAAATATACTTTATAAACAGCTTTCGGAAATTTCTTGCGGTAGCTGGCTTTGCAAGAAGTTAAGAAAGCGCAAAAATATAACACAAGCTATGGTAACAATCGGAATAACCGTACTGAGCTGAATGCGTTATGCGGTGGTACAAGCTGGTGTCTCCAAAAGTTGTTCTCGCCATTCAGCAAATACTGGAGCCACGGATCACTGTCTTTAGTGAGTAAAATCGCTCACCACATCTATGTGTTTATGCGACTATGCTAACACCCGCAATGCATTTGTTATAAATTTTTCTACCCAACACACTTTAGTGCACTTGAGTAGCTGTTACTTTATTCACATTGCGGTTATGTATTTATAACACCCACAGAAGCGGTACAAGTTAAGACCCTTGTTTTTTTTTTTACAAATGCATTAATTTAATAATTTAGCAAAGTATTCCTACTTTTAGAATTGCCTAGACTCGTTCAATTTATTATAACTATTTTCTTTTAATTGTTTTTATATTAAATTAGTCCATGCAAAATGACACCGCTTAGATTGTGAATCATTTTCAGTTAAAGACTCTATTTAATCTAGTAATTTTATTTATTTATTTATATGAAATGTAATTATTAATAGTTGTATTACAAAACTAAGCTCGAAGCGTACTATACTCCGCAATTTTTTTTTAAATAAGTGTACTGAAATGACCCAAAGCTGTTGTTGTTGTAGCAGCGTAAACATTTCCCATGCATGTGCTGTAGTGATAGTCCTTGGCCGGATATAAATCTGATACGTACCGGGAACGTAGAACCGACTGTCGTCCGAAAAAAACCACGACAACTCTTCCTTTATGCTGTTACAACAAACGTGCGATATACATGTATGCATGTGTATTCAATGTTCACGTGCCTGTACCATATGGACATATGTATATTCACGGATACATATACATAAATAAAATTGAAATGTGTTTTTACGATTTTGAAGTAAACGATTTATTTTAATTAAGTTCATATGGTAATTTGTATGTCACCATTACACCGTTCGACAGTAAAAGTTATACACGAAAAATTGCATATGTACGTGAAACTATAGATTTTATATTTATATAGTAATGCCGCATATTCAGCTTCCATTTTGTCCCCAATTTAATTTTTTAAAGGACTTTATAGTCCCTAAGCTTATTTAATAACAAATGATATATAAATCAATAATTAGACCGACATGGACCTACGGACTAGAAATTTGGAAGACTGCCAGTAAATCAAACCTATAAATTATACAGAGAAGACAATCTAAGATGCTAAGCACAATCACAAATTGGTACATAAGAAATGACGATATTCACCGCGACCTCGGCAAAGACACTGTCACTGAAACAGTAAAAAGAAGCAGCTGTAAGCGTATCTTGCGACTATTAGAGCACAAAAACTATGAAATGAGACTGATGGAATGGAAATGGAATTTCAACCAAGAAGACTAAAACGCAAATCTCCCACAGATCTTGCTCGTAATGTAAATAAAATTATAGAAAACTATGTTGTGCTAGAAAAATTATAACTAAATACCACCGAAGACAATAATGTTCTCTATGAAAGGGAAGGGATATTTTAATTCCAACCCCCAACACTAATTACTTATTGTTAATATTAACAGGTTTGCTGAACCTAAAGTAAACATTTTATTCCGATCTTAATAGAATTATTCACTCTTTGCTCTAATGAACCTGGAAGCCACGGTCCAAATTGACTATTTTATTCTGTTATGGATGAAAGTTTCCACACTTTTTTCTAAGATGAAATTTTAATCTTTTAATCATTTTTTTCTATTTGGTTTAAAATTCTGTAACTTCTCTAAGGTCTTACACGGATTCTTCGACACGGACGAATGAGAGCTGGTTAAGGTGGCCCAAAATTTCACAACGATAACTTATTTCTATTTTTACGGTTTAATTCTAAAAGAAAACCATGCGCATTATTTCAGTAACATTTTGTATGGTTTTGTTTATGGCTTGTGACTTCTGTATTACATTTTTATAAGACAATTGACTTGGCAAAACTGTTTTCAGACTCATGGCGCAAGAGAGGAAATGCTCAGCGATATTACAGGTGCATAAAGTAAGTGATTGCGTGTTGCTGTCATCGTTATTAGTTCATGATCATTTTTTCTAACTAAAAACAAGTATTTTAATCAACTGCATTGGTCTAATGTATATTTTGATCGTTTTATTTATTAGTGGTTGTTGTGTAGCGCAGATTGGACGGTATACTTTTAGATCGAGACGCGGACCTATTTGGTATACGTTGTTGGAGCACTCAAGCGAGAGATAAATCGAACTGGAGACAAATATTACAGGAAGCTAAGACTCAAACCGGGTTGTTGAGCTAAAAATAATGATGATCATGTTGTATAGCAGCCAGAAACCTGAATTACTTTTACAAAAAAAGTGTATTTGCATATCTATCTCGTTCCTATCCCTTAAAGCACACTACACTTTTGATGTAATAAAATAAAAAAAAAACTTTCTGCACGGTATTTTCTTTTGTGGGGTTTTCTTAAGGGGTTACATGGGTTTCGTCGGGTAAAAAAAGGCCTATTTTCAATATTTTTTTTTCTATGAAAAAAACTATTTAACTATATTATTTAATTCAAACTTTTTTCTGTCTTATAGATACATATTTAAGGAATAATTTCTGAAATTTTCAAAAAAAAAAATTTAACTCCTCTATTGTGACGTCATTTCCGGTGACCCCCCCCCCCCCAAAAAAGGGGCGTCAGCATAACTCCTGACAGAGTCATCAAAAAGGAAAAAACAAAAATAAGTGATTTAGTTAAGACCATAAACTCGTGCTTGAACGAAGGAAAGAAAAAAAGTAAAAATTGGAATTTTGGCAGACATTTTTGAAAAAAATTAAAATTTCGGTCAAATTTGCTTGACATTTTGTTTTTTTTTAAATAGTTGTAATTGAAAAAAAAACAAAATCCTTCGTTCAAGCACGAGTAAATTGTCTTTCGAATTGAGTAGTTTTCGAGAACATTTGACAACCGACTTTGAAAACACGGTTCCGAGAAAAACGCGTTTAAAGTTTTGAGCAACAATAAAAGTGGCTTGGAGCGCACACATTCCAAAGGCTGTATCTCCAAATTTATTATTCGGATCGACTTGAAAATTTAGAATAATTTTCCTGAGAAGTTGTAGAAATTAATAAGAAAAAAAATCGATTTTTTGAACCAACGAAACCCATGTAACCCCTTAATTAGAATGATTAAAAAATTTTCCATTCAAATTGAGTGGCCGGTGAGATGTATAGTGCTTGTTGTTGGTGAGGGAGATAAAATATTAATATTTATTTTACTCTTCCATTTATTTATTTGCTTCCCTAATACAAAAAAAAAAAAATGGATTGTTACTTTGGTATTGCATTGAATTTCACGTGCAAATTTTGAATGAAATAAGTAGTTGAAATTTAAACATGTTAAATTAAATAAAATATATATGCATTTAATTAACGTGTATTTTTCGTAATCGACTACCTGCAGAGCTTCCTTCAATGCTTCGGCAGAAGTTTTTTCAAGATTCTCCCTAGGTTCTTCTGGTGGGGTTTTCTAAGATTTTAAGGGCATCCATATAGGCTTCACCGATCTTGTTCTTTAGTGTCCATCCTAAAAGCACAGATCTTCGGATTCTACCAGGATAGTCCCTTTTTGCCTTTTCGACGGGCTTTTGGACACTAAGTTTCATATTTTGGTAATGAAGTTTACCGTTTCATCCATTTTAGACGGCGAATCAAGCTCACCAAGAGAAGCAGACTTTTTCCTAACAAGATTCGCCTCATCCATTCTTACGGGTAGGTTGAGCTTAACATGAAAATCGTGTTAGTGGAATGAGACTGACAGTGATGCATGGTATTTTGTCCAGGCAGTTCTTCTCGATTCAGTGCATTCGAAACCAGCGTGATATCCAGGATTTCTGCCATGCCAGATTTGACAAGTGCGAGCTTATTCCCACGATTGTTTATAGCTGGATTATACGTTAATATAAAATCAAGAAGTGACGCACCTCGAGTGTTGTTGTTTCTAGAGTCTCGTAGTGAATGGTGGAAGTTGAAATCAGTGGATCAAAATAGTGATGATATTAGAAGGGTCTCCTTTCCAGCTCAATTCTGATACGCACTGTATTCGAGCCACCGTATTTTAAGATAATCCAACCTTCGGCCGGTTCAGCCAACACCTGGTATCATCAGATTCTTGGTTCGGACGACCTAACCTAGCCAACCGAGCGGCTATTTACGCTCAATAGGACCTTGTATGTAATGTTCAAAAGAATTGCGCACATTACAGAATCCCAGTTCTCATAGATTGGGAAGAGCACACTTTAATTCCAATTGACCGCTCCTCGTTGCCATATTTGAATAGCTCAACTGGCTAAATTGCTAGTCACGCTTCATGATGGTCGGATAATGAAACGATAGTCCCATCTTCAACGACTCGGAAATCGTGGTCATCACTTTCTATGTAACATTCAATGCTATCCCTATTCAGTAGGTGGGACCAGAGTTCCCTCCATAACTTAAGCATATCAATTATCAGATCGTTGTTTTTGTTCTTACAGTAAATCACCACCGACTCGAAACTTTCTGTAAGCCTTTAAATTTTCTGATAGAATTCGGCCAGCATCTCAAGCTCTACACACTAACGTATTTCGGCCTCTCGTTTTACGGTATCAAACTTCCGCATGAACAGAGAGGCGTATGCGTATCTTTTCTGTAACAATGCTCCGAATACACCGGAGTGACGCCACTAAAGCTTGCTCTCTTTCTGTCGTGAGCTATGGCTTCATACGGATTGGTTAGCGCATCTTGCTCATGGACTACCTACGTTGCCCAGAGTGCACGAACGTAGCCTCATAAGTTAAGACTGAGTATAGCCACGCAACTGTAATTGACTCTACTATATCACAAATTATTCTTTATTTATATAAGAGTATTAGTAAATAATTGTTTACAGTTCAGAAGTTTGCAAAGCAATAGTTTTCGAATTTCATTCTTCAGCGTACCACAAACTTGTAAGTAAACTTTAAACTGCCACAAGAGTTTAATTTATTAATAAAAAGGCAGATCAAATTGCAAAAGAAGCCGCAGAAAATGGCACTGTCATCGAATTTGAATGTCGAAGAAGCTTTGAGAATGATTCGCATTAACATTTTCTCTAAACGGTACGATCGATTTCTGTCATCTGCAAGTAATCAACCGAACTTTTTGCACAAATTTTCACAAAGTTACTAGCAAAGGCTTGGTTCAAAAATTGTAATTTCGATGTTAAAGATATTAAACCTATCAACAGAATATTGGTTGGCAGTTACTTACACATGATTCGTGCCATCGATTGAGAGCTATGTGAGTGCAAAGAGGTAAACTCTTAAATGCACCGAGTTTTTCATTGTGTCGGACTTAATCCAATAAGGAGATAATAGGCCCCTTCTATTCGCCATTTCCCCGCTCGCAATCTCCCTGCTCGATTAACTGAACGAAAAATTTGCATGCGAAAGCAACAACAAAGTTATTATAGCTTTTTTTGCTGTAGCTGCTGTCGTACAAACACATGAAATTTAAGGCAGCTCTATTTCCGCGTTGCCAATATATCTTCATTTATACCAGTTGCTTCACCTATTCGCCACTTGCAAACGCTTGGCGAAAAGAAAAGGCCTTTAAGTTATTTTATTAAATCAGTGTTATTACATGCAAATGAAAAGTTTATAGTAAATTTGTTTCATTTATTAAAGAAGCTAACACTGAATTTTAGCATTGCCTTACACACCAGTGATCGCACAGGCGGTGGAATACCTTGGCGTTTTGTGGATTTTTTCATACCACCGTTTAATAAAAGTTAAAAAAAAAATCAAAAAAGAGCATTAATTTAATTTTAAACCCGAAAATAAGAATATTTAATATTTTTAAGTTTTTAAAAGTTGAAATTACTTGATAAAGCACGTGAAATTCTATTAAATAGGCATTACGTAATTTATTGATATGTATGAACGTTGAAAATGAAATGGCTAAATTGTTGTACATGTGAAATAACTGTAAATAAGAAAATTTCCTTTTTTTTGGAATTATTTATTCGAATGCGAATGGCGCAGTACATAATTTATACGTATATGTAAGTATACATACATACATATTTACAAGAACAGCGCCGACCAATTTCATGCTCATAAATTTCAATGTTAATTTAATTGGTTTGTTGTGATCTGTGCGTTTTTTTATAACAAATTCATAATATTTGTACTTATAAATACAAGCACACGCAAAATGAACAAAGAATTGCCGATCCAAATTAAAGTCATCAAAAACTGAAATAGGGCTCAAGTAAAATTAATATCATCCATCCTGATCTGCTCCATCAAATTAATATTGCTTTAAACATTTTTTATTTATTAACACGTTTGCTTTTTCGTTTTTCATCAATTAGTAAAAAGAAATTGATTAGTGTGTGCATTAATTTAAGTTCCTTTGATATTTATTTGAATGTTAAACGAACTTTTCACACTTTATTCACACATTTATATTTTGTACTCTTTTTTAATCAGACCGAAGACAGGCAGTCTGAGGTGAATCTTTCCAAGCCATGTAAAATCCATATATGTACGTATGCATGTATGTATGTAACTCTAAAAATAAAAAAGTACTATCGATATTTGTTTTAATTTATAAAGTCACAAATGAAATATAATAATTATATATAATAATGTGCATGGACGTACATACAGAGTGCCCGGTGGTTGAATTAAGAATTAGAAGTTAAATTAAAAAATAATCTCTAATGATAAAAATTTATTTCAATAATTGTTAGAAAGAGAAGTGCGGATTTTTTTAAATTATTTCCTTTAAATGTTGACCATTACATCAGGTACACTATTGGAATCTGGCCTCCGTACGCCATACCAATCGCTGGAGAAGTGATGTCGGGATGCCATTAACCTCGCGAACGATATTTTCTTTTAGTGCTGAGTTGATCGCTCGGTTTGTATCATAGACTTAACTTTTGAGGTATCACCACAGAAAAAGGGAAGAAATCACGCAGTATTGTTATGGCCGTCTTGCTGAAACCTTGTGTGTGTACTGAGGGAAGGATGTTCTCTCATTATTCACAGGACTAATCGTTTAGCATGCGCTGATAAAAGACACCGTTCACAGAAATTGCCTCGATGATTTAAAAAAAAAAAGGTCTAATTATTCCACTGCTTGGCAATACACGAAACCGTCACTTTGGGTCTTTGAAGTGGCTGTTGATATTTTGGTAATGGGTTTTTAATAACGGCCATTTTTCTTATTTACGCTTCCATTTAAATGGAAATGGGGTTCATCAAACCAAAAAATAGTGTTTACCTTGCGAAATCTCTCCAACATTGTCTCGCAGAAATGTTTGTTTTGTAATTGTTAGGCTTACGCGATGGCACGAATTGAATTTTGAAGGCGTGAAGTCTAAGATACTTCCTCAATATTTCAAACATGGTACCCCAAGTAAGGGTTTGATTCGTTCATGGGTGGGAAGGTTCCAAGAAATTCGGTGCAAACAGCTCACTAGCCGGACATCGACAGCAAATGAAAATATTGAGCTCGTCGCTATAAGTTTGCATGATAATCCACTTCAGTCCATGCGCGAGAGAACTGTTGCACTAGGACCTCCAAAAAACATGTATGATATAATGAGGAAGGATCTTAGACTTCACCCCTTCAAAACTCAATTCGTACCAGCGTGTAAGCCTAACAATTACAAAACAAACATATATATACAGTGAAACCTCCCACAAGCGGACACTCACGGTTCCACAATTTTCGTCCGCTTATGGGGAGTGTCCGCTTATGGGGGTTGAAAAAAAACTCTAAGTTAAAATTACTATCCCACCTCTTTAAACAATTTTTTTTATGTTTTTTTATGGTACGTTCAGTTTTTTCATATTTATTGAAAAATATATACATATGTAATAGGACTATCAATAAGTTCGTGCGGTTTTTTTTCGAAATTTGAAACTTTATTGACGTAAAATGGTTACAAATTTAATATTCAAAATATTGTCCATCGCTTACTACTACTTTTTCCCATCTTTCTGGCAATTCACGGATTCCCTTTGTGAAAAATTCGGTCGGTTTTGCCGCAATCCACGAATCGATCCATTTTTTGACTTCATCGTAATTACGGAAGTGCTGGTCAGCCAGGCCATGTTGCATCGATCGGAAGAGATAGTAATCGGATGGCGCAAGGTCTGGACTATACGGCGGGTGGGGTAGGACATCCCATTTGAGCGTTTCTAAGTATGTTTTGACCACTTGTGCAACATGTGGCCGAGCATTGTCATGTTGCAAAATAACTTTGTCGTGTCTATCGGCGTATTGCGGCCGTTTTTCTCGCAGTGCTCGGCTCAAACGCATCAATTGTCGTCGGTAGACATCCCCCGTAATCGTTTCATTCGGTTTCAGTAGCTCATAATACACAACACCCAGCTGGTCCCACCAGATACACAGCATAACCTTCAGGCCATGAATATTCTGCGCCGACGTCGATGTTGAAGCATGGCCAGGGTATCCATACGTTGCCCGACGTTTTGGATTGTCGTAATGGACCCACTTTTCATCGCCAGTCACAATTCGATGCAAAAAACCCTTTCTTTTGTGCCGTTGAAGCAGTTGTTCGCATGCCATAAAACGGCGTTCAACGTCTCTTGGCTTCAATTCATACGGCACCCAATGGCCTACCTTTCGGATCATTCCCATGGCTTTTAAACGTTTGGAAATGGTTGATTGATCAACTCCCAAAGTTTTTGCAACCTCTTCTTGCGTTTGAGCCGGATCTTGATCGAGCAATTCCTCCAATTCGGTATCCATGAACTTTGGCGGCGCACCCTCGCGTTCTTCGTCTTCCAAGCCAAAATCACCACTTTTAAAGCGTGCAAACCACTTCTGGCACGTTCGCTCAGATAGAGCATGCTCACCATAAACTTCCACCAAGATACGATGACTTTCGGCTGCTTTTTTCTTCATATTAAAATAATGAAGAAGAATTCCCCGCAAAAACACATTATTTGGCACGAAATTCGACATTTTCAAGTGTGGTAAAAATATTGTTGTTTACGCTTCAAATAAAAAACTTATACTGACGTTTGTGCCTTACGACAGTAGCTCTCCAATGAATGTTTGGAAATGTGGATCGATGGAATAATAATCAAGTTACGCCATCTGTTGTAAAACCGCACGAACTTATTGATAGTCCATTATGTATGTACATTTTTATATTGGGAACAATGAATATACATATTTGATTGCACATATTTATATTTTAGGCTTCAAAAATTCATATACCGTAGTCTGTCGTAGATTTTCCTGTTTATGTTTCAGAAAAAGGTTTTCAAGATGACATTCTAAAGTCTTGGCGTATTGGAATCCAGTAATATCGTCTCGTATTGTTTAATGCGACGCAGTTGTTCTAGTGCTTCAGGATATGACTTGATCTGACATTCATCCTGGACACATACATGATTTGAGTCTGCGCTTTCTCCGTCAGATAATTCCTCAGTATTAATTTCGTCAATGACAACGTCAATATTATTGTCTTCTGTATTAACAACTTCGTCGATTAACAAAAACTCTTCTGTGTACTGACCTTGCTGATTTTCATTTAAAATCTTTTTCAAAGCCGCTAGTATCGATATGGGAATATCACCCTCTGCCTCGAAGTCAGAACGTTCAAGCGGAGCTTTTTGAAACCTGGCTTTCGAAAAACAATTCTTAATTGTTTCTGCCGTTACGTTGTCTCATGAAGATTTCATAAAAAAAACAGCCTCCGAAATGTCAAAAGTTTTTGACATTGGAATGTCTCCTAATTTTGTCAAAATAATAGGACTATGAATAAGTTCGTGCGGTTTTACAACAGATGGCGTAACTTGATTATTATTCCATCGATCCACATTTTCAAACATTCATTGGAGAGCTACTGTCGTAAGGCACAAACGTCAGTATAAGTTTTTTATTTGAAGCGTAAACAACAATATTTTTACCACACTTGAAAATGTCGAATTTCGTGCCAAATAATGTGTTTTTGCGGGGAATTCTTCTTCATTATTTTAATATGAAGAAAAAAGCAGCCGAAAGTCATCGTATCTTGGTGGAAGTTTATGGTGAGCATGCTCTATCTGAGCGAACGTGCCAGAAGTGGTTTGCACGCTTTAAAAGTGGTGATTTTGGCTTGGAAGACGAAGAACGCGAGGGTGCGCCGCCAAAGTTCATGGATACCGAATTGGAGGAATTGCTCGATCAAGATCCGGCTCAAACGCAAGAAGAGGTTGCAAAAACTTTGGGAGTTGATCAATCAACCATTTCCAAACGTTTAAAAGCCATGGGAATGATCCGAAAGGTAGGCCATTGGGTGCCGTATGAATTGAAGCCAAGAGACGTTGAACGCCGTTTTATGGCATGCGAACAACTGCTTCAACGGCACAAAAGAAAGGGTTTTTTGCATCGAATTGTGACTGGCGATGAAAAGTGGGTCCATTACGACAATCCAAAACGTCGGGCAACGTATGGATACCCTGGCCATGCTTCAACATCGACGTCGGCGCAGAATATTCATGGCCTGAAGGTTATGCTGTGTATCTGGTGGGACCAGCTGGGTGTTGTGTATTATGAGCTACTGAAACCGAATGAAACGATTACGGGGGATGTCTACCGACGACAATTGATGCGTTTGAGCCGAGCACTGCGAGAAAAACGGCCGCAATACGCCGATAGACACGACAAAGTTATTTTGCAACATGACAATGCTCGGCCACATGTTGCACAAGTGGTCAAAACATACTTAGAAACGCTCAAATGGGATGTCCTACCCCACCCGCCGTATAGTCCAGACCTTGCGCCATCCGATTACTATCTCTTCCGATCGATGCAACATGGCCTGGCTGACCAGCACTTCCGTAATTACGATGAAGTCAAAAAATGGATCGATTCGTGGATTGCGGCAAAACCGACCGAATTTTTCACAAAGGGAATCCGTGAATTGCCAGAAAGATGGGAAAAAGTAGTAGTAAGCGATGGACAATATTTTGAATATTAAATTTGTAACCATTTTACGTCAATAAAGTTTCAAATTTCGAAAAAAAACCGCACGAACTTATTCATAGTTTGATTATATGGAATCTGTAATGACACTTAAAATTTTGTAATTATTATACCCTGATCGAGGGGCTGACAAACGGAAGTTGTATTAGCAGGTAAAAAGATCAACTTTATGTTATCTAGTTTAATATCTCGAGGGTGAGTTGTAGCATTGTCCAAAAATAATAAAATTTTTCTCTTCTGGCAGCCCATTTTTTTATCAAGCAGCCACTCACACATAATTTCACGAGAAATCCAAGCTTTCCGGTTTGACTTCCATTCCACTGGCAAACTTCCTATATTGCCTCTTTTAAAGGCGCGTGGGCATGCTGCTTTTCCGATAACCAATGGCTTTTCTTTATCTCCAACCATATTGGCACACAATAGCACAGTTAATCTTTCTTTTGATAACTTACCGCCCACGCATTTTTCATTCTTCAGAGCAAGAGTTTTATTGGGCAAAGCACTGAAAAATAGTCCAGTTTCATCCGAGTTGTAAATATCTTTTGGGCTGTAGCCTAATAAAATATTTGGTAGTTTTTGTTTAAATTGCCGCACATCCTCGAAATTAACCTCGGAAGATTCCCCACATAATCTTTTGAAAGTCACATTATGACGCCTACGCCATTTCTCCAACAATCCATTTGACGTAGAAAAATTTTGAATACCTAATCGGCCAGCGATTTCTTTTGCTTTTTCCTTTATAATAATACCCGATATTGGTATATTTTGGCTTCTGGCCTTAACGACCCATTCGAAACTCAAATGGTCAATTTTTGAGCCATCCGCGTTTAAGAACTTTTTCTTTTTGTTGACGTTATCACCGCCCATCCATATTCTTTTAATATCTTTTATTTCAACTATTGTCTATCTACTATCTTTGTTGTCCGTGGATTAGAGTATCGCGTCCGCTTATGAGAGGTTTTTATTGTTTTCTTTACACATTTGTTCAGTGATATATTTTGCTTGTCCGTTACCGAGAGGTCCTCGTCCGCTTTCGAGAGGTGATTAGAACAAAAAAAAATGAGAAAAAGTGTCCGCGTCCGGTTATTAGAGTGGAATTCGTTCCAAAAACACAACATAAAGCTTGGTTCCTCAGTTTTTGTCCAGTTATGGGGAGAGTCCGTTTATTGGAGGTGTCCGCAAGGGGAGGTTTCACTGTATATGTAAGTAAATATGTATAATTGGCGCTTACACTCTTTATTCGATGTTTAGCCGATCTTAGGTATACTAATGATATTTCCAAAAAAATGGACCGACCTACAGTTTTATGCCACCTCCGAACGGCAGACAGTTTTTGTATGAGGCTTTCAAGAATATTCTACTTCGAGTACCAAAATTGGGACCTACAGTTTTATGCCACCTCCGAACGGCAGACGGTTTTTGTATGAGGCTTTCAAGGATATTCTACTTCGAATACCAAAATTGGATTGTTAACTCTGGAAATCTATTACATACCTTTTAAATATTGCCTAAAGACATAAATTATCAACTGTTTTGTATATAAAATTACGAGTCTAAAATCTACAACTTCTTAAGTTTCTTAAGTTTAGTTATGTTTTAAGTAACCACTAATGCTGAAAACAGTGACCGACGTACGTAGTCCCTTACCGCAGCCCCAAAACTCAGCAAAACTCATTCCGTGGGGAACAACTGCGTTCTTTTAGTTACATTTTTACACAATACATCGGTTTGTGTGTGTATGTGTTTGGTTGTATCTACACAATGTTGCCATTGATATTTTTGCTTACACACTTTTTCACACATCCGCGTTATGAGTTACAATTTTTCATTGTTTAATAAGCCAAAGCCAAAAACCAACAAATGCAAATAGTTCATTTATCTATAATTAACAGTATTCAACAGTGTTTTTAAGTTATTTCAATAAAAATTGTAATTTTTCTAAGTTTATTTTGTAAATGATTTCGAAATGTACTGCTTGGCAACACTGTGTGCTGAGTGAGCAATCAGCTGACAGGGCTCTGCGGGAATTTTTAAAAATCGTGAAATAAAATCTACGATACGGAAGGAAGGAATTTTTCATTAACATGGGGTTCTCATTAGTTTGATCGTAACAGCTGACAGGGGACTGCGTTTACGTCGGTCACTGTTTTCAGCATAACACAGCTTTCCATACTAATTTAAGTTACGAAAACTATGTATAGACTAAAAGTGGATTCACTGTTCGTGCCCGGGCATCTTTTGTTGGTAGTCTACATAAAATTTCTCTCCTCTCTGTGATATTCCGATCGATTAAAATTGATATCAAATTAGTGGTTGCACAGTAAAAATTGTAAGTCTAACGTAACGACTATTGTTAAAGTTTTAAAATCAAAACTTATAGAGACTCATTCTATGAGCCTTTAAGCCTATGAGACTCTTCGCGCTATTCATCTTTCAGGATTATTTGGTTAAGCCTAGCCTTTTCTCTACTCATTCAAGCTTTTATGGAAACGATAGGGGTGCATTTGAATTGATTAAAATTCATTTATTTTCTGCATTTAATTTGAAATAAAAAACACACCATCGATATAAATTTGTGCGAAACAAAATTATTCTTCTTTACATAGTTGTAATTTTCGCCGCAATTGCAAAGTTGCCAGTTTTTGTGAATTCCGGCACGTCTCTGGCGCCTCTGAAACAAACACGTATAATTCAAGGCGAATTGAGTATCTACAGTGGCTCCATTAAAAACAGTTACTTTATTTTTCGCGATTTTGACAAGTCTGGCGTCAGCTCAGTTCGCAATACAAAACAAACGAAAGTAGAAAAAATTACATGTTTCTGAAAATTCAATGAATAGCTAGATGACCAGTCTTGTGATTTGTGAGATTTAAACTAATCAAACTAATGAAAACGAAGTGCCGTGTGTTAAATTGTGAAAGCACAAACTAATATAAAGCATCCAAATGCAGTTTATTTGCGTTTTATGCGGAAGACGCTATGGCAAGAAAGTATGTTTGGTTGTTTCCATTGCTTTCGCCTACTCTTCTTCTTCACAAACAAGTAATTCCCTTCCCTTTGATTGTTTATTCATCCGCTCTTACGACACGGCGAATTCGGAAGACGCTATCGTTATTCTATCATTCTTGCATATAATCTATTTAGCTGTCAGTCGAATTCGTTGCTGCAGCGGACCCATTGTGACGGCCTTATAATATATTTAGCTGTCAGTCGATTGTGACGAGAAGATTATCAACAAACTCGGACTTTCAGAAATTAAATATCAAGTTCAAATCAATGCTTCCTTTCAAGACGTGTTACAACTTTAAACAGCTGATTACAATTTTTGTAAACAAATTTTGTTGATTCACCGGATAAAGATTCTAGAATACTGGATGAAATTCATAAAATTAGTGAAGTATTGCAGTTCATAGAACTAACAAATAATAAAGATTTCAGTGGAATCTTTCAAATCTACGGAATAACTTAAGTAAAAACCACAATATGCATTAGTATACATTTTTGAAAACATATCAATGATAATTTATTAACCTTGTTACTAATAAAATTTCCATCCAACACTTTCCTACAATCTATCGTTTTTTACTATTTCTGTTAAGTTATTTATTTCTTGCAGCAATTTCATTGAGGCAAGAATTTTAATTTGTTTTTTCTTTTTATAACGTCATCTTGAAAATAAAACTTACTCTCGAGTTGTGTGCAGCTTACGTCACCGCTAATATTTGAAATGGTTTTGACAAGCAGTATATGTAGTCAATTTGCAATCAAAATCTTGAACGAGCAACTTTTTATTAATCTCAAGTTTTTCGAACAAGTTGGCACCTTTTGACTTCGCAATCGATAAAAATCGATTGTTACTGTCGTGGTCGCTGCTTTTAATCATTTTTCGCATCGGCTCGAGCAAATGATCAAGGGATTGTTTTGATGTAAATAATTAGCGAAACGCATGATTAACGAAGTTCAAAATAATGGAATTATCACCTGGAGGACAGCCCGTGGATAAAAAACCAATTTTGACGCCCGATGGACTTTTGCTAACACCTATTGGCAACAATACCGCTGCAGAACAAAACTCCAATCCATTGTCTCCGACAACAAGCGGCAATACCAATTTGACAGCGATTTTACCTGTCATATACGAAATAATTCGGTGGTGAGTGTGTTGACACTTATTTAGAGCCTCGGCCACCATATATCATTATTGCTTTTGTTTTGACTCGGATTTTTGTATGATTGTGACGACAGTGCCTACTGTAAATCAAAACAAAAATCCTAATTTATTTTTAAAATTTGGTGGAACCGAGCACCCTTTAGTTTTGGTCATAAAAATTATGTAATAAGTATAATAAACGATAGTATAATCAAACAGTGTGGAAAAGGATCCCCTTGATAACGCAACCAAACAACGGGAGTCCCAGGAGTGTAGCCAGAAAGTGAGTTAGATAATTAGTTTTTAAATTTGCAACAATGTAATCCTCGTTCCCACAATAGATATTGGAATTACAGAAACGCTTTGAGATCGCAAGAACTGAGGTAAAACAATTGCCTGGTATAGACTACAATAAGGAGGAACAACTTCAAAGGTTGGAACTGCTACGAAATCAGCTAAAACTAAAACAACAACTCATTCGTAAATACAAAGGCACACAGCTTTAATAAAAAGCTGCTTGCGCTTTCCTCAAGTCCAAAATGGTTTTTCGGTTTTTGCTGCGTTATTTGGCTAATAATGAACAGTTAATTCAGCGCATGGCAGAAAGTTATCCAATGCGGCGCGCTGCTCAAATGGTTGTATCCATTATGTATCGTAGCAAGAATATGGCTCAGGAGCGCGGCATACATGACATGACGCCCGAACGTTTCAAGTGAGTGATTTAAAGATAGTGTTTAGAGAAACTAAGTTAAACAACTTTAATTTCAGGTCATTTATATCATTTTTTAAAGATAATATTAAGAAAGAAATAGAAGGGGTGAAAGACCAAATGAAAAAGAAACCCTTCTAGATTAATAGAGTTAAAAAATGTGCTTTGGCTTTTCTTTAATAATGTTACAAGTAAAGCACTTTAAAAATATAAATGTTACTTAGCATTGTAATTTGTTTCCTTGTGTATTTTGATGTGTATGCATCTATGGATATCTCCGGAGTTACAGTTGCAGCAGTCGTACAAGTTACTTGTAAGGAAATGTGTAAAATTAGGTCCGTACAGTTGTGAAGAGCCCAATGTATGTAATGTTTACATGCACACCAACAGCGTTTTTTTCGTTTTTATTCAATGAAACGTTAGTTTAATGGTAATCAGAAGTGCCTACGTTAAGTGTGATCAAGTAACCCATTTGTGAGACACGTAGCGAAGTAATTTAGACAAAAAAGGTTAATTTAACAAAAAGGCGGTCAATTTTTTCAGCATTCAATAAGACGTTTTAAATATACAAACTTTTCCAATATTTATAACAAACTGTGTATATGAATTAGTTTTCAGTAGACGTTCATCTAAATACAAGCTAATGTTCCTTAAATTAAAACCACCCAACACACAGCCGACGGTCCCCAATTTGGTCCGAAGTAAATTTATCACTTCTTCTTCTTAATTGGCGCGATAACCGCTTACGCGATTTTTCTTTCTCATGCTAACCGGCGCCAGTTGGACACACCAAGTGAAGTCAAGTCCTTCTCCACCTGATCTTTCCAACACAAAGGAGGGCTTTATCACTAGCACAAGGAATATAAGAAGTGCAGAGCAGTTTAGATATTGTAGTTATATGCGATAAGCTTATTGATGTATTAGTTTGTCTATTCAGCATTAGCTTTAGAGCACATAGTTATTTATTTTTTAGACCACTCTACTTGCAGCATGATGGAGCTAATATGAACCACGAAAATCTGTATCTCTTGCTTCTTCAATAAACTCATGATGGGGTCATGTGGCATCAGTTCCAATGGTTGTCAATTGTACTTTTGATTCGCTACAGTGCATTCGAAAAGATTGTTTCTGACATCAACGCTTCACTCTTCAGTAATTATAAGCAGACTGAACGCCATCTTGGGATATTCTAAGGCTGTTCTAAGATATTTTAACATTAACGGCTCTGGAAGATTTCTCCTATAAGATACAATGATGTATGACAGGTTGTGATGCCACATTTGACCCATCGGCGAATGCTTATAGAGTAAACGGACGGCAATGCGCAAATAAAACATGATTTGTTATTATTTCATTGGGCTTCGACGAATTCAACAAAGTTCACATTGTATTTAGACAAGCCGGCTCAAATAGCTGGTTGAAGTGCGAAAAATCTAAAAGCCGGTTCTGGGTATCGGAATAATAATGACTTTTCCCCCAACTTGTTTACATAGGTAAGACCCAGCAAAGTGGTGATGATTAACTATCGAAATCCAAAACAACCATATTTATCTTATTTTCTATTTACTCATAACTAAACGGTTAATTGATTTTTTAATTCTGCCTTGTTTGTTTAAATGAAACGAAAAAAAATAATTCACTTTACTGGAATATAGATTAAAAAATGGTGAATACAAATAAGAGTCAAAAAAGTCATTTTACTTCTTTACAGCGATATGTGAGCTATTTGTTTGAGACTGTAAATCACTTAAGGAGCCGCCCATGCTTATTCCACCAACCGGTACAGTGCTTGTATTATGGGATGAATTGCGCTTCTGCTGCTTACCACTACGCAAGTCGCGCTTATCAACACAGCTCTCAAGCACTCCATCTAAATTCTGTTTCATCCCATCAATGTCTGTCGGTTGCTTTCCATTTTTAAATATAGCTGCCTGCACGTTGGGATTTTGGTTTTGATTTTGTGGTGTTGGATGCGAGTTTCCTTGGCCATGATTCTGGCATCGCGCCTGCATTTTATTCGGCTTCATTCGGTGTTGTACGGCAATCGAGTTTGTAATGGGTTTCAGGACGTTTCCCACTGCTTTAGTGCGCCCCTCCCGAAACACCATTCTCTGGCCTATTCGTATATACTCTGGATGCTTTATGAAGCGAAATTTTACATGTGCTTTGTCCCCAGTACGTAAACAATCTTTCGACATATTGATAATAGATGCCGTTTGTCGAATACTTCCGCAGTGAACCATTGCTTGATAGCGAGAGGATATGGTGGTTGGATGATGTAATACAAGAATTTCCCCTTCGAATTCCCAGCATGCTTGAGGTTTTAATTCTGGACTAACCATTACCTGAAATAACTCTTGATTAGAAAGCGATTTTTAAAGTCGTATTGTGTATTTTCGTATTGTTACCATTCCTTTGCGTATTTGAGATCGTTTGATTTTTTTCAGAGCAAAACTGGCAGTTTGACCACCTCGCACTTCCTTGACGTTCATCCGTTTTCGATGAATACTTTTTACTGCAATTTGTATAAAGTTTCCCAATGCATCCGGTCCCAGCATAAGTGTATCATTTAGTTTTATTAGGCCTTGGAGGCAAGTTCCAGAAACAACTGTTCCCACGCCAGGTACTGAGTAGGTATCATCAATTTGAAATTCTGCCGGCAAGTTGTCTTGACCAGTCATACGTGTCGTTAACAAATTCAAAAACATTTTTAGTAGTTCCAAATTATCTCCAGTAACATTTGAAACTTGAAAAATTGGGCATAAACGTTGAGATACAAAATTTGTAGCACTTAAAACCACATCATCGGCGTTTTTGACCATTACAGGTACTTTGCGACAACCTTGTGACTTTAATATCTTGAATAGTAGTTTTAAGTTATCTTGCAAAACATTGGGTGGACACATATCAATTTTAGTAACGACAACAAATACTGGCACTGATAATGCTAATGCCAGTCCTAAATGCTCTTTTGTCATGCCCACTATACCCGCATTAGCACCTATCTAAAAGGTATCCCATTAAAATTAATTCCTTAATAAGGATTGCATCTGTATTACCATTAGCATTCCAAAGTCTGGAGCATGCCCTGTCATGCCAAATACTGTTGTTTTTAAATAGCGTTCATGTCCCGCCAAGTCAATGAATGTAATAACTTTCGCGGATTTTTCGCATATCTTGACCCAGTCCAGAGTGCCATGATCAGGCTTGTTAACAACATTTCCAACACTATCAAAACCTGGCGAAATTAAGTTGCAGTAAATGATTAAAACTGACGATCAAGACGTGGTAAATTTAACACACCTAATATATCATTCCCTACAGAGCTGGTGCGTCCCGTTTCCATCTCATGCTTGTGTCGAAACAATCTTTGTCGAGCATGCCCGCGCCCGTTATCCAACTCACCATGTGTAAGTACCCCAAGCAAAGTAGATTTGCCTGCATCAACATTTCCAACAACTGCAACGCTATGCAAGGAGTAAATAAAATAATATCACATTTCTGTTTTGACACTTCAAACACTTTGGCTTCTGTTAATATCATTGACTTACCGAATTTCCATAAAATCAGAGGTGTCAACGCGCCTTCTTACCAAATACTGTCCAGCCAAACCTTTTTCGACTTTGCGCTGCCGCAGTAATACTACATCAGCATCAATTGTTGTTGCTAATGATTGCAATGTCGCCACTGATGCGCTATACTCTCCCTCATCTAAACCATTATCGCTGCCATCTGTTTATTATAGCAGTCATGCAGTTATTCATAAATTAATAATCGGTGCACAAGTTTACCTTCTCCAATGCCAATTTCGTAAATGGTTTCGCCTCGGCAATCCACTATGCGTTCTTCTAGCCTCTTTTTTAGCAGCTCAAATTGCTCCTCCGTAGGACTAACTAACACTTTCTTACCACAAATACTTGAATAATCAACTTTAGGGCTGTGGAGACGCTCGAAATCACCAACAGCATATGCTGATGTAAACTCAGCGGCACTGCGTCCGTCGACCGGTGATAAGGGATTGCTCTCACTCATAATTTCGTTAGAAAGTTATTCTCTGTTTATACGGCTCGACTTATTTTTTCTAAAAAATTTCTGATCGTTCGATACATCCAGACTCATTTCACCTGTCAAAAATTGTTCCTCTATTTACTTTCCAACTGTTTATCTGTAAATAGGTAATTTTATGTGAATACGTTGGATAGTGTAAATGGGTTTACAAAATTAAATTTGTTTTAAAACACCCCACCCAATTTCGAAGCACAACAGCAAATTTATATTTGATTTCAACGTAGTATTCATTGTGTGGTCAATCACAAAATGAAAGCGGTCGTATTGAATTGCAACGCTTATATACCCTTTCATTGGAAAGAATGATGCAACGCAGATTAATTTCATGTAAGCTGGCTATTGAGTGAATAAGTAACCAGCAATGATGATGAAATATTTAATACAGTTGATATCCTTTTAACGCAGTTTGTTTTTACGCGGACTTTTTTAACTTTCAGTTTTCTTTTTTACACAGCATTTACACATATTTTTTATTGAATTTTTGCATCTAACTTACAACGATGGAGCTGAAAGTGAGTAAGAGTACGGTAGATCTTTATCAAGTGTTACACATTAGCTGCACTGTGCCCGAAAACCATTTTATACAGCATGGTCCGAATGACGAGTGTTTGACAAAATTCGCGACTTTGAAAAAGTAATGGAATGCTACCTCGAACTAAATATCGGCATACAGAAGAAGAAAAGTCAGCGTTTACTTACGCATTATTTTAAGACTGAAAGAGTATTCGACTTTTATTTGGTTACATTTACTCACTGTACAATTAAGAGTTTCGTATGGAAATTTTACATTTTGTGCGGATATCTTTATGGTTTTTTTTATTTTTATCGGAGACTTCTGTTCCAGTAAAGCGCGCTAAAAGATCTACTGTGCAAGTTTTACACATACATTTACATATAAATACAGTTTTTAGTTTTTTGCCCCGTGTCCATAGCGGGTTTCAAACCCGGACGATGGACCAACCCAATCGGCTACGGCGGCTGTGTTGTTATTACATACGTATAAATTATTACAGACACTCCATCAAACACCGGTTCGAAGAATGGAGGGAAATGAGTTCCGATACAATGAAGAAGGTATTGCATCTAATGCAGAACTCGCTGCAGAAACTAATAAAATTTAAGGGATACCAAACAAGTAAAAACATTATATATGTATTTTCATTTTTTATGTAATTGTTATTGGCAAACACTCTGTTCCACACTCGGCCGGAACAACCCGGCCAGGGGCTGTCAGTCCAGCAGCATTCCCCACACATTTATTGTGTTACCAAACCAAAAATTCAAGTTCGATACAACTATTTATGTATGATTATTGCAACGGAAATTGTACGGTACTATTTATGTTGCGGAAAGTAAAAATGGAGGAGATGTCTTTAAGTTCTACTAGACCCGTACAAATCAGGTACACAATTTGCAAGTTAATTAAAAAAACAGCAAATTTATGAGAAAAAAAATGTATATGACAATACGAAAATAGTTGCATAAAACGATTTTTTTTCTAAAATTTTCCCGATTAACATAATTCAAATATACATAGTTCCATTAAAAAGTATATTCATTTACATTTCATTTGAAATTCAACATGCCTACTCTGTTTTTGACGGCATACAAAGGAGTTTTTACATCTATATTTCCGTTACATCAATTACCGTTCTAATGAAGTTCTTAGTTAGTTTTGTAAATGATCGAGTAGTTTTTGAGATATTAGAATTTTTAAAATGCGTAAAATTGACTTTTGACCGTGGATATCTATCTTCTCCATTTTTAAGCCCCCCATAAAAGTCTCAGTACCGTTGTAATCAGCATAAAAGTTCTAGTGAATCTTTTTTTTTAACAACAAAGCGATGCCTATTCTTGTTCCCAAAATTGTTTTTCTAATGTATTTAAATCCACACATGATTTTGCGATTATTTTCCGGGCTGCTGTCTCTTTAAACAGTACATAAGCTAAGTGGCGATCATATTTATCAATGGGTGTATATAGATATATACAACAAATATGTTGAGCGTCCATTTTATTTACATAACATTGCTGATACCCAACTTATTTCTTAAAAATGCAGTTATTTTTAGAAAGCGTCGGAAAATAAATTAGCAAAAACCCCACAGGATCAAGCACTTTCAGAATTCATTGTCTTTTATGGTATATTTTGCAAGCAATAATTACAAGATTTTCCGTATTTGACGAGACGTGGTAACGAGATTTTTATATATACTTGGAACTTTCTTGTTTTTGTTTGCGCAGCTCAATACTTTGTATATTTACTTACTACATAAGACAGTCAATAAATACAGTTGGAAAATTATTGTAAAAGCCTATTTATTTTGGTTTCCGCTTTTGCTGGCAATTTCGACGCTCTCTTTCTAACAATTTCGCAACTTTAACTATTTGATGACGGCAAAAAATAATTTGACATTTTGAATAAATGTTGCCTGATGGTATATATTTTGCCAATCGAAATAAAATAAAATAAAGTACAGTGCTATCTAAACTGCCACATTATAGTAAAAACTGCGAAAGTGATATACCAATAACGCAAATACATAAAGTTCTATTCATTCTGCACATCTTGGCATATGCATCTTGATAACGTATGGGCTATTTCTACTAAAACCTTAACTGCTGTTAAAAACTCTGACTAGTTTAAAAATATCAAGTGCTTCCACTGCAATCGAATTAACTTAAACCGGTGGTTTTTGTTTACATTTGATTTTGTTGCCAACGGATGCTGTCTGTATATTTACGTTGTTGTTGTATCAGTTCATCAAGCCCCGTCGATACAGTGTAGTCACCGGTCGTTATGGTCTAACTCATTTAACGTTAAGCCGTAGAAACAACATGTTCCAAAGAGGAAAGGATAGTGGGTGAGTGGGTTTAAGGGGGTATGTGAATGGGTGGTTAGTATCGTGCGGGGTACTTTCACATGCCGGACATAAGTTGGGCATGTCGGAGTCGATTCCGGATAGAAAGAAGTTTAGCCAACCATAATATCCTGAACGCAATGACACGGGTTTCATGTGTCTGAAGCTCTTCGTTAACGATGTTTAGTGCTTGGACTCCAAGAAGAAGAAACTCTTGATGAATGCCGTTTAAGGCCTGTCTATAAGCTGTTGTGTTCAGTAGATATGTTTGGCCCTAGGTCTCGACAGTCAAATTCCCTCCTAACGTGACTGGGAAGAATTACTTGCTGAGCACCCTCTTATGCTCTATAACTGGGAACACTCGCTGTGAAGATATTTTAAGGCAGACATCAGCAGGTATCCCGTGGCTGTATTCTGGCAGATTCTGAGCTTCTTCCACTGCGTGTCTCTAGTGCCAGGTGAGTAAATAGGCGGTTGTATGTATTTTAGGGTTGTTTACAGTCGGTATTAGCGTGTCGGTGACTTTAACCTTCAACATTCCTCCGTCCAGGTGGTGAATAGGATCTCCGTGGATTTAGTGGGGAAAATTTGTAGATACCTCTCAGTGAAAACGCGAAAAAATCTGAAGAGGTATTCGTTCATGTGAAAAGCAAGCCCGAATACCTGAGCGGTTGTTCCCATGGCAGCCGGTTCTACGTACCGGAATGACTCGGGTTTTTCCCGACCAAGGGCTGCCGCCCCAGTATACTAGCCCTAGACAGGATTGCTCCACCCCTTACGTCACAGGAGCAATCTCTCGCAGCAATCCTGCTCCAAATACTTCTCCTCAGAGCTGGAATCGAATCCAACCCTGGGCCAGAGGTATTCTACTGCTGCGTCTGCCACAAACGGCTTCACCCGAACTCCACCTCGGTTAGGTGCAACAAGTGCAACGGGTGGAGCCACCTTAAGACCTGCTCGGGTCTTAAGTCACATAGGGAGTGGTCCACACGGTATGTGGCCACGTGTTGCTCCCGCCAGCAGGCGTCTGATGCCTTCACGGCTAACACACCCCCTGATAGGCCGGCACTACCAACCGCCACCACTACCAACACCTCCACGGTGAGGAGCCTATCGGAGCAACACAACTCCCCTTCAACCCCTCCCCTTCCTTCCAGCTCCAACCCCAGTGCGGGGACAAACCAGCAGCTCCTGGTCCCCCGCACAGTCTGTTCCGTGTGTCCGGACGTAATACCTAGGAATCTGGTAACAGTCCAGTGCAATTCCTGCAATGGCTGGTGCCATTTTCGGAGATGTTCCGGCCTGCGCACTACCCGTGTGTGGACAACTGCCTACGTTGCCCCCTGCTGCAGAGCTCTGCACCCACTACCGTCCCCGGAGGCGCGGCCGCCCACCACCATCAGGCCGCAACAGCCACAGTGGATTGCGCAGCAGGCCCAACGCAGACAACACCACGCGTCCCTCACCCCCCGAATTACACTGACCTCACCGAGAAGCTTCAAGCTTCTCCAATTCAACTGCAACGGACTTACGAGTAAGGTCGACGAGATAGTCGACTTTATGAGCCGGCACAGTATCAAGATAGCTGCGGTCCAAAAAACAAAGCTGCACGCTAGGTCATCTCTGATCACCAGGGATGGCTATAACGTGCACAGACACGATCGCGTGCGAGACAACGGTGGTGGCCTAGCGTTTATAGTCCACCACACTGTGCAGTATCGTCTTATCGATGAAGGAATCGACCGCAGGGACAGCACCTTAGAATGTCAAGGCATAGCTGTCCGGTCAGGCGAATCCGAGCTCGAAATATTTAACATATATATACCCCCTGTCACCTGCTGCCCGGCAGGATATCACCCTGAGGTGCGCTCATCAGAGGTGAAAACCGATTGGTTGTAGGTGACTTCAATGCGCATCACGATCTTTGGCATTCAAGCCTGCCAAATGATCGTAGGGGACAGCAATTGGCAGAGCAGATAGACGACTCGACATTCAGCACAGTGCACGACGACGCCCCACCCAGGGTAGTGGGCAATTGTAGCAGCTCGCCTGACCTAACAATAGCTAGCGCGGGTCTGATAAATAGCATAACGTGGCGACCTATGCTATCGCTTGCATCAGACCACTTGCCCATTATCGTCTCGATTGAGAGACCTGCCGACTTCGTTTCCGCGAATCACCGGTCCTATTTTAACTTTAAAAAAGCTAATTGGGCCGGCTTCACGGAATTCACCGAGGACACCTTCGCCGCTCTTCCCATCCCCACTGATGTGCGCGTAGGCGAACGCGCATTCCGCAAGGTGCTCACAGCTACTGCGGCTCGCTTCATTCCAGCTGGAAGTTATAAGGACATTCGTCCTCGTGAGCGTGACCCTGGGAGTAGGATTTCTCACAAGGGTTTTCAATCTGTCCATGGCCACTCTCATCATCCCTGACAAGTGGAAAGCAGGGAGAGTGGTTCCACTACTGAAACCTGGGAAACCCGCCAACCAAGGGGAGTCTTATCGGCCGATAACTCTCCTTTCCCCAGTAGTGAAGACACTTGAAGCCCTCCTACTCCCACTCTACACGAAACACCTGGCCCCAGCCCCACATCAGCACGGTTTCCGACGAGTGCACAGCACCACCACTGCACTCACCGCCATAAACGCCCAGATAAATCGCGGGCTTAACCAAAACCGCCCCTGCGAGAGGACTGTCCTAGTAGCGTTGGACTTGAAAAAGGCTTTCGACACAGTCAGCCATTCCACGCTACCAGATGACATTTATCAGTCGACACTCCCGCCAGGGCTGAAGAGGTGGTCCGCGAACTATCTGAGCGGTCGGCACTCGTCAGTGATATTTCGAGATCAAACTTCAAAGCAGAGAAAGATTAAGCAAGGCGTACCGCAGGGTGGCGTCCTTTCTCCCTTGCTGTTCAATTTCTACATCTCGAAGCTCCCCCAACCACCAGCGGGAGTTTCCCTGATCTCATATGCTGACGACTGCACGATCATGGCGTCGGGCAATGACATCGATGGCCTGTGTTCCAAAGTGAACAACTACCTCACCGACCTTTCTCGCTTTTTCACTGCGAGGAATCTCCAACTTTCCCCCACCAAGTCCACGGCGACCCTCTTCACCACCTGGACAAAGGAGGTCAAGCTGCCCCTTAAGGTAAAAGTCGATGATACACAAATTCCGACGGTAAATAACCCCAAAATTTTGGGTGTAACCTTTGACAGCCTGCTCTCCTTCTCTGCGCATACAACCGCAATTGCCACTAAAGTCCAAAATCGCAACAAGGTCCTCAAATCGCTGGCCGGCAGCACTTGGGGCAAAGACAAAGAACTGTTGTTTTCGACATTTAAGGCAATTGGTCGGCCGGTTCTTAACTATGCTGCGCCTGTCTGGTCGCCTGGAACTAGTGATTCGCAGTGGACTAAGCTACAGACCTGTCAAAATACCGCCATTCTGACAGCGACCGGGTGCCTCCTGATGTCACCTATCCAACACCTTCATAACGAGGCACAAATGCTTCCAGTTGCGGAGCACAACAAATTGCTCAGCAAGCAGTTCCTGTTCGGATGTTACCGTAGGTCTCATCCCTGCAGACACCTGCTTGAGCCCGAGCCGCCTCCCAGGCACGTCAGGAGACACCTCCTTGACTACGCTGGCGAAATCCAGGACAAGACTGACCGTAACCTACCGGACCGGACAGTATTTAGACAGTCTATAAACGACATTCACCGGGAGACCGTTACCACCTTCTTGAACTCCCGTCCTGTAAATGCCGTAATCGGAGTCCAACCACCACCTATCGCAGATGAAGAGCTCCAGCTTCCCCGTGAGACCCGTGTAACACTGGCACAACTACGTTCTGGATACTGTAGCAGGTTAAACTCCTACATATCCAGAATCGACCCCGACATACCAAACACATGTCCGGCATGTGAAGGTACCCCGCACGACACTAACCACCTCTTCACATGCCCCCTCAAACCGACTCATCTAACCCCCTTCTCCCTTTGGACCCAACCTGTCGAAACAGCATGTTTCCTGGGCCTACCCTTAGATGAGCTAGACGAAGACGAACGATGATATGCCTACACTGACAGGGCTACCTATGCTGTTAACAACAACAACAACAACCTGAGCGGTCGTCACTCGTCAGTGCTTTTTCGAGACCAAACATCAAAGCAGAGGAAGATTAAGAAAAGTGTACCGCACGGTGGTGTCCTTTCACCCTTGCTGTTCAACTTCTAAATATCGAAGCTCCCCCAACCACCAGGGGACGACTGTACGATAATGGCGTCGGGCAATGACATCGATGGCCTGTGTTCCAAAGTGAACAACTATATCGCCGACCTTTCTCGACTTTTCACTGCGAGGAATCTCCAACTTTCCCCCATTAAGTCCACGGCGACCCTCTTCACCACCTGGACAAAGGAGGTCAAACTGTCTCTCAAAGTAAAAGTCGATGACACACAAATTCCGACGGTAAACAACCCCAAAATTTCGGGTGTAACCTTCGACAGTTTGCTATCTTTCTCAGCGCACACAACCGCAATTGTCACTAAAGTCCAAAATCGCAACAAGGTCCTCAAATCGCTTGCCGGCAGAACTTGGGGCAAAGACAAAGAATTGTTGCTATCGACATTTAAGGCAATTGGTCGGCCGGTTCTATACTATGCTGCGCCTGTCTGGTCACTTGGAACTAGTGACACGCAGTGGATAAAACTACAGACATGCCAAAATATTGCCATTCGGACAGCGACCGGTTGCCTCCTGATGTCCCCTATGCAACACCTTCACAATGAGGCACAAATGTTCCCTGTAATGGAGCGCAACAAACTGCTCAGCAAGCAGTTCCTTCTGGGGTGTTACCGCAGATCCACTAATGAATTAAGTTTTATTCGTTATAGATTTTCTTTTCCTTGAAAGTTTGGTGAAAATAGTTTAATAATTAACGAATAATTGCTTATAAAGGGTGATCAGATTGGAGTTATTTTTTCCAATAGGGGTTTTTTTTTGACAGATCATGACTACTGTGAAACTAAATACATAACTTTTTCAATATTCATTGACTTTTCATTAAGGAGAGACTTACGCCTCAAAAACATTTACAAATCGTATTACGAAAATCGACGCTCTATGAAAAGTGTTCATCGCGCGCTCAGACCAATTTATGTAATTCTACGGCGCTACTTGCCATACAGCTCGTGAAACAATGGATTTACTGCTTCGGCGTCTCGTCTCGTACCAGTGGATTGGCCACCAAAATCACGTGATATCACACCCTTGGACTTTTATTTGCGGCGATATGTAAAGTCTAAATGCTTTGTGGATAAACCAGCTTCGATTGAGGCATTGGTAGCCAACACAACTAAAGTTATCCACGAGATGCCGACCGAAGTTCTCCAGCGAGTTATTCCAAATTGGTGTTTACGGATTGCCGTATTAAGGTGCAGTTGCGGCCAACATGTGAAAGGGATTATCTTGAAAAACTAAATGTCATGAATGGTTGTTTTCAAAACTAATAAAGATTGCCCAATCGATGAAAATTTTCATTGTTTTATTTCAATTTAAAATCCGTTACCTCTAAATTAATCACCCTTTATTAGTGACTAATTTCGCGCTTTTTGAGCGTAGTGCATATTTGTTCATTACCACTAAATTTAGTTATAGTCATTATGTTTCACTCAAAATTTAGTGGTAGAGAAGAAATGTTTTGCATAAGCTGATGAAACATTTTTTTTCTAATAAATTTAGTGCAACTGATGTACTTAGTGCTATAAAGATTTAATGCACTACCCTAATCTCTGATACATATATGTATGTACATATAGAAGATATCGTAGTTTGCTGGAAGAATGACACAATGCAAAATAATTACTTTAAATATGCAGAGATGGTCGTAGCTACTTACATTATGTTGTGTAAATAAACCAGGGAGTAATAGTAAATTGAAGGCCTTAGAGCCGAATATTCGAATTTCTTCCATCCAGCGAGCGAAATGTATTCATTCAAATAGTAACTTTTATTTTCATTTCATAGAAGCCTAAATTTTTGATTTTGGTATGTGAAAATATCGAGATATTTCATTACCACTAAGGAACTTACCTTTCGTACCATAGTAGGACGTACTTGATAAAAAAAAAACTTAAGGAAGCATAATGAAAAGCTAGCTTTCACTGCAGGGTAAATCCACATGTATACATTCCCATGGCAGCCGGTTCTACGTTACCGGAATGACGCGGGTTTTTCCCGACCAAGGGCTGCCGCCCCAGTAAACTAGCCCTGTCTAGTGAACAGTGTATCCACATGTATATTTAGTTCATCTTGCACACATTCAAACGAGTAATTCAGCCCAATCAACGATATCGGTGTGATATTTTTAATCGTCAGAATTCTATTTTTAGTTTCCTTATGCTTTTCTCTAACCCAAGTACCATAGACAAATGTTCTATAAGGGGTTGCTTCCGAGTAATGCGCAAAAATACTCTATTGGTGACTTTGACCTCAGTCAAATCTTAAGGCACACCAGCCACCAACTAAGCAAGAATAATGTCATCTAACTTGTAACTCATGTTTTGTATTAGTTTATTCATATTCCTTTAGGGGTTTCTAAAAATTAATACATTAACAGTAGTTTTGGTATAAGTTTGATCAAAAGTTTAATTCATTCCATGCCATTTTATTCGTAAAAGCAAAATTAATATAACAGTTTAGAGGGGAATTCCTTTTATCCTGAAAAATTATTTTGATTGAGATTTAGGTTACCTCCGACAAGGGGAAAAATTCAAATAATGTGGCGGAAATAAATAGGTGTAATATGCAAAATTAAGGGGAAATCAGTAGTAAGGCAAATTTCAAATGCATTGCCCAATCTAGTCATCTTTTAACATGCCAAACATGTTCAATATAAAAGTAATACATTTTATACAAGAACATTGAACATTGAACTTTATGCACATTATGTTTTACTCTTCTTTCGACGCCTACTCGTATTGGTAATGTTTCGACTGGAGTGTTTTAAGTATGATTCTTTTATGGAATTATTCTCGGTTCCTATTTTCTGAGTATTACTTTCGCCTCCTATGATGTATGTATTACCTTCTAGTGTGTGAAAACAAAAATTGTGTATTTTATGATAGAAACAAAGTTTCATTCAATATTTAATTGGTTCACAGTATAGTTCTTCTCTGGTTATGTTTTTGTGTAGTACGTTGTTTTGTTAATTGTAATCTTTTTCATAACTCAACTCCAAATACAGACGCACGTCTGATCGATATAACTAACGAATTTTCCTTCTTTTCGTCGTCATCCCTTACTTATATCCCAGGTTTTATATATTATGTTTAATTTGTAGATGTTGTTTGCGTATGTCGGCACCACTAATCCTAAATTTTCGATCTTAAAAACTCCTCCTTAGGCCACAGGAACCTCTTCAGTTTTCGGTGTTGACTCAGTTGTGCTAGTGATATCTACACCTTTTGCAGCGGCTGATGCACCCCCAATGGCCACTTCTTCAAAGTTCTGCACTAAATCTGGAACATCGTCATCAACTGCAGCTGAAGATACGCTCGATAAACCGGCAGCTGCGGCACCTTTATTAGCGAATTCCGTTGCGATCTTTTTCAATTGTGTGATGTCCTGAGGCCCCAACTGTGTTAAAATTCCTGGCAACATTTCTGAAATAGACTTGTTTTCCCCATGTCCAGTAATAGCGAATGTATTTGTTGGAAGAGATGCCTGTGCTTTAGGGTTATTGAAGTGAATGACGGTGCCATCATTTTTGATTATATTAACTTCTTCAATCCCTGGAATTGTGTTCACCGACAATTTTTTTAGCGACGACTGTAATTTCTTGTCATCGGTAGCAGGAGTCGAGTGCACAATCTTCTTCTTGCGACGTGGAGTACCCTTTCCACCAATACGCACATGCGCTTGCAACTTTTTCAATTTCTCGGGATTCATCTAATAAACCAATAAAACATGAAAGCTTTTAGTATTTTACTTGTAGAATATAATTTATTTTCACACAATCACCTCTTTTTGTTAAATTTTTCTGAACGTTGCGTAGGAAAACACGTGCGCCAATAGTACGTCCAATTGTCAAAAAGAAATCGCCATTATGCTAAAATAAATTCTAGCAGTTTTCGGTATAGTGAAGTATGTGTGAAGAAAAGTGCAAATGTGTGAGTTGGTCTTCAATCAGGGTTACCAAAATTCTTATTGCGAACACTGTTCTAAAATGCATTAGACCTCAAGCAATGTATGTATGTATAAATAGTTTGATATTTTCATTCTTATATGGAACGTAGGTCAAGCATACGAAATATGAAAATAATAAGAGACTGAATCATAGTAACACCAAAACTTATGTAACGCTAATTGAATTCGTTATCCGCTAACTTTTGTCATTTATTTTGTGTCTTTAAAATTGCCGATTTACCCAGTAAACTTATATGTGTTATCAAACAAGTTTGATAATGTTGACTCCGAATAGCAGAAGGTTTTTTATGACATGATTTTTCATAGGAGAAATACTTTCGAAGGTTTGTCTGATGTCTAAGAGCGGCGACCACTGTTAGAAAAAACTTTGTCTATCATTTGGTTTTTTATGCCCGGAAATTCGAACCTGTGCACCTCGAAATAATAGTCACGCACCAAAATATTGGCCGCTGCCAACTACTTACTTAAATATATTAATGAATTGAGCCATATACTGGCTTGTACCCTTAATTTTACATATAAAAATAAATACTAGATTTTAAAAAGTTCGTTCACTTTTCTCAAGTTAATATATTTTTTATTTTGTAATTACTTTGGCTCTTATTTTTTATTATTGTTATTTGGTCTGGCACCCTGAAAAAATAGGCAAAAAATTACGAGCTACCGAGTACCGAATAAAATTTTACATATTCGGTGTGAAAGCCCTTATTATAATTTCAGTCTACAGGAAGTTGGAAACACTGAGTGCAAGAAAATAATAACTCTTGAGAGTTGCCATGATTCGAAGATTTACAATAAAATATATATAAACAGAACATATATCACTAATTTTGAAGCGATAGTTGTTTAAACTATGTTATAAAAATAATCTCGTCAAAACACTGATTCATGTTTGTATGTTGTTTACAATCGCATCGTCTGTTTAGCGACATGCAAAATTCGTGTTACATGTGTACATATTTGAGTTGCTAAAAGGCAAAAATGTACACATAACAATACGTTTTCACCAAGTTTGCCGGAAATTGTATTTAAACAGCAAAAGGTTTGCTTACAAGAATGATAGAATACAAGTTACTATCTCATCATCTTCTGTATTCTCTGTATCGTGCGCTTGCTCCAAGAGTATATTTGCTGTGATTCAATTTGTAGGAAATCATTGAGGTTGTCGTCACGCAAAGTGTGACAAATATACCTGGTGAAATTTTCTAAACCATCGTACGGCATTTTTAAAGAAAGCAGGGAGAATGGTCCCACCACTGAAACTTGTGAAACACGCCAACCAAGGAAAATCCAATCGTTCGGTAATTCTTCTCTCCCCAGCAGCGAAAACACTTGAAGCCGTTCTACTCCCACTCTACATGAAAGATGTGGCCAGCTACACATCAACACAGTCTCACATCACAGTACCACTACAGCATGACCCGCAATAAACACCCAGGCTGAACCATAACCCCCCGCGGGAAGGCTGTTCTAGTAGCTTTGGACTTGTTGACGGCTTACGACGCTTTTAGATGATATTCAAAAAACGATCGCCTGAGAAGACTGAAGAGACAGACATTTGCTTGGCCCTGAGCCGTCTCCCAGGCGCCGACCCCGTCATACTCAACTCATGTTCCATATGAGAAGGTACCACGCAAGATACTAACTACCTATTTACATACTCACTTAACACTCCTCTGCCTCTGGACCTAGACTGTCGAAACAGCATGTTTTCTTGGTCTACCATTAGATGAATTGGAACACAACGATCGGTGACTACACCTCACTATTTTGAACTACATAGTTGAATTATTCGATTTTAACAACTAGTATCTGACGAGTTCTGTTGCTGTAGGACTGACCAATCCTGTGTATTCGGTGCATAAAAAATGAGTTGCTCGTCAATTTTTAAGTATTTGTGCATTTTCCATAGTAAAAGTAAATATTGTTTCCTCTTCATTCTCATCGTTACATATGAAATGTTTGAAATCAATACTTCACTATGGTAATGAAAAGTAAATATTTCATACATTCTCAGACTTTACTTCAAATATGAAAATAAATAAAATATCTAAATTCATGCAAAGTCATACTCCGAATTTACTATGTTATGAAATGGTGATGTGAACTCTTTTTGTAGCGAACTGTGAATACAGCAAATATAACCAATAATCTTTGCATTTCTCTACTAAGGTCCAATGGGCGCTTGCATTGCTTTGACAATTGCTTATGTCTGTATCCACCTTTTTATTAGTTCATATTTTTTATATATATTCATACACGTTTTTAAAATAATATATTAACAATGTACTGATTCATAATTTTTTTTTATTCCGTTTTTGTTTTCTCCCTGGAAATTTTAGCATTTGTTCTTTAATTTTTAAGCGTCTTGGTAATAAACATCTATCGTCTAAACATAAACGATTCATTTTGACAACAGATGCGTTAGTTCCGTAATGGGCAATCAGACTAAAAATATTGATATCGGTAGCTCGATATCAGTCTTGTATCCTTACTACAAATTGACATAACGCTGAGCAGCTGGGTTGCTGAATACTCTTTGCTGACGGAGGAAAAAATTGGACTTTCTATAAATTCTTTTGTTTAACAGTATTTTCTCGCGGTATGGAACATTTATTTGATATTTTGAAATAGTTTATTATTAATTTTGTATTACTCATACAATCTTGTGGGATCTTTCTCTGCGAAATCAGAGAATTGGCACTTTTTTCGAATATTCTACCTATCCTTTTTAGCATAATCGGTAGCGGGTTAATTTATGGTGAATTTGGCAATATTAATAGAAAAAAACTAAAAATTTCTCAAAATTTAGAGTACTATGGATACCGAAAAATCAAGCAATAGTTCGTTTGAGGACCTTACTAATCTAAATGAAGGTGAAACGAAGTCAACATATGCAGATACGGATAAAGACTCTGATAATAACGGAAAAGAAGAAAAAAGTAATGTCGCTGCCGGGTCTAAAATCGAAAGAGAATTGCAGGAAAATACCGAAACTAAAGAGGATGAAAGTGCTGTTTCCGACGAAGAATCCTGTGATGTATTAGGAAATGGTCAATTGGTTAAACGTATTATAAAACAGAGCCAAACTAATAGGCGTCCAATAAGAGGTGATTTGGTTACAATCACATTCACCGGAAAATTAGCGAATGGAACCGTGTGTGAACAAAGGGAAAATTTTCAATTACATGTTGGCGATTTTGAGGTCTCAAAATTTATTTTATTGTAATGTTTGACATATACTTAGGGGTATTTTTGTGTTTAGGTTGTGCAAGGACTGGACATGGCGATTCCGTTAATGAACGTTGGAGAGGTTGCAGAAATATCGATCGATGCTAGATTCGCTTATGGGAACCTAGGTTTTAAAAACGAAACAAATGAAAGTGCAAGCATACCACCCGACTCAAAAGTATGAAATGTTTAAAATGATAATTTCTAAAATGTCTTAATATTTTACTTATTTCCACAGCTAATATATGAAGTGCATTTATTAGATTCTAAAAGTGAAGACTTCTCTGACTTAAAATCTTTGGAAATACGCAGAAAATATGGGTTAGTACTATTTGTTTAAAATATTTTTTTCTTAGTCGAAAATTAAATTTTTAGAACAAGTAAAAAGGAACGCGCAAATTTCTGGTACAATCGTAATGAATTCAATACTGCAATTCAGTTGTATAGGCGCGCACTAGATTACTTGGATGATCGCGATGGCGACCCAGATGCCGCTTTGGACAAAGAAGATTTAGAAGTAAATAATATTGTGGGCAAAAATAAAACATGGTAACATTTACATAATTTTTGTTATGCAGCTTTCCAATAGCGATTTGCAAACTTTACTGGAGGATCGATTGATTGTGTACAATAACTTGGCAATGGCTCAAATAAAAATATCTGCTTTTGATGCCGCTTTGAAATCGGTAGAGAATGTTCTACGTTGTCAGCCAAATAACTCCAAAGCTTTGTATCGGAAAGGTCGAGTAAGTGTAATGTGGAGTGCTAGCGAACATCTATGATACTAAAATTGTCTTACAGATTCTTGAGGGGAAAGGAGATACAAAAGGTGCTATTAGTTTATTGCAAAAAGCCGCTACCCTGGAACCGGATAGCAAAGCTATTCAACAGGTTAGATATCAATTGAAGTTTCTAATGTAGCCGAACTAATTGAATTAAATGCTCTGTAGGACTTAGCAAAGTTAATAATTAAAGCACGAAGGGAAGAACACAATGAAAAGGAAATGTATCAAAAAATGCTCGGCCAGGCGAAAAAGCTTGAGCAGAAGTGCAAACAGCCACGAAAACAACAAAGCATGGAGAGTTCGAAGGTAAGTGTATAATAGTAAAAAATCATTTATACGCAAAAGCAAACATTCGACAAACCTATAAGCCTTTATTTCAGCTTTTTTTTTCGTAAGAAGAACATTTTGAGTTTTGCAAACAAAGGGTAGAAAAAACTTTATAATTTTTGTTAGATGTTGTTTTTGAAGGGTTACTTTAGGAGGGCAAAATTTTTAAAAGTTAAGAGTTAGTGAGTTTGTTTGGATATATTGAAATTGCAAAATATGTATTGTGTGACTTATGTCAAGAAGAAAATCTGACAATTGGCACACAGTATATCTTTTATTCGATGCTCACCGCGAGCATAAAACATCAAAATGCTTTTTAACTAGCGGTCGCTCCTCGGTCGCTAATGCGAAAAGCCTAGATGACCTAGCTGACCTATGTTCACTAATCTTCATCCGTCTAGGTACTGTTTAGTAATATAGCTTGATAAGCTCGAGCCATACGGACCCATCATCTCTCTTCTGATAACACTAGTTGCGTGACTCGTTATAATAAACACCCTTTTTTATTTGGTACAAGTAATGATACTGGAAACTATTGCAATTTGAAGCACTGTACACATGGAAAAATTAGAACGCGCTGGGCACCGCTTGACATACAGAAGACAATTGTCAGTATGAGTCAGAGTCAGTCAAGAGTCCAATGAAAAAAGTGGGGAATTCAAAGTGGAAAAGTCTGCATGACTCATCACTTTCTGAAATTGACGTTACAGCTTGGACACAGAGCCTTTTCTTGCTTCCAAATTGAAAAAATTAGCTATACTGATAAAGATTTTCGGTTGGCAGTGAGTAAAGGTGGCCGTAGAAAATGTTTTTCAAGAAAAATCTAAAGATCTTTTTGTGGAAAGGAGGTTTACATTGAAAAATAAAAAAATCCTTCATTAAGCATATATGTGTACTATATGCCTTGGAAATGCGAATACAGTAGCTTTACCGCTCGGTCTTGCTAAACGAATAGAGTTTTACTCTTAGTGACATCGTCTGTCATATATAGGGGTTTTCAATTGGCGGTGGTCGATTTTGGCGCCCTGTGGCAGCCAGTTTGTTTTGGTGACATCTGTCAAATCTTTTGTTTATTATTAAGTTGTTTATGCCAAATCATCATGGCAAGTTACACGATTGAACAGCACGTTCAAATGATAAAACTTTATTATCAAAATGAGTGTTCATTAACGCAAACGTTGCGCGCATTGCGCCCATTTTTCGGTAGACGTGGTGGCCCTTCCAATTTCTTATGGCCCATATTGAACCATATGGACCTAGACGACATGTGGTTCCAGCAGGACGGCGCTATGTGCCACACATCAAACGCCATTTTATTCCATTTCAACATCTACCCGCCCTTAATGAAAAACCCTTTACTTCCCCTAATCACTATTAATTCGTACCCCTAAAATATGCCTACAAAATAAATAAAGGAAGTGCCACGTCCTCGTTTTGTCCCCCGTCCGCAAACAAAGTGGTAAAATAGGCTTAGTGAAGATGTAGTACACGTAGGCTTTTCTCCGGAATATTAAAATTATTACGATTTAATAAAAAAGTACAATCTAAAGAGCCTCAAACAGCATTAAACATAAGGACAGAAAGAGTACAGTTCTCCTAGATTCTAAGGCCTTAAAGCTTATTGGGGGGAAAGCGAGAGTTATAAGAAGGCGTAGGTTCAGAAAAATGCAAAAATCGCAAAGCAAATTTGAGAAAGAGCTGAGCACGCTCGATGCGATTAATTACTGTGATATGGTCTCTACACGATCGTAGCATATTTCAAATTGGAACGTACGAAAGACGTTTATAGCGATTTAAACGTATACAGATCAAAGATCTGTGCACAGTTCCGCCAAACAAAGCCTAATGTTGAATGAGATTACATAACAGTAGGGCCAATACGACTATTAAATGAGAAACTCGTTGAGAAAATAATGTTAAGATCTTTTGTTTCATCAAAAATTTCAAAAAAGTGTTAGATATACTGTACCGAGTCAACAAAACATTATGAAAAGTGATTGTGATTTTAACATCGGAGATGCGAATTATCAATATCATATTGCAGTTTATGCATGCCATTCAGATCTTCTATTAAAGAAAAAAAATTTTAAATCATCATTAACCAAAACGTTAGCGTAAGAAAAACAACTAAACCTTTAATAAACAGAACAAATAGTAATATACATGTCCTAAAATACTTCCCTGAAAAACCCCGGTAAAAGCCAAGACAGGTCAAGAAGGTGAGCCATCGTTGGTCACAACGTATCGCCGTTAGAGAGATAAGATTTAACCCATTAAAAAAAACCGAATGAAATCCAAAGCAAGCTAATTTACTAATTAAGATGGAATGAGACACCGTATCAAAAGCGTTTGAAAAATCTGTCAACAGTCAACCTGAAATCAGCATTGACTAAAAACAGCCAAGTTAGAAACTGTTGAACAAACAGAAACATAAACAAATCGATGCTGATTTGGGAAGATCACTCAGTGTACCAAATTCTGCCCCCGACTTAAGCCATGTCGAATGTTTGCTTTTGAATTTGGACTTTTCAAATAAAAAACTATTCTATTTTTCTTTTCAGCTGAAACTCATAGGATATTTGATGGGCTCTATTTTAATTGGTGTTGCTGGCGTTGCTATATACAGATACAAATACTAAATAGTTATTGAGGAATGGGAAGAGCCAATCGTTTCCGGGAAACAGTTTACCACTTTTTTTTTATTTTTCATTATTAAAAATCAAAGAAACGATGAGCATTTAAAAAAAAAAACAAAAAAATAATCGGATCTAATTTCGGTTTCATTACTTTATTTTTTATTAAAATTTTTTTTAGTATTGTATAGTGTGGGATTTAAGTGTTTTCGTTTGCTATTTATGTTGGTAAATATATTTGGATATAAGGGACTTATGAAACCATAATAAACATCATTCCACAAGGTAATTTTTTGCTTTGTTTCTACCATGGAGTTACCATGGAGTGTAGGGCGGTGAAGAACACAGGAGAAAAGGTTTTTTAAGCATCTGTTACCAGCAACTTGGGGAAGCGCATAAACCTTACATCGAGCCCACGGATCCGAGGGCTCATGACTTTGTACTTTAACTGTAAGGAAAGAGAGAAATTGCATAAAAGTTTAGAATTAAGAACTTAACATTAATAACTGCGATCCAAAAAGCTAAACTAAACAGCAGCTCAGATCTTAGCTGCGCTGGTTTCAACAAATTAGTTATGCAATGATAATTATTGTAGATGCCAGATAGATGATGCGACGTTCATCACAAACGATGATGCGCTGGAAAGCTATTTCGATGGCTTCAATAAAATTTCTTTTATATGACAGCTGGGCATCTTAGTGTCTGATCTTATTCATTTTTAGATTATATTTAATTGGCGCTTACTTTCTTTTTGGGTGTTTGGCCGAGCGCTTCCTATTTGATGTTATTCCACAAATGGACCTACAGTTTTAAACCAATGCCGAACGGCAGATATTTTTTATGACGAGCTTTTTCATGGCATTTCTATATTATACTAAGGCAAAACCATATTTCGTGATTATACGACGCTTAACCGTAGCCGAATTTGTTAGTGAGTGATTACTATTCGGAATTCACAGAGAGAACGTCGGTTCGAATCTCGGTGAAACGCCAAAATTAGGAAAAACATTCTTCTAATAGCGGTTGCCCCTCGGCAGGCAATGGCAAACCTCCGAGTGTATTTCTGCCATAAAAAAGCTCCTCATAAAAATATCTGCCGTTCGGAGTCGGCTTGAAGCTGTAGGTCCCTCCATTTATGGAACAACATCAAGACGCACACCACAAATAGGAGGAGGACCTCGGCCAAACACCCAAAAAGGGGTGTACGCGCCAATTATATATATTATATATATACATATAACCTATAGAAAGTTTGGTTAAAACCTCTTATAAATTTAGTAGGTACTTCCATATGAAATGACCGTTTTCTTGAATTTTCTGACGATATGGGTGAGTACCATTTATTTCATGAGAATTTCGATGCCTGATATTGACTGTTACGATGTGGTACCAGATGAGATGATGGAGCAGAGGAAGAGGAAGGTCTGGCCTTCATTTGGTGTTTCCGACCGCCGCCGATTAGCACGAGAAAGAAACGATTGACGCATTTTGTTAAACTTCACTAAAATCGCTTAAGTAGTTATCGCGCCAATTAAGAAAACGAAGTTATTGGATGTTTTCGCGTAAAAATTCAGCAAATGCCGGAGAATTTCATAGTAATCTTTCCTAAAGGGCGAACTGTATAAAATTTTGGTGTGAACTTCAGTGACACCTAATTGCCCTGTTAAGAGTTCAAAAGTATAAAATAGGAAATATTGACAAGACGAAATTGTGAAGAATTTTGCGGTGCTAGAAGCCTTAACCCTTTGCACTCGTATGTCACACTGGAGGTGACAATACTAATTTACTCTACAACTCGTATGTCACACTGGAGGTGACAATACTAATGTATGCCTGTAACCAATAGCACTAAATAACTGTAAAATACATACGGTATTCGAGATCTTACACAGTTATAATTTGTCAAGTTTTGTTAATCGAGTGCAAGTCGTGCACGGAATCAACATCAGATGTAGAGAATCGACTTGATGGAAAACTCCACATTTTAGTACCTCATCCGGGAAAAAAACATAATGATTGTATGGTCTGTTCTAACAGAAAAGCTAAGGGCGAAAGGAAGACAAATGTTTATTTCTGCGAAACATGCGAAAGACATCCTTTTCTTCACGTTGGAAATTGTTTTAAAAAGTATCACACTGTAAAAGATTACAAAAAATAAAACATTTTATATTAATAATTAATGAAATAAATATAATACGTTGAATTCTACGACTGTAAATTACTTTAATTCATTTAGCTAAAAATAATAACAAGTTGACACGCAACAACTTTGAAAATAAATCGAGTGCAAAGGGTTAAATTTGCACATTGAAAATAATCGAAAACATAGAGTTGCATACCGACGGGTATCGTAATAATCCTATAATTATTACCAAATCCAGGATTGTGGTGGGAATCTTGTGCGGCTAGTCCTCTTTTTTAATTACGAGTTAAGGAATTAACTTTGAAAAGGCAGATAATCTGCCATATGTGAATATATCTATTATAGGCACTAGATTTTGAAACAAAATTATCGACTTTTTACCTTCATTCACATCTCTGCTAGTAGCGCGCGATTTGCAAATTATATTTTAAAAGATAATGATGGAAGGGTGCGAAAATACAAACATAAATTTCGCATATCTTTTAAACTCAGATCCTACATTTATTTCTGCTAATGTTTCGAAAGCTCACGCCTTCAGCATATGTGCTGACGCAGTGGAGCAGGGGCAGGTCACTCCCAGTGAAGTACTTGCATTGTGGATGAATAAATTAAGAATTGTTTACAATTTTGAAAATTTTTGCGAAGTTGATTGGAGGCGTTTAACGCTGTGCTGTCAGAATTACTTCGATAAATTCGTATGTATTGTGAAAAATATATTTAGCGCCATCGGTTATTTTTCAATGTAATTTCTATTGTTAAGGTGTACAGTGAAACAGATGTGGATGGGACATATTGCCAGCTGCGGTCCTGGTTGGAAGCATCAACTATGTTTCTTGAACAGTTGCACACAGATGCGAAGAAAATCCATTTAACTGGTATATGCTTATTTCTACAGTTTATTTTGGGCACTGTGCAAAAAAGTTGCACATTTTTCCGAATAAAGTTTGTACCTCTGTCGGTAGGTTTGTGTGATATTGTTTGACATAACTCGTATTTTTTCAGTGGCAGTAAAGTCGATTGGAAATCCCAATTAGGCTCCATAAACACGCTGCATAACTGTTCGCTTAAGTTGGTGTGGGATAGCTTGGAGTGTCGAGAGAAAATGAGTTCTATGGATTATTGTGCTATTGTCCCTTGTGAGCATATGAACCAATATTTCTCCGCACATTTGTATAAAGCATAATTATATGTTGTATGTTACAGTTATAAATATGGTATGCTTAAATATCACACAGGATTCGTTTATAGATATAAAAACCAAGATCGAAGCATGGAAGTATGTGACAAAATTCACTGTGGGATATGTTGATTATAAAAAAGTTTTGGGAGAGTCGCATTGGCCGCAATTGCCAATGAGTGTTTTAATACACGAAGTGGAAAGGAATATACTTGCAATTTATAAGAAGGTAAAATATACTAATGAAAAAGAAATGTTACTTGTTCTGAAAAAGCTAAACTTTTCCTTCAATCTGTTGTGTGCTTATTGTGGAGGTTAATGTCATTTACGAAAAACGCAGAACAATACAAAGATAATTCATAACTTTAGAATTTGCAACTTTGTGAGAGTACGTTTTTTTTATTCATTTGACTTTTTTCGTAAAACTTTTAAAGATCAATGCTGTACAAATGTTTTTAATTTTGCTTTATTTTTATTTCACTTATGCTTACGAAATAATATGAACACTAGCCGGGTCGATTTGTGGGGAGGCAAAAAAATCGCCCATTTATTCTATTGATCAAAATAAGAAACTTTGCCGAAGGAACCATACCTCTAAAACGAATTCTGATGCGCCCCAATTTGGGTCGAACTTTTTAGTTTGTTTTCTCATGTAAAGGCCAAAAATGGTGATATTTTGAAATGATTGTATGGGGAACCCCCCCAGGGGAGTTCCAGGGGGTGTGCCACTGGCATGGGTGGATCAGCCGTCCAAAGTTAGTGGGGGTCGGTCATACATTTGGACTCGATTGGAGCACTCTAAATGGGTCAAAGTGGGATTTTTCGTTCGACCCAAATTGGGGGACATCAGAATTCGTTTTAGAGGTATGGTTCCTTCGGCAAAGTTTCTTATTTTGATCCCTAGAATGCGATTTTCAGAGAGCAATGAGCGATTTTTAAATCGACCCGCCCTAATGAACACTGTACTTCATAATCAAAGATTTTCCACAATAACATGCAAAAAACAAAACCAAAACGCACACCACGAAATTGGAGGAGAAGCTAGGCTAAACATCCTCTATATAATATACATATATAAGAGTTTATAACTGTATACATATGCGCGTCATTGTGAGAATTATATTTTTCTTTGATTCGCAGGAACTAAAAGAGGATGTCCAAAATGTAGAGCAATATTTGCGAGTTACTGGTTTTTATTTAAGAATATTACATAAAATGACAACAGTTTTTCAGCACTCAGACTTCCCAGTCGCCAAAGACTTTTTTGATATTTTGCTCTTAGCGATGACGTAAGTATTACAATACTAGAACCGTACAATTACCATAAATTAAGTTTACAAACTTCGAAAATCAACGTAAGAACGTTTTAGAAAAACATTTGGAATACTTACGGTATATACGTTGTTTGACAGCTATCATGTGGGAACGTAATTATACAGATGTGATAAAAACTCGAACCCAATTGACAACACTTTGCTTGTATTTCAATAAACCTTTGGCTCTTACTTCCGGTAAAATTTCGCTTAGCGCATAGCAAAATACCTCTTTATTAAGCAGTGCTCGGACCACAGGTACATTAAGTTTCAGTGTGGCGAGGAGGCACAAATGCCATTGCCCTCTAGAAACCCAAGAAAAACAGACTGGCAGAAGTTTAGGGAGGCGTTGCGGGACCTTGACGTTACGTTACCAAGACTTCGAAAAGAACAGGCCATTGAGGCGGCTGTTGAGAAAGTCAACGCTGCCCTAACCGAATGTTTTGAGTTAGCCTTTGTCAGTCATTTTACAAACACAACAAACACTTTACTCACCTTTTGTCTCTAAGACCCAGTATGTTGCTGTGGTCTCTTAATATTTGGTGTTGTACTCTTTCGTTAATGCCTTCGTTATTATAATTTTCCTATATCATTACATTACCACTGTCATGCCTTATATACGCTTTAAGGCTTTCTTTATTAAGTTCCGAATTCTTCTTTTGCCAAACGTAAGACATGCCGCCGGAGCCAAAAATTTGAATTTTGACTCGTCGGAAAATATAATCATGTTTAAAAAAACCAAGGCTTTGCAAACGTGTCCTCGGCGAATTTTAATCTTTGGTTGTTTTCGCTAATAAACGTCGTCTGACGAGAAACTCGGTCCATTGACAGTCGTGTGCACGAGGCAGGCAACGGATACTTTCAGCATTGCATATTTTTCCTCATTCCTGCTGAACGTCTACATCCAATTTTGGATCCATCTACACTTTTCGAAAAATATATCGTTGGTCAGAGGCACTAAACATTTTTTTTTGGGGCACTTCTGCCCTTATTTTCCACTCGAAAATTTGCAAATGAAAATTTTCAGTATTTATTTTAGTTTGTGTGTTTATTCTGTGTTTTTTTGTATGTATGTTTTAATTAAAAATATATATTTCAATACAAAGCATGTACGAGTTACTTAAAAGCGTTCGGCTCTGCAGGGAACCAACAAAATAAATTCTGTAAAATATCCAAACTTAATTTCCAACTAAGTCGTAAGATGTGCTTAAGAATTGTATAAGGCACCAAGTATGTACATTTATTTCGATATTCGTTCTTAAATTAAAGTATAAAAGTTATAAAAATATTAAATTACCAAAAAAAAAAAAACAATCAGTGAAGAATTTAAAAGCTATCGCTTTCATGACCTCTCACGATGTTCCTCAGTTTCAGGCAAAGGAAAGAGTTAACAGATAGGTTTAAGTAAATACGGTAATTTTTCACACTCATTTCTCCGTAAACACTCCGGAGACCGCCAATTTTCATTTCAAATCAAAAGATTTTTAACTTTATGCCAGTGAACTGATTAATGGGACAAATGACTTTGGCACTGCTACTTACAAACCTTATATTTATTAAAATGAATCTACAGTTTTCTCTATTTATGCTAAGATTTTTTTTGTTTAATTTTCAATACAAGTATTGTATTTTTGATTTGATCTTTTAGAGCTCCAAGTTTTCTGCGAAAGAGCAATGTTTTCGTCTTTGTCAAGAAACATGTCCTATCTGGTCTAACAAATGTACTGCATCTGGTATTTAAAAATAGTGAACTGCAACAGGTATGTGATTCTGGTAGTTGTCTAAGTCTTTATGTAGATCTAACCAAGATGAAATAGGTATGAATACTTCTTGAGTGAAAAATTTGCTACTGTAGGAAGCAGGCTTTGCACTATTGGGTATGGGAATAAGTTTCAGTCCTCGTATAAGAGGTGTCGCTACTGGAACTATTTTTGTGTTCGCTCTAGTAACATACTGGTGATTTGGAGGTGCCTATGTGAGGTATCGATCGCAGTAGATAACATTCGTTTGAAGCTTAAAGATCCTTTTTTTTTTATCTGTATACGTTCGTCCCGAAAAAACAGTCATGTTTCATTATTACCTTTTAAAGAAAAGTGCAGCTAAAACGTGTCGTATATTAATCAATATTTACGGTTATCACGCTCCATCAAATACAACTTGTAAAGAGTGGTTTCGTCGCTTCCAAAGTGGCAATTTCGACGTGAGTGATAAAGATCGCGAAGGGGCACCGAAAAAATTCGAAGATACTTAACTACAACAATTATTGGATGAAGACGCATGTCGAACCCTTAAGTTGAATGTTGGCAGATCAACCGTCGGTAAACGTTTGCACGTGAAAGGAATGGCCCAGAAAGCAGGTAACTGGGTTCACATCAATTGAAGGAGAGGCATATCTAGAGACGTTTGGTGACGTGTGAGATGCTGCTTGAACGGCAGAAAAGAAAAGATTTTCTGCATCGCTTCGTCACTGGCGATGAAAAATTGATCTATTATGATAACCCTAAGCGTCGAAAATGTTGGAGCCTGCTAGGTGAACCAGGTCCACGACAGTCGGTTCTATGTAACTGGAATGACCCGGATTTATATCTGGCCATGGACTGTCACTTCAGCAGCATTCCCAGTATATATATATATGGGAAATGTTTATGCTGCTACAACAACAGAAACAGCGAAAAAATATTCATGCTTCAAAGGTTATGTTGTGCATCTGGTGGGATCAGAAGGGTGTCATCTATTATGAACTCCTTAAACTATCCGAAACCATCACTGGCGTATTCCCCGGACATTGCACCTTCGGATCACCATCTGTTCCGATCAGCAGTCAGCCATTATTGGAAAGCGGCTCACTTTTTACGAGAGTATCGCAAACTGGCTCAATGAATGGATCAAGTCAAAAGAACTCGAATTTTTCGTTAGAGGAATCCGTATGCTGCCTGAAAGATGGAGTAAAGTTGTAGCTTCCAATGGCACATATTTCACATAATATCCTGTATTATTTAATTGTTTGAGTAATACGTAACTTTGGCAAAGAAAGGACGCAAAATTATTTCCATACCCAATAAGCAGAAATGAATTTTCATACAAGTTTAGACAGGTAGTTTAGTCTGTGGTAAACTTATACGATTTATGAGGCTTGCATGGATTTTACGCTTTTAGATGAATACCCTTAATACTTTACATAGCTCGTTGGACGTATTCACACCTATGTCGTTGATCTCAAAAAGGCAATGCATCTCAGTGTTTCATGTAAATAGGGGTAATATGATAAATGATTTATGATAAATTTATATTTTCTACAAATTAAACAGTTGGTATCAAACCACGTTGGAGAAAGTAAAGACGTTTGTTTCGATTTGGTTATGGCTTATCTTCGTGCCTGTATCTCAAATGATAATCTGGAGATCTCTGCCAGTCATGTTGAATTATTTATAAAAATATTCAAAAGATTGCTTAAAGGTAAGTTCTGAATTTTAAATTGCTGATTCTATACATAGACTAAATCCAAAAATATGTTATTTATCCAATTCTTTAGTTTAAGAAATAAATACTGGCCCGACCAAGCCCAGGTATATTTTGAACAAGAAATAATGGCTAAATTGGTTCCGTACTGAATATTTTTTTAGTAAAATTTAATTTGGGTTGACTGGCGATTTTTGGAATTAAACAAACTCATAGACATTAAGAGTTATAGCTTGTAACCAAGTACCGAATTTTCCCAAAAGTGGGCGTGTCATTATCCATTTTTACATGCGCCGTATTTCATTTCAGTTTTAGCAAATGCATGGCGGCGCAAAATTAATTAGCTGTCAAAAGATTTATAATTTTTGCAAATTGCGTCGTTCGTCAATTATATTTGACACAGCTGCAGGTATACAAATATACAAGCAGTAGAGCGAGTAAAGATTAAAATAAAAATCAGTCAAAATAATTTTTTTATTAATTTTATTAATTAAATTAAACCGAAAAATACTGTGTGTTTTTTATAAAAATTCTCGCGCATGTATATCACGAAAATTTACCGTTATACTGTTTTTTTCTCGGAACGCATTACTTTGAAGAACATGTGATAAATACAATTTGTCCGTTTTACAGTTAGTAGTCGACGCGATGACGCTCAAAAAATCACTTTAATTTTCTTCTTTTGTAACCACAATATGACGTCACTATTGAATAAATGTTGATCAACATTGATTTTATTTCTTTGTTTGAAATAATTTTCATATTTCGTTATCTTTTTGGCAATTAAGAAAAAACTTGTGTATATACTCACGTAAATTTACCACTGTTCACTTTGCACTAACAAAATAAAATTTCTTTCTTTTCCGGCTTATCGTGGCAAATAATATTTTGAAACAATTTTGTGTGAAAAATTTTAAATATTTCAGTAAATCTTCGTTTCCTATCAAATAGATGCAAAATATTCTAAATATTTACTCAAATGGTTGTTTTTATCAGAAAACAATTTTAAAAACGTGGTTTTCTCTGGAGAAAAAATACTCACTTGTTGTTTGCTTGAAAATCAGATCAGAAAGAAAGTTTGAGCGCGTCGTTGTTCCGTTCTGCATTTGCACAGATGCGCTCCCCTTTACACATAAACAACAACATCAATCGTATGATACATACACTTCGTCGTGTACGAAAAAGCGGAGAAGGAGAAGAGAACTGTTCTATTCCCCCCGCTTTAACCCAGCTACATATGTGTTCAGGTGCAAATGACTTTTTTGCGTGAAGTCTGATATCAAATATAAGTTCTATTTACTCTTCTTAAATTTATATAAACTTTTCCAGGCGAAGTAAAAAAACTGACATATATAATATTTGCTTTAACCGTATATTTGTGAGTACACAGGTAATACGTAAATATATGAATGATATAGGTAATATCTCATATTAGCATAACCTTTCTGCAAAAAATTAAAGAAAGGATCACCAATCACGCCGGCAATGATACAATGAATTTTTCACTATAACTGACTTCAGATTAACGTTTATATAATAGGCGTATATGTAACATTTTAAAATTTTTTTAGAATTTTTTTTTTTAGTTTTTAATAATAAGTGGCCTTCCTCTTTCTCTTTCTCTTTCTCTTCCTCTTCCTGTAGCTATTCCTTTTCCTCTTCCATCTCCAGCTCCATCTCCTTTCTTTGTCCCGGAAACGGGCAGTAAAAATTACTTCACTTAAAAGCTTTCATCAACAGCTTCCATCTGATACCCATATTGTACAAACACATCCAAGGATACCTTGGTCCACCTTTTCGGCTTTATCTCGAGACCCTGGTCACTCAGAGATCTAAAAAATACTGTATTAAAGCACTCATCAGTAGCTTTGATTTGATACCCACAATGTTAAAACATATCCTAGGGTTACCCGGGTCCTCGTTTTGGCCTTCGGCAGCGCCACCTGGTGGCGAGTGGAATCAATAAGCATATTATACTAACCTTCACCGTGGAAAAATATATACATATACCAAATTTCATAATAATCGGCCCAGACACACACGACCAAAATATATTCAATTCTAATGAATGCTATGTGCGGTACAAAAAATACGTGCGGCAAATAGCAAAAACACACTCACTTAACCGACGCACCGCACACATACGCGTTATCGGATTTCAACCAAACTTTACAGAAACCTTTGCCAAAACAACACCAACAATGTGTGAAACTTTAATTGTTTTCCTTTCACGCGTTGCTGAGATTACCCCGGACAAATGCACACTTTTTTTCGGCTTAATTTTTATATATATAGATTTTGCGCCACCTTGTATACGTAAGTAACTTTGCTTCTTTTATAACAGAGATACCACTTCTTTTTCTTGATTGAAAATTACCATTATAGTAGAGTTGGGCGTCTGAAGAGCACTATTTGTACCCAGTTTCATTGAACTACAGTACTGTGCAAATAAAAGTTACCACTGCGTACATATTCCAAACTGGAAATTAATACTTTTGAAAATCGGACATTTTGATTTTAACTCGACAAATTTTCATAAAAATTTGTAATCTGATTTTAAAAAAAAAAAAAAAAAAAAAATTGGTGTACGCAGTTTTATAGCCCATTCAATTTTAGTATAACGAATTCCAAGTGACTTTTTGATATTTTTTTCCCCTGACGATGTTTCGCATTTTGTCCGTATAAAATATCAAAAGAAATGCTGTGCATTCGTTGCTATTGTTGTTGTTGTAGCATAAACATTCCTCATACTTAAATACTGGAAGGGACAGCCCTGACCGGATATAAGTCCGGGTCGTTTCAGTAACGTAGAACCGACTGTCTTCGAAACGGTTGTGCATTCGTCAGTGCATATCGGTTGATAATAGAGAAAATGGGGCGGAAAGAAGAAAACTTAAAAGGATTACATCCGAGTGCAGACCGAAATAATGTAGTGATTTTTATTGAACGATTAAATGATAACAAAATGAAACCTTTTTATCACACGAGAAAATCCATATGTGCGCCATATAAAACTGCTCAACGGTAGTAAACGATTTTTGTATATAATTCTATAAAAGTATTTAATATGCTTATCATATGAAAAAGTAATATGAAGGGAATTTACAATTGTTTTTTTTAACGTTTGCTAATTTTATACTTCCATCCCTCAATGTTGGTTTATATTGGGTTTATTCCAAAAAAATTATAACACCACATCATTTACCATTTCTTGGTACCAAAGATAAAAATTTAAAAGGAAACTCTTTATATGAGATTTTTCGGTTTTACGTTAGGTGTTCTCTGAAACATCAAATGATAAAAAAAGTTTTCCTTATAGTTTTTCAAACTTAAGTAGCAAACCTCGTAAATAAGTTTTAGGAGTTTTATTAAATGAAGTACTAAATACAACCACATTGATGAAAAAGTCAACATTATTTTATCTTAAAGGTGGAGACATTTTTGTAGATGCAGACCATTTCGATGAAATGATAGACATTTATACCGTCTTAACACTCTTGGATTCTAAACGAGCTTTGCATCGTAGTATGCAGCAATACGTCCTGAAGGGGAACTCTGCATTATCATTCGCATGTACGGAGGTGCTGATATTAGCTTCATGGTGACTTTTAAATTATAGTTGTTCTGTTACATTTACAAAGTTTTCTTATTTGTTGTTACAGTTGTTTAGACGAACCAACTGAGCAGGTCACTGATAAACTAGTATTCTGGGTCCAAACGAAAAATCGATTCGCTCGATTTTCCTCGAATTTCAGACGTCTAAACATTGAGCGGTTGATAGCTCATTATTTCAGGTTATGCGCAGGGAAAATTCCTCAAAGTAAAAATCAGATTCAACTCGCTGGTCGTGCCTTCTCGTTAAATAATTGCAGTGTACTTCGTTATATAACTGACGACAGTAATAAGCCGGCGTTGGAGTCGTCAAAGTTGAAGGTTAACAGCAAATTATGTAGGCTGATGGAAGAATACGAACACAATGGAATGCATATTGAGGATTATTACGAAATTGTAAGTATTTTTCTGTTTACGAAGTGCAAATATTATTTACACCCATACTATGTAAGTGAATTCAAAATTTAGTAAATTTAGTAATTTAGTAAATATGAACGATAAGTATCGAAAGATATTCAATTTATTTCTATACTTGCCCTATCCACCATTAATTCGTACTCATGCGTTTTCTTGCCATTTTCTCATAAAAAACATACCATATAACGCAAAGTTTTGAGCTTTGTACAAAATTTCATGAAAACGTTCAGCTTTTTAACCAAAGTTTTTAGAGTATTTATGGTATTTTATAGTCCATTGAATTTTAAATTAATAAAGTGCAGGAATCCAGTGACTAGAGAATACCGTTGGTTTTTGAACTTTTTCCCTGAGGGGTCACGTCTAAGCTTCCATATAAAGTACTTGCTTAGAATTTTCTTTATATGAAAAAAAAAAGCCGAAAATCAACGGCAGCCACTTAAAACTTGCTCTTTGTTGTACTATGATATAAAATTCAAATAACTGCATACCCAAAAACATCCCAACACTTCTTGTTAAAAAATTTGAAAAATTTTGTACTATTTTGAAAACTTTATATAAAAAAAAAAAAATTGTGATGTGTAGGGACAAAAAAAAATTTGTTTGAGCATGAATTTATTCAAGGTAAATTTTATTCGGAAGCAGTATCTTCATATGCCGGACATTTGTTGAGTACATCTGGGTTAATTCTGGATAAGTAGGAGTTTAATCTGCTACAATATCTTGAACGTAACTGTGCGTGGGTTGTTGTTGTTGTAGCACTTAATCAAGCCCTGCTAGTCCGATGTAGTCACCGATCGTCAACGCGTAACTCATCTAACGGCACGCCCATGAAACGTGCTTTTAAGTTAAATAGGAGATGTGCGTTAGGTGAGTGGGTTTAAGAGGGCATGTGAATAATCAAGTATATAGTGGTCGATTCTGGATAGGTAGGTAGGTGTTTAACCTGCTACAATTTAGCCAAAGTAACGCGGGTCTTACGGTCGAAAAGAAAATTGCACAGTATGGTGGACTATAAGCGCTAGGCCACACCACCACTGTTATGCTCGCGATCCTTACGGTGCGCGTTGTAGTCTTCTCTGGTAATCATGGAGGAACTACCGAGATGCAAACCCTATTTATTTTGGAAGGAAAGGTTCGTCGTGCCTACATTATTGACTGGTGTTTTACGAAGACTCGAACCTACGTACTCCAATGACTCCATATGGAGCTAACACAAGAACGTGAAGAAACTACTCGGTGTTTACCCAGAGAAAGATTCGCAAAATGAAAAGGTTGGCAACAAGCAAAGTCTCACACAAACGCCAAATCATTTTATTTTATTTATTTATTAGAAATATCAGGTCAGTCCATAAGTTCGTGCGTATTTTACCCATAATTTCACTTTTGTACGATTTATGCATACACAAATTTATTCGTGGAATATAACGGAACTATTTATATTTTCTTAGATAAATTGTGCATTCAAAAAGTGATTTTAATCGCGGATAGAAACGCGTGTTGTTAAAAAATTAAATGGAATCTTCGAACGCGTATAAGAGGCATATTTTGTATTTTTTTATAAAAGTGGTAAAAATGCAACAACTGCTGCTGCAGAAATAAACACTGTTCACGGAAATAAACACTGGTTACTGCGACGTGGAGGATGCCGCGCATGCTGGTCGTCCTGAAGTCTTTAACTCCGACGCCTTGCTCGAACTCGTGGAAGCTGAGCCAAATTTGACAGTCGATATGATAGCTCAGAGGTTAAATTTATCGCATGGGGAACAGTTCACAGGCTCCTGGTTCAGTTGGAAAGGTGACTCCTGGTTCAGTTGAGAAAGGTTTCAAACCTGGGAAAATGGGTTCTGCATAGACTTTCCGTCGCCAACCTTCAGCAGAGAGTGAATGTGTGTTCTCAGCTGCTGCAACGGCTTGAAAATGAAAGTTTTTTGAACCGTATCGTTACTGGTGATGAAAAATGGGTCCTTTACAATAATCCTGTTCGCAAACGCCAATGGTTAGATAAAGATGAAACACCAGAACCGACCGCTAGAGATGGCCTTCACCCCAAGAAGATTCTCCTGTATATTTGGTGGGATATGACCGGTATTGTTTATTATGAACTTCTGGAACCAAGCCAGACGACAACTGCTGATATGTTTCCACGACAGTCGGTTCTACGTTACCGAAACGACCCGGGTTTATATCCGCCAAGGACTGTCACTCCAGCAGCATTCCCCGTATGGAAGTATGGGGAATGTTTATGCTACTACAACAACTGCTGATTATTATTCTCATCAAATGAATGAGGCACTTAAAAAAAATCGACCGTCTTTAGTAAGTAGACGCAAAGTTTTGTTTCATCACGATAACGCAAGACCTCATCAGGCAAGCTGAACGAGCTCGGATGGGAGCTAATTCCGCATCCACCATACTCTCCGGATATTGCACCTTCTGATTATCACCTTTTCCGTGGACTTCAATCCCATATGAGTAACAACAACTACTCCTCAAAAGAAGCTATAAAAAGGGATATCGAAGCGTATTTTGGCTCCAAGGACAAACATTTTTTTTGAGCAGGGAATTAAAAATTTGCCTAAACGTTGGGAGGACATTATGAATAATGAAGGAAAATATATTATTGATTAATAAATACTTTAAACATCTTTTTTATTAGCTTTAAAACCACCTTTAAAAAACGCACGAACTTATGGACCGACCTGATATAATTATGAATAATTATGTTACATTACGAAAGGCACTAGCAGCTAAGACTGCCGGCCTAAAATGGTAAATATGTAATTGAATTTCTCGTTCTGAAAGTACTGAAAACAAGCTTGAAAAAAAGTGTATAAATTAATTTTTTATTGTTTTTCCATTAAAACAAATAAATATGCTCATATAAATATTTCGTCAGTTTACATACTTACACATTTCAAATACTGCTTATAAATATCCACATTTCTCCTTAGGCTGCTAATATGTATGAGCTGATGATCTGTAAAGCAGAAATCTCCAAAGATTTGCAACAAAAAATTGCGGACCTGCTAGTGAAAAGTTTGAAAACTTGGATGAAAAATTCTCAACATTCCTTTGACAGGTTATTGAGTGTTGGATTAAGATTAATGGCTACGTGCAATATCACAGACGAAATGCAGCTAAAAGTTCTTGGACTTTTGAAAGACGCTGTTGCAAGTGGAATAAAGTTCCCCATGGTAGCATTTTGGCGCTTCTTGGAAGTTTGTTGCAACCAACAAAAGCCATCGAAGGTGTGCAATGTTGCACAATCAATTCTCACTAATATAGAAGTGCCTGAGATCATTCAAGTTAGTATTTTCGAAAAATCATCACAATTTACGAGTAGCGTTGCAGTTGATTCGGAATGCTATACAAATATAGAAAATAACAGTAGATGTACGATATGTACGAAATCGTATTTTGTGCAACGCAAGCGACCACGCAGAGAATTTGACTCTGAGGAGTGCGATTTTGAAGAAATCATACATAACGTCAGCCAAATGGTGAAAAAAATTCACGACTTTTCAAAGCATCTTAAAATAAGCCACGTCAAACAACTAAATAATGTTTGCATCGATATCAAAAAAATTACTGACAATCACAAGAATGAAACATAACCAGACGTACGTATTTTATTGAGGTCTAAAAGAGGTTTTAAAAATGTCTATTGTAATGTTTTTGAGCTGAGTTGCGTTAAGGTGTTTGGCATATATTAGACTTTCCGCGTCTTCCTGGAGTAACAGCCCTAAAAACAAAGTTTGATTTGAAATATATAAACAATATAGGTTCGGAATTATTTTCGAAAGATATGTACCTGCAAAACTGGCAGATACGAAACACACTATGCTACCAACAATAAATGCACGCATTGCAACCGATGTTATAATGTATCGTCTATTCGGCGCCATCGCGCTCAGTGTGCCAATGAGTATGCCCAGTGAGCTTGGATTTGCAAAGCCACAGATGGCAAATGTTGATATGCTAATGCTGCGAGCCTACGCAAATGAAAATGCGAATAAATGCATTTAATTATTAAGTTATATGTAAATAATAGGCATTTGGACGATTAATACTCACCTCGAGGTCACCGTTTTTTATGTATTCTCCCAAACGCTCATATGCTACAAATTCGTTGATTATTGTCTTAGTGGCCACAATTTTTGCCACAATATCACAGTCCTTGGAGGGCACACCCATGGCCCAAGCCAGCGGGATAAATAGTTTGGAAAATAGCCATTCGAAATCAACGTCTTCCAATCCAACCAAAAAGCTGAACCAGTTTACCACGGCATTAAGAAATGCTACAAAGGCGACAAAGGCGACAATGTTGGCGGCAATACCCAAAACGATGGGTATTGCGGAACTAGCTCCATTTGATGCCGCATCCAGTATAGATGAGTCTTCTCTTTACGTACACATATACATGCATGTAATGGAAAGATACAAACATAATTTACCGTATTATAGTTTTATAAGCATTTTCTTTATTTATATAGAAATAAAATAATATCCAATATAATTGCAAAAAAATCTGAGCAAATATACAAAAATTACACTAACATTTCATAATTTTGATGTATCAAAAATGAACAGTAGTTCCTGATAAAATTATTGCTTCCAATTATTACTTCATCAATGGACTAACTTGGAATGTGTTAAACCATACAGATCCAAAATAGATGAACTCTAGATAAGCTTGAACTGGGCGGGCAAGTATATACTGGATACCAGCAGACAAAGGAATAGAAGGAAATGATAGAACCGATGAGCTTTTTGTTGTTGTTTTAACAGTAATAGAAGCCCCGTCACTATACAGGGTTTGATTGAAAAGTAATGAGCCTTCCCGCGCGGCGCGTCTGCCAAGCGATCAACCGAATCGGCCGGGGGGGGAAAATAATCGTTGGACCTTCCCCTTCAACATCGCTCCGCGCGCGAAAGCTGTTTTAAAAGTGTGTTAGGATTTTGCAGTGGCGAAAATGCAGCTGATCATCTTTTTCGACTCTCGAGGCATCGTCCACAAGGAGTTTGTACCTCCAGGAAGCACTGTAAACGCGGCATTTTACAAAGAAGTGCTCCTTCGGCTGAAAAACCGCGTCGCCCGGGTTCGGCCCGACCTCGTCAACAATTGGACCCTTCATTACGGCAATGCGCCGGCGCACACCGCCTTCCTCTGCACCTCTACATTGGCCAAGATGGGGGTTCCGGTGCTTCCCCACCCTCCCTACAGCCCAGACCTGTCCCCTCCGGACTTCTTCTTGTTCCCGCGCCTGAAAAGAAAGCTGAAAGGGAGGCGTTTCGACTCCATCGAGGCGATCCAAAAAACTGTGACAGCCGAATTGAACGCGATTCCGGCGGATGAGTTTAAAAAATGTTTCCTGCAGTGGAAGGACCGCTACCAACGGTGTATTGACGCTCAAGGGTTCTATTTTGAAGAATATTAGTTGTATAAGCCAAAAGGTTTAATAAAACTGCTTAAAAAAAATAAGGCTCATTACTTTTCAATTAAACCCTGTAGGGTGTGTCACCGGTCGTCTTCGTCTGGCTCATCTAAAGGCCCAGAAACATGCTGAGAGGGGTGTTGGATGAGTAGGTTTTAAAGGGCATGTGAAAAGGTGGTTAGTGTGGTGCGGGGTGCCTTCACATGCCGATGAGCTCGCTAAGGCTGGTATTCGCCTGCCGAGATTGAGACATATATACCCATCACTCTCCTTTCTGAAAACGGAACTGAATGAGGAACTAGCTCTGGAAACGGAGTCCATATGGGAACACTCAATCTCGTACAAAACTACCAAAATTATGCTAAGGACTTGGAATACCAAAACTACCAAGTTTATTTCATCACCGTCGAGAAAAAAAAACTGCAAAATATTGGTTGGAGTACTGACGGGACACTGTTTCAGCGCACATCACACAGCCAAAACGGGATTAGTCCAGAGGGATGCGTGCAATACATGCAACGAAGCGAATGACAGCGGTACTTTGGAACCCTTAACACATGGGCTGAAAAGTCCTGAAAGCTGAAAGTGAAAGTATTTACAGTCAACCACTGCATCGGTATTTGCAAACCGTAAATTTAAATTAAAAGTCTGACGCTGTTCAAAAGTCAGAAGATATGAATACTGAAAGGATACATCAAGTAGGATGTCAGCGCTTTTGGCGAATTTAAGCAGTGCTGGGAGACGTCCTCCAGACCCTCAAACAATGGGGCTCCCAGGCATATTAGACACGCTTTTAATAATGCCGGACAAACGCACAGAAGGTGTTCTAAAGTTTCCTCAACATCCTCTCTGCATTTCCTGCATTTGTCCGTGTTAGCAATCACTATCTTTACGCATGTGCAGCCAATAGATTATGACCTGTTAGCATACCTATGATAGTTCTGTAGTTATAGTATTTATAAGGTGGCACAATATTAATCACCCTATCGGAAAATTTATAATTTTTGCAAATGGCGTCGTACGTCAATCATATTTGACACTTGTAAAAAAGCTATTTAAGAAACCAAATTGGATGATTAATTTTTGTATGTGAATGTTATTGACAGACTTACGATTTCTCCAACTCGATATTTTTCGATGTAGTTTGACTTTCCTCCGTTTCGGGCATGTAAAGTTTTGAAAATGCCAATGCTGCTGGTGCCGCCATAACGCTCGAAGTAATTAGGTGAGCTGCTGAAGCTCCGAAGGATAAGTATGCTGCCAAGACCGTGCCGGAAACAGTTGCAAATCCAGAGGCCATTATAGAATGCAATTCACTAGCGGTGAGCTTCTTAATATATGGCCGAACTAGCAGTGGACTCTCAGACATGCCTAGAAATATATTAGCCGCTGATGTCACACTTTCACAGACTGTCGTACCCAAAATTTGTTGTAACAACCATCCGAGTTTCACGACTATCCATTGCATGACACCCCAATAGTGTAAGATTGAAATGAAGAAACTGAAGAAGAATATAACTGGCAAAATGGCAAAAGCAAAGATGGAATCATTAACAAGTGAATCGCCAAAAACGAAACGACTTCCTTCGTCAGCAAATGTTAGAAAGGTTGTAACTTTATCGCCGATACATTGGAAAATTTTGCGGCCCACTTCCCACCGAAGGCAGAGCACTCCCAAAATAAACTGGCACACTATTCCGGATATGACAGTTCGCCAGTTGATTGCTTTGCGGTCATAAGAAAAGATATAACCAGCCAAAATGAAGGCACATGGCGCCACCAGCGATTTTAATTTATTTCTATCGTCCTTGGTTTCAAAGAACAAAAATACCACCAGCGCTATAAGAAGCGTTACCAGCATAATACTCGATACAATCCTAGAGAAGCAGAGAAATCGCAAATATGAAATTAATATAAATTTATGTTTACATACATATATGTACATATGTACTTATGCATTAGGGCGGGTAAATTTCTATGGAACGGATCTTTCCGACATCGTTCTTAGCAGATTCGGATTCTACATTGAATTCTAAGATAAAAAATCACCAAATTTTTAAAAAGCTATCTTTAGTTAAAGCGAAGTTGATATGAAAGAAATTTATCCGCCCTAATGGAAGAAGTTCATTTGCATGCCTGGCGGACGACACAGATAAAAATAAAAAATTTCAACAAACTTTGAGCAATAAATAAAATAATAATTTCACTTATTCGTCAATATTTTCGTGGTGATATTTCATTGTATTTACTTACCTCGTTCTACTGAAAGTTTTCCACCATTTTCCAAATGGGGAAATATATTGCCTTTTTAACTGTTTCCCTATAGTTGGCTTCACGACTTTATAGTAGAGAAGACCCAAATAAACAAATCCCAGTATTAGCACCAGCATTCCATAACCACTGCAGAACTGGATACCACACAGCTGATTTGGGCTATTCGAATCGCAGTCGTTATTCGCTGCGCAAAAATTAAATGAATGTTACATATTTATATACACAGTGGCGGTAAAAATAATAGCAGCACGACATAGTGCAATGTTGAGAAAATTTTTTTATTTTATTTAATTTTTTTTTATAAAAATGTAGTTCATGCCACAACAAAAGCTTTATAATGCAAAGTCCCAAACATAGTACAAAATTTAAAGAAGCTTTCGTAAAAATTTCAGAATTTTAAGTCAGAATTTAGAAGAAAATTCTGGATGTGCAATTTTGAAGCCCATTAATTTTTAAATTGAAATTTGAAATTCGAGTCAAGGAGCACCAAGAGATTTGGTGGCTCTTAAGATACTCAGGCTAAAAAGCCCATTGTATTTAGAGCTCTGGAAAGAGGGAAAGAGGTATTAGAGAAAGAGATAGGAACGAATAGAGATAGAGATAAAGGTAGTTAGTCCTCTGAGAATTTTCCAGATTCTTTGGGAAATCTGTAAATATTCTCCAGTTTTTGAGAACGAATATTACGTCTTTCCTTCCAAATTTTAGTAGAAATTTTGACAGTTTTCTGTTCGGAATTGTCACAAAACACTTTGCCGTTCTGCAGCACTCTAGACCGGACCATCGCTCTTTATGTAAATTGCACACATAATCGCTGATCCAATTCATGATTCCTGCGGAACTGATTCCGATTATTGGCTCTGGCCCATGTGGGGGAAACCGTTGATCCACGGTTGGCCAATTCGTCAGCAATTTCGTTTCCTTGGACACTGAAGTGTCCTGGAACCCATATAAGTACAGGCCTGTTCTGTTTTGCAACATAATTAAGCTTATTCTTACATTCTTGAACAATCTTTGAGGTTTGCTTCGCGTTCTCCAGGGCCTTCAGTGCAGCCTGACTGTCAGTGAAAACTCCAATCTGTTTCCCACTCCTCCCGATTATCCATTCGGCTACTTTCAGGATGGCAAAAATTTCCGTTTAGAAAACAGCTGCCATTTCCCCCATAGATTAGTGATACTTAATTTTTGGATTATTATTGTGGCAGTTTGAAGTGGCTCATAATTCGGGTTGACTTTTGATAATAGTTTTTGTTGACGATGTTATGCAATTTCTTCCATACCTTATTTCTTCTTACTCGTGCATTCATTATATTTACAAAACTTTAATTAATGAATGCATGAAGAAGAAATAAGATGGCGAAGAAAACCCGCAGCAGACAAATGGGAGTCAGTATTCTGACTAAAAAGTTTGAAATTTGATTGCCTTTTGTATAAAGTTTGAAACTTAGTGTTGCATGCTTTTTGTTGTAGTATAAACGGAAGTATATTAATAAGGGGTGCCAGATACTGGTCCGTTAAGTCACTTTATTTTGACAAATAAAAATAAAAATTTGTTTTCAGTAAGTTTGTTTACGGTTCTCTTCTAAATTAACCCAATTATTTTTATATTAAAAATAAAACATAGACACTTATGAGTGAATTTTTTTGTTTTAATTCCTTTGACTTTTATTTTTCAACAAATTTAATTTTAAAAATGTTAACATTTTTGTGTGGGTTAATTTCCAGAGAGCGTTAGCCAAAAAATTTGATTTTTTTTTCTTTTTTGTCAGAAAAAGAGGTCGTAGTGCGAGTCGCTTAAGTATGAACAATATTTTTATAAATAATAATAAAAAAAAAAAAATAAAAAATGAAAAAAAAAATATAAAAAAAAATAAAAAAATTAAATAAAGAAAAATAAGTCACCAAAATTTCGCGCTGCTATAATTTTGACCTCCACTATACCTGTATATATGCATACACCTACCGACATCGATATAGTGATATGTCGCATATGCGAAATACCCCCCGACAACGAGGTGAACTAACACCTTGAGACCAGTGTGTGTCGCTTTTTTAATTCTTTGTTTCCTGTTTGGTTTCTTCTTCTCATATTCTATATCAGATTCTATTTTGTCTATCTGAAAGTTAATAAAATATATATATGTATTTGTCTTTACTAAATAATATAAATGTACATCAGAATTTATTAAAGGCAATTAAATAAATAAAGTTTGCTAGGTTTGGTGGCCGAAGATAATTTCAATTACTCCGGTCTAAACTGAAATTAAAAGATGGCAACTGTCATGCTCTCTTCTGTATCCTCTCTTAAACGTGTCAATAAATTTTACAGACTGCTTAAAATTTTGGTGTAGAATACCTTTTAATATTCCGATTTTTTGCCGATGGCTTAAAACTTGACGATAAAGTTGGCTTTGTTGTCTACTGTAAGAAGCCAAAACTAAGCGTTTCCTAATTACTGTAGCGTATTTCAGGAGGAAATTCTAGCCATTAATAAAATAGTTAGCTGGTTAGGCAAAGATGTGACTACCTTTAGAGAAGTCTATATTTACTCCGATAGCCAAGCGGCGATTAAATCTCTTGGTGGGTTTGTCTCTTAACGAGATGGCGGAATATTTCCACATCCATTTGATGTGGGTGCCACGGTATCTTGACATGATACTACTCGCCTCCCTCTCAACCTACAAAAAGCGTGCTAAAAGTAGAATGGTCACTCCCGCCAACACGAGATGGGTTGATAGTCTGACATGTAACACTACAAAAAGAATTTGGCCAAAATGATACGTCAGGCGTGCAAACGGGCTACTTAATCGGTCAAGGAAAAACGTCTCAATGTTTGCTGCTTTGATCTCAAGCCACTGTCTCATAGGTCGACACGGTCAAAGATTGAACGTACCTCATTTTGACTATTGCAGAAGCTGCCAGAAAAAGGAGGAGGAAGAGTCAGTTAGACATCTTCGCTGTTACTGTTCCGCATAGCATGCCACTAGGTTTAGAAACTTTGGCTCATTTTTCTTGAATGATACTGATGACCCTAGGGATATAAGTGTCGGCCAGATCAATGGGTTTGCACTTAAAACAAAATGGTTTAGCGAGGAGTAGCAGATAAATTGCTATTGTAGTATTTCAATGGACCGGCAACGGTCTAAGTGAGTTAGTTTAGAGACTGACTGCCACTTCTACCTACCATACCTACCTGCCTATGTGCTTATAGGTACGAATTTTCATTGTATTTTGGCGAATTTTTTTCTCTAGTCAGGTGTTGCAGTGCACTTTCGGCCTAATTTTCAATTCAAATACTTTTTAATATTACACACAAATTTACTTTTGAATTTAAATATGGAGAAGCAAATTTTTTTATTAAGAAAATTATTTCTTTATTAAGAAATTTATTTTTCAAAAATTCTGTTTCGATGGACCGATGATGCCGCAGTGCTCTATGAACTTCGCAAACAGATTTATGTTTTGCAGAGTCAATTTCCACAATTTGGAAGCGTTGTTTTGGTGTTAAACGATTCATGAGGACTTGCCAAACCTTACCGAGCAGAAATGTCAACACAGTTTGCCATGCTGAGCTGTCAAACCTAGTTATCGATATCGATAGTTTGGATGGATGGAGTTAAAAAGACACCCTATAGAACTATTTAATAAATAGTGATATATAATATAACTACAATACAATAATGTAAAGCACTGCTTTTTCCTTTACAGTTTATTGCTTGATTAATAGCAAAAATAGTCGGTAGATAAATGTAATTTATACTTTTAATGCCATATATTTTTCTCTACAGTTATATTATGTCTAGTCGTGTTGCTGTTTTTTACAATTTTATTTATGGAAATCACTTTTTGCGACAGACATTTTACGATTGCCCTTGATAATATTAAGGACAATTTATATGCAAGGTGCTTTTCAAAGAAGATCTGACTTTGTAAAAATAAATATGCTTCTGGCTTTTTGATGGGCAATTACATATACATGTGTATGTGTCTTAATAATGGATGTTTCACTGAGGTATCGCAGATTTCAGCAAAATTGTAGGCGAATTGATCAAAGATCCGTGAAGAATCCAAAGATTATTGAGCAAGTTTATTCACAGCTTGTCGCGCACAAATTGTTCGACTGCGACTTCTTTTCGTTTCTCAAGTTGAAGTTACCACTTCGTGGAAGGAGATTTCAGTCGATAGAGGAGATGGGACGAAGAAGCTGAAGGCCATCCCTTCGTCGGCCTATCAGGAGTATGTGGAGGACTGGGTTACACGTTGGTACATGTGTGTTGCTTCGGACCGCTCATATTTTGAAGAAAATAAAAAAAAATTGTCTGAAATTTAATACGGTTTTGTTTTATTTAAACATTCCCGGTATTTTCTGATCAAAGGGTACATGCTGCGTTTGGCATTCGAACTCTACTTTGGTCAGTTTCAAACATTGTCTGTCTTGTTTTAAGAATCCTAGCGATTGGACCGTAGAGTTTGCGACTACGTGGTGCCTTCACCAAAGGCGCCAGTAACGAAGACAATATAAGCCTCGCTACAAGTGCTCTGCACAAAACACTTGATCTCAGCGTGGTATTACCTACGCCTTAAATACACAGATACATCGTGGACTTAACCAAAACGGCCCCTACTAGCGTCAGATTTTGTCGAAAGCTCTCGATACTGTGCCACACTACGCTATTAGTAGATGTTGGAAATGAAAATCCTCCTCAGAGGCTGAACAGGTGGTCGGTGAATTATCTGTGCCTTTGGCAATCATCTATAACATTTCGAGATCAAACCTGTAGATAGGGGGGGGGGGGGGAGGGGGGGGGGGAGGGGGGGTGAAGAGGGGGTGCCACAAGTGGTTTCCTTTCTCCCCTATTGTCTAATTTTTACATTTTGAAGCTTCCCCAACCACCACCAGAGTATTTCATTGATCCCTTACGCTTTTGATTGAACGAAGGAGGTCAAAACTCCAACTGCAAGTAAAAATCGTTGACCAACTTATACCAACTGTCGTGTTGGATGTCATTTTCGATTGTTTGGTCTCCTTCTCAGTCGCCTGAACACCACGTTCATAGTGAGGCTTGTATGCTCTCGGTAAAGTAGCATAACACTATGCTCAGCAAATAGTTTGCGCTGTTCCCTTTTGCCATTTGAGCCGACTCCTAAATATATCAGAAGTTATCTCTTCGAAATTACCGACGGGTTATAGGCATATATAAAACAGCGGTCTCAATAGACTACAGACAGGTCTTTAAATACATGACATTAACCATTTCACACGCCCGTTTAACTTCTTAACCTATAATTACGGGCATGGCCCTCGTACGGTTATCGGACCAGAAAGAAATTTTACGCCCAACATTTTCGAAATTAAATCCTGGGTCTACCGTTAGATTATAATACCGACGGCGGATTTGTGAGATGATATAGCAACAACATGAAACATTTGTGGAAGGTATCACACGAGTCATATCCGAATTATCTCGTACGGATAAATTAGAAATGAAGATATTTTTGATTTGCTTTTACCCTTCCAAGGATATTGCCCTCAAAGAGCCCCTTCTACCGTAGAAGGTATCCAAAAATGTTTGACCCATATTTTGAAGAACATCTAATGATCTAAATCACTCATTCTATATGCTTTTAAGGTAAATCCTTGATTGAGCCAGAAAAGAACTGCTTTCAATAAAATATGGAAATTGCTTCTGCCAAAACAATATGTTGTTCTTGTTTTAAGTACATACCTACTTTATTCTATTTATTGTTCTTTAGAACTGTTGAAGAAGTTTTTAATAAGCAAAACGACAAAATCTATGGTAAAACTTCTAAAGACGCAAAAAATGTTGTTACAAAGGGTCAGCATGCCACCATCCAGCCTCCGTAATGGTTTGGTGGGAAGACTCTTGTAAAAAAAAGCCTCTTGTAAGACATTCTCATGGTACACCTTTTTCCCGGGCTTAACCTCTTTTTCGCAGAAATGAAGAGATGTAATTTCTGCGAAAAAGAGGTTAAGACCGGGGAAAAGGTGTACCATGAGAATGTCTTAGAAGGCGTGGCGAAGCAGTTGAGCAGTACTCTCTTCAATGCAGAGCGCTGAACTTCCAGCAAGATTCAGCTCCAGCCCATACGGCAAAAGCCACCCAGTAGTGGCTAAAAAACAATATTCCTGGGTTAATAGTCGCAGAAGACTGGTCGTCTGGAAGTCCAGATCTGAATCTATTGGACTACAGTTTGTGGTCAGGATTAAAGAACATGGCCTGTCGAGGGCCTCACAGAAATGTGGAGAGTCTTAAACAATCTTTGGTTCGTGGAAAGCGTGCGTGCTGCAATAGCTGAATATTTATATTTATATTATTATTATTTTTTTTTTAACATTTGCATGATTAAATCAAAGTAACTTCACAAAGGTATTATAATTTTTTATCTATAATGGACTTAACTTGTGATAGAACCTATGGCAGGACTAACTACATATTTATAAGCTTATCCATAATTTTATACCATATGCAGCCTTTATGTGAATATTTTAAAACTATTTACCTAATTTCGCTTACCTTATTGACATCGTGGTCTGCGCTCGCTACATTTTCTATCGCCTATAAAATGAGAAAAGATTTTAGTTAATTCACAAAAATGGCTTGCAACAACTTATCACATACATCACCAATCTCATATGCATTATTTAGTTGACCTTCCATTTGTTTTTCTGTCATCTATAGAAAAGATAAATAATTAATTGTATCAGGTATTTTAAAGAGTTTGAGAACTTAAAATGATAATAAATAAATAAATAAATAATTGGGGCCTACACTTCTGTTAGGTGTTTGGACGAGCTCCCCATGTATTTGTGGTGTGCGTATTGGTGTTTTTCCACAAATGGAGGGACGTACCGTTTTAAGTCGTCTCCGAAAGTTTGGATTTTTATGAGGAGCTTTTTCATGACCGAAATACACAATAAAATATATTAGAAGAAACAAAAAAAGTTCCTAGCATTTGGTCTGCTATACCCGGAGTTTGGGCACTACCGAATGGTAGATACCGACAAACCAATTCGGCTACGGCGGCTACAAAAACAGAATAATTAGCTTTGGAAGATTTATAAGTTCTGCAATCATATTAGACCCTTGTGAACTAAACAGCCGCATCATACAAACAGACGTGCTATGGAGTGCGTAAAGGTCAAAATAAAGATTTCCATCATTCACACAAAATCATTTTGTTTTTTTTTGGTACTAATATTATTCCAACACGAAATTGATTAATTTTGTGTCATCTTGTGTAAGAAATTGCCCTTACAACAAAAACGTCTCAATATTCATATCTATCATACTTTTGGAGAAACAAGTTTTTAAAATAATAAAAAAATCTACAGTCTTTGCGAACACGCAAACAACGATACGAGATGAAAATTTCTTTGCGTGTTATTAGTCCATAAAATTTAAAAGACAAAATAAATTGTACTAGTTTTATTTTATTTTAAAATTTAAAAGGCGTTACAATAATACTCGAGAATTCATTGGATTTTGTAGACAAGTCTTCGATAAAACCTTCGAAAATAGCCTTAAACAACTGAGTTCTGTGTGTTGGCCACAAAATGGGAACCGATGTTTGATGTCTAAGGCGTTGGCATTATGCATAGTTGTTTTTGCGACAAAGTCTTCCGAATTACTCACACAAATACCCAAAATGTAATTGGTTTTCTGTAATCATATTCTCGTTAAATTTTCTGCTTCACTCTTCTGTTAAGTGTTTAGTCGAGCTCCTCCTCTTGTTTGTGGCGTGCGTCTTGATGTTGTTTCACAAAAGGAGGGACCTACAGTTTTAAGTCGATTCCGAACGGCATATATTTTTATGAGGAGCTTTTGCATGCAGAAATACACTCGGAGGTTTGCCGGTACCTGCCGAGGGGCGACCGCTATTAGCAAAAAAACTTTTTCTTTATTTTTGGTGTTTCACGGAGCTTCGAAATTACGTTCTCCGAATTCCGAATGGTAGTCACGCACCAACCCATTCGGGGTTGGCGGCCGCCTCTGTTTTTGCTGCTTTGTACAAAATCCGCTTTATCAATAACAAGACTTGGATAATTTTTTTTACATCTGCCAGAAAACAATTTAAAATATCAAAATCAAAATCTTCAGTTTCTGGCTTTATTACGTATTTGTTATTGTTATTAACTATATTGGGTTCTCCATCTTCACTTTCCGAAGAACTGTTTTCTCTCTATCTCTGTTGTCTGTCTTTGTGGTCCATTGTGGTATTTCCATGTGTGAAATGTGCACCAGCACATTAAAAGCACGCATTATTTTTTAATGGCTACAAATGTTTATATTCTTTCTTACAGTTTCTCGATTATTTGACGTCGCTCGGCATTTGATAATATTGCCCTTTTATTGTTATTAATTGCTTTCTTTCTTCCTCTATATTTTTTGGCACGTCAGCGCACGATAAGACACATGTAGATTTCGCAGATTGTCCAGTATGGGTTTCCGCACTAAATAATCTTATAATCATCACCATAAATTCCCAGAGTTCCAGTGTGGAAGATAGGGCTAAATAATCTTACAATACTGCGAAAGAATTTTCGCAATTTTGTGCTTGTTGAACTTTGAGCCCGCGTTTCTCGAATTGTGTTGAAAATAATTCATTAGTATAAAATGTAAAATAAAGAGACATATAAGTATATATATGTATTTAATTAAAACGCTTTATATATATGTTCCTATATTTGTAAATAATAATTAGCCTACATAACTTTGAGTGATACAAGTTATCTTCCACATTGACTTTCTGGAAGCCCTATAAAATTTTGACCCCATTTGACCTCTTTCAAATTAAGAAAAATAGGTGGATGTCTATTTAATGAGTTATTGGCAATTTATTTCAAATTGCGATTTTTTCGTTTTAAGAGTAATTCCACTTTTTTTAAGCATCCTCGGTATAAAAAAAACGATATGTTTGAAATATGGCGAAAGGAATGTTTCCAAAAAGAATAAAATTTGATGCCGTTTTTAATCATGTTCTTGGAAAAATTAAGGACATTAATATTTCTGATGAAATGAAGAAGGATTTAAGGCAAAACATAATTTTTTTTACTGCACAATTAACGTAAAAGTGGAAAAAATGCCACATAAAAATAAACGACTTTAAGGATTAAAATCATGTGTGGGTAAATTCGGAGTTAAAGTTGGTGGTAAATAGCATTCCCAAAAAACAACCATTGTTGGTCGTCCACGTATGCCATTCAGCGAAAAATCAGAATTTGGCAAAAAAAAAAACTGAGAAAGCTGATACTAATCTTCTTTTACGTGCAGCAGCAATATCGGCTCGTAAGCAAGGAGATACCGATTTGCCTGCAATCCTGAAAGAAAGTATGGAAAGTCCAACAAGCTCCCCAAGATGCATATTCAAGCTACCAAATCGCCAATTCAACTTTCTGCACATGCGGTTTTAGCTTTCTTTCTTCAAAACAGTTTTTCAAAAAGGCGGTACAACGTAATACGGTACGAAAATAAGTTAAAAAACTGCGGTATTTATCCAGACTATTCTAAAATTACAGCCGCTAATCAAATGTCGACCTTAGGGTATAGAAGCGAAAGATACCCTTGTAAAATTTTCGTTGTAATCTGAAAGAATTGTTGAGATGCAAAAAGAAGTTTTTCAAGCACTAATGGAAGAAGAGAGCTTGGAGTCTGTTAGACGTATTTAATTGGGTTGTCGATACTTCAAATCCATTAATTTCCGCACTATTCTTAAATAGACGCTTACAAAAGCGCAAACCTTCCACACTTCCTTCAGAAGTAATTGAACTATTATGTTGCTCAGAATTTAATCTTAACAACCAAGACGATGAAATTAATGAAAATAAAGATGTTATATTTAAAGTAAATCTACAAAATGAATTAGATATAAGCAATTAATAATGTTTTCTATAATTAAAAATAAAAATAAATGAATTGTCACGTTTACATTAAGGGGTTATACGCAGTTATGAAGCAAATAAAAGACGGGTTGTCAAGGATTTATACTGAAGAAACTTCAGAATATTTTAATTTGAAAATTTTTGGCGGTTATAAAAGCATCCTTCAAGAACGTAACAAAATTTTTTATTTATGAAAATGTTGATTATAGAGCGCGCTGCAGGCGATTTCTGGAACCTCCTTTAAAAAAAGACGATTTACGGTGTACATCGTAACTCAGGATTGGATTATCTGAAATCAAAAAACCAAACAAATTTTGTTAATATATTAGATTATCTAGTAATTAATCGTTCGGCTAATCAAAATAGTGAATTTTCACAAAATGGCAGCTTTTAAAAGAAATGATTTCGATTTTTACGTTAAAATTTGGCCGTAAATTGATTATAAAATGGAAAATAAGTATCAGATTTACAAAAGGAACGATTAATTACTAGAAAATGTATCTTTAAAGATTGAGTTAAAACGGTTGACCGATCAAACAAGCCGTTTTCGAGATATCGTGTACTCCGACTTGAAAAATGCCGTTTTGAAAAAAACACGTTTAAAGTTTCAATACCTACCTTAAAACGTGCCGAGGCATCTCTACATATTTAGGTATAACTCCGAAAGTATTGCTTAGATCAACTTCAAATTTCGTGCGTATACTTTTGAATATATGTACATTACAAAAATGCAATAAAAAATCGATTTTTTTGAAAGTCATAACTGCGTATAACCCCTTAATTTTTGCAAAAGGGTTAATTTTAATTTGTGGTCGTTAATCGGTTAAATTCTACTTTTTTTTTTTAGATTTATTCTTACTAGTGAATTTCTGACTAGTTTTGGTTTGAATATCACGATTTTCTAGCTGTAATTAATTTTGCACAGAAAAAGTAGTCATTTGACCTACAGATAAAAGCCCTTTTTCACCTAAGATTGGGGGCAGAGATATTTGTCACATTTTTTGTTTTTATTTTATTTTATGAAAAAAAGCCATACAAGGAAACAAAACAACTAACATAACGTCAATATCGCGAAAAAAATTAGAAAAATGTGACAGTAGAGAGAATTCGGAAGAACAACATTACTCGTATAACTGAAATCTATGCTTCCGCTGATACTCGTAGTAGTTATTGACAAACAGCTAAGATTTTTCACATTGTTCACTTGTTTCAATTTATTTTTTTCTCCTGTTAAATATCGAATAACCTGAACGGCGACAATAATTCATCAAAACAAACACAGCGGATGGCAATAAAAGGTTTGTGGTGGTTTATTATTTGGATCGTATAATGTTGATTTTAGTTTTTTGTTTTTTGTTTTTTGTTTTTGCCACCATAAAATAATTGAAAACGATAAATCCCGAAATTTTATAAGAGGTTTACGAGAGCAGATAAAGAAAAAATCAACATGCCATAAATCCATAAGCTTTAGAGTATAGCGAGATAAATTTTCACATAAAAAATTACGTTTTGCAACTATCGCTCAATATCAACAACTTCCTTATTACAAGATATACCCACACCATGCTAAGATATATGTAAATAATTCATAAGACTTATAAGAATTCATTCAACGCAAATGCAGTATTAATTTTCTCAATGGTTACCGATGGGGAAAAATATTTAGGGTTAGTTGTTGTTTTTTTTTGGAGTAACTTTAAAACACTAGAAATATCTTTCAGGAAGCTTTTCAAAAATATAAATGTAAAATTTGAATAAGAAGCAGGGCAAAAGTAGGATGCATTTTGGAAAAGTGCCAAATTTCTTTTTTCGTTTTTTTTCTTTCTTTTTCTTTTTTCGTTTTTTTTTTACTTAAAGCACATCTAAACAACTGCAAGAGCATTCGCGTTGTCCGCTTTTTTGTTTCGCATGTTAACAGTATGACGATCGCAACGAAATAATGGTTCATGGATTTGTGTACAGTGTGTGTGCTACGGATTAGGTACAAATCGCTGGGAATTGTGCCCTGTTTATGGCCAGCCTTATAATTTATGTTCACGCCCGAGCGCGTTTGTTGCGTTTTTTGTTGAAGTAGCGGCAGAATTTAATGTTACAACTATGTGTGTACATTTGTACGTTACCAGCTGTGTAGATGAGGTAGCGAATTCCCTCTATTTGCCATAAGCGTTGGTACGACCATGACAATTTTCACTCGTACATGCACCTTAGAGCGTCTCACGCAATTATTATCGTAAAAAGCATCAGTTCAGAAATAATTGACATATGGTAATAAATCAATCATATCTGTAAATTTTACGAAGGTGGTAAGGCTGGAAAGATGATATATATAAACGTGTTGGTACTATGTTTCCAAAGTTCTGTGGTCCTTCCCGTGCGTGTAATAAAATTTAGTGTTTTAAAATACTCACTCACACTAAATGAAGTTTTATAGAATATTGTATATGGTTCGATTTTGAAAACACTTATCCAACATATCTTCAACCAATTTACTTCTTTACCATTGATATTTTTTCGCCTTCTTAGAATCGCATCTTCTAAGGGTTTTATAGAAGCAAAATTGGCTTGTTTCATTTCATGCAAAATACACTTTTTATATTTTCGGCATTATTTTATGATAGACTTAGGGATATACAATAAATCTTTTTTTCTTATAATACTCTCGATAGTTAAAAAAGAGTGTTCACAATATAAAAATGTACGTTTGGGGACTGGACAACATTCAGCCACATTAAAGCTAATTTCGAATTCTTACTTTGTCCAGTGCACATATCGCTGTAGGCTATTACAAGTTAGTTAGGTTAGTTTGGATTGGGCAGGTATTGGGGTAAGACGTGTTTCGTGATTTGCGCTAAGTTAGAAAAAAAGCAGTATGGTTCGGTAATTCGCTTTTTGTTTTTGGATGCGGAAAAATGGGCAGAGAAAAAAGCAAATTTGGTTGCTGTCTATGGAGACGCTTCACCATCTACGACCACAATAAGATATTGGAAATTAATATTTTATTATGTAGGCCCGATGGGTGCCACGATTGCTCACAGTGGACAAAAAGCGGATGTGGCTGTTAACTTCAAAGCAGTGTTTGGAGCAATTTAAACGAGATCTGACGGATTTTTTGCGTCGAGTTGTCATCGTTGTGACCGCAGTTTGTTGTGCTCCTTTACAGAAAGCACCTGTGCCTCGTTATGTACAGGATTCCGCACTCGAAGTGTAATCAACTTCAGATCGCATAGGCATCAGCTGTGGGTAGTTGGCTAAATGACAGTCCAGAGCCCGCGGAAGCGAGCCGAGAGTGAACGCGGCCGCTGTAGCCGAATGGGTTGGTGCGTAATTATCATTCGGAATTCAGAGAGAACGTAGGTTCGAATTTCGGTGAAATACCAAAATGAAGAAAAATATTTTTCTATCTGCGGTCGCCCCTCGGTAGGCAAAGGACCTCCGAGTGTATTTCTGTATTTCCAAAAAGGGTGTACGCGCCAATTAGATTCAAAAGACGCTTGATCTCCCACCAAAGCAGCAACAAGTCCGACTTGACAGAGCGAAGGAGTTGCTTCGCTTGGCCAAAAGCGGTCTATTTCCGAACATTGTGTTTTCTGGCGAGAAGATTTGAGACATACGAGAATTTGAGTCATCTATTGGGCACCAGGTGGCAGCACTGACCACAGGTAATGGTTTGCGCCGCTGTAACTGCAGATGGGCGCTCTCCAATCGTTTTCACCGAGCCTGGCGTCAAGGTAATTGCGAAATACTATCGTGAAAGTGTTCTGGAGGTTGCTTTGAAACCGTGGGCAGACAAACATTTCGATGGCAGACCATGGGCGTTTCAATAGAACTCGGCACCGCCTCACAAAGCTTAAGTGAACCAAGAATGGCGAAAAAAAACAGATTCACCAATCTCGAGGCGCTGAAAAAAGCCGTTGTCCGCGAGTGGGTCAAAATACCTGCAAGTCACATTCGGGCAGTTTGCGATTCGTTTCTGGACCGTCTCAAGGCCATAGTCAACGCAAAAGGAGGTCATATCGAGCGAAAGTAAATAGATTCTTAATTTTGTATTATTTTCACACATTTATTTACTTTGAATTTAATGAAATAATTTTCCAAACTAAGTTTTTGGCCTTTTTAATTGGTTACACTTCGAGTGCCGGACCCTGTAGTCGTTGTTGATAGGACATCAGGAGGCATCCCGTCGCAGTCCGAATAGCAGTGCTTTGGCATGTCTGAAGCTTTTCAGCAACCCCTTTAATCTGCTTTGAAAACTTTTCAAGTTATAATCACTCAATTGTTCATCATCACGCAATCGAATTAAAAATCAATGAACGCGCGCCACGTATCTATAATTTTTTTGCACAGTTGAAGTCGAAATGTTCTTTATCATACCGCGTATTATCTCGTATTAGCTAATTTGTGAATGTATAAGCACACACATACATATTTTCATTGGAGTATTTTAACGCACACGACATTTGTGTTAACAAAAAATGTAAACAAACAATCAGTGCTTGAGCTGTATTTGTAAGGGCTACCAAACTTTGGCGGGGGATGCAAATGATAACTTGAAATAAAAATCGTGCATCTTGATGTTGTTACACAAATGGAGAGACCTACACTTTCAAGCCGACTCCGAACGGCAAGTGGTTTTTATGAGGAATTTTTCATGGCAGAAATGCACTCGGAGGCTTGCCATTACCTGCCAAGGAGCGACCGCTATTAGAAAAAACTATTTTCTTAATTTTCAACTGCATCAAAAAGTGAAAATCTGAAATTTTATCACTTATGTTATTTTGGCGGTTGACCAAACATATTTCAGATGAATTCGAAAATTATTTACCTGCCTTTAGTTATTTTTAAAACAAACGAACAAAAATTGATTAATAGGTTATTATAACCGTGGGGTCTATTGCTGGTACGTCATACACAAACATACACAAATGCCGCATACACTCTGAGAAAAGTAATTACCCTTCAATGTAGTTTAGATTTTCAAAGTAATTCAAATTTTTTTAGTTGATAACAGTTGTTGATAAAATTTTACCCCTAATGATAATATGTATGTATGTCTGCACATTATGGTAGGTCAAATTGTTCGGAGGAAAATCTTTCGTTAAGTAGCATGGCATTTTGTGATTCTATTCTATAGAAAATAAGATTATATAGATAAAAAAATAATAAATAATAATAAATAAAAAAAAACTCTTCATAAAAAATATCAGATGTTCGGAGTTGGCTCCATTTGTGGAGGAGCTCGGCCAAACACCTAACAGAAGTGTACGCGCCAATAATTTTTTTCATAGATACTAAGTTTCGGGCACACGCATTTTTAAGTGATAAATTTACCATTGCACAGAATTTTATTTTCTTTACTTTTTAATACAAAATTTCATCTTTCCGACACTTTTGCATACATAATGGCTTTGCTTTAAAAATTTTAATTTAATTTTATAATTATTTACTATTTTCTGCTTTGAAAGTCCTTTAAAGCGCTTCAATGGGGATATAGGTACTTTATGTTGTATGTTAATGAATTTGTATGTGTGAAAATTTTAGTGAGTGAAAAGCTCCCTCTAGCCAGTACGCATTACCTGCCAGTGCCCGATCACTCACATGCCTTCACTATAAATGACATATCAAAGGTATAGTAATCTTTTTAATGAAAGTAAAATTGGATGTTTGGCGGCAGCCGTGGCCGAATGGAATGGTACGTGCCTACCATTCAGAATTCAGAGAGAACGTGGGTTCGAATCTCGGTGAAACATCAAAATGAAGAAAACATTTTTTCTAATAGCGGTGGCACCTCGGCAGACAATGGCAAACCTCCGAGTGTATTTCTGCCATGAAAAAGCTTCTCATAAAAAAATATCTGCCGTTCGCAGTCGGCTTAAAACTGTAGGTTCCTCCACTTGTGGAACAACATCAAGACGCACGCACAAATAGGAGGAGGAGTTAGGCAAACACCTAACAGAAGTGTATGCGCCAATTATTTATTTGTTTTATTATCATTTTAGGTCCAAACTCTAAAAAAAAACACCATATATATGGGAAGTTGGTGAAAATTCAATATTTTTTTAAAATAAATTTTCTATACAAATATTTTCCGATATTTTACAAACCTATAAACGATCCAAAAATGCCTAGAGAAGTAGGCACTGTCCAGAGTTAGATCTAAGGGAGTCGTATAAGCTTCCAGACTACTGCAGTGTATTCCAGGCAGGGAGGGGGTGGCACCATGTGGGTGTACTATTTCAAAACGCATAACCAATCAACTCCATCTGGTAGCGCTTTGTACATATGCGGCCTATGCGTGACTTCAATTCAACCAGGTCAACCTAACCTAACCTTTACAAACTTGTTGCATAATAAGTTTTCTAATTGATGTCATTTTTAAAACCGTATGTATGACAAACCTAACCTAACCTAATTAATGTAAAAAAATCGTAAGGTTTCGAATGAATTTTTGCTGAAATATTTTAAAAAGTATAAAAGTCTGTAAGTTAAAATTTGTTTAAAAATAACTCATCGAAAATTTTAAATTAACGCACATGTTTTCGAGGCAATATTGCATAACTAACTTTCAAAATTGGCCAATGACATATAAAACATCGAAATTCAACTTAGGGCAGCCTACTTGGGAAAACTGGATTTAATGGAACAACCAGTCACGTGTCTACGTGTTTAAAAAAAAAAACGATTGAATTCATTTGAAACTTATCCTCTCTCCAATTCCTATTCTATTTTAATAATTTCGACACTCGGCCATAACTTCGGTCTCACTTACGAAAGGGCGTGTGCTTCCTACAAAATGAGCTAACCTAATGCGAATTCATACATATATATACAAACATATGCGCCTATATGAACTCGTTATATGAAAAAAAACTCATACCTGCTTGTTGAATACGAGTTAGTCACAATGCGTTGTAAAAACTTGATAGGTAAATTTTGAATTTAGTCAAGTGGCCCTAATAGCAGAAGTGTGATAATGCGACTATTCTAAGCGTTGCCATAAAACTGAAGAATTAGCTGATAACCGTACCGCGTGCCTTTTACTTTATTTATTTTTCATTAACCATATTTTAAAACATATGTCTGAAGTATAGGTAAGTTTGTGGATCTATAATTAAAAATTAAGTGACCAAGAGTTATTTTCAATTGCGAAACAGACGTGCTTCATTAGGAAATATGAACTGGCAATCAGCTTAAGTAGGAATAACAATTTTAAATACATACTTAATAGAATATTAAATACAATGTTTACTAATTAATAATAAGAGCACGACAAATTAAAAATGTTAGTATAGAGTATCCTACAACAAAAACCATACTACATATGGGCTGAAAATTCCAGGGCCTATCAAAGAAAACACGTTTTTTTTATTCAAAATTAACTTTATTCATCAACGTAATTTCCATCAAGAACAACACAATCATTCCAGCGACGCTGTAACATTTCAATACCACTTTTGTAGAACGATTTATCTTTTGCCGCAAAATAGGTCTCAGTTTCCGCGATAACCTCTTTATTTAGACGAAATTTCTTACTGGCGAGCATTTTTTTAGATCTGCGAACAGTCAGTAGTCGCTGGGAGCCAAATCTGGCGGATATAGTGGATGTGGGAGTAATTCGAAGTTAAATTCATATCGTTTTGCCATTGTTTTGATCGACTTGTGAGTTGCATTGCCTCAGAATCATTATCACGTTCTTGTTTTTGGCCAACAGTGAGCAAAGGCGGCACCCACTTTGAAAAGAGATTTCTCATAGTTAAATGCTCATGCCAACAGGTTCTTTTGATATCTTTACGATGTCAGCTAACTCACGCAAGTTCACTTTTCGATCATTCAAAACGGTTTTGTGGACTTTTTTTGATATTTTCTGGTATTATTTGGACGTCCAATTGCGTTATGCATCATCGGTGCCTCTACGACCACGATTGAAGGCAGCAAACTATCGTTTTGTTGTTTATTCTGATAGAGCGGAGTTCACATAACAATTTTCAAGCCATTGCATCGCTTGATCGGTATTATTTTCCATCAAAATGCAGTGTAAAATTAAAACACGAAATTATTTTCGATCCATTGAAAATAAAAATATTAGCGTCACTTTTAGCACAATAACTCACGAACTAATAGAATAGAATATTATTAAATTTTAACAGCTGCCCTCATCTTGCAAAGGGCATGGCATTCACAGAGAAAGAAAGTTTCCTTTTTCTCCGGTTGAATACAATTAACGACAGTATAAATTGTAAGATATGCCCATTTTGGCTGCCTGCTCTACTATGAACCAGAAGCCAGTTATCACTGCCGTGAGTCTGCGGCATACCTTTGTTTCATATTTGTCAATATTGACGTTTGTACGTTCGCTTGTGATTTTAGGTGGGCCATAACGTTCAGCTGACTGTGCTTTACTTGTATATGAAAGAAAAATCGTATGCGAAAAAAACCTAATGTCAAAAGTTAACAGGAATTTCATTTTACTTATTCAATAAAATTTAATGCGCTATAAAATTGCATACCTTGAAGTTTTCTAAAGATTCTGATTAAAAAGTTAAAAATTGCCTTATAAAATTTTTAAAACCATTAAAAAAATAATATAGGTACAAAAAAAGATTCAAACTCCCTATGTCGGTCGTCGCACTCCTTTTATTCTTCAAGGCTGTCAATAAAAATGATGTTACTAATTACAGGCCTATTTCCAAACTATCTACGGCATAAAAATATTCGAATTTATTATCAAACAAAAATTGTATTTTGCCGTAATGGGTTACATATCCAATAACCAGCGAGGTTTCATGGTTGGGTGGTCAACTGTCACTAATTTTGCTGTATTTATAGAATTTTGTATGTCTGCTTTCAATGTCAGGCTCCAAGTCGATGGGTGGTCAACCGCCACTAATTTTGCTGGAATTTGGGGAATTTTTCATGTCTGCTTTTAATGGCAGGCTCCAAGTTAATACGGACTTTTTTAAGGCGTTTGACAAGATGAACCATTTAACTTTAATCTCCAAATTGCATAGTTTTGGGTTTCACTCCATTTTTTTTTTGCCTTTACGTGTGCAGTTGTTGTCGACAATGTTTATTCTCATTCCTTCGTTGCCTCTTCTGGTGTGTCCCTCAGGGCAGTATTCTGGTTCTTAAGGTTAAAATAGAGGTGCCATATCGAAACGCCATAATCTTAACCATGGTCCTCACCATAACGATATTTACTATCATCTTTTATTGGTGCCATAGCCATATACAGTTGACATTTACATACATTGTAATTTGTTTGTTAATTGCGAAAGTGCAGGAACTAAAGAAAAGATAACAACATGAGCAGTGGCGAGGAAATTAGTAATTTATTCATTCATATATGGTATACCACAATCAGCTGTTTATGGTTACGGCGAAAGACTAAAATTAAATTGGTCTGTAATCGATTACAGTGTTGCTCATAAGTTGGTTCAATCAACAGATTTATGTGGTTATGGTTATGGCACCTTTAATTTAACTTTTGCTCTTCATTATCTTTATTAAGGGTATATGAAAACACCCCCTACAATTTTCGAAACTGCTTTTATATGCAGACGGCTTAAAATTTTTTGTCATTCCGACTGGAGTAAGCTCTAGGCAGATCTCAATCAAAAATAAGAAAACAAAAGTTTTAGGAAATGCTTTCAGATATCGTTTCCTTCGTTACTATATTTGCTGTCTCATATTTAATTAAGGAATCGCGTCTCACCATTGAATGAGTTTTGTATCTGGGTGTAATTTTTGATTCAAAATTCTTGTCTCTGAACCATTTACTAGTGAATTATTTAATTTCTAAGTCATATCCGACTCTTTGTTCAGACTTTACTAATCCATATACGCTAAAGTTACTATCATATTTACCTACTCGCGCGACCGAAGTTCGAATATGCTGCCAATTGGTGCCGCATCACCTTTAGCATATTAATATAAGCAATTTCACGCTCATTCACTGATTTTCGTGAAGTTTTGATGTTCCGTATTTAGCCTTCGTTGATTTCCAGAGATGAATATCCAGAATTTTTTCAGTTATTTCAGACTCGCTAGTATACCAAATAGCCGTTGAAAGAAATTAACTTGCAAAATCATCCATTGAAGTCGAAAAAAATAATTCTGGATAACGGCGTCACTCCCTTAACTGTGAGCCTTTTGATTTACAAATCGTTTTAGGTTGCCACCGACTCCGACTACAACTCTTTTGGCGTGGTGTTTCAGAGAGAAATATTAATCGAGGGACTATGAATCGGTTTCTAAAGGTAGAAGTAGACCCGGAACAAATCACAAAAGTTTTGCATTGTAACATAAAGAATGAAGCAACAGGAAAAAGGGTGAATTTTCTTTGCTCAACAAAGCTGCAAAGCTGTATTTTTAACTGGGTTTGCAAAGGTTCGCTTGCACTTGTATGGAAATACTCAGAATTTTTTGAAAAACTATTTTCATCGTATCTACTAACATTTGCTTTAGCCGCACTATCAATAATTGGTAAAAAAATTTTAAGCTCTCTGCTTCATCTTTAAATGAAATTTCTATTATAACATTGAGGTATACGAAAGATATTAGAGAAACTTATAATTAGGGGAAAAAATAAGTTAGTGCTGTCACATTTTTCAAAAAAAGTAAAATATTAAGATATGGGTATCAAACAATACGTGCCTATAAGAATTTAATAGAGTTGCCGTCTTTCTCCAATAAGTGTAATCAAATAAGACAGACACATGAATTATTACAATGTGGGTATCACACAAAATCTTTTTCAGCCGTTTCGATGCTGGCATTTTTCTGAGCAGAGTTTCCAACTTGCTTAAAAATTGAAAAAATAGAAAAAACGAGTGATGTTCCAAATCGAAATGACATTTGCAAAGGGAAAGGAAAGCAAACATTATGAACTTGATGCGGTCATACAGTTATCCATGCGAGTTGCCGACTGTTTGTTGTTGATTATACAATTAACAAATTTGTATTAATTTTTTACTATTTGCTTCTCTTTTAGGGGAAGCTGCAATCCAGGCACTCGAACAAATCAGAAATAGTCTCACCATCTTGAGTGATAGCCATAAAGTTTTAAAGGATTCTGGCCCATAGGAGAGCAGGCAGCCGAAATGGGCATCCCTTACAATATATACTGCCATAAGTGTAATCAACCGGAGAAACAGGAAACTTTCTTCCACTTCCTCTGTGAATTCTCGCCCTATCGAATGGAAGGGGAGGGTGTTCACCTTTGGCAAGCCGCTTTTTGAAATCCTTGAAGAGCTGGTCGGCATAAACAACCTTAAAAGGTTTCTCAATGGCACCCAGTTTGTGTCATGAAGAAATAATTATAAAACTTGTTGGTAGCGACGATGGGAATAAAATGGTGCGGAAGCACTAATTGGATTCTTGGTGAATCACTACTTCAACCACCCTCTACTATTTGCCTCTGTTTTACTTTGCTAGGAAATAAGGTACCAAAATGTTCTGGGTGTATTTCGATCTTAAACTTGGAACACAACACAAATTCAGTTCGCAATTGCTTTTACAATTTCCTTGAGGAATCGAAAAGTGTGTATTTTTGCATTTCAATCAACTAGAAAAATATTACATTTTCAATTCCTTTCAAAGGCTTTAAAAAAAGGAAATAAAAAATATAATTGCTTGTAATGAATTAAAAAAAAAATACTGCGGAAGAATTAAAAAATATAATTCCTCGTAATAGATTAGTTCCTTTAAATAACTTTATATAATTGCCTGTAATGGATTCAAAGAAAATTACTGTTAAAATTACTGCTAAGGCATGGTAAAAGTAATATACTCCTTTCCAGTGGACTGAATGAATATATTACTAATTACAACTAATATACAACAATTGATAATTAATTACAATGCAATTACATTTACCCAGCACTCCATATTTTGAATGGGAAATAATACTTTTGGCTTTGTTCCAGTTCGGTTTAGTTTGATCTTATTTTTAAAAATATTTAAAAAAATATATAATAATGGTTCCAAAAAAAAAAAAAATGTCAGGTAAATTCGCTTAACGTTTTACAACTCATGACTATTATTGTGTTTTAATACTTCATTAATAATAAAGTGACCCAATCTGTTCACCCTGAACTCCAATATTTTGATATACTATTTTTCGTTTTTACAAAAAATGCAACATTTCTTAAACGGTAAATTAGTTTAACGGTCATTGAAAATTATTTCTTCCCTTGCCTTAATATTTCAATGAGTCAAATCGCCACTGTTGAGTTTCACCATTCACCATTTACTTCCTTGCAAATTGTTGAAATAAAATCGGTCGGATTATAGATTATCGCAAAATCGAATATTACGTGTGCGTTCTGTACATATAGTACTTTGCAGGAAGGAGATAGTAGTTACTGGAAGTCGTAAATCATTTTCGCCTTAAAAAAGTCGTATTCGGATACACTATTTTTCTGTAGTAATTACACTGTGCAGTAGCCAAAAACGGACAAGAATGCGGCACAGCAATTATGAAAGAAGAAGAGCTTAAAAATATTGCACCACCTTCCGTTTTGTACCTAAACATCACATTTTTTCCAACAATGCATTGAAGTTTTCCTAAATTGGTCCCACTTTGAGCTAAATTATTTAAAAGACACTGAATCAAAACTATATTTACCTTAATATTGTCTATATAGGTTTATAATACAATTTAATGGCGCATATTTTAAACCTTATAATGGCAATAATTTTAAACCTTATTTTTAAAAACCTGCAACATATGAAGTTTGTAGGGTCAATGAAGGCTTAAAATGTTCCACGAAAATATTTCCGGGAAAATTGCATTACAGGTCTCCTCAGACGAAAACCAAAGTACACCATTAATCCTTTACTGCATATGAGGACATATATGGTATTGCAGTTTTCATTCAATTTTATTTCCAAATTAAGTAATAAAAATAATTCAAACTATTCCCATCCTCAAATATATTTAGCAATAATAAAACGCAAAAAAATTGTCTATGATTTTATTTATGGCACTTCAAAATAACCTCACTTTTGTGCAAGTGGGTGAAAAACTAGAATGGAAGTGTGCGTGATTCATTTTCAAGGAACCATAACAGAGTAAAATTTAAGTACTTTTTGGCAAAAAAAATATATATATATTTTCGTGGAGAAAGATAGGGTCGATATTATCTTTCTCGACGGGTAATAATTCTTTCGTTTTTCAACTGTTTACTTTACAACTAGTTTTTATATATAGCTCGATAAAAAAAAAAACAAAATATAATTGTTTTCATTAATTTTCTTCTAATATGTCTTATTGATAATTAAATATAGCAATTTCCACAGTGAAACGATGTTTTCTACGCTTTATTAACTCTTTCAGTAAAGGGTTAATTTGTTTCTAATAATTTAAATGGTAAATTTAGTTTTATAAGAGTTTTTTCCAAGAATTTAGAATAACTTGAGACCTAAATAAGAAAACTTCTAAGAAATAAAACTTTTTTGGACAAAGTAATAATTTGATAAAGGGTCATCAGATTATAGGTACTTTCTCCAATAGAGTTTTTTGACATATCACAAATGACTACTGTCAAACCAAATACATAATTTTTTCTAGTATTCCTTGCTATGATGGCCAGACTTACGCCTCAAAAACGTTTACAAATCCTACAATTGTACAATGAAAATCAACGCTCTGTGAAAAGTGGTCACCCCGCGCTTCGGTCAACTAATGATATTCAGCGATGAGTCCACTTTCGACTTAATGGCGGCGTCAATAAGCAAAATTGCCTTATTTGGGCTGAATAGCTCTCCGCAGCCATTCAAGAACTGCCATTACATCCATTGGAAACAACCGTTTGGTGCGGCCTATGGGCTGGAGCAATCATCGGACCATATTTCTTCAAAGACGAGGCTGGCGCCAATGTAATAATGTTTGGCGAATACAATTGTATTTATATAATTATATAATTAGCGCGTACACCCTTTTTGGGTGTTTGGTCGAGCTCCTCCTCCTATTTGTGGCGTGCGTCTTGATGTTGTTCCACAAATAGAGGAACCTACAGTTTCAAGCCGACTCCGGTGTGCCTGAAATTGAAGCCCGTGATCTCTACAACATTGGTTCAAACAAGTCGGCACTACTTGCCATACAGCTCGTGAAACAATGGATTTACTGCGTCGTCGTTTCGGTGTGCAATTTATCTCTCGTCTCGGATCAGTGGATTGGCCACCAGATCGTGTTATATCATACCTTTGGACTTTTATTTGCGGGGGTATGAAAAGTTTAAATGCTTTGTGGATAAACCAACTTCGATTGAGGCATTGGAAGCCAACACTACTAAAGTTATTTACGAGACACCGACCGAAGTCCTCCAGCGAGTCATTCAAAATTAGTAAATTGCGGCGCAGTTATGGCGAACATTTGAATCGGATTATTTTAAAAAAATAAATGCCATGAAAGGTTCTATACAAAACTAATAAAGATTGCCTACTCAATTTGAATTTTCGTTGTTTTATTTCAATTTTAAATCCGATATCTCTTAATTGATCACCCTTTACATATGTAGTTTTAATTTTTGTATTGGGTGCAAAACTGTAAAACTTGAATTTATAGTAGTTACACTATTTTGTTTTTATGATAGTTGTACAGACCGATAAGTGTTGTGTTTTATTAGTTTAGTATGGATGAGATATAAATCAATTAAAAACCAAAATTAAGTTAGCAAAATTATTGTTTTTTTTTTATTAGTGCGCCAGGATTGCTTGTATAATTTGATTAATTTTTGCTTTTATTGTAAGAGCAGAAATGGGTATAGCTGGCATAAAATTTATGATTTCTAAAGAACATGGAATGTATTCCATAGAGGCATGACCGCTGAATGTAATTTATCATTTAAAGACATTTACGGTTAAACTTATTGTATACTTTTCTATATGACACTTTTGACACTTTCACAATCGCTCTAGAAGCGATAAATACTACATTGTTTCCAATGGAAGTAATTTCTTGCATAGATACTGGCATGAAAAATCGCATAACGGTATAGCTTTTACTTTGTCTGGAACAGCCATTACATAAAATGTGAAGTTCAGCTCACTTCGCTCCGTGGAGAGTGTAAAGCCATTTATTTCATTTCATGAAGATATGATGCTCAATTTCTGCCAAGATTTCCAGCGGGAAGGAGCTGCCACTGTTAAAAAAGGATATGAGTGAAAAAGGCACTACATAGGCCACCCTGTAGATGGATAATCAAATTTCTTAAATTTTTTTTCCTTATTCACTCCGCTTGGAAGCATAGTTTTTGTGTTCTGTGTGATTAGAGGTCAGACATGTTTCACTTCCATACAACAGTAGTTACTTCACACATGAGCTGAATATTCGCAGTTTAGAGCGCCTGGATATTTGCAAACTCGCCCATATTGTGTGCATTCCCACGAACGCCGCTTTGCTTTGTTTAGCCTGCAATTGACATCTTCAACTCCTCCGCCGCTTTCGACAAATTCCACCGGGCGCCCACCAACCATTTTATGTCTTGCTCACTGTGGTTGACTCTTATAGTCTTCGTCTTGGGGATGTTGACCTCCAGTGCGACAGTGCGTGCCAGTGTGACTATTCTGTCCGCCCTCGCTTGCATGTCAGTGAGTTTTTGGGGATGTTGAACCCCAGTGCGACAGTGCGTGCCAGTGTGACTATTTTGTCCGCCCTCGCTTGCATGTCAGTGAGTTTTTGAGAGAGGAGGTAGATGCCATCGTCGAAGTCCAGGTCGTCAAGCTGTCCGGTGAAACTCCATAAGATGCCTCTTTTGTGCAGGGTTAATTGGTTTATGACGTCGTCTAGGACGATGTCGAAGAGTAGGGGCGACAGGAGACAACCTTACTTTACGCCTGCGTTGGTAGTGAATGGTGAAGTTCAGCTATTGAATGTGGAATAAATTTATTAACGTAATCGCTTCAGAACTTTGATACTTTATTAGAACCTTTCAACCCTTGTTCTTCAACATAATACCCCTGCAATTTTAAATGGATTAAGAATCGACCATTTAAAATAAATAAATCGAATTATTTCCTCTTTTTTGCACACAAAATTTCACTTAGAGCAACATATTTTTTGGTTTTTTACAAACCAGAAATGTTTTCAAGAGTTTATTTTTGCTGTGTCGCTGGCGTTTTCAAAATGTCTAAGAAGCTGGCTTTAACTTGGCAGTTTTGCAAAGACAATAGCAATATATACACACGTTTTTACACAAATATATTTATACGTCTCGTCACTGTTTATGCATTTTTCAAGACAATAAATTTGGCAAATGATGAGACGTTAATAACCGACGTTTAAAAGTGATTCGCGAAAGAAAGCAAAACCTAATGACAAAAGAGTGTGCAAATGGGAGAAATCAATTTTAATTGGGAGATTTTTTAAATGTTATTTGAAATGTTTTTATAATCTACGCTTCACTCAAATGTAAACCCAAGCAAATCGAAGTCAGAGCAAGCGGCTGCTTAAAAGCGAATTGTCTTTATAACTGTGTGGACGGCTAAGTTACATAAATAATTATTCTCTTTTTTGGCAGCTAATACGTATTTTAAATTGTTTTCAGAGCACTGCCTTCTGTACGCCTAAGGGAAGACTTTTTTGCAATTGTTACGTCACGAAGTTACCCTTGCCAAGGTGTTTATAGTGTTATATATAAATACATAATTGGCGCATACACCCCTTTTGGCTGAGCTCCTCCTCCTATTTGTGGCGTGCGTCTTAATGTTGTTTCACATTTTCAAGCCGACCCCGAACGGCAGATATTTTTATGAGGAGATTTTTCATGGCAAAAATACACTCGGAGGCTGCCATTGCTTGCCGAGGGGCGACTGCTATTAGAAAAATGTTTTTCTTAATTTTGGTGTTTCACTGAGATTCGAACCTACGTTCTCTCTGAATTCCGAATGGTAGTCACGCACCAACCAATTCGGCTACGGCAGCCGTGTATAGTTTATAGTGTTAGTTTCTGGTAATTAATTCAAAAAGGGGGCATCTTTTAGAGTTGGGACCTTTATGAATTTTTTTTGTTCATTAAATTTTTTTTTGTTTATTTTAATTATTATTCCACAGTTAAGAAAGGAGGAACACTAGCTGTCAGGGCTTACTGCTCAATTTTTGAAATTATTTCTGTACACGTCAAGACGTTGACAGTTGAACAAATACCACAGATTCCCCCTATTCGAACACAATAGGTATAACGCAGCATTTAGAACACACTGATATTGAAAAGCGTATTTGTAAAATTTTGGTCTTTTCGAAATTGCATATTAATTTGTATTTACCTCCATTTCATTCAAAAGCAATAAAAGTTCCCAATGCAAATGACTACAATGCGTGGCTTTCGAACTTTTTCAGGACTTTTTTTATTTAAAAACTTCACGTAACTTTGTCGTTCTTTCGCTTTTCATAAGTATTGACTTTCGATTCTTTACACTAAGCTCATTCATGTATCCATGCATCCAGAATAAGTTGAAGAATATGTAGAACTTCTTCACAAAAATATTTGCACATTCAGCGTAGGTGTTGCGATTAATTTAAATAAAAAACAATGACCTTTTGAAACGTACGCGCGTCGATTGAAAACACAAATAAAAGACGTAAAGTACTTTCGAAAATGCGCTTAAACAAATCTCACCTTCGGAGGAATATTTCGCGTATAATTTGTTGCTAGTCACTTGCTTTTAAATTACTTACTAAACTTCACGCTACGGTACTTATACCGTCGTACCTATGCACATGCACGTTCGTGCATCTAAAGACAATTGATGTGAACAAGTGTTTAATTCTCGCTTCTCATATTGGGTTCGTTTGCTTAATTTGAGCATTCACGGGTTTTCGTATTTATGCCGAATTTGGCACAACCACTCGGCTCAGCTCTGCGTTCTCACTAACCACTTTGATCGCTTTTAACTGGCTTATTTTATACGAGAAGCGAATTTTAACTGATTACAGTGAGGCGGCATGTTTCACATTGGCAGTGTGTGTTTGTATATAATATTTTGTTTATGAGTAATGATTCAATTATTAAGATTGTTGGCAAGATCGTATTTTTGAGTTAATAATATTTATTTTCTCTCAACAAACCCTTTTGATTTATATTAGGTTGAGATGAGAAATTATCCACTTGAATTCCAAGTAATATATCTCCAATGGGTAGCAAATGCAAGCATCTATTTTTATTTTATTTTATATTATAGTAATATAATATTAATTATTTTCTGGTTTTATTCAATACTTGAATTATTTAGATTAAAAATTAATTGTATGAGCTTTTTTAATTTAAATATTAAATCATCTTTCATACATTCTGTCAAAAAAGTACCGGGAATTGTTCAATAAAACGCAAAATAATTGTTTAATCATCAAAACTTATTTTGTCGCCTACAAAATAGGCTTCATTCGAAGTAATTCCCATCTGCCAACGATTAGTCCAGTCATCAAAGCAACTTTTAAACGCGTTTGAAAATATCTTCTTCAGCTCCTTCAGCGAAGTCTCCTTAATGGCCTCTATCGACTCGAAGCGACGTCCGCGGGTGGCAATTTAAGTTTTGGGAAAAGGAAAAAGTTACAGAGGGCTAAATCTGGTGAATACGGTGGTTGTTCGGTGATACGAGTATTTGTCGAGTTTTAGGTAAAAAAGTGTTCACAATATGAGCCTTGTGAGACGGTGCGTTATCATGGTGCAAGATCCATGAGTTTTCTTTCCACAAATTGTGCCAGTTCCAACATACATTCTCTCTCAAACGTCGCATAACTTCCAAATAATATTCTCTATTTACCATTTAGCGTAGAACCATTTGGAACGAATTTCGAGTGCACAAACACCTTGATAATCAAAGAAAACGAGTAGCATGCCTTTCACTTTTATTTTATTACGTTAAAATTAGTATTTTAGAAGTGCTTTTGATCGCCTTATCTTGATCTCATATTTACGAGAGGTGTTAAAAAAAAGGTGAATTTTAATTTTTCTCAAAAAATATTTATTTATTCATCATAATTCATCCATAATTAATTAAAGTTTCGTGAAATGCGCGCTTATTTCTGGATATTCTTAAAACATTTATCATTAAAAGTTTAAACATTAAAAACATAAATTAATAATAAAAATAGAGGAAATTTAATTGGTCTTATAATTTTGTTGTGTGGTGTTTATTACTATAAAGTCAGGTTGGTAATATGGGATGCTAGTCATCCTCGACGATAACATTTCAAGATCGGTGCGCAAAGTATCATACTAGAGAAAAGTATATAAATTTTTTTAAAATAACACAAATCCTCCTGTACTATGTACAAGGTGGCGTAAATTTAATAATTTTTGTTTTTGTATAATTTTTTTACTAAATAAAAAATAATAATTTTAAGCGACAGAAATCTTTATGCTCTCCTTTACGCGCTCCACTGCGTGTCTGTGTGTTTAAATAAAATAAATAATTGGCGCGTAAACTTCTGTTAGGTGTTTAGTCGAGCTCCTCCTCCTATTTCTGGTGTGCGTCTCGATGTTGTTCGACAAATTTGATTGACGTACGGCACCATTTGCGAAAATTATAAGTCTTCCGGTAGGGTAATTAACTTTGTGCCACCTTGCTGAACCAAGTCATGATAAGGACGCAAATATGGCTTGAAGACCACGGCCTGGAACTCGCCAAACATAAAATTGAAGTCATCCTTATGATACGAGGTCACATGCCACTCGAGATCAGCATGCAAATAGGCGACACCAAAAAGTAGTAAAATACTTAGGTATTCAACTTGACTGCAGGCTTACTTTCTTGGCCCAGATACGACATGCGGCTACCAAAGCAGCAAAGGTCACTGGTATGCTAAGTAGATTATTGGCAAACATCGGTGGGCCAACACAGAGTAAAAGAAAGCTAATTATGGCGGACACAAGCTCAATTCTCCTGTACGCAAGCGAAGTATGGGGAATTGTGCTAAATTGCAAAGCCAAGCGTAAAGCACTGGAGGCTGTGCAACGAACAGCGGTACTCAGAGTTGCTTCAGTCTACCGCACTGTCTCAGGCGCTGCAATTTTCATGATCAGCGGTCACATACCCATCGACCTCATGGCCCGGGAATGGATGCGGGGGACTCCAAGAAGAAACCCGTCATCACTAGCTTCCCAGAACGGAGACGCCAAACCATGCTGCGGTGGCAAAGCCGATGGGAAACTGAACCGAGTGGCAGATGGACGGCGAAACTTACTCCATCAATTGACAAATGGGTCCAAAGAAACTTCGGAGAAGTGAACTACTTCTTAACTCAGCTCCTCTCGGGCCACGTATACTTCCGGAGTTACCTATACCGAATGGGCAAGGTAACCGATTCCAAGTGCATATACTGCGAAGCACCGAGCGATGACGCTGAACACACGTTTTTTAGTTGTGACAGATGGCTCGCAGAAAGAAATGCTCTGAGGGAGCAAATTGGCAACATCGCACCGAGCAACATAATAAGCAAAATGCTCGAACGCGGGGACAACTGGAACGCGGTAAAGAATCAGAATCATGTTTTATTTTAAGTATATGAATATACAGAAAATAACAGTAAATAAGAACAGCACTAGCTCAAGGCCATCAGCTGGTTTTACAATAAACTAGGATTAATTACAATATTTGGTAGTCTTATATTTAAAATAAGGAATATATGTGTAATATAAGTAAATAAAATATTTCTAGGTATAGGCATATTAAATTAAATGAGCTATGTTACACAGTTCAAGAAAGTTAGATATAGTATTTACATTTGATAATGTTGTATTAACTAGAAGTTGTGAAGGGAGAGCTGTGCCAAAAATCCTTCGCCTGATATTGGTAAACTGGGTGCATTCGTCTAGGATATGCTTTACTGATGTTCTAGATGACCCACAAAAACAGCAGGATGCATCTCCAGAGTTTAACAAGTAACTGTGAGTTATCTGCGTGTGACCTAAACGAAGTCGTGAGAACAACAAAATGTCTGTATGTTTAGATTCCGGTGGATAGGTAGGCATTACCCTGAAGGGATTAATTGTCGCGTAATGATGAAAGTACTCATTCCATTTCAATAGAGCCTTGTTATGTAAGTACTGCTTTATTAGACGTTTTAAGTCAGCTTTTTCCAGAACGTCAAAATGCAGAGCCGGTTCCTTATGAACACTTTTCGCGACATAATCAGCGAACTCATTGCCTTTGATTCCGCAGTGACCTGGTATCCACATCAATTTAATTTTGTTTGTTTGCTTGACAAGTAAATCTCGAACATGAGTTACTACAGCACTGTTATTGCTAAAATTTCTTACGGCATCGATGGCAGATTGACTGTCGGTACAAATGCAAAATTTCCCTTTCTTTTTGGAGGCTATTAGAGCGGCTTGATATATAGCAAAGATCTCACTACTAAATGTCGAGCAGTGATTGTGCAGCAAACCTTTTCTCAGAACTTGTAGATCCTCAGATATAACCGCGAAAGAGGTTGAGAAGCTAGTTTTAGAGCCATCGGTAAATATGAATTTGAAAGATTTTTGATTTAATTCTCGTTTGTGCTGAAGGAATATTTGTCGGTAGATAAGACCACAAGTGTTTTCCTTTCGATAATCTTGAAAGCAATTAACAAATGACGAGTTCGAAAGAAGCCACGGTGGGCACTTACTGCGGATTTGACGAGTAGGTTTAAAATGGATACTCATTTTTCTGGCCCAGACAACCACATGATATAACGCCGACAGCCTCTTTGGAAAACATTTTCTATTTGCTGCATTGATTGTGATTTTATAGAGGTGATCATTATTGCAGGATAACACTTTGTATATAAGGCCAGCAGTCATATATTCCACCCGCTCACTTAAACTAGGAAGTCCGGATTCAGCCAAGATGTTACAAATAGGAGTAGTGGGGAAGGCACGTAGGCTTCTACGCACAGCAGCATGATATGGAGCACACAGAAGGTTTAAGTTGCTTTTGGCACAGCTTCCATAAATTGGTAAAGCATAGTCAATTACAGATAAAAGTAGTGATTTAACAATGTAACAAAGTGTAGAAATATGTACAAAGGATTTTTTTGATGAAAAGTATTTTACAATGCTAAGACGATTAATTAATTTATTTCTAATGTAACTGCAATGAAATTTAAAAGTGTATTTACAGTCAAAGAAAATTCCTAATATTTTTAAATGGCTAACGTTACTTATAGGTATATTATGGTGACTTAGTTTTACACCCGAACAGCACTTCCTCCGACAAATATGTAGGATATTGGATTTTTCGCATGATATAATCGCTCCAGATTCGAGCGACCATACAGCAATGTCCTCAAGGATTTTGTTAAAGATGGTTCTAACCGACACTAAATTATCGAGTTTAGTAAATATTAAAACATCATCCGCGTAAATACAATGTCCGATATTGTGCTTATCTATGATCTTACCTATTTCGTCAAACGCGATAACAAATAAAACTACCGAAAGAGGCGAACCTTGAGGAATCCCGTTTTCTAAGTTGTATCTGTCGGAAAAAGAGCCGTTTATCTTAACCATAAATCTTCGGTTTGTTAGGAAGCTTCTTACAAAGTTGTATGTTTTAGGACCAACCACCCATTTCCTTAGTTGCCTTAGAACAATGTGTATCCCGATGCGATCGAAGGCTTTTTCGAAGTCAAGGGAAAGTGCTGTAATATGTTTCTTATTAGACAGGGCACATGAAGAGAAATGGTCGAAAGATAAAAGTGCATCGATAGTACTATGTCCTTTTTTAAAGGCAACCTGACTGGGATTTAAAAATTTATGTTTGGACGCAAACCACATTAGTCGGTTAGCAACTATTTTCTCTAAAATCTTGCTGGTGCATGGCAATAAGGAAATCGGGCGAAAGTTGGACGGCTTATCTGCTGATTTGTTATGCTTAGGAATAGGTGATACACAAGCAAATTTCCAACTTTGAGGTATGATACCAGAAGTGAAAATGGAGTTGTATAGTTTTAATAACCTAGTCTTAATATAATCAGGTAGATTTTTAAGCATGGAGTAACTAATGCAGTCATAACCAGGAGTGGAGCCTCTGGCCTGCTTAACAAAATGATCAAACTCTTGGATGGTGATAGAATTGTCAATCTCTCTTGCAGAGCGAGTGAGATTTTGTGGTGCACAATATATTTCATTTAAAATTCTGGATTTTTGTGCAACAAAGTCGTGAGAAAAATTTGTGTTATCTGAGTACTCAGACCAATGTTTAGCGAAAGAATTTCCAATTTCTTTGGGGCAAGAAATGAGCTTGTTATTTATAACAAGTTGTGGGACAGTAAAATTGCTATAAGACCCCGACAGCTTTTTGATACTTTTCCATATTTGTTTTGGAGAGGACGACGGATTGATATTGCTAGAGATGCTAATAAAGCATTCTTTTTTTGCCCTTTTTGCAAAAAGTTTAAACTTCGCATTTGCTGCCTTATATAAAATAAGGTTTTGGTTGGAGCGTATGCGTTTAAAATTATACCATGCATTTTGCTTTATTGTACGTAACTCGGCAAGATCCTTGCTCCACCAGGGGACACATTTTTTTTGAAAGAAGGGACGGGATTGAGGAATGGATGACGTTGCTGCGCTGAGGATAATCTTTTTAATAGAACTAGCTTCCTTATTGATATTACTACTAAAAGGGTGGATTTGACTTTGTTCGTGGCACTGAAACCTGTATTTTGCCCAATCTGCTTTATCGGTTTTAAATCTTGGTATGTGGCCGGTCTTACTTCTCCTTCCACAATTTAAGTGGAAAACAATTGGATAGTGGTCACTACCACAGAGACTATCTAGAATTCTCCAAGAAAGGAGTGGGTAAATGCTAGTGGAGGATATCGTAACATCAACATGCGTGAATGAATTATGTGTGGAAAAGTGTGTCGGGGATTTATCGTTTAAGACAATTAAATCTTGAGTGAAAATTAGATCTGCAATTGCTTTACCCCTCTTGTTTTGCATGGAAGAGCCCCAAAGTGGACTCCAGGCATTGACATCTCCACAAAGAATAAGTGGATGAGGTAGTGAAGTCAAAATTGATTTAAACTCGCCAATATCGAAATCTTTACCAGGTGGAAAATAAACAGATATCACCGTTAAGGTTATATTGGTCTTAATTTCAAAAGCAATAATGTTTAAATTTGTTTGAATAGCGATTCTTTTATGCCAAATACCTTTTTTAATAAGGATACCAGTCCCGTGTTTATTCGTGTTACTTGTGTTATGGAAATAGGCAGTGTAAGGCGAAGGAGGAGAGGGATTAATGGAAACTGCAAGGTGGGTTTCTTGTAAAGCTACAAGATCGGGTTTAAAATCTGAGAGAAGTAGAAGAAGCTCATGGTAATTGTTAAAAAATCCGTTTATATTCCATTGCAAGAAAGTTAACATAGTGATTGGTAAAAAATGAAATTATAGAGAGAATTATTTGTAACTGGAAATTTAATATTTTGAGCATCATTCATCAGAAGAATGTGCCATATTAGATAACTGAGAAAGAGAAAGAACTCTACTCATAGATGGAAGTGGTGAGAATGAACAATTAATGAAGCTTTCGTCAGTTATAGATTTGGCATTCTTAAGAGAACAACTAGAACTACAATGATCTATATCCGACTGGGCGGCGGTGTCATTACTGCTTTTTGTATTTGCAAGAGAAGCATTCTCTTCTTTATGTTGTTGATTAGCTAAGTTGTTGCTTGTATAGAGATGTTTGATCGTTGGAGACTTTTGGATTAGGAGAGTTATTTAATTTAGTATTCTGTGATTTAATGTAGTTGTTGTTTTTGTTTGTTATTGTTTTAGAAGTAGAGGTACTTTGTGCAATATGAGCACGAGAGGTTTCTGCTGAAGAAAATGCAGTATTTTGAGAGTTTGTTTGTTTGTTATTCGATGATTGTAAGTGGTTAATTTCTTTATTTAATGTTGTTTTTGGAGTAGAGGTATTTTGGATCGTAGTGGCATTTGGAGTTTCTGCTACTGAAAGGACAGCGGCGTAGGATGTTGAAGAGTTAAGTGGGGGTAAAGTAATTTGTGTACGATAGATATTTCTAGCCTCCATCATGGAGCACTTATTTTTTGTTTTTATAGCTATGATGTCTTTAGCTTGTTTAAATTTTTTGCATTCATTTGAGGATGAAGGATGTTGTTCCGAACAGTTGGCACACATAATACGAGTGCAATCGTCTGGTTGATGGGGGGGTAGTGCGCACCCAACACATATTGGTTGATTCTTGCACCATTTTGTGGTGTGACCAAGCAGTTGACACAGTTTGCACCGCATGGGATTAGGAATGTACTCCCTAACTTTTACAGAATGCCATGACACATCAATTTTGGTAGGTAATTTGTAAGAATCAAAAGATAGTAGGATAACACCACTGGGAGTTAGTTTTCCATTGAACATTTTATTGAATTTATAAATAGAAGTTACACCTTGGCTGCTGAGTTCGTTCACAATTTCTTCATCAGATACTTTATTAAGATAAGGGGCATAGATTGTCCCCTTGGTGATGTTGAGTGAAGAATGGAATGAAAATGTGACACGACACACCCCTTGTAATTGCGTGGTAGACAAAAATTTTTGTGCTGTTTTCTTGTCCTTTACCAGTAGCAGAAGGTTACCATCTCTGAGTTCGGAGATCGATATTACCTCTTTACTGATAAGTTGAATTGCCTTATGAACGGCAAAACATGAATAGTCGGACATTTTTTTATTTTCATCACTGCAGGATAATACCAGAAACTTAGGATCTGCCACAGTAACACTTGGTAGTTCAGGGAAAAGGTTAAGTGATGAACCATTACTTAATTTCTTTTTCTTGCGTGGGGTATCGCTTGCGAGCAAAGCAAAGCGATTCTCCCGGTTATCAGTTGCCCCGGGGGGCATTATTGCAATTAGGAAAAGATAAAACTCACCAAATCGGAATAAAACTAAGATTTATATTTCGATAGGAATTAATACCGCAATGCTTTTAGCTAATCAAAGAAGAGAAAAATATAACGGAACAACCCGCACTGAATAACACAACGATAGCGCACCTAAGACGACCAAACACCTTGAATGCTAGACGCTGACTGTGCGGTAAAGAAATACATCGAGAACGTACTACGAAAAAAAGATTGACCTCGACACAGTACAACAAAGCGAAGCCGCACAGATAGAGACACAAGAAGACGAGCCTATAGCATGAAAGCTGGCTACAAATATGGTGGACCTAGATGTGGGTGAATAGAATTGGTCCTTTATAGATGCCGTTCTGGGCCCTCCCGAAGTAATATAGAAAGCAGTTCCGGGAAGGGTGTCTCCCCAGAAGGAGAGGAGGGATGGTTTTAGTGGCCACACCACACGACGCAGTAGACGACGGTCGCTGTAAGTGCGAAGGCATTTTGAACCCTATCTCACGCACCAAAAAAAAAAAAAAAACCATCACGCATATCAACATTATGATAAGCTACATCAATTAAAACTTAAAAATTTATTGTTAGGCCTTGTACGTTAAACCGGGTGCAATAAAAAATTTATGATTAACGAAATTCGGTAAATACTATATTACTATTTTACTACTATTCTTCATTTTTTACAACAGAAATATATCTACAAATTCTCTTGCCTGCAGGTGTTACGGTAGACGGGAATGAAATAATTCGGCCAGACCTCGATTTCATTGTAAGTTTCGAACACAGAGGTAATATCAAATTTCGTCTTAAATCGGAAAAACGTTTAACGAAACATTTGAATTGATGAAAAAAGTTTATGGCGATGATTGTCCATCTCGTGCCAAAGTTCATGAGTGGTTTACACTTTTCAGATATGGTTGGGAGGACATAAATGGCAATGAACATACGGGCCGCCCAAAATCAGTAATCACCGAAAACCCCATCGAAATTGTTCGTAAATTTATCAAAAATTAACCGAAATTATCTCTGAAATTCATGGATCGCAGTTAAATATTTCCAAAACATCGATTTATCGCATTTTAACTGATTATTTGGGCTTTCGAAGGGTTTGGGCACGTTTCATACCGCAGAAGTTAACTGAGTACCAAAAATTGTTCAGAATTCAACATTCGAAAGACCTCATTAAAGAGGTGAGAAAAGACGAGAACTTCCTTTACAACATTGCAACTGGTGATGGAAAGTGGTGTTTCCAACATGAACCTGAAAGTAAGCGTTGAAGTGCCGAATGGAAGGCCCCCGCCACCCAAAAAATCGCGTTTGGAGAAGTCAAAAATCAAGTCGATTCTCATTTGTTTTTACGATTCCAAAGGAATTATCCACAAGGAATTCATGTCAACGGGCCAAACCGTCAATGCAATTTTCTATCTTGGCGTTTTGAAGCGTTTGTTGCATCGCATTCGTCGAATTCGCCCTGAATACCGCGAAGGAGGAAGCTGGCGCTTATTGCATGATATTGCACCATATCATCAATCCACTCTTGTGACTGATTTTTTGACTAGAAATCCCATTTTAACCATCAATCACTCACCGTATTCGCCTAATATGGCTCCCTGTGACTTCGACCTATTCGGAAAATTGCATTTGGCCATGAAAGGAAAACGTTTTACGTCCGTAGAGGTCATCCAAAAGGCTTGTACCGACATCCTGAAGGACATTCCGGATTACGGGAATGACCTGAAACACTCTTTCGAAAAGCTTTTAGATCGTGCAAAACAGTGTATCGAGGCCAGAGGCGACTATTTTGAATAAAAAAACTCGAAGTTACCAGAAAAAGCTCCTGTCGTTTCTATTTTAACTCAGTCTTGTTTATTTTGGGCTTCACCTTGTATAAGTACAAATGCTTGTACTATACACCGCACGAAAAAATTATAATAAGATCAAGTTGATTAGCAATAATATAAAAATGTCTCAATATCGTTATGCTGATTGCATAAGTTTGTTTAAAATGGTATCTCATGTCGGAATCATTCCCCATTGCTGGTATTTTAGTGACGCGCAAATCCAAGGCCAAACACGTTTGCTTGTAATTTACTTACATTGTTCAAATTAGTATTTTATAAGTGCTTTTGATCGCCTTATCTTGTTTTCATATTTACGAGGTGTGTTCAAAAAAAAAGGAGATTTTTAATTTTTCTCAAAAAATATTTATTTATTCATCAATTTCTATTTTATCTCCTTCAAAGTAGTCCCCCTCAGATATAATACACTTATACCAGCGTTTTTTCCAATTTTCGAAATCCTTGAGCTCTCTCAACGATTCGATTTTTATCCCTTAATCGTCGCAAAACGCCGTTTTTCATGGGTCTCTTCAATCTTGGGAACCGGGAAAAAGTCGCAATGAGTCAAATCTTGTGAATACGGTGGCTGAGGCATGATGACGGTGTTCTTTTTGGTCATTTCTGAATTCATGAATTTTTTTTCCACAATTTCGGGCGTTTTTTTCGCTTCCCGCAAACGGCGCATAACTTTAAGGTACTCACTTCAAGGTACGTGGATATTCCTTGTTTACCGTACGACCTTGTGGTTATTGTTGTTGTTGTAGCAGCTTAAACATTCCCCATACAGATATGTGGAATGCTGCTGGAGTGACAGTCCTTGGCCGGATATAAATCTGGGTCATTCCGGTAACGTAGAACCGACTGTCGTAGGAACACGTCCTTGTAGTAAGAACTTCTGGTGCACTACGCCACGGTAATCCAAGAAAACAATGAGCAAAACCATGACATTTGATCAAACTTGGAGTGCTTTCTTAGTCTGGGTTCTCCTAGACTCTTCCATTGGGACGATTGGGCTTTGGTTTCGATGTCATAACCATATAATCATGATTCGTCATCAGTTATGAACCTTTCAATATTTTCAATATTTAGTAATTTTGGAACGAACATCGCTGCCACACGGCATGGCATGAGTCAATCTATATGCCGACAACCTCAGCAACTTCTCAAATTGTGATTCGACAATTCTCCATAACAATTTTCTCCACTTCCTCAACATTTTTATCGGTTGCTCATGTGTTGGGGCGTCCAGAGCGAGCGTCGTCATTCACATCTTCTCGACCTTCTGTGAAAAGCGTGTACCACTTGCAAGCACTTTTTTGACTCAGAGTATTCTCACCGTATGCCACTGTCAACATTTTAAGTGTTTTTGAGCACTTAATTTCATTTTTTACACAAAATTTTATGCAATTTCTTAGATCGATTTTTTCGATAGCATAAAATCGCCGAACACGCAAAACACTTGTCTTATTTAAACAAGTTATAAACAGTTTATAAACAAACTGAACATGCTATATTGCTAAAACCGTGAACATATCTTCCAGACGAGTGTGCCAACATAAAAAAATATTAATAATCCAAAGTCGAGTGTACGTAGCCCGCGAAATTTGTAATATCATTGATATTTTAATCTAAATAAAGTGCACAGTTTTAAATTGTGATAGCGTAAAAACCGTAGGCAACAACCACTATTTAAGTTAAGGCAATCTTGATTCAGGCAATCTAAGAGCCAGTACAAACATACCCACATTTAGTCACATTTAGCGCTTGCGTCCAGAGAGTCCAGAATAAAGTATGGCGCTAAATGGAATTGTTATTTTCAATTATGCACTAAAGAAAAGTTTGAACATTTCTGTAGTGAGGTTGACCTTATGAACACTTCAGAAACTCCAGAGATTGGTGCAGACCAGAGAATGCTCTGAAAAGCCGCTCGACAACGGTTAATGGTAGCCTTGTAATTTGCATTTATCGTAAAGATGATTGACCTTGTATACATTAGGCCCAGTTTATGGTGTTAGACTCTTTTCCCGACTCACCGTTTGAAATGCGCAAATTGCAGCTTGTACTCAACGGTCCCAAAAAGACAAAAAATTCCCTGATTACTTACGAATTCCAGTACGCCCAGGAGTTTTTTCTAACTGAGGTACTGAGTTTATTTATTGTACTTTTCCTTAGGAAACTGATTCCTAACACCTTTCGTAACGCCATTATTACGTGTCTTTTTAAGAAAGGTGATCCGTCCATGCCTTCAAATTGTCCCGGACTTTCATTGCTAGTTACAAAATTTTTGCTGGTATTTTGTTAAACCGTATAAATGCGTAGTTAAAATGTAATAATGTTTGAAGTGAATTTCAAGCGGGTTTTCGTAAGAATCTGATAATTTGTCCAATCTGACTAGTATCGTCGCCTTTATAAGGGAAAACTTGACACCGTCGCTACTCGCGAGATCACAACATGCATACTCTAAAGGTAAATCCACAGATACAGCATTTAATTCACTAGTTTCAGAGATAGAGAAATCAATAGAGAATAAAGAGTATTCTCTGGTAGCCTTCCTAGACATAGAAGGCGCTTTCAACAACAGGCCATAAGAAGCGCGATGACTGATTTGGGTGTCGCCGAGGGCCTTGTGAAATTTACGGAACAGTTGCTACTAGGCAGGTTCGTAATTTCGACGTTGGGCCCCTCGACGATACGCAGATCCGTCAAGAGGTGCACCTCTCAAGGCGGTGTACTTTCTCCTCTGCTGTAGATTCTGGCAATGAATCAATACTTGAAGAATCTAGTGGCTCACACAAACGATGTTACAATATTAATACTCGTAAGAGGGAAATTCAAAGATACCCTCTGCAACATAATACAAAATGCTTGGATGATGAGCTTTCGGCGTATGCGATTTTTAACGGTAGAGACGCTACTAAAGCTTAATGCGAGATCCTTTACTATTGCCACATCGTCACTTTGTACTGTAAGCAATTTAAATGTTGTTGAAGATCTGTTCCATTTTATCGGGGTGTGTCCTATTTATTTAAATAATCGTGTAAAGTGTTTTGGTGAGAGAGTTTTGGATCGTGCGACAAATTTTGCGGATTCTAGTCTAGAATATGCAAAACGAGTACCTAAACGTAAGTTAACTACACGACACAGACAGGCCATATTGACATTTGTAGAAAAGTATCAGTCTTGGGAAGATGAACGGGGAAAAGAGTAATTTTTTCGATTCAAAAAAATTCAATCTGGGCGGACCAGATGGTTTCCAAATTTAAAAGGAAAAACGGGAGAAAAAAAGGAGAGAATGATTCGTAATTTCAGAAGGGTTTCTTCCATGTTTTGGGCAGCCATTAATGTCAAAGGGAAAATGCCTATACTCGTATGTTTCATACCCTCCAAAATGAATAGTGTCAAGTACAGAAGTACCTCGATTCTTGCACATAATGAAAACAGGGCTCGGTGCAAGAATTGAGGTTGTCGCAAGTAGCGAGTATTTTTTTTTTGTATGAAATAAAAGGCAATTTTATGAAAGAATTTGGTTGGAAAATAGGTTTATTATTTTTAATATGTATTTTAATTCAATACGCCTAAGTTTAATTCGTTCATATACATATATATAGAAAGACTCACATACTTTATGGTGAACTAAAAAAATTTGAAATTTTTCTTTGTTTTGTGCCAGCTTGGTTGTTCAGTACTACGCTGCTTCTAAGTCTCTGGAGCGTGATAATATCGTCTAAAGAGGCATTATTTTGATCAGCCCATTCTAAGCAAATATTGTATGCTGATATAGTCTCCTCTTGTGTAAGTTTCTTCGTATTTACTACCAATTTGTTTGTTTCTTCACCATCAGTAAGGTCACAATTGATACAGGGATCTTCATTTTGTTCAAAAGACTCCAAAATAGGTTCAGCAATCCATTGCTCAATTTCAGAATCGGACATTTGCAGCAATGGTTCTATTTCTTGAAGCAAATTTGAAATTGCTTGAATATTGGATGTATCTTCAACAAACTGTAAGCGTAACTCTGAAAGAGGGATGCCATCTTCACTATCCCATTCGGATGTTACCTCAAACAGTTTTTGAAATGATGACTGAATGGAGGTCACATTAACAGCATTCCAGGCATTAGCTAAAAAGCATATTGCGTGTTTTAAGTTGATGTTTTGCAGAGATTCGTCTATTGTTTTTTCACGGCGAACGATGTCACTTAAAAGGCTTGTTTTGTAGTTCAATTTCGTAAGTCTTATAACATTCTGGTCCATGGGCTGTATAAGTGCAGTACAGTTTGGAGGAAGATACATTACAGATATTTGACATTATCAATAAGCAATAGAGCCTTTTCGGGAAGATTTTCGGCACGAAGGAACCCTTTTACCTGCAATTTTAGGAAATTTAAATTAATAAACGAAATTTTTTACAAACAAAGATGACCAGATGTACCTCTGGAACAAATGGTTTGTGAAACCATTCCTCAAACAAAGCCAAGGTCATCCAATCACTTTTATTTCCTTTGTAGACAACTGGAATATCCATAAAATTGTTAAGTGATCGTGGGTTTAATGATTTCCCAATAACCATTAGTTTTACTCTGTGATTTCCAGATGCATTCTTGCAAGCCAAAAAAGTTATTCTTTCCTTACTGATTTTATGTCCTGGAGCGGAAGTTTCTTTTGACCACACAAGAGTTCTATCAGGCAAAAGCTTCCAAAAGAGACCAGATTCATCGGCATTGTATATCTGGACCTTGGTCAAACCTAAATCAGCAATTTTTTTGTTCAGTTTTTGTAAAAATGGATTAACTGAATGAGTCTTATTCGAAAGTTTTTCTCCACATATTTTGAGTCTTCGTATTCCATATCTTTTTTTAAAGTTTGTAATCCAACCATTGATAGCATGGAAGCCCCCCGATTTTTCCTGAATTTTGGCATGGAGAAACTGGGCCTTTTGTTTAAGCATATCAGAAGTGATTGGTAAATTCTTGGCTCGTTGATTTGCAAACCATTTCATCAATGCTCTTTCCATTTTAGGAAGCTCTGCAGGTTTAAACGTTTTTCTCTTCCCAGGACCCGATTCAGCATGCGCCAGGAACTTCCTTATGATGTTCTTCTTATTCTTAACGTGGTTTATTGTTGACCTGTGCACGTGAAAACTTTTGGCTAAGGCATCGATAGAAAATCCTTCACTTAGCTTCCTTAAAATTTCAGCTTTTTGCTTTATTGTAAGCAACGTACATTTTTTCCTTGCCATTGTGAGACCGCACTCAATGAAACGTCCGTTAAAACTGATTAAAATGTCCCAAAATACACGTGCGTAAGAGAATTAGCCAATCACAGCAATTCATTTCCGAAATAAATCGGGACTTCCCCGAATTTTATTGAATCTAAGGAACCGTTACCAAAAGCAATAAGGCAATGTCGCAAGTATCGAGTTCACATTTTTTGGATGTCGCAAGTACTGAGTACGTACTGGAAACATTTTTTATGTTGCAAGAATCGAGGTGTGCAAGTTCCGAGTATGTGCAAGAATCGAGGTACTACTGTATATAGAACTTTTAGACGAAGTGTTTATTACTTTTTTATGATGATTTCTATGAGGAGTGGATTTTCTAGCATGACAAGGCAGCCGTTCATGCTTCCGAAGCGGCAAAAGCGTTTACGGCAGCGAAAAAAATATACATTTTAGAATGAGGCAGGCCAGTATTTAACCCAACCGAAAATGTATGGACAATACTTTCTAAATCGGTTTTCAAAAATGGCAGACATTTTGGTAGCGCTAAGAGTTTTCGAAGTGCGATTAATGTCGAATGGTCAAAAATTGATCAAAATATTATATTATAAAAAACTTAATTAAATCGATCACTTCGACAAGTGATAATGGAAGAAGGATCCAATTCCACGTTATAAACTAACCCCATTTTATCTTTTATATTAAACAACAACATTTTTTTTGTTATTTTAAACATATTCTATGCGACTGCCCAGCAATGGTACCACGCAGACTAAATTACCTGGGAAGTAGGGCTATATACCCAAACCTCCTGGTAGAAATTAAGCCTACAGTAGTTTTAGGATTTATTAACAGCCAAAAACCGTTTGAGTAGGCTACATGCCTGTACAATAGATCTCTTCAGGTCGCAGTGCACAAACAGCCAATCAATAATCAATCATTTTTCGTTCCATAGCTATTCTTCCTCTTCTTGGTTGGCACGATAAACGCTTACGCGATTTTGGCCGAGTTTAACAAAGCGCATCAGTCGTTTCTTTCTCGTGCTAACCGGTGCCAGTTGGACACACCAAGTAATGCCAAGTCCTTCTTCACCTGACCTTGCCAACGCAGAGGAGGCCTTCCTCTTTCTCTGCTACCACCACCTGGTACCACATCGAGTACTTTTAGACCCGGAGCGTTTATATCCATTCGGACGACCTGTCCCAGACAACGAAGCCGCTGAATCTTTATTCACTGCGCTATGTCTATGTCGTCGTAAAGCTCATACAGGTCCAAAAGTCTTCCGCAGAATCTTTTTCTCAAACATTTCAAGGGAAGCCACATAGGATGTTGTTATCGTCCAAGCTTTTGTGCCATATAGATATTACTTTCCTTAATATTATATAATAATTAATTTAAGTTTCGTGAAATGTGCGCTTATGTCTAGATATTCTTAAAACTTTTAACATTAATAGTTTAAATATTAAAAACATATATTTTTTTATTTATTTAAAAAAAAATTTAATTAGAAAATATATAAAAAATGAGTAAAAAATTTAATAAATGCAATTTTAGTTTGGGGAGAGGTAGAGTTTCTCGGTAGATGACTGTAGTGATTGATATATCTTAAAGTATCGACTAAACAATTTAAAGTTTATGCTCGTTGTCAGGGTGACATTTCGCACTAAAAACACTTTTTTGCTGTTTTTTATTTGTTCCATTTAGTTGCGAGTTACAGGGTGTTAACAATGAAAGTCAACAAATACAAAATTCGGTACATTTTACATTTGGTGCGACTTGAAAGGAATCATTTATTATGAGTTGCTTCCGAACTAAACACTTCCGGCCAAACACTGAATTCCGATCTCTGCTGAACACAACTGGGCGGTTTCAAGCTGGCGATTGACCAGAAACAGCTAGAATTGGCCAACAGAAGAGGTGCTGTGTTCCAGCAGGACAATGCAAGGCCACACTCGTCGTTGTGACTCGACAAAAACTCCGGGAGCTTGTTTGGGAAGTTTTAATGCATCTACCTTAAGGTCCGGACCTGGCACCAAGCGATTATCACCTTTTTTTCTCAGTGTAAAACTTCCTGAGTGAGAAATTTGTACCAAGAGAAGATTATGAAAATCGATTACTAAAGTTTTTCGCCAATAAAGACCAAAACTTCTGTGAGAGAGGCATTATGAAGCCACCATTAAAATGGCAACAAAACGGTGCTTATTTGATCCAAATTGGCCCAATTCGAAACATTTTAAATAAAGTTCTGAATTTTATGCAAACAATAAAATTCTTTTTCTCCCAAACTAATACAGGTATTTGAGGAGAGAGATGTGTGAGGCTTTCATTTTTGATGTGGTGCCGAATTACTGTGGTATCCATATTGCTGGTGTTCTAAAATCTCTCACTAGAGAAACTCTTAACCCTTTACGGTTGTATGCCACCTCTCAGTCACCAAAACCTTTTTACCATTCCGGTCGCATGTCTAGTCTCAGCCACTACAGCAAGGAACTATACAGATTTTATATTGTATATATTTATAGATTAATAAATTTTGTTTATCCTTCATAATCTTACATGTTATGTATCACTGCCTTTTCAACGGAAATTAATTCCGACCAGTACGACACCCATTAAAACTTAATTGTAACAGTAAAATTTGCGCCTTCATTAACATTCTCTGCTTTGGCTTCCGTTCGAAGTTTTGAAAGCAGTGTACTCCAGGTTTTGCGATCAGCTTAAGTTAAGCTAAAAAGTATGCGACGATTTTTTAATACACTACATACACACACGTTTATACGGATATACAGTAATGGCTAGATAAAAATTACCACTATAAACTTTATCTAAGCATTTGATAATTTTAACCATTTTTCATCAAATCATGCCAAGGCGAGAGGGTGTCAATGTTTAAAACATATTTGCACACGATAAATAAAAATAATAATGAAAAATAAATAATTAACTTAAATACAATTGGACTACTAATGGAACGCTGATGTCAATTTACAAACTACAATTACAGTAACCGCAATCCTACAGGAAATGAAATTACCGATAAATTGGGCAACTGCGGATAAGCGGTCACCCAAAGGAAACAGAACCAATAATCGGAATCAGTTCTGCAGGAGTCATGAATTGCATGCAATTTATATAAAGAGCGATGGTCCGGTCTAGAACGCAGCAGAACTGCAAAGTGTTTTGGGACAAGCCCGAACAGAAAACTGTCGAAATATCTTCTACAACTTGGAAGAAAAGACGTTCGGTTGATGGTTGGTACTATTACAGGACACAACTCATGATGCCAGCATATGACCATCATTGGAATCATTGCGGACTCGATTTGTGTGTCTTGCTTAGAGAAGCCGAATAGCACTGAGCATTTTCTCTGTGAGTGACCCGTCTTTGCTAGTGCAAGGCTACGAATTTTGGGTTCTGATGTCATGAGAATGACTAAAATTTGTTCTCTCAAACTGGAGGATATTTTTGGACTCGCCAATGAATATGGAAAATTCTCACAGGACTAGTTATCTCTGTCTCTGTATTCCCTTCTATCTATCCTATCTCTCTCTCTCTCTCTCTGTCACTTCCCTAGTTTCCTCCTTGACTATCAACCCTTTTACTCTACAGAGCTTCGAATACAATGGAGTTTTTAGCCTGAGAGTTTTAGGAGTTACCATTCTCTCGGTGTTTTTATGCTTGCCTTGTGCAAATTTCAATTTTAACCGCAATTCTAAGTAATCAGAATGTAATTGAACTCCCTAGAACCGAGCTCCGGTTTTAAGAAAACAATAAGCAAACAATTTTCACAAATCGTTTTTTCTTCTCAAGGCTGGATTTTAAAGATCCTTTAAGTTAATAAATTCGTTAAATAAACATATTTTACTTAAAAAGTTCGGAAATTTTAATAATTTAAAATTATTTTTTTCAAAAAAGTTTGTAACATAGGTTTGTCTATTTTTTTATCTCGAAGGAAAATTATATCATCAAGAGAATTCGTGTTTTCTTCCGCGCCTTTAATAGCTTTGCCAGAGACTGTGATAAATTCTGACGCCATGTTTTTTATTGAATCATTAATGTTTGTCCACTCCAGTGCATTGAGTGCGAAAGAAATTGTGCGCCTCTATAGTGTATACGATGAGAGAAAGTTAGTGTGCACTCGATCGAGGAGTTTATTTTCAGCCGGGGATCTTTCAAGGCCGATTGTTTTGTATATTTTTTACAATATAAATGGTAGAAAAAGCTTCTTTAAAATTTTGTAAATACCTTGAGTTTGAATAAAAAAAATAAAGCAAGAACGAAAGATGGCACATTTTATTACCTCTTTTATTTAATCCAAAATCGTTATTTGGTGGTATCTCGAAAACTAGAAGACAAAATAGTTTTTTGTTTGTGTATTTTTGGACGCAGTGGCCGATTTTACATGAGAGTTAAATGGCCTGGTGCTTGAGTTAGAAAATCGTCAAATATTTGCAAACCAGTTTAATAGGTGCTTCATTGCCATTGATGTCTGACTCCAGCTTTACTTCCTTCGATCAGGTTGTAATAGTGTATATTTGGTAGGGCAGAGTGTAAAGCTCCTAACAGTGAAGAAGTGAGAAAGTTCAGGAAACTAATCCAGGCTGGACAACATTATCGAACAATCAACATCAGCATAGAGGACATAGGAAACTCTCCTCGGCGATAGGGGACACTTCTAAATAAAGAGGTTAAATACTAATGGGGAGAGGTTACCATCTTTCGGTACCCCTTGTTTACTTAGTCTAGGCTTGAAGTTTTTATTTTGAAACATTAGTGGTAATTGACGACCTGTCATAAGTCCACAAGGAAGGGAAGAGTTTTTCATGTCGTCTAGTAATGCTGTGTGCCTGACCGTGTCGAAACCTTTCGGCAGATCCAAAGCTACTAGGGCGAGATTTAAGGGAAAAAAGTACACCTTTTGGTTTCACGCTGTTGGCAGCTTTAGAGACCCTTACAAGCGATAACAATGTTAGGTAAGAATTTCTTGATTGCGAGGGTGTCCTTTTATATTTTATGCATCACATATTTTATGCAATCACATATTACATGTGATTAAATGTAATTCAATATTTTTTTAGCATAAACTTGCATATAACTTTTTCTCTAAGGAGCTTTATTTGTTCTTTTGTTTTGTGAATTGAAGATTTCATCTCATCCAAAAGCAAATGGAATTAACTCTTGAAAATTTTCGGGTGATGATTTATTACGATTTTCGAACGATGCATTGATCAACTTACTTCGACTTTTGGCGTTGCAGCACCATACTTAGCGACTCTGAAATGCCGGTACAACCGATGCCAACGTGGCTATCGATCCTTGCAGCATAAATTTCATGAAGGCGGTCCAAAAATTCTTGTTGTGTCAGAAATATTTGATGCTGTGTGTCAATTAATAATGAAAGATCGGCATGTGACATATCGCGACATAGAAGCAACCTTGGGCATTAGTGGGACCAGCACACACTTAATAATGCAGGAACATTTGGATGTCAAGAAGATTTGTTCCCGTTAGATACCGCATAATTTGACGTTTGCCCAAAATAGGACTCGTGTCGAGTGATGTGTAGAAATGTTGAAGGAATTCAACTGCGGTGGTTCAAAGCACGTCTATGACATCATAACAGGTGACGAATTCAGGATCTATGCATATGAGCCAGAAACAAAGCAGAAATCGACAATATGGGTGTACCAAGACGAGCTTAATTCAACAAAATTTGTTTGCCGAAAGAGCATCTGAAGCTAATAATCACCTGTTTTTTAGAAATCTGGTAATGCCGCAACTGTACTACTAGAGAAACTTAAAACAATCAATTCTTAGTGGCGCACAATGTTTTGTTTGCCAGAAGTGTCCGGAGAATTAAGGAAAACCAACCGCCGAAGACAATGCGAGCTTTCACATAACGGCTCACAATAGAGAGCTTTTGAGCACCCAAAGGTCGAATTAACGGGTCATCCACTTTACAGACCTGATGTGGCACTTAATGATTTCTTTTTGTTCCAGAAACATCAAAAATAAAATGCGAAGTCAACTTTTTCAACGACTGAAGAAGTTGTTGAAGACTTTCAGAGGCTCGTTTTGGAAGTATCCATTTCTGAGTGGCAAAATTGCTTTGAAAATTTATTCAAGCGAATGCCGAAGTGTATTGACTTTCAAGAAGAATATTTTGAAAAACAAAAAAGCCATTTTCATTATTATTTTCCTATGTTTTCTTTAGTGGGCGTAAAATATAATAGGCATCCCTCGTATCAAATACACCGCAGAATATACCTATAAATGTAAGACGAGAAGCTGTGCTGAATAACGTTGGCTTCTTCCTACAATTGTGGAGATATAATTATGAAGATGAAGAAGATATAATTATTCATCCAATTGGTGTTTTCAATAACTTTTTTATTAAATAAAAACTTGATTTTGAGTGATTAATATCTTTATTTTGATTTTTACGCGCTCCATTGCGTGACTGTTTGTATGCTGCAGTACAACGCCATTTGCGATGTCTGAATCTTCCGATAGGGTGACTAATTATGCGCCACCTTGTAATGCTTAGTAAAGCTATTTACGTAAGTCGCCATTTGCAAAAATTGTAAATCTTCCGATGGGGTGATTAATTTTGCGCCACCTTGTTTTACTTCGTAAATCTGTTTACGTACGATGCCATTTGCAAAAATTTTAAATTTTCCTATGGGGTGATTAATTTTGCGCCACCTTGTTTTACTTTGCAAAGCTATTTACATAAGACGCCATATGCAAAAATTGTAAATCTTCCGATAGGGTGATTAATTTTGCGCCCCTTGTATTCCCTGGTGAAGGCATGCAAAAAGACTCTATAAACCAATAAAAGGTAAAAAAGAAATAGCATCTTTGTTGCTTTAAATTTTTTTATTCGTAATAGTTTTCTCTCATTTTATACCCGGTTGTCATATGAAGCCAGTTAAGTCATTCGTTTAAATTACATGAAAATTTTTCCACTTAGTTATCTTCTATATTTCATATAATTAATTAATACTAGCTGCAATTATAATTAATTTAATATTTGATGAAGACGTACAATTTTTTTGTTCGTTTGTGTATTTAAAAGTGACCGTTTAAAAATTTTCTTAACCCGTTTAGCTGAGTTTCGATATCATCACTTTGCGTCAAGCAAATGCGTGATGAAAATCCGACACGGAATTTTTTTTGTTTTAATTGCAAATACCTTTTTATATAGTATGTGTGTATGTATGCTTAAATGTGTATGTAAGTCTACAAGACCTTAATAATATCGTTTTTAACTAGTAAGACTTAGGCTTATCCGCAATAAAATCATATTTCAAGGTATCATAACATAGAAAGTTAAAATGAAACAACTTATGGCTTTAAATAGCGTAAAAAAATAAAAAGCAAATGTACATAAATCACAGTCTCTAATATAAAAAGTTATATTAACATGTAAAACAAGCCATACTTCATATCTCTAAGTATGCATAAATGTATGTATGTTTGGGTGTGTGTGGGTGTTTATGTGTATTGGAGAAAGGGTTGCTGGCGGTATGCGTAAGTGATTATGAATGCGGTTAGTTATGTACGTGTGTATGCATGTATGTGTGTGTGTACTTATATCTACGTGCGTCAAAGGAAGCTGTCAACTTCCGAGTTGTCAATGCAATATTCTTACTTATACATAAGTGCACATACATATGTGTGTGTGTATGTGTGCAAATATTAAGAGCTAATTAAGTTGACCGGCCTGTTGGACAGTTGAGGCAGGGACTCTACCTCAAAAGGTTCTGCGTGTTGCTGTGGGTTGCTATGGGTTTTTGTGCTACGTTTCGACCGCTTCGAGAAATTGAGTTAATCGCTAAAAATGTTCGCTGGTTAAATCAGTGAGTAGACGAGTAGGTGGAGGGACTTGTGGGATGTTGTTGATGCGGTTGATGGTTTCGGCGGTGACTATTGTGACGATTTGGAAGTCGTAGACGTTGGCGGACATTGTGTGGCTGCACGGATTCACGATAAATCATTTGCTTGGCATTGGTTGAATGCTTTCCTTGCTCGTTGATGTTTTCATGTAGGTTACGTTTATGATTGCGATGGTTATGACTGTGGTGAGTACGACGGAAGTACTGATGTTCAATATTGTGTTCGGATTGGCGTTTCTTGGCGCTGTGTTGCGGTTCCGTTTGAATTGTGGCTGATAGTTCAAGTAAATTTTCAATCGTCGGGGTTGCAACTGTAGTTAGAGTAGGCGGATCACTTGTGAGTATATCTTCGGCAGATGACTTAGAGTGATTAAATAATTGTCGTCGCAAGTTTCCACGTAGCTTGTCATGGACTTCCTTTCTGATATTTTTTGGCGCGAATGAAGCATAGCCTACCAGTTTAACATCTAATCTTGGATATCTGGAAAAATAAATGTAAACCGATAAGTAGATGCCTCTACAAACATTTTATGTTGATCAAAGTATTGTGGCAATCATTTTTTGATTGACCGTGAAATTTATGTAGCAAAAATTTCACATGCCACTGAGATTATAGATTTTATATGGTACAGTAATGCTGGAACTGGACGACAAGTATGCCCTGCTGAATATTACCAGGAAAGGCTTCGGGAGAGGAAAAGTGATGCCATCTAGAAAGTTGAGGCTGCAGCTCCCCAGAAATGATATCACTAAATTCATGAAATTTGAAAAGAAGTTCAGATTTAAACTGGACGATAGGTGAAACTGAAGTAGACCTGCATTTGAAAGGAAACGTCTAGAGTGTACCCCGCACTGGTACACAGATGGCTCGAAGATGGCACAGAAGGCATAGGCGCTGGAGTATAAGGCCCCAGAACCAAGCGCTCTGTGCCGATGAGTAGTTTTCAAGCATCTTCCAAGTGGAGATGCATGTTGCATGACGTGCAGAGGTAAACTTAGACAGGATTGAGCGAATTGCCATTCTGAGCGGCAGTAAAACGCACTCAAAGCTCTATCATCCTGTGAGATTAAGTCCTCACTGGCAATTGAGTGTAGCGTGACTCAGAATCTACTAGGAACGCACAACCACATTCGGCTAATTTCGGTCCCAGGACACAGGGGTATAATTGGGAACGAAGTAGCTGACGCATTGATGAGAGAGGCTGTGACCTCGCCATTAAAAGGGCCTGAGCCCGTCCTTGCTATGGGTCAACCATCAAGAAGAAGCTTAGCAGTGAAGAGAAAAGGCTAAGGGAGGTTTGATTGCACCAAACTATGGGGATACGCCAGGCGAAATCCTTATTGGGAGGATACAGGAACAAAAGAGGTTTATAAGGATAAACTGAGAATGCTCACGGGCATTCTCGTAGGCCATTGAAGACTGCGTAGTCATCTGCACATGAGCGAAATATGGTCCACGATTTCTCGTCGTTTCTGCGGCCGATCCCAGGAGACTCCAATGCTCCTTCTCCTTCTTGAATATAGCGCTATAGCGCGGAGAAGATTGAGACAACTCGACCCACTGCAGCCAGAAGAAAGGCGCATACGCTCAATCCAACCGAGCTTTATCCTGAGTTTAATAAGGGAATTGGGTCTGGCTGAGGTACTGTGACGAGCAGAGGGCACAAAAGGCCATGAGGTTGAAGCGCAACTCTCGAAATAATCTATCTGCTGCATACACAATTTTTATTTTCTTGTCAATTAAAGTTTTGAGAAGACTTTCGAGCTTCAAAAGGCAAACTTTTCCAAAAATGTTTTGAAGTACTTACACAATTTCCATGATATTAATATGTATATTCAACGACAGAGGATGTAACCAGCTTTTGAACAAATGTTTGGTCACTTTTAAATTTCGTGGTTTTTGCTGTTTTATAATAACTTAAAAAAATAGTTTCACTTTTCTTCTATGAAATAAAGTGTACGTTATGGATTTACTAACAAATTTATATTTGTGCTGACGAAAAGAAATCAAAACCTTTTTTCAGTAGCTGGGTAAATTTTATTTTGTTTCATATTCATATTAATATCGTAGAGTGAATATAAATATTTAAAATATTTTTTTGAAAATTTATTACTATTATATAAAATCTATAGTTTCACGCGGAGGCATATGAAATGTTTCCTGATTAATAAAAAAATTGGTTTTTGTTGCACGGTGTAATTGAATGAAGGTTTAATTAAGCACGAAAATAGTTGCATAATAATAAAAGCTTGCTCACCTTGGCACTTCGTGCGCTGCAAAAGGAGACAAAGACGTGTGCGGTCCGTAGTAATTCCACGGGATTGCAAATTCTGAAATGTAAAAAATAATTGTCAATGGGTTGCATTCAGCTATTATTAAAGTAAGCACATCAAAACAGCACATTTATGAAGCCAACATTGTTCACTCCCTTACGGTCTAGTACCTACATGCGGTCATATGTCTATACGTACACCTATGTTCACAATAATAGCAGCGCCTCAGTTTTCAAAGTTTTGGCTATTTATTTATTTTATATTTAATTATTATTTTTCCAAAAATGTAGTTCATATAACAACAAATATCACAAAACTTCAAATTTCAAACTTTGTACAAAATGGAAAAAAAAAAATTCAAACATTTCAAACTTTCAATCAAAATTTCTAGAAAAATCTCATGTATGCGTTTTATAGAGCCTATTGAATTCAGGAATAATAAAGTGCAAGTTTGAAGTGACTCAAAAATCGCTTTGATTTTTGAAGTTTCTTTTACAGGCGGTCTTGCGCATTTTCTCCATACAACAAATACTCAAAGTTTTCTTGATATATGGAAGAATTTGCATTACACCGACCCACTTTAAATTGGCAAAATAATTTCTAGAAATTCTGATTAAAATATTGATAACTTTTTCTAAAAAAAGTTTGAAACTTTATGTTATGTATTTTTTGTTGTAGTATCAACAATATTTTTTATAAAAAATTAAAATTTAATTAAGTAAAAAAATAAATGAATAGTCAAAACTTTGCAAAATGTCGCGCTGCTATTATTGTGAACACTGCTGCATATTTGTGGGTATGTACATATGCGTTGGCCTGATATTCACATAAAATAAAGGCGATTGCCTTTGCTTTATTTTGCTTTTCTTTGAAAGGTTCTATTGTAGCTTTGGTAGCTTTGAACGCTGTCCGAGTAATCGAGAAATATTAAATAGAAATGTCAAAGGCGGGTAATGCGCAGCCAAATAGAACGTTACGCTATTCGAAACTTCAAAGCCCTTTTGTACGGAATTACTCCATGTTGATATTTACCCCAGCTGACCCTACCAAAAATTACCCAATACCAAACATTTCTGGTCTATTATTTCAATAGGCCTTTTTTTCGCCAAGACTTAGCAAGTGACGAATAGATGAAACAATAAGTACAAATGAACATATGCCGGCAACGCCGGAAGAGAGCTGCCTTAAATTACATGTGTTGGTAAGGCAGTGCGACCTAACGAGCTATCGCCATACTCGCTAGCGGGGAATCTTACTCAATAACTTTGTTTTTACTTTCGCATGCAAATTTTTCGCCAAGTTAATCCAGCATAGAGATAGCGAGCGGGGAAATGGCGCTAATTATTGCGTGTTCCGGTTTTTCGCTTAATTTTCAAGTTTGCATAATTTCTTTAAAAGTTTGATCTATACCACTTTCATAATTATGAGCACAACTGTCTCTGGGCGTAAAAGCTTTGTTACTGTTCGGTAAAATCTTCTAAACATCAATCCATTGTACAGGTATTTGTTGCAGTCGTTATATCTCTAAATCGTGTGAATTCCCCAAATTTTTTTGTTTACCTCCTACTTCCGTATGGTAAGTAAGGGTTAATCGATTGTTTTCGTCAATGGAACAATGTTATAAAATCAAAACAGTGCCACAAACAAATCATGCAAAATCAACGAAATTTAAGTATTAACTAATTACATTGGCTCGCCTTCAACATCGCAAACTTAAAAAAGCACGAAAAGCGCATTTTATATTATATTCTAGTATTATAACTTAATAACATTCAGCTTTAAAAAGCGGCGAGGATACATAAAAAGCAAGTATTTATTCACATTACATATGTACGTACACATATAGTTTTCTTACCGGTTCGGATTTCAAAATTCATACACTTAACTTTGTAGAAATATTTATTGAGAGAGGCTCGGAGAGGGAACTGAACGATCGGTCTGACTATAGACTTACTGTCTATACACCTCAAAATATGAAATGCTTTAAAACAAAATTTTTGAAAGGTGAAACCGTAGGGAATGAGGAAAGAAATCGAAACTAACAACTCCGCGGCGAATAAATAACGGAGTCTATCCGCACATTGCTGACTCAGCACTCTTTACTCATACGATTATGAATGTGCGTCTAGGGATTTGTGTGTCTAAAAATTGTGTGCTTTCCTTTTGTCGTTACGCTCGAATTTGTATGGCAATGCAGTTTTTTGTATGAACGCTGCTCGGTTTCAAATAATGCAGCCGACGCACAGTGTGATTTTTTGGCCTCTGAGCGCGCGTTTAGGGAAATTTACTGCATTTTTCTAGTCCGTATTATTTATGGTTTCGGAGATACCTGCTTTTAAAGTTACCCAAAAACCCAATTAGCTACGAAAGTATAAAGCATAGGGCACATAAAGATATGCGCATTTTCCATAATTAGTTAAAAAAAGTTTGATAAAAATAAAAAAATATATGTATATTTTTAATTTTTGAAAATGCTACTTTGAATTCTAATTTTAAATATTTTTATATTTGGCGCGTGTTTAATATTTTTAATTCATGAAAAAAAGTGCAAATTTGCCAAAGTGATTTAGAAAAGGTTAATGATTTTATTAAAAAGATGGCAAAAGTAATTTTTTTTTATTTTACTATGTTGGATCATAGATGTCGCAAAATTAATCATCTTATACTTCAAAAAAGCGTGGAATAATTGTGTGGAATTTTTGACAATAATCCGTCGGCAGCGTGAATATCGACGCCGATTTCTTAATCGTGTCGCAGGCCAACGCGGAAACATTCTGGCGCTTACCTATTCGACTCGAACGTATTGGAACTACACGAGACCTTTGCAGGCCGTGACTGCCACCGAACTGAGCGTTCGGTCGAGAATATTACGGATGTGGCTGCCGATGTCGCTGAGTACAAAGCAATATGAACCAGATGACGGACCTTACGATTGAACATCATCAGATGGACCCTACAGATAATTTTAGTAAGAAACGTACACACGTTCCCGTACAAAGTGCAAACAGTGCATCAGTTAATGCCTGCTGACCATTAGTTGTGTGTGAATTACTGGCAAGCCATCCTCAATCCAAACAACGAAGAGGACGATTTTGTATCGAAAATCATGATGAGTGGGCAGACGCATTTCTACTGAAGCGGTTACTTGAATAAATAAGCAAAACCTTTGTTTTTGGGGCATTCGGTTACGTTAGGTTATGGTGGAAGTTGGTCCGTATGACCTTACAGGTGCGTTGTGATACCACTTTGCGAATACCACTGGGGCATTGAAAATCCTCGTATGATGCACGAAGAGCCATTATACCGACTCAACAAACCACTGTAGTAGTGATTGGGCCGTATTTTTTTGAGTATGCCATTGGCAATACGGGCACTGTTACTGGCGTACGCTGCATTGCAATGATAAAAACGACTTCTTACTGACGGAATTGGATGAGCGGCGCTTGGTAAACATACAGCATGGGCCACAATGGATATTGTGAAAGAAGCGTTAACTGGTCGCGTAATCTCCCGTTTTGGTGGTTTGGCATGACCAGTAAGATCGCCCAAATTAACCATAAAAGAGTTCTTTCTTTGGGGCTCCTAGAAGTCGCGGGCTTATGCCAACAAGCCTTAGGAGGAGGAGAATATTCTCTTCTCATGTGTTATCTTGATTTCACTATTACCAGCAACAACGATGCCAGCCTTGAAATCAAGCGAAGGATAACTCTTGCCAACAGGTGCTACTTTGAGCTAAGTGCGCAATTGAGTAGTTAAGCCCAATCTTGACGACCGGCACTCTACAAGTCGCTCATCATCCCGGTGCCTCTCTATGACGCTGAAGTCTAGATAGTCAAACAATCAGACGTAGCCGCTCGTTGAGTTTGCAAAAGGAAAGTATGTTGCAAGATTTTTAGACCTGCTCGCGTAGGTAACGGTTACTGCGTTTGAATTAATAACGAGCGGTATGAGCTTTACGGAGATATTGACATAGTCAAAGGAGACACCCTCCAGCAACTAAAGTGAGCCTATCGTCCATATGGAAGGAACTGCTCCGGCGAAGAAAGTGTTTGAAACGGTAATTGGCGGTCGACGGCCAAGAGGACGTCCTCGTGTCCGGTGGAAGGACAAAATTGAAGATGACCTGGCTTCCGTTGGTTTAAGAACTAGTCCCGGTGGTCTAGAATTTCCAAAAAAATGATTTTTTTAATATTTCGAAAGTATAGGCTTTTGAGAATATAGGAAAGATATTCCCAGTATTTCTCAATTTTCTCAAAACTACTTTTTTTGACTTGGTGTTGTCAAAACAACCGAATTCAACAGAATCGTCTGAAAGTTTAATATCATCAATGGCTATCGTCCGTATGAGAATCATCTTATTCATTCTCAATTCTCAATTATTTCGTATTTTTTTGATTAAGAAACTGAAAAAAACCCGATTTTTGAGTGTCAAATTCAAAACCACGCCATTTTGACTAATTTGTTTTTTTTTTATTCTAGTACGAAACATAGCTACAGCCATTTTTTGATTTGTTTCAGCTCAATAAAAGAGCCAAAATGGACAACACCGTCCAGGCCCAATTTCTCGGGAGTGTCAACTTCAGCGCCATTTTTTAAATTATAAAAATTAAAAACAAACTTTTTTTTCATTTTTGTATGTAAAATAAGTTAAATAAAAGGCCTAAAATTTTTAAATATCGTTTCTCATTTTTTTATTTTAAAAAAAAATTACTGAAAATACCCTAAATTTGCGAGCTTTAGACCACTGAAACTGGAAAAGGTGTGCGGAAAACAGAGACACTTGGTGAGACACTATTCGCGGTAAGCTATAACTCGGTAATGGGTTTTTATGGCCAATTAATTAACTAAGTATGTTTCATGTGAAACGCCTAATTCGACGGAGCATTACAAATTTCGTGAGGTCTAAATTTAAACCATATTTTTTTTGTGTATACACTTTAAACTGATGATATTTAGCAATGATTCACAAAAACCCGCTTTTAATAATACGCAGTTTAGACTAACGAGCACTCAGAGACCCGAATAAGTACACTGTGCGGCGTATGCAAAATTTAAAAAAAAAGTAGATTATTTACTGTTTTACGTCTGTTTTACGTAAAAGAATTCAATGAATTACTCAGACAATGGGAACTAGATCGCATTTCAATGCCTGTTCCATTCGTTTAATTGTTGATGTTAATTACGATTGGCTAACACAACACATACCTGCCTGATCACATTTAGGTGGATTAAAAAAGAGGCCCGGCTTGAGAGGATTCTCCTCCTCGTCATGCACTTCGATCATTAACCACCCAATTTGAATCGGTTGCTGTCGGGATTGCTGCTGCTGACGTTCAACGCTTTCCCAAATGTAGATGGCACGCTTAATATCAATTTCAACCCAGCCAGTTTTCGAAATGTTCATCATTGTTGTATTGCAAATATGCTTCTTACGTTCTGCAAAAACAAAAAACAACAAAAGTCCAATTTATATCTCGTAATTTGTGTTTGCTCAATGAATAAGAAGCATGCAAATGTGTGTAAATATATATGCATTAAATAGGAAACACATAAATATATACACACTTACACTTATGCATACAAACATACAAACATACCTCGTTTGTTTCGACGCAGTTGCTGTACGATAGAAACGGTGACTCGTATTTGTGGTGTTAGCTGTTAGGAAGAAAAACAAAAAATACACCTGTTATTCTATCTGCTTAACTACATACATACATACATACGTACATACATATACATAGTTTTTTTAATTGATATAACTCACTGTCAAGGGGTCTCCACAGCTTTTGACGCTTTTATCGCCGTCGTCAGTTGGCTCATTGGGCTCGTCTGTACCATTTGGATTCACTTTATATAGACGAAGAATGGCGCTATCCAGATTTAAATTTTCACGTTTCGGCTCGAAGAGACTATCCGAAAAGCGAATTGTGACATTGTTGTCATGCAGCCAAGAGCTTTCGGTTGACTCTGAATTACATATGGGATATGCTGCCATTTCGTGCAGGGGATGGCCTTGATTCTCATCGGAATTACTTGCTTGGAAGGCTGATTGTAGGCGGTTCTTTATGTCATTTATGCTGCATATAAGAAAAATATTAAGATAAGAATTATTTAGTCTTAAATTTTAAAACGATTTTTGTACTTAAACACCAAATATTTTTAGTTAGTGCCTGGTTTTATTCTTATTTTCTATGGTTCCAAGGAGGAACAAAGGCCCACAAAAGTGCCTGGTGCATACCTATAAAAAGTTTTTATTACAAGAGTTGTTGCAAAGTCCCTAATATGTGATAGGTAGGTAGGTGAAATGGTTGAAGTACCTCTCTGCCACTCTCCAAATAGCACTACAGCGCCGTTTCGATACTATTTTGAGTCCTTCAACAGGCAGATATCCACGGCTAGCCAGAGCTGTTGCTATAATGGAGAAGATTGGTGGGATTTAGGTTGGCGCACTGCCCCAGGCTGTCGAAGAAAGGAGCACCCAGTTACCTTAGCCATCTAGCTGCCAAGCCCGGCCATTTACAGAGAAAGTGCTCAACAGTCGCCTTCTCTGAAAGGTCTCCACAACTTCTGCAATGGGGGTTAAATGGTAAGCCCTGCTTTTCTGCGTGAGTGCCGATCGTCCAATGACGATAATAATAGCTATACATTTGGAAATTGAATGGCGTGAAGTTTCCAGGATTATCTGCGCCTTGCGTCTATTGTGCTGGGGCCATATGATTTTTGAAATACTATAGCATATGAAGAAATGAAGCTCCATCTAATCTACGCTTTCTTGAGGAATAAGTAGTGAAACTTCCCTTTAACAACAGTCAGGGGGATGCCGATGACCTGGTGCGAGATCTCTGAGATCCCAGATCAGAGAAATGTTACCTGCACTTGCCAGAGATTTGATCTCCTCCTCACAGGAGTTGACCAATTTGGATCTGCAACATGGCGTTGTCAGAGCCCTGATTGCAGTTTGACTATCGAAGAAAATGTTAATATTTCCCCTTGATCCCACGTTCCCTAAGAATTTTGCATGCCTGCAGGATATGTGATACTTTATATGACATTCATTATTTATATTTATGAGCCACATTTGTTACAGCCAAAAATTTGCAAATGCCAATTTATGCGATTTTCAGTTATAATTGGGAAATATTCGCTTAATTCATTATCATCATAAGTATCCCTTAGAATTACAGCTCGTGGTGGGATTTATTTTCCTCAACAATCTTCTTCCATTTCACCTGGTCAAGAGCTTTTATCTCCCATCACGGACTACAACTGCGAACCAGATAAATCATTAACTCAGAACCTGTAATAAGACTATGAGGAATGACATGGTCGGTAGCTGTTAGATATTATGCTAAATATGTTTTTGTTTCGAATTATTGTTGATGTTGCTCGAGTAACTGTGTTCCTGTGTGAGAGATACTTAATTAGCATCTTGTACAGTTTTAATACCACAATCCTCTGCTGTGGATGCGTTTTCAAGAGTGTCATTTCCTGTACCCACTTCGTTGGGTTTAGAAAGAAAACATTACACCCAAATTTCTACACTGGGATTTCTTCTGCAAAAGCTTGCAATTTAGCTTTTGATAATCCCGGACGATTTCTAAAATAGTGAACAGGAGTTTCCTTCTCTCCTATTTCTTCACAGCTGCGGCATACCTAACATTGTTGTGCGGTATGCTTAACTTCGCTGTATGTACCCTTAGCCTTCAGTTTCCTGTAAGAGCCGCGGTTAGTCTTCACATGTCGAGTCGACCGTACCCAAGTAGTTGTTTGGTGTTTGATACATTTTATACATTACAGTCAGGCCATGTCTTCCTGGACATTAGTCGGATTGGTAGGCCCTTCCATCGTCTAGTTGCAATGCTGTAATACTCTGACTTTAGTTCTGCTCTAATCAGGCTGAAGAAAACTTCTACTGGTTTCGCTTCGGTCGAGTTTAAGGAGGATCGTAGCCTAGCAAGCTCATCCGCCTACCCTCGATGTTCCTATGACCTGAAACCCATACTAAAGTGATATCAAGCTATTGACTGAGCGTGTTGATTTCCTTTATGTATTGCATTACAAGTTTGAAAGTTATTGATTGATTATCGCCATAGCAATCTGACTATTCATGAAGATAGCTATATTGGCTCCAGCTTGTATGACGTCAGAGATGGACGTGTAGGCTTTCCTGATTGCTAGCAATGGAATACTAACTGGAAGATACATTGACTTGGACGCGCGGGGTAGATTTCTGCCTCAAAATCTGCTCTAGATGGAAATACAGTGAAGTGAAAGCTCGGTTCTAGTGAAAGCTCGGTTCACACTTGTTGCAGATGTGAAGATCTATTGGTAATATATGGGTGGGTAAGTTGAGTACATCGCCTGGACGCGAGCTAATTGCACCAGTTGCTAGAATATTCGAATTAATGGACTCAAACCAGTCTCAATTTGTTAAAATTGCGAATATGTTATGGGTAGATGCTAATGTTCGGCGAGACATATTTTTTATAGACGCTAATTTCGGTTTTCTGCTGGATTCCACAAAAAAACTCGAGGCTGTCGGTCTTCCGCTTACAGTACAATTGCAGATGATAACAGATGTAAAAAAAAAACAATTGACAGAGTTGAATGTGTGTAAGTAGAAAAAAAGCTCTGCTCAATGTTATTGGAAAACAAAGGTTACATTGAGATCAAGAGGTTTGCTGAGCAAAACGTAGAAAAAACCACATAATACAATAATTCCATGTACACAATTTCCGAAGTGCTTGCCTGTTACGTCCGTGGACGTTAACAGAACATGAGAGTGGCAGAAAGATATGAGAATGGCGAACTGAATAGAAAGTAAGTTTTGGAAAGTCATCATGAACCGTTCAACGCCAGAACAACGCATCCAAATTGTGGAAATTTACTTAAAAAAAATAAATAAAACTGTTCGTGAAGTGTTGAAGAAGACGCCGAAATGCCGATTCATCGTCGTTCTCATTTTGTTGGCCTTCGTCCTTCGAATACGTGGAAAATTGTTTGTAAGTATCTTGGCTTACGTGCCTATAAAATGTACCTCGTGTAAGAATTAAAGCCAAATGACCACCAAAATTCTGCTGAAGGTTTTTGGACCTTTGCAGATTAGCGACGGCGAGTATCGTAGGCGATGGAATATTGAGCTGTATGGGCTTTACGACGACATAGACCTATTGCTTAGGCTTTGTTGGCTGGGGGTCAGATGAAGGCCTCCTCTCCGTTGGAAAGATCAAGTGGAGAAGGACTTGGCTTCGTTAGAGTCAGTAAAGCACTCGCCAAAAACAATAGTTGGATGCCACAAATTATTATGCGAAGTATTGCAATATTTTAAAATTTTAAATAATAATTTAAAATAAACCTGATCTGGGTGCCAGGCCATAGAAATACTTATATATAGTTATATAAGTTAATTGCAAAACAGCTGAGCTTGCAAGGAAAGGTACAACACTAAACAGTCACCCAGATAATGCACTAATACCGATTCCCTTAGCCACGTACAAATCATTAATAGATAGACAGTCTGTCAATGCTGCGAATGTCCATTGGAGGCAATCACCTTTTTGCTAAATAAACAGGCAGACTTGGCTAGAATGGAACTACGGCCGCACAAAATCGCCATTGAATCTTAGTAGATAAGATATGAGAAACACGACGGGGATACTAACAGGGCGATGCTTAATTGCAAGGCATACAAATAGACTGGGGGTGCCACATAATGACTTTTATCGAAGCTGTCAATATATTGATGAAGAGGAAGCCGTGGGGGTGTCCTGTGTACATGCATTGCTCCACGTTCAGATTCGCCTTTCTTTACAGCATTAAAGAGATCTCTCAAATACTCGTAGGGTGGCCGAGATTAACAAAATTCTTTACATCCACAGGTTGGTTCAGAGTAGCCACAGGAGTGTTAAGGAGGAGCTCCAGTGGTATCACAATGGGACTATTCAGGCCTAATAACTACAAATAACTTACGCTCTAACTTATAATTTCTAAAATGCGTTGGAAATCGCAAAGGCGAACAAACTTTGCCCGATTCTTTGAGTTGCAATTTTGGAAAACGGATTGCAAAAGTAATGGATTAAAAAGCAATTTCGAATGTAGCAAAGAAATATGTCGTCTTCTTTCTGTTATATAGAGGAAAGCCACAAATTTTCGGGCGTTTACATCGCTCATGCTTTTTATAATTTATAAATTTATAAAATGTTTTTTTTTAATTTATAAAAAAAATTTTTTAATTATAAATGGGATTGAGTGAATTGTGAACATTTTTTAAAAGTGCTGCCAAAGAGAATTGCATATCCGTAAACCCTAAATGAAAGTGGGGTTGAAGGCGCGCTAACCAAAATTAGTTGTGCGGTGAGCTCCGTGCTTATGAGTTAGTGAGTGTTTAACTTTAAACTCCAGCATGACCCATAAATATGAGTTCATAGTGTAAAAGCTTGGTCAGTTAGAAACCAGTCAATATATCTACGGCTTACCTACACACAAATGTCCTTATGTATGCACATCTATGGACGTCATATTCACGAATTTGCCTCAAATCAGTTCAGCAATGAAATAATCAAAGCTACGATCTTATTAAGAGCAAACATCTCCTTTCCATCTTTATTTCGATAATTCTTTCTAGTCTGCGTGGCTGTGTGGTTTGATGCGATGGCTGCACGCTCATTCATTCACGTCTGTCCGAACAAGTTAACTTGTTTACTAGATGGCTAGTCGCTTGTTGATTTTTCAAGAGTGTAGCTCAATTGCTTGACGGCGTTTTTTATTTTGCATGCTCAACTATCTGTCACGTGCACATACATGCACATACATACATATACTGTACATTACATACACACACACCCATGCACATCTATACCTTTGTACACGTACTACATCTGTTCATACAGACGTAGTTCATTTGTGAGTCGGTATGTATGTGTGTCCGTTCATTTCGCTTTCCAGCGTGCCAGTTTGTGGGCTTGTATTGTCGATTAGTGTTGCTGCACGCCCGCCTGTCTGGTCGTCTGGGTGTCTGTCTGTGCGTCTGTGCTTTCTGCGCCGTCTGCTCGTTTGCGGCTTCTGGCCCACTAAGCGCTTGCGTACAATTCATTCTTGTTGTTGCCGAGCAGCCACAACAAATAACAGACATGGCTAGACACTGTCTCGCCAGTTGCTCTTCATTATCATAAGCGGCAGCAATAGCAGTAACAACAACAATATGAACAGCTGCTGTGGCGGCTGCAACAATACAACAGCACTTGCCGGTCGCTGCTGTAAGTTTTAACCAAAATGTCCCTTACCTCCTCATTCCTTCCGCCGTTGTTGAATAATTCTCATACCTTTTCCCTATAAGCGTCAATTATTTGTGTTCAAACAGGTATTCACCCATTATAAGTATTTATAATTCAAGTTTTCATTTAACCACAAGCACAACCATACACTTTACTTATATACATACGTATGTATGTACCTGCATGTATGTATGTAATTTTATGTATGAACATAGCGACCAAGAATACTCACATACATACAAATTTTCCAGCATTTTAACAGATATCAAGAAAATATAATAGTTGCCTTATCCGAATAGCATTTTTTAAATTTCTTATATGGAAATGAATTCACTGCCCAAACTAACACCCCGTAAATCGAACGTTTCTCCTACTCTATCTAAAACAAATTATCTCTAAATACCTTACAACTATCGAACTATTTTAATAATAATAAGGTCCTGAAGCTCACCTTACTTTTTTTTTTCTAAAAGGTGCATAGCATCAAAAGCCTACTTGGCCAGTTGGCCTTCGGTGAGGACTTTAATCCTAACTAAAACCTCCGTCGCAGCCGAACGGGTTGGTACGTGACTTTGATGTGGGAGTGCGAGGGTTTGAACCTCCGTGTATGAAACGCCAAATGATAGAAAAAGTTTTTTCTAATAGTGATCGCTCCTCGGCAGGTAATGGCAAACCCCCGAGTGTATTTCTGCCATGAAAAACCTCCTCAGAAAAAATATCTGCCGTTTGGAATCGGCTTGAAACTGTAGGCCACTCCATTTGTAAAACAACATCAAGACTCCCGCCACGAATAGGAGGAGGAGCTCGGCCAAACATCTAACAGAAGTGTACGCGCTAATTATTTATTATCTATTTAATTTTTAAAATCTCCTCTTGTCCTAACGATTGCTCCTCCAGGTATCTTGTCGTGAAATAATGCGTCGAGTTGCTATTACTGCGTACTTTTACTCAAATTCTCAATCCATTTCAGTACCGATAACTGCTCGGTGTTCCGACGGCTTTTCGCCATTTTCAGCACCTTCTGCGCCAGTACTGGTGGTTTCAAGTCAGCCTTTCGGGCCCATTCCTCCGCACGCAACATTTTTGGTATACGTGCTGCGACTACGCTAAAAGTACGTCATTTTCCTGTCTTATCGCACATTTGCGGTATGGGATTCACTTCTGTTGGGAGCTCACCGAAGGCCATGAAGAGCTTATTTCTCTCGTTGTCAAAAAGTGCCTTGCACTTTCTATTGCGTCACGTCAAAGGAGCGGAATTTTCTAAATGAAAGCGGTGCAAAAATTCCTTGAAACATCAATGGCCTCTCAGCCATTGCATTACATAAAAATTAACCTATCCGTGCTTTATCTCTGCTCTATCAAGGCATTTCGCAATGTCCGGTATTAGATGATGTTTTGTTGAATGCTCCCAGCGCTGTTGCCATTCTCTCGTTGTACGCTTCCGCTCATCTTTATTAACGCCGCAGGACGTCTTCTCTTCTGTTGGCTTGTACAACCTCTTCAACTTCTTGAGGAGCAGATCAACCGCGATTTTCCTCGATATTACGGCTAGGACTTCAACGGAAATCGTAAGGCTCACCTATCTGAAACTGCTTGATTGAGAAGAAGAGTTTCCTCAAAGATCTTGACTCGCGCATTACTCTGCATTGTCGTTAATGGAAACACCACTGGGTTTTTGAGCCCAATGGAAATTTAAATTATGTTTTGTATAAAAGAGAAAGGATATTCGACCGCTGTAGCAGAATTATTTATGTGTGAAATAAAACGAAGTAAATAAAATGTCTGAATACTCTGTTTTTCCATTTTCGCAAAATATTGTGAAATATATAACTCTTTACAAAAATATTGTGTCCGTATCAAATAAGGTGTGAGTGACTGTAATGTTTAGTAATGGTGAATAACGTAATAGTCAATAACGTATGGCGCATGCTTTCTCTTCAAGTGGCAATTTCGCTGAAGGAGAAACCACTCAGCAACAATCAAACCTATTGGCTGTGTAAGAGCATCCTTAAAATTGTGGGAAAACAATTTTTAATCTCTACACTACGGCAAGAAAGTGAAATGAAATAAAACAAAATAAGTAAAATATCTGCATTCTCTGTTTTTCCATTTTCGCATAATATTGTGAAGTATAGAACACTTTGAAATCGTATCTGTATCAAATAAGATGTGAGTGACTGTATGTATGCATGTAATAGTTTTTCATAGAGCTAAAGTGCTCTAAAGGCAATAAATAAAATTTTTTATGATCAAAAGGGAACTAGGTGTGCTAAATTGCAAAAAGTACGGTTTATTGAAAAAACTATATTAACACGTAATTTAGTCTCATCTCTCATCTTGTCTCATCTTTTTACAATATTCTTCATTTTAAAAGCTCTTCGTTAATTTTTTATAAGAACAATTTTGCACAAAAATTTAACAAATTTCAAAAAACTATCATTTAGATTTGATTAATACCTTTTTTTAGAAAATTTCTGGGTATGCAGTTTTATAGCCCATTAAATTTTGGTCAGTTTAAAGTTTAAGTTTCAAGTCGTTTCAAAATCGGGTTTATTTTTGACAATTTTTTTGCATCCGATGAGAGAACTTTTTTCCATGTAATTTACTTCTGAAGTGCGTAGGTTCGAATCTACGCGCATGAAACAAGAAAATGATAGAACAACTTTTTTTCTAATAGCGGTCACCCCTCGGCAGGCAACGTAAACCTCTGAGTGTATATCTTCCATGAAAGAGCTCCTCATAAAAATCATATTAAATACAAGGTGGCGCAAAATGAATCATCTAATTTTGTTTATGCATAACTTTTTTCCTAAATGAAAAAAAAAAGATTTTGAGTGATGGAAATCTTTATTTTGACTTTTACGCGTACCTTTGACTTTTGACGTACGACTCCAATTGCAAAAATTATATATCTTTCCATGCTAACAAAATTTTAAAGTCAACTTTAAACAAAGTAAAATATTTTAATATTAATTTTTTAAGGACGACAGTTATTTATTTACTCGATTTGCTTGAAATAAATGTTGCTACTTTCAGTTTACATGAAAATATATACAGGTCTCTCTCAAGTTACATGAATTATCCTCCGTAAAGCATGCGGGCCTGGCTTTTTCGACTTTGGACGTGAATTTAACATATTGCTATTAAAGCTAACGCGTTGAGCTTTCAGGTAGCTTCCTAAATTTTAATCTTCTATCGATTTATGGACACAACCCTTTTAGAAATGATCCTCGAACTGGACACAAAAAAGCCAGACCCATGTGTTCAATCGAAGGTTCTAAAAAAGGTGTCCAACGGGGGGTTAAATGGGGTTCCGAGTAACTCGAAACCGTTAAAGTGGAAGCGCAGATTTAGTAAAAAAATTTTAATGAAAAAGAAAATGTTGTTAATCTTAGGATTAAACGTTTGACAGTCTTATAAAAAAATATTAATAATATAATAAGATGGGGGTCCTTAATCTAATTAGTCACTGTCTAAAGGTGTTGTAAATTTAATATTCCTTCGTTTAGGAGGCAAATGATCCTCGTCGCTGGGAACTTCGTCATTTTGTTGTTTCTCGGTACTGCAAGATGGTAGATTCAATTCCGCGATCAATTTTTGGTGTGGATTTAAACACTTATTTAGTTCTGCAGCAAATATTTCTCTAGGGGCTATACAAGGACCATTTTCTGCAAAATAAGCCTCCAACTTAGTCGTCATATTTAAATCATGCTCTACATCAGTCATTGGGACATTCTGAGTGCATACAATCGCATTACTTTCCTGCTTTTTGGCTGTCACCAGATTTGACGTTGACTTTGAAAGGAGCCCAAATGTCTTCTTCATCTAAAGAAGGGTTTTTATGAAAATTGGGAGAAATCGTATAGCTGGAGGGAATGTCGCATTTTTTTTCGTGTAACTCGATTTAATCGTGCAACTCAAGTACCGGGTATCTTGTACACTATTTTAAAAAGCGATATGTCGAATGAAAGTACTTTAAATTTCTAATTAATTAACCTTATAAAGCTTAATGACTATTTTTTCAAGTACTAATTTTCGCAATTAAAATATATATAGTTTTTAAAATTTCACCCTGCCCTCTTAAGAATCAAAAACGGACACTAGTAGGTTAAAAGTTTGTATGAAAGAAATATTCCTGGTTTATTTCTACGTAAACATGTTGTTGGTGTCATTTTTCGCCAAACCATTATTTTAAAAGATATTAGTCGACAAAGACCTACACCATCATTCGGCACAATTTTTGGGCTTTAAGTCCAAACTGCCGGGGATATCTCCACCACAGGAGGCTCAGTGTTTTTTGTACATCTTATTTTTCATCCCCAAGCTACTTATCCGAAAAGGCGCGTGGAGTAACAAAAATAAACCACTTTGGCATTTGTGGGTGCTCTCACATACACACATACATGCGAGTGTACATATGTATGTATGTATGCATTATGATTGTTTACTTGCGTATGTATGTATGCACAAATAGTAATTGTGCTATAAGTAATGCAGCAGACGGTATCGACCTACAAAAAGTTCATTAACGGCGGCCATTCAAACATGGCCTAGACAGATCCCAGACAGTTCTCAGACGGCCCAGCAGACTGACTGTTTGTTGATTACTTCGCCTACAGTGATTCATTTGGCTACTTGAGCTGCATTGCTTTATTGTACTCGCACATAGCGGCAGCATCATTTAGAAATGCTCTAAATTCTATTTTTTGCGAGTCTGGATATTTATATTATATTCTAAAAAGTCCGTGCCTGAATACTACACCATAAACAAATTCCAAATCCTAGCATCAAAAATGTATTTTTTTATTGGTTACCGTGAAGAGAAACCGCTAATATCGAACTTGTGCACCTTTTGGAGTAAATATGTAAATCCTGAATTTTTTTTCATGCAAGCGGCAATTGGTTTCCGTTCTATATTGGGTTATAATGTGATTTGCAGCTCTTTTCCGAAAGTTTTCCACCAACGCCACTTAAACTCTGCAATAATCTAAATAAGTTAAGCTGCTGTATAATTTTAATGTTAAATAATATTGTCTGACCAACTATGGATTTATGTATATTAAGATTTAATAATAATTCTTTCAATGCAAGCCTTTTAAAAAATATGCTAAATTCTAATCTTTATTAAATTATTCTTAGTTTTTTAATAACTCCGGTAAATGATCTCAAAAAGCAAGAAAACTACCCAAAACTACGTTTTGTATTCACGTATTTTGTATTCAGAGAATACTTTGCTGGAGAATCGACAAAAAGAAATGGTTTTGGACGCCCGCGGGCGATCAAAGAAAGGAGCCTTCGAACGGAACGAAAAATACCTACCACCAAAAGCTTGCAGACCATATCAATAAAATATCCCGAAATCTACTTCGAAATGAAGGTCCCATACGATTGAGAAAAAAAGACATCTTCAAGTCTGCACTATCCTAATTATCTCATTCCGCACGAGGGCTCGTCCATGAATGCAAGGGAATCTCGGCCCTTCTGGCTTTCAGTACAGCCATAAAGGAAGTTTCAAGGGATACAGGAAACTAGGCCTTTCTGGCTCCCTTAATCCAATTCCATAAAAAAAATCGTACAGAATCGTCGTGAGGGACAACGGGAGCTTTAAAGAAGACTGAAAAATAGACCTTTCCGGCTCTCTTCTTCTAATTCCAGCGCATAAAAAAAATTGGCACAAGATCGTCGTGAGGGACAACGGAAGCTTTAAGAGAGATTGGAAACTAGGCCTTTCCGCAAGGATGATAGATACCAGGTTTACTCGTTAGGTATGGTGAAAAGTAAGTTTGGAGGAGACCTTTGGATTCTACGTCATTCGTTTTGTGTTTCACAAAATTTAGCTTTAGCTTAGTGAAACACAAAACGAATGACGTCGGCATATCTGTCAAATTCGCTTAGAGCCGAATAACGGTCTACTAGGTAGTACATCTCTAAAAATCTTTTCACCATGGCCTTTCCGGTCCCCAGCTGCGAAAAATCGGAGACTGGGTAACGATAATTAACTTTACACCGTTAAAATTTATTTCTATTTTTTTTAGGTAAAAATGAGAACTGAAATTTGAATTAAATTTTTTCAGTTAAACATAAATATTAAAATTAGTCTTTTAATAGGACTATGAATAAGTTCGTGCGGTTTTACAACAGATGGCGTAACTTGATTATTATTCCATCGATCCACATTTCCAAACATTCATTGGAGAGCTACTGTCGTAAGGCACAAACGTCAGTATAAGTTTTTTATTTGAAGCGTAAACAACAATATTTTTACCACACTTGAAAATGTCGAATTTCGTGCCAAATAATGTGTTTTTGCGGGGAATTCTTCTTCATTATTTTAATATGAAGAAAAAAGCAGCCGAAAGTCATCGTATCTTGGTGGAAGTTTATGGTGAGCATGCTCTATCTGAGCGAACGTGCCAGAAGTGGTTTGCACGCTTTAAAAGTGGTGATTTTGGCTTGGAAGACGAAGAACGCGAGGGTGCGCCGCCAAAGTTCATGGATACCGAATTGGAGGAATTGCTCGATCAAGATCCGGCTCAAACGCAAGAAGAGGTTGCAAAAACTTTGGGAGTTGATCAATCAACCATTTCCAAACGTTTAAAAGCCATGGGAATGATCCGAAAGGTAGGCCATTGGGTGCCGTATGAATTGAAGCCAAGAGACGTTGAACGCCGTTTTATGGCATGCGAACAACTGCTTCAACGGCACAAAAGAAAGGGTTTTTTGCATCGAATTGTGACTGGCGATGAAAAGTGGGTCGATTACGACAATCCAAAACGTCGGGCAACGTATGGATACCCTGGCCATGCTTCAACATCGACGTCGGCGCAGAATATTCATGGCCTGAAGGTTATGCTGTGTATCTGGTGGGACCAGCTGGGTGTTGTGTATTATGAGCTACTGAAACCGAATGAAACGATTACGGGGGATGTCTACCGACGACAATTGATGCGTTTGAGCCGAGCACTGCGAGAAAAACGGCCGCAATACGCCGATAGACACGACAAAGTTATTTTGCAACATGACAATGCTCGGCCACATGTTGCACAAGTGGTCAAAACATACTTAGAAACGCTCAAATGGGATGTCCTACCCCACCCGCCGTATAGTCCAGACCTTGCGCCATCCGATTACTATCTCTTCCGATCGATACAACATGGCCTGGCTGACCAGCACTTCCGTAATTACGATGAAGTCAAAAAATGGATCGATTCGTGGATTGCGGCAAAACCGACCGAATTTTTCACAAAGGGAATCCGTGAATTGCCAGAAAGATGGGAAAAAGTAGTAGTAAGCGATGGACAATATTTTGAATATTAAATTTGTAACCATTTTACGTCAATAAAGTTTCATTTTTTTTTACTAATATGCATATACAAGGTGGCGCAAAATTAATCACTCTATCAGAAGATTTGTCGTTTTTGCAACTGGCGTCGTATGTCACTTGTGAGCTAGGCATCTGCAGCAAAGAGGTTAGTAATGGATAAAAATCAACATTTCCATCATTCAAAATCAATTTTGTTTTGTTTAGTAATAAAATTATTTAAAAAGGAAATTGAGCTTTAATTTTGCGCCACTTCGCATATACATATAATTCATTTCTTGTACAGACTGTCGAATAAGCTGTTGTTTTACACGCTTGAAACTTTTTATTGTGCTTGTAACCACACTTTTCTTCTTGCATTTTTGTAGGCCAGTAAATCAAAATACACCACTGTGAAATACTTTTGCTGGCCCTCGATGCCACGGTAACGAGTTGCAACAGCCACTGCAATGCCGGCCTATACAGTTTCCTTTGCAAACAGACCTCAACAACGACAAAAGCGCTGACGCAGACTCGAGCGCTGCCAGCGATGCTGATGCTAATACTCGGTCCGCAGTTTTTGTTGACGCCACCACAGACACACATTCATACATACATACATACATACATAGACAGACTGGTGGTCAGACGGGAAACGGATAAATGCCAGACGTTTGTGTTGTTGCTGACGTTGGTTGTCGCTGTTCGACATAGAATTTACTATTCACAACAACAACAACTTGCTGCAGCGCGGCTTGGATGCATTGCTTCAATCAGACTTCACATTAAGATAATGCGTCTGGTATTTTTGGTCACTTCGCTTGTCTGCCAGCTTGTCTGGCCGTCTACTTGAATGCCGGCACGTAGTGAGTGCCGATGATGACCGCCTGCAGCCAGCAGGTGACGTTGCAATAAAATGCAAGCAACCATTCTAGTTTGCATGTGAGTAAGATTTTGTATGTGGATCGCGTTGACCATGATCTGTTTGTTCCCTTTGGCGCTACACACCTATATGTACATACATATGTACACATACACCCCTTGCGAGTTCTAGAATTTCTGTCTGAACAAATGACACGATTTCATATTTTCGAGATACACTTTTTCAGTTGAGTTTTGTCCTTCACATGTCCGTATATGGAGCACTCGTGTATTCATTTGTACATACATAAGTATGTATGTATGTGATCATACGAGCATACATACCTACACACATACGAGTATGTCAAGCAAATTTTGAATTATTGCACATAAGGACGTAAGTACGTGAATGGTCTTTTAGAAAAAAATTGTCTATCAACAGGCTCTTTCACTTATTGTTTTAAATACATATATTGTATTAATATATAAAGTTGAATTGCGCAATCTTATTTCGGCTGATTTAATTCATTCTGCTGTAAGAAAGCTGCTCTCTCCCTTTTTCTCACAAGATTGATGCCCATAATTGAAGACCGAAAATTAATCTCAAATCCTCAATTCGGCTTCAATTCGGCTTCAAAAACTCACGGTACCATCGAACAAATACACAGACTCGTAAATAATATTCACAGAGCTTTTGAGCAGAAGTATTGCACGGAAGCATTTATCGACATATCTGAAGTCTTCGACCGTGTTTGGTATGACGGTTTACTCTGCAAAATATGATTAATACCAATTATTTATTATACTTTCGTCAAGCCCGAGGTAATGTATGCCTATGATAAATCTAAATCTATATCTAGGGTTAATACAATTTATTTATTTATTATTAAAGTCAAAACATATAACCATAGGTTATTTTTACAATGATTGACCTTAAGAATAGTTTACATAAAAGGATTAACAGTAAAATCAAAATTAAAATTAAAATTAAAATTACAGATAGTAGTAAAGAAGTAAAAGTTGGAGAAAGTATTAAAAGGAAAGTAAGGTAAAAATAGTAGTAGTAGGAGTAGGGATTAATAGGAAGAGATTTAAAATACACTCAGCAATTTTCGGCAAGATAGCGAAGCAATTTATTTTTGAAACACGAGCTTTCTTTTATACGTTTAATTTTGTAAGGTAAGGTATTCCAAAGACGGACAGAGAACACAAAGTATTGACGTTCAGTCACCAAACAACTGTATTTTATCGGGACTAAGTTTAACGAACGGCAGGACTTTGAAGGCATAAGTCGATCTTTGAGGTATCTGGGTTTCTGAGTGTTTATGATCTTGTGGAGTAAAACTAAACATTTAAACCTAAGCAAGTCGTAAAAGGATACGGAAGTAATTTTTTTCGCAAACACTGAAATATGGTCATAACGTTTTTTACAGTACACGTATCTTGCAATGTTGTTATACAAAACATGAAGCTTACTACGACACACACTATCACAAGGAGTATATATGTAACTCACAACCATACAGTAACGTTGGTAACAAATACGTTTTAGCTAGTAGCAGTCGAGTGTTTACTGGTGTAAAATATTGAGTTGTCCATAAATTTCGGAGCATACCATAAACTTTGCCTAAGACAGTAAAGATGTGGTTGCTCCATGTCAAAGTTCTATTAAATGTAACCCCTAGATTTTTAACATTGTCCACATATTTAATCACAGCGCCATTTAGTTTGACTTGTGTATAGCCATCGAGCTTGATATATTTTTTGTAAATAACGATGCATTGGGACTTATCAGGATTAAGAATTAACCCATTTTCAGAAGCCCACTTGCTTGTGAGGCTCAAGCCAGAATTCATATTAGAGTAGAATGGGGTAAGATAGGTCATTTTTTTTTGGAGAGCTCTTGCAACGGTGTTTTTGCATTGATTTTGAAAAATAAGCAAGATTTTGAAAGGTTATTTATCTGCTAACATTTTGGTTATACTGACTTATGTTTGGCTAAATATTTTAGAAGCTGCATTCAATAAGACAAAGGGTATTTTTTTCGATATTTTCAAAATCGGGGGCACGATAGGTCACTATATGTGAGGGGAAAAGAACAATGTACATGGCTTGGAAATTAACGTTTTAACTTTTATTTATAGAGTATGAACACTGCACATGTTATAAAAGTTAGGAATTTTTTTTTAATTCATCATGCAAGCACGTAATGTTTCGAACGGAATTTTAAATTGTTTAGAGGCTGATCGAACACTAGCGCGATCTCGGACTGCCGCGACTGCGTTTTTTACGTCCTCTTCACTTCGTTTCGGCGTTTTTCGCACATAATTACGCACCATTTTGCTGCAAAAACAATTAAAATTTATTTTATTCAATTAAAAGTAGTGACCTATAATGCCCCCAGACGGCTGACCTATAGTGCCCCCAAGCACATGTTTTATGTTAGTGTCGATATTTTTCTAAAAAACAAAAACATCAAAAAACTGACACATTATTCGTGTTCAGCATTATTTTCTACGTAAAATAAAACTCACCTGAAAAATATTTACATACATTAAATGCACTGCACCGTAGAATAAAAAAAATGCTATGTCGGAGAAAAGCTCACAAAAAACTAAACGACGCCAGAACTAGGATAACTAATCAATGGTGACGGCCGAAATGACAGTCGCGAACGTTGTTCCCCACCACGTTTTCAATTCACATAAGACGAGTGATCTCTGCAAAAACGGTGCGACGAAAACCCCACCTACCTATTGTGCCCCCATACCTATCTTACCCCATTCTACTCTACTTATGCAAATATCAATACAGCTAATGGGACAACTAACATATAATTGAACGCCATCAGCATATACATGGACATCACTATATCTAATCACACCGAACAAATCGTTAATGTACAAGACAAATAAAAGAGGGCCAAGGATAGAGCCTTGAGGTACACCTCTGGTTACAGGGAGAAAGTTTGACATGGTATTATCGCCACATACGGCTCGTAATCGGTCACTAAGATACGTTTCTATAAGAGTCAAGGCCGACGTTGAAAAGCTAAATAAGGTTTTAAGCTTCAGAATTAAGAGCTTATGGTCTACGGAGTCAAATGCCTTTGAATGGTCAAGTAGAGTTAGAAAGGTCACATGCTTTTTGTCAATGTTGAGCCTTATGTCATCAGACACTTTTAGGAGTGCTGTGGTGCAGCTCCTACTACATCTAAACCCCGACTGCAATGTGTTCACCAAGGCGTTGCTATTCAGAAACGTGTTTATTTGGCGATGCATAATACGCTCAAGAACTTTGGATAAGAACGGCAGTATTGCAATCGGGCGGTAGTCTCCATTCGCTTTCTTAATAGGTATGATTTTGGCTGTCTTCCAAGAGTTGGGAAAGATTGACGTGGTTAAGACGGTATTCAGAGCATAGGTAAGATATTTTAAGATCTTTGGTAACAGGCATTTTATAAATTTTGGATGAATTCCATCCAGACCGGCCGCATTCGACTTGACACTAAGTATGGACTGTACTACCTCACAATCATCGACACATTCAAAACAAAAACTGGACATCACAACGTTAAGATTAGAATTGTAATTGTCATAACATATATTATTAACAGAGTACATTTACATTAACATCACATAAATCTAGCATAGGTTGATTTTTGTGCCCAATCCCGATCGCACGAATTCAGTTCCACGTCTGCTTCGAACCCACTGCAGCACTAAACTGCTGCTCATAGTATTTTAGTTTACTCAATCTAATTGATTTGTTAACATCTCGTCTGCAAGCCTTAAAGATGTTATAAGTTTCCGAGGTTCTGAAGCTCTTCCATTTGCGATACGCCTTGTTGCGTTTGCAAATCAAGTGTTTAATATGGTTGCTGAACCATGGCCGGTTTTTATCAATTACTGGTTTGTGTACAAGTGGTACGAAGCGGTGAAAGAGCGAGCTAATGTTTTCTTCAATGAAGCTAATTTGTTCATTACTATTGTAGATATTAAGTTATGAATACATTCCCAGTCAATTTCCTCCACAGCCCCTTCAAGAAGCTCATAATCTATGCGTAGAAAATCACGGGGTTATCAGTCACTAAGCAGTATGGAAGTTCAACTGGTAGTGTCTTCGGGTACAAGGTCAGACCGAATACTTAATCTCGGTATCACGGGGAACAGGAGCCCTCAGAGTTCGCTCTGACCTGTTCTTCTGAATGGCCCTTGGGGTGGTTTTCGTGGGGGTGCCGGGACCCATAGAACGGCAAAGGTTTAGATGGGCCTTACGCCCTACCAAGGTGGTTACAGTGTCCATGCACTGGGTTCTGTTCAATAATATAATTGATCCGTGTGCTTTTGAACACCGTGCCGTCGCCGGCAGCTTCTTCTTCTTCTTAATTGGCGCGATAACCGCTTACGCGATTTTGGCCGAGTTTAACAAAGCGCGCCAGTCGTTTCTTTCTCGTGCTAACCGGCGCCAATTGGACACACCAAGTGAAGCCAAGTCGTTCTCCACCTGATCTTTCCAACGCAGAGGAGGCCTTCCTCTTCCTCTACTACCACCAGCTAGTACCGCATCGAATACTTTCAAAGCCGGAGCGTTTGTATCCATTCGGACGACATGACCCAGCCAACGAAGCCGCTGGATCTTTATTCGCTGCGCTATGTCTATGTCGTCGTAAAGCTCATACAGCTCATCGTTCCATCGTCTGCGATATTCGCCGTTGCCAACGTGCAAAGGTCCAAAAATCTTACGCAGAATCTTTCTCTCTAACACTCCAAGCGTCGCTTCATCGGATGTTGTCATCGTCCAAGCTTCTGCGCCATACGTTAGGACGGGCATGATGAGAGTCTTGTAGAGTGTTAGTTTTGTTCGTCGAGAGAGGACTTTACTGCTCAGTTGCCTACTTAGTCCAAAGTAGCACTTGTTGGCAAGAGAGATTCTACGTTGGATTTCAAGGCTGACATTGTTATCGGTGTTAATGCTGGTTCCTAAATAAACGAAGTCTTTTACAACCTCCAAATTATAACTGTCAACAGTGACGTGAGTGCCGATACGCGAGTGCGCCGACTGTTTGTTTGAAGACAGGAGGTACTTCGTTTTGTCATCGTTCACCACCAAACCCATTCGCTTTGCCTCTTTATCCAGTTTGGAGAAGGCAGAACTCACAGCGCGGTTGTTAAGGCCGATGATGTCAATATCATCGGCATACGCCAACAATTGTACGCTCTTATAAAATATTGTGCCTGAGCGATTAAGTTCTGCGGCTCGTACGATGCTCTCCAACATCAGGTTAAAGAAGTCACAAGACACCGAGTCACCCTGTCTGAAACCTCGTTTGGTATCAAACGGCTCGGAGAGGTCCTTCCCAATTCTGACGGTGCTGCTGGTATTGAGCAACGTCATCTTACATAGCCGTATTAGTTTTGCGCGGATACCAAATTCAGACATCGCGGCATACAGGTAACTCCTTTCCGTACTGTCGAATGCAGCTTTGAAGTCGACGAAAAGATGGTGTGTGTCGATTCTCCTTTCATGGGTCTTTTCCAAGATTTGGCGTATTGTGAATATTTGGTCGATGGTAGACTTTCCAGGTCTGAAGCCACACTGATAAGGTCCAATCAGTTGGTTGACGGTGGGCTTCAGCCTTTCACACAATACGCTCGCTAGGACCATATAGGCGATATTTAGAAGACTAATCCCGCGGTAATTATCACAAATTGCAGGAGCGCCCTTCTTATGGATTGGGCAGAGCACACTTAAATTCCAATCGGCAGGCATGCTTTCATCCGACCATATTTTGCATAGGAGCTGATGCATGCACCTTACCAGCTCCTCGCCGCCATGTTTGAATAGCTCAGCCGGCAGTCCGTCGGCGCCCGCGGCTTTGTTGTTCTTTAGCCGTGATATTGCTATTCTCACCTCGTCATAGTCGGGTAACGGAACGACAATTCCGTCGTCAACGAGTGGGGTATCGGGATCTTCACATTCTCTATGACATGCGCAGCTGTCCCCGTTTAACAGGTTCGAGAAGTGTTCCCTCCATAATTTAAGATTGCTCTGTACGTCAGTCACCAGATCGCCGTCTTTGTTCTTACAGGAAAACGCCCCGGTCTTAAAACATTCTGTAAGCCGCCGAACTTTCTGGTAGAATTTTCGGGCGTTGTTCCTATTGGCCAGCATCTCAAGCTCCTCGCACTCACGTATTTCGGCCTCTCGTTTCTTCTGTCGGATAATACGTCTCTCTTCCTTTTTCAGCTCTCTGTAGCGATCCCACATGGCTCGCGTTGCGCCCGATCGCAGCGTGGCTCTATAGGCAGCATCCTTTCTTTCTGCGGCAGCATGACATTCCTCGTCGTACCAATTGTTTTTTCGGGCTCGCCGGAATCCGATTTCTTCTTCGGCGGCGGTACGTAGGGAGCGAGAAATGTTGCTCCATTGCTCGCGCATGCCGGTTTGTTGGGCAGTGCTCTCCGAGAGCAGAAGTGAGAGTCGAGTGGCGAATCTTCTGGCTGTCTGTTGTGATTGCAGCTTTTCGATGTCGAACATTCTTTGCGCAGGTAGATGTACGTTTTTTGCTGCACAGAGGCGGGTGCGCAGTTTGGCTGCAACAAGGTAATGATCCGAGTCGATGTTGGGTCCTCGGATCGTACGTACATCTAATACACTAGAAGCGTGTCTTCCATCTATCACAACATGATCTATCTGGTTTCGCGTTTTTCGATCAGGAGACAGCCAGGTAGCTTGGTGGATTTTTTTATGCTGGAATCTGGTGCTGCAGATTACCATGTTTCGGACCCCGGCGAAGTCGATCAGCCTCTGTCCGTTACCGGATGTTTCGTTGTGCAGGCTGAATTTTCCGACTGTGGGACCAAAAATTCCCTCCTTGCCCACCCTGGCGTTGAAGTCGCCAAGCACGATTTTTATGTCATGGCGGGGGCAGCGCTCATAGGAACGTTCCAAGCGCTCATAGAAGGAATCTTTGGTCGCCTCGTCCTTCTCTTCCGTCGGGGCGTGGGCGCAAATTAGCGATATGTTAAAAAAACGCGCTTTGATGCGGATTGTTGCGAGACGCTTGTCCACCGGAGTGAACGACAGAACTTGGCGACGAAGTCTCTCTCCCACAACAAATCCGACACCGAATTTGCGCTCCTTTACATGGCAGCTGTAGTAGACGTCGCAAGGTCCTATGTTTTTCTTACCTTGCCCCGTCCATCGCATCTCTTGGATGTCAGCCTTTACTCTCACGAGGACATCAACCAGCCGGGCAGAGGCACCTTCCCCATTAAGGGACCGGACATTCCAGGTGCATTCCCTCAAATCATATTCCTTATTTCGTTTGCAGGGGTCGTCATCAGTAGAGGCAGTTCTCATCCGAGGCTTTGCAGTTCTTTTCATTGGGGGGGATTTTTAAGTGGCGGGTCCCAAACCCAGCGCACAACCAGCTATCCTGGAATGTTTCGCCTTCTCACGTTAGCTCACTCCCGAACGGGTGTTCGGAAGCTACCCAGAGGATACGTGGGCTAATCCCGGCCGTTGTGAGCTGCTTGAACCATATGTATGTAGAAGAATCGTCCTGGCCACTCCCAAGTGAATGGCGATCAGTAACTTTCCCCACCGCCGGCAGCTACTCACGTAAAAAACATCGGAAGTACCCTTTTAGAAACCATTCCAGGAAGATGGTGTGGCCGTTCAACAATAGATGTAGAAGCCGCAATCAAGAAGAATCTAGAGAAACAGTTTTTTACTATGCACCTATGTGGGTGTTCAAGTCTACGGCATAAAACGCTGGGGAAATTCTCGACGGTTAACATGAAAGAAATTTGCATATTTGTAGTCACAGGCAGATTTTTAGTCAAATCAAGATGGTTCGACTAATAAAAAATCAGTGGTTCTACAAGTGGTGTATCAAAATGGCATCTTGGTCTGGGCTGTGTCGCTCAGACAACACCTACACCAACCAACCAACCTACCTTGTTAATCAAAACGAAGAACTCTGAACCCTATGGAAGTTTAGCTGGCATAACCGAAGGCGGTATAATGGTCCCAATACTCTACTTGTTTTACACACACAAGATCTACCACTCACAAAGGAAACTATCGTCGGAACTTTTGCAGATAACACCTCTTTACTAGCAATTGACTCACTCCTTGATGTGGGTTCTCTTAAACTCCAGAAAGGACTTGACAAAAAAAGCTCAACGGCTGAAAGACTGAAAAATGAAAACTAACGGAACAAAATCTGCTGAAGTTCATCATCTCCCTCAACACCCTCAATCCCATCTCCTTTAACAGACTGAAGAGGAGCTCAACAATGGACTTATTATGTTAATAAGCAAATTTTTTAGGAATGGTTGCACCACTGGGTGCTTTCCATACATGCCTAATAAAATGCCTTAACTTAAATATTGCTGAATGTTAGAAAAGGAATTGCAATAAATATATGAACTCAAAAAATGTATAGTATACATATATACACACTTGTGTGCAAAATAATAGTAGCGCGATGAATTACCAAATTTTAACTTTTTTGTTGAATAGAATTGTTTTGTTTTTATAAAAGTATAACCATATAGTACAGGGCTCTGAACTTGGTATAAAATTTTACAAATTAAAAAAAAAATACCTCAAAATTTGCAGTCCTTTTATTCACAATTTTTAAAAAAATTCTAGAAATGCAGTTTGACAACCCTTTGAATTTTTGTGCAAGTTTCAAGTGGCTCAAAACTCTCATTGATTTTTGACAATTTTGTTCGCTGGGATGTTGAGCATTTGCTTTCATATAAAAGGCTTCTGGACTGCTGCCAAGTGCAGCACACAGACACAATGAAATCCATTGTATTGCACTCGGGTTCCATTTTTAATTTTCTTTAAATCTACTCGACCTCCGAAGAAATCTAAGTAGATCTTGTGGTGGCTAGGAGCCAAGATGGTCACTTCTTAACACATCAGTGCCAAAGACCTCAAGCCTGATTCGTGCGAAGGCGGGGCAGATGCACAGAAAGTGGTTCGCCGTCTCATCCTCCTCTCCACATGCTGGGCAAAGTGCACTGTCTGAGATGCCCACCTTTTCCATGAGCTTTGCCCATAGAGCTTTGGCCCGTCATCAGTTCAACCAGACTCCTACAGTCACCACTGCTTAGTGACAGGAGGAACTGCGACAGTCGGTCGGACATGACAGGTAACATCAGTTTTGTCAATCTGCAGCCTCTCTCAGCCTGCCAAGCTCGCTTGTGGGTTGAAGTAACCCGTTTGCTAACCGTGGCCTTGATGGGTGCAGAAGGGAGTGGCAGAACGGGCTCCGGGCCAAAAAAGTTGGCCTCAAAGCCCAGTCTGGCTAAAGAGTCAGATATCCACGTGCCCCGGAACCCATGTTAACAACAGGCTGTTATGTCTGACATAGTTCAGCCTGGGTTTACAGGTCTCGACTGCCCTTGAAGTGGTTGGGGGGGGGGGGGCTGAAAATTTCCACAAACAAAAAAAAAAGTTTAACAACAGCGACCTTCAAGGCAAAACGATTGTAGACACCCTAAATTCCACTACTTTCCTGCTTTCGTAAAGCAGTTTGCGTAGGGCTAGTGACCCAACCGAAACAATTAATACACTCAAGAAACGGAATTCCACCCTTTTGTTCCATCTAAGAGCGATATAATATGCATTACAATATTTTTTTTAAATAGTTTTTTTATTTTCAATTGAGAATGTCATCTACATGTAAAATTTATCAAATAATAAACTAGAAAAATAAATAAAATAAAAAAACTTGGTAGTATACTCCAATGGAACTTGCAGGTTCTGTACGGAGAAGGAAGATAAAACGGCAAAAATGTGTCCAGCATTGATGCATACGCGGCACGAACACCTGGGTAAACATATTTTACCAAAACAGGAAATACAATTCAATAAAATAAGACAAATAAAGAGTTTTCCAATAAGAGGTGTTACTCGTATTTTGATATTCAAAGAAAAATGCTATTTTTAATGGGGTATTCTGGTCTAGACGCCTTAATTTTAGGTATTTTTAAAACTAAGATAAAAAAAAATTGAAAAACATTTTTACTATCCATTTTTTATGGTTTTTATTAATATTGGAAAAGTATAAAAAAAAATTCAAAAAAAAAAAAAAATAAAAAAATCATGGAATTACAGGCCGGCGGAGTGGGGGCTACATAAAAAACGGTGGTTGGCATGATTCCAACCCTTGTAGTGATCTAAAATAAACAAATGAAATAAATTCTTCATTAGTTAGGATGTCGCTATTAGATTACGCCAAATCAAAGAAAAAAAAATTCCAATGGCGTCAACTTGAAAAAAAAAAATTTTTTTTACCCTCTTTTTTTACTTTTTCAAATTTTTTAAAAATACTTCAAACTTAAATTTTTCAAAATCCGAGACAGGCGCGATAGACAGATGTATACTAAAAAAATCTTATCAAACTTCAAAGCGATCGGTCAAGTAGGACTTGAGATATCATGACGATCATCTCAAAAAAAAGTAGGTTTGAGAAAATCGCGTTTGAAGTTTGAGCAACAATTCCAATAGAACAACTTAGATCATAATATTTACTACTCACACTGGATTAATCGGCGATATATTTCCAGGTATATATGATAGAAGTGTAAAGTATATATATATATATATATATATATATATGTATAGAATAAATAAAGGTTGTGTGGGATACAAAAAATTTTCTGGAAAGAACGAGTCCTCAACTCGTACGTTGAAGCGCATATTTTTGAAGGAAAATTTTTAAATGAAATCACATTTAGTTCTAGTGAAATTCAGTGTAATTATTTTTCTTTGCTTTAGTATAATCATAGGCACTTTTTTAATAAATATTTCGTGCTTCAAGTACCAGAAAATGCTAGAATTCTTATTAAAAAAAAATGTTTACAAATTGATTTGAGGTTTTTTTATTTTAATTCACGAACAAACTGAAACAAATTTTAATTTAAACTTTCAAATTTGAAATTCTACAGTAAACTCTAATTTCCCTGTGAAGTAATGTAAAAAACATTATAAGGAAGTCTAAAAAACTGTAAGTTACAGACTGCGAGTCTGGTAACATTGACTGGCATGTCCTAAAATAATTTACCCCTGCGGTAGTTTTTGGACAGTCCGATTTACTGCAGGGCTTTTGCTTTTATCATTTACGTGTGTCTGTATATGGGTGCAAGTATTTGCCAGTAGTAAACTTGGCATATAAACATAAAAAACATTACTTTATACCTTTTGAGTCAGTTATGGAATTGGAGATTATCTTAGAAGATTACGACTCGAGAGTTAAAAATGAATAAAATTCACAATTAAGTGTAAGTACCTCAAAGTACAGACGTGCGTGTATATGCACTTATATTAAAGACAATTCATTTATTATGCAGGCACACATTTGCCGAGCGGTTCAATAGATTAGAATATTGATTTTTTTCGCCAATAGCAAGATAAACAGTTTGAGCTCTTTAGCTTTGAGTTATCATTTTAGATCACTTATCTCACAAATTTGCTTGTATGAAATTGATTAGAAGTTTTTCGTGTAGAATGAATCGGGCGGCATATACGACTTGTATCACGCCTAGTCAGAGAATGAAATGTCACTTTGTGCTAATTCCAATTGATGAGCGCGCAGGTCAAGAGCTTTAATTAAAATTCGGCACAATGTGGACTGACCGATACTCAATTCTTGTAAATGGCATTGAATGGCTTGTTCTAATTTTGAATTGAAGTTTTTACGGTTGCTCGAATTCATCCAATGGAGTATGCACAGTCGCCCTGGTTGGAGATGAAGACAAACTGTTTGGAAAAACCATTGTCGAATTTTGTTGCTAGACCGCAAAAGCTTTAAAAAGCACTGGACTGCTTTTGTTTATGGCAAGCGTCGATAAAATGTAGATCATTGCAATGATTGCACTTTGTTAATAATAAATTTTGTTAATTGGCTCATCTGGGCAGCTTCAAATTATTTCGAGGTGAGTACATTGTATTTCTGAATGCCCAACTTTGCAATAAACAATTCGATCGGAATGTCTTCATAGCTGCAAGTACAAGTCCTTGTACATACGCACACATGCATACACACCTTCATGCATGTACATATATATATATATATACATATATATGCGAATAAATTTAAGAATATTGCACTTGTACGCGTGTGTGTTTGTGTGTGCATACATCTGACACAATGTGTGCCTGTGTTTATTGCTATTTATAGCGGTGTAGGTGCTAAAAATGTTACAAATCTTTTAAATCAGAATCGACATGTTAGCCGAAATATTTATTTGAAAGTGTGGCCATGATTGGCAGTTAATTAGAGTCATGAGTGACAGCTTATCACAGGAACTGTTGTAGTTTAAAATCGCAATTTATAAGCAGACGATAAGTGTGCAGTGTGCACATACACACGTACAGCCACGCGCTGATGTTGAGAGAGCAGGTACAAATGCACCTTTTTCAGCCATTTCGGGCTTAATTAGGTTGGATTAACTTATACTTACAGAATATTATTTTCGACTTAGAGAAATTGACAACGAAATTTTGGAGGTTTTGCAATGAATAAAATATGTACTTATTTATTAAGCCAATTAATATAATAGATTCTTATAGGCTAATTGGGCCTATTTTAAGGTTAATAGGCATTAAAAAAGGGAAATACAATTAAACAATAAACAAAAACCATTCCAAAATTTTAGTAGGCAACATTTTGAAGATGCAAAATCTATTTCAATAAATTTAGAGATTTTTTTTTAACTTAATTAAGACTCTAGTAATAGGCGCATTTCGAGCATAAAGAGATTTTGAGAGACCAACAAAGAAGAACTCCGAACTTCGAAGAGCTCTGGCCGAAGAAAGAACGAAAGAAAATTCTCTCAAGAAGCACTGGACACCTAACAGCACCACGGATCAAATCGAGAATGAAAGACAAAGTTTAGATTATTCTGCTGTTCTGCAATGATTTTAAGTTAATCAATAAGCAACGCGCTTCATAGGTAGGGGTAGGATCCGAAAAGCGTAAATTACGCACGCGAAATGTAAGAATACTTTCTGGATTTCTTTAATTCTAGCAGCATGGCATTTAATATGGAGACTAAATGAAGGATGCATACTCAAGTTTGGAACCTACAAAGGCCGCATACAAGAGTTTCAGCGTATAAGGGTCGGGGAAATCAGAGCTGTGACGCCTAACAAAAGTCAGCTTGGCGAGGGATTTGGTAATAATAAAATTTATATGACTAGAAAAAGTAAGTTTCGAATCAAATTTTACACTTACACGTGTCAGGGGCGTGCTAGATATGTGATGAGGAGGTGTCAATAACACTGGCACGCTTAGAAAAGGTAATTTGGAAACTCTTATTTATGTTCAGCGGTAAACGATTATTTATAGACCAGTTATGAAATTATCGAAATCAATTTGCATTGCATAGAAACTACGCCATTAATAAAAATAGAACGATACATGCTTAAACAACGTAGTGAAATTATTAAAATTCACTATAAAAATGGTGAAAGTTTGGCAGAGACGGTTCGTAAAATTTGAACATTTTTGGGTCATCGTGAAGCACCTTGTCGGAGCGCAATACAGAAATTGGTGAAAAAGTCGAGCTGTTGGGACAAGTTAGTGATGTGAAGAATAAAACACGTGCACGTCGCTCAAGAGCAGCCAAAAATATTGCTGTTGTAGGCGAAAGTGTTGAAGAAACCCCGGGTTTGTCCATTCCTCGTCGTTCTTTGGAAGTAGGCATTCCACAAACCTTCTTAAGGCCTATAAAGTCCAGTTAACACAAGAACTCAAGCCGGCAGATCATCAACTAATATACATCAATATATACATCAATTAATATTAAATGAAAAACCCGATCAAAAGCCTCAGAGAAGTCTGTATAAACGGTGTCCGCACTGTTGACAGAAAGCAATTGTCCTGGATGATGCATTCATAAAGCTTTGCGGAAAGCTGTGGCGGAAAGCTTTGAAATAGGCCTATAGGTGAAATTAAAGCCAATTTTCAGGCATCAATAAAAATACCCGAAGTTAGTGATGTGTTAAAGATCAACAACAGAGGGTACAGGGCTTGATTGAAAGGTAATGAGCCTTATTTTTTTTAAGCAGTTTTACTAAACCTTTTGGCTTATACAACTAATATTCTTCAAAATAGGAACCTTGAGCGTCAATACACCGCTGGTAGCGGTCCTTCCACTGCAGGAAACATTTTTTAAACTCATCCGCCGGAATCGCGTTCAATTCGGCTATCACAGTTTTTTGGATCGCCTCGATGGAGTCGAAACGCCTCCCCTTCAGCTTTCTTTTCAGGCGCGGGAACAAGAAGAAGTCCGGAGGGGACAGGTCTGGGCTGTAGGGAGGGTGGGGAAGCACCGGAACCACCATCTTGGCCAATGCAGAGGTGCAGAGGAAGGCGGTGTGCGCCGGCGCATTGTCGTGATGAAGGGTCCAATTGTTGACGAGATCGGGCCGAAGCCGGGCTTGAACGACTTGATCCACCGTTTTACTTGAGCACTGGACAGAGATTGGTCCCCGTAAGCCTCCTTGAGTAGCCCAATGGTTTCGGTACTCGTTTTGTTTCGCTTTACGCAAAATTTGATCGAGTAACGTTGCTCCAACGATCGCTGCATTTTCGCCACTGCAAAATCTTAACACACTTTTAAAACAGCTTTCACGCGCGGAGCGATGTTGACTGCACCGCTCTTGCCAGCGAACTCGGACCGGTTTCTAGTGGAAAGGGAAGGTCCAACGATCGTTCTCCCCCACCAGCCGATTCGGTTGATCGCATGGCAGACGCTCCGCGCAAGAAGGCTTATTACTTTTCAATCAAACCCTGTATATAAAGCATCTCGTATAGTAGAACAAAATATAAAATGTTCGAAATGAACATAGGACATCGACAAGTTCTCTCTATCTAACTCTATTTTTGGCTTAAATTTTACCTTAGTTCCGGGATACTTGGGTTGATTCTAATGCTCTTTGGTACAGTGGATCAATATATTTCATGGACATCTCCGTCTGCGTTGCCCTTGCGGGTTCTAGCATAGTTTATTTGGTCGGCATAGAATATGGTCTCGCCAAGTCCATTTTCTACTTCGAATTTCTATTTCGACTGGGCTGGTGTTAATGCGTAAGAAAAGTTCTTCATTTGAAATTTGGTTTGGCCTGAAAATTCGCGGTATTTGTCGTGATAGTCGCAACGATTGATAAAACCTTAGAGTTTGCGACATGTTGCCTGCGTTGAGCTCCAAGTTGTGTAGCCGTATGACAGCACTGCCTTGACACTGCAGTTGAAGATTCTCATTTTTGTGTTCGGTGAGATGCTGCATCGCTAAACTTCCAATGCTATGTATGTACATATATTAAAAAAAAAACCGAATCGATGTCTAGTATTGAAAATTGTTTGCTCTGGGAAATATACAATTTTGAAACTTCAACTATTTATTTATTTTATTAATTTATATTTGTACTTTCGAGGTGCCAAGCACAGGACAGAAGTAGCTTTAGAACTCATTTTCATAAATTTTAAATCTTATTACGAAGAATGAGGCAGCGACATGAAAGACAGTCTTGTCACAGCACCACAGATTTGATTGAAAATCACCAAGACAACAACTGGTGCTAAGATCGTAAAATATCTCCACCATTGCACTGCTTTAATAAGTGCCATTCGTAAAGTTTTTAATCGGATCTTAGCTAAGGTTTACTAATCTCACAAATCGTAAAAGTAAGAAGTAAATAAAATGGATACCGGCAAAGAGAAGGGGTTTGTAGACATAATTCTAATAAAATTTTTGTTAGTTGCTATTAATTATGCAGTCGTATTACAGAAAAAAGCCTGTGTCCCTAGCCGCTTTGGCCTGTTCTTGCTTGTACATGTAAAATAATATAAAATTTCGTGTAGTGTTGCTGCCAAATATTTTTCGCTTCCCTCAGTGGACGTCTACGTTTACGGATTTCCTTTAATTGTTTATTACTAACAGCAAATATGACAATTAAATTAGCTATTCTTTCTCCTTGTCTTTTCTTCATATCGTTGATAACAGTTAAACAAACCAAAAACTTCAAAATACTCCATCAAAGCAATTTCTATGAAGTAAAACCATTCAAAACCGTCTTGACAACTGATTCTCAATTTTGTAGCGGGTTGATACATTTTTCTGGATTTATCGCTGATCACTGCATATGTGAACGTACTTTTAACAACGGTAACATAATGCATCAACTGGGCATCCTGAGTGTGTTTCCGACGCTGTTTTGTGTGATTCGTAAGAGTCCTTATCGCTCCAGGTGTAGTTTTTAGCCCTTAGCTAAGTGCAGTTGTGCTTACATAACTAAGTCGCTTCATATTTTCAGAATATTTTTCATACAATTTTTTCGTTAATTTTGTATAAAAAATATAGCCCATTGTATAACAAAAAATTGATACATTAAAGTTCCAAACTTTAAACAAAATTCACAAAAAATTAACAATTTTCAAAAAATTTCATCAAATTTTTCAACTGTTTTATAAGAGCTTTTTGCAACTTTTCAAGGTATGTAGTTTTATAGCTCATTAAATTTTAGTACAATAAAGTGTAAGTTTGAAGTCGCGCAAAAGTCGCGTTTATTTTTGACAATTTTTTCCCCTCGTTGCGCATTTTCGTCCATATAAAAGACTTCCGAGCATCTGCTTTGTTTGAAAAATATTGCGAATATTGTTGACACATAAAGTGACTTAATACGTAACTGGGGTTGCGAAATTGAATTTGAATCATTAATATTTTTTTGGCATACGAGAATCCAGGAATCTGAAGTTCTTCCGAGACGAAGACTCCCTCACCTAGGAGGTGTGACTCTGGGTCCAGGCCGAGGAAGTGCGCAAATTCATTGGAAGCCTTCAATTATAGACTCACAGTCAAGCTTAGTGACTTAATTCTGTGGGCATAATTGCATAAAGTTTATTTTGAATTTGCACAATGCGGCATGCAACTGAAAGGGCAAAACGTTTCCACACCATTCCTGATAAGTCACAGTACTTCACGCCTTTACCGCAGATTACATTTGAATTCATCGTTCTATAATCTCCTATCGGGTTAATCCTAACACCCATAATCCCCTTTGGATCTCCAAAGAAGAAAGAATTTTAGTATATAACCAACTGACGAACGCTGCATTGAGAGTTTCAAATAATTTTAGAAAAATGACGCACACTTCACAGAACTCGGAGCTCTCATTGAAGAAAAGCATAATCAGGGCTGTACCAGTAGTAAATCCGCGTCAGTCGAGCGAATCTTTTCGGCAATTAAACAATTAACTGGAAGACCGCTAAAATCCGCTTACAAAGCAAAATGTTTGCTACCTTGTACACTAAATATAATTTAGAAAAAAAAACTGCTTAAAGTCCAACAACTATTTGAAAGAAAAACCAAATTTGTTGCAGAAAATGCCATCGCATCAGAGGTGCCATATGAGAGCGCTTCGACATCGACTACTTTAGATGATGAAAACTCGATTCAGCTTTCATAAAATTTTATAATAAGAATTTATTTGAAGTGAAATATGTATATCTTTTTTCATTTTGAAACGTTGGTATGAAATTAACACTAAATCTACCATGGACGGGTCAAATGACCCATTTTAAACTTTTTGTCAGAAGTTCTTAGAAATAACATTCTTCTCTTGCTAATTGTTTTACCGAGAAATATATGTGATCTTAATAATATATATAATATTTTAAAGACGGGTCATTTGACCCACATTGGTAGGAATAGGAATACATAAAATACCGGTAGGTTTAGTGTTAACTACTTCCCGGTCCGATGACTCAAATGGGGCCGGCGAGAGCGTTTTGAAATGAGTTCATGAGTCATGTGCGACCCATTTATCTATAGAATTTGGGTAAATGCTTTAGTATGAACGGCATACGTTTTTTCAAATAATATGTGGACATGTGGCAAAAAAAACCAAACATATAAGAAAGTTGAAGAAAATTCCGCGGTTTTTTTTCTGAAAGTTGTCTTTGAGTCATTAGAATAAATTTGCAATAAATACAGTTCAAATACATAAAGTAATATTTTTATTCATAAAAAACGTTACAAAATCACGCAGGATTCTCATTATAGCAATCTAAGCAGACTGCCCTTTTACACATTTTGCAGTAAGGGTGTATTTGCTTGACTTTTCGAGCCAATAATCCTTGATTTACTTGTATAAGCACCCAGAGCATTTTAGTACCAATTTATTGCATACATTTTTTTTGGGGGATTTTGTGGCAGACCATGTCCAGCATTGCTTGAAGAAGCAAGTGGATTTGTTGATCTTGGAGCGCTAGAAGAGATTGAAAATCTCTGAGGGAGGCTATGTTCGGTTGCTGATTCTGCTTGTCCATGGAAATTTTGGATTACTTGGAAAACTGTCAACTTGAGGCCGTCTGCCAACTCGTTGAATATGCATCTGGTATGGATAATGGCGACTTGTAACAGTAAATCAACTGCTTACTTTTTGCACCACGTTGAACTTTTACGTAGCGGAGAATGCAATGAAGCAAGTTTGTCCGTGATATCAATGCCTTTTTTGGCTTCATTATAGACAATTACTGCCTCTGGTTTAATTACGCTACCGCTTTTTGCAGTCACGTGAGACATGCCTTCGCCATGGCCTTTTAAGATCATACGGTATAAAAATTGTCCTTCAGCCTTAGCTTTGCTTTTAAAACTTCTTGTGGCACATTTCTTCTATTTCTACGTAAAGTTTCAGATAAGTCAGTTTTGCGACCTTCTAGGAACTCAGACAACGGTAAGCTGGTATAATCGTGAGACTTTCATCTAACTAAATCGATTTTGTGAGTGTTGTATCCCTACTGGAAGAGGATCTGTCAATGTTACGCAAAAATTACTTTGGTGTTCATATGCGATTCAAGAAAATTTCTTGTCTAGTTTAGGCCTCAAAATAAAATAACCAAAATAGTATAAATCTAACAATATAATAAAATATATTAAATAAAAAATAGTGTCCGCCGTAGCCGAAGGGGTTGGTGCGTGACTATCATTCGGAGTTCACAGAGAGAACGTAGGTTCGAATCTCGGTGAAACACAAAAATTAAGAAATATATTTTTCTAATAGCGGTCGCCCCTCGGCAGACAATGGCAAACCTCCGAGTGTATTTCTGCCATGAAAAAGCTCCTCATAAAAATATCTGCCGTTCGGAGTCGACTTGAAACTGTAGGTCCCTGCATTTATGGAAGAACATTAGGACACACGCCACAAATAGGAGGAGCTCGGCCAAACATCTAAAAAGGGTATACGCGTCAATTATATAATTCTATATAAAAAAATATATGAAAATTATATCTTAGGAAATAAATGAATCTTATTTAGCGTATCAGAAGACTTGGAGCATTCACAAGTGCCTCGCATGTCGGCAAGTAAGTTGTTAAATTTGATTCATTAACACATTTTTTTTAGCATACGATTTCATACAAAAAAGTCGCTTCGTTTTGTCAAAACAAAAAAACAAATTGGTCACTGTTCTTTATATTAAAGATTTCCAAAAATTATTAGCTCTTTTCTCAACATATTTTGGGGGTTTTGGTTTTCTTGTGCAACCGGCGATGGACTCTTTCCACTTACATTTTGACATGATTTAACAACTTTTCAACTACAATAAGCCGGTAACCGAAGGCCCTAGTAGTTATAATTAGTTCCCGTATCAATAAAGAAATAAAAATACTAAATATAAGCCGCTGGATGTGAGAAAAGTGTCCGCCAACAGTCGGTGTTGCCTTCCTCGGGGTTTTTCACTATAAGTTTTAAATGTTAAATGTCTTAACTTTTGCCATTAAAAGTGCAAACATTTCTTTACTTTAGCGACACCTAGGCGGGCTTGAAAGCAAGTGGGATGACTCAGTTATGCGAGCATGCACGCATTGATGCGTCGATACACAAATGCATTACGGCCACAAATCTTAGGAAAAAACAAAAATTCACTTTTGTGCACAGCCCATTGAGTTCGGTTATTCAAAGTTTAAACGCTAATTTAGATCTTGGATAAGTACACGGCGCATTTAGCCGGTTTATTGAACACAGAAAAATAATTGTTTTTCCATTTTCGAAGTGCAGCTCAAATCTAGTCTTATAACCTAATAATGCTGAGTACAAATAGACGTTTTTGAAATTTACAATTCGAGTGCTAATTCCTGTATTTCAACATTTTTCACTTCAAGCCTTGTAAATATTGTCTTATCTGATTTATGCAGGTGGCTATGCAGATATTCCTCTACACCTACGTCGATAAATTAATTTCGCAAACAAAAACTTACCATAAGACAAAACAAAAAAAAAAAAAAAAAAACGTAAAACCACTCACCGAAACTCTTTGATTACGTGAAAGCGCTGCGTGTCGTCTTGATCGGCGCGATCTTCGTTATTCGGATTTTGGCTCTGCATGATGCTGTTCATTTGCGCCACGGTCAAGTTGAACCTGGCCAGGATCGTGCGATTGTTGCGATCCACAATTTCAGTGCGTACGGTGGCATCTTCATTCATCAATGAGGCACCGCGCTTCAATAAGTGACCATCCACTTGCCCCAAAAGCGATATTAAAATGCCGAGTCCAATGCAAATGCAGCAGGACAATTCTGAAAATTTTCGGTTTTTTAACATATAAACCAAGAACAACATGGCCTTGCTTGTCTTTTACTTTATTTTAATTTATTATTATTTTCTTTTTTTTTAATAAAAAAAATAGTTTCATGTATGCACTTAAAAACACCGACGTTCTGCGCGTACCATGCAAAATTATTCAAAATCACAGTTCGATTGGGTTTTGTTTGTTTAATTGAATTTCGATAATGTTTTCAAGTGTTTGTGCCACTAATTTGATTGTTTATTTCTCACATAATTTTTTATTCACTTGAGTACAAACACTGTGGCTGCGCGCAAAGAAGAAATTGACTTTGTATTTGCGGAATTGTTTATGTGTTTTCCTTCCGAATTCGGATGTCTTCACTCTAAGAACACCAAGTATGAAGTGATTTGAGCGAGGCGCTTCAGGTCTTAAATAACATTTCACATATATCAGATACAATATTTGGTTTGTGTTTGGTATACTTCGCATACGAAATGTTGTTATATCGTTTCGTAAATGCTTACTCCCTACTACTACGATGTTAACGCAACGATACACCGGGAAAATAAGCTCAGCGTTTGTTCGATGATTTTATGCACACGTTTTTAAGTTTTCATGTACAGTATTGCGCAAAATCGAATTAACTTTTTCGACCGATGCATAGAGGCTAGTTTCACTGAGTAATTTTTTTCAGTTCCACTGGAATGTATGTTGTCTATGTTCAGAGTTTTTAATCACTTTTTTTAAACTCAATGCACTCGGAAAAATATGGAGACTAGAAAAATGTAATGTTTAATGAAGTTTTTCTCGAAGTGACTCTGATACTACTGAAATTCCTATGCTGTAAACTTGCAAACATGAAACTAAAATGACTTAATGAGCTCGTACGGCATTGTATTGTTTGTATTTCCATTGGGGGATTCTTACGTGGCCGGTCCCAAACCCAGCGCACAACCAGCTATCTTGGGTTGCTGCGCCTTTTCACATTAGCTCGCTCTCGAACGGGTGTTCGGAAGCTAAACGGAGGATACTTGGGCTCAACCCAGTATTTGTGACCAATATTGGACCATTTGTAGAAGAACCGTCCTGACCACTCCCAAGCGAATGACCAGCAGTGACTTTTCCCGCTTACGTGGACTTCTACATATGGAAATCCAGTGTTGAAATCCTACCGAGAATCTCTCTTGCCAAAAAGTGCTACTTTGGACTAAGTAGGCAATTGAGTAGTAAAGTCCTCTCTCAACGAACAAAACTAACACTCTACAAGGATCTCATCATGTATATCCTATCGTATGGCGCAGAAGCTTGGAAGATGACAACATCCGATGAGGCGTCCCTTAGAGTGTTTGAGAGAAAGATTCTGCGGAAGACTTTTGGACCTTTGCACGTTAGCGACGGCGAGTATCGTAGATGATCTGTATGAGTTTTAAGACGACAAAGTCATAGCGCAGCGAATAAAGATTCAGCGGCTTCGTTGGCTGAGTCATGTCGTCCGAATGGATACAAACCCTCCGGGTCTGAAAGTATTCGATGCGGTACCAGTTGGTGGTAGAGGAGCAAGAGGAAGACCTCCTCTGCGGTGGAAAGATCAAGTGAAGAAGAACTTGGCTTCACTTGGTGTTTCCAACTGGGGCCGGTTAGCACGAGAAAGAAATGACCGGCGCGCTTTGTTAAACCCGGACAAAATCGCGTAAGCGGTCATCACGCCAAGCAAGAAGAAGAAGAAGGTTGGGTTGAATAGGTTGTCTATTGTGGGACACACTCAGGACTATTTTTAAGCAAACTTAGAAGATCCCTGATTTCCACAGTACTAAGATCTTACAATTCATTAAAAAAAGTTATAAGGTTACCGTACATTTTCTAAAAGCCTTAATATAATACATTACAAGTATGGAGCACTAATCAAAGTTCAGGAAGTCGATGGTATTTTTTATATTTAAATTTTTATTTTTTTTAGTTTTAAAATGCCATCCGTTTTGCTATAGTGTTACGATGTTTCATTTAAAATTTCATAGAAATCGGTTAGAATGGAGATGAGGTTAAGTTTTTGCGGCAGTCGGTTTAGAATTGCCAACTCAGTTAGACCATGCAGGTCCGTTGTGGTACCACGTTGTGATAAGGAAGTCTCAGTGCTTATTCATCATGGAGCCACTTAGACACTCTTATGAAGCGTATAATAGTTTTTATCTCAACACCGGATAGTTCCGTGAGAGAGTCTGAAAGTATTTTCCTAATAATCTTGCTCTATCTCTAGCTAAGGACAATTACAAAGGAAGTGTTCTTTTGATTCTTCCACTTCCTCCGCTCTACAACTTCTGCAGTATTCATGAGAAAGTACTCCTAGCCTAGAAGAGTGCCCAACTAACAGCCAATGACCGGTGACACAAGCCACGACCTTCAAGATGTTCTCTCTTGAGAGTTGAGCAATTCTCCAAATTAGCCGGGTCGTTACGCATATGCCTTTATCTCTCCATGACCTATTGGTCTTTTGGATAATATTATTGTTTATCCTTAATGCGCAAGTTGCAATAGGAGTTCCAATATTGCCCCTGTTTTCAAGCAGTGGAAAATTAGTACCATTTCTGGCCAGCTCAACTTCTGGCCTTGCAACTTCCTTCAATATCTCTTTGTCCCGGAACGCATATAAGACTGACCTTGTAGACGGTGCTAATATCATTTAGAACTGCCAGGCATTCCTGACAAGCCTTTGATCTTAGTATAACTGTCTTCATTGATTTGATGACCGCTTGGCTATCCGAACAAGATATTTATCGTAATTTTCGTTACGACGAGTGAGTTGAGGTACACAGTTGCCTTCTTTATGGCTCAGAATTCTGATAGACGCTACAGTAGACGCTACTGCAGCGGTATTGAATCTCTGAGTGACACGGCGAAATTGGTTAGGATCCTGAAAAGGGACCCAACGGCAAAGCTGGGGTCACTTAGGAAATCTGATGGCTCCTTCACGGAGCGGAAAAGTGAGACACTCAGCTTGCTGATGGAGTCTCACTTTCCTGGTAATCAGATAAGCATCAGCCGGCAACAGCCCTTATTGATAGAGGCAGTTGTCAGAGCTGCTACACCTTCTCGGCATGACTGGTTCGTTACCAGATCTGTGGTGAATGAGGTCGCCATTCGATTTGCCATCAAATCTTTTGGCGACTACAAGTCGCCCGGACCAGATGGCATATATCCTGCCATGCTGAAGGAGGGTGCAGAGTTCGTGACAGCAGCCCTGAAGAAAATCTTCTCGGCATGCCTGGCACTGGCTTACATACCACGCTCTTGGAGGATGGTGAGGGTCGCTTTCATCCCAAATGTTGACCTCTTTCATGCTGAAAAGTCTCGAACGACTGGTGGAACTGCGCATACGTCAGAAGTCGCTGAAGGCTCACCCTCTGTCTCTATTTCAGCATGCCTATCAGAGTGGAAAATCCTGCGAGTCGGCACTGCAAAACCTTGTTGCTAGGGTAGAGCTGGCCATCGACAGGAGGGACTACGCTATGGGTATCTTTTTAGACATAGAGGGGGCGTTTGATAATGCCATTTTTGATAGTATGTGTAACTCTGCTAGTAGGCACGGCGTAGACCGGGTGCTAGTAAATTGGATTCGTTCGATGCTGGCCCAAAGAATCGTTTCGGTGCGAGCAGAGGAAGATCTGCTGGTGTCATCTGGGGTTAACAGAGGCTGCCCCCAAGGCGGTGTGCTGTCTCCATTACTCTGGTGCATGGTAATCGATCCTCTACTCACCACCTTAAACGATTCGGGAGTCTACGCACAAGCATATGCGGACGATGTTGCTTGTTTGGTAACAGGTTCTTCGCTTATGAACATCTGCAGGAAAGTGCAGAAAACTCTGGATCGGATTGACACTTGGTGCTGTGCGAACGGGCTGTCGGCAAATCCCGCCAAGACTGGTATTGCCCTCTTTACCAGAAGGAGGAAGCTTGACGGACTCGTTCTGCCAAAGCTAAAAGGAGTCACAATCAAGCTATCCAAGGAAATTAAATATCTTGGAGTAATCCTCGATAGTAAGCTCCTATGGAAATCACACGTTGAGACAAAGGCATCCAAAGCGCTGACAGCTTTCTGGCAGTGCAAAGGTGTCTTTGGGAAAACGTGGGGTCTCTCTCCTAGCAAGGTCCTATGGATCTACACGGCTATGATAAGACCCATTATCACCTATGCATCAGCGGTCTGGATGAGTAGACTATCCCTAGTGGGAGTCAGGCGGACCTTATCGAGACTACAACGCACTGTGGCCATCTGTTGCACCGGAGCTTTTCCGACTACTTCAGGCCCGGCAATAGATGCTCTGATTGGTTTACCACCACTTGATGCTTTCATCCGAGGAGAGGCCTTGAAGGCCATCTGCAGACTGAAACACAGTGGGAACTGGTACGGCCCTTGTCCGTCATTGGAACACAGAGAAGGCATGGACATCGATCCAACGATTCTCTCCATGCCCCTTGACTCAATGCCATCAAGAGTCGTACTTGAAAAGAGATGCAGTGTAGTGCTACCAGAGGCTCAGTTGTGGGGAGACTCAGAAAATGAGCCCGGCAAACACTGTTTTCGCATTTTTACGGATGGCTCCAGGACCGAGCATGGCTCCGGCTCTGGGGTTTACGTGGAATCCAGCGGGACAAAACTGCACTTTGCTCTTGGAATGCATGCATCTGTGTTTCAAGCGGAGGTGTATGCAGTTCAAGAAGCGATGAACTTTGTTGTGGAAAAACGATGGAGAGGCAGATCTATATGTGTCTGCAGCGACAGCCAAGCAGCGGTTATGGCATTAGACAGCCCTCAAACCACATCAGGGGTAGTGAAGTCCTGCAAATCCAGGCTGAACTATGTCGGTAGACATAATAGCCTGATGCTAACACGGGTCCCGGGACACGTGGGTATCGCGGGTAACGAGACCTCTGACTCCTTAGCTAAGATGGGCTCTGAAGCCAACTTCTTTGGCCCAGAGCCCGCTTTGCCACTCCCCTCTGCGGCCATCACGGCCACGGTTAGCAAATGGGTAACTACTACCCACAAGCGAGCTTGGCAGGCTGAGAGAGGCTGCAGATGGACTAAACTGATGTTACCTGTCATGTCCGATCGACTGTCGCAAACCCTTCTGTCACTAAGCAGAGGGGAGTGCAGACGGCTGGTTGGACTGATGACGGGCCACTTTCTGTGGGCAAAGCACATGGAAAGGTTGGGCATCTCAGACAGTGTACTCTGCCCAGCTTGTGAAGAGGAGGATGAGACGGCGGACCACTTCCTGTGTGTCTGCCCCGCCTTCGCCCGAATCAGGTTTGAGGTCTTTGGCACTGATGTGTTAAGAAGCGACCATCTTGGCTCCTTGGCACCACAAGATCTACTCAGATTTCTTCGGAGATCGGGTAGATTTAAAGAAAATTAAAAGGGAACCCAAGTGTAGTATAATGGACTCAATTAATGTCTGAGTGCTGCACTTGCTAGTTGTCCCGACAAAACAAAAAAAAAAAGCCCGGAAGTCGGACAGATAATTCTAATCCTAATTCTCTTGAAAAAACTCCCTTGCCTAATTTATTTTCTAGCTTGGATCCCCTCATCCGCATGGTCTTTGAGTTTGCCACTCTCTTCTTGACGGGATGTTAGTCTTGAAAAGCCTGTTGGAGATGGGCTTAGGGAAATAGTAGTCGATTTTTTAATTATAACTATTCAAAGTATGAAATATAGAAGCGTAGCCGAACCGCCGGGTCTTCCATAGCGCCATACTATTAAGTCTAAGAGCCGTAGCGGCAGCCACATGTTTTCCTACCAGATTCAGAGCAGGATGGAGACGAGAAAACGTAAAATAATTGATGCAATGTTAGTAGAACTTCCGCAGGGAATTCGTTACTCAATACTTTACGGCTTTCGACATCAACTTTTAATGAGTTCCAAATTGCAAATTAAACGAACACTTGATCTCTTAAGACTATTTGTAAGTGGTATCAAAGATATTTTTTGGTGAAGGATGAACCTCGAGAAGGACGGCCAAAATCATTGACGGAGGAGATAAATGTAGTATTGGTACTGGTTTGCCATTGCCTGCTGAGGGGCGACCGCTATTCTAAAAAACTGTTTAGTATGGTGTTTCACACACGAAGACTCGAACCTGTATACCTCCAAATGGTGGTAGTCAGTCTACGACGCCCGATTTCAATTATATTTGCGATATGAATTTGGTACGTTGCAGAGAATATTTTCACAGAGTGGCACTGGAGTCCATATATATAAACAAATATGTATGTCTATTGGCCGTCCGAAATTTATACCTTACCACTGTGATCGAGACTCGGTCCATGAACATGTTTACATACATTTTTCGAGAATTTCATTGTAGGTTGAATAGGTTTCAATTCTCATAATCTTTCGAAAAACAATTGCCTACACACCAGGCGGGCAAACAAAAATATGGTATTTCCACGAACGCTCGAATAAAAAAATAATTTAAAACTACACTTTGAGATGTTTCTCGATGAAAATTAACGAGTTTCAATGAAAGTGATAAAATGTGAACTGAATTTCATCATAAGGAGCTTCCTTGAATTTCCATTCTTTCGAGATCACAGCAATGTGCGTCGAGTAAGAAATTAGTTTGATACAAAAAATTATATGAGCTCCTCATAAAAACTATTTGCCATTCGGAGTCGGCCTAAAACTGTAGGCCCCTCCATGTGTGGAACAACATCAAGACGCACGCGACAAATCGGAAGAGGGGTTCGGCCAAACACCTAAGAGAAGTGTATGCGCCGATTATTAATTTTTAGTTTTTTTGAGGTGAAACTTCTTACGCGTTGATGGACGAGCGAGAATGGAGAGTAAAATTTCAAGGCTATGCAACGTTTTGGGCATTTTCGTTCCGCGAGAGAGAAAAAAGATATAACGTAGTAGAGGAAAAGGAGAGAGAGAGCTATACCTTATACATATTTAGTGATGGACTAGTATAACTTATATAAATATGTATATAACTATGTATGTATGTGTGTATAAGTGAATACTAAGTGTACAAGGCAGTGAGAAAGAAGCACGTCCTTAAGCTTAGGGAGATTATTTGGATAGTATTCGTAATCTGCATGTTAGTGTTTTAGAGAATGTGCAAATTTGTATTTAATTATGTATGTATGTATGTATGCATGTTCTTGCGGGTATTATATGATGGGAAATTGGGGAATTCAATTGAGTGGTGCGATTTCGAAAACTTCCAATAGATAGTTTCTAGTTGTTGATATGTGTTTATGGATGTGTACAAATACATTGCGAATTCTTCGTTTAATGAGTCTGCATACATACATATGTGTGTGTGTACATACCATATATCGTTTGTATAAAAATAATTTCAAAGTTCGATGACTACTTTATTAGTATATACATACATATGTATATGTAAGCGAAAAGGTCTTCAAAGTTTCAATTTACTTGACCACCAAAAGTGAAGGTAAAGGCATATTTTCATCTATAGAGTTACTGTTAATTCATATCGCCATAAATTTTTCACACAGCATAAAAGAAGGGCTTGAGGTCATGTCTGCATTCTCTTCTAAAAAACTTCATTTTGCTATTACGACCCTCTTGCAGCATATGCAGGGCTAAGTGATGAATTCTAACAGACCACTAAATAATACTTTTTATAGATGAATTCAAAAAATATTTAAATACACCTAATCAGAAATAATCTAGAATAATGGCAAAACTCAAGTTAAGTTTTTTCTATTAATTTATTAATTCCTATTTTTTGTAGCCAAATTATTATTACTTTTCGATTATTGCTATTGAGTTTTAAAAAATAATAAACCACTATATTTATTAAAGCACCTAATCGTTCTGATTACCAATCGTAATCAAAATTTAATAATTCTGGTTTGAAAAGAAAAGGAACTGCTACCGTCTGCCCTAAATTTGATTTCGATTTCAACTACCAACAATTATTGACAGTGAAGTAAATAATTTAACCAATCAATTAAATAGGCGCCGATTTCCATCATGACAACGCGTGACTGAGATAGCTTGAGTGGCAAATTTTGATAAATCTGTTATTTATGTATGCGTGAGGACTACCCTCAGCACGCACCATTTGTTTTGAAGCAGTTTTTAGCTGAGAAAACCCAGAAACTCCAGTTCGACGTTCATAAGAGTATAAATAAAAGTATAATTATATTGTATTTAATGTACATTTAAATTCAATAAATTAATAAATATATATAAATGAATTACGGTGAAGCAAAAACAAAAAAAAAACAAATCGGCCTCGATTCCTCCGACTTCATTTTACAAATCAAACAGTTGCTTTTTCAGCGACTGAAGGGTTGTTGTATATCTGTTATCAGTCAGGTCAGCAGGGTCGCAAACCGTCAGTATACAGTAGCTTACCTGGTGAAAGAAAAATATCTCTCTCTGAGTGACTACAAGTATGCCAATGATCGTTACAATTAATCGTTAAAAATATTTAGAATAATAAAAATGTTTGTCTCCGAATATGTAAGAGCTTTGGATAAATAACGTAGGCGGGTATTCCGATAATTAAATAAATAAAAAATAAGTAGATAAAATAAGTAAAATTACATAAAAAATAAGAAAAGTCAGTCTCCACTAGATTTTCCCAGGCACCAAATTTCATCATGAATAAAAACAATCGAAAAGCTCGAAAATTTTATGAAAAAAAAATTTTTAATTATAGTTTTACCACAGCTCCGTGGCACACGTTTTCGCGTTACCATAATATATTTTGAAATTATTTTTAAGATTTAATGTTTCAAGTCGATCGGCGATATCAATTCAATTGATGATTTTAATAATCTTCCGATCGCTGAAAGATCGTTTAGCGTTTTATCAAGAATTCAAAACTATTATCGTTCTTGTTCGACTCAGGCTCGAGTTTCAGGATTAGCAACTTTGTATTTAGAATCTGAGTTAGCAAGAAAACTTGACTTTACTTGACTTTGCTGATATTATAAAAGCATTTGCCTCGGCTAAAGCACGGAAGGCAAAGTTCTAAAAATTATGTCAGTAATTTTGGAAAATTTGTAAAGCTAAGTTAATAAAAAAATTAAACCTTTTTAAATTGCGTTTTTCTTCGGATATGCATTCAAGTTTTTTAAATCAATCGTTATCTTGACATTGATTTCATCAGGAAACTTTTATATTGTTTTATTATGTTAAATTCACACTGTTTAACAATTATACGTATTTATAGGAATTAAACATAATCGGAAAGGGTCCGCACTTGCAATTTTCCCCCGGGGCCCGGATATGCTCTCTACGGCCCTGAGCACAATCAATATCCGAGTACAACCTAGAAACATGCGCTTAAGGAAAGGATAGCCGAAGAGAAGATCCTTCATCTGAATACTCGTATAACAGATGCTGCTCGTGAATATGTGAAAATTCCACTATTCGAAGAGACATTCTATTTTTTAGGCGACGCGATATCCAATATTATAAATATATAATAGGTATATGTGATAAAGCTGCGGCCATAATCGAATGGGTTGGTACGTGACAACCAATTGGAAGTGCACAAGTTTGAGTTAATAGCGGTCGCCCGCTTGCAATATTAACCCTCTAAGTCTATATTTGCCATAAAAAAGATGTGGAACAACATCAAGACGCACACCACAAAATAAGAGGAAGATTTTGGCCTAACACTCAATAAGGGGTGTAAAAACCAATTAAATACAAAGGGTGTCAAACTAAGTGCATATTTTTTTTAGTATTCATTGACATTACATCATGGACAGACTTACGACTCAACAAAGATTACAAAATGTAAAATTGTTTTACGAAAATCGACCCTCTGTGAAAAGTGTTCATCGCGCGCTCAAACCAACTTGCGGTGTTCAGCAATTTGGCTTAATGCCTACGTATTTGAGCTGAAATGCAACTCGAAACCATTCAAGCGCAACTAGAATTCATTGAACAGCTTATATGCATTGAAAACAACCGTGGAGGAATCAACGGCCCATATTTCTTAAAAGAGGCTGACTCCAATGTAACAGTGAAGAGGGAACGCTATCGCGCCATAATAAACGACTTCTTGAAGCCGGAAATTGAAGCCCGTGATTTTCACAACATTTGGTTCCAACAAGAAGAAGCTGCTTGCCATACAGACCGTGAAACAATGGATTTACTGCGTAGTCGTTTCAATGAGAATTTATCTCTCATCTCGGACCAGTGCATCGGCTACCAAGATCGTTTGATATCACACCTTTGGACTTTTATTTGTGTGGGTATGTAAAGTGTAAATGCTTTGTGGATAAACCAACTTCGATTGAGGCGTTGAAAGCCAACTTTACTAAAGTTATTCACGAGATGCCGACCGAACTCGTCCAGCGAGTCGCGAGTCAATCAAAATTGGTATTTACGGATGACCGAATTAAGGCGCAGTTGCGGCCAACCATTGAAAGGGATACTTTTTAAAAAATAAATGCCATAAATGGTTCTATATTAAAATAATAGAGATTACCCAATCGACGAGTTTTAATTTAGGGTAGCAAGTTGGGTTGTAAGAACTGAGATTTGGTGGGTAAGGGCTAAACGGAGTGGTTGAGGCCAATGAACTTTGAAACGAAAAAAATGTATTTTCAAAGCAAACCACCGATATACCATATATTAAGAGCCGACTAAAAATACTGAAGAAAAATGTTAAAGGCGATGGCTATGTTTAGCAAAAAACAAAAAATAGAAAACAAATTTCGTAATCGCCTTGCAAAAACACCTTAGACTCAGGGGTGTGCGACGATAATTTTAACCTCGCTCTACGGCTCTTGAATGAGGGTTAGATCAAGTACACCGGCAGCCAGAGTGGTGGAGATTTATTTAGATCAGCTTCATGTGAATCTGTCCGCTTCATCTCTACCATCGATGCCCTCCTTCGAGATCTCCCCACCCTCTTTGACCTCATGGTTTTTGTGTCCTTTACTTGTCACAGTACCTCATCCAGAGTCAGTTCTTTTATAAAACTTAAGATAGAGCTAGGTTGGACTGAGCCTATGTGCCGTTATTCTGGCTGGAAATAGCCGAGATGCTTCAACCTCCTCCATGCTAGAGGCGCTGCATTGCATTCAAGGAGTAGGTGCATAGGAGTCTCCTGCGATTGGCCACATGAACGACAAGAACCGGTGGAGAATATCCCGATCATGCGCAGATGCCGGTGAGCATTGCCAGTTTATCATTGGGCTGAACCGCCTGGAACCGAGCCAAAGCCTGTTCATTTTCTAGATAACTTTTTCGCGCTCATTATCATTGCCATTGCTAATTTCCTATTTAATAAAAAATCTTGCTAGTAAGTTATTTTAAAGAAAGGAGAGAGGGTTACGAAACCTTCAACAAACCTTTGAACGATTAGACGTCGATAATTCAGGTTTTATATTGATTTGAAATGATGTGAAACAAATCTAAATTATTAACTTTACGACTTCTAATTTTTTCCGTGTATCTTGGAACACTGTGTTCAAAAGAATAACAACAAAAGCGCAGTTACGATTCATTCAGACAAGTGATATAATGCTGCTTGGATGCTATGCAAGTGTGTGTTTGTGTTTATGGCGAATATGAATGTAGGTATGCCGATGAGTGTTCGGGCCTTCACAATCAAACATGTAACTAGGCAAAACAGATGAGCAGCCGGGTAGTTAAACATCTCGCGGAAAAAGCATTCTAGTAGCCAACCCACTCAACCAGCGCTGCTAGCTTTGTAAAAATTTGCTCCAATAATTCGCGCAATTAGATGATAATTATTATATGAAAAATTTGATATTTTCAGGATATATTTGATACGATTTCAAGAGCTTTTAATAAAGCTCTTGAAAGGCCTAAATAAGTGCTTACAAAAATTAATTTTAATAAATTATTATTATTAGGCAATCTGTGTCAGTTCCATGTATGAAGAGTAATAGAGTCTTAAGTTAAGACAACAAAATCTGATTTATATTTTTTATTCTTAATTTTTTTCTTTTTCTCTTTGTTTTTTTATTTATTCACTATATCTGATTTCCTTATTTCTGGATTTCCTTATTTATTTATTGATTTCTGATTTTAACAATTCCAACAAGTGCAGCCGAAAGTGTCTCCGTCGTTCCACTTCTTACGCCTGTTGAGCTAGCTGGGTAGTCAATCGTATGTAAATACGTATGTATGCTTGTGTCTATATATAGGTCTAAGCATTTATAGGTATGCTATCAAAAACAACAACTAAACTTCGGTGACATTCATTGCTTTTGCTGTGCACGTGCTTTGTTCGACTATCGGAGAAGGGTAAAACGAATTGGGTGTTTGAGAATTTTAAGTGAAAGTATCAGATCAAAGATTAGACATGCCAATTATACAGCGGTTAACTATCAGTCAAAATAATTTGTGGCACAATTATTAGCGCGTTATCTGAAGATCATGCGATTGGAGCGGAATTGATGTATGTACATATATATACATCAGGATGTATGTAGGTATACAGGGGAAAAACACGAACAAATTGTTTGACACATCAAAGAGCTGTATGTGTGACAAGAGAGGAATATTGCTTGACTCTTCAACTACAGACTGCTGATTATGGGAAATTATAAGTTATAACTACAAGTTGTTAATCCCAGGTCGATGGTTACGGCTTACTGAGAATTATATAAAAGGCATAAAAATATCAACGTATGCATTAAAAAAACGTTGTTTTTTACGAGGTAAAACACCAAGCGAAAGTCTTAGTAAGTGTGGGACTTTAACGTCACTAAAAACACCTCAAGTCCGACGGTTCATTCTACAGAGATACCGATTTGGTAATTATGTATATATGTGGGAGTGAACGTGAGTAAGGTGGCAACCCATATTTGTGTCGCCCTGTGGCGCCACACCATCGAGAAAGATGAGAAAAGAAGTCGGCAGTCTTGCAACGAGAACGTACGAGGAGAGACACAATATTCGAGTGCGCAGCTGCTGATCGGTTTCTGTCCAACATATATGTACTTTAATTTCAATATCTACACATTTACTTTGTAAATTAATTTTAAAAATATTACCAATAAACAATATATCTTTTCCATTTTCCCACATATATATATAATTGGCGCGTACACCCTTTTTGGGTGTTTGGCCGAGCTCCTCCTCCTATTTGTGGTGTGCGTCTTGATGTTGTAGTAGTTTCAAGTCGACTCCGAACGGCAGATATTTTTATGAGGAGCTTTTTCATGGCAGAAATACACTCGGAGGTTTGCCATTGCCTGCCGAGGGGCGACCGCTATTAGAAAAAATGTTTTCCTAATTTTGGTGTTTCACTGAGATTCGAACCAACGTTCTCTCTTTGAATTCCGAATGGTAGTCACGCACAAACCCATTCGGCTACGGCGGCCACCGGTAATTACGTCTGGAAAATTACGTGTGGAGGTAATTACGTCGGTTGTATTGAAAAGTAGGTTTGATACATTGAGCAGGGTGTTCGGTGGCGGAATTAGGAATTGAAAGCTACATAAATTAAAACAGAATTACTAATGGTAATTCAATAACTATTGCAAAGAAGATAAGCGCGAATTTTATTTTGTAGAAATTTTTTCCTCTAAATGTTGACCTCTGCATTGGATACACTCTTCGAATCTGGCCTCCGTACATCGTGCCACTCGCTGGAGAAGTGATACCGGGATGCCATTAACCGTGCGAGCGATATTTTCTTTTAGTGCTGAGATGGTCACGGGGTTTGTTTCATAGACCTAACTTTTGTAGTAGCCACGCAGAAAAAACGGAAGCAGTCAGGCAGTATTGCAATGGTTTCTCTGGCCATGTGCGACGTGGCGCCACTTTGTTGAAACCATGGGTGCAGTTTCATAGTGCATGGAATTGTGGTATGTGAAAGTGCAATTTTGAACTGGCTGAAAATCGCGTTAATTTCTGATAGTTTCTTTTTTTGCTGGTGGTGTTGTGCATTTTCTCCATATAAAAAAAAAATTAAAAATCAACGCGAATTTTGAGCGACTTTAGTTTACGGATTGCAATACTAGAATTGAATGGGCTATAAAACTGAACACCCAGACTTTTTCTAAGATATCTGACTAAAAAGTTTGAAATTTTGAAACAAGTGTGTTGTTATTTTCTTTTTTAATATTTAAACTTTAGGTTATATGGCTTTTGTTGTAGTTTGAAGTATATTTGAAACAAGTGTGTTGTTATTTTTAAATAAACAGTAAAAGTTTGCAATATGTCCCAAATTCTGTGCATTTAGCAATGCCATATAAAAAGATAGTTTTGAATCTTCTGTGGCCACTGACCTTTTCAACGATCATGGATCTACCGAGTTTGGTCATGAGCTATGGTGAAAAACAAAATTATGCGAACAACTTCGACTGGCACGTCACGGGGGAATCGCTACCCGAATTCTGCACGATCATTTCGCATGCTTTCATACACTTGTCCAATCAATCGTCGTTCAGATGGTAATGAAGTGACATTGTGTTGTTTTTTTTCGTATATCAATAACACAACCTTTGTTTTTTCGTAAACAAACCGCTTCATGAGCTCAGTTATGTTAGCCCCTTAGCTGATTCTGTTCAGTTTGCTGAGAGCCAGTTAATGGACTGATATTGGCAACACCTTATGAATTCTTTTCAATCTGTGTCCTGTTCTATTCAGACGAAGATTCACCATTCTAATGATAAGGAATAAGAGCAATGCGTTTTCGTACAATGCGTACATTGATTTAAAAGAAAAATCTCGAAGCATTGAAAAATTTAAATAAAATCTTCTATGATAAAAAAACATTTAAATAAAATTTTAATAAAAAATCATAACCAGGTTGTTCAATAAGTTTTGCGGTTCGATAGGAAAAACACAATTTTATGGTTTGAAATAGACTTCACAAATTATTCAGTATAGTCTACCTGAACATCAACACAGTTGGTACGACGAGATTCGAATTTATGATTTCCATCCCTGAAGTGAGAATCTGAAAGAGCAGCAAAATATGCTTCCATAGTTGTTATGACGGTCCCACGCATACATTTTTTTAGGCTTGGAAACAGATGGAAGTCGCAAAATCAGGTGCATACGGTGTATGTTCCAACATTTCGAACTTTAATTCATGGATTTTGTTGGCCATTGTCAAAATTCTTTTGCAAACTGGGTCTTCTTCCCGAATCTTTTTATTCTGGACCAGCTGAAAGGTTAAAATATTATTTAGGACTTATTATTTTACGAGTTTGCAAGTAATCCACAAATAAAATTCCTTTCACATCCCAAACACCTGATGCTGGACACGAACTCGTATCGAAACCCAAGAACCAACTTCACACTACACTTTAGCCTCTTGTTTTGATTTCAGGTCGTAGTGATAGACATAAGGCTCGTTCATAGTGGTGAACCGACGTACGAAATCCACTTTATCTTTTCGAAAACGCTCTAAATGTTGCTGAGTAAGTCGCATTCGAAAGTGTTTTTGTTCCACTGTTAGCGAATGAGGCACCCATTGTACACACAGCCCTCTGAAACCCAATACTTCAATCAAAATATTGCTTACACTGTTAAATGAGATGTCTAGGGCTTATACTAAATCTCTTTTAGGCGATTTTCTAATACGATTTCCTGTATTTTTCTACGATTTTTACTGTTGTTGCAGTTTTTGGACGTCCTCGTTCTGGAACGTCTTCAAGGCTTGTACGACCACGTTCAATTTAAATCTTTCTACTGTACTTATTGATGGCGAAAAGTTCTTATACACATTCACTATTCGTTGATAAGTTTCCTTTGCTTTTAAAAGAAAAATAAGAATTCAATCACTGCACGATACTTGATTTTTTCCTTTGTAGAAAAACTCTGACACGTCGATACTAAATGGCTTGTTGAAGTGAAACTTCACGTACGTTCATATGAAGAGTGTACCAGCATTACCAAAAACAAAATTTTGGCAACAAGCAACACGCTCTCTTATCGGATCGCAAAACTTATTAAACAACCAATTAGTATTCAATTTAGAAATTTTTATAATTTAAATACTATTTTTCCAAATATCGCATTGTCTCTTTTGCTCTGTTTCTATTTTGCTTTGGGGATATTCCTTTACAGCGTTATCTCTAAAATTTCGAAGAGCAATTGTTTATATTATCAAGAGAATTCGTATTTTCTTCGGCCTACTCGATGGCCATTCAAACAGGTTTTTCATTCAGTTCTTCATGTTTGTTTACTCTATTCAGTAGAACAGAAATTATGTGCGCACCCGATCAAGGAATCCAGTTAAGCCCCGATTCCACTGTGCGCGCTTTTACGTGACGGATCACGTAATTCCTGGTCCCTGTTGTTTCCTCCTTAATCAGTCAATAATACTCGTATAAGTTCTTCGATCAGAAAGAAACCATGAAAGGTTGTAAACAAATTGAAATTGTTCTCATAGTTAATTGGAATTACTATGAAAAAGTTCCTAATGAAAAATTTCGCTCTCTCAGGACAATTTTCTGACTCCGCCACGGCATGTACGTATGTATGTATGTACACATATGTATGTATGTAGGTATCTATTTGTGTGCACAAATGAAATTTTTATTAAGAGCGTTAAATGATCTATTATTTCTTAAATTTGTGCGTATCTTGTGACTTAAAGCAGTTTCACGCATTCGTTACTTTTATTACGCATTTTTCCGTGCTTACTCCTACATACAGATGTACCTACAGTATTGTGCAAATTGCCGCTGTATATAGCAGCTAAATTGCCTTTACGGTTTTGGCCTTTCTCATAATTCACGAATTTGGATGATTTTTTATTTGTCTAGTACTCGGAATTTGGCTAACATGGGGTACCTCCAACAATAATTGAGTTAAAAGCAGATTTGTGTTCACAGCCTGATAAATATTTGCCTCAAAAACTATTAATTCGCACGCCTACGAATTCTTTTCATATACACACCATTGCAAAACTATAAACAAAGCACTATTTTTTTTACAAAAATTTAGTTGATACTACAACAAAAACCATATAACGCAAAGTTTAAAACTTTGTACAAAATTTTTCAAAGATCCATCAACACTTTGAACTTTTTAACTAGAATTTTTAGAATTTTTCTGGTGACTACCAAATACCTTTAGTTTCTGGATTTGGGCGCCAGTTGGAGCCACCAAGTGAAACCATGTCCTTCTCTACCCGATTTTCTAACACAAAAGGCTGAGTTGTAGCAGCATAATGCTGAAGTGACAGTGCTTGGTCGGATATAAATCCCGGTCGTAGCAGTTATGTATAACCGACTGGCGTGGGTACGAAAAAAGGCTGATCATCTGCTCCAATTTACTCGTATTGTGTGCGTCGTGTTGCTGTCCTACAAATGGATGAACCTACAGTTTTATACCGGCTCTGACCATCAGGTGGCTTTTTTGAACAGCTTTTACATACCAAAAAAGCTATCGGATTTTTTTAATTTTGCCTGTCGAAGGACGACCATATGTGGGCTTCGCATCCGGGTCCACCAACCGGTATTATGAATTCTGTTCTTTCTCAGCTCTTGTTGAAATAAAGATATTATTATTGCTGAAAAAATGATGAAATTAAATGGTAGGTCAGTAGGTTAGATGGCAAGTATAGCACGGGTACACTACAAGTAACACCAGAGTGCTGTTTTGATCTCATACTGTAGACCGTTACTCGCAGAAAATTACAAAACTTAAAGGAAGAAATACCATCTACAACCGTGCAGTGCTTAATGATGTAATGAAGGAGAGAAAATGGATCTAGGCTGCTGAAACGCATACTAAGGAACCTCAAGCGCCTAGACACCAGAACCGAGCATTTGCAAGCTTTTCGGCATGAATTTCGATCACCCAGTGACCGGCGACCACCGCTAGGAGTTTGCAAATTGTGTGGCGTGGCGTCCCCACACTTTAAGCGTCCCGCTTCGGTCGAGGCCAAAGTGTTTTTGAGATAGCGCACGATAAAATGCAACTCCATCTGTCTTGCGCTCTTTTAAGAAAGATATTGTGCAGTTTCCCTTTAACAACGGTCAAGGAGACACCGATGTCTGAGATGGGGACAACTGAAACCGGTTCTGTCGACGCTTTCCTGGCAAGCTCATCGGCAATTTCATTTCCCTCCATTTTCTCATGCCCTGAAAACTAGATAAGATAAATGTTTCCTGCATATTCGAGACGTTTGACTCCCCTTTGCAGGAGTGGACCAGAAGATAGCTGCAACATGGTGACGACAGAGCCGTGATCGCAGCTTGCCAATCGGAAAGGGTATTTATGTCTCCCTCAAAACAGCGATCACTAAGTATTTGGCAAGACTGCGGAGTCGCGAAGACCTCTGCTCGAAAAACACTACTAGTTTTCGGAAGTTTAAAGATTTTGAAAATCACCCGCTGCAATTCCAGATTCCATCTTGGATCCGTCAGCGAAAAACGAGGTCCTTATGTCCGTGCAGAGTCCCCCTCCTTCCAATCCAGTCTGCTTTGTAAGATAGCCCTAGCACAACCCTCAAAACTTAGTTTGCGGATGGCCTCTAGAGGCCAACCTCCTTCAACCTAATAGCGCTCTGAGCGGCAATGGATTGAACTTGAAGATCGACGAGAAGTAAGTGCAAAATGACGTAAAGAGCAGCAGTGGGGTATGTTCTACACGTCAAAGTGATGATGTTATATGCACTCTTCTTCACTCCCTCTAATTTAGTGGTGTTATAGGCCTTTCGGCCTATAGCCGAATGGGTTGGTGCGTGATTACCATACTGAATTCACAGAGAGAACGTTGGTTCGAATCTCGGTGAAAGGAAAAATAATAAAAACATTTGTCTAATAGCGGTCACCCCTCGGCAGGCAATGGCAAACCTCCGAGTGTATTTCTGCCATGAAAAAGCTTCTCATATAAATATCTGCCGATCGGAGTCGGCTTGAAACTGTAGGTCCCTCCATTTGTAGAATAATATCAAGACGCGCACCACAAATAGGAGGAGGAGCTCGGCCAAACACCCAAAAAGGGTGTACGTGCCATTATATATATATATATATATATATATATAGGCCTTTCGAAGAGCTACCAATCAAACTAGGCAGCCATATGCCAAATTTGGCATAACCACTAAGTTGTACATCCATGTGGCTTGAAACCCCATTTTTCGCCGAACGTAGATTAACATGAGTAGAAAGCTGTACTCACCTTCTTAACTCGATTTTCGATGTGCAGCTTCCAATGGAGCTTGGGGTCAAGTGTTACACCAAGATACTTGACTTCCGATGAGAGCGTAAGAAACTGGTTGGTTAATCTAGGAAGTCTAAGAGGTGGAAATTTGTATTTTCTGATGAATAGTATCAACTGCGTTTTGTCAGAGTTGACTCTAAGACCGAAATTAACAGTCCATTGTAAACGGCCAATACTCCTTCCAAGATTTCCGCCATGACTGAGGGAAAGGGTCCTGAAACCAGTAGGGTGAAACAATGATATTGCACAGGTATTTTTTAAACAATTTAATATTCTATCTAGACTTTAGAGCAGAAATAGTCCTAAATACGTTACGATATGTACTCAATATATTTTAGAAATAATAATAAGCATCTACAACTTAGTAAAAAATGTTGCTTAAGTTTCCCGCAATACTGTACGTCTGCAGGTACACGCACATCGCTAGCGATAACAATAGAGTTCGCACTCTGCGTGCACTAAAACATGCGTGTGATACTAAATTGTGGACAATATTTGGCAATAGTTACGCAAAAACAGGAAATACCTCATTACACAACTAATTTAGAAGTACATTTAATTCTTTTCAACGACTTAATTCTAATATAAAGAAATGAAAGTTTGTCTATACCGCCCATCCGACTGCGATAGAATTTTGGTAAGCTGTGGCGAGTGTTTCGTGTTGTGAAGGTTTATGAGTTCGTTTTAACCCGCTGAGTGGCACTGGAGTTATGTTCGTTGAGTGGTTTCGAAATTTATTTGGGAATAAAAGGGACACATATTTATGTTTCTGTACTTCATTTTTATATGTCAACCGGCTCTAGAGAAATACTTACATGTATCAAAGTAACAAAAATTATCACGCCAGAGAATTTTTAAAACTGCTACTACATTCGTAGTTTGTATAAACTCATAGCCTCCACTTTCTAAGAAGATTCTTACACACATTTCTTTTTTTGTAATAAATTTGAATACCAAAATAAACATAATTAAAGCACTTTAATTGTAGCGCGTTGACACTCGTTTTTTATTACTTCATTCGAGGCGCTAATGTACACTGCGTCATATTAAAATGATACGCATGTCATTTGCCTATTATCTGATCGAAGAAATCTTTGGAAAAACCATAAGGAATGTCTCAACGGAGATAAAAGTCAACAAGCGCATAGAAAGCATATCACGACATGAATATACATACAGTGTGGTTCACTTGATTAGAGGCAATAGTTTGTATAGAATAAAATGATTATTAAAGCAACCGTATTTCAACTAGTAACCCAAAGGTTTTAGATAATTCAAGTGAATACTGTACTTTGCGCGAAAATAAACATGCATCAAAATATTGCTCCATCTAACAGTATTTCGCAGCAGTAAAACTCCAGCAGCTGTAATATTGCGCCTGATTGATTGGTTCACTTGAATAGAGGCACTAACCAAATAAAAAAAAAAAATAAAAAAAAATAAAGGATTTTTTTTTACAAGTACATTTATTATTTAAAGCTTAATAGTTGAAGTTGCCACCTTGTTTATAAATGACTTCGTAAATAAGTTGATGAATGGATTTGTAAAAATTCTCCAGATAGCCTAATGAAATTTCAGACCAAGCCGTTTTGATGATTCGAATTAAAGCTTTTATGCTTTCAAATTGTTGCTCATTGACATAAACCTTACGAGCAAGCCATCCCCAAAGATTTTCAATAAGGTTCAGATCTGAGGAATACGGTGGCCATTCTGAAGCTTCGACATTTTGGGACGCAATCCAAGTTTTGATCACACTTGAAGTGTGTACAGGTGCATTATCCTGTTGTAAGATCCAATTAATACGTCCAAATATTTCACTAGTCTCAGGGAAAGATGATTCCAACGGAGCTTCATAGCTGTTTCCCGTCATTTTTTAGTCTACAATTTTCAATTCGAACGCGCTCCCCATATCATAACACCACCTTCACGGCTGTGATGTCGACTCAAGTACCTTTCCTCCTTTCTTAAGTCATGGAAATAGTTATTGTATCCATCCGGCCTATCCAGTTTGAACTTCTTTTCGTCACTAAATACTAGTTTTTTCCATTCACCGAGATCGTTACTTGGACAGAAGTCCAAGTCATATGTCCACTTGCGAAATCGAGGCGGCGTTCTTTGAGAAATTTATTCAAAGGTGATTTTTTTATGTAATTTTTTATGCTTCAGATGTGGCGCTTTTAGAATAGCTCTTCAAACATTGGGTTTTTTTGGCTGCAACATTTGCCATTTATTTAATTTTTGCTTTAGGAAGGGCGGAAATCGATGTAGTCCTAAGAATTTTGGGGTTTCCTTCGGTGTTAAACCCATCGCAATTCTGCCTTTGTAGTTCTTACCATAGAAGGCACCTTGTTTCAACAAAATTTGGACTTCGGCCACTCCTTTTGGTCATTTGGCTATTGGAAAGTCCCTCTGAGCTCAAGATATCGGCTTGTCTTTTTTCACGATCTGTTAAACCTTTCTGCTCTCCCATTTTATTAGAATGAAGAAAATTTCGACCAAATATTGTACAATGAATGCTTAAAAAAACGACCCCTTTTCGCAGCTTTAACGCGCAAATAATGTAGGCAAACTGAGTGCCTCTATTCAAGTGAACCAATAAATCAGGCGCAATATTACAGCTGCTGGAGTTTTACTGCTGCGAAATACTGTTAGATGGAGTAAAATTTTGATGCATGTTGAGTTACTAAATCAAATGCAGTTGCTTTAACAATCATTTTATTCCATACAAATTATTGCCTCTAATCAAGTGAACTGCACCGTACGTACAGTCTTCCGACAATATTTCCAATCAATCATGTCAATTGAAGATAAGTACGCGTAAATATCAAGAAAAAAGAATAGAGCTATCCAGAATAAGTGGGCAAACCCCATATACTGTATCAGAGCTTTGCCTTAACGCATTTGCGTAGCGACGTAAATGTTAGATATCAACACCCGCACTGAAGCGCACACTTTAACGCTTTGTTAAGATCAAGACGCACGCCGCAAATAGGAGGTGGAGCTCGGCCAAACACCCAATAAAGGGTATAAGCGCCAATTATTTATATACATATATAAGATTCAATACATAAGATTCGTGAGGGCGCAAAATTAATCACCTAATCAGAAGATTTAAAATTTAGGCAAATGATTTTGCTTGTCAGAGGTCTCAAAATGGGGATCAAAACGACGATGTAGTGCTACAGAGTGGTATTTCAACCACCTATTGGTGGTGCTAAATTAATCATCCTATCGGAAGAGTTATAATTTTTGCAAATGGTGTCGAACGTCACTCATATCTGACACTTGACACTCAAAATCATTTTCGTTTCACTTAGTATAAAATGAATGATGAAACAAAGTTGGATGATTAATTTTGCGCCACCTGCTTTAGCTCGTCCAGTTTTATTTTTTCTTTTTAAATAAAATAAGCAGCAGTGATGAAAGGCAAAGTTAATGAGTCCTTATTTCCTATTAGGCACACCATAAATAAAGCAAAAAAAGCAATGCTTGCATTTGTTTCAGGGAAAATACGCAAAATTCTCATATATTTACGCAACATTTGCGGATGACACAGAAACCGAGGCTAGTACACAGCTTCAATGCGCTCAAAATAATATTCTTGTGTGGACAAAAACATGGCGAATTAAGCTTAACGAATCGAAATCAGTCCACATAAATCTCTCTTATAATAAATTAAGATATCTTCGATTGTATCTAAATGGCGTCCAAAAACCATATCATAACACGCGAATTACTTAGATGTAACTCTAGATGCTAAGCTTAAGTGGAACGAACACATTAAGAAAAAAACCGAGAAGTACATAAAATCAAATACAAACATCTTTATTGGCTCATGGGTAAAATGTCCACGTTAACAATATTCAACAAAGTCCTGCTGTACAAGCAAATTCCAAAACTTGTATGGACATATGGAATACAACTTTGGGGTCAAGTTCCAGCAAAGTAATGCAGAATCAAAGATTTCAGAATAAAGTATTAAGGTGTTCCGTAGATTCCCTTTGGTATATACGAATTAACGACCTTGAACGCGACCTTGGCATCGAATTCGTCGCCGCCACAAAACAAAAGTATGCTAAGTCACACATGGATAGACTTCAGAACAGCGAAGCTTCGGTACTGCCCGACATAAGCAAATGGAGGATAAGGCTTAAACGAGAGAAGCCCCATAATCTCCTGGAGTAAACATCTCTGCAATTCTGTAGAACATCGTCAAGAAAAAAAATTATAGCAAATCAACGAGATTTTCTAGCAACTTTAAGCTTGCACTTTGCTACACTAAAATTGAGTGGATTATAAAACTGCATACCAAGTACGAGTATTCCTCTAGAAATTCTAATTAAAACCCGTGGAATTGGGATGAGAAGTTTGTGGAATTTTTCTAATTTTTTTACATTTTTTTACTTGGATTTAAATGGTTTTTGTTATTCTATGGCTATGAGCTATAGCTACTTTTATACAAAAATATGTAATGAACATTCAAAATTTAAAAAACAAAAACAGTTAAAACGGTTCAAAATGTTGGGGTGCACTCATTTGTCGCGGGCTGTGCAGCTTAAACTTAAATTGAGTAATTTATAATGAGAACAATGGTCAAATCTACAGAGTCCGGCACTTGAAGTGTAACCAATTAAAAAGGCCATACATTTAGTTTGGAAAATTACTTTTATGCAATTCAAATTTGTGAAAATAATACAAAATCAGGAATGAATTTACTTTTGCTCGATATGACCACCTTTTGCCTTGACTATGGCCTTGGGACGGTCTAGAAACGAATCACAAGCTGCCCGAATGTGACTTGCAAGTATTTTGGTCCACCCTCGGACAATGGCTTTTTTCAGCACCTCGAGACTGATGAATCTTTTTGTTCGGACTTTGCTCTTTAAAATGAGCCAAAGAGAATAATCCATCGGATTCGAGTCTAGTGAATTTGAGAGCCATTGTGTGGACGTTATCAAGTTCCGGACGTTGTTTTGTAGCCATTCTTGGTTCACTCGCGCTTTGTGAGACGGTGCCGAGTCCTGTTAAAACGTCTATGGTCTACCACTGAAATGTTTGTCTGCCCACGACGTCACAGCAACCTCCAGAACACTTTCCCGATAGTTTTTCGCAATTACCTTCACGCCAGGCTCGATGAATACGATTGGAGAGCACACATCTGTGGTTACAGCGTCCCAAATCATTACCTGTGGCGGGCGCTGCCTCCTGGTGGCCAATAGATGACTCAAATTCTCGTATGAACGGTCGGTCAAATAAACCCTATCGTTTTGAGAGTTTACGATTTGCTCAATTTGAAAAATTTTCTGGTCAGAAAACACAATGTTTGGAAATTGCCCGCTTTCGGCCAAGCGAAGCAACTCCTACGCTCTCTCAAGCCTGACTTGTTGCTGCTTTGGTGTAAGATCATGCGCCTTTTGGATCTTGTAAGGCTTGATTTTGAGATCATGTTTCAGTATGCGGCGGATGCTACGGTCAGATATTTTCAGTTCTTTCTCCATATGATTGGCACTTCGTCGGGGATTTCACTCAAATGGCTTCTTCACTTTTTGAACCATTTCACGTGACGTTGCAGTCTTTTGATGATCACCTCCATGACGTTTAGCGATGCTACCAGTATCATTGTAACGAGTAATGGTGCGATAAACAAAATCTTTACTTATTTTAAGGTGCTCGAGCTCACGAACAATCGCTGGTTGTGATTTTCCAGCCAAATATAATGCAATCACACTATTACGTTTGAAATCCATTACTGATTCTCTTTTTTCGCATTTACTCTCGGCAAAATGCTTCCGCGCGCTTGTAAACAATACTCTGGACTGCCATTTAGCTAACTACCAGACAGCTGATGCAGGCAGCTGGTTTATTTACAAAGTTCCATTTTCTTTAAGATTCGCAGGATGTGAGACCATGCAGATTTATGTTGAAATGTAAGAAAAGTTTCGCAGTGACGTAAGTTTAGACAATCTGTCTCACAGAATTGATTGGAAGGTGGCAAAGTAGCGAAACAAGGGTTCAACTTGCATAAATGAAAGAATACGAATTGAAGTTATCTCAATTATGATATTTTCAAATCACGTTGTTTCCTGCTTATGTTAAATGCCAATAAACTCGGAAACGTGTCAAAAATGTGCAGCCTCTACAATCTGAATGAAGAAGAAAATGTAAAGAAATATGAATGGAAGATGCCCTACTATACTACTAAGTAGCGAAATTTAGGAAACAAAGGTGTAAAGTTGGCTTATGTTAATGTAAGCATGAAAAAGAAATGAAAAAAGAGGAGAAAGAAAACTCTTTTGGATCATATTACTGTTACTGAACATGTTACCTGTTAAATTTTTTGCAGGCAGTTAATTTACTATATCGCACCCTAAATACAAAAGGGTCACAACTCAAAATTTTCCACACTCGAGCTTGACTTGTTTACAGTAGCACAGAAAACAAACTATGTGACATATCACGCTGAAATTTGCCATGTAAGCTTATAACAGTCCTACCAAAAAACAAAAAATTTATTTTTGCCATACATTTTGAGTTGTGACCCTTTTGTATTTAGGGTGCGATATGTTCGTAAACATCGTGAGGATTTTATTAGCAGAGTATGTAACAGTAACAGTAACTGTAGGTGTACGCGAAACAGTAGCTGGCAATAGCTGTGACCCGACGAGTATAGTGCCATATATCCAGATAACTTATAAAAATTATTTGTAGTTTAGTTTGCCGAAGAGGGGAGTGGATGGCGCAGCCAAAAATGTAAACAGTGCAGGATGCTTGGGAATTGATTTGCATCCTATTTCTCTATAACCTGCGGATATAGCAGGCTTACATATCACAAACTGGAATTTCTCCCATTTAATCTCAGAGAGATATCACAAAGGACGAAATTTTGGGTTTTCGTTCTAGAGGGCCCTCGGGCAACCATGCATGCTCTTTCTTGCTGCTGGGCATCAGTGACTATACTCAATGTATACATACATATGTACATACATGCATTGAATTTAACACCTCCAAAAATCTATGTTAGCTTTGCCACCTAAGCACTACCCGACATAAGGCTGATTTTACATAGCGCATAACAATAAGTATTTTGCGAAATTTCAATGTAAGTGCCAAATACACATCAATTGAGTTAATATCAAGTGGAATACACGAAGTAAATGCATACATTTTTTTTGTTTGTCAATCAGATACCCGCAAAACTCAATGAATATTTCGTATGCCATGCTATGCACGGCTATGCGTTACGTATATACTTAACCAGGCCTTCTAGATCCACATAGTATTATCTAACCTAATTAATTCTAAATCTATTCAATTAGCATACGGAAACCCGGTGGCGAGACTTCAAGGACGTTAATCCAGAGTATGTATGTATGTAGTTAAAAAATACAATAACAATAATAGCTGAAAAGAAATAATTTATTGTTGGATTGTCTGGACCGAAATTGAATTTGAAAGTGTAATTCAGACACTTATGGATAAATGAATTTTGTCTGTTTTGCAAAGCGTGTGAGCTCGTCAGTGCATATACACCCCGCAGGGAATACTTTCAACTTCAACTAATGGTACCAATCGAATCGTCACAGGTCTCGTAATTTGGTCTGCTGATATTCGTCAACGAAAAACTGGTCAAATTTTTTCGCTCGAACAGCAAAATTATATTTGATTGCTAGCAAACGTACGAAAGTGCTACCGGTTGTGTTATTAGGCGGCATGTAAAGTTTGTGCAAGTCACTTCTATCCAACGGCTCCAGCGTTTTATTAAACATATCACTTGACATTTGTCGGAAGTCGAGGAACTCAGCCCATTGATTTATGGTGGATCAGACTAAAATCAGACTAAAAATAGAGCTTCACACCAAAATAAATGGCGTTAATTTATATTGGTGAGTAAATAAATACTTACTTTTACAATTATTTAAACTAATAATAATAATAATTGGTGCTTTCATCCATTGATGTGCTTTTCACGGAGCTGCACTTCTAATTTGTGGTGCGCGCCTTGAAATTTTGCTACAAATTGAGGTACTTACACTTTTATGATGCTTTCAAAGGGCAGATTGTTTTTTATGAGAAGCTTTTTCATGGCAAAAATACACTTAGAGGGTTGCCAATGCCTGTCGAAGAGCGACCGCTACGAGAAAAAAATTTTTATTTCATTTAGGGGTTCATGCACGGGGCCTGAAAAATGTCAAAAATCGACGGTAATGTTTAGTCCCTTGCAATTTGCACTATTTTATTGGCCATGACTGTATGCATAATTAAAAAATGTATCATACATTCAAATTTATCGTATCACTCTCAAAGTATTCCTTTCCGAAATAGTAAATTGTATTTATATCAACATATTAACTTCAATTCTCGTCGCGAAATTCTTTTTGCCTTCCATCGAATGCTTCAGCTGATAATTTGAGTTTTAGAGAAAAAAAGTCAGTCGGCGCCATATCAGGCAAATATATTGGTAGTTCCATGACGTTTGCTCAGTTCTTGGTCGAAAATTCGTTGAAAATTATAGTAATAGCTCTGTGAGTCAATGCATTGTCGTGATGCACATTCCATTAGGTTATTTCCACAAATCTGTGTTGTGTTTTGACGAGTTCACTCTTTTCAAAGCCGCATGATGTTCAACTACAGTTGAATCTTTCCAAACATAACCAAAGTGTACCGGTGGAGGTAGTAAATAGCCAAAATTATTTAGGTGAATTTTATATTCAAATTGGATAATTTCAGATTTTGACTTTTTTATTCCAATTCGATATGATTTGCTATGGTTTATAAATCACAAAATCAAAAAAAAAAATATATATATACATATATAATATAAAATACACATAATTCACTACAAAATACCACGAAACCACGCAAACACCCTATACACAGTCAGAGTCACTGAGGAAAGAAGTTCATTAAAATGCACGGCTACTGAATCTCCATTAAATTTTGACGCTTTCAAAAGCACTTTGGTGTTCGTGTTTTACCTACTTTCGTTCCACCAACAACCTAGCGTGTAGTGTATAAAACAAATAATTTCTCTTGAATCCTAAGTTGCATATGATTAGGCAACACTTCATTATCTTCAATTTTGGCAAACTATTATGTAATTCCATGATGAGCTGGCTAGACAGGGGACCCCGGAGGCGGTTTCATCGCAAAACGAGAGGATTGGGGTTCCCTTGAGAATCTGTGGTCTACTCCTGAAAAGATGGGTCTCCCGTCAACTCAGCGAGCGCTGGTCTAGCGCGCAAACGTGCAAAGTCGCGAAATCCTTCTGCTCATGGGTAAATTGGAGACGTTCAATAGAACTTCTATGGCTAACAAAGCCGCAGCTCTCGAATTTGGTAGGCATCCCTACCGGGCATTGTTCATTAGATGTCCATGCGGTGAGACTTGGCATTGCTTCAAAGCCTTTCTGCAGAAGCTGAATGTAGGATGAGGTGGAATTATCTCAGCACCTTCTTCTCAGCTGCCCTGCTTTCGTCAGGTAAAGGTTTAGACATCTGAGCTCTCACTTTTTGCTACACCTGCGAATATTGCGGGTTTAAATATCACACACCTGGTGCAATTAATCAGTAGTTTGAAGCGGTTAATATGAACGTAACGAACGGTCGTCATCTTCTAATCCAAAGCCCCTCCTTCTTTTTTCTACCTGTTTGGTTGTTTTCTTTCTGCTTTTCCCAAGTGTATCGTATCGCAAAGCACGAATTTTGATTAGTTGTCCAGGAGGACACCTCACAAAGGCAGCCATTTATCTCATCACTATCCTATGTAATTCCATTGCTTTTAAAAGCATTCTACCTGAAAAAATGTAAAACATATCCCTACTTCAACTTGGATGCACTGACCTAAGCGCTTTTCGAGCTAAGTGGCTTAAACCAAAGACGCTTGAACTTCGTTAAACTATCGTTGCTTTTACGTACAAATTTTTTGCTTAGCGAGCAGATAAGTGTTGAATCGAAAGCAGTTATTATTTTTATAAAATGTAGCAAAAGTGTTTAAAGAAAAGTCAGTCATAAAATACACTACTAATACATGAACATTTATCTGTAGCTCCTTTGTAAAATATCCTTCAATAAATATGAGAAAAATTTCTTAGTTACTGCAATTTAATTAAAAAAACTGATTAGCTTAAGAAGTACAAATGGAGGCTGATTTGTCATCCAATAAAAACTTCACAAATACAAATGACACGAGAAAAATTGCAAAAGAAGGAGAAACTATTAAAGAAACAAAATTATTGAAGAAACTTGGGTAGTCCCGTAATTATTTTGGTTTTTGTTTTTAATTGTGCAGAGTCTTTCAAAAATGACTCCTAGATGTAGTAAATAATTCTTAGACGCTTCAATGCATTCATTAAAGGTGGAGGGGCTAGACCAACAACAATGTTGTGTACGTTTGATTGTTAAAGCAAAGTATTGGCAAAGTAGAAAACAAAGAATGAATTTGCTTTGTGGCATTCTGAGTTGACAGCTACGTGGACACGGCGAAAGAACAAAAATTGAAAATGATATTGGGAGGTTGAATTAGTTTTAAAGGTTTTTTTCGAAGATTTGGGGCTTTATTGTGAAAAAACGGTACAAAATATTTTATTTGAAGTATTGGCCATCGCTAGCTACAACTTTCGCCCATCTTTCGGGCAATTTCCGGATGCCGCTTCTCCAAAATTCTGGCCGCTGCTTGGCTATCCATGACTCAACCCATATTTTGGTAGCCTCGTACGAGGAGAACCGCTGGTCCGCCAAATCGAGACTCATATGCCGGAACAAATGATAATCGGAGGGAGCTATGTCTGGACTATACGGCGGGTGGGGTAACACTTCCCAGCCAAGCGTTCCAAGGTATTTTTTGACAGGTTGAGCAACATGCGGCCGAGCGTTGTCATGTTGCAAAATAATCTTGTCGTGCCTTTTTACCGTTTCCGGCCGTTTTTCTTTCAATGCCCGGCTTAAACGCATCAATTGCAGTCGGTAACGATCCCCGTGATTGTTTCGCCCGGTTGGAGCAGCACAAAATATACGACGCCGACCTGATCACACCAAATGCAGAGCATGATTTTCTTGCCGTGAATATTCTGCTTGGCCGTCGACGTTGATGCGTGGCCGGGCAAACCCCATGATTTTTTGCGTTTTGGGTTATCGTAGTGGATCCATTTTTCGTCGCCAGTCACCACCCGATGCAAAAAACCCTTCCAATTTTGTCTCTCGATCAGCAATTCGCACGTAAAAAGTCGCCGTTCGACGTCGCGCAGCTTCAACTCGTACGGGACCCAATGTCCTTGCTTTTGGATCATTCCCATCGCTTTTAGTCGCTTGCAAACGGTTGATTTATCAACGCCCAATGATTCAGCAAGCTCTTCTTGGGTTTGGCACGAGTCCTCGTTTACCAATTCCCCCAATTCCGCGTCCTCCTCTTCGGTGTGAAAATCACCACTTTTGAATCGTCGAAACCAGTACTCACATGTTGAAATCGACGGAGTATGGTCTGGGTAGGCCTCCTGCAGCAATTCACGGGCTTGAGCTGTATTTTTTTTTCAAATTGAAGCAGAAAAGCAAAGCTTCCCGCAAATTGCGTTTCGACGGCACGAAAGTTGACATACTCGGAGCACGAAAACACTGCGTTGTTTATACTTCAGCGAAATGACAGATACTGATAAACAAAGCCTAGGGATGAGGCTTTGTCATGAATATATATTCAGTATTGCCAACGCGATAAAGTGATAAATAGCGCCATCTGTGTGTCACCTTTAAAACTAATTCAACCTCCATAGTATTTGTCAGATAGACAGATTAAAAATGTTTCACGATAGAACAACGCGTTATAATTATAGAAATTTATTATAAAAATGGTTGATCTTTAAGACCAACACATCGCAAAATTCGGTGGAAATAATAGTCCCAATGGGTCGACAAGTCAAAGGTTCGGGAAATTGGTTCTGTTGAGTATCGAAAAAGGATTGGCAGACCAAAGTCCAACTTTTAAGCTTTTTCATAAGTCTACAACTTTTTTCCTTAAGTATAAAATTTAACAACATTTACCATTTACAGAACCCGGTATTGCATCTGTGGACTTCCTTGCAGGGTTTTCAAAACATTTAGACATGCATGTATGTATCTATGTGTGTATGCTAACAATTGTACTTGTACTTTTGGATAATAGAATACGTCTGCTAGCTTCATAGTAAAAGCAAAAAATTTGTATTTGCGCGTTAGATGAAAAGCAATAGGATTAGACGGATGAAGTGAGGACTATTTTAAGAACGTCTACAATGCGCAAAGAAATAAAGTAAATTTATTTAAAACGAAAAAAGTGAAAACCCAAAACAAAATAGCATCGCGGCGATAAAAAATTGTAAACAACAATTGTGCTATAGGTGATGTGAATACGGCGCGCATTTTGAAATAAAAATTGTCAAGCTTTTGAAAATGGATTTGCCTCCACAACATCCGGCTCTTGTGGCTTAGGAGCAACATCTTGACGTCACTACTTTTATTCGACTGCTTTTTAATCTTGCACTCCATTTGTACTTCTTCTCTGAAGAAAATGTGTATTTAGATTATTGGTAATATGTAATACAAGGTGGCGTAAACTCATGAATTATTAAATAAAAAAAAAGGGTTTTGAATGATGGAAATCTATATATATTGACCTTTATACGTTTCATTGCTTGACTATTTATATATATTCACAATGGCGCACGATACCATTTGCAAAAATTATGAATTTGTTGCGTTGTTGTTGTGTTTGCCCGAGCTCCATCTCCTATTGTGGCGTGCGTCTTGTTGTTGTTCCATAAATGGAGGCACCTACAGTTTCAAACCGACTCCGAACGGCAGATATTTTTTATGAGGATACCCATTCCGTTACGGCTGCTCTAAATCTTACGATAGCATGATTAATTTCGCGCCACCTAGAAAGCAGATAAGTGAAAGCATTGAAGTACCACTTTGGCACTCCCCAAGTAGCATTAAATCGTCGTTTTTATATAGATATCTACAGCCAGCCAAAGCTGTTGATGTAATGGAGAAGGTTGATGGTATTTAGGTTGGCGCACTGCCCCAGGCTGTCGAAGAAAGGAGCACCCAGTGACCTTATCGTCTAGCTGCCAAACCCGAATATTTACAGGGAAAATGCTCATAGTCGCCTTCTCGGAAAGGTTCCCACAGCTTCTGCAATGGGGACTAAATGGTAAACCCAGCTTTTTTGCGTGAGTGCCGATCGTTCAATGACCGGTAAGTACAATTACAAGTTTGAAAATTAAATGACGTAGAGTTCCCAGGACTATTTGCGTCTTGCATCTATTGTGCTGGAGCCATATGAATTTCAAAATAACATAAAGAAAAGAAGCTACCTACATCTGATCTACGCTTTCTTGAGAAATAAGTAGTGCAATTCCCCTTTAAAAACAGTTAAGTGAGATTCCGATGACCGGGTGCGAGACTTCTGAGACCAACTCAGTCGAAGACATCCTGGTAAGCTCAACAGCAATTTCATTTCCGTCTATGTTCTTACATCCTGGAACTCAGATCAGAGAAATGATACTTGCCCACCCAAGAGTTTTTGGTCCCCTCCTTACAGGAGTTCACCAGTTTTGATCTGCAACATGGCGTTGTCAGGATCGCAGCTTGACCATCGGAGAAAATGTTAATATGTCCCTCGCTCCCACGTTTCCTAAGCATTTTGCATGCCTGCAGAATCGCAAATACTTCTGCCTAAAAACACTAGCAGTATTCGGCAATTTTAAGGAAGTATACAAATTTGCTGATTTAGAGTAAACCCTTGCTCCGGCTCCCGATTCCATTTTGACGACGTCAGTGAAGACAGAGGTACCAGCTTCGGTGCAGATTTTCCCCAATCCTGCTTACTTGGAAAGATTGCCGTGGCACGACACTCAAGCTCCAGTTTGAGGAAAGAGAGATTTGTACGAAGTTCAGAGAAATAGGGTGTTACCTGCCCAAAAATGCTGCCATGTCCCTTGAGGGATTGTCTTCAGAGGCCAACCTCCTTTAATTCAATTGCACTTTTAGCAACGAAGGAAATAACGTAAAAGTCGATGGGGAGTAAGTGCAAAATGACATTCAAAGTAGCAATGGGGCAAGTTCTACATTCCTTTGCACCCTTCCCAGTTTAGTGATATTATAGCCCTTACAAGGAGCTTTCCAGCAAATCAGGCGCTAAAATTCGCAGAACTACTACGTTCTTTATCCAAAGCACGGCCGACAGGTCTTGGCTTGAGTCCCCATTCCTTGCCGAACATAGATTTGCAGGCGTAGAAAGCTGTAATGACCTTCTTTACCCGATTTCCAATATGTAGCTTTCATTGGAGCTTGGAGTCAAGTATCACTCGAAGATACCCAACTATAAGTAAATCTGTAAAAGAAGAATTTAGAAATAGGGGCTGCTGGGACTCTATACTCGTATATATAAGCATAGACTCCCAATTAAATGTGAACGCATAACAGGAGAAGAAAACAAAAAAATATTAAATGAAGATAAGATTCGAATTCAGATTGAGGTTAGAAATCGACTGAGTTTTATTATTGACGGAGTAAAATAAGGTTTCGATAAAATTAACGATAGAAGTATTGGCTGAAATTTTTTTCTCAAATTTATTTATTGGCAGAGGTCAAGAAAACATAATTTCAGGCTGACTACTAAAACTAAGGAATAATGAAAATAAAAGGTTTTCCAATAACAGGTGTTATTTTGAATAGCCCGCTATTTCAGTAGATGTCACCTTTGAAGCTGTCATTTTTTGATATTTGAAAAGTAGAAACTACGCCATTAATAAAAATGGAACGATAAATGCTTAAACAACGCATTGAAATTATTAAAATTCACTATAAAAATGGTGAAAATTTGGCAGAGACGGTTCATAAAACTCGATCATTTGTGGGTCATTGTGAAGCACCTTGTCGGAACGCAATACTGAAATTGGTGAAAAATTCGAGCTGTTGGGACAAGTTAGTGATGTGAAGAATAAAACCCGTGCACGTCGCTCAAGAACAAGAAAATATTGCTGTTGTAGCCGAAAGTGTTGAAGAAAACCCGGGTTTGGACATTCGTCGTCGTTCTTTGAAATTAGGCATTCCACAAACGTCATTACACAGTATTTTGCATAGAGATTTGGGTCTTCAGCCTTATAAAGTCCAGTTAACACAAGAACTCAAGCTGGCCGATTATAAACAACGTCGTGTCTTTGCTGATTGTGTCGTTGAAATTCATGAAAATGATTCGGAATTCCATCGAAAAATCATCTTGAGTGATGAGGCCCATTTCCACCTCGGTGGCTTCGTCAATAAGCAAAATCGGCGGATCTGGGGCTCAGAAAATCCAAATCCTCTCTCTCCTCAACATTCGACTGTTTGGTGCGGTTTATGGTCCGGCGGAGTCATTGGGCCTTACTTTTTCGAAAATGAAGCTGGAGCATCAGTTACGGTGAATGGATTGCGCTATCGAGAGATGATGAACTATTTTTTATGTCCGGAATTGGATGGTATTGATCTGGACAACGTTTATTTTCAACAAGACGGCGCCACGTGCCACACAAGCAACGAAACCATTGATCATAACACCTCTTATTGGAAAAGCTTACCTCTAACTAACTAAAAGATAGAGTTCATTAGTACATAAAATTATTTTTTAGAAAATGAAAAATTTAGCAGGTTACAATTGGAGCTATCATTAAAATCACGAAGGGCACGTTCAATGGGAGCATTGCGAGCATAATTGGCATTGAACTTATTTAAATAAAAAGGAAGAGCCTTACGAAGAATTATGGGAGGTGTAAGAAAATTAATACGTTGAAGCACAAAGGGGCAGTCAATGTCGCCTTTAATAACACTGAAAACAAACGGGAGAGACAGAATCGATCTTCTACTTTCTAAGGGCTCCAGTTTGATCAAAAGCAAATATGATGTGTAAGATGGTATAGGGTCAGACAAAAAGAAAATGTAAGAAAATTGTGTCTTGTCAGCCAGCATTACAAATGTTAAAGTCGATTTTAAATCAAGCAGTTTTGTTTGATTCTCAAAGTATTGTCTTCCACTCATCGTAGGAGGGCTTTTGAGCGACACTCACAAAATGTATTGCACTTTGTACTGGTATTGTAGTGGTATTAAAGGTAACGGAAATCAATTTTTGCTCATGGTAGTGGTATATTCGGTTGGGGAATAAGTTCATAGCGTTTTTATATTTCCTTTTATTTTACAACGATTTGTTTGCTATTTGGCAAAGGCTAAGTAATCATTCGATAGAACTCTTTCCGCTCTAAAAACTGTGTTAATTGTATTTTTAGTTATTTAATTTTTTTTTTAGTTTTTAGTTTTTTAGTTGTCCAAAAAAATTAGAGAATTGTGGTATGTAAATATGTAGTTGCTGCCCCCAGTTGGTAATCACAAACCTCGGGCGTTCGACAACTGCAGGACGCTCATCATAAATTGGAGGAGAAGCTATTTACATTTTTTTTTACTATCTTTTTTATTGAAATGCTATAAATTCTTAAATACATTTCATTCAATTACACCTGCAACTATCAAATAATATTTTTATAGTAATTAAAATGCGACAGTACTTACAGGAAATACGTAAAAATACTGGAAGACAGGTGACAGAAATTCACATCTGTTGGCCGCCCGCTAACATTTCTAAAACAAGATCATGCAGTTTTTTCCGTTTAAGTCTCCGGGTTGGCACATCTGAGTTGGCAAGTCCCCGAGCCTCAGCGTTGGCATATTTTTTGAGCGTTTTGGAATGAGCTGCAGCAGACTTGAGATAGCGACGTAATCTTCAGGTCACGATGTACATAACTCAATGTTTCTCACCACGTGCGTTTACTGGTACGTTTACTGCGCTTTATAAACTTGTTTTGAAATCGTTGAATTTTTTCAATTTGTGTTGGTTTAGCACAGCCCCACAGCAGTAAACCATAAGCTCACGCAGGCTTAAATATTTGGTTATCAATTAAAAGTTTATTTTGAATGGAATGAGGTGAACTGCGTCCTATAAGCCAATTTACTTGTTGCATTTTAAAGTTTATTTCAGCATGTTTTATTTTAATGTGCTCTTCTAGGTTAGGTTAGGTTAGCCTGGTTGGCATTAAGCCACGCATAGACCTTTTGGTCCCTAGCGATACCAGATGAAGACCGACCTCTTTGAATACTGAAAGTAGACATCATGTCGGATCTAAGCTGAGCTGGGAGATCCGCTTTTGAGACGTCCTCCAGACCCTCAAGCAGTGGGGCTCCCAGGCATTTTAAACGCGTTTTTAATAATGCCAGACAAACGCACAGAAGGTGTTCTAAAGTTTCCTCAACATCCTCTCTGCATTTTCTGCATTTGTCCGTGTTAGTATCCCTATTTTGTGAGCATGTGCGGCGAACATATTTTGATATGTCAGCATACCTATAATAATTCTGCAGTCCTTTCGTGAGAGAATAGCACGAATTGAGTCAGTTTTTTCTACTTTGTTGTACACATAACTTTTGCTGTTTTGCATGTGGTCAGATTAGTCCGCCTAGCTTCCACTCGTTTTTTCGTGTAGTCGTCCATTTCGTTGTATATTGTTATTATTTATACGTCGTTTTTGTTGTTGTTTTTGTATGACGTTCTCTTATTCAAATGGTAGTCTAACAGCACTTTTTGCTATCTCATCTACTATTTCGTTTCCCATAATGGCTTTGCGACCAGGTACCCAATAGTTATGCAGCCTTCTGCTTGCGGCTATGCTTTCTATGGCATCCCTGCTCCGTTGAACATTTTTGGACTTAATATATTGTAATATGAGCTTATTGCTTTTATTGCTACTTCACTGTTCACGTATATATTAATTATTGAGTTCTTTCTTGTTTTTGTGTAGGCTAGCTCCGCGGTTTTCCCCACAGTGAAAACTTCCGCTTGGAAAATACTGCTCTGGTCGGGCACCTTAATAAGCTAGCTTATCCCTAGTTTTGAGCAGGAAATGCTCGCTCTCACTCCGTCCAAAATTTTAGAGCCGTCTGTGTGAATGGGAAAAGTCCTACGGCCAGGCTTTATGCCTTTTTACCATCCCTCCTCTTCAATTGTAGTACGAAACCTTCTCTCCCAACTGAAGTACGGAGTCATGTAGTCTGTGCAACCTGAACTCCTCTCTCCTATTGCTTTTCAAGGGACGATATTGAATTTTTTTTGCTGGTAAAATCTACATGGATTGATTTAGTGGCATTAAGTGTTATACGCCACTTCATAGTCCATGCAATGATTTTGTTAACGTTCGCCTGGAGTTTACGAGTGGACTGAGCGTTTACATATGTACTTATACTTACATACACGTACTTATATTCACACTTCCCTAAGCTCAAATGTATTCTGCAAGAGTTATTTAACACCTGGTTTAACAAAATGTATTTGGTAGCAGATCTGAAGCTAATTTCCTTTGTCTAGTTTAATGTTTCCATTCTTTCCAATACTTCCAATTAGAATGGTTAGCTTATTTTAACACATACTAGATTTTTAAGTGCATTTTATGCATAAGTAGATGTGCATTTCCTTTAAGTACAACACCTCAATATTTATGCTCGCATTCAAACCTGTCATTAGGGGGCTCGCTGAAAGGCAAATACAAGATTAAGCGAGTCCGAGAGGAATTCCTTTTTCAAAACCTACATGCATGCGTGTGTGCACTTATGTATGTGTGTATGTAGATGCGCAAATGTACGTGTGCTTGTTGATGGGAACACGAGACGCCGATATAGAATCTGTCTAGTGATGGTGTGGTTTTTAAAAACCAGAAGCTAATTTGTTTTTCTCATTCCATTTTGCGCCACCTTCTTACTTGATTGCCTCGCGTGCCTCCATCTGACTTCATTCGATTGTAGATGTTTATGGAGAGATACCCAGTTGGAAAGAACTGGCTGGTTTGCGATCTACTACAAGCAGTTCTTCACTTGAAATGAATGTAACAGCATAAAGGAGTCGAAATTTTTATAGACTTATGTACACTCATGGATAATAAAATAGGTGTGCAAGATTGTGAAGTGGCTACTTTACTTTAATTTATTTAGTGGCTATTAATTTTTTAAAAAAATTTTATTTATTGTAGAACAAAAACCATATAAACCGTTTTTTCTAATTCAGTTGCGAATTCTGCAAATTTTCAAATTTTTATTCATCATTTTTAAAATAATTTTTGGTATGCAGTTATGTGCTAGTGGTGATGGAGATGTTGTCTGAGTGACACAGCCCAGACCCAATTGGCCCATTTAGATACACCACTTGTAGAACCACTGTTTTTTATTAGTCGTACCATCTTTATTTGACTAGAAATCTGCTTACGTCATCTATTTTCTTTTCTGCATTTTCTTTCAAGTTAACCGTCCATAATTTCCCCCGCATTCTATGTGGGAGAGCACCCGGACTTGCGCACTCACACGGATAGTGTAATACTGTTCCTCAGATTCTTCTTGATTGCCGCTTCTACATCTATCGTTTTACGGCCACCACCTCTTTCTGGCATGGTCTCCCAAAGGCCAGTGGTCGGTGGTTGTTCTTCTGGTTGTAATTCTGAATAAGTATGCTCATGGCTTTCTTAACAACTCATCACTTCTGCATTTGTTGAAACTTCGGGGACGTTTGTTTAACTATTTTGCATCCGTGTTAGTCCATCTGTCAACGCCCTGCTTCTGGAATAGCCAGAAGATCTTCCTTTTGTGCACGCCTTGAGGACAGCTTATTTCTACAGCTTCATCAGCTATCTCATTGCCTTCTATGTTTCTAGGGCCAGGAACCCAGATGAGAGTGATGCCTGTCGGGCGCGCTAAAGCATGAAGTTCTTCTTTGCCTTGTCTGATGATTTTTGAATTGTTGTAGGTGACTTTAAAACTAAGCAGCTGCTTGGCTGTCAGAAAAAATACATTCCTCCGATAGCTGTTGTGGCTGGCTTTTAAATATCCTGGGAGTATGCGGGGAATTTCTGTTTGAAAAATACTATTCCTATTCATGTAAAAAGACTTGGGAGTTTCGAGATCTTTCGAAAATATACCGGCGCTGACACCGCAATCCATCTTGGACCCGTCAGTGTAAAGTGCAGTTGTATTCTCTTTGACTACTTTGACTACTTTCGCGTGGTGAACTTTACCTTAAACTCTATTCAAAAGCCTAGGGTGGCGGTAGTAAAATCTGATGCTAGTAAGCCTTTGGCTGTCTAAGAGAACATATGGCCAAACATCCTAGCTTTCCTAAAACCACCTTAATTTATTCTGAAGGCGGTATTAATTGCAGTTAGCCGTAGTTGTAAGTCTATGCAGTGTAATTTTAGTGCAATAAAGTGCAAATTGCAAGTTAAAACACCGTTTTTTGACCGTCGCAGGTCCATTTTCGATCGTACTCTGTGGGGTACAAAATATCGTGACCCTTTCAGGGCATCCGTTCGTGCGCCCGATAGCTCGGGTAAAAATTAATATGCTTTAATGAACCTTTGTACACATTATTACTCCTTATCCAGATAGGTTGGTATAGAAAATGGACGAAATCGGGCAACAACACAGCCCAACTCAGGCTCACTTTATGTATTAAGACTAAGTTTCCATCTGTCCTGATACAAGGTTAGGCCTAATCGGCAATATCCTTCAAGAATGTAAAATATGTTGATACTAAACACATTTGTCGAACCCTACAGAGAGCAGGGTAGTGGGAAAGTAGGTGCTCCACGCATCGCTATGGACTAATGCCATGTTGGCTGGTGGGGGTGAGACACATATCGACCGGATTTTCCAGAGGTAGTTCCGCTCCAAAAGGAGAGTGATGGGAATATGTCTGAAGTGCTAGGACGCTTGCCTATCAATGATAATGTTTGCCGAGTATTAAGAGGAGTTAATTCCAGAGCTAATTCAGAGCTGCTTTTGTTGGGGCATAGATTTCAGCTTGAAATATACTACAGTAATCAGGGAGTCTGAAAGTCTTTTGGAGATCGAATTGTGGACAAAAGACACCCGATCCTAATCCTGTAGGAAAGACTTTCCGAAACGACTTTCTATCCCCCCTCCGCCTAACAGCTTCTGCAGATGAGATTGAAAGGAAGGTTAAGGGGTTATACGCAGTTATGAAGCAAATAAAAGACGGGTTGTAGAGGATTTATCCTAAAGAAACTTCAGAATATTTTAATTTGAAAATTTTTGGCGGTTATAAAAGCATCCTTCAAGAACGTAACAAAATTTTTTATTTATGAAAATGTTGATTATAGAGCGCGCTGCAGGCGATTTCTGGAACCTCCTTTAAAAAAAGACGATTTACGGTGTACATCGTAACTCAGGATTGGATTATCTGAAATCAAAAAACCAAACAAATTTTGTTAATATATTAGATTATCTAGTAATTAATCGTTCGGCTAATCAAAATAGTGAATTTTCACAAAATGGCAGCTTTTAGAAGAAATGATTTCGATTTTTTCGTTAAAATTTGGCCGTAAATTGATTATAAAATGGAAAATAAGTATCAGATTTACAAAAGGAACGATTAATTACTAGAAAATGTGTCTTTAAAGATTGAGTTAAAACGGTTGACCGATCAAACAAGCCGTTTTCGAGATATCGTGTACACCGACTTGAAAAATGACGTTTTGAAAAAAAAACACGTTTAAAGTTTCAATACCGGTTGACACATCTCCGAGGCATCTCTACATATTTAGGTATAACTCCGAAAGTATTGCTTAGATCTACGTATACTTTTGAATATATGTACATTACAAAAATGCAATAAAAAAATCGATTTTTTTGAAAGTCATAACTGCGTATAACCACTTAAGTCTGACGCCATGATCGTCTACCTTTTAATGATCTGTAAGGGTTGCAGTGTTACGTGAGATGATTGGGCGAGAGTATCCTAATAGGTAATTCGTTCTATGGATGCTAGACCATATCCATGCTTTTCTTGTTGTAGTGTATGTAGTTAATTGCTCCCACATTCTTTTCGGCTAAATCATAGAAGTGCGAATCAATGGATGTTTTAATTGCATTGAATGGGGTAGCAACTGCCACCGCCTCTGTTATGTCTAGTGCCGAAACTTTTCTTGCTAGCTCATCGGCCATCTCATTACTTCCTATATTCTTATGACTGGGAGCCCATATCAGAGTAATTTGAAGCTACTGACCAAGCAATTTTAGTTCCCACCTACACTGTAAAACTAGTTTGGATCAAACGGAATTGGAACCCAAGGTCTTGATAGCTGCTTGACTGTCTGAAATGGTAGCTACTCTTGCACCAATTTCTTTGTCGTGTTTTAGTGATTTGCAGGCTTCTCTGATTTCTAATATTGTTGCTTGGAACACGCCGGCATAGTCGCAAAGGCGAATTGATTTGGATAAGTTGAGCGCCTCCGAATAGAGGCCAGCTTCCTCACCACAGTTCATCTTAGAACCGTCAGTGCAGATTTCATTATCGCCGTATAATTTTAATCCATTAAATTGTAATCTAAACATAAATAACTTGAATTATCTATTCATTTTACCACATGACATCCAATAATTCGTTACGCGCAAAATCCCACATGAAACTAGTAAATATCCACAGAGTATCATGTAAAAATTGATATCATATGAAGCCACTACATTTTCCCTACAGGGTACTATAAACACTTCCATGTGTACATACAAAGATGTTAAGTAGGCGTTCGAGCATTTTGTGTTGATTGTTAAAATTGAAAATAAGTGCAGCACTTATGCACTGCTGACCTAAACTGAGACAGTCTGTCTGTCCCAGCTCGATCGGACCGACCAACTCGTGCCAAATGTGACGTGATGATTAAGACGAAGACGTCGTAGAGTAGGGACAGAGATAGGGAAACAAGTGCATGTCTGCTGCATGTCTGAAGCTGAACAGTCCGAAGCCCGAGGCGAAGAGTGATACGAGAAAGCAGCGCTGCAATAAAAATAACAAGCATTGTGGTTTTTGATTGGCTGCCAGACTGGCAGGCTGGCTGGCTGATTGTCATGCTTCTGTATAGTCCAAAAATGGAACAGCCAAAACAGACTAAGGTAAACAGGTAGAAAGAAACAAATACGCTGGACACATTCGTATATATGGTACAATGTTTAAAAATATGTCACCGTGTGATATTCTTTCAGAATATTCGTTTAGAAAATAATAATTTCGAATCGAATGATAGTCGCATAGAAATTTCGAGGCGAATAATAGTCGAATAGAAATTTCAAATCGAACCTTAAATCTATGCGAAGTACTCGGCTGCGGCTTTCATAAGGCGGCTTAAGTTGTAAGTATCCTCAAATGAATAGACTATTTTTTTTGGTTTCGGTGAGGTAAGGTTAAAAATGCCTTCGCACTTACAGCGATTGTCGTCTGCTGCGTCGAGTGATGTGGCCACTAAAACAAACCCTCCTACTCTTCTGGGGAGACTCACTTCCCGGGACTACTTTTTGCATAATTCGGGAGAGCCCAGAGCGACGTCCATGAAAAGGATTAGTTCTATTCGCCCCGTCTGAATTCACCATGCTTGTAACTAGCTTCATCTTATATGCTCGTCTTCTTATATCTCTGTCAGTGAGACTTCGCTTTGTTGTACTGCGCCGATGTCTATCTTTTTGCCCCGTAACATCCCTTCAACGTATCTTTTGACCACATTCCAGTTATTCCCGCGTTCATCTTGACGTTCACATTGGTCGCCGCGATGACTCCAATCTGCTCCCTCAGAGCATATCCTTCCACGAGCCAGAAAGAACGTGTGTTCGGCGTTATCGCTCGGTGCTTCGCTGTATAAGCACCTGAGGTCGCTTACCTTACCCATGCGGCTTATGCACTTCCGGAAGTATCTGGGGCCCGAGAGGGACTGAGTCATGAAATAGCCTACTCCCCCGATGTTATTTTGAACTCATATACCTTTTGTAGAATCAGTTTCGCCGTCGTATCTGCCACTCGATTCAATGACTCATTGGTTTGGCCACCGCTGCATAGTTTGGCATCTATAAAGAACATCTGCATATAAGGAAGTTGAAATATGCGTTTGAGAGTTGATTTTGTGTAACTTGTAAAACTTTTATAATAAAATAATTTTTTATAATTTTCGTCATTTTGCAACGAATGTTTGATGTGTTTTTCTACTTCTTAACTGATTCTACAAGGTGGCGCAAAAGTAACCTTGCGATGTTTTTTGGCTGTAATTTAAAAAAAAAAATGAAAAACTTTGATTCTTCTTGTGGATTATTTTTATTTGGTCTTTTAATTTTTTTTACATCAAATTGAGAATATGATGTCATGTAAATGGCCGCCGCCACAGTTGATTGCCATGTGAGACCTTTTTATGGCATTTTCCATCACTTTGGCCAAAACTTCCAGCGATAGGTCCTCACATTCTTGACGGATATTGTCTTTAAGAGCTGCAAGAGTCTGAGGCTTGTTGACATACAATAAACCCGCGACTTCAAAAAGCCCCACAAAAAGAAGTCTGGAGCGGTCAAATCAGGCGATCTTGCTGGCCAGTGCAAATCGCCAAAACGGGAGATTAGGCGCCCGGGACATGCATCCTTCAGCATATCGGTTGTGGCACGTGCAGTGTGTGCCGTTGCACCGTCCTGTTGGAACCACATGTTTTCCAATCCCAATTCATCAAGTTGCCGCAAAAAGAACTCGTTGATCATTGCTCTGTAGCGCTCACCATTCACATTAACCGTTTGGCCCGCGACGTCTTCGAAGAAAAAAGGTCCGATGACTCCTCTAGCGAAAACAGCACACCATACAGTGATTTGAGCGGCTGTAATGGTTCTTCGTGGGTTACACGCGGATTTTCAGTGCACCAGAAGCGTAAATTTTGCTTATTTACGTACCCGCTAAGATGGAAATGGGCCTCATCACTCATAATTATTTTTGATGAAAAATCATCTTCCTCTTGGTGGTGATTAAGGATGGCTTGAGCGTATGTTAGACGCGATTGGCGGTCAGCAACTAACAGCTGATGCACCGTCTGGACTTTGTACGGAAACATCTTCAAATCTTGTACCAAAATTCGTTGTAAAAACCGTCGACTGATACCCATTTCGGTGGCACGTCGTCTGGTCGATGTCGACGGCGCTTCCATGACATCCTCGGCTACAGCAGCAATATTCTCTGCAGAACGGCTACTCCGGGGTCTGCCACGCCTGGCAGCATCTCGTGTTGTGCCAGTCTCTTCGAAGCGAGCGGCTAAACGTCGCAGTGTTTCACCAATAGGCGTTGGACGGCGAGGAAATCTGCGACGAAATTCACGTTGTGCCAAAGTCACCGACCGATTTTTGGTCAAATAAATAGTCAGCAATATTCCGCGTTCTGGAGCAGTGTAGCATAACATTGTTTATTAACGTGTATTTCGCATGTGTTTACTACACAAATGTCAAAACAGAACTGACATTAGGGGCCAATCGCAAAATTTATAGCATTTTCTGATAGGAGGATTACTTTAGCGCCACCTGTTACAACTTTTTGCAGGTTTGGATCGCCATATACCTTTTTCCTATGTCCGCCGATGTCAATGGTTTTTTCACCGTATGATTTCGCCCAGTCGCCCATATACACGGTTTGGTAATTTTGGCCAACTCAGCTATAGTATTTTGCATTTTTACGTGTCCAACGAGCCTGGCTTGATCTGCTGGTTGACACTGTTATTGGTGTTCGTGCCGATATAGACCGAGTTTTGTTCCAAATACTTAGGCACTATCCGATCGTTTGTTTAATGCAAAGACCTCTCCCGGCTTATGGGATCGCCCCTGCTTCTGCTAAACCTTAAACGAGCACCAATTGCTGAACGAAAATGTATGCAGGTACGCATAAATATGTATAAATACCAAGACATATGCTGCGAATGCAAATTCCTTCAATTCATATTCATGCTCACATCATTTCAAAATAAAAAGAATTCGATTTTTTTTCAACAAATTTGTAAACTTGAACATAGTGCAGTTCGATGGCCAATATGTTTATTGTTGTTTGCTATTGGGCTGCTATTGCAAACATGCCAGCCAGTCGGTCATTAAGTCAGACATATAAAATAAGACAGCCCTGTTCAGTATCCTCTTCCCTTTTATTGTTGTCGCTTCCATCGTCTCAGACGGCTATATTTCAGCATTCAATGTTATTTAAATTGCATCGGCATCGGCAGCGGCGGAGCAGGCAAGCAGCGCATGCATTTCACCGACTGCGGTTGGCTGGCTGCTTGTGTTTGTGCTTTGGTGTTTAGTCCAATTTAGGATGCATGCTTCATTCAGGACATTACGCTCTGAAAACTGCTGGCGAGTGAGTAATTATATCTGTCTGGACATGGCGCGAAAACGAACAGAAAGAAAAAATAATGCTTGCAATAAGTTTTTTACACTGACCACTATCAAATTTTTATGGATGCATTTTCTGAAGAGTTTTGATTTTTTGGCATAAGAAGCTGAGTTTCAAGGTCCAGGTGAAAGGGGAACGGTAAGTAATATGAAATTTGATAACAAGAAATTCTTAACGAGTGGTAGGCTCCGGCACAGACCACAATTTTTCTTACAAATTAGTTTTATTATTTTACGTGAATATTAAAGCTGATAAGTAAATATTAAAATAAATTCTTAAACTAATGTCAGAGAATGCATTTACATACACACGTGCAAGTAATTACGTCCCACTAAAAAAGAAAATAATCATTTTATTTATTTATTTATTCATTATCCCCAAATTAAGTTCTGACTTAAAAGCCTCTCGTGAGTTAGAGACTATACATAATAAAAAAAAAAATAGTTAGACTGTCTTATACAACGTGTAAGCGATTCATTACGACTGAAATTGGTCTTGTAATAAGGTAAATGGAACAGAGTGCTGAGTCTAGGACAATTGAAAAGTATTAGCTTCAATAAGAGGTGACGTTTGATATGGTTCGTGGCTATGTCTCTGCATTTCTAAGGTTCGCAATGCTGACAAAAGGCATCTACTTTTATATGCAGGCAAACTACAACGCCACCGAAAGAAATGAATGGCTAATCTAGTGAAACTTTTCTGAACCTTCTCAATTTTTAAAGGTGAACCCATGTAGAATGGATACCAGATAATGTTGCAATATTCGAGGTTTGATTTAACAAGAGAAAATTACAAATTCTTCAGCGTAGAAAGATTCTGGAACTCCTTTGAATTTCTTACTACAAAGTTGAGCATAGACCTAGACTTGGCAATCATAAAGTTTAGATGTTTAGAAAACGACATTTTCGAAGTAGATAAATATGAAATGTTTGTGAAGATGATGGTGCCCAACTGGTAATCGAAATCAAACGCAACCTTGCGTCTACTAAACGACAAGTGCTGGCATTTAGCAGCATTAAGAGGAAAGGAGTTACCACCAGAAGTCTTATGCAGTCCTCTAGAAGTCTTATGCAGTCAGCTGCGTCCTCTATACGACTGTAAATTTTCAAATCATCTGCATACTTCAGCCAAAAACAAAAACCTCTGGATTATCATTAACAAAGGCTAAGAACAATAGAAGTTCGAGATGGCTACCTTGAGTTAACTTTGATGGCATCACATTTTATAATGTTTATACGAACGAATACGAAGCCCAATTGAACTCAGCTTTTTAAGTTGATTAATAGATGCTCTGATTGGTCTACCACCACTTGCTGTTTTCATCCAAGGAGAGGCCTTGAAGGCCATCTGCAGGCTGAAACACAATGGAAACTGGTACGGCCCTTGTCCGGCACTGGAAAACAGAGAAGGCATGATGACTCCATGCCATCAAGAGTCGTACTTGGAAAGAGATACAGTGTTCAGGTCCGTAGGTCATTTGTGTGAATTTCGCTCCTAACATATACGCCGTACTTTGTAGCAACTGCTCGAGAAGTGGCTCCATGTGCTGTAGAAGAGGATTATACTTGGAATTCTGAGCTATCTCTGCTTTACTTAACTCCACAATACCATTAATTCGCTCCACAATTGCAGAGCTGCATTAGAGTTTTTGGAGCGCTTGCCGGTGTACTAAATGTCGACGGCTGGAAATAGAACAGGAAAAACGGCCGTAAAGTGATGTATGCCAAAAAATGCCGAAGTTTATATTAAAACGCGGCCGCCGTAGCCGAATGGCCTGGTGTGTGACTACCATTCGATAGTGTTCGGGTTCGTAGCACCGAGTTTGAAAAGAGTGATCGTCCCTCAACAGGCAATGGCAAACCTTCGAGTGTATTTCTGTTGTGAAAAAACTTCTTATAAAAATACTTTGCGTGCGAAGGCGGCCTGAAACTGTAGTTTCCTCAGCTTGTGCAGAAAAACATCAAGACGTGCACCACAAATAGGAGACAGAGCTCGGCCAAATACCCAACAAAGGGTGAAGGCGGCAGTTGTACTAAAAACAAGTACTTTTTGAGAAGAAAGTATGAAATTGAATACTTTTTCCTCACCAAATCGGCGTTAATTTCTCCCTTCTACTTCCAAAATACAGTGTTCAGCTAAGGCAGCAATGAATCGAGCTCTCACAACCTACAACACCTTTTTTTAGTACAACATGAGCATCATCATTGTTTTCTGATTTTTCAAGCAAACCAGGTCTTTGCACAGTAATTTCAAAGATTTTTGTATATACAAATTTAACTGACGCTCATTTGCGTCTGCCAAAAATTTCAATCACCGTTGCTGGCGCAGGTTACTTAATTTTCTCACTGCAACTTTGAAAGGGATTTTCTAAAACTTGGCAACGCAGCCAGAAGCTTTGGACCTCCGCATAAACGAAAAGTTCCAAATCAATGTAAATCTGTCTATTGATCGACAGTTACACTTTTGAGCGGGTGGCATCGTTCGAATATTTTGGATTCGTCATCTCTGTGGATGCAACAGTCAAAAAAGAAGTCAGTGCGAGGCTCCTGGGAAGCGTGGTATTCTTTTCGCTATACAAAGCTCTAGGTTCTTCATTTCTTTCTAAGCGAACGAAACTGAAACTAAAGGGTTTTCCAATAAGAGGTGTTATTTTGATATTCAAAGAAAAATGCTATTTTTTAATATGAATGATCGGATGTTTATTTCATTATAAAGAGGAAGGTATGCCGTTAATAGTGGAAAATAACATCAGGTAAATAACCGCCACGACCACGCTTACGGGACAATATCTTTTTCATGAAATTTTCCATAACCGAATTGCAAAGTGGCTGCCCTATGACCTCGATAGCCTCACGAATTCCATAATTGAGGTCTTGAATCGAGCCTGGGCTGTTGGCGTAGACCTTCTCTTTCACGTGGCCCCAAAGAAAAAAGTCACAAGGTGTTAAATCACAAGATCTCGGTGGCCAATTGTGATCACCTCTTCGAGAGTTAACACGGTCCGGAAACTTTTCCTGTAAAAGATCAATGGTTTCGTTCTTGTGTGGCACGTAGCGTCGTTTTGTTGAAAATAAACGTTGTCCAGATCAATACCATCCAATTCCGGCCATAAAAAATCGTGAGTCATCTCTCGATAGCCTTTTATATAGGTATTTATAAAACAGCTGTTATTGGAAAAACATTTATTTAAAATATATTATTAATTAGGCCTTGCGTTACTTGTGCTTCTGTGTAAGGCGGATGAAGAAAAGCTTAACAGATTTGAGCGAAAAATTCTACGTCACATTCGTGGAACGGAGTGGATTATCGCCTATGTTACAACGATGAACGCCTAGCTGAGCTAAACGACTTCCAAATTGCCGACTACATCAAGCGTCAGTGTCGTGTTTTGAGGATGGACCCAAACGAAATTGCAAAAACGATCTACAACAGTTAGCTGCATGTGCTATATAAAAGGAGTCGCCCTAGGAAAACCTGGATGGATACAATTAATGACGATGCTAAGATCTTTGGACTGAAATTGCAAAGGATCGAGATTCTTGGTCGAAGTTACTGAGTGGGGTCAAGGTTGATCCTGGACCGTCACGCCACCAATGCTGATGATGATGAGTATGCACAGCCTGTCTGGTGGTTCTCAATTGATGGTACAGCCTTCGAGACCTGAAAATTTCGCTCGTGAACTTCGCAATGATAAAAAGTACCGGATTTCCTTGCATCCGATCTGCAAAAGAACACTCGAAATCGGTTATATTTAAAATTCATCTACAGCTGCATACTTAAAGCTTCATGTTATTTGCTAATATAAACTAAATGATGTTTTGATGTGCCCCGATATGTGAATTATTTTCACTTTTTTGAATTCTAATCTGGCCATATTTTTGTGTGTCATTTCTAAAAAAAGTCTTGATAAGGCATATATATGTCAATTGTAAACAAATCACAAATCATAAATAAATTGTGAAATTCTTTCTGAATTGCGTATACCTCCGGCTCATGTGCGAAATCTACAAACGCTGCCCACAACCCGTAGAGAGGAAATCAAAGAGGCTGCTTACCTGTCTGCTTCTGGATTGCTGGCAACGAGAATATGACCAACGACCGTATCGAAATTTCCGTTTTGATGCTCTGGACTTTGAAGAACGAATGCATCGGAAGTTCCATCCTGTGTATGATTTCATGGTTATTGTAAGGTTCCTGAAAGAGCGAACGCTGTGCACAGCTCGGCTTACCGGCTTCAATTTACTACCTTATGAACATGAAGTGCTGCAGAGTTTCACCGAAAGTCTTACAAATCTTCGTCGGATTGAGTTTCGTTTAATTTATTTACCGACGAGGTTTTTTGAGTTGTTGCGCGACAGAGTTGCACTCATGAGTGTCAAGGAACTGATATTGGAAGGTTAGTTAATTAGACGATTATACATTTTCATTTATAAAAATTCGTAAAAATACATTTTAGGGTCTACCCTGACAACACCTGCCATCGAAGCTCTGCATGTGTTTATAACAGAATCGCAAATCCTTCGACATTTGAACGTCTCAAATTGTAGTGTCTCCCAGTATGATTTCCCATTACTGGCGG